>NC_138497.1:9876357-11076357 GCF_964252035.2 Podarcis erhardii
TAAGAAGAAGATTCTAGGGGTGGCGGGGGTGGGAATCGTAGCGGTTGAAGACATGCATTTAAAGCACATCCAAAGTACTTTTAAAGTGTAGTGCTCTAACCCAAAGAATACCGGGAACTGTAGTTTCCCCCTTCACAGAGCTATAATTCCCAGGATTCTTTTGGGGGGTGCTTTAAATTGCGTGTTGGGTGTGCTTTAAATATATTCTGTAGATCTAATCATGGGGTCATGGAGTGAAGACGTGTAATAATTGTATCATAGAATTGTAGATTCGGAAGGGCCCTCCAATGGATAGCTTGTCCAACTCCCTGTGATGCAGGAATAGCAACTCATGGACACAAGAACTTCAGGGCTTGTTTGGAAGTGCTTTTCCCTGTGAGATCAAAATGAGGTGTATAAAATTGCACATGGTACAGGGAAAGTGGATCGAGAGAAACTCCCCCCCCCCATCCTAGAACCTGATATCATCCAATCAAGCTGAATGTTGGAAGATTCAGGACAGGCAGAAGAAAGCACCTTTTCACCCGCACGCTTAGTTAGGCTCTGGAATTTGCTCCCACAATATATGGTGCTGACAAGCAGCTTGGATGCCTTTAGAAGAGGATTAGACAAATTCATGGAAGGTGAAGCTCTCAATGGCTGCTAGCCGCAATAGCTATTCTCTGCCTCCACTATTTGGGGGCCGTTTGCCTCTGAGTACTGTTTGCTGGAATCAGAAATGGGGAGAAAGTGCAGCTGCACTCAGGTCCTTCTAGCAGGCTTCTGGTGGTCTTCTGTGTGATGCAGCAGCAAAGAAAGCTAATGCTATTCTAGGCTGCATCTACATAGGTCTAGTGCCCAGATCAAGGGATGTCATTGTTGTTGTTTAGGCGTTCAGTCGGGTCCGACTCTTTGTGACCCCCTGGACCAGAGCACGCCAGGCACTCCTGTCTTCCACTGCCTCCCGCAGTTTGTTCAGACTCATGTTTGTGGCTTCGAGAACACTGTCCAACCATCTTGTCCTCCGTCATCCCCTTCTCCTAGTGCCCTAAATCTTTCCCAACACCAGGGTGTTTTCCAGGGAGTCTTCTCTTCTCATGAGCTGGCCAAAGTCTTGGAGCCTCAGCTTCAGGATCTGTCCTTCCAGTGAGCACTCAGGGCTGATTTCCTTCAGAATGGATAGGTTTGATCTTCTTGCAGTCCATGGGACTCTCAAGAGTCTCCTCCAACACCATAATTCAAAAGCATAAAAAGAAGGCGATCAGCCTTCTTTATGTTCCAGCTCTCACTTCCATACATCACTACTGGGAAAACCATAGCTTTAACTACCGGTATATGGACCTTTGTTGGCAAGGTGATGTCTCTGCTTTTTATAGTGCCACTCTATGTTCTGCCTTGTTCAGACCACACCTGGAGTCCTGTGTCCAGTTGTGGTTGCCACAATTTAATAAGGATATGGACAAGCTGGAAGGTGTGCAGAGGAGGGCAACCAAGATGATCAAGGGTCTGGAAACCAAGCGTTCCTTATGAGGAACAGTTGAAGGGGTTGGGGATGTTCAGCCTGATAAAGAAGAAGATAATGAAAGGAGATACGAAAGGAGATTCCAACTAAACATCAGGAATAACTTTCTGATGGTAAGAGCTGTTCGACAGTGGAACGGTCTCCCTTAGAAGGTGGTGGAATCTCCTTCCTCGGAGGGTTTTAAGCAGAGGTTAGATGGCCACCTGTCATGTATGATCTAGTTGAGATTGGTCCCTTCCAGCGCTATGATTCTATGTCTTGCTGGGTGTTGGATAAGTTCTATCACGGCCTTCCTTATGGTCTTTTCCCAAACCATTTTGAGGGCAACAAGGTGGAGAAGGATGAGCTGGGTGTTGTGAGTTATCAAGGCACCTCTGGGTTGTGCCGTTCTGCCCAGAGAGTATGTCCTTTCTGGCAGATCTTTCTTCCTGCATGCTGCGAGGTAAATGTTTACTTGCAGACTGCGAACAAAGAGAAGTGTTCTGTTGACAGCTGACAACATTTGGCATTTGCAAGCGAAGAGATAATCGTTGAAATACAGGAGAGGCGAATGAGACGCAGTTCACCTTGAATGGTTTAGATTAGCATTGACGCTTCCACCCCCAGCGTTCTGTACTTTTAACTCTCGTGTTTATGAAAACGGAAGGCTTCCGGCCTCTCAGCCTGACACTGTGTTCTTGTTGTTTGGAACATAAAGGGCCTCGATACATATGAGAGAGAAAGAGAGAGAGAGAGAGAGAGAGAGAGAGAGAGAGAGAGAGAGAGAGAATCTGGCAGAGTTAAAACGGCAGAAAGTGAAGTCTTCCTTTGCAACTGTCAAGACTGAAATCGGGGCTAGCCAATGACTTTGTTTAGCTTCTGCTGAAAAACGTTGGTTTTTTTACTGCATCTCGGTTAAAAGATACAACTATGCTTGGAATACCGTGTACAGTGGTACTGTGGGTTACGAACCTAATTTGTTCTGGAGGTCCGTTCTTAAACTGAAACTGTTCTTAACCTGAGGTACCACTTTAGCTAATGGGGCCTCCTGCTGCCGCTGTGCCGCTGCCTCATCCTGAAGCAAAGTTTTTAACCCGAGGTATTCTTTCTGGGTTAGTAGAGTTTGTAACCTGAAGCATCTGTAACCCGAGGTACCACTTTACAGTTCTGGTTGCCTCACCCCATGAAGGCAGGAGATAGGGAGAAGATGGTCCACTGGCCTGATCCTGCAAGCTCTTTTTCTGTGTTCTTATTATCCCTTACCATTGGCCATGGTCAGGAATGGAAGTTGTCATCCACATTATCTGGGGGGAACCCTGTTGGCTACCCTGACCATAAATGCACCAAACAACTTAAATATATTTGCTGCTGAGCATGGTTTCTAAAAGGGATGTCCAGTTATACTGCTGCAGATGCACCACAGCTTTTCTTCTCTCTGTGCTCCTCCAAGCAGCCATTCCTCCTCTGATCCTTGCTGTGGATGCATGGCTTGTCCATCTCCAGGCACTGCAGTTGTCCGCAAGGGATTCCTGCATGGCAGGGCGGGTGGTGATCTAGATGGAGCAGTGAGCTGCCTCCGTATTAGGCAGTCTTGCATGTTACAGTTTCCAGAGAGGTAGCTGTGTTGGTCTGCTACAGGTGTCGATAACACAGACACCCAGCCATTGGTAAGCCAATGGAGACACAAAGTGTGCTGATAAAAACAGCAACACACCTTAGTTCTTATTCAGCCCACAAGAGGTGCCTCCTGAATTGTAATCCAGGGGTTTTCTTTGGCAGTTAATGGTTCATTTTGGCTCTGGGTTTGTCAGCACACATTTATACGGCATGAGCCAATGTCTCAGATACATCTGAGGTTCTGGACAGTCTATATTTGTAAAACTCAGTCCCCTTCCTCTCTCTGTTTGGCTGCCAACATGTGCCGATTTCCATGAGATACGTTGTTTACCAAACAGAAATCTGAAGCGCGAATATTGTACGCAATGAAATGTCACATTCTGGCACTTGGCTCTGATTTGAGTCATAACCTTAATTAATCCAGCGTCTGAGAAGCCTTTTTGGGGATAGTGAGATCACAAATGTGACAATAGCTGAGAATTGGCAGAAGAACCAATTTTCATCAAGCAGGAGACTAGGTTGGACCACTTGACTCACATGGGTAGTTTATACAGAATAAAGCGAAACACGAGATGAGCATATTGGAGAGCAGTAGGATGGGTGCCAGACAGTTCAAAGATGGAACTTAGGCTTTGCTCAGTGAATGCAGCCGCAGCATGACTTCTCCAGAGAAGCTTGCCAAGTATTTCCAAAGAACCTGGAAATGAATGGCAGATGGATTCCTTTCTTCGTGTTTAGTATAGAGTGTGCAACACGTATATGTTAGGAGGTAATCTTTACAACAGCCATGTAAGGTAGGCCCGGACTTTACAACAGTCGCAGGACTTGCCAGTGTCCCTATTTTCCAGGGAAAGTTTCTGATTTGATCTCGGAACATCCCGCTTTTCCCCAGGACATGTCTATTTTCATTGGAGAAATCTTGGAGGGTATGGAGTTATGCAACCCACAAGCTAAGGAGATAAGTACTACGCAACCTTTAGAAGACATCTGAAGGCAGCCCTGTTTTGTGTGTGTGTGTGTGTGTGTGTTGGATGCTACCCAGAGTGGCTGGGGCAACTCAGTCAGATTGGCAGGGTATAAAAAATAAAATTATTATTACAGTGGTACCTCAGAAGTCGAACAGAATCCATTCCGGAAGTCCGTTTGACTTCCAAAATGTTCAGAAACCAAGGCGTGGCTTCTGATTGGCTGGAGGAAGTTCCTGCAGCCAATCGGAAGCCCCACCGGACGTTTGGCTTCCAAAAGAACGTTTGAAAACTGGAACAATCAGTTCCAGGTTTGCGGCGTTCGGGAGCCAAAACGTTTCAGCCGCAAGGTGTTCGTCAACCAAGATGCGACTGTATTATCCTTGAGTAGGACATCCCTATTTTCATCAGAGAAATGTTGGAGTTTCTGGTTTTTACCGGAATGATCCTTGTCCCTATGTAGCGCCAAAGAGCAGGTTTTCTGGAGAAAAGTGGCAAGGCAAAGGCAGAACCCCTCACACCAACGCATTCTAGGTATGGGACAAAGCAACAGGTGGCTGAACCCTTCGTTTTTCAGACGTTGCAAGGAACAAAGCCTTGTGGAGGAGCCTTAATCACCTTGCATGGCAAACTGGCTCTGCAAGGCTGTGTCACGGCTAAGACCTGTTCCTTCCGCCCCTGAATCCACTTGCTTGTGAATCTTCGTTCTGGAACCCGAGCAATGTGCAAGCGGTCGAAAGCGCTGTAGGTTTCCAGGCTACCGTGATGTATCTGCTGTGTGGGAGGAAGGGAGAGAGATCCAGCACAAAAGTATTTCATCTTTTTCCAAGTGCTGTTTTTCTTCATAGCTATGGAAGAATGTAGGGATGCAGGTGGCGCTGTGGGTTAAGCCACAGAGCCTAGGACTTGCCGATCAGAAGGTCAGCGGTTTGAATCCCCGCGACGGGGTGAGCTCCCGTTGCTCGGTCCCAGCTCCTGCCAACCTAGCAGTTCGAAAGCACATCAAAATGCAAGTAGATAAATAGGTACCGCTCCGGCGGGAAGGTAAACGGTGTTTCCGTGCGCTGCTCTGGTTCGCCAGAAGCGGCTTAGTCATGCTGGCCACATGACCTGGAAGCTGTACGCCGGCTCCCTTGGCCAATAAAGCGAGATGAGCACTACAACCCCAGAGTCAGTCACGACTGGACCTAATGGTCAAGGGTCCCTTTACCTTTACCTTTATGGAAGAACGTGTGTCTGTGTGTGTGTAGAAAGAGACTTTCAGAAAAGAACCTTGCTGAATCAGGTATTTGGTGTTCCGCTAGATCAGTAGTTTTTTCAAAATTGGGGGGGGGGTCTGCTTTTGGACTACAACTCCCATCATCCCTAGCAGGGGTGATGGGAATTGTAGTCCGAAAACACCTGGAGACCCAAGTTTGGGAAACACAGCTTTAGATTAATCCAGGGCTGACCAATGTGGCACCTGCCAGATGTTGTTCAACCCCAATTCCCATCGCTCCCATACCATTGGTCATGATGGCTGGGGCTGATGGGAGTTGGAGTTCTGCAAGATTTCGTGGGCTGTTAGCATCTGACATCCCTTCCCTGAACTTCGTTGTCTTTGAAACATTCACATTGCGACAAAGCAAGGCCTGGGAAATGGAGGGATTTTCCTTTGATAGCCAGCATGGCTCAGTGGAGCCCAAACTTGAATTCCCAACTCAGCTGGCAACTAACTGTGCCGCCTTAAACGAGGCATTTTCTTTTAACTGTGCTTTCCCTGATTGTATTTCCCAGAAACTGGTTTCCAGAGCTTGCCATTGACAATGGAGGGAGAGCATACCCATTGTGGGTGGTTGCCACTGGTAGCCTAATCCCCCAATAACTTGCCTAATCCTCCTTTAAAACCATTCAAGTTGGGAGCCATCGCTGCCTCTTGCAGAGCGCATTCCATAGTTTATCTGTGTGGCGAAGTACTATTACTACTACCACTAATAATAATAATAATTTATTATTTATACCCCACCCATCTGGCAGGGTTTCCCCAGCCACTCTGGGTGGCTCCCAACAGAATATTAAAAACCTTCAGATGTCTTCTAAAAGTCAGACAGTTGTTTATTTCCTTGACATCTGGTGGGAGGGCGTACCACAGGGCAGGTGCCACCACTGAGAAGGCCCTTTCCCTGTTTCCCTGTAACCTCACTTCTCGCAGCGAGAGAACCGCCAAAAGGCCCTCAGAGGTGGACTTCAGTATCAGGGCTGAACGATGGGCGTGGAGACGCTCCTTCAGGTATACTGGGCTGAGGCTGTTTAGGGCTTTAAAGGTCAGCACCAACACTTTGAATTGTGCTCGGAAACATACTAGGAGCCAATGTAGGTCTTTCAGGACCGGTGTTATATGGTCTTGACGACCACCTTCTGTAAAATGTGTTTACCTCTGAGAAACGTGAACTGCCAAAACGCTATTACCTCCCTGCTATGGATAGGCTCAAGCCTTCATTAAAAAGTAAATAAATACATTAACTGGATGTGTAGGAAAGTGAGACTGAAAGAGACCCCCATTGCATACCCTCCCCACAACCACCCCAGTTTTCCCAGGACATCCCAGAATTACAGAAGCCATCCATCCTGGCTTCTGGTGCCACACAAGCTGACCTGCGTGGGAGTATGGCTCCGAAAGATGTGCATCTCCTTCCTTGGAGGTGTTTAAGCAGGGGTTGGATGGCCATGTGTCATGGATGCTTTAGCTGAGATTTCTGCATTGCAGGGGGTTGGACTAGATGACCCTTGGGTCCCTTCCAACTCTGCAATTCTGTGACCCCGTGGAATGCTGGAGGGTATGCCGTTGATGCTGCTTGCAGCCCGGACTCTTCCAAATTCATGTGTATTTCCCTGCTGATGGGATCAGTACGGTGCCCTTTGTTTGACGTTGCCGCTGGCTCTCCCAGCTTCCCTACCTTGCGTCTGAGCCCAGAAACTTTGTCCTCCCCGTGTCGTCCTTAAACGGTGCCTCCGAGGTACTTCCAGGGTGAGCTCTGGCCTTGGGGAAAACAACCTTGCCGGAGACTGAGCCCAGCGCAGATCCTTGGTTATAAAAGAACAGATGTTCCGATGCCATCACCCCTGCTAATTGGAATTAAAAAAAGAGGCTCTGTGCCGCATCTCAAATTTCCCAGCCATCTGCGCCAGGGGGAAACAGAACAGGAGGATTCTTTCCTTTGGGAACTTGTGGAGCGGTGGGTGCGAGGGACAGCTGGTGTGTGTGTGTGTGTGCGTGCTAGAAAGGGAGAGCATGAGCATATGAACACACCAGCTGTCGGGTGTGTTACTGTTTTGTGTTGCTTACCCTTGGGAATAAAGGAACACAGTTCTGGCACCAGCCAAGGCTGGTTGCAGCAGTTTTTCGGCACGACCAACGCCTGCGACGGGGAACAGAGTTGTCTCTGCACTTGAGGGTCTGTTTCTCTTACTTACACCATCCAGCACAAAAAACATTGGTATACTAGTATATACCAGCCTCTGCCAACCTGGTGCCACCCTGAGGCCCATGGTCTACAGTTCCCACAATCCCTGATCATTGGTCATGCTAGCTGGGTGTCAGGGCTGGTTGAGATGCAGGTTGGCACTCTGGACGCAGAGACAAACAGAAAAGTTAACTCTTTATTCTAGGGAAAAGTATGCAAGGCAACAGTGCCTAGAAACAGGACTGGCCCCTATGAAACAGTTGCCAGGACTGAATGTCTTCACCTTCTACTTCCCTCTAAGACTCCTTCCAAGCAGCCTCAAACTATGTTGGACGGGGCAAATCGGTGCTCTTTGTTCTGTGTCCTTGGAGACAAGGGTGGAGAGGAGCTTAGTACAGTACCAGCAGCAAGCTCCTGGCATGTTTCTGCAGCATCTGTCTTCCTCCTCCTCCTCTGCTTCATCTGCTGAGTCTGAACTGCTTTCTGCACTTGGCTCCTCTTGCTCGCTAAAGCCTGTTGCCTCTTCAGCATCCAACCATTCCTCCCCTTCTTTTCCCTCTGACCTGCCCTCAGTGTCCCACTGCCACTCCCCGGACTCTGAGTCTTCCTCCTCTAAGGCTTTCCTAGGGGGTTCCCTGGCTGGCAGAAGCCAGCCAGTCCCTGCCACTGGGGTTGATGGGAGATGGTGTACGAAACATTTGGATGATGCCAGATGGGGAGGTCTGCTATAAAGGACACCCAAAGTCACCCAGGGGACAGCAAGGTCAGGAAGGAGCAAGCAGAATCATACGGCGTGGTCTAAGTCAGCCTTACCCAACTTGGGGTGCTTCAAATATTCGGATTACCATTCCCATCAATGGAATTGCATACACTCTCGCTGTGTTTAGCTCAAGTGTATTTAGCCTTTCCAGGTTAGAGCTCGGCTTGGGGTGGGATGGAGCTTGTATGTTTTTAATAAATGCCAGATGTTATTCAGTGCTGGTTAGTGGATCTTAAACCACCTGTAACCCACAAAAGATTCGTGCCAAGTTTAAAAGATCAAAGTGCCTTTCCGCGGGAAGTTCAATCCCACCACGCTGCCAACATGTAGTAATGTTCGCCCCCAACCACTTGCCCCTCCCTTCTCCTGTCTCTGCTCTCCGGCCAGACTAGGACACCCAGGGCAGGGTTGGCAGGCAAATTACTTTTTGCAAAACAGAACAAACACGACCCGGTAGGGCTGCCACCACTCCCTCGTGTCCAGGGGACCCAGAATCACAACCCAGGGAGAAGGCTGCGACCTGTTATCCTGGCTGTCCCCCTACTCCACAAGCTGCATCCACAGACTTGCAGGCAGAAGTTCTACGGTAGAGCGTAACCAAGCATAAGGCTAGGACTTAGCTATTCCCTCCGGAAAGGCACACAAACTAAAACAGTTTCATTCTTAAAAGGTTTATTTTAAAATAACATAAGAATCATGCTAGAATAGCAGGCACTTCTTTTGAGCGTTACAGATAAGAAAATAACAATGGTACATAGTATAGCTAACTCTACATACTCACAAGCTCTAACACAAAATAGGATAGTTGAAGTCCTTTAAGAATCTGCAAGTTGAAGGCTTTTGAAGATCTCCATTTCAAAAGACGAAACGACGGCTATTAAGTTGGAACAATAGAGCCGGGCATCTTTGCGGATTGCAGAGCAAAGGCAGAGAGCAAAGAGCAAAACGATTCTCTGATCTTTTATTCACAATTCGCACTTGGCGTCGTAACTTTCAAGCCAATCATAAGACTCAAATTATTTTTAAATTCGCCAATGACCGGCTTGCTGGTCAATCAATTTACCTCTTGACAGCTGGGGCAATTTAGAATCTAAACTTTAAATCAAAGAATTTCCTCCCTTCCGTGGAAATTAGCCAGACCCTCATTCCCAAGCAATTCAAGGACAGATAGCATCACTGGGGGGGGGGGGGATTCACACTCTCAACCCCAGGTGTTAGCAACCCCAGGTGTTAGCTCTTTCATTAAATCAAAGCTTCCTTTATTCCAATAAAGCTTTCAGCCAAGGAGCCAACTAGTCTAAGGTTTAAAGATACACAACTTCTTTCCCAGGGTCCTTGTGGCCGATTGAAACTCCCACAAGGCTTCACTCCCTTTGCTTGACCAAGGAATGATTTCTAAATAATACTAACTTTACTACAGTGACTGTCAGGGAACTGACATCAGAGCCAGAGGTGGAGGCAAGGCTCTCAAGCGATGCTGGAGAGGGGCCCAGCAGGGAGAGAGGGAGCTCATCGGCTGGGGAAGGGAATCAGCATAACACCAGGGATAGAGGAGGGCAGATGGGAGAATCCGCGAGGGGGCTCCAAGACTCTTCGCTGGAGACCAGCGGGGAGAGCACGGGTCCTCCGCTGCCCACACCCACCCTGCGCAGAAGACTTCCGCGCAGGGAAAGTAGGCATAGACTTGGCGTCAAAGAACTTCTTTGCTGGAAGAAGTTCAAGAAACGCCCACTGACGGATTCTGCTAGCGACTGAACAGCCACGAAGTGAAGGGCTGTCCAACCAGAACAGGTTTAACCAGGCTACCTAGGCAGGAGTGGCGGTAACTTACGCACGAGCAACCCCTTATAACCATTACAGTGACAAATTGGAAAATTGCCTGAACTGTGCAGCAAATAGCTGCAGATAGCTAGCATAAAACGTTGGGGGTGGGAGGGGCAAGACTGAAACAGGGTTTGATTTGCTGGTCTGCATGGCTGTAGCATTTCAACTCCAAATCTGATCTTTTTGCCCAGATGAGGGCATTGCTGCAAACTCCTTTGCTTTGTTTTCCTCCTTGGTGGAAGAGCATCTGCTTTGCATTCAGAAAGCCCCAGGTTTTAATCCCCCAGTGTTTCTCAAACTAGTGTTCCCGGCTGTTGCTGGACTCCAGCTCCCATCATCCCTGACCACTGGTCCTGCTAGCTATTGGGAGTTGGGGACCCAAGCTGTGGCCTAAAGGCATCTTGAGGCAGGGCTGGGAGAGACTCCATGGCTGAAACCCTGGAGAGCTGCTGCCAGTCAGTGCAGACAGTACTGAAGTAGTTTCATCCAATGGTCTGACTTAATAGAAGGTGCCTTCCTAGATCCTCTGCATGTTCCTTGGTGCTTGACAGAATAAAAGAGGATTAGACGCTTGCTCAGCAGCAGAGGCTCTCTGGATTTGATGCTCGCTGGCAGAAACGTGTCATATTTATATGTGCATCAATAATCCTGAAAATACAGTGCTGCCTTGGTTTTCGAACATAATCCATTCCCAAAGACCATTCAACTTCCAAAATGTTCAAAACCGAAGCATTTACTTTCGGAAAACTCAATATGGAAGCCGTGTGGCACGTTCAGCTTCTGAAAAGCATTCAAAAACTAAAATGTTTGACTTCCAAGATGTTGGAAAACTGAGGTACCACTCTTCTTCTGCTTCTGCTTGTGCTTCATTGAATTTATATACTGCCCTATACTCGGTATATGGGACGCGGGTGGCACTGTGGGTTAAACCACACTGCCTAGGACTTGCCGATCAGAAGGTCAGCGGTTCGAATCCCCGCGGCGAGGTGAACTCCCGTTGCTCGGTCCCTGCTCCTGCCAACCTAGCAGTTCGAAAGCACATCAAAGTGCAAGTAGATAAATAGGTACCGCTCTGGCGGGAAGGTAAACGGGGTTTCCGTGCACTGCTCTGGTTTGCCAGAAGTGGCTTAGTCATGCTGGTCACATGACCCAGAAGCTGTACACCGGCTCCCTCGGCCAATAAAGCGAGATGAGCACCGCAACCCCAGAGTCGGCCACGACTGGACCTAATGGTCAGGGGTCCCTTTACCTTTACCCGGTATATAATCGCCGCTTCGACAATTATTTTAAATGGAAGCAAGTGAATGCTAACCACCATTACAACTTCTCTCCACTGACACCCATCCTGTTCATTGGAAAGGAAAGGAAAAATTGATTGGGGTATAATGGGGAAGCAGGAGTGAAATATTTCTAGTTGATTCTGCCAATAGGAAGGGACATAGAAAGTCAAGGGAAGTCACTTAGAGGAGAAGCTATTGATGGCTGCTAGCCATGATGGCTGTGCTCTGCCTTTGCAGTTCAAGGTAGCAAGTCGCTGGAAGAGAGGGCTCTTGTGCTTGAATCCTGCTTGCTGGTTTTCCACAGGCATCTAGTTGGCCCCTGTGAGAACAGGATGCTGGACTCACCCAGCAGGTCTCAACTTACCTTCTTCTTCTTTGGCGATCCCTCGTAGCCGAGTAAAATTGTCTTCCATAAACACGGTTTTAACACTGAGTCCGTAAGTGACTGTGGAGGCCAATTCTGGATCCACACTTCCTTCCACAGTGGGGACATTGGTTTCCAGGTGGGAGCTGATTTGCCAAGCGTGCCTTCCTCCTATCATGTTTCTCCCTTGCGTCCTGAGTTCGAGTGTCTTCAAAGCCCATGACGCCTTTGGTAAAGGCTGCTCTCCAACTGGAGCGCTCGCAGGCCAGTGTTTCCCAGTTGTCAGTGTTTATACTACATTTTTTTAGACACTCAGTGACTGATGCTCTAAGTGTCTTTCTTATCTGGAAACTGTCACTTTCTCTGCATCCTTCTCCACGAGCTGTCAAAATTCCTCTTTGTATGTGTTTGTGTGTGTGCTCTTTTCTCCCAGTGAATAGCTTCGGGGAAGACGAAGACCTGACCACCTCCTCGGACAGCGACGACGAGGTGATCAAGCAGTTTGAGATCTCCGTTTCGCGCTCGCAGAGCTTCCGTTCGGGAGTTTCCGAGAAAGGAACGCAAGCCGGTTCCGAGCGCAGGCCCAAATTCAACCGCTTGCTGTCGAATCACGAAGAGTACAGCTCCGAGGCCTCTGAATGCGAAGGTATTACCCAGCTCTCTCCAAAAAAAGAAACAAAGCAGTCAAACACAAGAGATGGTTTACTCCGAGAAGTCCAACAAGGATGGACTCAGTTTCTGTGGCTTCGGAGGAAATGGCAAAAGCAGGAAAAAATGCACTGATGTGCTGGTGCGCGCACACCGTCTTCCCATGACTTGAAAGGATTATCCATTTTGAATCTCAGTTGATAGGTATAGCCTTTCAAGATGAGAACGTCAAAGGTGTAACAAAACAGTCAGTAACCCAAGAAAAACGCATCTCCCAAGATTCTCTGGGTCAACTTCCCAGAGAACCTTGCGAATGGCAGAGGATTCTGGGAAGCATTCTACAGAACACACTCACTTTTCTGCACGACATTTCCTAAGTCTCACTTTGCACCTGAATTTTTATTTATATCCCGCCCTCCCCAGCCGAAGCCGGGCTCAGGGCGGCTAACAACAATAAAACAGTACAACAGTACAACACAACACAACACAACACAACACAACACTCTAAAACCATTCATTATAAAATTAATTCAAATCAAACCAATGGCAACCATTGGGCCAGAGCTCCGCGAAGATTGCCGAAGGAGGGAGTCAGGCTGTGCCCTGGCCAAAGGCTTGGCCAAAGGCCTGCGGAAAGATGTCAAGTCCCGCAGGGCCCTAGTCTCTTGTGACAGAGTGTTTCATCAATGGATGAACCTCAACACTGCACTTCCTTGCAAGGGAAAATCTTTTCAGGAAAGCTTGTTCGCCATTACTGAATTTCTCCCTGGGGAACTCTGCAATCATTGGCTCCCCGACATTTCTATATAGCGGTACCTTGGTTCCCAAACGGCTTGGCTCCCAAACAAATTGGCTCCTGAATGCCGCAAACCCGGAAGTAAGTGCTCCGGTTTGCGAACGTTTTTTAGAAGCCGAATGTCCGTTTCGGTTGTTGTCAATGTTTCCGGGGCCCATCAGCCAATCAGAAGCTGTGCCTTGGTTTGTGAACATTTTGGAAGTCAAACGGACTTCCAGAACGGATTGAGTTCAGGAACCAAGGTACTACTGTACAACGTTGCCAAGGGAACCCCGAGATTTTACAGAACACAGTTTTCACCCACCTAGTCTGCAGGATTCAACCATCCCAACTGAATCCCTCAAACTGCATTCCGTAATAATAGCCAACATCCTGGCTTCAGACCAAATCCACAAGGCACGGTGGGGAGGCAAACTTTGTGTGGGAAGTGTGTAATGTAACTTCTCACTAGAAAGGCACGTCTTCTATTCTGAAAAGCCTGCGGCGCTTTTTTATTTTTTTACATTTATAAAACCTGCCTTTTCAGCCCACCGCTCCGACGTGCCCCAAATGTATATATATCAATCGTGTCCTTGTTGATTTCGGAGCTGCAATCTGCTGCGTGAGCCGAGTCCTGTTTGATTTTAGCAGAGCTGGGAGCCATCATAAGCATAAGCCTTTGGTTTGGGAAGTGGGGAAACGCCATCTGGACCCGTTCTGTTCATAAGAACGGGACCATGTGGTTTTCAACCTAAATGCACACTTTTAACTTGGCTGGAAGCCCCATTGAACCGACTGGGCTTGTGAAGATGCCCTGGGCCAAACTACCGTATTTTTCGCTCTATAAGACGCACCAGACCACAAGACGCACCTAGTTTTTGGAGGAGGAAAACAAGAAAAAATATATTCTGAATCTCAGAAGCCAGAACAGCAAGAGGGATCGCGGCGCAGTGAAAGCAGCAATCCCTCTTGGTGTTCTGGTTTCTCTGATAGCTGTGCAGCCTGCATTCGCTCCATAAGACGCACACACATTTCCCCTTACTTTTTAGGAGGGAAAAAGTGAGTCTTCTAGAGCAAAAAATACAGTATAAAGCTGTGCTGATTTCAGCAGGGCTTTCATAGGCTGCAGACCTGAGCACAGCTGAAACGTTAAGTGTCTCTGCACCCCTGCAGAGTTTTGCCCAAGGAAAGGCTTCCCATTATTCCTGGGTGGCTTCTTCCGTCTCCCTTCCTTGCCCCTCTTCTCTAGCAAATGAAGGATGGTAAATGTGTGGTGAGGGAGAAATAATTCAGAGCAGGGGAGCGGGAAGCTTTTTCAGCTGCAGGGCTGCTCCTGGGCAACTTCAAAGAACCATAGAATTGCAGAGTTGGAAGGGACACCCCAATGTCATCTAGTCCAGCCCCCTGGCAATGCAGGGATCTTGCCCTAATTGGGACTCGAACCCGCAGCACTGCGATTGAGAGCCTTGTGCTCTACCAACTAAGCAAAGGCAAAAGTTGGCAGAGAAGCAAGTGTACATCTTAGCTTAGTAGGGCATGCGAGTTTCTGCACTCCCCTGTCTCTGTCAGAGAATCATGGAATCGTAGCATTGGAAGGGACCCCCAAAGGTCATCCAGTCCGACCCCTTGCAATTCAGGAATCTCAGCTCAAGCACCCATGACATCCAGACAAGCACGAGACATTATCTGAGTTCAAGGGCACATCTAGCCAGGCAAAAACATGGAAGGAGGGTGCATAGCGGGGCCAGTGAGGGATGTGGCCTGGAGAGAAGTCCAAGGGCCAAGTGCAGAGGTCTAGAGGGCCACATTCAGCCTCTGGGCCCGAGGCTCTCCTTCCCTAACATAGAGAAACAGGGTCTTCTGATTACCGTATTTTTTGCTCTATAAGATGCACATAGGAGGGGGAGAACAGGAAAAAAAAATTCCCCCCCTCTCTGCTCAGCGCCCCTTCACCGAAGCGGCAGGAGAAACAGAGCCCCTTCCATTTCTCCTCCCGCTTCGCTGAAGGGGCACTGCGCAGAGAGGGAAAACTGTGCAGCGCCTCTCCAGTGAAGCGTAGCCTGGAGAGCAAGAGGGATTGGTGTGCACCGACCCCTCTCGCTCTCCAGGCTTCAGGCGGCTATCTGCAAGCCTTCGGAGCACAGCGGGAAGTCCTGCCGTGCTCTGAAGGCTTGCAGATAGCTGCCTGAAGCCCTGGAGCGCAGCAGGAGTTCCCTGCGCTCCGGGGGCTTCAGGCGGCTTCAGCGAAAGCAACGTGAAGCCTCCGGAGCGCGGGGGGAGTTTTCCCTCTGCGCTTCAGAGGCTTCACGTTGCTATCACTGAAGCCAAGGATCCTGCACTCGCTCCCTAGGACGCACACACATTTCCCCTTCATTTTTGGAGGGGAAAAGCTGCGTCCTATAGAGCGAAAAATACGGTAGATTCATATCCCGCCTTTTCTCCAAGGAGATCAAGGTGGTGTACAAATTCCCCCCCCTCCATTTTATCCTCACAACAACCCTGTGAGGTAGGAAGATAGTGGCTGGCTCAAGGCCACCCAATGTGGGGATTTGAACCCTGGCTGCCAGGTTCTAGTCAGTCCCACTAACAACTCCTGCCCTGTTGGCATCCTTCTGTCTTGGGAGACAATGGAGTCCGCCTCCAAGGGGGAAAGCAAACTGCTGTGTTAGCAGCGCCGAAGTGAGTTCCTTGTGGTGCAAGCCTGGGCAGAGGGTCTGGAGGTCCTGGGCTGCCCAAATAACAAGACCCTCCTCTGGCCTCTCTGATGTGGTCCGAAGGAAAGCAGAGCAAGACGTTGGGCACCAGCTTGGCTGCAGGAGTTGCCGGAAGGCAGGCGCAATGGGTTGTGCCCAACAACTTGCAATCATGGTGGGGAACACGGAGGGTGAAAATTGTCCTCTTCACCTCCCGCCCCCTACCCAGTGGGCCAGTGCTTGCCTGGGGGCGGAGGAGGATACGATACGATATGATACGATATGATACAATAATAATCTTTATTGTCATTGTCCCATACAGAACAACGAAATTGAAAAAATCTACATCAGACATTCAAAAACCAACAAGCTTGCTATCCCAGCTATCCCAGCCTGGTTAACCACCTAAATAATAATAATATAATAATAATTTATTATTTATACCCCGCCCATCTGGCTGAGTTTCCCCACCCACTCTGGGCGGCTCCCAATCAAGTGTTAAAAACAGTATAGTATTAAATATTAAAAACTTCCCTGAACTTCCCTAAAAACTCTGATACCTCATAATTAAATACAATATACAGTGGTACCTCAGGTTAAGTACTTAATTCATTCCGGAGGTCCGTTCTTAACCTGAAACTGTTCTTAACCTAAAGCACCACTTTAGCTAATGGGGTCTCCTGCTGCCGCCGCGCCACCGGAAGACGATTTCTGTTCTCACCCTGAAGCAAAGTTCTTAATCTGAAGCACTATTTCTGGGTTAGCGGAGTCTGTAACCTGAAGCGTATGTAACCTGAAGCGTATGTAACCCGAGGTACCACTGTACAGCTTCAGGTTGCATATGCTTCAGGTTACAGACTCCACTAACCCAGAAATAGTACCTCGGGTTAAGAACTTTGCTTCAGGATGAGAACAGAAATTGCACGGCGGCAGCAGGAGGCCCCATTAGCTAAAGTGGTGCTTCAAGTTAAGAACAGTTTCAGGTTAAGAACGGACCTCGGAATGAATTAAGGACGTAACCAGAGGTACCACTGTACTCCCACAGAGACTACCTTACACCGCGTTTAAAACCAAAATTGCATTTGGATAGAAGCTATTTCTCGGGCGGCTAGTCCTAGTCTTTATAACCCTGTACTTTCTTCCAGAACGAGGGTGGCTCCCTCAATATTGCAGGGAGGGCTCAACCCTCTGGCTACAAATATTGAGGAGGCTGAAGCCCCTTCTGCCCTCTATAGTTGGCATCCCTGGCAGAATGAGGCATACAAGGCACCATCGCACTGTCTTAGGGACTTCACTCTGGATTTGTGTAGCCTTTTTTTCTCCCAAAGATGTCATGCAAGGCAGCAGAGGTTCTGCACACTGACTTCCATGTACATGATGCACATGCTCTCAAACAGTTGCTCGTCACCCACCCTACATTTTCAGGTGTGCACTTCAAAACAAAACTCCTAGGGTTTGGGGCGAAGAGGCCCTTCGGTTGGTTCCCAAGGGAGAAACTGGTTTGGCTCCTTCGTTGCCATTCTGTTGGAAAGAGGTGTTCTTCCTTTGAAGGCTCAGGATTCCCAAATCCCTCATGCATAGTTATCACTTCTAGGCCCTGTGATGCAGGGGATTAAAGCATCTGCACACTTGAGGGATACAGAAACGGCTGGTCTTAATCCCCCCCCCGACAAAATTATTTTTCTCTCTGCTCTTAAAATGTGCTAGATCTCGACGGGTTCAGCCAACTGAGTTACCAAGACAACCTCTCTTATCACGAAGATGACCATCTATCCCTCGACTCCAGAACGGCGTCAGAGAGCAGGGGCTCTGGGCAGCCCAAAGACCCCGGGGTGGAGGTCAGCGCGACGCCCAGCCTCAGCCGGCAAGAGACGGAAGGGAGCTTGGAAATGGAGACGGCTTTTAGCAACCAAGGATTCGAAGGGAACGACGCCACGGACAGCTCGTCGGCCTGGAGCCCGGAGGTAAGAAGAAAGCAGTTGTTTTTGCAACGTGGAGGTTGTTCCATTCCTTCTTAGATGTGTTCTCTAGGGCGGCTGCATTTCTGTTTACCATGTTTTAATGTCATGAAATGAGTTAATTAATGAAAGAGCACTGTACTATTGGGATTTGTTGTTTAGTCGTTTAGTCGTGTCCGATTCTTCGTGACCCCATGGACCAGAGCACGCCAGGCACTCCTGTCTTCCACTGCCTCCCGCAGTTTGGTCAAACTCAATATTGGGATACCTCTCCTTTTTAGGACGTCTTGTGCGCTCACAGCCTGGAAGGTTGTGGGTGTTAAGTCCATTTGGTATGAATGGATAATGTGTAGTTGCAGTTATGGAAAGCCCATATAGAAGATATCTGAAGGCAGTCCTGTACAGTGGACGCTCGGGTTGCAAACGTGATCTGTGCAGGATGCATGTTCGCAACCCACAGCGTTTGCAACCTGCAGCGGTGCATCTACGCACGCGCAGGTTGTGATTCGGCGCTTCCGCGCATGCGCAAGCAGTGATTTAGCGCTTCTGCACATGTGCAACTGCCGAAACCCAGAAGTAACCCGTTCCGGTACTTCCGGGTTTTGGCGGGTCCGTACCCCAAAAAAACACAGCCTAAAGCATCTGTAACCCGAGCTATGACTGTGTAGGAAAGTTTCTAATGTCTGATGTTTTATTCTGCTTTTCTATTTGTTGGAAGCTGCCCAGAGTGGCTGGGGCAACCCAGTCAGATGGAGGGGGTACAAATAAAATAATAGTAGTAGTAGTAGTAATAATAATAATAATAATAATACAGTGGTGCCTCGCAAGACGAAAATAATCCGTTCTGTGAGTCTCTTCGTCTAGCGGTTTTTTCGTCTTGCGAAACACCCCTATTAGCGGCTTAGCGCTATTAGCGGCTTAGCAGCTATTAGTGGCTTAGCGGCTTAGAAAAAAGGGGGGGGGAATCGAAAAAAATTCGCAAGACTCGCAAGACGTTTTCGTCTTGCGAAGCAAGCCCATAGGGAAATTCGTCTTGCGAAGCGCCACGGAAAACCCTTTCGTCTAGTGGGTTTTTCGTCTTGCGAGGCATTCGTCTTGCGGGGCACCACTGTAATAATAATAATAATAATAATAATAATAATAATAATAATAATAATATCCCACCCGTCTGACTGGGTTGCACCAACCACTCTGGGCGGCTTCCAACATATATAAAAACATAGTAAAACATTGAACATTAATAGACTTCTCTATACAGGGCTGCCTTCAGATAACTCCTAAAGGTTGTTGTTGTTGTTATTAATATGGAATGCTTTTTGACTACTACTATTATTTATCTAGCACCACCAATGTGCATGGTGGCAAAGCCATAGCTTAACTGTACATCATCTGCTTTGAATGCCCAAGGCCTTGGGTTCAATTCCTGGCACCTTCAGGAGAGATGCCAGGGCCAGGAGACACTTTATGCTCACCCACACTTCTATTTGCCCTGCAGTTTCTTCTGTTTGGTCCATGACTTCTTGGCAGGGGTTCTAGAAGACTTTCCCCGGAAAGACCCGAGGTTTAGCGCTATATCGGAACGAGAGTCGATCTGCAGAACACCCGATTGACATTTGCTCTGATTCAGCCGTAAACAGTGGGTTTCCCCAGGGAAAGTGGTGGGACAGAAAGAAAACCCTCTCGGGTGAGCCCTTCCTGTCTGAACCCTTGGAAAGACCCTGCCAATCAGTGTAGGTAGATGGGCCCATCGTCTGACCTTATATATAAGGCAGCTGCAAACCCCGCCTGCTCAGCCCCCGAGAATGTGGCATCCATCACTTCGATTCATGCAGTGACTCTTACACAGGCATAGGCAAACTCGGCCCTCCAGATGTTTTGAGACTACAATTTCCACCATCCCTGACCACTGGTCCTGTTAGCTAGGGATGATGGGAGTTGTAGTCCCAAAACATCTGGAGGGCTGACTTTGCCTGCTCTTACAGAACACGTTTGCCTGCCAGAATCCTTTTCCAGATAAGGATGTTGTAGCAATCACTATGAAGGGGATTGGGAAACGAGGGCTTTCAAGGCTTTATAAAATTCTGCAGCTGCAGATACTTCTCTCCCCTCCACATGCTTGACAGCTATTATTGAAATACGTCAGTTTGCAGGTTTTTTTTAACATAAAATCTTTCCGGCAGATTCAGATTACCAAGCATGGTCTGCTGAACATAATGCTAAGCCCATGGTTTTATCATTAAGCAAAGTTAACAAACCACAGTTAAAACAGCGGCACTTGGCAGATGGCTACTTAGAATTTGGTTTGTTCCCTACAAACTGGGAATATCTGCTTTTCACTAGTGGCTCTGTAGGTTTGAGTCACTGATGACTCCTTAGCCATAGTTAAGGCAGTTGATAGTCTAGCACCCCCTAGTGGCTTGAAATTCTGCCCCCTCTGAATGCCACCCTGGTAGCAAGATGGCTGATCAGATATCTTTATGTCCTTCAGCTCTTCCTCCGCCTCCTCTTCTTTCTAAGTTGATAGATTTTTTTTTCTTGTACCTATAGCACCCGGAAGCAGTCTGATATGTTTCAGATCCACTCTGTTTCATTCCAGTTCAATCTGTTATTCGGGTTTGAAGATGCCCTGTTAAATCTCAAGTTGTTTCCACCTCATTGACAATAATGGGGAATCTAAAACAGCTGCAACATCTTCCTTTTTTACTTAAGTGGATGAAATTTGCAGGCAAAGGAGCACCTGCCATTTTCTGTGTGCCAAGATCCACCCAGAGGTCTTTGTGCAGGAAAATATATACCCTCCCTAATTTTTTTTAGTGCCTACCACAGCTAACGAACATTGTGGGCCTGGTTGCCCTTTCTGAGGGGATGAAGCCTACAAAGATGAGTGCATCAGTTCTCCTGCAAGGGCTCGTGTTACAATTTCAAAGCGGGAAAATAGAGATCCACGTTTCCTCCTCTCTCTCTTTTTTTTGCAAGGGGACATGGGGCCTCCCACGTGTCAGAATTTCTCTGTGGCTTTTCAAGTCTTCCTGAGCTTCCCCTGTAAAACCAGTGTCAGAGATTAAAAAGAGGAACACGGGGAGACTTGCAAAGCACTCTTTGAAGCAGACTCCACCCCTTCCTTTAAAGGAGCCTGTTTCAAAGGGTGCTTTTGGCTTTGCTTGCAAAATATGCCTCTTTTTCTCCTTTCCCCTTCATTTGAAAGAGGAGGAGATTTCTCCAGTCCTCTGCCTTTGCTTGAGATATTGGAAATTAGAAAGTAAGGAGGAGACATGCAAAGACCTTTGCAAGTCTCCCCCTTCCCTTCCGTTTTAAATCCTCACCCTCTCACGGATCTCCTCCCATCTCTCAGCTGTGCTCATCAGCCAATGAGCAGAGATTAAATCCTGCTGCCTAGGCTGCAGGGTTCTCTTCCTACAGTTCGTTATGAATTATAAGATGCAGAGGCAGATGTGTGTGTGTTTAACCAGCTTAATTGTACTCATATCTTACAATACTTGTCTGTTTATTTATTGCCATATATCCCACCTTTTCCTCCAAGGAGCTTGATAGCATACACGGTCCTTCCCCTCCTCATCTGATCCCCACAACATCCCTGCAAAGTAGGTCAGGCTGAGAGGCCGTAACTGGCCTAAGATCACCCAGTGAGCTTCATGACTGAGCGGGGATTTGAACGCAGGTGGTGCTGTGGTCTAAACCACAGAGCCTAGGGCTTGCCGATCAGAAGGTCGGCGGTTCGAATCCCCACGGCGGGGTGAGCTCCCGTTGCTTGGTCCCTGCTCCTGCCAACCTAGCAGTTCAAAAGCACGTCAAAGTGCAAGTAGATAAATAGGTACTGCTCCGGTGGGAAGGTAAACACCGTTTCCTTGTGCTGCTCTCGTTCGCCAGAAACAGCTTAGTCGTGCTGGCCACATGACCTGGAAGCTGTACGCCGGCTCCCTTGGCCAGTAAAGCGAGATGAGCGCTGCAACCCCAGAGTCATCCGTGACTGAACTTAATGGTCGGGGTCCCTTTACCTTTACCTTTTACCTCCCAGGTCCCAATCCAACGTTCTAACCACTACACCACACTACTTCATCACCCAGCCTTTTTTTTAAAAAAAGAAAGGTTTGCCATAGGTTTAAGTGCTGTGTACAGTCCTGGCTTGTAAACTAGGATTCAACTGTGGGTTGCAGTCTTGATTTGTAAGTAGCGCTTAAACCAGTTCCCTGGTTTGGATGTCGCCGGAATCTGCAATTTTAACAAACCAAGAAGACGAGCCACGGGGAGAGCCCTGAAGCTTGTCGCTTGTTCCATCACCAGCACACAATGGTTTGTTGGGCTAAACAAGAAGCAGCAAAGTTGTATGTGCTTGGATTTCATTCAGCCTCCTTTGAGTAGCTTGTCTGGCTGCATTGTGGGGCTGAGATAAAAGGCTGCCTCTGCTATTCTTATATTCTAAAAATATTTCCGGTATCTTAAAACTCCATTCAAACATCCACTTATTTGGATTTTTAAATTTTTTATTTTAAAAGAACCCTTTGCTTTTGATGGTGGAACCACAAAAACCATTTCAGGGCCATTCCCGTAATTGCTTGTTTTGTTAGATAGATATTGCTTTTCCCCTTTTCCTCTTATTTGCTTATTTTTTTCTTCCACCACACGTATATAAATTCAGTTGTTGTATTGGGAGTGGATTGCAGTGAAGGACGTATTCAGCTAAATCTAATGCTGATGACATCTTTCCGCCGGGCTCAAACGAAGAACATTGTTTGAGCTCGGAAGAGAGTTGTTCAGTCTGCACAGCCTTGGAAAATGAATGCGTTCAGCAAGCATTTCTAAGGAGCAGAATTATGAAACAGGATGGGAAGAATGCCAAGCATTATGGTGCTCCAACCAGAAGAGGCAGGTACGTTAGGCACAGGTTGTCTGTTCCTTACATCGCAGGTAACTCTGGCCAGAAGGAAGGAGCTGCTCACAGCCAAAACCCAAATTCCTTAAGCCAGTAAGTTACGTCGCTTTCAAACGTGGCAAAATAGTCACACACACTCCATGTGATGGGGAATCATGGGGATTTACAGGGAGTAAGAAGAGTCCCTTGCCAACAAAGGTCCGTATAGTTAAAGCTACGGTTTTCCCAGTAATGATGTATGGAAGTGAGAGCTGGACCATAAAGAGGGCTGATCGCCAAAGAATAGATGCTTTTGAATTATGGTCCTGGAGGAGACTCTTGAGGGTCCCATGGACTGCAAGAAGATCAGACCTCTCCATTCTGAAGGAAATCAGCCCTGAGTGCTCACTGGAAGGACAGATCTTGAAGCTGAGGCTCCAATACTTTGGCCACCTCATGAGAAGAGAAGACTCCCTGGAAAAGACCCTGATGTTGGGAAAGATGGAGGGCACAAGGAGAAGGGGACGACAGAGGACGAGATGGTTGGATAATGTTCTTGAAGCTACCAGCATGAGTTTGACCAAACTGCAGGAGGCAGTGGAAGACAGGAGTGCCTGGCGTGCTCTGGTCCAGGGGGTCACAAAGAGTCGGACACGACTGAACAACTAAACAACAACAACAACAAGAAGAAGAAGAGTCCTGCTGGATGAGACCAAAGGTCTCTCTCCCCATCCCCCACCCCACCCCCGCAGGTCAGCACAGACTGGTGGGCAGGACAAGTGCCCTGCCAAAGTCCTTTGTCAGTGCTCCCCAAGTGCCTGGCAAAATACTTGCTCTTGGGTCCTTGGGCTACTGCAGAAAAAGGGGTTTAGCTAGCCCTTTGTTTTATGCTCGAAGAGCTTATACCCTTTAACATTCATCTGATGAAAATAGGGACGTTTCTTCTTCTTCTTTTTGTATATAGTGGTACCTCGGGTTACATACGCTTCAGGTTACATACGCTTCAGGTTACAGACTTCGCTAACCCAGAAATAGTACCTCAGGTTAAGAACTTTGCTTCAGGATGAAAACAGAAATCGTGGTCCGGCGGCATGGCCGCAGCAGGAGGCCCCATTAGCTAAAGTGGTCTTCAGGTTAAGAACAGTTTCAGGTTAGGAACGGACCTCTGGAACGAATTAAGTACTTAACCCGAGGTACCACTGTAATTTTTATTAAATTTTCTGTTTTGCATTTCAGAATATTCATTTCTACAACCTTAAAATATAAATGACTTCCCTTCTTCTCTTTCTATGGTTCATTTTGTATAACATAAATCCCTGAATACAGTCGTACTTCAGAAGTTGAGCACCTTGCGAGTTGAACGTTTTGGCTCCTGAACGCCGCAAACCCAGAAGTGAGTGTTCTGGTTTGCAAACGTTCTTTTGGAACCTGAACGTCCAACGCAGATTCCATGGGTTCCGATTGGCTGCAGAATCCTCGGCGCTGGACCTCAGTATCCGGGCTGAATGATGGGGGTGGAGATGCTCCTTCAGGTATACTGTGCCGAGGCATTTTAGGGCTTTAAAGGTCAGCACCAACACTTTGAACTGTGCTCGGAAATGTACTGGGAGCCAATGCAGATCTCTCAGGACCGGTGTTATGTGGTCCTGGCGGCCACTCCCAATCACCAGTCTAGCTGCCGCATTCTGGATTAATTACAGTTTCCGGGTCACCTTCAAAGGTAGCCCCCCGTAGAGTGCATTGCAGTAGTCCAAGCGAGAGATAACCAGAGCATGCACCACTCTGGTGAGACAGTCCGTGAGCAGGTAGGGTCTCAGCCTGTGTACCAGATGGAGTTGGTAAACAGCTGCCCTGGACACAGAATTGACCTGTGCCTCCATGGACAGCTGCGAGTCCGAAATGACTCCCAGGCTGCGCACCTGCTCCTTCAGGGGCACAGTTACCCCATTCAGGACCAGGGAGAGGCCATGGAATGCTCCCTCACTGCCGCAGCTGCTCGGGACAGGTGCCAGCTCACCCACCTCCCCGAACTCTTGGTGGTGGCACTGGCAGGGGAATTAGGGACATTCTGTGATCAAATCAGAAGCCAGGATGGCTTTTGTAATTCTAGGGCTGTTCCTGGAAAATAGGGACACTTGGAAGGTGTGAGAGCTCTGAGCACAGGGCTTGCAAAACCCTTAGTGCATCCCTTCCCAAACACCCAACGGCCAGCTGGCAATCAAGGCAACGTGCAAACAATTAAAACAGCGATCAGCAGCAGGAAAACATCAAGATGGTTTTAAACAAATCAAGGTTAAAAAGCATCAGTGGAAACAAAAGCCGTTAAGCTTGGGTAGGCTTCCTCTAGTCCTTGAATGTCCTGTTCTTTTCAGCACATGCTCATGTTTAAATAGAAAGGAGGGGTCTCTATAGCAACTCTTTCTAGTCTGAGATTAAAGAGCACCTTCGAACAGGAAACACATGCACCCAGGAAGCTGAACACCTGATTCTCTCTCTCTCTCTCTCTCTTTCTCTCTCTCTCTCTCTCTCTCTCACTCTTCCCTCCCACCCTGGTTTGGTTTCATCAAAATAAATGTTCTGCAAAAAGGCAGAAGGGTTTGCCTGCAAGACTCACTGGAAAATACAAAAAAACTATGGCTCAATTTCACATTTAGCCAGAAGATGCTCATGTGCAACTCAGAGGTGAGGAGGTGGAAAGCATTTGTGTTGTTACAAAAGTTGGTGCCCCCACTCTCTACAAGATTCCATGGGGACCCAGGCACTCATCCAGGGTCTGTGTTCCTTTGGAGAATTAAGACATGGCAGAGACTGTCATCGCTTTAAGAAATATGGTTCATTCACCTATTGACACCTTCAGTCTGCATGGAGGGAGTCCAGATCTTACAGCATGGTCATTTGAAGATGGGCTTGTACCCCACAGCAGTGCAGTCCTGAGGTCCATGGCATCTTTCCCAGCCAGCCTTCAGCCAACCTGCCAAGATGGATCCTAGTCTCTCTTCCTTTCTTCTTCCCAGCACACCTTGCTAAAAAAACCTCTCTTTTCCTGTCACCCCAGGTCAATGAGGGAGGACAGTTCTCTTGCATTGCCAATGGCCCTCTATTTTTTCTTGATGGCCTTAGCTTGACCGGGTCATTTTGCCTAGGCTAGCTGAGGAATTCCTCTGTAGTTTTTATTTCTCCCTTCATGCCACAAATAATCAAAATCCTACCATTTATTAATTTCTAGGGTTTAGGGAGTTATCGTCCCCCACCCCCAAGAATCTACAACAGTATTTATGCTTTGGCTTTGTTACCCTGAAGGCGTAAGAAAGATGTTTGCAGCACAGTTGGCTAGGAATTAGGCCAGCCTCCCACACTGTAATTTTCATGGCACAATACACTTCTGTATTGTACAAATGTGTTGAAGGAGAAATTATCGCAGGTTGAAGCACCTGCAGAAGGCCATGGGTTCAAGGTGCCAGAAAAAGCTCACCGTTATTTATGCTACTTTTTTTTTGCAGCAGTAGTGATGGCTTTCGGGGATTAGCCTGTTTTAAGCTGGGAACTCATGATTCTCTCATGTTATGCCTCAATGCTTTCTCCAGATTCCTGCACTGAGAGCCAGTGTGGTGTAGTGGTTAAGAGCAGTAGACTCATAATCTGGTGAACCGGATTTGCGTCCCCACGGGATATCAAATCCAAACTCTTCTTCTTCTACTTTCTTCCCTCCAGCCCCTAAGCAGGGTTTTTTCCCTCAGTCCCATTCTCCTTGTTCCTTCCGTTCTTCAGCTGCCATCACCATCCACCCTAATTCCTCCTAAGCTCTTTCTTCCTCCATCTTTTCCTCCCTGCTTCTCAGACCACTGTGTGACTATCGATGGCTACTGTTTGCCTCTGAATATCAGTAGTTGGCTCCTTCATGGCAAGTTCTTAAAGAAATGGGAGTGCCTGATCACCTCATCTGTCTCCTGAGAAATCTCTAGGTGGGACAAGAAGCTACAGTTAGAACTAGATATGGAACAACTGATTGGGAAAGGAGTACGACAAGGCTGTATATTGTCTCCCTGTTTATTTAACTTATATCCAGAATTCATAATGCAAAAGGCTGGACTGGATGAATCCCAAGCCGGAATTAAGATCGCCGGAAGAAATATCAACGAGCTCAGATATGCAGATGACACAACCTTGATGGCAGAAAGTGAGGAGGAATTAAAGAACCTTTTAATGAGGGTGAAAGAGGAGAGCGCAAAATATGGTCTGAAGCGCAACATCAAAAAAATGAAGATCATGGCCACTGGTCCCATCATCTCCTGGCAAACAGAAGGGGAAGAAATGGAGGCAGTGAGAGATTGTACTTTCTTGGGTTCCATGATCCCTGCAGATGGTGACAGCAGTCACAAAATTAAAAGACGCCTGCTTCTTGGGAGAAAAGCGATGACAAACCTAGACAGCATCTTAAAAAGCAGAGACATCACCGTGCCAACAAAGGTCCATATAGTTAAAGCTATGGTTTTCCCAGTAGTGATGTATGGAAGTGAGAGCTGGACCATAAAGAAGGCTGATCGCCGAAGAATTGATGCTTTTGAATTATGGTGCTGGAGGAGACTCTTGAGAGTCCCATGGACTGCAAGAAGATCAAACCTATCCATTCTGAAGGAAATCAGCCCTGAGTGCTCACTGGAAGGACAGATCGTGAAGCTGCGGCTTCAGTACTTTGGCCACCTCATGAGAAGAGAAGACTCCCTGGAAAAGACCCTGATGTTGGGAAAGATGGAGGGCACAAGGAGAAGGGGACGACAGAGGACGAGATGGTTGGATAGTGTTCTCGAAGCTACCAGCATGAGTTTGACCAAACTGCAAGAGGCAGTGGAAGACAGGAGTGCTTGGCGTGCTCTGGTCCATGGGGTCACGAAGAGTCCGACACAACGAAACGAGTAAACAACAAATCAGTAATTGGGAATCAAAAGGGGAGAGAGCACTGTTGCAGTCATCCAGTTGGACTACAATCCTATGACCCATAAAGCCTTCAATGACTCAGGACTACAATATCTCAAGGACCACCTCTCCATGAGATGTCCGGAAAGTGGCAACATGATAATGGGCCTTTTCTGCAGCGCCTCCCCATTTGTGGAATGCTCTCCCCAAGGAGGCTTGCCGGTCACCTTCATTATACACTTTTAGTGCCAGGTGAAAAAGTTCCTCTTCAACCAGGCCTTTGGCTGATTGACATCTAATGCCCCTTTGAATGTGTTGTGGGAAGGGTATTATTGGTTGTTGTTATTTTGTTCTTATTTTTATTATGCGTTGTGTTTTTTTATTATATTTTTATCTTGTGAACCACCCTAATATCTATGGATGAAGGGCAGTCTACACCAGGGGTAGCCAACCTAAGGCCCGTGGGCTGGATGTGGCCCAATCGTCTTCTAAATCCATCCCGCGGGTGGTCCGGGAATCAGCGTGTTTTTACACGAGTAGAATGTGTGCTTTTATTTAAAATGCATCTCTGGGTTATTTGTGGGGCATAGGAATTCGTTCATATCTTTTTTCTAAAATATAGTCTGGCCCACCACATGGTCTGAGGGACGGTGGACCGGCCCATGGCTGGAAAAGGTTGCTGACCTCTGGTCTATACATTTTAATAATGATGATGGTAATAATAATAATAATAATAATAATAATAATAATAATAATAGTTATTTTCAGCCGGAACTCACTGGAGCTCAGTTCTGGCACCTCTCTGGTGTGTGCCATTACCTTTATAAGACAACAAGGGAGACGTTCTTTGAGTGTTCCAGCATCTCTTTTTCTAGTAAAATAGCACTGATAATAGTAATGATTCGGCTCCTTTGTGTTTCCCTTACCTCCCACTGGCCTCTGTCCCAACACCTAACGCCAAGAGAAGAGACTGGATCCCTGGTCTAAGATCCTGCTATCGCTTGGCTTCTTGGCCTGCAGTCTGACAAAATTCCAGAATCATGGAGCTAGAGCGATTCCTATTGCCATGCAGCTTGCCTCCGAATATTCGTTCACAACAAAGCAAGGCAAAGTGTTGATGCAATTGCAAAGTGTAAATTGCAGCAAGGCTTTACAGAGAACCACAGAGCACAAAAATAACTGTTATTATATTCAAAACAAAACAAATTCCTTCCAGTAGCACCTTAAAGACCAACTAAGTCAGTTCTTGGTATAATACCAAGAACTGACTTAGTTGGTCTTTAAGGTGCTACTGGAAGGAATTTGTTTTGTTTTGACTATGGCAGACCAACACGGCTACCTATCTGTAACTGTTATTATTATTATTATTGTTATTATATTGAAGAACACTCTAAGCAGCTGACAGCAGCAGGCAGGCTAAAAGTCCTGTATCAAAGATCTTCCTTGGCTGATAGTAGCTTGAAAATGCATTAAGGCCCTGGTTGCAGTTTTCGCAGCTGGGAGGACTTCGGAGCTGTTTACCCCTCCAAAGAAATTACGTAATCCCAGAATTTTAATACCACCGCAAGGGTCCAGACTTCCAGGCCGGAATCCCAAGAGGGGAAAGTACTGTTGTTGCACTTAAGTCCTGTTTGCAAGCTTCCAGTGGATGTCTAGTTACAGACCCTCCAAGTGTCCCTATTTTCCAGGGACAGTCCTGGATTTACAGAATCCGTCCCAGTTTCTGATCTGATCCTGGAATGTCCTGCTTTTCCTTAGAATGTCCCAGAGTGGCTGGGGCAACTCAGTCAGATGGGTGGGGTGCAAACAAACAAACAAACAAACAAACAAACAAATGAACAAACAATAATTGAAATTGTCACTTTGCATTTCTTAGTGCAGAAAGTATTGATCTGATGTGTAGAGATCTTTCCTATTCTAATTAATTCAAGAGGGTTCTGGAAACTTCTCTGTGTGAAAGAAACAAGCAGAAGGTTCATGATGTTTGGGTTATTCCTTCCGAGAAGTTGGCTTAAACTAGTTCTCTTATCTTTTCTGTCAAGGTCATGCTGACTATAAAAGTAGGGCCAGAAGGAGCCTGGGTTTCATTTTCTCTTTCTATCTCTTTTCCTTCTGGTGTGGTGTTCTGTACATAGTATGCTTAGTGTTAAGGTTTAGTTAAGGTATGGTAAAGTTACCGTAAGTTTTCTGCAACTGGATTTCTTATGGGCAGTGCCAATCTTGATTGTATTGGATTTGTGACCATTATGCTCATTTGCCTTCAGAAGCAGTAAAGCTCTGCTGGATGAAATATTAATTGGCTCTGGTCTATTTTTTGGGAATCATGCAACATGTTTAAGTTTTTACTCTGCTGACTATCCATTGGAATCTACTCTGGATCAATACTGAGTAGAATTCCATGGCAGAAATGTTGGACAGTATGCTAGGATGTCCCTATTTTCATCAGAGAAACGTTGGAGGGTATGGAGTTATGAGACCCCTGAGCTAAGGAGATGGGTAGCTATACAACCTTTAGGAGACATCTGAAGGCAGCTCTGTATAGGGAAGTTTATTAATGTTCAGTGTTTTATTACATTTTTATATATATGTTGGAAGCCACCCAGAGTGGCTGGGGCAACCCAGACAGATGGGCAGGAGGTTGTTGTTGTTGTTGTTGTTGCAACAGGACATCCCTATTATCATCAGAGAAGTCTCCTGGACAATGACAGTTCTCTTTCTCAAGCTCTGGGAGGAAGACCTTTCATTGCCTACAGACAGCCACCCAATCTTAAACAACTCCTAACCCACAATAATACTACAACCAGACCTAACACGGACACTGGTACCAGAGCCTGCAATAAACCCAGATGCCAACTTTGCTGCCACATACACCCGGACAACACCATTACTGGCCCCAACAACATCACACATACCATCTCGGGACTATTTAATTGCTCATCGTCTAACATTGTGTATGCCATAAAATGCCAACAGTGTCCTTCAGCTCTCTATATTGGACAAACAGGCCAGACCTTACGCCAAAGAATAAACGGACATAAATCGGACATCAGGAATCACAAGACAGAGAAACCAGTAGGAGAACATTTCAATCTCCCAGGACATTCTATACAAGATCTCAAAGTAGCTGTTTTACTACAAAGGAATTTCAGAAATAGACTGGAAAGAGAAACTGCTGAATTACAACTTATCACCAAACTCAAAACCATGGAAAAACCTGGTCTGAACAAAGACCTTGGATTCTTATCTCATTATACATGACAAAGCCATTTTTCACCTTTTCACCCCTTGCTTTTTCCTGTAAGACCTATTGCAGTCGTTAAGAGTCGTCAACAGGCTCATCACAGCTATCTGCCAATCACCCATTCCCACCACCCTTCTGAGTAATACCCCTCCCCACCTTCTCACTATATAGAAGGGTCTGGAAACTTCTGTTTCAGTGTATCTGAAGAAGTGTGCATGCACACGAAAGCTCATACCAAGAACTGACTTAGTTGGTCTTTAAGGTGCTACTGGAAGGAATTTGTTTTGTTTTGATCATCAGAGAAATGATGGATGGTACAGTCATACCTCGGGATGATTACCCTTCAGCTTAAATATTTTCGGCTTGCGCTCCGCGGCGACCCAGAAGTAACGGAACACGTTACTTCCAGGTTTCGCCGCTTGCGCAGACGCTCAAAATGATGTCACGCGCATGCGCGGAAGCGGCAAAACGCGACCCACGCACGTGCAGATGCAGGTTGCGTTCGCTTCAGGATGTGAACGGGGCTCTGGAACGGATCCCGTTCGCATCCAGAGGTACCACTGTATATAGTTGGCCACAGTGAGAACTGTAGAACTTTTCTTATGTTATGTCTTTTTAACCCAAATTTTCAAATGTTTTTATTCTGTTTAATATTCCGTTGGGAGAAGTCCAAAGTGGCTGGGGAAACCCAGCCAGATGGGTGGGGTGTAAATAATAAATTATTATAATATTAAGGTAAAGGGAAAGGGACCCCTGACCATTAGGTCCAGTCGTGACCGACTCTGGGGTTGCGGTGCTCATCTCACTTTATTGGCCAAGACAGATCTTTGTAGTATATAATATGCTAGAGAAGACAGTATGTCTTTAGCAACGAAGAGTCGGATTGCTATTGTTTAATATAAAACCTATTTGGGAAAGAAGCTACTTTTGCTAGTCAGTGTAGACAAGACTTAGCTAGAGGCACCAAGCGCCTGACTCAATATAAGACATCTTCCTATGTAACTACTGGGTCCTCAACAGGTGCTGATGAATTAGATAACTATATAGGTAGAGATAAAGGTATCCCTGACCGTTAGGTCCAGTCGTAGACGACTCTGGGGTTGCAGCGCTCATCTCGCTCTATAGGCCGAGGGAGCCGGCGTTTGTCTGCAGACAGCTTCTGGGTCATGTGGCCAGCATGACTAAGCTGCTTCTGGTGAACCAGATCAGCGCACGGAAATGCTGTTTACCTTCCCGCCAGAGTGGTACCTATTTATCTACTTGCACTTTGACGTGCTTTCGAACTGCTAGGTTGGCAGGAGCAGGGACTGAGGAACGGGAGCTCACCCCGTAGCGGGGATTCGAACTGCGACCTTCTGATCAGCAAGTCCTAGGCTCTGTGGTTTAACCCACAGCGCCACCCGCATCCCTATTATAATATTAATATTACTTATTTTTTTACCCACATTATATATCTCCTCCACAGGACCACGAAGGAGCGAGTGCCCTTCCGGCTCCGCCAAGCAGCCGTGTGCCAATTTCCAAGTGCGGTGACCTGGACGTCCTCTTTGAGTACAAGCCCTCGAGCCAAAAGCTGCTGGTGACGGTCCTGGAGGCGAAGGAGATTCCCGACAAGGACCGCAGCGGCGCCAGCTCCTGGCAGGTGCACGTGGTCCTGATGCCCAGCAAGAAGCAGAGAGGCAAGACCAGCGTCCAGCGAGGCCCCAGCCCCGGGTTCAAGGACAAGGTGACCTTCAGCAAGTTGGCGCCGGAGGAGCTGAGCAGCTACGCCCTCCGGTTCCGCCTCTACTCTGTGCGCAAAATGATCAAGGAGAGGATGATGGGGGAGCACCTGTTTTATCTCAGCCACCTGAACCAGGAAGGGGAAATGAAGGTCACACTACTCTTGGAGCCAAGGAGCAACTTGTGTGTAAGTTTTTAGGCTGGAAGAAGCCACCTAACGTGGTCCCCTCCCCCATAACTTTTATTGAGACTTTTCATATACACACACACACACACACACACACATTTTTATTAATTTCTTACCATATCTTTTCCAACAGTCATTTAACATAACTTCTTATCTTATACAATCTTTTAGACTTCCGTCCACAACCTCTGAAGATTTCCCGTTCTTTATGACTTATTCTGCATTTCTTAATTTCTCTGTTACTTTTAATTGCCGTTAACTAATAATTCTCTTCCTTGCAATGTTTCATATCATCCTCCTTACCGAACTTCTTGCAGTCCTACTAGCGTGATCTGCCTATTACAATAGCTTTCCAAATAGTTCAAATGTTTACTCCAGTCTTCTAAGAATCGCTGGTCCCGCAGGTTTCGAATCCTTCCTGTTAATTTATCGAATTCTGCATAGTCCATTAATTTCAAATTTTATTGAGACTTTTCATCATGGAATACAATAAATAAGAAACTAATCTAACCACATATAGACTTTTTGCAGTGGCTCCACATCTGTGGAATGCTCTCCCCAGGGAAGTTTGCCTAGTGCCTTCATTATTCACCTTTAGGCAAAAACTTTCCTCTTTAACCACGTCTTTGGTTGATTTGATTGACATCCTGTGCCCTTCTAAAATGTGTGTGTGTGTGGTTATTGGGTTGTTGTTATTTTTATTTTTATTAGGTACTTTGTGGTTTTATATTCTAATTTTATCCTGTGAACCGCCCTGAGACCTGTGGGTATAGGGCAGAATATAAATTCAAATAACAACAACAACTTACAATATTTGGGTTTGACGACTGAATATTTGGGTTTGAGGATATTATAGAAAGTACATTTGTTGGGTGTTATCTTGGAGTGGATGTGCTGACTAATTTTCTACCTATAGCTGAAAGATGAAGAATTTGAAGTTCTCTTTTTTCAACCTCTTTTTTCTGCATATTCTCCTTCAGTCTTTATTTAGATTAGTTTTTTGGTCTTGATACAAAGATATTTGATAGAAATCTTTGTACAGTGGTACCTCCAGTTGCGGACAGAATCCATTCCGGAGGTCCGGTTGGATCTTGAGGTTTCCGCAACCTGAGGACCGCTACTGCGCATGCGCGCGTGGTGAAACCTGGTAAAATACTTCCGGGTTTGCTGTGCGCACATCAAATTTTAAGTGGCGCCCTGTGCAACGCCAAAATCCAGTGCCCCCGCCCAACTTTTCGCCTTCCGTTGGAACTCATAGTCACAGAGTCCGCTGTGCACCCCGCAAGCTCTGAACCAGCTGCACTCCCCTCGATCTGCCTTTGAGAGAAGCATTTAATGCACCGATCCCTGCTGCAAAAGGGATTTCGTAAACGCCTGCACAACGGTCGGGGGCTGTAATTCGTTGCCCAGAAATGCCTTTCATACCAGTCTCTGAGAGTGAAATAGCCTTGGCGTACCGATTAAAAACAAAATATTCAGCCTCCCATCTGTTTCGCAGGAGATCTGAGCTATCTTTTGTTGTATTTAAGTAAACAAATTCAGAACCAATAAAGTAGGAGCAGTCGCATATGTTTGTAGCTGGAATCTGGGGGAATTTTGCAGAAGAGAGAATTTGGGTATGCTGTACAGAGAGGGGCTGATTCATTTGATAATCAACTACTGGGGCACAGTAGATTTATAACAAGCATGGATTTCTATTTTATTTAAAAAAGAAGTATTTAGATGGTTGGCTTTCTTTCTTTTTTATTGTTGTTGTTGTTGTTTAGTCATTTAGTCGTGTCTGACTCTTCGTGACCCCATGGACCAGAGCATGCCAGGCACCCCTGTCCTCCACTGCCTCCCGCAGTTTGGTCAAATTCATGCTGGTAGCTTCGAAGCAGGAGGAGAAATGGAAGGGGCTCCGTTTCTCCTGCCGCTTCGCTGAAGGGGTGCTGCGCAGAGAGGGAGAGAACATTTCTTTTCTTGTTCTCCTCCTCTAAAACTAGGTGCGCCTTATGGTCGGGTGCATCTCATACAGTGAAAAATACGGTATTTATTTATTACACATGCTCACTCATGCACTCTAGTTTTCTGTTTTACAATTTAAAGTACTCATTTTTACATCTTTAAAATATCAGTGACTTCCCTTCTTCTCTTTCCATGGTTCATTTTACATATCATAAATCCCTGCGTATTTTACAGAAACTAAACCATTCAGCATTCCATTATTACATCCATCAAAACTTATTTACACTGCTGAATTTATCTTAACTCTGCCAACGTTTTCAGCTGTACGCAGTTTTTTCCCATATATTCAGTAAACATTTTCCAATCTTCGCTAGAAGTATGTTCTTCTTGTCCTCTTATTCTATATGTTAAGTTTGCAAGCTGCGCATATTCTGTCAACTTAAGTTGCCATTCTTCTTTGGCTGGGACCTTGCTCGTTTTCCATTTTTGGGCTAACAAAACACGGGCCGCAGTAGTGGCATACATAAACAACCTTTTCTGACACCTGGGAATTTCAGTCTGAATTATCTCCAACAGAAAGGACTCTGGGTTTTGGGGGGGAAAGTACTATTAAACATTTTTTTAATTCATTATGGATCATTTCCCAATACTCTTTTACCCTTTTAAAAGGCCACCACATATGAAAGAACGTTCCCTCCACCTCTTGGTTAATGCTTACTCTCTGTTCTCCATCCCCAACAGAGCGGAGGCTCCCAGATGAGTCTCTCGGCCATCTCTCACAGCGACAGTGCTTCTTCGACCCAGTCCCTGTCACACGGAGGGGTTCCAGAACTGCTGGTGGGCCTATCCTACAATGCCACGACGGGGCGGCTGTCTGTCGAAATGATCAAAGGCAGCCACTTCCGGAACCTGGCTATTAACAGGCCACCGGGTATGTAAAAGCACTTTGTTTTGTTTTTGTAGCCAGCATGCAGAATCTCCTAGCTTAGCAGATGTGGCTGGGCTTGAATTCAGAAGCTTGCAGTCAGGGGCAGAGGGGCTGCGATCTAGTTGCCTGTTATGTACTGAGTTGGATAGGATTCAGAATGCAGCAGTCTGATTGGTCCTAGAACATAGGATCCAGAATGCAGCAGTCTGATTGGTCCACAGGAGCCACCCAATCCAGCTCCAGGTGGAAGTGAATCCCCAACCTGATTGGACTACAGGAGAATCCCGGAATTAGCCAATCACGTGGGTCCCATTGTGTAAATAATGTATATAAAGCAGACGTTTTGGGGGAAGTTCCATTCCTCGCTACTATGAGCTGAATAAAGAGCATGAAATCCACACTCGACTCCGAGTATATTTCATGGCCCATGGCATTTTATATAGAAAGTAGGGGTATAAATAAAGCTGGAGATATTTCTCCAGATAGTGGAAGGCAATTTCAAGGAGAGATTTGTGCTTGAGGGCGTGTTCACACATCTCCGCTCGCACCTACAAATGTCTAAGGATTCTGATTTAAACAGAAACAGGCTGGAAGTTACGTGTTTTTTCCCATGTCTGGGACAGAAATTGATGCAGCAGAAACAACCAAAATTCTGTGGCGGCCTTCAGTCTGCAAACAATATGTAATTAATTACGCCCCTCCCCCTCAATTTGAATTGCATTTCCACTGCATTGAAATGAACGGGGTGGAATAATGTTTTGAGGACGTGACTTTGCTAATTGTGAAAGTCGCAAAGTTTTGCCACAAAGGACAGCGAGGCAAATAACAGAGTTTTGGGCGGAAGACAAACTGCAGCAGAATGGAAACAGCGGAACAGAAAACAACGCCTTCTTGTGCAGGTTTTTTGTCTTGCCTGAAAAAAAAAATACTTGTTTGATTGGAGGCAGCGACACCTGTTTGATTGGAGGCAGCAACAGGGCAAAATAAATAGGTGTCACTCAAGGGAAGCGATGCTTCCTAGAGCATCAGAAATGTATTGGATAAGATGCTGCTTTTCAGAGAAGGTTTCCTGGTGACATAGGAGGAGTGTAGCAAACAAAGGCGGGTTGTCTTGCCGCAACGCTGATAGCGAAATGATTTAACAACTCTCGTCAGCTGAGCTTTGGCCTCCGCCCTGCAAAGCAAATTCCATTTCCTCCATTTATTTTACGGTTTGTTTGGTTTTTGCTTGGGCCGATCACATCCTGTAGGAGTCGACAGCATGAGTGGCACTTGGAGACACCTTTTTATGTCTCATTAACAAGCTGTGGGCTTAGCGCTGAGCCCCAGTCAATGGTTCCTGCTGGTGAGAATCGAGCTGCGTCGTGCTGACTTCCAGAACTTCTGAGTGCAGCTTTCAAGGCCCCCTATTCCTTGGGAAGCACCATTAATTGTGTTAATTATCCATATGGCTGAATCATAGAATCATAGAGTTGGAAGGGACCCTGAGGGTCATCTAGTCCAACCCCCTGCAATACAGGAATCTCAACTGAAGCATCCATGGCAGATGGCCGTCCAACCTCTGCTTAAAAACCTCCAAGGAAGGAGAGCCCACCGCCTCCCGCGGGAGTTCGTTCCGCTGTTGAACAGCTCCTACTTCCAGAAAGTTCTTCCTGATGTTTAGTCAGAATCCCCTTGTGGCGATCACACAGGGTCCCCGGATGTTTCACCATCTACTGATCCCTGTGCCACCACTTTATTTCTCACTGCCACCACCCAGGCCCTACCTGGTACAATACTGAGTCCAGTCAGGGTTCAATTGGAACATAAACTTCTGTTTATTTATTGCAGTTTAGCAAGCGTGTGGTTTCATAAACGGTATTGGTCCATTACAATCATGGGGTGCCTATCCAGACCTATAACTTCCGCTACCTGCTCTCACTCACTAAACCACTTCTCAGATATTTACTTGTCTTCCTTGCTCCTAACTGTTCCTGACTCAGCTTCTTTCGCTACACTAACTCAACCTGCCCACAGACTCTATCCCAATTCACTCCCACTCCAACCAACCTCCCAACAAACTCCCCTTTCGCCCCCCTCCCAGAGCTGGTTTTATAGTCCCTCTGACTCCACCCCCTGGGTTCTGATTGGGTAACCTGTTTATTTATTTCACCTCCAGCACTCTCATTTCTTCCAACTTGAAGCCATGGGTTCGAGTTCTACCCTCCAGGGCAGGAAAAAACCAGCTCGCTCCATCTCCCATGTGACAGCCCTTGAGATATATGGAGATGTATCTCATATCCCCTCTTGGTCTCCTCTTTTCCAGGTTAAGCTCCCTCAACCGTTCCCAGACCTTTGATCATCTTGGTCACCTCCTATGCATTTTCATAGACTTGGGCAGCAAATTATTTTCCATGTTCTTGTTTTTCTTCTGACCTGAAATGGGTACAGTAGGTACATATTTTAAATAAACAAGTAATCTGAGGGTGAATGACAGCACAGGTACCGATTGATTATTGCAATTGCTTTTGTATCCCACATTTGCCTCCAAAGGTGTCAAGGTGCTGTAAATGGTTCCCCTCCCCCCCCATTTGATCCCCACAACAACCCTGTGAGGTAGGTCAGGCTGAGAAACAATGACCAGCCCAAAGCCACTCAATGAGCTTTATGGAAGTAATAATAATAATACTAATAATACTAATAATAATAATAATAATAATAATAATAATAATAATAATAATTATTATTATTATTATTTTATACCCCACCCATCTGGTTTCCCCAGCAACTCTGGGTGGCTCCCAACAGAATATTAAAAACACAATAAAACATCAAACATAAAAACTTCCCTAAACAGGGCTGCCCTCAGATGTCTTCTAAAAGTCAGGTCCAGTGGTACCTCTGGTTGCGAACGGGATCTGTTCCGGAGGCCGCAACCTGAAGCGCCGTATCTGTGCAGGTGCACAGTGTGATTTGGTGCTTGTGCGCATGCACGAAGGGTGATTTAGCGCTACTGTGCATGTGCGAGCAGTGAAACCTGGAAGTAACCCTTTCCGTTACTTCTGGGTCACCTTGGGACACAACCTGAAAAAAATGTAACATGAAGCAAACGTAACATGAGGTATGACTGTAGTTGTTTATTTCCTGGACATCTGGTGGAAGGGCATTCCAGAGGGAGGGTGCCACTACTGAGAAGGCCCTCTGCCTGGTTCCCTGTAATTTCAATTCTTGCAGTGAGGGAACTGCCAGAAGGCCCTCGGAGGTGGACCTCAGTGTCCGGGCAGAATGATTTGGGGCTTTCAAAGTCAGCACCAACACTTTTAATTCTGCTCAGAAACATACTGGGAGCCAATGTAAGTTTTTACGGACCAGTGTTATATGGTCTTGGCGGCCACTAAGTGGGGTTTTGAACCCTGATCTCCCAGGTCCATGTTTGACACTAGAGGACTGAACAGCCAGATAACTAGCAAGGACTGGAGTGTGACAGTGTGACAGTGTGTGCAGTGATGGGGTCCAAACCTTGTACAGTGGTGCCTCGCAAGATGAAAATAATTCGTTCCGCGAGTCTCTTCATCTTGCGGTTTTTCCGTCTTGTGAAGCACCCCTATTAGCGGCTTAGCGGCTAAGCGGCTATTAGCGGCTTAGAAAAAGGGGGGGAGCGGAAAAACTCGCAAAACTCGCAAGACATTTTCGTCTTGCGAAGCAAGCCCATAGGGAAATTCGTCTTGCGAAGCGCCTCGAAAAACGGAAAACCCTTTCGTCTAGCGGGTTTTTCGTCTTGCGAGGCATTCGTCTTGCGGGATACCACTGTATCTTAAAGGGGGCACACTGAGCGCATCTTTCCTGGGAAGAGTTAACCTGATAACTCTTCTGCCAGGAAAAAAAGCTACAATAAATAAAATACTAAAAGAGAACTGTAAAAGAGATCGCTCTCTCATTTCCCAAATCACTTTGTTTCTTGTCTACTTAGATTTTTACGTCACTGAAAAAAGCACACCCCACCGCTTAGGTTTATATAAAATAGTATAAAGTATTCATTTAAAAAGCAATAAAAGCAGACTTTTAAAAAGCATCTGAATAAAAAATATTACAATATTCAAACAAACATACGTAATAGAATTACATGTCTGGGGGAGGCTTGCCTGTGTGTTTCCCAAATGCACACTCAGGTACGCTGAGGTGTTCATCCTAGAACTTGTAGCAAAATGTCTGAAGGCTGTTCAGTCAAAACATGCACAGAAAAACAGACACACAAACACTGATGACAGCAGCAGTGACAGGAGAGGAATCTGCCTGGAGAGGAACTCCTTGCTTCTGAGCCGTATACAAGTGTTTTCGCGCCAGAAGCGAGACATTGCACCTTGTTTCTCAGGCGCAGAGGTGTGGAAAAGAGCACGTCACAAAGAGAAAGGAGCGGGATGCTCTCAGGGAAAGATTGAGGGTTGCCATTCCAGTTGTACTCAGCTAAATTGCACACAGAGCAGACCTAACGAAAGCTAGGTTCGTTAATTTCAACACGTTCGCACTGGGCTGTTGATGTTTGGTGTTGATTCTGTCCATGATATTCAGGTGAGGGCTTAGGGCCCTCGTATTTACGGGACTGCCTCTCCTGGTCTGCCCCGCAGAGGACCTTATGGTCCATGAATAACCATGGTTTAGAGGTCCCGGGCCCTAAGGAAGTCAGACTATCCTCCACCAGGGCCAAGGCCTTCTCAGTGATGGCTCCGACCTGGTGGAATGCTCTGTCCCATGAGACTAGGGCCCTTCAGGATTTAACCTCCTTCCGTCAGGCCTGTAAGACAGAGCTATTCTGCCTGGCCTTTAATTTGAATTCAGCCTGATCTTTTATTTCCCTTCCCTCCCCCCTCCCCTTTTATTAAGATTACCCGCTCTGAGACCCCACAGCTAATTCTCCCCTGGCCTCCTCGCTGGCCCAAGTAGGACCAATTCAGCCAGCTAGCCCTGGGAATTACAGTATCTAATGCTTATTAGATGGATTTCCCCTAAATTGATTTCTGAACGTTGAATTTTATTGTTATTCATGTTTTTATACTGTATTTTATCCTGCTTTTACAATTAAGTGTTTTAAATTTGTTGCTAGCCGCCGTGAGCCCGGTTTTTGAACCGGGAAGGGCGGGGTATAAATAAAAAGTTATTTTTTATTATTATTATTAGTAGTATTGTGGCCATTCTTCCTGGTTAAAAAGTGGCTGTTCATCTCCAAAACAGCCCTCAGGGGTGGCTTCAAAACAGAGATAAGCCACTGACGTAGTGCTTACATTTTTTTTCATTAGAATAGACTAGAATAGAATAGAGGGACCCGAGGGTCATCTAGCCCAACCCTCTGCAATTCTGGAATCTCAGCTAAAGCATCCATGACAGATGGCCATCCAACCTCTGCTTAAAAACCTCCAAGTCTACCATCATATCATATCATCTTATCATATATTATATTATCATACCTGCATTGTGGGGGGTTGGAATAGATGACCCTCGGGTCCCTTCCAGCTCTTAAGATTCTATAAATTACATAGTTAGAAACAAGAACCCAGGGGTAGGCAACCTAAGGCCCGTGGGCCAGATTGCCTTCTAAATCCGGCCCGCGGATGGTCCGGGAATCAGCATGTTTTTACATGAGTAGAATGCGTGCTTTTATTTAAAATGCATCTCTGAGTTATTTGTGGGGGATAGGAATTCGTTCATTTTTTTTTTTTTTTTTACAAAATATAGTCCAGCCCCCCACAGGGTCTGAGGGACGGTGGACCGGCCCTCTGCTTAAATTGAAGGAGTTAATTTTACTAGAAAGATGATTTTGGAGATATTACAAGGTGATACATTGAAATTCAGTTAGGGGGGATTCGAGGACATCACTTGACAATGAAAGATAAATTGGGCTTAACAAGTAATATGTGTTTATATTTTTGTTTCTTTTTAGTACTGTAATGTGTTTTCTTTTGTGTGTCTTTTATGTTATATTTGTGGAAAATCAATTTGAAAATTTTGATATTTTTTTTAAAAAAGGTTGCTGACCCCTGCAGTAACCTGTCCCTTCCCCCTTTCTTTGCATGTCCATTTTTGTCCTGCAGACACTTACGGAAAGCTCTGCCTCCTCAACTCCGTCGGCCAGGAGATGTCCCGCTGCAAGACGTCCCTCCGCCGGGGACAGCCGAATCCCGTCTACAAAGAGACATTCGTCTTCCAGGTTGCCTTGTTCCAGCTGTCGGACGTCACGCTAATGATCTCCGTCTACAACCGCCGCAGCATCAAGCGCAAGGAGATGATCGGCTGGCTCTCCATGGGGCAGAACAGTAGCGGGGAGGAAGAGCTGAGCCACTGGCAGGAGATGAAGGAATGCAAGGCTCAGCAGGTGTGCCGGTGGCATGCTCTCCTGGAATCCTAAGGGGAAGAGCCTCCGAGGTCCCGGCATGGTGGTTGTCTCCACCCAAGGCCCAGAGGGTTAGGCCAACCCTCCCCGGCGTCCGAAACACGAAGGACTGCCAAGTTCCTGTTATGAACTGGACTTCTGACGATTTTTACTAGTCACAGTTGTATTTGCACTCTTCCCTTCCCCAAAAGATCTCTCAAAATGACAGCCACACCATTGGCAAAGGCGGAGCAGGACTGGCACTCGGATCCGGCCCCTCAGAGAAGTAGGCCAGGGCTGATGAACCTTTTCTGTCCCCGGGGCCTCATTCTGCTCTCGGCAACCCCCCGAGGGCCACATGCGACTGTTGAGCAGGGCCAGAGGCAAAATTGGAGGGTGAGGGCAATGGGAGGTGAACGTTACATTTGTCCAGTAGGCTGAGTTTCTAGACACCCACAGCACACACTCCTTGTCCACACCAGCAAGAGACATTTTTAGGGTTGAAAGGATTCATTCCGGCCAGGGCATTGAGTTTTGAGGACCAGATTGCAAGGCCTGGGGGGCTGCCTTCAGTCCCTGAGATTCCCCGCTTCCAAACGAGGCTTTCTTTCTCTTTGGCGATGCCATCATGTAGCCAAATCTGATTGGTTGGCCAGTGGAAGAGGGGCTGTAAACAGCGGCAAGTTGTCATGCAAGAAGTATGCTTTGAGGGTACAGTTTTTCTCTTCAAAACCCTCCCATCCCCTTTTTCCATGCCAAAAATAATGCTTGCTGGGGAACATTTGGCTCGGCTCCAATTTGCTTATACGATGGCAGGCGCTGAGATGACGTTTGGAAGAGGCTGCTTGGCAAAGAATGGAAAGAATGAATGGTTCCGACGGGAATGTTTGGTAGAAGCCATGGAAGGGGGGCGACAGTATCTAGAAGGCTGGCCGTCAGCACTATAGTGTAGGATAGTCGGAGATACTGGGCATAAAAGCTGGACTGGCCATGATAGACCCTGCTCAAGTCTTCCTTTTTAATTTCTCAGCCTCTTCCAAGTGTGGTCCTTCCGTTTTCTAAACTGAGCATAGCCTATGTGTTTTTGCTGAGCCACACCTCAACTCAGCCCAAGCAGCCACAGTCAATGATCAGAGATGATGGAATGGCAATCCAACGAGACTTGGAGGGCCACAAATGCAGAATTCCCAGTATAAGCCCATGAGGGCTAGAAACTTTGTTTTAAATAGTTGAGATACAAAACTGCACACAGAAAATCTTCTGGCAAAGCTTGGCTTGTGCACTCAGAACATGGAGGGTGTTGTCGATGGTGCCATTTGTATGGTTTAGCTAATAGATGGAGTTCATTGAATCTGAGTAGAGAGTCAGGAGTTCCCTCTCTGGGAGCAGAGACTGCAAAGATTTTGTCTAGCTTCTAGACTAGTGCATCCTCTACACCTCCCATGAGGAAAGAAGAATCATCTGAAAGAAGCAGGACATGAATGTGCAGTACATCGGGTCAGGACTCAATAGAACACCAATTAAGTCCCCCCCCCCCAAAAAAAAGAAATAGCTGAAATCAATCCCAACCTTGGGAACCAGGGCCCAGGAAAAACCAGCACAGACAAAAATGAGCTCCTTTAAGCATCAGGGACCAGTAAGCAAAGCAAGCTCCTTCGGTGCATGGCCATCTTTTGGGGATGCTTTAGCTAGGATTCCTGCCTTGTCGGGGTTGGACTAGATGACCCCGGGGTCCCTTCCAACCCTTCCAATTCTATGATTCTGTGACACAGCCGGTGGAGGGTCCCAAGAGCCAGATACACTGTTGCCATAAAGCAAGCATGCATCTTTCTTCGGAACGTAGGAGCCAATAAAATATTTGAGGGGCCCCCCAAATTTGGTGGGCATTACCATTCAAATGCTTTGTATGCACCATGTCATGTGATCGATTATGTGGGGCAGAGATTACCTCCCCCCCTTCTCCCCAGTATTTTATTCAAGTTGGCTGCCTTGCTTAGGAACACCTATAGGCAGGTTTTAGGGACTGATCAACCAAAACTCATGTTTTTGTTTTCCTTACCACCTTTTTATTTCAAAGGACTATGGGGGGATTGCAAGATTTGTCTGAAATTATGCAGATGATGTCATTGGTCTAGCACTGCATATTACTCATCTATTTTTTTTTTAAACAACAACAACAACAACCTGGGGTTTTATTTTCTATTCCTGAGACAAAACATAATTTGCTGCAACTGCAGGCTTGGAAAGGGGTTGAGGGACGACAATGAGTTGAAGCAGGTGGACCAACAGATCACCTTTGGGAGAGCTGTAGACCCCCCCCTTTAAACATCCAAGTGCCTATAGGCTGTGCTCAAACTTGGATATGTGCCAAGAATAGCAATGGATCCAAAATGAGCAAAGAACTCCTCCATCAGTAGTTGGGGAGATGCAAAACCTTTCAGCAGCTCCCCACCCTCCACAATGTTCAAATGGTTGTGTGAGAATGTGATGCAGTAATTGATGGATGCCGCAATTATAAGGAGGTGTGGCTTGTGTTGTCCGTCTTCAGACCTCTGTGTTTTCTTTCCTTGCCAAATCCACCAGTGGGAATTCCAGAACCAGGGCTGGATCCCAAGATTTTTTTTTAATTGAGGGAGGGGCTTCGGCTACAATCCATTCTGCAGCTCCTTAATTCCCAAGGCAAAAGGCCCAATTATTCATTTGCCAGCCTTTGCACACAGAGGTGGGCATTTCTGTGCAAAGGCTGAACACACACACTTGCTTGCAGCACAAAAACTTAACTTTTTTTCTGAATCCAGAATTGTTCCCACTCGTCCTCAACAGGCTCCTTTCAATGCAGATTGATTCTAGAGCCTGCCATCCACAGTGATGAGTGTGGTTACTTGAGAACCAATTGAAAACCTCTGTTGCGTAGGGTATCCATGCCTTTCCATCCCTGAACCTGCCCCAGGTGAACGAAGAAGGAAGTGGTGCTTACGATCTTGGTATATGGCTCTCACATATCATTGGGCACACTGAAGTAGACACACTGAAGGGACTGTCTATATAGGATTTCATCATTTTTTAAATGGACACACTTGCATGGTAATGCAGACTCAATTTGCCACGAGCTTTTCATGTTGAAACCTGTTTCTCCAAAAATGCTGTCCAGAGATCAGGAAAAATATGCAGTAGTTCTAGACTGCACATGGAAGAGAAAACAAGTACTTGATTTCCATTGAGTCTAGAATCAAATGTTTTGTGTGCGCAGCCAAAAACGGGCACCTCGTACGCACCAATCTCACCTTGCTTGGGGGGGGGGCGTCGCTACACACACAGGTGTTTCATAACTCCTGCACTCTATGTGTGATGAATTGCCACTTACCTGAGGTCGCTTCCGGACAACGTGTTTATTTAGCATTTATCTCGATTTGTTTGGACAGGTTTTCCAGGGAAGAAAGGGAGCGTTCATTCTGATTTGCTCGCTGGGAGGTTGGACGTAGTCATCCCAGGAAATGTCACATGTATTTGCAGGCATGTGCCCCTGTGCAGCCACAAGAAGGGTGCACCGGGCCACTGGGGAGGAGCCCCAAGATCCAGCAAACAGCCTATGAGCCCCATAGCCCTGTCTGATGTGTGGGGTGAGTGCAGCAGAGGGTGGGATTTGGGGTGCTGCTTCCATGTCAGAGGTGGGGAAACTGCAGCCCATGCATTTCAGCCTGCAAGGACATTTTACCCAAACCATGCCCACCTGCCCTGCACACCTGATGCTGCGTTTGAGATCAGGTGTGGGGCAGGCAGAGACCTGGCTGGATTGGCAAGTTCTCTGTGGGGGACACAATGCCTGCAGAAAACAGCTTTGCCAGCCCTGTGACCAGCGATTGAAGAGGTCTTAAGGCATCTCAACCTGGCTTGCAGGGCTGGGAAGAGATCACTGGAGCCAAAAATGTTCCCTGCCCTTGTCCTCAGTCAGTAGATGGCCGGCTCTGCAAGAGCGTTCACCCCCGAAGTCCCTTATGCAGTGTGCCTGTCCCTAAGCATGGCAGTGAAATGGGTGCATGAGCATGGGGTCAACCAGTCAAAGGAGCCCCTTTTTAGACTTGCTAAATGCAGAAGCACAGTTCATCAGAGTAGCTGATCAGTAAGAATTGGGATCAAAATCTTCAGGATAAATTAAGCACAGTTTATGGGCAATACCTATTTTTTTTTTTTAAATCTATATAATTGTAGTTTTGTTCTTGCATCAGAATACCCTTGATTTAAATGTATGCATTGTTTTAGTTTTTACCGATAGAAACAAAATGTACACCTTGACCGTTTTCAGATACTTAACTTTTATGTGAGATGCATCTGAATGTGCAACATTAAACTTGCAACATTTCTCTTAACTGTCCTGTGCAAGTGTAGAGTGCTGTCTGCTTTACGGCAAACACACACACACACACACACACACACGCACGAAACCGCCCAAAGAGGTGATGGGATGCAGAAGGGATGGATCTTATTGATGCGGAGTTCAGAAACTACCTGCAATTGTTGATCCAAGCAGTGAAATACTCCCTGTCTCCCTTTCCTGTGCAGTGAGAATTTCAAAGCAACAAAGCAAAGTTAAAGGGTGTGTGTGTGCAGGAGGCGGTTTGTGGGTTCACAAATGTGGAGCTTGACAGGGCACAGTACCACTCCCAAAGCAATATGAGCACTTTTAGAAAACCAATGCTCTCTTTCTCTCTCTTTTGCCAGTGAAATCCAGATCTGACTTCTTATCCACTCCGTTCATGCAAGTTAGTATTCAGCCCCACTCTGCTAGTTAGGTTGCAATCTGAAGTGCATTTAGGTAGAAATAACTGCCATTGATTTCACTCCAGTTCCTTGGATTGCATTGCAGAGACTTTGGCTGGATCTACACACATCAAAAAAATGTTTCCGGGAAAATGCATTGTAAACCTCATAAGGGGAAAATCATGTTGCCTAAAGATGGAACTCCACAGCGCCATCTAGTGTCACAGTGCTATAATGCATTTAAAACACTTTAAAAAAATTATTATTGATGCAGGTGAGTCCTTTCTTTCCAGTGACTGGGACTGTCAGTATCCATTGCTTCCCTCAGTGACTAGGCCACACCAAGCCTTTGGAGGAAACCATCTCCACTTTGCACAGCTTGGGGAAGGTTATAAAAGTTGAACATGGGTATGCTTGCATGATCTAGAATGAACCTTTCCTTAAATGTTTGAGTCTCAAGCTGTCGGTGCAAAGCAAAAATGGCTGGGTCAGGGCTCTCGCATCGCTGCAAACTGGCGGCAGCGGCAGCACACTTTCCCAGTATTGCAGCCGCATAACACGAGTAATTGAAGACGTGTGCATGGAGTACCAAAGCCACAGTAGACTTCAGGATGCAAATACAGCATCCACAGAGTCTGCTTGTGCATTGAACTCAACCTATTACCTGGTTTCTCTTGGGTCAAGCAGTAAGCAAAGTGCCCTTGCATTATTCCATTTGCAAAGCACGCTTTTTGGGTTGGGGGCATTCAGGAACGATCCTTTTGCTCTTTGATTAGAGCCTTCTCTACAAAATGCAGCAATGTGCTTTGCAGATGGATAATTCTGACTCTTGTAATGCATGGAGTTTGCATTACAAGATTCCCCCCCCCCCCAGAGGAAGGAGAATTTTAACCAGATAAGCATCGATCCCATTCCATCCTCCAGTCTTGATAAAGGAATACGAAGCCGAGCCAGAACGTTTTGTCTATCTGTTCCAGGATTGTTTAGCAACAGCTCCCCAGGCCTGAAGGGACACGGGTGGTGCTGTGGGTTAAACCACAGAGCCTAGGACTTGCTGATCAGAAGGTCGGCGGTTCGAACCCCTGCGACGGGGTGAGCTCCTATTGCTCGGTCCCTGCTCCTGCCAACCTAGCAGTTCAAAAGCATGTCAAAGTGCAAGTAGATAAATAGGTACCGCTCCAGCGGGAAGGTAAACGGTATAAACGGCATGACCCGGAAGCTGTACGCCGGCTCCCTCGGTCAATAAAGCGAGATGAGTCCCGCAACCCCAAAGTCGGCCATATGACTGGACCTAATGGTCAGGGGTCCCTTTACCTTTACCCCAGGCCTGTGCTGAGGGTCTTTCCCCATCACCTCCACCTGACCCCTTAAACTGGAGGAGGATAGAACTGGGACCCTTCCACATGAAAAGGCATGATTCTGCCACTGAGCTATGGCAGAAGTTTATGTGAACCATGCAGAACAAATAGGGTCACACAAACACCATACATTTAAAGCACATTCGATGCACATTTAAAAGCACATGACTTTCTCCAAGAAATCCTGGGAGCTTAAAGGGTTGTTGGCACATCCAACATCAAATAACTCCAATGGGTCTACTCTGAGTGAAATTTAAATGAATACAGACTTCTTCTGTTGTCACAGTGGGTGGCCAGAGTCCTCTTAGAAGCTCCTAAGCACACTCTCCCCACACTCTCCCCACTTGCCATTCCCAACAAATAAGCTCAGCCTGGATAGCTCAGTTGGTTAGAGCATGGTGCTGATAACGCCCAAGTTGCAGGTTCAATCCCTGCATGTGACAGCTGCATATTCCTGAATCGCAGGGGGTGGGCTGGATGATCCTCAGGGTCTCTTCCAGCTCTCTAAAAATGAAACATGTAACTCTGGAACGACCTATTTCTTTAACTCTGATTTTTTTAATTTTTAAAAAAGCATATACGAGGTAGAATTTTTGGAGCAGGTTTTTGGCTTGATTGCTAGTGCCGTTCCCACTTCCAGCATTTATGCTTCTTTTCATCTGCGACGGCATTTATCATTGCGGGTTCTCCCTCACCCCATGTTTAACTTCACCCCATTGACTATTGATGAGCTCCTTTGGGGAGGATGTGTGATTATGCAGCAGCTGCATTCCACCACCTGCTCCTCATAGAAATTGTACATATCTCTTCAAGCCAGGGACTGCTGGCGCTTGTAAAAACCATGCCTCGCAATCACCCTTCTGTCTGATGCAAAGGGAATTGCAGATGCACAGTAATTGGTGTGTGTTTTCTTTTCCCACACCCCATCGCGCCTTTTTGAGATCTGGAGCGGAGGTGAACCTTCAGAAACATTTCCTCTCCTTCACTGCCACGGTCTCTGGTTTGTATTCTGCCTGCATCTCTAGCCTGGCATTGATCTGTTGTGCGGGCATAGATTTCTGTGAAGCGCTGGGCTTTGAGGGCTGTGAATGAGTCTTGTGTTATTAAGAGGAGGAGAGAGACGAACAATCATTGATCCGGTAGGGTGAAGCAAGGTCAGGAGGAAAGGCTTGGAGATAGCTGCAGAAGGGCATCAGATGGCAGGCATTTGCGTGTAGCGAAAGTGTTGGGGCTTTTGCACTCTGGTTATATTGACAAAGGGGAAGCCGAAGTTCTCCAGATGTTGCTGCACTATGAAATATACTCGGAGTCGAGAGTGGATTTCATGCTCTTTATTCAGCTCATAGTGGTGAGGAGGAATGGAAGTTCCCCCAGAATGTCTGCCTTATATACATTATTTACACAATGGGCCCCACGTGATTGGCTAATTCCGGGATTCTGCTGTAAGCCAATCAGGTTGCGGATTCCCTTCCACTTGGAGCTGGATTGGGTGGCTCCTGTGGACCAATCAGACTGCTACATTCTGGATCCTATTGTTCTAGGACCAATCAGACTGTTGCATTCTGAATCCTATTGTTCTAGGACCAATCAGACTGCTGCATTCTGAATCCTATTGTTCTAGGACCAATCAGACTGCTGCCTTTTGGATCCTATTGTTCTAGGACCAATCAGACTGCTGCCTTTTGGATCCTATTCAACTCAGTACATAACAGACTACAAGCCACATCATCTCATGCTGGGTGATGGGAGTTGGAGATCAACATCTGGAGAGCCACAAGTTCCCCATTGTTGAAGTAATAGTGGAATAGTGGCGTTGTCCCAAGCAAAATGCCACCCCCTTCTCTCCCACTTCCTCATTTGTTAACAGCACCCACACCCCTACGGTTGCCACTTAGGGCCATCTGTCTTCAAGCTCTTTGCTCTCCTACTTTTAAGGCTCGCCAGGTTCTGGGAGATGGTGGATCTGGAATGCTTTCTAGTGATAACGTGTCAGCCAGCTGCTCCAGCTCTGTCTCCTCCTCCTCCTCTCCCATTATTACCCAACCTCTCATCTTCCTCTGAGCTGTGACCTCCCTCAAACCCCTGCTGTAATTCTGAACTGTTTTTTTCTTCTCTGGAAGGGTCAGGCTGGGGAGGCGGTCTCCACCATTCTTCCTCTGCCTAGTCCCTGACACCACCCCAGTGGTCAGGTTCCCTGCCTGATCAGCCATATACCACCCTCTGCCCTCAAAAGGGACTAGTGGACCTCACCTATACACAGCTGCAAGGCTCCACCTCCTGAGTCTGAAGGGGTGGGGCTCTTGGAGTGAGTTCTTAATCCTTGAAGGACAGGTAGCAACTGGCTAACTGTTGTGGAGGTGCTGTCCATCCCACAGGAGCTCAGGGTTGGGCTGTGGACCCTAAGGCAATAGATAACTTACGCTCCAAATCAAAAGCTACTAATAAAGCAGAAGATAGAATTTCATTTATCATATGCACCTCTCATAACTTTATTTTATTACAGTTACGAATTTCCTATAAAACAACTCAAAATGATTTAACAATAAAAACAATCTCATGTTTGGTGCCTCAGTGAAACCTGTTTGCTTTATGTGGTACAATGGCTCTTGTCATTGAAAGACCTTTTTAGTATTTATCATGAAACATCTTTATAAGACACTTAGTGGAGGGGCAGGCAGAGAGATGAATTAAAACGTCTGGTCGTCGTCCCCCTCCACTATGCTGCACAAGTAAATATTGTCAGTATACACAGTACTAATTTTTGCTGGAATTAGTGACAGAAAACTAGTCAGAGATTAATCAATCGGTACTACAAAATAGAAAACACCTTATACTCTGAGTCACTTGTCACATATTTCTACTGTAGGGTAGAAAGAATAGTTTAAGCAAAAAAATATAGAGCATTCTACGGTAAATCCACTAAGAATGCTTGTTTTCAATATACTGATATAAAAACACAACATAAATTATGAAGTTAAACTTGTACCATGCTCATCCTAAAACTGAAAAAGACCCATTCTTATCTTCTTCGTATATACAGCTTATCTTAATCATTGCTTCAAATTATGGTGCACTTTAATAGCAGCAAATTTGGGAATTATTATGTAAAATATATCGAGGAGACCGAACTGGTTTTATAGCAGGATGTAATATGTGAATTAATATCAAACGATTGATAAATATTATAGAAAACTTCCAATGAAATATGAAAAAAACACTAGTCTGTGTTTAGATGCCGGAAAGGCTTTTGACAGAATTGAATGTCAATTCGGTGGAAATATATTACAAGCTTCTGGTACTTAGGTAAGCTTCATAAACTGAGTCAGAAGTATTTATAATGCCCTGTGTACAAAGATATTAGTAAATGGAAATATCTCCGATCCAGTTACATTAAGCTAGGCAAGGTTGTTCCCTCACCATTACTATCTACACAAAACCCCTCAGTACAACAGTTAGAATTAATATGCGTATCAAGGGTCAATGTATCTTGGGTCTTTATGCAGATGATGTGGCCATCACCTTAGTTCAGCCTGAAAGTTCTATATCTGGTGTTTTTTTTTTTTTTTTTTTTTTTTTTTTTACTTATATAAGATAAAAGTTATAAAAACACAATGGATGAACTTGCAGTCTTTGGAAATAGAAACCTTACAGGATAGAATCCCTAGTACAGAATTTTTCTTGATATAACTCAAAAGTTTCCCAATTCTGAGACTAAACAGGACATGGGTGCTGTAATTCCTAGAGATGAATGGATTCGAATTTATTAAAATGTTAAAACGTACTACCAATTAAAATGAAATAAATGATTATAAAATACAGTATTAGTGAAAAAGATTGCAATCTCCAACAGGATATATGTGAGATATATTGAAATTCAGTTGCATTCATATATTTTGGCATCGTACACAAATCAAGCCCTTTCAGCAGGAGATGTTAAATAAAACAAATGACATAACTGGATGTAATATAGTTTTAAATCCAAAGCAAATCCTCCTTGGCTGCCTAAAAGGAGCTGTTAATGACAGAGACCTAGAACTAAACAGTGGTGTTATTAATAGCAAAGAAACTAGTAACAGCAGATAACTGGAAATCTCCTGGTAGACCAGATAAAAAGCAATGGCATATGGAAATCTGGTATATAACTTTCTTTTTCTTCTTCTTACTAAATTAATATGTTATAGAAGGAGGAAAGATGGATGTGTTGATAGCGTATGTATGGAGAGCTTATCCATTAATTACTGGACCTTAAAATGTCACAATAATATTCAATCACATGTTTCGTTTTATATAATTTGATATTTGAAGTGTGAGATCTCACAATGGCTGGAGTGACTCAGTTACATTGATTGATGCATTAACAGGAAGTTACTGAAGGATTGTTAAGGTAAACAGTGGAAATAGTTTTTCTTTTTTCTCAAAAAAGCACAACATCCTGAATTTGCTCAGTACATTCAACTGAGATTTTTAAAAATAAACTACTTAATGATTATAAATAAATAAATAAAACAGAGCATTTCCCTGCTGCTTTATCACATCTTTAATAAAAAGGACTGGTGGGTAGGGGATCAGGAATCGCAGAAAACACTCTGTTCATCTATGGCACATGTTTGGTTTTTTTGCTGCTCCCCTGCGAGAAGCAATACCGCTTTTTTGACGGCATCTAGCAACCACAGGGACACGGGTGGCGCTGTGGGTTAAACCACGGAGTCTAGGGCTTGCCGTTCAGAAGGTCGGTGTTTCGAATCCTTGTGACAGGTGAGCTCCCATTGCTCGGTCCCAGCTCCTGCCAACCTAGCAGTTCAAAAGCACATCAAAGTGCAAGTAGATAAATAGGTATCGCTCTGGTGGGAAGGTAAATGGTGTTTCCATGTGCTGCTCTGGCTCGCCAGAAGCGGCTTAGTCATGCTGGCCACATGACTTGGAAGCTGTACGCCGGCTCCCTCGGCCAATAAAGCGAGATGAGCGCCACAACTCCAGAGTCATCGGCGACTGGACGTAACGGTCAGGGGTCCCTTTACCCTTTACCTAGCAACCACAGATCAGCTTAACACAAACCAGACTACTGCGAATGCATTGCACCCACAAACCAATAAAAAAAGTTGCATGTATAGGTGATGGAATCATTCTGCAGGCAGACCAGAGGAATGTGGGTATGGCTTGACGCAACTTTATTTTTCAGACCTTCCTAAGGCAAATTTGTGCAGCGGCCTTCAGGCCTTTGGAACTGCCTTGTCCTATGACGTTAGGGCAAGTCCTCAAGGTACCAACTTCTTAATACGAAGGAACTATCCCTAAATGATAAACACAGCCTTTACAGGTGACTTTTCCCTTTCCACCTCACATTCCTTATCCCTTTCTGCCTCATGGCACTATCCTTGCACCCTGTGCTTTTCTTTCTTCTGTTCTTCATTACAAGTAGTGGTGGCAACAGCAGATTCCAAGGGTGGCCTTGGAGGAGGAAGGTGGCCAACAGTGGCATGGACCAGCCTGGAGATCTGGATCCCGGGGCAGGACCTCCAAGGCTGGCAGCTTTAGGAGTCCTGGCTGTCCCTCTGCAATTCACCTGGGATGCCCACTTGTGACCTCTGTAGTCTGCAGCACTGCCTGTCAGCAGCCAAGCAAACTACAGCGTGACAACAACCTTACTTTTTATTATATAGAAAGATATAGCAGCTATTCGACACTCTTCTGAGTTGACATGTGTATGTGTCATTTTGAAACTGAGGACTTGATCCCAGCATGGATTATTGAGGGAGCGCTCTAACTGAAACCCACAAGCTCTACCCCTTGACCTCCCCTCCTCCCAATTTTAGCCAAATCATGGCTTTCTGAGAACAGTTGCTAAGAAGCCACCATCCCTCTGCCCTCTTCCCACCCCCACAAGCAATTTGAACACTTCTTGAGAATTTCACCTCATTTTCTAACACGGTTCTGGATTAATTTAGCTCTTTGTGTTGCCTCAGTGCGCTCAGTTAATTACTTTGAAGGTTGTTCCATTCTGCCTTCACCTTAATTACTCCTGGGACCACACGAGCCTCCTGCTTGTGTTTCTCTAATATGGCTTGAGTTTTTGATATGCCTCCCATGTGGGATGCTGCTCCTTGCACAGTTTACCGTGTCATGGATACACAGACAGGGCCCTGATGTAATTTTAGCTCCTGCTGACCTTACACAGCTTTGCATAATTGGCTGGTGTTCAGCAGGGAACGTGGTGCATTTTGGGAGTAACCAGCTGCAACTTGCATCTATCTGAGCCAAAAGCAGCGACTTAGTGTGGTCTCCCATAGGCTTGCCAGTTTGACTGTCCCAGACAGGAAGCAAAACGAAGAGGGGCCACCTTCTTTTTTCAGTCCCAAGGGTGCTATTAACGGTCAGCCACCCCTACTAGGGAGAAGTAGCCAATGTAAATGAATGTGCCCACGCACATAAAGACCTTCTTTTATACCCAACAGATCACTCCTGCCTTCTGAAGGAGAGGGCATCCTGCAGATACCATTTTATTAGGAGATTCATTCCACACCATGTCAGAACTGGTCCTTTAGGGTGGTGGAACCTGCCTTTTAGAACTGCTTCCCATTCTGTGTTCCTCCTCTATTGTCTTTTTGGTACCTGCTACAGATGTTCCTCTGGCATTGTTGACCAGAGTGTGCAAAAGAAGGATCGAACCTTTTTTATGTATGCTACAACAGCAGCAAGGATACTCATTGCTAAAAGCTGGAAAACACAAGATTTGCCCACACTGGAAGATTGGCAGCTGCAACTGATGGACTATATGGAACTGGCTGAGATGACTGGCAGAATCCGAGACCTGGGAGAAGAACTGGTGGAGGAGGACTGGAAGAAATTTAAGGATTATCTACAAAAATATTGCAAATTGTATGAATGTTAAGAAAGATGTAAGATCAGTAATAATACGGCTCCAATAAATTAGTAGCAAGGAATACAAATTTGAACGTAATTGAAAGAAAAGACAAATTTTGGATAAACAGTTTTTTTAATAACTAAGTTTCAATAAGAGAGTGGCTAAATTTCAAAATTTGAGATATTAATATTGGAAAATTTTATTATATAAATTAAACTAAGTTAATAATTTGCTGGCAAAATTTATGAATTTAGAAAGCAGGAACAAGAGTCGTGAGGAAGTCCAAGGAGGTGTATGAAATGTGGATATCGGAAAATGTTATGTTACTATATGTTTGTATTGTTAAAAAATTTAATAAATATTATTAAAAAAAACAGATGTTCCTCTTTCAACAAGCCTTCTAAATGGAGATTTGCATTGGATTCACAGCTATTTTATTTACGTGTGTTGTTGTTTTAAACTGTTTTCACACACATCAGGTGTTTTATTTGTTTTTTTGTTTTAAATGTTTTTATATATGCAGATATATCTGTTTTCAGATATGTTATATATTATATATTGTCAGGGAACTGACATCAGAATGAGAGGTGGAGGCAAGGCTCCATGCGATGCAGGAGAGGGGACCAGCAGGGGGGGAAGGAATTCAGCGTAACACCGGCAGAGAAGGGAGGGAAATGGAGGATTCGGAGAGAGGTCTCCAAGACCCTTCACCCGAGACTAGTGAGGAGAGTGTGGACACGCCTCTGCCTTCCCCTTACTTGCGCAGACGAGTTCCATGCAGGGAAAGTAGGAGACTTGGCGTCAAACAGCTCTTATGCTGGAAGAGGTTCAAGAAACACCCACTGACGGATTCTGCAAGTGACTGACCGGCCACGGAGTGTGAGCTGTCAGCCAAAGCATGGTTGACCAGGCAATCTAACCAAAACTGAAGGCAACTTACGCACAAGTAACCCCTTACAACCATTACATATATGTTATATATATGCAGATATATCTGTTTTCAGATATGTTATATATTATATATGTTATATATATGCAGATATATCTGTTTTCAGATAGGTTACTGTTATGGATTCGTTTACATTATATTGCAAATTGCTCCAGGGTGCCTTACGGAAGGCGATTTGTAAGCACACAAATAAACGAATAAAAGACATGCAATATACTTACAGCACACAAGCACACGTGCAGATTCCCCCCCCCCCCAGCATTTTAAGCCACTCATTGCAGTGCAGGAATTGGGTTAGCTGGGAACACTGCCTTCTGCTCTGTAGAGAACAGGGTGTTTGGGCTAGCATCTGGGAGACCAGGGTTTGAACCCCTACTCAGCATTGAAGCTCACTGGGTGGCCTTGGGGTGGCGTCTCTGTCTCTCCTACCTCACAAGGTAGTTGTGAAGATGAAATGGAGAAACAGAGAACTATGTATGCCACCTTGATCTTCTTGGGGCAAAGGTGGGATATAAATATGTTTTGAAGCTCAACATCAGAAAAACGAAGATCATGGCCACTGGGCCCATCACCTCCTGGCAAATAGAAGGGGAAGAAATGGAGGCAGTGAGAGATTTTACTTTCTTGGGCTCCATGATCACTGCAGATGGTGACAGCAGCCACAAAATTAAAAGACACCTGCTTCTTGGGAGAAAAGCAATGACAAACCTAGACAGCATCTTAAAAAGCAGAGACATCACCTTGCCAACAAAGGTCCGTATAGTAAAAGCTATGGTTTTCCCAGTAGTGATGGATGGAAGTGAGAGCTGGACCATAAAGAAGGCTGATCGCCAAAGAATTGATGCTTTTGAATTATGGTGCTGGAGGAGACTCTTGAGAGTCCCATGGACTGCAAGAAGATCAAACCTATCCATTCTGAAGGAAATCAGCCCTGAGTGCTCACTGGAAGGACAGATCCCGAAGCTGAGGCTCCAGTACTTTGGCCACCTCATGAGAAGAGAAGACTCCCTGGAAAAGACCCTGATGTTGGGAAAGATGGAGGGCACAAGGAGAAGGGGACGACAGAGGACAAGATGGTTGAACAGTGTTCTCGAAGCTACAAACATGAGTTTGACCAAACTGCGGGAGTCAGTGGAGGACAGAAGTGCCTGGCGTGCTCTGGTCCATGGGGTCACGAAGTGTCGGACACGACTAAACGACTAAACAACAAATCAGTAATTGGGAATCAAAAGGGGAGAGAGCACTGTTGCAGTCATCCAGCTGGACTACAATCCTATGATGACGATGAGGAGGATGACTTGGGATGTTTTGGTGGGTCAAAATTAAAACCACGACCAGCTTCTATTCAAGCCCCGCCCCCCATCTTGCTGAACATGTAGCATGACACTAGCATGGGCTGCATGCATGTCATCTGGGAACCTAATCTATCCACCACTTGTTTCAAGAATATTATTTCTGTCCCTCTGTTCTGGTGGCTGTGAGCTGCGCAGCCAGATCCTATGTACGACCGCTCTGCACTCAGCTGGTTCCGTTATCAGACGTTAGTCCATGTTAGCACCTGCAGCAGAGAAACTGTTAGGAGCCCAGAGCTACAAATTACCATGTTACCTATGGAGAGGTGTATCATCATACATGTGCAATTTCATCCTCCTACAATAACCAGAAGTGGGTCAGGGGAAATCATCATTATCATTATCATCATCATCATCATTAATTAATTTCAGCATAACAAATTATCAAAACATATCATCTTCATTATTTCCCCCTGTTTTTCCCCCTCCTCCCTTGCCGAGAAAAACCCTCCCCCCCGACTTCCCTCAGCTCCTTTCTCTGATTTTTCAATACATGTTATTCTCTGCATATTGTAAAATTGTAAAGATACTTAAATTATCTGTCTGTTATGTTAACAATCAATAAATTTGTGTATGTTTATTCAAAACCTGCCAAGGAGTCCAATTCATTTTGGTGTTTTTTTTAAGTAGTTTGTAAAAAGGTTCCCATTCTACTTTAAAGTCACAGTTGTCCTCATCTCGCAGTTTGTATGTCAGTTTCGCCAATTCTGCATAATCCACCATTTTCTCTTGCCGCTGTTCTTTTGTCGGGATTTCCTCATTCTTCCATAGGGGAAATCTTTAATGAGTGACCCTTGTACCTTTCCTCAAAACCAAGCCCTGCTGAGTTCAATAGGACTTTTACTCCCAGGGAAACGCGGTGGGATAGCTGCCCTGGCCTAAGCAGCTTGCCAGCCCCCCCCCGCCAGCCCCCCTTGTTTCTCTGCCGTTGACCCAGAAGTTGTAACCGCGAATCTCTTTGTCTTTGTCCTGCAGGAGGCACCTGTCAAAACTGCAAGGTGACCTTCCTTCTTGTATCTGAGCCAAGGCTATATAGCGTGAGCCTTGAAACTCAATGACATGGTGCTCGCGATGGGCCAAATTGCCTTTCCTCTCATTATTCAGACCTAACGCTCCCTTGTGAAAGATTGTTTCCTGGATGAGCTTAAACAAACTTGGACGGGAACAACGAGCAGGGAGGCGGTGGAGGTGCTACCTGCTTCTTGTGCTTCGCTGAGTGTGTTTCTGGAATGTTCTACAGCTAGAGCATGGGCGGAAATGACACTAAATGCGGTGAGCAAAAAGATTCCTGCATTGCAGGGGGTTGGACTAGATGACCCTCGTGGTCCCTTCCAACACTACAGTTCTATGATTCTATGATTGTAGATGCTGCCTGCTGAAAGCAAGACGCTCCGGGAGTGGGGGAGTATTTCACCCCACCTTTTAGGATGAGCTTAAGTTGGGGAGACAGCAGTAGAGGCGAGAGTGCTATTGCTTCCTACAAAAGCATACAGTGGTACTTCTGGATGTGAACTGGATCTGTTCCGGAGCCCCGTTCGCATCCTGAAGCAAACACAACCCACGTCCGATTGTCTGCGCATGCACAGGTTGTGATTCGCCACTTCCGTGCATGCGCATGACATCATTTTGAGCTTCTGCGCATGTGTGAGCGGTGAAACCCGGAAGTAACGCGCTCTGTTACTTCTTGGTCGCGGCAGAGTGCAACCTGAAAATTCTTAACCTGAAGTTACTTCAACCCGAGGTATGACTCTACTGCATATTTGGGGGGGGGGGGGACAACTGGTTGTATTCCTGTATTTTGGATCTGCTCGTGGATATCGTGGCACCCATATATTAGCTGTTTCAGTTTATGATGATGTCTTAAGAGGGTGTATAATCGATCTGTACTGCTTTAAAATATGGATTTGTAAATTGTATTTATTTGTGGTGTTTTTACGATGCTGTAAACCACTCAGAGATTTGTTGGAAATATTCTTATTAATTTATTAACCACCTTCCTCAAGAGCCCCAAGGTGAAGACAAGATGCAGTAAAAACAGCCCAGTAACCCACACCGAAAATAACAGCATATAAATTTAAAAAGAATACTGAGCAGAGACCAATTTGTCTAGCTGGCAAAGTTTACCGGAACAAAAAAGTCTTTAGTTGTTTCCGGAAGGTGCCAATAGTGGATGCCTGTCCTGTCTCAAAATATGAAAGACTGGAGGAACAAAACCAGTCTGTTTCCCAGACTACCATTTGGGGAATAGTACTGAACAGATCTTTTGAGATGTGATATGGGCTTCTGGGAAAGCACACTCCTTAGCACCGGGACTACAATTTCAGACTCTAATGGACTTCCTGAGGGTGGGGAGAGGGTCTCTCTTTAAATTGTAATGTGCAGAAGTACAGGGTTCAGATCAAGGGCAGTAATAGTCCCGCTCTATTTTGCTTTGGTACAGTCCATACCTGGCATTCTGTGTCCAGTTCTGGGCACCACAATTTAAGAAGGGGTTTGACAAGGTGGAATGTGTGCAGAGGAGGGCGACCAAGATGATCAAGGGTCTGGAAACCAAGCCTGATGAGGAACAGTTGAAGGAGCTGTGTACATTTAGCCTGGAAAAGAGGAGATACGATTTACCCACCCGGGAAGAATGGCAGATGAAGTTGATGGACTATATGGAACTGGCAGAAATGACTGGCAGAATCCGAGACCAGGGAGAAGAATTGGTGGAAGAAGACTGGAAAAAATTTAAAGATTATTTACAGAAATATTGTAAAATTAATGAATGCTAGAAAATGATGGAATGATGTTATATGGCTTTAGCAGAAATGTGATAAGGAACTAGGTACAGATAGATTGTTAATGTATTAAAGGGAAAAAATAAGGTTAGAACATGTTAAGATAAATTACAGGACAGGAAACAGAGGAAGGTGGAAAGGAATTGCTGAAATCGTTATTTGAAGTGGAATACAAAATGGGAGGTGGGAGGAGGTCACTGAAACAAGGGAATGAAAGATATGATTCTGAAATTACCGGAGCTGTTTTTAATTGTTTTGTTAATTTAATGTTTTGTGTAGTGTTTTTGTCTTTGTGATGTATTGTATTCTAATATTTTTTTTTCCTTTTCTCTCTTTTTTGTATTTTCTTTATTTCTTCTTTTATGTAATCTTTAAACTGTTAATAAATATTATTTTTAAAAAAGAAAAGAGAAGAGGAGTTACGATAACCATCTTCAAATATGTTAAGGGCTGTCACATGGAAGATGGAGCAAGCTTGTTTTCTCCCGCTCCGGAGGGTAGGACTCGAACCAGTGGCTTTAAGTTACAAGAAAAGAGATTCCGACTCAACATCAGGAAGAGCTTTCTGAAAAGTAGGAGCTGTTCGACAGTGGAGAGGACTCCCTGGGGAGGTTGCAGACTCTCCTTCCTTGGAGGTTTTTAAGCAGAGGTTGGATGACCACCTGTCATGGATGGTCTTGTTGAGATTCCTGCATTACCAGGGGGTAGATATGACCTTTGGGGTCCCTTCCAATTCTACAATTCTATGAATCTGTGATTACTTCCCTTCCTTCAACATGCGGCAAGCTAGCCTTGCTCTGTTTGGAGGTCCTCCTGTTCATTCCGCTTAGCAGGACACAAGACATGTGCCCTAAAGCAGTGTTTCCCAACCTTGTGCCTCCAGCTGTTTTTGAACTACAATGCCCATCATCCCTGACTAGCAAGACCAGTGGCAAGGGATGATGGGAATTGTAGTCCAAAAACAACTGGGGGCACAAGATTGGGAAACACTGCCCTAAAGATTTACCCTGGCAATGCCATCGCTACACCTTTCCCAATCATTGCCTTCTTCCCAAGCAATGATTTGGGTTGATTCAACCTGCATTCACGTGAGCCAGTGTGGTGTAGTGGTTAAGAGCGGTGGACTCGTAAACTGGTGAACTGGGTTCGCGTCTTCGCTCCTCCACATGCAGCTGCTGGGTGACCTTCGGCTAGTCACACTTCTCTGAAGTCTCTCAGCCCCACTCACCTCACAGAGTGTTTGTTGTGGGGGAGGAAGGGAAAGGAGGATGTTAGCCGCTTTGAGACTCTTTGGGTAGTGATAAAGCGGGATATCAAATCCAAACTCTTCTTCACGTGGTATGTAATTTTGTATCATCTGTTTCCAATGTGCAAATAGTTTTGTTTAAGTGGTATGTAAATCTTGGTAACTAAATATATTACATTCACTGTTTCTAAAGCCTGCTTTTGAACAATGTTTTATATCATTCTATGTAAACAGAAAAGACCCTGATGCTGGGAAAGATGGAGGGCACAAGGAGAAGGGGATGACAGAGGACGAGATGGTTGGATAATGTTCTCAAAGCTACCAGCATGAGTTTGACCAAACTGCGGGAGGCAGTGGAAGACAGGAGTGCCTGGTGTGCTCTGGTCCATGGGGTCACGAAGAGTCGGACACGACTAAATGACTAAACAACAGCAACATGTAAAGAGAGACAGTGCAGGGTAGTGGCTAGAGTGTTGGACTGGGACCTGGGAGGTAAAGGTACCCCATATCATTAGGTCCAGTTGCAGATGACTCAGGGTTGCGACGCTCATCTCACTTTAATGGCCGAGGGAGCCAGTGTACAGCTTCTGGGTCATGTGGCCAGCATGACTAAGCCGCTTCTGGCAAACCAGAGCAGCGCCCGGAAACGCCGTTTATCTTCCCGCCGGAGTGGTACCTATTTATCTACTTGCACTTGGACGTGCTTTTGAACTGCTAGGTTGGCAGGAGCAGGGACAAAACAACAGGAGCTCACCCCATCATGGGGGATTCGAACCGCTGACCTTCCGATCGGCAAGCCCAAGAGGCTCAGTGGTTTAGACCACAGCGCCACCTGCGTCCCTTGGGACCTGGGAGACCAGGGTTCAAATCCTCACTCAGTCATGAAGCTCACTGGGTAACTTTGGGCCAGTGACTGCCTCTCTGCCTAACCTACCTCGCAGTGTTGTTGTGGTGAACAAATGAGGATGGGGAGAACCATGTACAGTATGCCAAGTTAAGCTCCTGGGGGGGGCGGGAAGGTAGGATATGAATGCAATATAAAAAACAAACTGCTTTGGAATTATTATTATTATGCAATATATATATGTAAATAAGCAGATAATGTCTGCTATTTTAAAGTCTGTTTTAACTGCTTTTAAAAGTGTATGACATTTTATGATAAGCACTTAGATCTTTTTTAAAAAAATATATATGCAGTATATAAATCTTACTAGAAAAATATAAGGGGCGGAAATCGGAATGCAGTGTTGCACTCTTCTAATCATTCCCTCTGCGCAAGCATTTCAGCTTTCCAGATCCAACGATTTTCTCTCTCCTCCCTGCACTGTGTTCCTGTTTCTGGGGGTTGTCCTCACCCCGTCGCAGCCGATTTCAGGGGACTCAGGGAGCACGTGGTTGGATGCGAGGCGTGTTCGTGCAAAGCTCAGCTGGAGGAGCAGAAATCCTTGCTCAGGGTATCTGCTGATGGGTCTGGTCATGTGAATTCCATCCATTACGTCTCCTATTTTCAAAGCTTTCTTGCTATTTTAAGAATAATTTTGAAAATACCAATTTCATGTAAACAGGATTTTTTTTAAAAAAATAATAATATTGGTTGATAAATCTGTTAAATAAATAAATGTGAGGAAAAATAAATACACCTGAACACATCTACCCGCCCGTCGTAATGCCCTCTCCCCCTTTCCTTATTCCACAAGCCAAGCCAAGCCCACTTTCCCTGCATTACCGGGGTTGGACTGGATGACCTTTGGGAGACCCTTTCTACTGTTCTGTGGTTCTGCTTCGCTGGCTCCATCCCCACAACTAACCAGCCCTTCCCCTCCCTCCCGCCTCCCACCGTCCCTGCGCTCCCACTGGGCTGGGGGCCGAATGTGCTCCCCCCTAAAAAAAACCTCCTTCCCCACCTCTCGAGCATCTCAGCAGGACATTCGGCGAGGGCCCTCTCGAGCCGCTCCGGAGATGCTGCGAGAGCGTCACCGCCTCTTAGCAACTCGCCTAGCAACGAGCCCAACATCTTTTCCCTCTGGACCAATCCGGGAAGGAAGGGAACATCTGGGCGACCGCCTCCCTGCTTCTGGGGAGAGAGGGAGGCGATGAGCTCGACAGTGACTGGAGGGACCCGCAGGAGCTGGGCTGGCTTGTTGCAGCCACGGGAGAGGCTATTTTTTTGCCGAAGGGAGCGTGGGAAAGAGGAGGCAGCCCCCCACCGCCCCAGCCAGCACCCCGCACCTCTTTGGCATGTGCGCTCCTGCAGCGACTGGGAAGGTAAACCGCGCGATCCCGATTCCTTTTCTCCCCGTTTTCTTGTTCTGAGCTTTAGGCTAGGACTTTGCCTGCTTAGTCCACACCAGGACCGAGTCTCCTCCGTCTGCTTCCTCCTCCGCTCCCGGAGCTCAGCGCTGGCGAGAGTGCTTCTGAGCATGCACAGAGAGACTTCCCCAAGCTCCGCCGAGGAAGCGCGCAACGCGGGGCAAAGCTTCCAGGCGCCCGAGGGTGGGGAAAGTATGGAGGCGAAGAAATGGAGCTGGTTTGTGCCTAACTGGGCTACTGGACCGCTCAAACCCAGTTTGGGCTCACTCAGTTTAGCATCGCCTCCTTTCCTTTGACTGGCAGCCGGGAGTGGGGCGGGGAGACCCTTTACCCTGGTACCTGATATCTTTTAGGATAGGATAGGGACCGAACCTGGGACAGGTGTGTGCTCTTCTCCTCACCAAGGCCGAAGCGTCCCCCAGCTAAGAACAGGGGGGCTTCATCCTCTCAATAACCTCTCAGAGTCATTGCCCAAGGATGTATCTTCAAGTCAGCTATGACCAGGGCTGGCCCATGCATGAGGCCAGGTGAGCAACCGCCTCGGGCGGCAGATCCCCAGTGGGCAGCAGTTCACAGTGTTGATCTCCCTCCTGCCTTCTCCCTGATGTCAATCTTCTCTCACCCCTTCTTCCCTAGCAGAGGGGGGGAGGGTGCACCCCAATTTGGGCTTTGCCTTGGGTGCCGGAATGTCCTGGGCCAGCGCTGGCTATGACACCCTGTGACCAGCATCTCAGTCAAAATGAAACCCCTCTTGACAGTTGGTGGCTTTTGTTTTCTCCCTCGTTTTAACCTTGTGGACTTCCTGTATATGTTTGCTGGAGGGTGTTTGCTTGATTAAGGATACCACATTTTTTTCAATGAATCCAGGGACACTTTTCAACTTCAGTAGGAATGATAGGATTTTGTACGGGGACTGATTTGTAAATCCGGGGACTGTCCCCGGGAAACGGGGACATCTGGTAACCTTATGCTTGATGGCTTGGAGGAAATCTCCCTCTTTGCCCCTGGAGAGATCCAGTCATATGGGGAAGAAGGACAAGAGAGGTGGTGGCAAGGAGAAGACCAGATTTCAGGAAGAGAAGTGTGTGTATGTGTAAATTCATACTCACTCCGGAGCCAATTTGCAACTCCTCGCTCACCCCACCCAGATACTCATATATATTTTTTGTTCTGGAGAGTCCCCAACACAACCCCACCTTGTAAGCCTCGAGTGTTCGAAACTCTGAAAAGTAACCATAGAAACACTACTAAAAGTTCTCCTCCATGTGAACCAGCTTCCTCCCTGGATGAAATAACTGTCTATATATAGAGAGCTCATATACGTGCCAATATGGAGGGATTAGGCGCAGATCAAAATACCCGTTTTGTGACTGGAGCTGAGGCTCATTCTCTGGCATTGTTTAGAGATGATGCCTATTATCCGGGCAGTGCGTTCGGTTCCTTAATATTTAATCTTTTATTTTATAATTTTAGATTCCACTCATTTCCGCTGCGGTCATTTGTTGTCGTTGTCCTTGCTTTGCTGCACATGCCACTTTTTAAATATATATATAAACTAGAAAGGTTCACCATAACACTTTGCAGCGAATTAATGAAAAATAAGCTGTCTGTCTGCAGTTTTTCTCTTGGCGCCTTTGAATCGACACTATCCAGTGTTTCTGTGCTTTCTCCATTCAGCAGACATTCTCCGCACTTATACATAGTGATCTATCTATACCTACACAAGAAATTAGATAGATAGAGCAATTGTGATTTAGTGCCTTAGAGTGTGTGACTTATCGGGGAACGGCTGTAGCTTAGCAAAAAAGCATCTGTGTTGATGCAGAAGGTCCTAACTTCAGTCCTGGGCATCTTCAGGTGGGACTGGGAATGCCTGGGAGAGCCACTGCCAGTGTACAAAATAATAAGCTAGATGGACCCAGTGGTTTGACTTGGTTAAAGACAGCTTCCTATGAGCTAGGAAGTCCCCTGGGCATTTAATCATAGAATTGTAGAGTTGGAAGGGACCCCAAGGGTCATCTAGTCCAACTCCCTGCAATGCAGGAATCTCAGCTTAGCCAAACCTTCATTCCTCAGACCTTCATCTGCAATAGGAGAATAATGCTAACCTACCTTGCAGGGTTCTTGTGAGGATTACTGAAGCTAATGCATGTGAAGTGCTTTAAACATTCAATTTCATCAATATTGCTTTTTGATCAGTTGATTAAACGATAGTTAATCAATTATACACAAAATGCAAAGGCTGGGTGTGAGCAATCCATCAAGACCTTCTGCAGCATGGTGCATGAATAAAATCATTCAAAAACTCAGCAAATTTTCCAAGTTATCATTCATCTTTTGCCACTGGAGTCCTTCATTGGTGCCTCTTAATTGTTTTGAATTTTGGCAGGTATCAATTATGAAGTTTCATCAGGTGTCAAATGCAAAATGCCATTCTATTTTGTGTGATAAATACTGCCAGATACTAAATTCTACTGCAAACCATCAATCAAAAACAAACTGCACCTGCATTTTGACTCTCGGAGGCAGTCAGAAATAAAATATGCTGTGATTTCAATCTTCACATCCTATCAAGTTTCAAATGTTGAAATAAAAACAGACCATCTTAGCAAATGCAGATATCTGGGGCTTGATCCCTCTAGGGCAGGGTTCAGCAAGCTTTTTCAGCCGTGGGCTGGTCCACTATCCCTCAGACCATGTGGTGGACCGGACTATATTTTGAAGGAAAAAAACAAACGCATTCCTATGTCCCACAAATAACCCAGAGATGCATTTTAAATAAAAGGACACATTCTGCTCATGGAAAAACACGCTGATTCCTAGACTGTCCGCACGCCAGATTTAGAAGGCGATTGGGCCGGATCCAGCCCCTGGGCCTTAGGTTGCCTACCCCTGCTCTAGGGGCATAGTTTTGACATGCTTATCTGTAGCTGCATGGATGAGAGGCTGCATGCACAACTAAATGTTGTTTGGCATGCAACCAACAGTGTGGGACTCCTTATGAAAAACACTCAAATCCCACTGTTGGGTTGCTGGAGGAGGCTGGGGGTGGGGAGTGTCTGGATTCAGCCCTTCCCATTCTCCTTTCCTGAGCAAACAGCTGATTGGCAGGATTTTAAGCATTTAAAAATGGGCTCGTCATTAGCAGCATGCGCCAATTGGGATAATCAAGTTTCCTGAGTATATCCAGCAAATTTTCCAAAAGTGAAGAGGGTGCCTGCCCTGTGCTCCACATCAAAGTTTGCAGAGGGTAGAATTCTGATGTATTTTCAAGCAGAGGTTGGATGGCCATCTGCCATGGATGCTTTAGCTGAGATTCCTGCATTGCTGGGGGTTGGACTAGATGACCCCTGGGGTCCCTTCCAACTCTACAATTCTATGATTCTGTGAGATACTTTGGAAGGAAATGTGCCTTGGCAATCAATGTACAGAGCGGCTTCGTTGTGAAGGCATGCTGGTGCGCTTAAGAAATCCAGACTTTTAAATATTGTTTTAAGAGACTGTGCTAGTAAAGGAAAACACATTGCGATGCTTTTGTCTGGATGGTCAATGCAGGGAATCAGCTGAGGGTCTTATATCAGCCTGGCAGAGATCAGTAGGCCCATCAATCAGCCCATCACAGAATAATATAACTGTAAGGTCTGTGACTGGACTTAACTGTCAGGGGTCCTTTACCTTTTACCTTTAAGGTTGGAAATATTCCCCATACCTGTCTTAGGGAAAAGTGCATTTGGCAGCACCACATCTCAGAGCACCCAGATCTTTTTTTAAAAAATATTTTTATTAGGAATTTCAACATAACAGTTACAGATAGGTAGCCGTGTTGGTCTGCCATAGTCAAAACAAAAAAAATTCCTTCCAGTAGCACCTTAAAGACCAACTAAGTCAGTTCTTGGTATGAGCTTTCGTGTGCATGCACACTTCTTCAGATAACAACATAACAGTTTATCAAAAACATATCATCCTCATTTCCCTCCCTATTTTTCCCTCGCCCTTCCCCAAGAGAAAAAAAAAACAACCCCTCCCCCCCAGACTTCTTTCAGCTCCTCTCTCTGGTTTTTCAGCACATGTTAATCTCTGCATATTATAAAATTGTAAAGATCCTTAATTTATCTATCTATATGTTACCAATAATAAATTTGTGTATCTTTATTCAAAACCTGCCAGTTCATTTTGTTGTTTCTTTAAGTACTTTGTAAAAGGTTCCCATTCTTCTTTAAAGTCACAGTTGCCCTTATCACGTAGTTTGTGTGTCAATTTCGCCAATTCTGCATAGTCCATCGGTTTCTCTTGCCACAGTTCTTTGGTCGGGATTTCTTCATTCTTCCATCCTTGTGCTATTAAGACTCTTGCCACCTTTGTCGCGTACATGAAAATGTTTTTAATAGAGCACCCAGATCTTTAATCCATCTTCTGACAATGTCTCCTGAACACGAGTGGCGGCACTATGGTCCTCATCCGATACTTTAGAGGTGTTTAATAGACTCCCCCAAATTGTCCTCTCCAGCGGAAGAACAAGAGATGGATTGTGGAGCAGGGTCTTCCAGGGCCCTCTGCAATTAGGATTAATTATGTATATGCAGCATTCTGCCCCCCCTGCCCCCAGCTGATTTCCTAACCACACTTAAGTGGTGCCATCAAAATCAATGGGACTTCCTTTCAGATCAATAGGTTTGAGGTTGAAGAGTTCATTTGCCAAGCACTTTTGCAAAGCTCCCTTTGCACAGTTACCCTGTGAGGGACCAGGCCCTGGCTATGTTCCCTTTTAGAGCTGGGGTGGGGTGGGGGTGGGGGTGAGGAGACCTGCCTGAGGCCGATTCCTGCCTGAGGTCACATTTGAATCTCCTTTCTCATCATTGGACTCCTTTGAGTCGGGCCCTACCCTCCAGAGCAGTTGAAAACCAGCTTGCTCCATCTCCCATGGGACAGCCCTTGAGATATTTGAGATAGGCTATCCTATCGCCTCTCAGTGCCCTCTTTTCCAGGCTAAACACACCCAGCTCCTTCAACAGTTCCTCATAGGGCTTGGTTTCCAGACCCTTGATCGTCTTGGGTTCCAGCTTGTCAACTTTTTGCCAATTGCTGGAAGACTCTTCTGGTTCCTATACGTGGTAAACATTTCTCTCTCTCTCAGCCTCATTTTGCCATTTTTGTGGGAGAGTTGGAGTTTTAGAAACTCCTGTGCACTCTAATTATTTGGGGTTCTGCCCCATGGCCTGGGACTTGAGAAGCTAAATCGCCAGGTGAGCTAAATCTTCGCGAACTTCGACAGCAGTCTTGAAACTTGCATGTCTGATGATGGAGAACTTCCCATCACACATAAACCACACGGGATTCTTCAGCTTTCTTCTGAGACTTGAATGCCATGCAGAGGTGCCACCAAAAGCCAACCCTGAAGGCTCCAGGGACAGTGTGGCTTCTGGACCATCCTAGAAGAAGAAGAAGAAGAAGAAGAGTTTGGATTTGATATCCCACCTTTCACTCCCCTTCAGGAGTCTCAAAGCGGCTCACATTCTCCTTTCCCTTCCTCCCCGACAACAAACGCTCTGTGAGGTGAGTGGGGCTGAGAGACTTCAGAGAAGTGTGACTGGCCCAAGGTCACCCAGCAGCTGCATGTGGAGGAGCGGAGACGCGAACCCGGTTCCCCAGATTACGAGACTACCGCTCTTAACCACTACACCACACTGGCTCTTGTACAGGCCCACAGCTGAAGTTCTTCTACTGTTTCAAAGAAAGATCTCCACAATTCCTAAACTAGCCTGTGCTGGCAAGGGGAAAGCTTGAGGGCAGTACATTTTTAACCCAGCGCATAGAACTATGGAATTTGCACCTGCAAGATGAAGGGCTGGCTATCAGGTTGGATGGCTTTAAAAGCAGATGGGGCAAATTCATGGAGAAAAAGGCTATCAATGGCTACTAGCCACAATGGCTGTGCTCCACTGCTGGAGGCAGGATGCTCTTAAAGGCGCAGACACCTGAGTAGCAGGCATTTTCAGGGTATTTCTTTCCAGAATGCGGCAGCTAGACTGGTGACTGGGAGCGGCTGCCAGGACCATATAACACCAGTCCTGAAAGACCTACACTGGCTCCCAGTAAGTTTCCAAGCACAATTCAAAGTGTTGGTGCTGACCTTCACAGCCCTAAATGGCCTCAGCCCAGTATACCTGAAGGAGCGTCTCCACCCCATTGTTCAGCCTGGACACTGAGGTCCACCTCCGAGGGCCTTCTGGCGGTTCCCTCACTGCAAAAATTGAAATTACAGGGAACCAGGCAGAGGGCTTTCTCGGCAGTGGCGCCCGCCCTGTGGAACGCCCTTCCACCAGATGTCCAGGAAATAAACAACTACATTGGTACCTCAGGTTACAGACGCTTCAGGTTACAGACTCCGCTAGCCCAGAAATAGTACCTCGAGTTAAGAACTTTGCTTCAGGATGAGAACCGAAATCGTGCGGTGGTGATGTGGCGGCAGCAGGAGGACCTATTAGCTAAAGTGGTACCTCAGGTTAAGAATAGTTTCTAGTTAAAAACAGACCTCCAGAATGAATTAAGCCCTTAACCTGAGGTACCACTGTATCTGACTTTTAGAAGACATCTGAAGGCAGCCCGTTTGATGTTTTATCGTGCTTTTAATATTCTTTTGGAAGCCGCCCAGAGTAGCTGGGGAGACCTGGCCAGATAGGCTGGGTATGTAATAAATAATAATAATAATAATTATGATGATGATGATGATGATGATGACGAGAGTTTGTTCTGGGCTGATGCAACACATCCAGGTGTGTGCACTGACATGCTTCCGTCTCTTTCTCTCCCTCTCCCCTTTCTATCCTCTCCCCTGCTTCTCCCTCTCTCCTCAATTCAATCGAACAGGTGTTTGTTCAGCAGAACTGCGTGGGAAGCGATGCGAGCAGAGCCTGTGTGGAGGGAGAAACTCATCAGGGCTGCTGAAAACACCGTAGAGAGGCCCTCTGTGGACTGATTCGGCATTACGAGGTACGACAAATTGCTTTAATGAAAGCGCAACGCTGCAGAGCGACAACACCGTAACCAGCTGTGCTGTAGACAAGACTCCGGTCTCAGGCCCCAGCTTCCACTTGATGGTCTCATCTCAGCTGCTCTGCAGTGCCACCACTGCAGATGGGCACACAGTGGTACTGCAGGCTGTACCCCAGATGTTATCAGGTGACGCAGGAGAGCCAATAAGGTGCCACCCGCCCCTTTAACGTGACTGACTCTATCCTGGCTCCTCAGTTTGTAGGGCTTGTTAGTATATTTATAACCACTTTCTTACTTACAACACAGGAAAAACTGCTGCCTTGTGTCCAGTCAGAGCATTAGCCTATCTTGCTTAGTAGTCTCCACTTTTAAATTATTATTATATTCAATGCTCCAATAAGCTATGAAAAAGTGCCAAGTATTAATTGAATTGGTTTTTCTCAGTCGTCCTCCCCAAAGTTCACAAATAAATCACAGTGGTTTAGCTTAAGTTCAGAGCATCCCGAAGCCTTCCGAACCCACTCCTATAAAAAGGCCCTCTTCCGCTGCCAATTTTTGTGGCGGTGACGTGATTAGGTTAAAAATAGTTCAGAAGTTCAGATATCCTTGCATGCCACCCCTTTTAAAATCTGGATAGAAAGAGCAAGTCAGGGAAACAGCCCACCGCCAGACCAATCTTAGGCATTTCTGCTCAGACATAAACCCACGCCGAGCTGTTGTGGTGGTTCTTTTTGTTAAAATTTGTATTTCCATAGATCTCAGGGCGGTTCACAAAATGAAATTACAACATAGGAAGCTCAAAATACATAATAAGGAACAAAAAACAAACAAATAATCCCCCCTCCCACAAAACATTTGAAAGGGCATTGGGTGTCAACCAGACAAATATCTGGTTGAAGAGGAATGTTTTTGTCTAGAGCCTAAAGGTTTATAATGAAGGTGCCAGGTGAGCTGCCTTAAGGAGAACATTCCACAAATGGGGAGCCACCATAGAAGATGCCCATTCTTGTGTTGCCAACATCTGGACCTCTTGCAGAGGAGACACATGAAGAAGGGCTTCAGAGGATGATCTCAGGGCCCATGTAGGTTCATATGAAGAGAGGCAGTCCTTCATATGGACCTACCTGGTTCAATGGGGCTCGCTCCCAGAATATAGCAGGGTGAATGGCTGTTATGTAGTGAGTTGAATAGGATCCAAAAAGCAGCGGTCTGATTGGTCCTAGAAAAATAGGATTCAGAATGCAGCAGTCTAATTGGCCCTAGAACAATAGGATTCACAATGCAACAGTCTGATTGGTCCACAGGAGCCACCCAATCCAGCTCTAGGTGGAAGTGAATCCGCAACCTGATTGGCCTACAGGAGAATCCTGGAATTAGCCAATCACGTGGGGCCCATTGTGTAAATAACGTATATAAAGCAGACATTCTGGGGGAACTTCCATTCCTCCTCACCACTATGAGCTGAATAAAGAGCATGAAATCCACTCTCGACTCCGAGTATATTTCAGTGGCAGAGACAGGTTAGACTCTGTGGCCCTGCGGATGTTGTTGGACTACAATCTCCCATCTTCCCTCGTCATTGACCATGCTGGTTGGGTCTGATAGGAGTCAAAGTTTTCCTCCCATTCTCCTACTCCCTGCTGAGTTCTTCAAGGGGCAACACAGAGACCAAGGAGGAAGAAGCTGGCAGCCTGTTTCAGACTGGTCCAGACTGGTTATCAGAAGGCAGACAGGTGGGGGCAGGCTAAAGATGGTGGGGCCATTTCCTGTTTGCGCTACTAGATCAGCCTTCATTACCAGGGCTGGATCTACACAGATATAAAAAAAACACTATCAAAGGTCCCAGAGCAATTTACCATTCACTTTGGATTCCAGCTCTACAGCGCCATCTTTTGTCACATTTTTATAACGCGGTTATAACATTATAATTGACCCGTGTAGCTGAGTCCCAGATGTCTCAGGACCACAATACCTCAAGGACCACCTCTTTCCATATGAACCTACCCAGACCCTGAGATCATCTTCTGAGGCCCTTCTTCATGTGCCTCCTCCTCAAGAGGCCCAGAGGGTGGCAACACGAGAACAGGGCCTTCTCTGCAGTGGCTCTCTGTCTGTGGAATGCTCTTCTCAGGGAAGTTTGCTTGGCGCCTTCACTATACCCCTTTAGGCACCAGGCAAAAGCATTCCTTTTTAACCAGGGCTTTGGTTGATCTGATTGACATCCTATGCCCTTTTAAAATGTGGCTTTTTGTGGGGGGAGGGCTATTGGGTTGTTGCTTTTATTTTTATTATGTATTTTGTGGTTTTATCTTTTGCTTTTATTTTGGGAACCGCCCTGAGACCCCTGGGTATAGGGAGGTATATTAATAATAATAATAATAATAATAATAATAATAATAATAATAATAATCTGTGTGTGCCTCACACAGTTCAAATATTAATGGTAAAGGAAAATGTTTGTTGACTTTTCCTTCAAAAATCTGGCTTCTGCACATGGATTCTGACAAGAGGCCCTGAGGCCAAATGAGCAAAGAAAGAAAATAGAACCCCAGTCCAACCATTTTAACCCTGGTCATTTGGCAACCTTACTGTTCATGCATCAGAGCAGGTTTCATCTTTGCTCTATACCTCCCGCCCCAAGGGAGACTGAAAATGCAGAAGTGTAACAAAGACGGATGGCTGGCAACAGATTCGACGACAAGGGCACACTCTGCAAGTGCACACACTTCACTTTAGGTTATGAAGCTTAGGCTGCCAAGAACATCACCATATATCCCATGATGTCAGCCTTGTTTTGCCTCCTGAAAATCAATGTCAATTTCAGCTTGGCTCCAAGCCCTCCGGATTTGGTTTGTAAGAAGCTGCCTCTCGCTTCTTCGCTCCACCTTATCTGGTTGCATATTGATTGTTTTTAAAGACAGAGATAGTAAAAACGGGAAAAAAAAACAAAAAACAAAAAACAAAACAGGAGATAGTTGCCTTGGCCTTTCTAGGAATCCCAACAAACCAGAGAGCGAGATAGCAAGCAAATTCCAATTCTGGAACTCTGTTGGGGGATGGGAGAAAAATCCCAATAAAGACAGATTTATTATTGCAGAGTGTCAGGTGCTTCAGAAATGCAGCACAAAGCACTTTGCAAGACCTAATCTTGGCGCCTGGGAAGACAGAGCTGTTCCGCCTGGCCTTTGGTTTGGACTCAGTCTGACCCTTATGTTTCCTTCCCCTTATGGTTTTGATCTATGGGCTACTTTTAAAACGAGGCTGCATTTTGAATTGCATTTTAACTTGCATTTTAAATTGGTCCCCCCCCCCATTATGATTTTACTGTAATTTTACTGGTATTAGCCGCCCTGAGCCCAGCTCTGGCTGGGGAGGGTGGGGTATAAATAAAATTTATTATTATTATTATTGAGTACTTTGCATGATGCTTCCCAGTGCCCCATAACCAGCTGATTGTCTGGTTTTTTTTTTTTTTGGGGGGGGAGAAGTGTCACGCAAGAGGCTTTGCAAACCCCCATTGTCAACACATCCCTTAAGCAGTAAAAGGGACCCCTGACCATTAGGTCCAGTCATGGCCGGCTCTGGGGTTGCGGCGCTCATCTTGCTTTATTGGCTGAGGGAGCCGGTGTACAGCTTCCGGGTCATGTGGCCAGCATGACTAAGCCGCTTCTGGCGAACTAAAGCAGTGCACGGAAACGCCGTTTACTTTCCCGCCGGAGATGCAACAGATCAATAAGGACCAAGCTTACTAGCTGCTTTGCTTCTCAATATTCTCTGGTTGGCCTCTGTTATTTTCTCCTACCAATAGGGAACCTATGTAAGGACTCTATATGGGCTCTTGGATACCCCATAAGGGGAAAAGGGCAGATTTTGTTTACAACCTACCCCCTGCCCCCAGGTAAAGGTAAAGGTAAAGGGACCCCTGACCATTAGGTCTAGTTGTGACCGACTCTGGGGTTGCGGCGCTCATCTTGCTTTATTGGCTGAGGGAGCTTCTGGGTCATGTGGCCAGCATGACTAAGCCACTTCTGGCGAACCAGAGCAGCACACGGAAACACCGTTTACCTTCCCGCCGGAGCGGTACCTATTTATTTACTTGCACTTTGACCGGGCAACGGGAGCTCACCCCATTGCGGGGATTCGAACCGCCGACCTTCTGATTGGCAAGTCCTAGGCTCTGTGGTTTAACCCGCAGCACCACCCACATCCCTTAAGCAGAGGCTTCTCAAATGCTCGACAACCAGCTTCCGAAAGCACTCTGAGACTAGGCTCTGCTCCCCTCTCTGAGATGCTATGTTCCTTTGCTGCCATTGTATTGAGAAAATTCTGCTCAAAAGGACAAAAGAAAGCACCGTTGAATGCTAAATGTTTTATTGAATTTTTAAAATAAAAAAATAAAGTAGCTAAACTGAATGTGACCTCGGGAGAAAATACTTTTATTTTGGTTTTGGATGGAACAGCTACTTAGGTTTTTCAGTGTGTCAACACTGCCACCTTGTGCCGAAAGGGAAATCTATCTTTTAAAACCTACAGCTGTGAGGTAAGTCATCTGTGCAGGGCTAACATCCCATAATTGCATTGCCTGAGGTGGGTGTTTGGTGATTCCGCCTTCCTGGTGATAGCATGGTCCTCTCTCCTGTTGCCTCCCAATCCTTTCTTCTCCTCTCTTCCCCTCCCCAGCATTGGACAGGGCAGTACTAGTCCTTTCTCGGTCGACACCTCCCCCTCCTTTTTGCTTTTATATATCCATTTCTTACATTAATATGTCACCTTTTTTTCCTCCAAGGAGCTCAGAGCAGTAGACAGTGGTACCTTGGTTCTTAAACTTAATCTGTTCCGGAAGTCCATTCCAAAACCAAAGCGTTGCGAAACCAAGATGCGCTTTCCTACAGAAAGTAATGCAAAAATGGATTGATCTATTCCAGACTTTTAAAAACAACCCCTAAAACAGCAATTTAACATGAATTTTACTATCCAACAAGACCACCGGTCCATAAAATGAAAGCAATAAACAATGTACTGCAGTCACACAATCAGTCAATCAGTAGCTGAACTGACTGGGTTCCACACAGCCACAAAAACAAAGCAAAACAAAACAAAATGAGCCGCAAAAACAAAAACGCACAATAAATAGTGAAAAGAGACAGACCTCAGCGTAATACTCAAAACAGAAGTGTAGCACTCAAAATGGAGCACGTTCAGCTTCCGAAAAATGTTCACAAACCAGACCACTTATTTCTGGGTTTGCAGTGTTTGGGTTCCAAGTTGTTTGAGTACCAAGGCTTTTGAGAACCAAGGTTCTCAATGTACCAAGGTACATTGTTCTTCCCTTTCTCTGTTTAATCCTCCCAACAAGACTGTGAGAGGGCGGGGGGGGGGGTCTTGTTAATTCCCCCAGTGCTCCAGCAGATGACATTCCATTTCCTCTGGGAAAAGACCTGGGGTGGAACTCCCGTAATATATACCGTATTTTTTGCTCTATAAGACACACTTTTTCCCTCCTAAAAAGTAAAGGGAAATGTGTATGTGTCTTATGGAGCGAATGCAGGCTGCGCAGCTATCCCAGAAGCCAGAACAGCAAGAGGGATTGCTGCTTTCACTGCGCAGCGATCCCTCTTGCTGTTCTGGCCTCTGAGATTCAGAATATTTATTTTCTTGTTTTCCTCCTCCAAAAACTAGGTGCGTTTTGTGGTCTGGTGCGTCTTATAGAGCGAAAAATACGGTACTTCCTCCACTGTTCTGCTGGGCTCCATACATAGAGCTGATCATGGTGCAATTGCTTGCAAATGGATGTCATGTGATTGTAGAAAATTGCAGCCAAATGCAACAAAAATTGATTTTACTTCTGAAAACAAAAACAAACCATATTTCTTTCTTTAGAATATCTATAACCTTCTTTATCAAAAATGTTTCCTAACACAATAAAGCTGGGAATAAAACACAAGTGAAGTCGACAGTCCAATGGAATCAGGCATACGGAAAGCCAACAGCATAATTCCTAATGACAACTCCTCCTTGTTTACACAGCAGGTCCCAGCCAAGTATCAACAAATACCTTAACAACGTCGAAAGTAGCCTATTTTAAGAGGAAATATGCAGAAGAAGAAGAAGATTTACATCAGGATTACCAGGGGTATTTTCCAAAAGTGAGTATGCTTCTGAGATCAAAAAGAATTGACCTCCCCTCCCCCGCCCCTGAAAAATAATAACTCTCTGATAATAGATTTTGACAAACAAACAAAGAGAGCCAGTGTGGTGTAGTGGTTAAGAGCGGTAGTCTTGTAATCAGGTGAACCGGGTTTGCTTCCCTGCTCCTCCACATGCAGCTGCTGGGTGATCTTGGGCTAGTCACACTTCTCTGAAGTCTCTCAGCCCCACTCACCTCACAGAATGTTTGTTGTGGGGGAGGAAGGGAAAGGAGAATGTTAGCCGCTTTGAGACTCCTTTGGGTAGTGATAAAGCGGTATATCAAATCCAAACTCCTCCTCTTCTTCTTCTTCTTCTTCTTCTTCTTCTTCTTCTTCTTCTTCTTCTAACTTACGACATTGCTGTAGAGACCTAATTTCAATCCAATAGGTAAAGGTAAAGGGACCCCTGACCATTAGGTCCAATTGTGACCAACTCTGGGGTTGCGGCGCTCATCTCGCTTTATTGGCTGAGGGAGCCGGCGTACAGCTTCTGGGTCATGTGGCCAGCATGACTAAGCCGCTTCTGGCGAACCAGAGCAGCACACGAAAACACTGTTTACCTTCCCGCCGGAGTGGTACCTATTTATCTACTTGCACTTCGTGCTTTCGAACTGCTAGGTTGGCAGGAGCAGGGACCGAGTAACGGGATTCGAACCACCGACCTTCTGATCAGCAAGTCCTAGGCTCTGTGGTTTAACCTACAGCGCCAACAGCGTCGCTTCAATGCAATACAGAGGCCAAATTTATTTATTTATTTGATGCTTTTATATACTATTTTCTGTCACAAAGTGACCTCTAAGTGGTTTGCACAGAGCACGCAAAACAATAAAAACACAAGTTCTGAAATGCCTTTGTTACTCATAGCATTTGTTTCCCAGTGAATTCAGAAGGGCCCCGTTTGCTTTAATTTTTCATTCCGTCTGAAGTCAAAATCCAAAGTCCCATGGCCTTTCCCAAGCCGGTGCCCTCCAGAAGTTGTAGAACTTTATCTCCTATCATCCTCATTCCACCTGCCCAGTGATCAGGGATGATGGGAGATTCGGAGTAGGGCAACCAAAATGATTAAGGAGGTGGGTCAACTCTCCTACATGGAAAGGTTGCAGCATTTGGGGCCTTTGTGGTTTAGAGAAAATGGTGACACGGTGAAATTTTGTAAAATTAGGCATGGCATGTAGAATGTGGATGGGAGCAATGGTTTCTCCCTCTCTCATAACACTAAAACTCATGGAAACCCAGAGAGGCTGAATGTTGGAAGCCTCAGAACAGAGAAAAGGAAGGATTTTGGGCCAGATAACCCAAACGGTCCTTTCCATCTCATGATGCAGTTCAATGGAGGGAGAACCGGGTGCAACTTTGGCCCACCTTTGTACAGGTTTTGAATCCAGTCTTCTTCACCATCTTGCAGGAATGTTGTGGGTAGCAGGAGAGGATATATTCATGAAATATTATCCTTCCTAACTCACACTAGTGAGTTTATTCATATAGCAGAGTACGCTCCCCTCTTCACACAGCAGGAAGCTAGTTGCCGATTGGTTAGATTCTCTTAAGTTCTATTATCCCTGGTAAGACCCCTTTGATTCCCCCCTAAAAGAATACAGACCCAACAGTCTTCTTTTAAAAGTAATAAGACATTTTCTCACATTCAGTTCACAGTTGGATTCCTGAAGGCAGCCTTTAGCTTAGAGTTACAGAAGAGGGTTTGATGGGAACTCATCCCACATGCAGTCCAAGACAAGAAAAGGCATCAAAAGAGGAAGGTGGCAGCATGACTGGACCTTTTTTAGGTCTGGAAGGGTCACGCCAACCTACCTGGTCACATGCAAAGGAAGGATGCTCCAGACCAGGTGTAACAGGAAGCTCAACTGGCTGGACCAACATTCCCCTGCATGTCCACTCTAGGCAAACAGGAAATGTTGTATTTGACTGCTTATGTTGCATCCCACACACCTGATATTTCTGTTATGTACTAAACCAGTTTTCTGCACTAACGTTCTCTATTTATCCTTTGAACTCACCTCAGCACCTGATCCTGCCCGAAGACCGGACTTGTATCTTGAAACTTTCTCTGCAGAAGCTCCAGTTCCTTGAGGATCCTGAGATCTACCTCCGCCGGTCCGTCTTGATCAACAACCTGCTGCGGAAGATTCACCTGGAAACGGAGAGGGAACGCTATGAATACTTTAAGGGGAGTCCGTGCTGCCGGACTGCCTATGCGGATGCACGAAAACGGCTGAAGTTCATGGTCCAAGAATGCCGTTCTCAATCCCTTTATTACGAAGAGCTGCATTCGTATCATATCGTGCCTTACCCTACGGAGAATGCCATTTATGGAGTGGGCTACACAAGTGGCCATCTGGAGGAGAATTCTCAGTTGCTTATTTATAAGATGGAGTAAAGGCCGTGCTTTCTTTTCTTGTAGACCTGCTGGTTGTTTTGCTTCTGAGCGGCTAGGAGGGCTTCTTAGCCTGCTACGGCGAGGCGCTAGCTGCAACCGTAGGGAGAGGTCCAAGGTTAGTGTGTCATCTTAGGCTGCAATGATGGTTGCTCTGGGCGAGCTTTGGCCAGCTTGGTTGCAAACATCGCTTGGAACTGGTGCAATAGGGAGGTTCCTCAGAAGCAGAGAGAGATCTTGTGCTCAGCAATCAGTGGCTTTTCGATTTGTCCGTTATGTATATAGATGAATTAACATTAGCAGCTTAACTAGACCACCCTTGCTTAGGAAACGTAAACTGGCGACAGGAGACTAATCCGTTAGTGAGGTTTTTGGTGAGAATCAGAAAGGGTGGGTGGGATTGACTTCTCAGAAGGGTCAAGAAACAAGCTTTCATTTTAAGGGAGTCCTTCGGCACCGAAGGGTTCTCTGCCGTTACAAATATGGATTCCTTTTCACGCTTTTTTTGCTTAGGATATTCCACGCTATTAACTGTTCTGAGATTGTTCTGCTTAGCCATTCATTTGCTGACTCGCTGACTTTGCCAGCACGCATGGTTCTTTGTTTTGGTTGGCACTTCTGACTTTCTGTAACTTCAGTGATTTTGGTGAGCCGGAAAAACGCATTCGCCGCTTTCTAAGCGATCCTCTTTGAGTTCCTGTCAAACTGATACGACGGTTCAGTGGCAGGGTGCTTATCAGTATTAATGCTTTGGCAGGTCGTTGTGTGTGTGTGATTTGGGGGGGCAAATATATGTTTGATTCAGTGAACCATACGAGGCAGTTGTCCCAGTGTTCACAGTTGATGAAGGCCTCCAGCTGAAGCTTAGGAAATGTCTTCTACGACCCTCGAGCATGTCACGCAAAGGAAGATGGCTAATAGATCAACAAAGATTGGTGAGAATGCCATTGCTGCCCATGTTGTGTGGTGAAATTGCCAAAGAGAAGTATTCAATAGGAGGGTGCAGGAGGCCGCAGAACCCAAATCGAGGAATGCACCAAGTCCCGATTGACACTACAAGCTCATGGCAGATTTGTACCAATTTTTACTCTGGACTTTTGCTAAAGTATCTTGGGAACTATAGTTTGCTGAGGTTTTTGCTATCAGTTCCTACTACAATTCCCACAGTTCCCTAGGGAGGCAGAGTCAGTAGGAGCCTTTCCTTTGGGCTTACATCAAAATTAAACTCGGAGAAGAAGTGAAGGCCAAATCCACACCACAAATTTAAAGTGCATTTATACCACTTTAACAGTCCCAAGAAATCCTGGGAAGTGTAGTTTGTTAAGGGTGCTGCGAGTTCCTAGGAGGCCCTTGTTTCCCCCTGCAGAGTTATAAATCCCATAGTTCCCTGGGAAGAGGGCTTGACGGTTAAACCACTCAGGGAATTGCAGTTCAGAATAGGGGTCTCAGCACCTTTAGCAAACTACACTTCCCAAGATTCCTTTGGGGAAAGCTGTGGCTGTTCAAAGAGGTCTGATAGTGCTTTAAATGTGTGGTGCAGATGTGGCCTACATCTGCAGTTTGGGTGTGCCTTCCAATCTAGGGAAGCTTCTATTTGAACCTTTGAAAGTTGCATCATTCAGCATTAAACGACACAACATTTTCCTGAAGATGCACTGCCGAGATGAAGTCCGTATTGTGCTGTTCCGTGGCTCCTACTGAATTTCCTTCGTATTTAGGCAGGAGAACAATCCAAAGGGTTGGGCCCTAATGGGATGCCATCATTTGCAAGCATATGGATCTCTTTGTTTGCATTTGTACATTGTAACTTTCTTTTATTTTTATTTTAAAGAAAGCTTAAGTTCAAGAAGGACTAATGCTGACAGATGTTGTACGAGGGTGTCCTCTTAACTTCCGCAAGCAAAGCCATCGTTCTTATGCAAGGGGCAGTTAAAGCCGTCTCTGAATGTTTCTTTTCTAGGGGGGCAAGTAAGAAAAATCTTTCGCGAAGTCTAGCAAAGGGGTGGGGAGGGAGGGGACCATCATTCTGAGCCAACTTAAAATGCCTCGTTTTTGCCTGTGTTTTTGCTCGTTTTTGCACACACATCACTAGCTAACTCTAGCGGTGCTTGTGAGGATTCCCAGCTGATTGTGCGAATGGACCTCATTGTGTGTCTCTGGTGCTTGGCGATGTGGAAATCCTATTTTGTGATGCTTGCTCACACCTGAATGCTACAGCCAGCGAAGGATGAATGTGCTTGAGTACCAGGGCTGGCGCCGACCCACGCACTTGCGTATTACTTGTTTCACAACATTTGTATGGCACTCGGTTGTAAGAAAACTCCAAAGCAGTTTGCAAATGTCGAGGTCCATTGAGAGCCAGGGGCAGAATCATAGAATTGTAGAGTTGGAAGGGACCCTGAGGGTCATCTAGTCCAACCCCCTGAAAATACAGGAATATGCAGCTGTACCATGCGGGGATTGAGCCTGCAAGCTTGGCATCGTCAGCACCATGCTCTAACCAACGGAGCTCTCCAGGGTAGCCAACTCCAGATACTGGCTCCTCTGCGCACTGTTAGCCTTAACTGACCTTAGATTTCTCGTGCTTTGATGCCGCCTCGTGAGAATAGTTTTGCACAGAGGCTGCCTCTGTACTGCCTCTGCACAACTCAATAATAATGTTGAGCGCCGCGCTTTAGGCATCTGAGAGTGTATAAACAGTTTGCCATCTCGGCTGGGGGCATTGGAGACTGACGTGTGCCTAGGAGGAAAGTGGCTGTTTAGCGTTCAGTGGAATGTTGCATGTTTTTCCTGCTTTCTTTTTTTTAAAAAAAATAATGACTTGTAAATAAGGAATTTGAGGACCTCAGCCTTTTTCCTACTGATCACAATGTGTTTGGAATATTGGCAATCCCAATGTAGTTAGAGTCAGCAGTCAAATTCACGGTGACAGCAATCAGCCCTGGTGGTTTCCCTTTTTACCACTGAATCAGCGGAGGCTGGTTTACTTAGGGCAAATGGGGCACTGCCCTACCAACCTTAGAGTGCCCACAGCCAACCCCCACCAGCCTGCCTTCTTGCCTACAACCAGTCTAGGGGGTGGCTCTGGCTTTCTGCTTCCTCCTCTGTGTTGCTCCTTCTTCAGCTCAGCAGACAGGAGGAGGGGGACAAAACATAGAATGGCTCTGGAGCTGGCTCCGGAATCAACTGGATCCCTTTTCTCCCAGTGCAGTGGGAACAGCTTTGAGCTGTGCACGGTCACCATAAAGGCCTGATGCATATGCATGCTGGGTCCGGGCAAGTCTTGGTCACATCTGCCCTCAGGGTGGGAGATGGGGGCTCAGCAAACCCTCTTCCTCCCATGCCATTGGCAGCATGTGACCTACTTTAAAGACCTCTATGTGAAAAAAGGATCTTCTTTCTTAAGGGCTCTCCCGTCTAAGTCTGCTTTAAAGAGAAAGAACTGTAAGAAGGGAGTTAGCCATCAAAAGTCAGCGGCAACACTGCAGACTCAACAGGCACACTGATCACTTGGCCAAAGTCCCTCGTACCCTCTGGAGGGGGACAAAACATAGAATGGCTCTGGCACCACCTGCTGTTAGTCTCCTTGCCTTCCGCCCTACCAGTCCCAATGGACATCAGCCATCATTGCATTGAATGTATCTGTTGGCAGCTCTGGCACATTCCAAGGAAAATTAAATGAAGTGTCCCAAGTTGTTTGGCTTACATTGCTATTACCGTTGTTTTCATCCCAGTTTCCAACTGGTGAGAGATTCCAGGGGTTCCAGTGCTTACCCAGGTTTTGGTTTCCTTGGAATGAAGGTCCATGGAGGTGATGGTGTCTTTGGGATGTATGGCTTTATTTACGCATATATACAACCTGTGCATGGCATGGAACAGCTCACAGCAGCAACCACCCAGCATATCTTGCTCCTCCATTAGGTTTCCAGGGAGCCGTGAGCCACAGCTTTGGGACCAGCACAGATCAAGACAAGTCTCTGTGTCTCCAGCTTCCAGCACCAGCCAAAACTCTGTCCTGATCCACAGGCCCAACAGAGGGACTGTGTGCATGGTTTGGTGCAGGGATGCCAAAGAAGGCTATCGAAAACACCAGAAGGGTCAATTCTAGTGCTTTATTATAAGAGGTCTAAACTGACAACACAGCCTGCAAAGTCTTGCTGCCGTTACAGACACAGGGCAAGCACCAGAGCAGTAAGAGGCCACCATGAATTGTCTGCAAAGTTAAGTATTATTTATACAAAAAGCAAGCTACGTAGCCTGGCATCAATAGCCCTATTAACTCACCCCTGGCTTAGAGGACCCTTCCACTTCTCAGATAAAGGAGTAGCCAGCTTGAGAAGCTCCATTATCACCACTAACTGAACGAAACAAAGGCTCCCAAGCTCCCAAGCAGATAAGCATTTGTGAGATATTCTTGCAGCAAATAACAGTTAGTCCCCAGCTTAGCTTGACTACCAAGATGGTGTTTGCAGACCTTCTAACACTGATTCCCCAGTGGTCCTACCCAAACTCACAAGCAGAAACACATGGTCACCCTTCGCCTATTGTTCTCCCTTCTAGAAGGATGTGGCATCCAATTAGGTGATGTGGGAAAACACCCACCCATTCATGGAAGCAGGGAAGCCACTTTGGACATGTAAATGGAGGTACTTAACTGGCCAGATAAGCTCCTTAACAAAGGAGCAGGTTTGGCTGGTTCAGCAGGTTTCCTGTTACTCTTTCTGACCTCACAGGTCACAGGTTTGGAAGGGACCTGCAGGTGTCATTCATACTGACCCCACAAACCTATTATTATTAAGCATCCTGAAGCCATTTCACGATACAATAAAACATATGTAAAACAATTGCAGATATAAAAACAGCTGAACCAACTGCATAGCCACCTCCTCTCTCCAGTCATTATAAGATAACCCTTTAGAGTGGCTATCCATCCCGAGTTGTTGTGAATGGGTAGCACGTTGCCATCAGAATTGCATCCAAAATCAAATAGTCTGGCAGAACAATTAAGGTTTCCAGCCAACATTAATCCTACTCACTGAAATCAATGGACGCGGCTAACTTAGGTACATGGATTTCAGTGGGTCCACTCTGAGTATAAATCATAGTCTCATGGAATGCCTAAAAAACTAGGTGCAATTTCTCAGAGGGGTGTTTGCATGCCTGCAGGATGTCATCTGCAATGGAACTTGAAGCCCTTCTGGCAGTTCTTCCTTAGGGGAAACATCTGAAGAGCTTCAAGGAAAGCAAAAATAGTTTCAAGAGGACTAGTGACATGTCTCCTTAGGGTAGTGCTAGGTTTTCTTCCACGTTGCCATTCTGCAGCTCTCTTTAGCATTGCCATCTTAGAGTGCTGGTCTGTGGGTTAGTCAAAAAGCAGTAACCTGTCCACAGGGAGTTTGGTCCCAGCTCACATCATCTTGAGCAGGGGTGGGAACCTCTGGTCTCCAGAGGTTGCTGAACTACAACTCCCATCAGCCCCAGCATGCATGGCCAATGGTCAGGGGTGATGGGAATTGTAGAGGTAGGAGATTGCAGTTTCCCTTAAATTGTGTGAGAAGAGGCATGGATTTTCCCTAAGGGTGACTATTACACAGACCAAAGTCCTTTCTTTGGTCCACAGAAGTTGAGACTACCAGGACAATTTGGGGAAGGGGAGAAGACACATGCCAAATTTGCCAGTTTGGAATGGTGGATGCTATCAACATTTCTGTTTTGCTCTGTGGCAATGCAAAAGTCGTCAGTGTGGTGAATCTTGTTACGCCTCAGTTTCAGGTCGGAAGCTATGAATGAGCTGTTATTCTAGAAAACCTGTATCATGCTCACTCTTTTTTTTCTTTCTTTCGCTCTTTGCTGTGGTTGCTGAATGTGTGTGGTTGAGTATATGGAATATTGTGCCTTAAAGTTCCCTTATCATGTGAGCCTTCAATTCTTCTCTGTGATAACTGTAAAAAGCGTGCTACAGCCGAGGATGTTTTGATGCTCTGTGAAGATCCATGCTTGGTCCTTGGGTCTACCCTAAAAAGCCATTGTTCTGTACAAAACTCTGATAGGACTTCAGACTGTAATCAGAGCAGACCTGGACCCAAAACTCTGCATACATATGGAGACCTAGGCCACATTCACACCATGCCTGGATTATGATACTGCTTTAAACAGTCACTGCTTTCCCCAAATAATTCTGGGAGCTGTGGTTCGTTAAGGGTGCTGAGAACTGTTAGGAGACCCCTGTTCCTTTCGTGGATCTACAGTTCCCAGAGTGGTTTCGCAGTCAATCCCTCTTCCCAGGGAATTGTAGCTCTGGGAGTGGAATTGAGGTCTCGTGACAACTGTCAGCAGCCTTAGGAAATGACAGCTCCCAGAATTCCTTGGGGGAAGCCATGTTTGTTTAAAACGGTCTCATAGTGCTTTAAATTTATGGTTTGAGTGTGGCTCTATTCTGTTTTACTTTTTGCATTTCTGCTACCATTTTGCAACTTCAGCTGTAGCTACAATTGATTTCCACATACAATGGGCAAGAACTGAAATTTAATTTGGCCAGGAAACGCAGGATCTGCTTTATGTTCCTTTTCTTTTATAAGCTGCTTGCATTCATGGGGACTGCGTCTGTTTGCCTGTACCTTTGCCAGAGCCACTGATTCCTGGAGATTAAAATGGTTATCTCATTTTTAAATCTCCTAGGTGTTGCCTCTTCCTCACCACAAACCACAGCTGCAGAAAACAGCCTTTGTAAGCGGTGTCAAAGATATCACCGGTAATTTGATAGGAGTCGGGCTGTGGATAATGCCACAAACAAACATCTTAGCCTCTAAGGTGCCACAAGGCTCCTGCTAAAATGGCTTGTGACCCCGTTTGTCAATCAATCACCCCGTTAGCTTATTAAGAAGTTGTAGCCCTGGATGGTATCAGAAATGCAATAATGCATTTGCTAGTTAACAGAATGAATAGGCCTTGAATTTAGATGTCGAGGAGGTGTAGGTTGGCTTTGATTTTTTTTATGGCACTTTGCTGGAGTGACTTTTTGTGTGTGTTGTACAATCAACATTTTGGACCTACTTGAGATCTACTGGAAAGGTTTTTATGCTTTTCTTCTTATTTTCTCTCTTTCTCTCTTTTTTTAAGTGAACGGTGGGTGGGTGGGTGGGAAATAGATGTATTTTAAAATATAAATAAATAAATGAATATATATAAATACATGTATATGTGCATGGTCTTACTAATAAAGTTCTATTTCTATTGAAACAAGTGTGTGTTCATTATGATTTTCATTTAAGATGTCGGACTCTGTTTCTCTTTATCAATGTGGCTTAAAAAGGTAAAGGGACCCCTGACCATTAGGTCCAGTCGTGGCTGACTCTGGGGTTGTGGTGCTCATCTCGCTTTATTGGCCAAGGGAGCTGGCGTACAGCTTCCAGGTCATGTGGCCAGCATGACTAAGCCGCTTCTGGCGAACCAGAGGCGCACACGGAAATGCCGTTTACCTTCCCGTCGGAGTGGTGCCTATTTATCTACTTGCACTTTGATGTGCTTTCGAACTGCTAGGTTGGCAGGAGCAGGGACCGAGCAACAGGAGCTCACCCCGTGGCGGGGATTCAAACCGCCGACCTTCTGATCGGCAAGCCCAAGAGGCTCAGTGATTTAACCCACAGGGCCACCTGCGTCCCATAATGATAAAAAACAAATAAAATAAAACCTACATACAGCAAGTGTTTTGTGTTGTGTAGGCTCCTATGATGTAAATAATGGGCCCTGCCTGCTAGCCTGCTCCTAAAATATCACTGGTTTGCTCATTTCTATATATAGGGTGCCTACATTCTGCATGGACTGGTTGCACAGCAACATGTGCCAATGGCTTTAGATACCTATTAGGGTCATAAATTACCATATAGCATATATTCAACACACAAAAAAAACAGCGACAATTTGTTGTTGACAAAGGGCAGCTGGACATGTAAAGGGCCCCATTACCTTCAGTAGCTTAGGGCCTCATCAAACCTCAATCCAGCCCTGGTTATGTATCATTTGCAGACTGAAAGCAAGAACCACAGTAAACACCAAACACATTCACCGCATCAATTTCTGCTCCAGAGACGGGATGAATAAGCGAACCTCAGCAACTTCCAAGCCCATTTCTATTTCTGATGAATTTCCTTTAAAGCGAAACACTCCCCTCCGCACAATTGCATTGAGTCAAAATCCACTTTCCGCACCTTCCTTGCTGTAGATGGAGCTGTTGCACCAAGAGGCTTCGAGAACTCAGACTGTGAATCCTTTCGTTCATGGCGCTAAATGCTGTGCGCTTTCGCTTTCCTCTCCAGAGGACAAAAAAAGGCAATGTGCGACTGACTGTCCGCGGACTGTGAGGAAGAGAAAACTCATCATTGTTAGCTAACCTTAAAGCCTCTTAAAGTTCTTTCGCTCCAGGCATGGCTGCAAGGGCAAAGTTCCTGGCCTTTATGCCAGCAGGACTCGCCTTGCCGCTCAGCTGTCGCAGGTGGTCATCCGAGGTTGCATTTCAAGGGATTAGTAGTTCTTCTACAGCAGGAGATGGAAGGGACTTTTCCTACTAATACTTATTTCTCCAGTTTACAAAACTCTAAACTATGGAATCTGCAAAATGCAAGAGGTAGAAAAAGAGAAGCATAGAAGGGCTGGGGAGCAGGAGGGTGGAAAGCACTCAGTGAGATCAGTTACAAAATTGGAAGCTGCAGTTAGTGCCAAATGCTGCAGCATGATCGCTGCCAGAGGCAGGCGTAGCCAGCATATAACACCCGTGCTCTTTTATTGTTGTTGTTGTTTAGTTGTTTAGTCGTGTCCGACTCTTCGTGACCCCATGGACCAGAGCATGCCAGGCACTCCTGTCTTCCACTGCCTCCTGCAGTTTGGTCAAACTCATGCTGGTAGCTTCGAGAACACTATCCAACCATCTCGTCCTCTGTCGTTTCTCCTTGTGCCCTCCATCATTCCCAACATCAGGGTCTTTTCCAGGGAGTCTTCTCTTCTCATGAGGTGGCCAAAGTCTTGGAGCCTCAGCTTCAGGATCTGTCCTTCCAGTGAGCACTCAGGGCTGATTTCCTGAAGAATGGATAAGTTTGATCTTCTTGCAGTCCATGGGACTCTTCAAGAGTCTCCTCCAGCACCATTCTTTCCCTTTAAAGGTACAGGTAAAGGGACCCCTGACCATTAGGTGCAGTCATGGCGGACTCTGGGGTTGCGGCACTCATCTCGCTTTATTGGCCAAGGGAGCTGGAGTACAGCTTCCGTGTCATGTGGACAGCATGACTAAGCCGCTCCTGGCGAACCAAAGCAGCACATGGAAATGCAGTTTACCTTCCCACCGGAGTGGTACCTATTTATCTACTTGCACTTTGTGCTTTCGAACTGCTAGGTTGGCAGGATCCAACCTAGAAAGGATCCAACTTAGATCCAACCTAGAAAGAAATCGCTTCTTTCCCTTTAGGTGGCAGCAAAGCTCAGGACATAAAAACGCATAATAGGGCCTAATTCCAATATTAGCTTTTTGCCTGCGGCAAGTCCAAGTTGTATGTAGTAATTACTAGAGCTGTCACCCAATTAAAGAAATCCTAGCCAATTAATCATGCGATTTTTTAAAATAGCACAATCCTAGCAGCAGTGTTAGTTGGTAAAATGCGGGCTGGCTGATGCGGCCATTAGGTGGATTTGTGGCTGGTTGGTTGCTTCCATCTAGTCTGTCCGCATTTTACGGGAGCGATTCAAGCATGCACTGGCCGGCGCTTTGGGCTTGTGCAATTAGTGCATTAAAGTGCTCTGCTATCCTAGCTCAACATCAATTAATTGACCCGATTGACTAAATGTTGCTCTTCTTATAATTACTAATGTTCTTCCATCTTGTTTATTCTCTGGCCATCGTCTTCTAGAAAGCTAAACACAAACAATTTTAATTAGATCAGCAGCAAGAAAAATAATAAATAAAAAATCTGGGAAACAATAAATGCTCTGATCTTGCAAATGGGACATAAACTTCAACGTAAAATTTGCCAATTTAGCAACATTTTCTAAATGGTTAATAAACGAAAGTATGAAATTAGCACAATATTTTAGATGTGCCCCATTTGCGAGCTGTGGAAGGATGTGATACACTTTCAGCCAATTCCAGGGTGGGGTTGGGGGCTTAAATATTTCCTCCAGGCAGGCAGGTTTATTTTTGCAGGGCCCCAGTATCATTCAGAGCTTTCTTCTTTTAAAATGGTCTCACTCTTTTGGTCTTGCTTGTAAACACATGTTCTTCCCCACAGTGCTATTTCTCTGGAGAAAGAGGTGCCAGAACTCACCACAAACTCATCCCTTGCACACCTTTGTCCTGGGTCTTCCTCCTCTCTCCTGCGTGTGAGGGGAGCACCCTGTTGCAACTGTTTTAATAAAGATCAGGCTTACTAGCTGCTTTGCTTCTCAATATTCTCTGGCTGGCCTTTGTTATTTTCTCCTACTGATAGGGAACCCACTTAAGGACTCTATATGGGCTCTTGGGTACCCCATAAGGGAAAAAAGGGCAGATTTTGTTTACAACATCTTTATGAGTAGGTTTTGGATTCAGTTCTTGCTTGTCTGTTTCTCCCTCACCTCATGAAACCAAAACCAAATACTAGTCGAGAGTTTTACTATTATTATTATCTGTTAAACTTGTATGCCACCCTTCACAGGGCCGTTCCCAACATAAAAACACAAAACAAGAACACAAAATACGTAATAAAACAAGAACAAACCACTATCCCCCGGCCCACAAACGCATTTAGAAGGCCATAAAATGACAATCAACCAAACAACTGGTTGAAGAGAAAGGAACGGCATGTAATAAAGGTTCCAGGAGAGCCTAAACGTCTGTGACAAAAATTGGTTATACACCCCCCATTTTATTGGGTGTTCTGTTTGCATGGTGAGTGAATAGGACAGAGAGGAGAGTAAAATCCTACATGTTGAGGTCTAGAAACTTTACAGGATTTCATCTCTCCTGAATGAAATGGCACTTTTTGCATGCGGAACAGGTGATCTTCCGCTGAGCTTTTCTGTTGAAAACAAGAAGCCAGATTCAATTGATTTTTGGTCTGATCCACCAGGAATCTCCTGATTCTCACTTGCCCCCTCATATGATGTGTATGCAAAGAAATAAAATCCAATATTTGCTGGCATCTGACCCCAGCGCTGCGCTTAAGGAACCTTCCCTTTTCAGAAGCGCTGGCCTTCCAGACCTTTCTTTCTCTCTCATCCTTGTCAAAGGGAAAGGAATCTGCCTTGCCAGGGGTGAAAACACTGGAATGAAAGAGGCTTCTGACAATGCGTGTGGGGAGAGGGGATGTATTTCCGAGGGCATCTTAGCTGCTGTTTTGAAGCTGCCGGTTCTCTGCCCTGCAGTGAGTGACTAACGCTTTCCCCATTGCTCACTTACAATACCAGCAGCCCCAAAGCAGGAATAAAAAGGCACAAGGATGGGGGTGGCAATGGTTAGCAATGAAAACAGTGTGCTCCACCTGGAGGGCATTGCTTATGTGTATGTGTGCGTGTGTGCGCACTCAGGCACACTACAGGATATTGATCGCTATAGCATCTTTGAGCTTTGTTTTTGCATCCTGCACCCTCCCCTTCTAAAAAAAACAAGTGCTGCCAATTCATTGAGGCTTCATTCAGCTGTGATAGTCCTTTAGTGTCTCACTGCCATTGCAAAACCTATCTGCCCAAGTTGTGTCTGAATGGCGCTCTCTCTCTCTCTCTCTCTCTCTCTCTCTCTCTCAGTGTTTGAACTCTTTGGCGTTATTTAAAGGCAGCAAGGCCAGTTGCTGGAAGTTGCCCTTCCGGATGATGAGAAAAGCTAGAGGATGTGTTTTGCGTGCGTGTAATGCGATGGATTCACCTTAAGACACATTGTGCGACAGCCCACCGTTCCTTTCTACCTCCTCGCCTTGTTTACTGAAGGTGACTGGGAAAGAAACAGCAAGCTGAAGACAGGAGGAAATATACTGAGCGACGAATTGCTGGAATATTTACAGGGCACAGAGTACGCAATCCCACTCCTGGCAATATCAATAATTCAGCTGTCTTGTTGGTTTTCTGACTGCAAGCTGAGTGTCCTGGTTTTAAGAAACATCCTAACAGATGGGTTTAATATTGCTGCTGCTTTTGTGCAGAAGTTTTTTTTTTTTTGTGTGTGTGTGTGATCCAAAGAAGAGGTAGTTTTTTTGTACATTTAAAAAACAGCAATTCTACTTTCCTGTTCCCTTTATTTATTTATTTTAAAATCTTTATTAATTTTCACATAGACCAATATACATAACATATAATACAAAAAAGGGTACGAAAGAATAAAAACAATAGAGTAAGAAAAGATAAAGAAACAAACAAGTACACTATATTACATTTACATAACAAATAAAAATATGTAACTTCCAGTAATTCTCATTATGCCACTTATATTATCTGTATTCCTTGCACAGATTCATATTATTTTATTTTGTATATAGATATACAATCCACTATTATATTTTTATTAATTCTTCTTATCAGTATCTCTCTATTTCTACAAGCATCTTATTGTTCGTACAATACATTTTCGAATATTCTTTAAATATTTTCCATTCCCTAAGTCCCTTTTGGTTTGGCATTGACTCTAATTGACTGGAAAATTTCCTGTTCCCTTTAAGTTAAGAACAGAAGAATGTGATCAGAGCCTGCTGGATCAGGGCCCTGGACTGTATTTCCGAGGGCATCTTAGCTGCTGTTTTGAAGCTGCCGGTTCTCTGCCCTGCAGTGAGTGACTAACGCACCCTGTTCTTGCAGTGGACAGCCAGAATCCTTCAAGCAGGATTTGAGCACAAGAGAAATTCTCTCCTTCTGTGGTTTACAGCAGCTTGCATTCAGAAGCATCCCTGGCTCCAATGGCAGAGGCAGAGCTGAACCCCCATGGCTAGCAGCCTTCAATGGCGCTGTCAGGCAAAGAATGTCCTGAGAGAGGAATTAACTCTTTATTGTCAAGAGTTACGCTTCATTTACATTCAGTATAAGGGACGCGGGTGGCACTGTGGGTTAAACCACAGAGCCTAGGACTTGCCGATCAGAAGGTTGGCAGTTTGAATCCCCGCAACAGGATAAGCTCCCTTTGTTCGGTCCCTGCTCCTGCCAACCTAACAGTTCAAAAGCACGCCAAACTGCAAGTAGATGAATAGGTACCGCTCCGGCGGGAAGGTAAACGGCGTTTCCGTGTGCTGCTCTGGTTTGCCAGAAGCGGCTTGGTCATGCTGGCCACATGACCTCCCTTGGCCAATAAAGCGAGATGAGCACCGCAACCCCAGAGTCGGTCACAACTGGACCTAATGGTCAGGGGTCCCTTTACCTTTTTACATTCAGTATGAGACACTGTTGTCATATGCATTGTGGGTTGGGGGGGGAAAGAGAGAGGAGACAAAGTGGAGGGGAGAGAGATGCAAGGGGAGGAATAATGATCTTTCATTCTATTGCATAGGGTTTTTTTGCAGGGTTTTTTTTTTTTAAAAAAAAATAATTTTTATTAACTGGCCAATCAAATCAAATCAAATCACATCACATAAATTCCGAATTACAAAGCCGAATTTTAAATTTTGTTGAGGAGACCCATATTTCAAGATCCGAAGGGGGATTCTGATCATCTTCTTGCTACTGCGTTAATGTCCAAATCAGTCCAAACAAAGTTCATAATTCTATCCAGTCTTATCTTGCTGTTTCCACATCACATCTTGTTCATATATTTTCTCTTTTTTCTTTATGATCTCTTCTGATAGTCTCCTTAAGCCGATAAACACCAATAATACTCCTGTGTGAATTTTTCCGTTCTTCCAATCCTCAAATCGAGATGGTTTCCATATATCATCACCTTCATAGATAACATCGCTCTTTCCATCATTAATTACAGAACTGTCGCTCTTAAGTCCCTCTGAGGAGTTTCACCCACAATATAAAAACAGCTCTATTTCTCTATTTCTCCTCCCAGACTTAAGTCCTCCGACAGAACTTCCCAATATGGCGACGGCACTTTTAACTGCGTCATTCCAAAGCCCTTATACATTCCACGCTCTTCTTAAAACATGCTTTGGTTCGAAAGTTTATCTCCACACAGCCTTAAATCCACAGCGTAAGTCCTTAAAACGACATTTCTGGCTTGTGTTGGGGGGGGGGAATTCTTGTTTAATCACATAAAGGAAAGAAAGGAAAGTTTTTTCCCCCTCCCCCATCAGTCCCTTTGCCATACCGAGTCTTGGCGTATCTTCTCATGATTTATACTTGTTCCTCCGACTCGTCTTGTTTTATCAGAGATCTGTTAGCAGTCTTTACTCCCCCTCCTTCCTTGAAATATGTGCATTCGCTTCATCCAAATTGTTTCTTTTGAAGTTCTTGCAGCTAGTGGCGCGGATCAGAGACGGCGTCCAGGAGCGCCGAAATCCCACAGGAGGGCATTGTGCCTAGTGCCCCCATCCCCACAAATTCGGGGGTGGTATAGGGCACAGCAGGCAAGGGCAGTCCTCCCCCACAATCCTGGGGGGGGGGTAGGGAGGCTATTTACTCCCATCACAGCCTCCAATTACCTCGTGTGGGTCGGAGAGATGTTATTGTCAGCCATCTTCTGATGCGCCCCTAGTGGCCCCTCTTTTTTGCAGGGTTTTTGTGTCAGTCCTTTACTCTCTCTCTCTCTCATATATATCTATGTCAGGAGTTCAGCCTACACTCGAGTAGGACCCTGGCAGAGACACATGTCCGACTGGCATGTTCTCTCCCTCCTGGTCAATTATTCAGGAGCTTCGAAAGCTTTCTTCATCCCGAACATCACAGCGACCGATGCCAACCAACACTGGCACAGTTAGGGATCCACAGAGTTTGCGCAGTTGTGTAACAGACCTCAGCAACTCAGCATTTTGGCTAATCTACTTTATTTACATATAAACACACATGGAGCACTGCAACATGGCTCCCTCTCTGTCTAGCATCAGACAGCAAAGAGAAAAAGAATAAAGGACAATAGTCCCACTTCACGGAACACAGTAACACAAACATCCTGTCTCCTTCACATCCCACTCTGTCATGTGAAAGATAACAACACCATGACTGCAAGCATGGAACAGGAATTCTAACTATATATATATATATATATATATAGGCATTGCGAGAGATTGGAGGGTCCAGACCTTGGCTGCTTGCATTCAGTTGGTTGCAGTGGGGTTCAAGGGGGAGGGCCTAGGTTGTTGGATCAGCTTAGCCATATTGATTTGGGTGCTGTTGGAGAGAATACGTTTTTGTCCTGTTTTGCTGCATATGTGATTAAGGGGGAACCACACCGGGGTAAAGTCACCCTCCTTTCTTGTCCCTGTGCTAGTTTAAATTTGCTGGTTAACTTTTCTAATAGGGCGGCTTTCCATATTTTTTGGTACCGGTGATCTATATTCACCCGGGATAGGCCTTTCCAGGGTCTAGTTATCATGTTTTTAGCTGCTGGGTGTAAGTGGCTTATTAATTCTTTGCTGTGTGAATGTGTGTTGTTTTCCTGGAAGACTCTAGGGCTGGATCTACACACAGGGAAAAAAACACCACTATAAATAAGTCCTAAATTAGATCGTTATAACAAAAGAAAAAAACAACAAACCTTTGTAAAATCACATAGACCAAGTTTTTTGCTCTACAGCACCATCTGGTGTTGCATCTTTATAACAGAGTTACAGCGATATAACAGAGTGTAGCTAAAAGTGGAGATGCTATATGCACTTTTCTTGTTTCCTTGTTACTCAAGAAAATCCTTAATTATAAACTAATTTTTTAAAAGTACACCTACAAGCTAATAAAGGCATGCCCACCAGTCCTGCATTTCTCAGCTACTCCTAGGTGTGCACCCAATGAGGCAGTTGCCACAACAGAGAGACCTCAGCTTACGTATCTGTCAGGCTTCGGGGAATCAGATCTCTCCCCCCGGTGGCAGCCCAGAATAAGAGAAACGACAAAAGTTCTTACCAATCAATTTATTCAATAATTCACAGAGAATGATGAAGGAATGCAGCCTTCCCTAATAATGGCGTTGCTCCAAGTAAAGCCCCACTCCTCTATGTCCCCCTTATTCGAAGTCACTCCTGCGTCGGTGAATCTGAGCTTTCTGCCTCTGAGCTCTCTGTTCTGATACCCTCAATGCCCTCTTGGTCCTGGGAGGGGTGGGTCAGGAATGCTTTCCAAGGACACTGAGTCTGTCAGCTGTCTCTCCCCTGGTGCTTCTTCTTCTTCCTGCTGTTCCTCTTCCAATATTTCCCAGCTTCTGCCCTTTACAGCCTCTGAACTGTGCCCTTCTGCAAACCACTGTTCTAAATCTATACTGTCCTCCTGTTCAGGGATGGTTCAGGGGAAGGGGGAGGGAACTGTCCCCACCATTCCTCCTCAGTCCAGCCCTTGAGAGTATCTCCTCCACAGGAGCTGCATGCCAGCAGGCGTAGACTCTGCCTGCATGCAACCTGCTTCTGCTCCTCTGTCTTCCATCTTCTTCTGGTCCTTGGAGACAGTGGAGCAGGAGAGGTTGGGGAAGGAGGAAGAGGTGTGGAAGCCCTTGACTCCACACGAGCCCAACTTCTCCCTCCTTCCTCCTGCTCTTGTTCTCCTGTCAGGAATGAGCCAGCTCCAAGAGAAGGTATGCAGCCAACTGCAGAAAGCAGCCAGGAACAGAGAGACTTTAGTCATACAGGGGAGAGCTGACAGATGCAGACTCTGCCTCTGCCTGACCTTGACATACCGGCTGATGAAGCAGTGGATGAGAGCAGACTGGAACACAGCCAAAGTTCTCTGGAAGAGCAAATAAGCGCAAACAGACACACAGAGAGTTTATCGGAAACGGAAGGGGTTGGAGACCCCTTCAGTCCAAGAAGTCCAAGAAGTTGGCGAATGGGAGGGCTTCTAGACAGGAAGCAAAACAAAAGGTGTAAGGTGAGAAAGTTCAATATATTCTGTAGACACAGGAAGCAGTCTTCAGAAGGGTCATCTTGAGTGATAATGCCGCCGGCTGCGTTAGAGATGTCCGGAGCTATCTGTTTGTTTTCACACAAATCCTCACTTTTAATTACCTATGCTTACTGTGTTATCAAGCGGGAACTTGGTCTCCTGACATCTCCACTCTCCAGTCCTGCAGTTTCTCCTGCCTCTGACTCTCGTCTCCCGGCTGTTACAGGATCCCCCAGATCACTGGCAGCTTCTTCCAAGTCAGTCTCCAACCCCCATCTGCTTTAGATGTCTGGTGTGGATCTGATACCCCGATACCAAGGAGGAGGAAGCTGTGAGGGAGTCTCAGTTCCTGGATTGGTTGTAAGGAAGCAAGTGGGGTGAGGGGGCTGGCTGGCTGGGATTGGTGAAGGAGTGCCTCATTTGCCCAGATGGACCAGCCATCCCTGCTGCCTCTTCCATTTGCCTACAAACAGGCCTTCTTGCCAGAGGCAAAGCGGAACCCAAGGTCAGGAGAAGTTTAGGTGAGTTGCAGACATGTCCCCGGGAGTACAGCAAGTTGAAGCTTTCATTTATTCCAGCAGCAGGCTCCCATCAAGCATGAAATAAACCCAAGTACATCTGCCTTGATCTGGTGGAATAAAGCAATGAATAGGAGAGGAAATGATCAACTGCTTTAGACAGGCATTATATGTAATACTGAGCCTGCAATTGTACGGCCGCTTACCTGAGAGTAAATCCTGCAAAATTCAGCAAGAATTACTTCTAACTAAGCATGCTTAGAAGCTGATCGCCGAAGAATTGATGCTTTGGAATTATGGTGCTGGAGGAGACTCTTGAGAGTCCCATGGACTGCAAGAAGATCAAACCTATCCATTCTTAGGGAAATCAGCCCTGAGTGCTCACTGGAAGGACAGATTGTGAAGCTGAGGCTCCAATACTTTGGCTACCTCATGAGAAGAGAAGACTCCCTGGAAAAGACCCTGATGTTGGGAAAGATTGGAGGGCACAAGGAGAAGGGGACGACAGAGGATGAGATGGTTGGATAGTGTTCTCGGAGCTACCAGCATGAGTTTGACCAAACTGCAGGAGGCAGTGGAAGACAGGAGTGCCTGGCGTGCTCTGGTCCATGGGGTCACGAAGAGTCGGACACGACTAAACAACTAAACAACAACAAAGCATGCTTAGGGACGTGGGTGGCGCTGTGGGTTAAACCACAGAGCCTAGGACTTGCCAATCAGAAGGTCGGCAATTCCAATCCCCGCGATGGGGTGAGCTCCCGTTGCTCAGTCCCTGCTCCTGCCAACCTAGCAGTTTGAAAGCACATCCAAGTGCAAGTAGATAAATAGGTACCACTCCAGCGGGAAGGTAAACGGCGTTTCCGTGTGCTGCTCTGGTTTGACAGAAGCAGCTAAGTCATGCTAGCCACATGACCCAGAAGCTGTACGCTGGCTCTCTCGGCCAATAAGGCGAGATGAGCGCCGCAACCCCAGAGTCGGCCATGACTGGACCTAATGGTCAGGGGTCCCTTTACCTTTACCTTTTTAAGCATGCTTAAGGATTGAAGTGTTGGGCTGAAATCCTTTGCGTCTGTACCAGGGAGTAAGCACCGTTGAGCAAAATGGGGTTTACCTCCAAAACTTGGGTTGCCTTCCAGAATGCAGCAGCTAGACTAGTGACTGTGAGTGGCCGCTGAGACCATATAACACCAGTCCTGAAAGACCTACATTGGCTCCCAATACGTTTCCGAGCACAATTGAAAGTGTTGGTGATGACCCTTAAAGCCCTAAACAACCTCGGCCCAGTATACCTGAAGGAGCGTCTCCACCCCCATCGTTCAGCCAGGACACTGAGGTCCAGCTCTGAGGGCCTTCTGGAGGTTCCCTCACTGCAAAAAGCGAAACTACAGGGAACTACAGGGTTTGGCCCAGGCAATCCTTCAGACAGAAAATTCATTCAAATCAGGCCACGCATAAGAGGCCTTGGCAAGGCCACCTAAAAAATATTCAGAGCAGGCCAGGTGGGTTCGCCTCTTGGCCGCTCCAATAGACATGTGGACAATTCTGAGGCAAGTTATGGGATGTGCAGTCGCTTCTTTCCCAAAGTATATTTTTTTGCTGCTGGGCTGCAGCTGAGCCTGGCTGTTCTGTTTCTACATTCCCAACACAGCTCCCGTTTTTCTTCTGACATGCACCACTAGAAATGTTTTCTTCTTCCAGTAATCTCATTGCCTGACATTTTGTCTGATAACCGTGGAGTGCTGTTGAGCCCCAAGATTAAAAGGTTTGCATTGTGTTCCTGTCAGTAACATGAGGAGGGTTTCCCAGAGCCAAACAGCCTCGGCTCATTATTTCTGCTCTCCTCTTTTTTTTGCCTCTTGTCATAATATTGCCTCCAAAGACGCACTTTAATCCCAGCACCGCCAACATATTACAAGGTTGCAGACTTTGATCGAAGATCTTCTCTCAAGTGGGCATCCCATGCTGGAACAACCAACCTACCGTTCATGCTAGAAGACATCTTATCCTCATAAAAATTATGAGATTCCTCCCTTTTCCTTGACCTCCCTTCCGTTAAAAGAAGATGGTCACTATGCGGAATTTTTGCATAACTCCATACGGTCCAACATTTCTCCGATGAAAACAGGGAGGTCCTAAGGAAAAGCAGGACATTCTGGGATCAAATCAGAAACCAGGACGGCTTCTGTAAATCTGGAAAATAAGGGCACTTGGAGGGTCTAGATAAGTCAATAAAATGAATTTGCACACATATTTCTCATGCATGCAAACATATCCAGAAACAATGGAAATGTCTAAATGATTATTTATATAGACAAGGATTAAATGTAAGGTATTAGTTGTGTTTAGAATAGATTTATGAAAGATTTAGAAAACTTATTGATTAGAATATTTGTGTGAGATTGTATGGGAAAAATACGGAATAACAGATATGATCTTGCTTAAAATGTATATAGGAAGTGCAGTGTAAGCGATGGAAGTCAATCAATGAAATTTTATATTATTTTCATATTGAGAAATTTGTAGAATCAATCTGGAAGAAATTCTTCCAGCTTTTCTTCTTCTTCTTCTTCTTTTCACTTTAGTTTTTCTTCTTGTTTTGTCTTTTGTTCCTTTTTTCATATATATGTGCTTATTTGAAATATATATGTATGTATGTGTTTGCAATATTTTGTTTATATTTTGTAACAATTATGTTAAATAAATTTTTTTTTTTTAAAAAAAATACTGTTAGCTTCATTTGGAGAGTTGGCATCAGGTTTTAAGCAGTCCTGGTTTATCAGAGATTGCATCTCTAGGAAAAGGTAAAAGGTAAAGGACCCCTGGATGGTTAAGTCCAGTCAAAAGCCACTATGGGGCACGGCGCTCATCTCACTTTCAGGCCGAGGGAGCCGGTGTTTGTCCACAGACAGCTTTCCGGATCATGTGGCCAGCATGACTAAACTGCTTCTGGCGCAACAGAACACCGTGATGGAAGCCAAAGCGCACGGAAATGCTGTTTCCCTTCCCGCTACAGTGGTACCTATTTATCTACTTGCACTGGCATGCTTTCGAACTGCTAGGTTGGCAGGAGCTGGGACAGAGCAATAGGAGCTCACTCAGTAGTGGAGATTCGAACCGCCATCCTTCTGATCGGCAAGCCCAAGAGGCTCAGTGGTTTAGACCACAGTACCACTTGTGTCCCTATGTCTCTAGGAATATAAGATGCGCACTCACACCACTGGCCCACCAAGCTCAGGGTTGTCTACTCTGACTTACAGCAGCTCTTCCAGATTTCTGACAGGGGGGTACTCCCAGTCCCACCTGGAGATTCTGGGGCTTGATCTTGGCACCTTCTGCATGCAAAGGAGATGCCGTGCCCCTGAGCAAAAGCCCTCCCCCATGTTCCTCACTGGCAGTGGCTGGAGAAACCTTCCACCAACTGGAGTTACTAGTAAATAAAAGGAAAGTAGCAGCAGAACTGAGTCAATGCTCTTTGGTGGGCAGGTGGACATGTGTAAGATTTGCTAGGAACAAAATAAATGAAAGTTACAGATAGGTAGCCGTGTTGGTCTGCCATGGTCAAAACAAAATAAAAAATAAAAAAATTCCTTCCAGTAGCACCTTAAAGACCAACTGAGTTAGTTCTAGGTATGAGCTTTCGTGTGCATGCACACTTCTTCAGATACACCCGAAGATACACTTCGTGTATCTGAAGAAGTGTGCATGCACACGAAAGCTCATACCTAGAACTAACTCAGTTGGTCTTTAAGGTGCTACTGGAAGGAATTTTTTTATTAAAATAAATGAAAGACTTTGAGGCTGGAATACCACTGGAGCCATCTCTTGATGGTTGCTTTATCCAAGGCTGGAGAGCCTTACTTCTTTCCTGAGATGCAAACTTCCACGAAAGGGGAAATCATACAGTAAGTGGGATGTAATAACAATAACAATAACAATAACAATAACAATAACAATAACAATAACAATAACAATAACAATAACAATAACAATAAGTTATTATTTAAGCCCATCTGGCTGGGCTTCCCAGACTTATTCAGGGACAGCCCCATGGAGGCCATGCTTTCCACGAAGTCCTGAGCGGCCCCTTGTAAGGTCGTGTCGGCATGGATATTAAAATCCCCTAGGACAACCAAACTAGGTGTCTCCAGGAGAACAGTAAGAGCTGTTCGACAGTGGAATTTGCTGCCAAGGAGTGTGGTGGAGTCTCCTTCTTTGGAGGTCTTTAAGCAGAGGCTTGACAACCATATGTCAGGAGTGCTCTGATGGTGTTTCCTGCTTGGCAGGGGGTTGGACTCGATGGCCTTTGTGGTCTCTTCCAACTCTATGATTCTATGATTCTATGATTCTATGATCCACCATGACCTGAAGCAGCTTGGGCATGGAATCCTTGGTGCAGCGGGGAGGTCGGTACACCAAAAGGAATCCTGTACTGCCCCTATTGTCCAACTTCCAGAACATGCACTCAGAGAACTGGGTCTTCCCAATAGGACGCCTGGTGCAAACTAATGACTTCCTAAAAATCACTGCAACCCCCCCTCCCCACCCACAAGGCCTGGGTTGCTGTGCGTAAGAGAAATCTGGTGGACAAGCAGCGGCAAGGACAGGCCCATCTGCTTCATCCAACCAAGTCTCTGTTACACATGCCATGTTAATGCTGAATGCTGAATGCTGACATAATGAAATGTGGATGATGTCTGCTGTTCCTGCTCTTCCCAGGTGCAAACCCTGTGAGAATTGGCTGGCCTGGGAACCCCCCAGGAAACCCTTGCTAACTTTTTTTTTTTAGAGTAAGCATTCACAATATTACCAAGGCTAGTTTGGGGAAGAGAGAGAAAGGCTCATAAAATCTCCCATCTCATCAACTAATAGCAGGTGAAATTATCGAAGCAGAAAGCTTGGGACATTTCCCAAGCTAATCATTCTGCAAAAAAGAAATCATTTCTTGTATGCAAGTATGAGATTTATAGTGTAATGCCATATAAAGATTTAAAGGTGGTTATTGCATCTTATCCTTCCCACTAAAGGACGAGGGAACAAGGGACAGTTCCCAGCATGCTAATACAACCCAATGGTTGAATGTCCAGAGAATGCATCAAATCTAAGCATGATACTTCAAGTTAGGAGTGAGCCAGCAGTAAATCACAATGTATAAGTTGGAGTTAACACTTTATTAGCGAAAGCATGATTGACACAGGCGTGTCAGGCCAAATGAGCATAGCAACTCATCCCCAATAGGTCTTCCCCCGTGGATCAGTTGGAAAAGTCCCTGCCTCTCCACAGCCATCTAAGACCCCTCCTCTCCAGGGTTTCCCCAAGCAGTCAGACACTGTGTGTGATGGCCTGGGATTCGGACTCAGAGGCTGAACCTGAGGGATCCCAGCCTGCACAGGATTCCCCACCTCCAGAACCAGCTGAGCTGGGGCTGGGGCATGAACCTGAAGGCTCCTCACCTGTGCTGGATCCTCAGGTGCAGGTATCAGCTGAGTCTGCTCTGGCTCCTGCGGTGATGGAGGACCCATTGCCTGCAGGTGCTCCACTCTCAGCCCCATCAGGGGAAGCTGAGGTTGCCTCTGGGTCCGGGGACCCTCCAGCCTCTCCTGAGCTGCAGAGGCTCAAGGCAGAGAGGCAGAGGGAACTAAGTTCCCACAGGAGGAGTGCTCGCCTCCAGGCCAGGAGAGGTGAGTCACCAGAGGATCGGGGCTGCCCTATGCCTCGGGGCAGATAAAAGCCGGCCAGCCCCAGCCCCAAGTTGTGGGAGCAACATTGTTGGTTGCTAGTTCCTGTCTGAACTCTGTCCTGCTTCCCTGCCTGAGCTCTTGACCCGCCCTGGCTCCCTGCTTGCATGCCTGTTCCTGACTCCCTGCCCTGCTCTCAGCTTCAGCTACTATGGACTGCCTCCAAGTTGCACCTTTGACCATGGACCGGACTTGGACCTCGCCTCTCGGGTAACCCACGGGACCAGCACACTGTTTCTGTGTGTCGCCAATTTCTCCTCCCTCTCTTCATGCCTCTTCTGGTTCTGGGAGACAATGTGGATGGAAGCTTGTTGCAGCAGAAGAGGGAGACCCTGACTGACTCATCTCTGCCTCTTGGTCTCCCTCCTCTCCTGCTTCAGCTTCTGACTCTGATTCTGGACTCCTCTCTGCCACAGACTCTCCCAGCTCACAAAGACCTGTTACCTCTTCAGTTTCCAACACCACCTCCTCTCAGTCTGCCCCCTCTTCTCCCTCGAACCACTCATCATCGTCCCACCACCAATCCCCTGGCTCTGAGCTTTCTTCCCCTGTCTGCTCCCCTCCACTGGTCCTCTGCACCCAGCCAGTCTATGACAGTCAGGGACCTCAATTGTGTGAGGTTTTCACCTTGCAAACATGAGTAGAAGCCCCCCTGCAGACCTTCCAGTGCAGAGAGCCAGTGTGGTGTAGTGGTTAAGAGCAGTGGACTTGTAATCTGGTGAACCGGATTCAATTCCCTGCTCCTCCACATGCAGCTGCTGGGTGACCTTGGGCTAGTCACACTTCTCTGAAGTCTCTCAACCTCACTCACCTCACAGAGTGTTTGTTGTGGGGGAGGAAGGGAAAGGAGATTGTTAGCCGCTTTGAGACTCCTTAAAGGTAAAGGTAAAGGGACCCCTGACCCTTAGGTCCAATCGTGGCCGACTCTGGGGTTGCAGCGCTCATCTCGCTTTATTGTTTGAGGGAGTCTGTGTACAGCTTCTGGGTCATGTGGCAGCATGACTAAGCTGCTTCTGGTGAACAAGAGCAGCGCACGGAAACGCCGTTTACCTTCCTGCTGGAGCGGTACCTATTTATCTACTTGCACTTGGACGTGCTTTCGAACTGCTAGGTTGGCAGGAGCAGGGACTGAGCAACGGGAGCTCACCCTGTCATGGGGATTCGAATCGCTGACCTTCTGATCGGCAAGTCCTAGGCTCTGTGGTTTAACCCACAGTGCCTCCCGCGTCCCCTTGAGACTCCTTAGGGGAGTGATAAAATGGGATATCAAATCCACACTCCTCCTCCTCCTCCTCTTCTTCTGTGATCAAGATGGTGATGATCAAGGACTGACATAATTCTTGAGGACGTTCCTCTGTACATTTGGAGCCTTTGCATGTTCAGGCAAACATCTGAACACACCTCCCGCCCCTCTGTAACTCACCCACACACCCAAACTTTCTCACTCTCTCATGGTACATGATGGCAGTCATGTCTTTAAGAAAGAAATTTCCCCAGTTAATCAGCACTGAGCGTGCAGATCACATTTATCTGAGAAGGAAGCACAAATTCTGCATCTCCTGCAGACAGGAAGTTGTTATCTCCAATCAATAGACATTATTTCCTCCCCACATGAAATTGTCGCTGCCAATTCAGCAGATACCTATGATCATTGGTGCATCCTGCCCTTCTTACCTGCTTGAAGTTATATGACAATTAAGAAAACTGTTCTAAAAACAGTAGATGGATTGACTCCATGGTTTCAGTCTCAAGGCACTCTGTTCAACAGTTTATATTGCTGTTTGAGAGAATTTTTATTGCATCCCCCACCCACATTTGACGTTTATCTGTGATATTTTTAGTGTGTTGTAAACTGCTCGTAGATTCCTTTGAAATATGAAGAAGACTCATAAAATCATAGAATTGTAGAGTTGGAAGGGACCCTGAGGGTCATCTAGTCCAACCCCCTGCAATGCAGGAATCTCAGCTAAAGTCATCCAGCTTTGCTTCAGCACTTTTATAGTCAGTAGGCAGAACTGGCTATAAAAGAGTGCTTTACAATACGTTTTCCATCTGAAATTTCTGGAGAACAGGAAAACTATTCAACCCCCCTGGATTATAAAAGAAGGACACTATATTTGACTTTTGCCTGCATCCTTCTAATTTGGTTAACCCTCTTTGTCTTTAAAATAATTATACTAACATACTAATTTAATTTCGAGTATCTAACAACAAAAGGTTCTTGAAAACGTAATCGAAGGGAATAGGGGAAATAGGTAGATTGAATTAAGAAAACGAAAGGTACTGGAAGGGGGGAACCGAAAGAGGTTTAAAGATAAAAAACAAACAAACAAAAATAAACAAACAAACAACAAGACAAATAAGATTGTGAGCCCCTCTGGGGAGAGAAAAATAACCCATAGGATGTCGGGGAAAGATGCTAAAAAAATCGGAGGGACCCCGGGGGAAAGGAAGGTATCCAAGCAGGAGGAGGTCAAAGATCTAGACATTCTATGGTTAAAAATTAAAGAAGAATTTAAGCAAAGGGAAATACATATGGAAAGCAAATTAGGAGAACTACAGGAGCAAATAGATAACAAAATAGAAAGTGCTGTAGGGGAACTTACCAAAAAGATACAAGACTTGACAGTCAAATCAAAAATATTTGAAGAATCAAATAAAAGAACACAGAAAGACTTGAGGGACCAAAAGAAAGAAACTGAAAGGTTAAAGGATGAAATAAAAAACCTAAATAAAACACAAGATCAACTGTGGGACAGTTTAGCCATGACAGAACTACGTCAAAAAAATCTTAATTTAAAATTCAGAGGGATAGTAGAAGAAGCAAACGAGAACATAAGGGAAAGAATAGTCAAAGAACTTGCAAAATGGTTACAGATGGGAGAAGAACAAGTAGCACATACTATAGAGAATGCGTTCAGAATAAGAGGGAAATTACAACAAAACAAATCAAAAAAGACCCCTGAAGATTGCTTAGTAATTTTCAATACTATGGAAATGAAGAATATAATACTAAGAACGAGCTTTAAAAGAAAGTTAGTGATTGGAGACCGCCCAATCATTATTTTCAAAGAAATTCCAGTTAGGATTCTCCGTAAAAGGGAAGGATATACTCAGTTGACAAGAGTGTTGAAAAGAAACGCAATCCAATATAAATGGGAATTTCCAGAAGGGGTTTCGTTTTATTACAAGAACAAAAAATTCAAGTTGATAGATACACTTGAAGCAGAAAAGTTCCTGAGAAGATACGAAAAAGATTTAGGTAGAGAGGAGGCAGGACAGCGAGCAGGTGATGTGGTTGCGGGGGGGGCGGGGGGACACGGGGTTGGGGACGGGGGGTCGGGGGGGGAGACGGAGGACTCAGGGTCGGAGGAAGAAGAAGAAGGAGAAAGCAGAGAATCTAAAAGAAAGAATAATACCAGATTATAAAGCAGAAATAAGGATAAAGTGAATTTAGTAATAACCCGAAATGTCTCTTAAATTTTTTTCATGGAATGTGAATGGCTTTAACGACAAGTCCAAGAGAAATAAATTTGAAAAGATTATAAAGAAAAAAAACATTGATGTCATTTGTTGCCAAGAAACCCATGTTGCCAAAAAACACAAGCATATTTTAATAAATAAAAGGCTGGGAATAGAATTTATCAATTCTGACGCCAATAAAAAGAGAGGAGTAGTAATCTATGCGAAAGAGAAACTAGAACCCAAACAAATATGCAAGGATGAGGAAGGAAGAATCCTAGGGATTCAAATTAATTACCAGGGAGAGAAAATAAATGTGGTTACAGTTTACGCCCCAAACTCAAATAGAATGGAGTTTTTTGAAAAATTGGAACAACTTCTATTAGATCTAGATAACAATAAATTAGTTCTACTTGGAGATTTAAATGCGGTACCGACACCAGAACTAGATAGAAATACAAGGAAAAAAAATTTAAACCAAGGGAAATTACCAAAATCGTTCAATGATCTGGAAGAAAATTTGGACTTAATAGATATATGGAGATATAGAAACCCCACAACGAAACAATTTACTCATTTCTCTGAACCACACCAGAGCTGGAGCAGACTGGATCAAATATGGATCTCGAGAGAATTAATAACAAGAACGGAGAGATGTGAAATTTTACCCAGAACCTTATCGGATCACAGCCCGATAACACTACAATTAAAATGGAAGACTCAAGGTTTATACAGATGGAGAATGAACGATTACCTATTCGAAAAAGAAGAAGTGATCGAAAAAGCAAAAACCACTATAAAAGATTATTTTGCCTTAAATATTACTAAAGAGATTGGAATAGATACAGTATGGGACGCTAGTAAGGCAGTGTTAAGAGGTCTCCTGATACAACAAAATTCTCAAAGAAAGAAGGCTAAGGAAAGGAAGAAAGAAGATTTAATCCTTCAACTGAAAGAATGTGAGAAAAATATGATAAAAAATCCAAAAGATGACAGCCATAAGCAACAATACAAAATGCTTCAAACACAATATTCAACATTAATAAGCCAAGAGGTTGAATGGGGAATAAAGCTAATGAAACAAAAGTTTTTTGAATCGGCAAATAAAATTGGAAAACTTTTGGCGTGGCAACTGAGAAAAAGAAGAAAAAATAGTATCATAAACAAAATAAAAGTAGAAGAGCAAGTTCTGGAAGATCCTATTGTAATAAAAAAGAACTTCTTTAAATTTTATGAGAACTTATACAAAAGAGAAGAAGAAGACTTAACGAACATTATAAAATATCTAGAAGAAAATAGCCCTAAAAAAATAACAGAAGAAGAAAGAACCGCTTTAAACAGACCCATAAAAATAGAGGAAATTCGAGAAGCAATTAAAAGAATGAAAATTGGAAAAGCACCAGGTCCAGATGGGTTATCAGCTAAATATTACAAAGTCTTAGAGGAATACATAACACCAGTGCTATGTGATGTTATGAACGAGATATTAAGAGGAGGAAAAATGCCAACATCCTGGAAAGAAGCCTACATTACGCTGATCCCGAAACCAGATTCAGATAAACTTAACATTAAGAATTACAGACCGATTTCTCTATTGAACAACGATTACAAAATTTTTGCTGACATAATGGCCCACAGACTCAAAAAATGTTTAATTAATCTTATTCATTGTGATCAGGCCGGTTTTCTTCCTAATAGACAAATAAAAGACAACATCAGACACACAATAGATATCATTGAATACCTAGAAGTTCATAATGAAATTCCTGCTGCTTTACTGTTCGTTGATGCCGAGAAGGCTTTCGACAATGTCTCTTGGGGTTTCCTAATAAAATGCTTGGAAAAAACAGGGATACAGGGCACATTCCTAGAAGGAGTTAGAGCAATATATACACAACAAAAAGCTAGATTAATAATAAATAATAACTTGACAGAACAGTTTGAAATAGCAAAAGGTACCCGACAGGGATGTCCTCTATCACCGCTGTTGTTTATTATGGTTTTAGAGACAATAACAAATAAGATAAGGAATACCCCAGAGATCCGCGGCATAAAAATCGGCGTGCAAGAATACAAATTGAAAACATATGCAGACGATCTCATGTTGTCATTGGAAGAACCAAAGGAGAGCATCGGTAAAGTTATAAAATTACTGGAAGAATTTGGAAAACTATCGGGATTTAAACTGAACAAGGAAAAAACAAAAATAATGACTAAAAATATGAAAGAAGACACCAAAAATGAGCTTGAGATACAAACTGGAATTAAAATAGTCAAAAAAGTTAAATATCTTGGAATTTGGATAACTATGAAAAATATAAATTTGATGGAAAACAATTATAAGAAAACATGGAAAGAAATAATGAAGGACTTAGATACATGGAACAGATTACATCTTTCGTGGATGGGCAGAATGGCGGCGATTAAAATGAGCTTACTACCCAAATTACTCTTCCTATTCCAGAACATTCCTATAATTAGGGGAATTGCAATATTTAAAGAATGGCACAGATTACTATCCAAATTTATTTGGCGGGGGAAAAGACCCAGAATTAAATTCAAATTGCTTACAGATCTAAGAGATAGGGGGGGGTTTGCGGTTCCAAATCTGAGGTTATACTATGAGGCCGCATGCCTTTGTTGGGTTAAAGATTGGATCGTTATTAAAAATAAAGAGTTGTTAGACCTAGAGGGGTTCAACTTAAGATTTGGATGGCATGCCTATTTATGGCGAGACAAGGGAAGGGTCCATAAAGGTTTTTCCAACCATATCTTCAGAGGGCCGCTACTGGAAGTCTGGGAAAGGAATAAAAAATTGCTGGAGCAGAAAACACCCTGGTGGCTATCACCAATTGATATTTTAACAATTAAAAAATCAAATCTTGAGGGGGAACGGTGGACATATGAGGACCTACTAACCAAAACAGAATCCGGGTGGAGGATTAGACCATATGAAGAAATAAAAAATAAGTTGACTGGCTGGATTCAATATCATCAAATAAATTCAATATGGACGGAAGACAAAAAGATTGGAATAAGTGAGAAAAAATCCAGATTCCAGATTGAAATAATAGAAAGTAAAACAAAATTACTATCAAAAATGTACAACCAGTTGCTTGAGTGGGACACCAAGGACGAGGAAGTAAAGGAGGTGATGGTGAAGTGGGCGATAGATCTAGGGTATAACATAGAATTTGATAAATGGGAAACTTTATGGCGCAAAGATATGAACTATTCAGCATGCACGACACTCAAAGAAAACATGTACAAGATGATGTACAGATGGTACATAACGCCGATAAAATTGCATAAAATTTATAGAACAGGTGATAAATTGTGTTGGAAATGCAAGAACAAGGAGGGCGAATTCTTCCATATGTGGTGGACGTGCGAGATTCTCAAGAAATTTTGGGAATCTATTTATAATGAATTAAAAAAAATTCTCAAATATACGTTTGTCAAAAAGCCTGAAGCTTTCCTGTTGGGGATAATTGGCAAGGATATCAAAGAAGAAGATAGGACCTTTTTCCAATACGCAACAGCTGCCGCTAGAACCCTCATAGCACAGTGCTGGAAAACACCAAAAATCCCAACATTAAAGGAGTGGCAATTTAAATTATTGGATTATTTAGAATTGGCAAAATTGACACAAAAAATAAGAAATCAAAAACGTACAAAATTTAGTAATGAATGGGATAAATTTAAAACATATATGGAAATAGAGACAAGGGGTACATCAAAGTGTTAATCAGAAATATATATGTATCAAAAAAAATAAAAAATCACAGTAGGCATGAGATAACGCTTACTACGTTACAAATGTCATTTTGGAATAGATACAGCAGATAGACAACTAAGATAACATTATCCGAAATCGAGATAAAGGGAAGTCGATCAATGTTGTTGTAAAATTAATGTTAAGTTGTGTTGTTTAGGTAGTATGCATTGTATGTCTTTTTTCTTTTTTATGTTTGTTTTATTTACTTTTGTCTTTTGTCTTTTGTATGTTCGTGAAATATAATTATGCAAAACTCAATAAAAAATTAAAAAAAAAAAAAAAAAAAAACAATACGTTTTCCATCACCCACATTTTCTCATTATTATAATTTTTATGAAATTTTATTTTATATTTTAGAATATTCACTGAAGCAACCTTAAAATATCAATGACTTTCCTCCCTCTCTTTCCATGGCTCATTTTGCACAACATAAATCCCCACATATTTTATGTAAACTGAACCATTCTGTATTCCATGATAACATCCATCAAAACTTATTTACACTGTTGAATTTATCTGCTGGTGCTGGAGGAGACTCTTGAGAGTCCCAAGAAGATCCAACCTCTCCATTCTGAAGGAAATCAGCCCTGAGTGCTCACTGGAAGGACAGATCCTGAAGCTGAGGCTCCACTACTTTGGCCACCTCATGAGAAGAGAAGACTCCCTAGAAAAGACCCTGATGTTGGGAAAGATGGAGGGCACAAGGAGAAGGGGACGACAGAGGACAAGATGGTTGGACAGTGTTCTAGAAGCTACGAACATGAGTTTGACCAAACTGCGGGAGGCAGTGGAAGACAGGAGTGCCTGATGTGCTCTGGTCCAGGGGGTCACGAAGAGTCGGACACAACTAAACGACTAAACAACAACAACGTGGATTAAAATAGCACGCAAAACAGTCAAAGATCAGAACATCTGGAGTGATATTATTTCTTTGCGTTCTGACACAATGGGTCCAAAGCTTTTGGAGTATCTTGACAACACAAACATGGATGGAGTTCATAGAAGCCACACAAATCCCCCAGCCGGCCTAAGAAAGAGAAGCTTGGCAGCCGGAGGCTGGATTTATTTTTTTGTTTCGTGTTGGTGCTTGACAGGTTCAGCCTCATCAGGTAGCTGAAGGTTTGCGCCTTGGAGGGAAGCTGTTGATTTCTTGCAATGTGCACAGCCTGCGGAATCAGACGGAGCAAGGAAACGGACTTTAAGCCTGAATCAACATGGCGTAGGGCAGAGGACTCAGCTACACTACTTAAAAAGCAGCATTTTAAATGCATTATGCAACACCAGATGGCGCTGTAGAGCACAAAACCTTTCTATGAGATTTTACATAACGTTTCCCCCCATTTGTTACAACAATTTAATTTCTGTCTTATTTATAGTGACTTTTTCTCTCCCCTGTGTGTAGATCCATCCAGAGTGGGAAGTGATATAATACTGGATGGAATCCTTCCTGGTGCCATCTCCAGAATTTTGAGAGGTTTTCGGGAAAGGCATTCCCAACCCCTTAAAAGTAAAAATGGAGGAATGCAAGCCATGTTGCCTTCAACCTTTTTGAGTGCAAAATGAGAATATCTGTTAGCAAAATCACTTCAATAACAGAGTCCAGAGAGACAGGAAATCCTGATAACCTTTTACTGAGGAAATGAAAACAGTACAGTGGAACCTCGGTTTTCGAACATCTTGGAAGTTGAACGTTTTGGCTTTTGAATGCCGAAAACCCAGAAGTAAATGCTTTGGTTTTTGAATGCTTTTTGGAAGTCGAACATGCCACTCAGCTTCTGTATTGAGTTTTTCAGATGCTTCTGGAAATGCATGTTCGGATTTCAAATGTTTCGAAAGTTGAATGGCCTTCTGGAATGGATTACGTTTGAAAACTGAGGTACCACTGTACATCATTTGAAGAGAAAGGATCAGAAAGGTTTTGCCTTCCTTTGCCCTTGTTCATAGCAGGGAGACATACAACCAAAGATACAGAAGAAAACTCCCTCAGAACTACACTGGCCATCAGATCGCATGGTACCTCAGCAAAGATCATACCACCTAGCCTGGTTGCTAAGCAACGCCCCTCCCTGTTAGCTGTCTTACTGAATACAGAATTAACTCTTCAGTTACACAATGAATGATCTCTGCTGTTAAACTTTCAGCAGTACCATTAGGGCAGAAATTCCCCATCAATGATGAGAGAGGCCACAGCTCAGTGGCAGAGCACATACTGTGCAGGCGCAGGGTCCCAGGTCCAATTCCTGGTATCTCGAAAGGATCAAGTAGCAGGAGATGGGAAAGACATCTTCTGCCTGCGATCCCAGACAACCGTTGATAGCTGCAAAATGTCTTGGGTCAGCTTAGAGGCTATTCCAGAAATGCTGGAAGGTTTCACTCATATTCAAGGTGTATTGCTAAAGCTACAGATACAGTGGTGCCTCGCAACATGAAATTAATTCGTTCCGCGAGTTGCTTCATCTTGCGGTTTTTTCGTCTTGCGAAGCACGGCTATTAGCAGCTTAGCAGCTATTAGCGGCTTAGTGGCTTAGCGGATATTAGCGGTTTCGTCTTGTGAAGCAAGCCCATAGGGAAATTCATCTTGCGAAGCACCTCGAAAAACGGAAAACCCTTTCGTCTAGCGAGTTTTTTGTCTTGCGAGGCATACATCTTGCGGGGCACCACTGTACTTAAGGTAAAGGTAAAGGGACACCTGACCATTAGGTCCAGTCGTGGCCGACTCTGGGGTTGAGGCGCTTATCTCACTTTATTGGCCGAGGGAGCCGGCGTACAGCTTTCGGGTCATGTGGCCAGCATGACTAAGCCGCTTCTGGCGAACCAGAGCAGCGCATGGAAATGCTGTTTACCTTCCCACTGGAGTGCTACCTATTTATCTACTTGCACTTTGATGTGCTTCCAAACTGCTAGGTTGGCAGGAGCTGGGACCGAGCAACGGGAGCTCACCCTGTCACGGGGATTCGAACCACCAACCTTCTGATCGGCAAGTCCTAGGCTCTGTGGTTTAACCCACAGCGCCACCTGCATCCCAACAGATACTTTCCATACCATTATTGCGTCAGATCCATTCTGGGCACGTGACCCTGGAACAAAGCATAATGACTTTGGGTTTCTGTTGTTACATAATATGGGACAGGTTGGGGTTAATGATGCCAAGCAAGCCATTTGTCTCTTAGAGCGCACTGAACAGCATGAAGTCTCAGAGACACAACTTTGCTCGCATGAAGACTGTGAAATGCTTTGCTTGTTCAAACACAAGCTGCCTTTATTAAATTTGCATTAACAATGATGGGGGGGGGGAGGGAATGTAAATCTCTGCTATTATTAATGGAAGCAAAAGAAAACCTATCTAATTGCTTCTAGTGTATAATTGAGCTGAGCAAAAATGCCCCCCTCTGTCATTTGACATGTCTTTTGCAAATTTGGGGTATGGCATTCCACTGGCTCTTTTTAAAAGAGAAAAAAACAACGGAAACAGTTCACAGCAATGCAATCTGGTTCACTCGAGTCCTCTAGTACTGGGCAATTATTAATCTGGCAGCAGTTAACAAATGGGAAATAAGATTGTTATTAGGTATTCCTTGGCATTTCTTAAAGGAAAACAACATAAGAGTGCTATTTTGGGGCCTGACTGGACCAGGTATTTCATAATCTGGTTTATGGTCTGAATTCCCCCCCCCCAGGGTAATAATCTTTGGACAGCACCACCACATGTGTCACAGTGATTCAGGAAGTGTGCAGTCTTGCCAGCACAATGGAGAGCTATTTTGCCTGATTTTATGCAAATTTGCAGGGTGCAGGTACCACCGGTGTACCACCGGTGTACATCCCCTACAGCAGTGATGGCCAAACTTGGCCCTCCAGCTGTTTTGGGACTACAACTCCCATCATCCCTAGCTAACAGGACCCAGTGGTCAGGAATGATGGGAACTGTAGGCCCAAAACAGCTGGAGGGCCAAGTTTGGCCATCACTGCCCTACAGGTTTAAGTCAAGCTTCCTCAACCTCATCCCTCCAGATGTTTTGAGGCTACAATTCCCATCATCCCTGACCACTGGTCCTGCTAGCATGGGAGTTGTAGGCCAAAAACATCTGGAGGGCCGAGGCTGAGGAAGCCTGGTTTAAGTCCTACTGAACACCTGTGATTTTTTCCTGAGTAGACCTTCTGAGGACTGTGAAATGGGATAGAGGGTGCTTCCATATTACTGGTTTTTTGTGTGGATTGGGGGCTTGGATGTTTTCCACAATGCCCACATGGCATCATTGGCCCTAAATGGCCTTGGCCCAGTATACCTGAAGTTGCATCTCCACCCACATCATTCAGCCTAGACACTTGAGGTCCAGCTCTGAGGGTCTTCTGGTGAGTCCCTCCCTGCAAGAAGTTACAGGGAACCAGGTAGAGGGCCTTCTCGGTAGTGGTGCCTTCCCTGTGGAACACCCTCCCTTTAGACGTCAAGGAAATAAACAACTATCTGACTTTTAGAAGACATCTGAAGGCAGCCCTGTTTAGGGAATGTTTTACTGTATTTTTAATATTTATGTTGGAAGCCGCCCAGAGTGGCTGGGGAAACCCAGCCAGATGTTCGGGGAATAATAATAATAATAATAATAATAATAATAATAATAATAATGTTGTTGTTACTAAAATGCCGAACTGGGTACTTTTTATTTTTTGTATCCAGATTCCCCCTTGCCACAGAAAATCCGATCAGTAAAAATAATCCTATACATCTGCAGTGTGGAAGCTCCTTAACACTTGTGTGTTTGTGTGTGTGTGTGTGTTAGTGGAGGTCTGACAGGTGAAGTCATCCACAGAAATGCCCCACCTGAAGGCTCAAGGCAGGTAATGAATGCAATAATCAGCAAGGCAGAATTCGCTTCCATCTCACTTGCCAGCAGTTCCCCCGACCCTTTCCCAGTGTGGTGTAGTGGTTAAGAGCGGTAGACTCGTAATCTGGTGAACCGGGTTCGCGTCTCCGCTCCTCCACATGCAGCTGCTGGGTGACCTTGGACTAGTCACACTTCTTTGAAGTCTCTCAGCCTCACTCACCTCACAGAGTGTTTGTTGTGGGGGAGGAAGGGAAAGGAGAATGTGAGCCGCTTTGAGACTCCTGAAGGGGAGTGAAAGGCGGGATATCAAATCCAAACTCTTCTTCTTCTTCCCAGAAATCCCGAGCTTCCACAGCTAGCTGAAACTGGTCTCCCCAAAGATGCTCAAGTCTGGGCCTGGAGAAGTAGAAAGGAGATCCATAACAAAGGTATGGCATATTCTTCTTCGCGTCCCACCTGATTTAACCTGATGCAGAGATGGCATATTTTAAAGCCTAGTCCTTGGTTATTACAATGCTGCGTCTTAAGGGAGTGGATACGATATGCTGTCCTTTTCAGGACTTCATGGCATACCTGAGGTGTGTCAGGCTCAGGTTAGAAGGCTGCCATTTCTTATTTCTTAATTGCATAGCCGGAGGCACAGCTGACTTTAAGGATACTCTTTACTCCTAGCCGGAATACAACTTTAATCTTGTCAGAACAAATGCATCTCGCAGCCCAAATGGGAAGCTTGAACCAACCTGTCATTTTGTTCCCCTAATGAGCCCTGGGCTTCAGTCAATTTAGCTGATCCTTCAGCAGCCCAAATTTTGTGGAGATAATTTCATATCTATGGTGTTAGTTTGCATTGGGACTGAACAGAAACTACTATTTCTCTCTCTCTCTCTCTCTCTCTCTCTCTCTCTCTCTCTCTCTCTCTCTCACACACACACACACACTCTTTACATGGGTTAAAAAAAAATTCCCCAGCAATTTTTGGACACCCTGTGCAAAAACAGAGTTGTTTACTTTGTCCCCACTTGCACTCGACACTGCTATAAAAAAACGCTTTGAATACGCCCTGCAAAACAAACAAACAAACAAACAAAAAACCCGTCGTAAAGCTCACAATTGAAAATACAGTGGAAACTTGCTTTTCGAACGTAATCCATTCCAGAAGACCGTTTGACTTCTGAAACATTTGAAAACTGAGGATCAATGGGCGGTTGGCAAAATCCATTGAAAAAATGGAGAACTGCGCCTCAGAAGCCATTCGCCTTCTGAGGCGCATTCGAAGATGGAAGCCATTACTTCTGGGTTTTTGGCGTTCGGGTTCCGAATTGTTCAGCTTCCAAGACGCTTCAAAACCGAGGTTCCACTGTATCATTGAGTTGCGATTTTGGCTCTACAGCGCCCTTTGGTATCACAGTGCTATAACGCATTTATAACGCTATATTTTGACTAATGTAGCTGAGTCCCCTATTGAGATATCACCTCGTCTATACCTCTTCCTCTTCCAAATAACCAGTGCCGGCCCACCCATGAGACAGACTGAAGCAGCTGCCTCAGGAGGCAGAACGCCCCTTGGGTGCTACTCCCTTGGGCGACCCACCTGCTGCCACTGCCACTGCAACGTTGGCTTCCAAGTTCTGGGAAGATCTCGCTGGAACCCAGAAGCTGCTACTGCATCTCTTGTGATGGTGGAGGCCCCACCGGTGGAACCAGGAGGCTCCAGTATTTGTGGGGTGGGGGAGCCTTTGGCTAGGGATGAGTGGCTGAGGCAGCAGTGGCTGGGTGTGGCAGCTCCTCAGGTGGCAAAATGGGACGCACTGCCACTGCAACAAACAGCAATGAAAGTGCTTCTTTGATTAAGGTCACCAGATTTTTTTCAAAGAATCCAGGGACACTTTTTTTTTGGAATATATATATATATATATATATATATATATATATATATATATATGCAGGTTTTGGTGTCCTCGGGTGTCTTCCCGTGTAAAAGTTGGGGTGTCTAGGCGACGTTTCGACGAGGTCTCACTCGTCATCTTCAGGCTGGTGCTTTCGGCTTCTTGTTACTGGAACAGAGCAGGATCTCAGTGTTTGAGTTCCTATAAATACTGTAGAGCAGTGTTTCCCAACCGGTGTTCCGCGGCACACTAGTGTGCCGCGAGACGTTGCCTGGTGTGCCGTGGGAGGGAGGCGGGCGAGAGCGCAAGGCTTGGGGCGGCAGCTGGCAGCGCGGAGCACGGGACGCCCTTCGGAGGGCTCCGCGTGCTTCGGGCAACAGGCTGCCGCCCCAAGCCTTGCGCGCCCGGCGGGAGCTCCTGCCGGGCGCGCAAGCCTTGCAGACACTCGCCCGAAGCACGGGGAGCCCTCCGGAGGGCTCCCTGTGCTTCGGGCAACAGGCTGCCGCCCCAAGCCTTGCGCGCCCGGCGGGAGCTCCTGCCGGGCGCGCAAGCCTTGCAGACACTCGCCCGAAGCACGGGGAGCCCTCCGGAGGGCTCCCTGTGCTTCGGGCAACAGGCTGCCGCCCCAAGCCTTGCGCGCCTGGCGGGAGCTCCTGCCGGGCGCGCAAGGCTTGCAGACACTCGCCCGAAGCACGGGGAGCCCGCCGAAGGGCTCCCTGTGCTTCGGGAAACAGGCTGCCGCCTCAAGCCTTGCGCGCCCGGCGGGAGCTCCTGCCAGGCGCGCAAGGCTTGCAGACACTCGCCCGAAGCACGGGGAGCCCTCCGGAGGGCTCCCTGTGCTTCGGGCAACAGGCTGCCGCCCCAAGCCTTGCGCGCCGGCGGGAGCTCCGCGCGGGGCAGACATCTGCAGCTTAGGGAGCCCTGCAGGACTTCCCCGCAGGGCTCTCCAAGCTGCGGATAGCAGCCTGCTGCCCCGCACGAGGGGCGCTCTTAAGCAGAGCGCCCCTCGCGCGGGGCAGACATCTGCAGCTTGGGGAGCCCTGCCGGACTTCCCCGCAGGGCTCTCCAAGCTGCGGATAGCAGCCTGCTGCCCCGCACGAGGGGCGCTCTTAAGCAGAGCGCCCCTCGCGCGGGGCAGACATCTGCAGCTTGGGGAGCCCTGCCGGACTTCCCCGCAGGGCTCTCCAAGCTGCGGATAGCAGCCTGCTGCCCCGCACGAGGGGCGCTCTTAAGCAGAGCGCCCCTCGCGCGGGGCAGACATCTGCAGCTTGGGGAGCCCTGCAGGACTTCCCCGCAGGGCTCTCCAAGCTGCGGATAGCAGCCTGCTGCCCCGGACCTGTCCTGAAGGCTTGCAGCGGGAGGAGGGCTTTCCTCCCCACCGCCAACATTCAGAATGCTGTTCTGAATGTTGGCGGTGGGGAGGAAAAACCCTCCTCCCACTGCAAGCCCCGGGAAGAGAGGAGAAGCTGTGCGCCTTCTCTTCTGTTCCCGGACCTCCCACCACAAGCCTTCAGGACAGGTCCCAGAACAGAGGGGAAGGCGCGCAGCTTCTCCTCTCTTCCCGGGGCTTGCGGTGGGAGGAGGGTTTTTCCTCCCCACCGCCAACATTCAGAACAGCATTCTGAATGTTGGCGGTGGGGAGGAAAGCCCTCCTCCCGCCGCAGGCCTTCAGGACAGGTCCGGGAACAGAGGGGAAGGTGCGCAGCTTCTCCTCTGTTCCCAGGGCTTGCGGTGGGAGGAGGGTTCCCCGCTGTCCCGGAGATTTCCCTATGGGCTTTCGTCTTGCGAAGCAAGCCCATAGGGAAATTCGTCTTACGAAGCCGCTAAAAAATCGGAAAACCCTTTCGTCTTGCGGGTTTTTCGTTTAGCGAGGCATTCGTCTTGCGGGGCACCACTGTACTTTATATATAGTCAATATAGGCACAGAGTTAATTTTTTAAACATTTTCTAATGGTGGTGTGCCTCGAGATTTTTTTCATGAAACAAGTGTGCCTTTGCCCAAAAAAGGTTGGGAAACACTGCTGTAGAGGGGGTGTGGTGTATAGCCTCCAATGTTCTGGGCAGAGAGGAAGTTCCCAGGCTAGTGTGCCTTTTCTTCTTTTGTTCCTTAATTACTTGAGAGATATCTTGAGTGATTTCTTGAGTGATATCCTGAGTACCACTTAGGTGGGTCATTAGGTGTGGATTAGTTGTTAAAGTCTTTGTGTCTTGACCTCTTGAACTTTGTGAAGAGTTTTCCTGAGAAGATGGCTGTACTGTACTTAGTTGTGCTCTGGCTTGGCTTCGTGTATAGGGGCGAGCTGTGGTTTTGTGGCTTGTGTCAGCCAGATCTGTGTAGGGATTGCAGGGGGGTGCAGCATCCGGAGGTGCCACCATGGATTGGCTACTGGATGGTGTCTGTAATTCATCTGTGGAGAGGGTCTGGGTTTGGGTCTGGTGTGGTTGATTGGTGTTGGCGTTCTGTGTGCCTCTGGATCTGGTGTCAGTTTTTGTGGGGAGGGCTAATTTCCAGATGTCTGGCAAGCGGGATGTGTCGTCACGCTTGTTCATGTTGTGAGGGTGTTTCTCTATCTCGATGGCTTCCATGATTATTCTCTTGTGGTGATGTTCCGTGTTAAAGAGCAATTTGGAATCTGCAAAATTAATTTCGTGTCCTGTTTCTTTCATGTGTTGGAAAAGAGAGGAAGTTTTTTCTTCTTTTTTGACGGCATTCTTGTGTTCTGCGATACGTGCATTTATTCGTCTGTTTGTTTGTCCAATGTACGTGGCTGGGCAGACTTTGCAGGGTATTTCATAGATCCCTTGGTTTTCCAACTGGATTTTATCCTTGGGGTTTCTGAGGATATTGGCTATTTTTTGGTTGGTGCAAAAGGCTGTTTTGATATTGTGTTTATGGAGGATTTTGCTAATTTTATCTGTAGTGCCCTTGATATAAGGAAGGAGGGCCATGCCATTGTTTTCTTCTGTGTCTTGGTTTTTGGGGGGTGTTTCCTTTTGGATTAGCTTCGTAATCCTGTTTTGCTGGTATCCATTGGCAATTAACACGTTTGAGAGATTCTGTAACTCAGTTGTCAAGTGGTCTTTGTCAGCCAGGCGTTTGGTTCTGGAGATGAGAGTCTTGGCTACGGAGTTTATTTGTGCAGGGTGGTGGTGTGATTGTGCATGTAAGTAGCGGTTGGTGTGTGTTTTTTTCCGGTAGATAGTGTGTCCTAGGGAGCCATCAGGTTTTTTGTAGATTAGGACGTCAAGGAAGGGAAGTTTGTTGTTGGCTTCTATTTCCATAGTGAATTGTATTTTGGGGTGTAAGTTGTTGAGATGTGTGAGGAAGCTATCCAGTTTTTCTTTCCCGTGTGGCCAAATTACAAAGGTGTCGTCAACATATCTGAGCCAAAGTTTGGGTTTGTGTTCTGACTTGTCTAAAGCATTGGTTTCAAAGTGTTCCATGTACAGGTTTGCGATGACCGGTGAGAGGGGTGATCCCATAGGTGCTCCTTCTATCTGTTTGTATCTTTGTCCATTGTGGATGAAGTACGTGTTGGTTAGGCAGTGGTTGGTCAGGTCCAAGATGTATTCGGGGGGATTGTATTTGTTTTGAATAGCTGTCAAGGCTTCATTAATGGGCACTTGTGTGAAGAGAGATACAACATCGAAGCTGACAAGTAGGTCATTAGGATGTAGGTTTTGCTTCTTTATTGTTTCTATGAACTGGAAGGAGTTTGGTACGTGTGAAGAGATGGATTCTGCATAGGGCTGAACCACACCAGACCCAAACCCAGACCCTCTCCACAGATGAATTACAGACAACATCCAGTAGCCAATCCATGGTGGCACCTCCGGATGCTGCACCCCCCTGCAATCCCTACACAGATCTGGCTGACACAAGCCACAAAACCACAGCTCACCCCTATACACGAAGCCAAGCCAGAGCACAACTAAGTACAGTACAGCCATCTTCTCAGGAAAACTCTTCACAAAGTTCAAGAGGTCAAGACACAAAGACTTTAACAACTAATCCACACCTAATGACCCACCTAAGTGGTACTCAAGATATCACTCAAGAAATCACTCAAGATATCTCTCAAGTAATTAAGGAACAAAAGAAGAAAAGGCACACTAGCCTGGGAACTTCCTCTCTGCCCAGAACATTGGAGGCTATACACCACACCCCCTCTACAGTATTTATAGGAACTCAAACACTGAGATCCTGCTCTGTTCCAGTAACAAGAAGCCGAAAGCACCAGCCTGAAGATGACGAGTGAGACCTCGTCGAAACGTCGCCTAGACACCCCAACTTTTACACGGGAAGACACCCGAGGACACCAAAACCTGCATTCCTGTACCCGTGAAAATCTACGAAAGCAAATATATATATATATATATATATATATATATATATATATATATATATGAAGTAATATCTTCTCTTCTGTGGTCTCTGTCGTGCAGCCTTCCTCTGGTGACTCTTGGAGTGCTAGCCACCATGGAGTAAGCTCGGGTTGGGCCTGGGCTTGGCCACGTGTCCTTGCCCTCCCGGTGCTCTCCTCCCTCTCCTCCTCAGTGGCAGCAGTGCGGCAAGGTCAGGGCGCCCCTCTTTTTTCTCCTTCCTCTTCCTCTCTCTTCCTTTTCCTTCTCCTCTCCTCCTTCTCCCTGCATTGGCTCTGGGGTTTTTACTGGCCCCGGAGTGCTGCTGGCAGTCAGCTGCAGGTACTCTTGCTCCCAGTTTGATTTGGGTCACAGGGCGGGAGGTGTGTGTCAGTGGTTTCTCCATGCGCCAGGCACCCCCGGTTCCCCTGTGGCGGTGGCGACAGCGGCAGTCTCAGCAGCCCGGAGCCAGCCTGGTAGCACAGTTGGCTCTGGCTGGCTTCAGGAGCTGTTCGCTGCCGTGGTGCCCGCCATTTTGCCTCACTGGAAGTCCCCATATGATGTGTCTTGTGCCGTTGAACCAATCACACAACATTCATTCCCTACTTATAAATCTACAACACTTAATATATAAACCTGGGGACATTAAATGAAATCTGGGGACATTCCTGTTACGATATGGATGCAGTGCAGCTGCGAAGTGCTAGCTTGAAAAGTAAACATGATGGGAATGTTGGGACTGCCCGTGGGAATCAGAGGGACAGTGTATTCACAGTGCGAAGCACCGGAATTAGCTCAGAGTGTAATATGAGCTCTTCCGTTTGTTCCTATCCAGGAAGTGTTTGTCACTAGACTGCTGGAGCTTGAAGAGAGCAGTCACGTTTTTTGTAATGCTGCAAAGACAGAAATAAAGGCATGTAAATACGTTTCTGTCTATCTCTTTCCCCTGCCCGGGGGGGGGGGGCAGGAAAGAGGGATGTGTTCTTCTCACGCTGAGAAGGATCGCCTATCGAGACCTCGCCTGGATCTTGCTGGGGAATGCAGCCAGGGAGGTCAACAGGGAATCATGCTGGGTGCCTGGGAGAGTTGCCAGTTTCTCCTGATAAGGCTTGATTCCCGACAATTCCGGGGATGGATTTGTAAATCCGGGGATTGTCCCCGGAAAATGGGGATGTCTGGTAACCATATCTTTGATGGGCTTTTTTGTGAGGAAGGTTTGGTGCATCCAGGAGTTGTTCTCCTCATTCAGCCTCTCCTTCCCTCTGGAGGTTGCATAATGGATTGCTTCTGCCTATAAAGCCCTTTCATTTGATGCATTTATTTCTTTGCTCCATGAAAATATTCATGTATTTTTAATCATGCGCGTCCTCTCGGGGGTCTCGTTCACATGCTTAAGTTTGTACGCTAATGCCTTGCTCCCTGTTACTTCGGCCCCATCTGCAGAGTTAGGAACACTCGAATCCTCAAAAGGTAAATGCTTCTCAACTGAACCAGACAACTCACCTGTCACATCAGAAATTTGTCTCCTGCACTTCACTTCCCTCTGCTTCATTGACTATTCCTTCTGCAAGCTTTACTTGTGCCCGATTCATCAGGAGTCACAAAGAGAACAACTCGCATTTGAAGAAAAGCCCCCATTATTTTTTCATAAAGGATAACAGAGCTTCACCTTAGATTAGGATGGACATTGCTGCCTCTTTGCAATTAAGCAAAACGTGTTTCCACCGAAAGGCTGGACAAGAACAGCAGAACCTACTTTTGTCCTCCGGTTAATAGGAGCATGATGCAGTTTCCTTCGCGAACCACGATACTCAGAAGATTTCCCATCTTTTATTAGCAACTCAATCCACCATGGCCAAATTCTGGAAGAACTTTACACAGCAGCTTCTGGGCCAAGTGCGAGGGAAGCCCCACACAGACCACTCTGCAGTAATACAGTAAGTAAAGCTTGCTTCTGTGGTAGAGAATCTCTGGCCTGCGAGGTCATTTTGGGTGAGTCATGCTCAACTTATCACATGCCCAATATCAGCTGTAGGGAAGTTCAAGCAATGAAAGAATGGGAAGCCCTTTAAAAAGTGGCAAATTCAAGCTGTTGCTGCAAACTAATAAGCCGTTTAGAGCAGGGTTTCCCAAACTTGGGTCTCTGGCTGTTTTTGGGCTACAACTCCCACCATCCCTAGCTAGCAGGATCAGTGGTCAAGGATGGTGGGAACTGTAGTTCAAAAACAACTGGCAACTGCAGTTTCGAAAACACTGGCTTATAAGTCTTCCTTTGAGAGCCAGTGTGGTGTAGTGGTTAAGAGCGGTGGACTGGTAATCTGGTGAACCGGGTTCGCTTTCCCAATCCTCCACATGCAGCTGCTGGGTGACCTTGGGCGAATCACATTTCTTTGAAGTCTCTCAGAGGGAAGAAGGGAAAGGAGAATGTTAGCAGCTTTGAGACTCCTCCGGGTAGTGATAAAGTGGGATACCAAATCCAAACTACTCTTCTTCTTCTTCTTCTTCTTCTTCTTCTTCTTCTTCTTCTTCTTTGCAACCATGGCTCAAAGTCATGCACCTAAAGTCATACAATCATAGAATCATACAGTTTGAAGGGACCATGAGGTTCATCTAGTCCAGGCACCCCAAAACTCGGCCCTCCAGCTGTTTTGGGACTACAACTCCCATCATTCCTGACCACTGGTCCTGTTAGCTAGGGATGATGGGAGTTGTAGTCCCAAAACAGCTGGAGGGCCAAGTTTGGGGATGCCAGATCTAGTCCAACCCCCTGCAGTGCGGGAATCTTTTGCCTGGGCTGCTTCGAACAAAGTATGACCCTGAGATTAAGAGTCTCAAGTTCTACTGACTGAGCTAGCCATCATGCCATATGCTTTGGGTGACTGCAGCATGGGGGGGAAAATGTGATTTTTTAAAACAGGAAGTTTGTATTATTCAGATGAATGTTCTTGAGGTGTTTTGTTTTTTTTTTAAAAAAGCAAATTGCTGCAGAAATGTGGAGAACTGAATTGAAGAATGGAAAAATGCGAAAGCAAAATGGGCAGGCTCACCTATCCCTACCTTGATCCAAACACCTCCCTACCTTGGAGAAAAGGTGAATGAGAGGTGACATGATAGAAGTTTATAAAATCGTGCAGAACTCCAGAACTCATGGACATCCAGTGAAGTGGAATGTTGGGCAGATTTGGGATGGACAAAAGAAAACCCTCCTTTGTGCATTGCATAGTTAAACTGTGGAGGCAGTGATGGGTACCAACCTAAAGGTAAAAAAAGTAAATGAAATATACTTGGAATCGAGACTGGATTTCATGCTCTTTATTCAGCTCATAGCGGTGAGGAGGAATCGAAGTTCCTCCAGAATGTCTGCTTTATATACATTATTTACACAATGGGCCCCACGTGATTGGCTAATTCCGGGATTCTCCTGTAGGCCAATCAGGTTGCGGATTCACTTCCACCTGGAGCTGGATTGGGTGGCTCCTGTGGACCAATCAGACTGCTGCATTCTGGATCCTATTGTTCTAGGACCAATCAGACTGCTGCCTTTTGTATGCTATTCAACTCAGTACATAACAGTAAAGGACCCCTGGACAGTTAAGTCCAGTCAAAAGCGACTATGGGGTTGCGGCGCTCATCTCGCTTCAGGCCGAGAGAGCTGGCGTTTGGCCACAGACAGCTTTCTGGGTCACGTGGCCAGCATGACTAAACTGGTACTGGTGCAACGGAACACAGTGATGGAAGCCAGAGTGCATGGAAACAGCATTTACCTTCCTGCTGGAGTGGTACCTATTTATCTACTTGCACTGGTGTGCTTTTGAACTGCTAGGTTGGCAGGAGCTGGGACAAAGCAACGGGAGCTTACCCCATAGTGGAGATTTGAACCGCCGACCTTCCGATCAGCAGGCCCAAGAGGCTAGGTGGTTTAAACCACAGCGCTAGCCATGTCCCTAGATGGCTTTAAAAGAGGATTGGACAAATTCATTCCGGATAAGGCTATCAGTGGCTACTAACAATGATGCCTCTGTTCTGCCTCCACAATCAGAGGCAGTAAAGATTCTGAATCCCAGTTGCTGGAAAGCCCAGGGAAGCGAGCTTGCTCTTGTGCTTGGCTCTGGTTTGTAGCCTTCCCTACAATATCTGGTTGGCCACTGTGGAAACAGGATGCTGGAGAAGATGGACCACTGGCTTGATCCAACAGGCTCTTCTTACTTGCTTCTACCTGACAGGCTAATATCACAGATTTAAAGAGACATATAACATTTTTAAAAAACACTTTATTTAAGGTAGATAAGGACAAGATGAAATTATACAATTGAATATAAATATAGATGCGAAACGGCTATGTATTGTGAGTACTTATCTACTTTTAAAATTTTTCACTTAGGATCTTTTTCTTTTACTTCTTTATTCTTTCTTTGTTCTTTTTTTGTTTTTCTGATATCTTATCTTTCATTTCACTGCTTTATTGTGAATAGCATTTTATAGAGGTATAAATAACTGTAAATATGAAAAGAGACAAAAGATTCTCTATTTTTTCCCCCTTGGTTAGATGTATTTTCTTTTTCTTTTGACATTTTCTTTTGTTGTGAATATGTATGTTTTCTAATTTGTACTTAATAAAAATATTAATAAAATTTTTGAAAAAAGAGACATCAACATTGTGTGTCTATTGAAATTATGGTCTCTGGATCATTTCTACTTTGCATTGTGTGCAAGCAAGGAGGGGGACACACATATCTTCTTCAAAACTGTATTTAAAGAGTTCCTGATATTAGTAGCCTTCAGGTTTCAGCCCCCTCCTCTAGAAGTCCCTTGTCTTGGGGTGGGAGTATGGATGCAGGCTGCTCTTTCATGTGCTGCAGCTGGCAAGTTCGTTTCGAGCTGTTGATGACATATAGGACAATTATGTATTTCTGGTGTCTCTTTTAATCATAAATACCCACCCCTTTCCCCCCCTTTTGCCTTTCTATCAATGCAGGCCAGGCTACCACTGAGCGAATTAATACGGCGCACAGCAGGCAGAGTGGAAGCTAACGTGTAATTGTGTGCCTGTGTGGGTGGGCGAAGGAACGAGTAAACAAATGTGCACATCTGGAGCAGCCCAGACTTCCCATGGGGAGCGCTGCCTTGCTGGGAGGTGCATCTCATTGTTCCCCCATTGGCCCGTTGTGCAGGCATGCACCTGACACAGGTGTGGGTCCTTGGGCCCCATCTCTAAATTTGTGTGAGCAAAGAGATGGAACGAGTCTGGCCTGCAGCAAAAGGTCACAACAAAATGGTGCTTCGTAGCTTCAGCCAGCCATGCCGTTTTCCAGGATCATTCTGTTCCATTTCCCCTCTCCGCAGCTTTCGGTTTCCATTTCCTCTCGACAGTTAGCCATCAGTCCCTGCGCTTGGAGCATGCTCAATCTCTCTGGGCTGAGAGGTCCCCAGCTGATGCTTCACACTTTCCCATAGATGATGACATTTTGGCTACAGAAGGATCGGCTCTTAGAGAACGAGTTTGCTGTTAAAATGCAGCAGGGATGTGCATAGGCCCCAGGATCAACCTTATAACTGAAATTTTTAAAATAAATTCTGATCTGTTTCTAAATTGCTTTGTTCTCTCTCTGCTTCTGCTTTTAATTCGTTTTTCATGCCGCTCTGAATACAGTGGTACCTCAGGTTACAGATGCTTCGGGTTACAGACGCTTCAGGTTACAGACTCCTTTAACGCAGAAATAGTACCTTGGGTTAAGAACTTTGCTTCAGATTGAGAACAGAAATCGTGCGGTGGCAGCGGGAGGCCTCATTAGCTAAAATGGTACCTCAGGTTAAGAACAGTTTCAGGTTAAGGATAGACCTTCAGAACGAATTAAGTTCTTAACCTGAGGTACCACTGTGAAATGAAGCTCTACATTTCCCATTTTGCTATAAAGGACAATTGCTACAATCCTTCCCCATTTTATTTTATTTTTGGCCAAAGTGGACTAAATTTACAGGCAGAGGACCCTCTCCAGAGCAGGGTAAGCCTACCTAACTACAGATAAGTAGCAAAGCCTTCCTGATGAAAGCCCTCCCCTTGTCAGAAGGTAATGCTGCAGCCAGGGTGCCGACTTGCCCCCCCCCCATTGAGGGGCCATGGTGTCACATGACCTCACACAATGACCTCATACACCCATCCGCCCTTCCCACCCCTGCCTGGTGCACGACCACTCACTAGGTGGTGGGGTGCAGGTTGCGTGGAGGACAATGTGCATGTCTGCATTCTGCATGGAGGAGATGACTATCAGTGGCTTCAAGCCATCCTCTGCAGTTGCAGGCCAATGTTTATCCTCAATGGGGCCCTTTTACTGGGACTTGCAGGTAGCACACTCCCAAGATAGTTTTCCGGGCTTCTTCAGTGGTCTAATCTCAAAGCCTTGATACGTCCCGTATTTTTCGCTCTATAAGACGCACCAGACCATAAGACACACCTGGTTTTTGGAGGAGGAAAACAAACAAACAAAAAAATAATTTCTGATTCTCAGAAGCTAGAACAGCAAGAGGGATTGCTGCGCAGCGAAAGCAGCGATCCCTCTTCCTGTTCTGGCTTCTGGGATAGCTGCGCAGCCTTTATTCGCTCCATAAGATGCACACACATTTCCCCTTACTTTTTAGGAGGGAAAAAGTGAGTCTTAAAGAGCAAAAAATACGGTATATTGATATTCAGTTTCATAAAGAATACTATTTCTTGGCTAAGCTTAACAGCGGCCCTTGATGTACAATTATTTTGGTAATTATTGTATGTACATTAGTCGCCAATGTGTTGCATGAGTCGTACTACTTCTACCAGCCGCACAGGTTGCATTTTTCTAACAATTCTGAGTTCATGGCTTTTAACCACTGATTAGGAGAAAACACCATATGAATCCTTTGAAGCCCCAACCTGTATGCCTTATTTACTATCGCTCGGCTAACCTCTGCAAAGCAAGAGCACAAAGGCATTTCCTCCTGCTCATTCTGGTTTCAGAAACTGCTATAAATACCTACTTGGTAGCATTACTTTTTTATAAAGGACAGAGGCGTGTATCTTGAAAATGCAGTTTATTATTGATGTTTGCCTCTAAAGAAAAGGCTTGCAGGGTTCCCATTAAGAGAATTTCACATTGATGCCTCCACTTCAAAGACTTGGGCTAACCAACTGAGGGGAAAGGGTGAGTTATTTTTTGTGTTTATTTTTTAAAAGACCTAACCTTCATAATGAAGCTTCGGAACTGATTTAGGTCATGTTTCATGCTACCCATGAACAGCAGAGTGTTGGACTAGGACCATGGAATCATAGAATTGTAGAGTTGGAAGGGACCCTGAGGGTCATCTAGTCCAACCCCCTGCAATGCAGGAATCTCAGCTAAAGCACCCATGACAGATGGTCACCCAACCTCTGTTTAGAAACCTCCAAGGAAGGAGAGTCCACCACCTCTCATGGGAGTCTGTTCCACTGCCGAACGGCTCTTACTGTCAGAAAGTTTTTCCAAATATTTAGTTGGAAGCCATTGGTTCGAGTCCTACCCTCCAGAGCAGGAAAAAGCAAGCATGCTCCCTCCTCCATGTAACAGCCCTTCAGATATTTGAAGATGGCTATCCTATCTCTTCTCACTCTCCTCTTTTCCAGGCTAAACATACCCAGCTCCTTCAAGCACTCCTCATAAGGTTTAGTTTCCAGACCCTTGATCATCTTGGTTGCCCTCCTCTGCGCACCTTCCAGCTTGTCAACATCCTTCTTAAATTGTGGTGCCCAGAATTGGACACAGTATTCCCAGTGCGGTCTGACCAAGGCAGAATAGAGTGGTACTATTACTTCCCTTGTTCTGGACAATAGACTTCTGTTGATGCAGCCTAGAATAGCATTAGCGCTTTTTGCTGCTGCATCACACGGTTGACTCGTGTTAAGCTTGTGGTCCACGAAGACCCCTAGATCCTTTTCACATGTACTGCTAGTAAGCCAGGTGCCCTCCATCTTATATTTGTGCACCTGGTTCTTCCTATCTAAGTGCAGAACCTTACATTTGTCCCTATTGAAATTCATTTTGTTAGCTTGCGCCCAGTTCTCCAACCTGTTAAGGTCATTTTGAATTCTGATTCTGTCTTCTGCGGCATTAGCTACCCCTCCCAGTTTGGTGTCATCTGCAAATTTGATGAGCACTCCCTCAATTCCTTCATCCAAGTCATTGGTAAAGACATTGAACAACAACAGGCCCATGACAGAACCCTACGGCACCCCACTTGTCACTTTTCTCCAGTTCTAGTTTTAAATTTTGGAGGACTTGGGCAAGATGCAAATCAGGGATCATGTAGATTTCGGGTTTAAAAACACGGTGCCCTTCAGATATTGGTGGACTACAACACCCATCATCCATATCCATTGGCCATCCTGGGTGGGGCTGATGGGATTTGTAGTCCAAAACACCTGGCCTGAAGTAAGCTCTAGAACAGGTATAGGCAAACTCAGCCCTCCAGATGTTTGGGGACTACAACTCCCATCATCCCTGACCACTTGTCCTGTTAGCCAGGGATGGTGGGATTTGTAGTCCCAAAGCATCTGGAGGGCCGAGATTATCTATGCCTGTTCTAGAATGAGCTCCAAAGTCTAGCTTGGTGGGAGGGACACCAACCCAGGCAGTAAGGTAGCACTCTCAGCATTCCTTTGCTCCTAATAAGCTTCCCCATGAAAGCCCAGAGAACAATACTTTCTTTGCTGAGCCACTTAGTCTTCTGATGCGGATTGTTATTTGAATTGGCACCCTGGACTACCTAGGCCATTTCACAGAGGGAAAATCATGCTGTTGCCCAGGCTGTGCAAAAGCCATTTTGAGCAAGGCTCTCCCTTTGTAATCTTATGCTGCACAGGGGGTGATTATAATAGATTTTCATTTGTCTCTGAAGAACCTGACCAACAGTAGCTGCTGTACTTTTGCAAAATGACAGTGTTTTCATGTGTGCCTGTCAACCAGGCCAAGGGAAACCATTTTATGGGCAATTAGGCCCCCGCTAAAATGGCAGCAGGCATTCCTTTTCAGAAAATGGGTTGGCACGTGGAGGTTGGATTAACTCTGCTTCTCTTGGAAAGGAAATAAAGATAAAGGTAGCCACATTTCTGCTGATTGTCTTGGACTTGTCCTGAAGACCTGGGTTAAAAATGTTAGAATTCCTGCTCCACGACTGCAGTCATAGGATTCTTGTCTATGACATGACGGTGTATGTTTTGACTCCACAGAGTGGGAAGTGACGGAGAAAGGATGTTTGTGTTACTGTGTTCCGTGAAGTGGGACTATTGTCCTTTGGTCTTTTTCTCTTTGCTGTCTGATGCTAGAGAGGGAGGGAGCCATGTTGCAGTGCTCCGTGTGTGTTTATATGTAAATAAAGTAGATTGGCCAAAATGCTGAGTTGCTGAGATCTGTCACGCATGATGTGCAAACTCTGTGGATCCCTAAGTGTGCCAGTGTCAGTTGGCATCGGTCGCTGTGATGTTCGGGCAGAAGAAAGCTTTTGAAGCTCCCGAACGATCGACCAGGAGGGAGAGAACATGCCAGTCGGGCATGTGTCTCTGCCAGGGTCCTACTCGAGTGTAGGCTGAACTCCTGACAAAAAATCCCTACAGTGGGCACCACACTCAGACATGATCATCATCATTTAATTCATCTCCTTCCCTTTGCCAAGAGATCCCAGAGCGAGTTGCAACAAAATTCAATATTGTTGTTGTTTAGTCATTTAGTCGTGTCCGAGTCTTCATGACCCCATGGACCAGAGCACGCCAGGCACTTCTGTCCTCCACTGCCTCCCGCAGTTTGGTCAAACTCATGCTGGTGGCTTCGAGAACACTGTCCAACCATCTTGTCCTCTGTCGTCCCCTTCTCCTTGTGCCCTCCATCTTTCCCAACATCAGAGTCTTTTCCAGGGAGTCTTCTCTTCTCATGAGGTGGCCAAAGTATTGGAGCTTCAGCTTCAGGATCTGTCCTTCCAGTGAGCACTCAGGGCTGATTTCCTTCAGAATGGAGAGGTTTGATCTTCTTGCAGTCCATGGGACTCTCAAGAGTCTCCTCCAGCACCATAATTCAAAAGCATCAATTCTTTGGCGATCAGCCTTCTTCATGGTCCAGCTCTCACTTCCATACATCACTACTGGGAAAACCATAGCTTTTACTATACGGACCTTTGTTGGCAAGGTGATGTCTCTACTTTTTAAGATGCTGTCAATATTAAAAACAGTTAAAACAAGTTATAGGAACAAGGTGCGTCCTGAACACACAGGTGTCAGGTGTCAAAGGCAGGGTAAAGAGGTGTGTTTTCAGCATTTGCCAGAATGAATGCACCTCTGCGGGGAGGAAATTCTATGACTTAGGGGCTGCCACAGAAAATGCCCTTTTGCATCCACCCCGAACTTCTGAGGGCAGCAGAATGACCTCTTTGCTCTTCTCAACATCCAAGAGTATCTGTAGCAAAGGAGGCAGTCTCTCAGATCTCTGGACCCTAAGTTGTTTAGGGCTTCCAACACTAGCCAGTGCCTTAAATTGGACCCAGAAACAAACTGGTAACCAATGGAGCTGTTTTAAAACAGAGATGATATGAGTTTTAAGGCAAACCCAGCCAGTGATCTCGCCATTGCGTTTTAAACCAGCAGTTGGTAGAGCATGAGACTTTTAATCTCAGGGTTGTGGGTTCAAGCGCCACATTGGAAAAAAAGATTCCTGCATTGCTGGGAATTCCCTTCCGACTCGACAATTCTAGAAGTTTCTGAGTCGTCTTCAGAGGCAGCCTGATGTAGAAGGCAGTCCAAGAATCCAATCTGGAAGTTGCCAGAGCGATGGAAAAACATATCAAAATATTACCAGAGCAACAGAAAAATAGGAAAACAGAAAAACTCCTAACCATCTGTGCCTCAAGGTACAATGTTGGATCCAGGAGTGACCCCAAGCTATGAACCTGCTACTTTCAGGGCAGTATAGCCCCATCCAGACCAGGCCATCTTCGCTCCTCTTGGATTTGAGAATGGGAAACACATAACACTTCTGCCTTTTTGGGATTCAATTTCAGTTCCATCTGGTATTGAGTTCAATGAGGCATTCCAAACAGAGAAAAACACTAAATTGGGTGTGTGATGGAAAGCTGTTGAGGGAAACAGCGAAGGGAGAGTTATGAGGGTTAGATAGAGAAGATATATTTTTTTGGATGCATCCCTTTATAGAGTAACCATAGTTCAGCTGTAAAGCACATACAGTGGTAGCTCTGGATGCGAACGGGATCCGTTCCAGAGCCCCGTTCGTATCCAGAAGTGAATGCAGCCTGCATCTGTGTGTCTGCGTGTGCGCGGTTCGCGATTCGCCACTTCTGTGTGACATCATTTTGACCGTCTGCGCATGCACGAGCGGCGAAACCCAGAAGTAACACGCTCCGTTACTTCCGGGTCACCGCAGCGCGCAACCCGGAAATACTTATCTCGAAGCTACTTCAACCCGAGGTATGACTGTACTTTGCTTGGGGAGGGTCCCAGATTCAGCTGCCGGTTAAGAGACTTGTTCCTTGAGATCCAGAGAGTCACTGCCGGTCAGAGTGTAGCCTTATTAGACTTTACCGATTGGTAGGGTGAGTGTTGCTCCCAGAACAGGGAGGAAGGAGTCAAATGACACCGAGGTTGGTTCAGAGAAAGAGTTTATTCTGCTCTCCGGATAGCAGAAGGCACTGCGTGAATCAGTTCACAGCAAGCACAAAAGCAAGAGAAATTGCATACAGTATATATATCCTCCAGGCACCCTATCCCCCCTTCCCCACGTAAGTTGACATCACAGATGTTCCTGCTCCTGTACTCTTAACCATAAAAGGGTGTTCCTGTTCCTGTGCTCTTGACCATAAAAGGGTGTTCCTGTTCCTCTTAGAAGGTCACCAACTCTAAGAGCACTCCTGGCGCCGTTCTCGGGGGGCTGACAAGGTCTGTGCGTCATTGTTGTCAGGAAGTAAGATAAGACCCAGATATGTCATCCCTGCTCCACTTTGGAACTGGCAAGGCCATTCATTAGGCGCCACGGACTGATAAAGGAGAGAGCTTTGTTAATACAGCTGTGTTCTTGTTATACATTTGCTCAAGAGCTCAAGTTAATGGTTTTTAGCTAATGCACCCTTGGAGAAGGAAAAATGGGATTTGGGGGCCTGTTTCAGACTGACTGCACAGTCAGATTTTAGAATGGGAAACCCATTCCTTCAAGAGTAGACCATTCTGGACTACATGGAGAAGACTGAAGGGCCACATTGAAAGGCCAGACCCAAGCTTCCTCATACCTGGTAAAGACACATATTACAATAGCCAAAGTTTGGTGCAAAGTTCCAAACTTCCTGACCTTACAGTTCTGCTACTGGACCTCTGCTGTCACTTGGCAATTCTGTCCAGGTCCTCACAAAAGGTACAGCTTCCCCACTTAACATTAATGTAATCTGTTTTACAGCAGAGGAAAAACCCACACCGTACCATTAGCCCGAGATCAAGAGAGAAATTCTACGCCACTGTTCTTTGACATCCTTCCACTTCTGTAATGAATGGGGGCAGCTGCCCAGCTCATTCATCTTGCAAGTGGCCGACAAAAGAAGTGGATGAACATCTCTAGACATGATGCTGTTGGACAAAATATGTGGGCAGCACCAACTCTGAACTTGTAATGCACATTTGCATGTCACTCTTGGAAGAGGCTGCCAGCATCCATTGATGCTTTGGGGGTAAAATAAAACATGAAAACAGGAGTGAAGACAGGCATAGTATTCAGAAGAACACAGTGTGTTTCTCAGTTGCAAGGCAAACTAATAATAATAATAATAATAATAATAATAATAATAATATATTATTTATACCCTGCCCATCTGGCTGGGTTTCCCCAGCCACTCTGGGCAGCTTCCAACAGAATATTAAAATACAATAACCTATTAAACATTAAAAGCTTCCCTAAATAGGGCTGCCTTCAGATGTCTTCTAAAAGTCTGGTAGTTGTTTTCCCTTTGACATCTGGTGGGAGGGCGTTCCACAGGGCTTCTTTCAACCTGCATTTGTCATCAACAGTGCTGTTTCCATCCTGCTGCGGTTTTATTTCTGCCAAAAACTACATTTTTTGTATTGCTGTCTGCTATTCAGTGTAAGTTGTGTAACTTAGATTGTAAGAGCTCACCCATACTTCTGCTTGTCCCACACTTTGAAAGCCTAGGTCTGAGCAGCTTTCTGTTGGGGGGGGGGCAGAACTGACGTGATTGGTCAGTTAGTTATATCTATTGGACGTGGGTGGTGCTGTGGTCTACTCTAAACCACTGAGCCTCTTGGGCTTGCCAATCAGAAGGTCGGCGGTTTGAATCCCCGCAACGGAGTAAGCTCCCATTGCTTGCTCCCTGCTCCTGCCAACCTAGCAGTTCGAAAGAATACCAGTGTGAGTACAGTGGTACCTCGGGTTACATACGCTTCAGGTTACTCCGCTAACCCAGAAATAGTGCTTCAGGTTAAGAACTTTGCTTCAGGATAAGAACAGAAATCGGGCTCTGGCAGCGCGGCAGCAGCAGGAGACCCCATTAGCTAAAGTGGTGCTTCAGGTTAAGAACAGTTTCAGGTTAAGAACGGACCACCAGAATGAATTAAGTACTTAACCCGAGGTACCACTGTATGTACAATAAATATAAATACCATAGCACACTGTAAGCCTCCAGTGACCTCATTCCAAAGAAGACGAAACTCTGGAAGTGATCATAGTTTGGAGAACTGGAGTGGACATAATGATATCATTAATTAATTCTCTGTATCAGGAAATCTAGCATATCAGAGACTTTGGCATGTTAGCTTTCCAGATGCAGAGAGATTCCAATGTGGAGGGAAAAGGCATGACCTCTGGGAGATCTGCACCATTTGGAACAGCTCCTTTTTTCCTTTTTCAGTTTTCTCTTCAGAGTGGTGTGCGAGAGCGCTGCACTCGCTGTCAGATCGTCCTTCATGCGACCTCAGCCTCGGGATGAACTTGTAAGGTGTCCTGTAAACAACAGCAAGCTGAGGGGGGAAACCAACTTGGCATGTTTCTCTTGGGTTTCTGTCTCCGTCTAAAAGTGCTCAACCCATTTGCAAGAAGAAAAAAGCATGCACGAGACCCAAAACAAACAAACCAACAAAACAAAAAGCAACCGGCTCAATCATAACCTCTTTGCATTCCTATCTGTGTTAAGTGAATGAGGCAACGCAGAAATCACAGGGCGTTGAGCTCAGTTTTGCTCCTCTGTCCTCCATTTTGTTTACCGCCACACGAAATACCCCAAAGACAGCTCTCTCTCTCTCTCTTCTGAGGGAGCAGAGTTTGGCTGAGTTAAGTCAGCCATCCAGAAAGAAACATGGAGTCCTGTCAGCTCCGATCCGCCTTCAGCTCTTCATTCCAAATCGCATTCACCAGCCTTCGGTGTGGAGAAAAGTACCTCAGAGGATGTGTTGAGGTGAAGACTCATCAGACATGCTGCATCTCAAAAGTCGCTCTAAATTATGAACCTGAGGTCTGCTCAGTAGCAGGTGCCATGAGGGCTGAACCACAATCTCCCGAGAGGAAGCAAGTTAGCTGTGCAGGAGAAGGAACTTGAAGCAATCTACTAGAGCTGTGTATGAACACCAGAGGCACCGGCTTGTGCCCAAGATTGGGGGGTAGCCAGAATTGCGTTGCACGCCTTGGGTTCCCATCTTTGTACAGTCAAACCTCATGTTACGTTTGCTTCATGTTACGATTTTACAGGTTGCGTTCCACTGAAAGGGTTACTTCTGGGTTTCGCCTCTCGCGCATGCGCACAAGCACTAAATCGTGCTTTGCGCATGCGCACAAGCACCTGCGCCAATATGGCGCTTCAGTTTGCAGGCTTTTCATGTTGCGAATGGGCCTCCGGAACGGATCCTGTTTGCAACCAGAGGTACCACTGTATTAACAAAATACAGGAAAGGGCCAGGTGGTTGGGCGGCCATTTTTTTCCATCAGGTGCTGAAGTGACTTCAAAGCGATCTGTTCCAATCTACCACAACCTTACAGGATGGCCCCTCTAGAATTTGTCACACGCACACATGCATACACATGAATTTGTAAAACTGTCTGTGCTTGGCTACCCAAATACATGACTTTTTACACACCCTTAGAAACATTTGGAGAGGATCCCTAAGTTGACAGAGAGAGAGAGAGAGAGAGAGAGAGAGAGAGAGAGAGAGAGAGAGAGAGAGAAAGAGAAAGAGAGAGGGGAGAGAGCGAGCGCAGAAATACAGGTCAAAACTGTATCAATGCAGGACGTAGCATGGAAGAACGACAAGATACCAAAGAAAGAAGAATGGCAAGTCAAGCTTATGGAATATGCAGAAATGGCGAAACTGACGGAAAGAATCAGAGACAATGATAATGAAAAATTTAAAAAAGACTGGGAATCTTTTGTGTTGTATTTACAGAAATACTGTAAAGATATGGACTCACTAGCAGGGTTTAATTAAACACTTTCAAGTAAGAAAATAAGATCAAAGGTTTAGTAAGGACAACGTGGAGTGAAATTGACTGTAAGATGTAATCGTGAAGGAAAATTTGGTATAAAACTGATAATAAAATAAGAGTATTAAGGTATAAGATTATAAAAATAAGATAATAATTAAGCAGAAGTGGTAAATATTTAAAGAACAGAAAGGGAAATTGAGGGAAGTCACGGGGAGGCGGGTGGGTTCTTTTTCTTTTATATGACAATTGTTATATGGTGTTGTTTGATTGAATATAAAACTGTAAAAATCCAATAAAATCTTTTTTAAAAAAGAAAAAAATACAGGACGTAGCATTTTACATTGAAATACAGAACAATCCTGTATCACACAGGACAAGGGGCAACCCTAGGCATGCCTGTGACATCATGCTCGTGACGCGCATCGCATGCATGTCGTTGGAAGGAGGCCCAACGCAGAGCCTAGCGCCGTGCATCCTCAATGGCTGACCAAAAGTCCAGAGGTAGCATTACAGTGGTATCTCTGGTTGCGAACGGGATCCGTTCTGGAAGCCCGTTCGCAACATGAAAAGAACGTAACCCGCAGCAGTGCATCTGCGCATGCACGGGTTGTGATTCGCCGCTTCTGTGCATGCACGTGACGTCATTTTGCGCGTCTGTGCGTGCGTGAACGGCGAAACCTGGAAGTAACCCTTTCCAGTACTTCCGGGTTGCAGTGGGACGTAACCTGAAAGAATGTAACATGAAGCGGACGTAACTGTTGGGATACTGCCAGGGAGACGGAGGCATCAGGCAGGCCTCCAAGTCGCCTCCAGACGATCACCGGTCTCCCGTGGAACAGAACCAGTCAATTAGCGACACAAGCCTCAGAGACATCCCAAGACTCGTGCACACCCTTTTCAGCAGTCTTCACAATGGAAGATTCAGACAGGAGAGCATATTTACAGCTTTATTCAACGTAGATCATGTCCATTAAACTTTGATTAGTTTAATGTTAAGTAAACGTCCAGTGCGCTTCCAACGCCATAAGTCTTATCTCAGCAGAGAATTTCGTGCAGCGGCTGAAGGAGGCAGGAGAGTCAGTACCTTTCAATGAAGAATCCTGGAGCAAGCACTTTGGAACTCAGGAAAAAACTTTATTTACAAAAGAAAAAAACCCTGGCGATAAAGCACACATGCTTTTATCTCCGGCATAAAGAAAACTTTACTCTAAACTTAACTCATATCAGCAAACACGCCCACGGCCACAAACTGAGTCTGCGAGTCAGGTCAAGGGGGGAAGAGGGAGGGAAACACGGGTGAACTGACTCTTTATACAAACTAACTCACATTCCTGGATGCTTAATGACTTCCAGCTGCTCAGTGATTAGAGCGACTTGTTACCTCTTAACCCTTTAGTACCAACAGATCAGAACAAAGGAAAAACATGACTGCTTGCCTCCGTGTCCAGGAAAACAGCCGGAACAAAAGCTATATACAAAACGGAAGTTCCCAGCGAGACAGTGCTGGGAGTTAACAGGCATGTGATACACAACAATCATGCCTGGCCCTTTAAGATGGAACGGAAATATCCTAACAATAACATGAGGTATGACTGTATTATCAATTTACGATGGGGTGGAAGGTTCGCAGGCTTTGAAGGACTTGCTCACAAAAATATTGACAGATGTACAAGTTATTATAGCTAGGAGGTGGAAGAAGCAAGCAGTATATAAAATGGTATAAAGAGGTTTCTATTCATGATAAATTAGCATGTGCCATTAAGGTAAGATGGGGAACATGCAGGAGAAATGATTTTGAGGGGATATGGAGGGGGTTTGTAGAATTTGTATTGTTGAAACGGAAAGGGGTCAAACCATCACAAGAGGTGTTGAAATTCTGGGAGGTTGGATGGTTACAATGGAATGGTCTTGGGGGTGGTGTGCACGTTTTTATTCTTATTCATTTATGATTATTACCGCTAAAAAATATTGAGGGGTCTGAAGAAACCTGCGCCCTTAGGATTTGGTGCCTATCATACACCCCCTACATTTAAAGCACACAGGGTGGGATTCAGCTATCCAGCCCCATCAGTGTGGAAGCCCCCCAAAAAGAACTTCCACTTGCACAATGGGGCTTCCCACCTCTCTCCTCCCCCTTGCCCTCCAGAATTGTCTCTGGGGGTTCAGGAGAACCCCTGAACGGGGAGAGGAGAGAGAGGGTGATTGCGTCTGGCAAGCTGGCATGCTTGCACAGAGAGAGCAACGGGGAAAGATGTTGAATCCCACCCATGACCTTCCCCCAGAGATGCCTAGGGACCTTCTACATGCCAAGCAGCTGCCCTCCCACTGCAGCCCTTCCCCAATTCCATATCACCCAGTGCAAACCTGTTTAACGGCTACGAAAATAAACAAAGAGTGCACTTCCATCCATTTTTAATGCCCTTTCATCAACCTGAAGCTACTTTGATGAATTTTAAGGTGCTTTAATGTGCTTTCCCAAATATATATATATATATATAATAACCTGTGGTATTTTTAGAACCATTTTTAGGATGAGACGACTTAAATAAATGGCAGAAATGTGATAGTATGTGAGCAAGTGGAGCCAAATTAATGTTCCCTTAAGTGGAGGACATAAATCCAAAGGGGAAATCCATTACATGATTAACTTTCATTTGGGCTGCCTTTTCGGTTCCCAGAGTTAAGCCTAACAGAGTTGTGCGTGATGTTTTGGAATGATTTTTAAAGGGTTTTGTTTTTGTTTTTTAAAAGCATTTTATGCAAGCATGACATTACATTCATTGCAGTTCTAGAGAATGCCGCATTCGATGAAGTTTGCATCGGTTACATGGCACGGATGTACCTAAGCAAGCTCCAATCTTAGAGCCCATGTTTGAAGCTATCTTTCTATATTTTCTACCCAAGAGTATTCTGCCTGTGTTCTCACTGCTACTGCTTAGATATATGCATGAACCTGACCTTTGGAACATTTTGTAAGTAAAGCATTTTAAACTTTTTTTTAAAAAAGTTTGCATCTGATAAAAAATAGTGGCAGGATAATAGCATATTGATGATAGTCCATGCGGTTTGTTTGCAGAAGATTTCAAGTTCAATCCCTGCCATCGCTAGTTAAAACGTGGGGAACCTGTGGCCCTCTGGATTTTGTTAGACTTCTTAACTCCCATCAGCCATAACCAACATGGCAAATAGTCATGTGTGATGGAAGTTGGGAGTCTGGCATAATCTGGAGTGTCACAGGATTCCCATTCCTGAATTAAAAGGCACAGGTAGCTTTAAGGTTAAATGATAATGGGGAAGACCTTCTGCCTGAGACCCTGGAGAGTTGCTGCTAAGTAAAGGTGTAGTGGTCATGTAGGATTGCTATGAGGAATTATGAAAAATGAAGCAAGCCATTGTCTCAGCGGTGAAAGCATCGCTTTGACTAGGTTTGGGTCATTGACATAATTTATGGTCGATCCCACAAGCCTCTGCATCTCTGCCCCATTTTCTCAATGCCTGACAGTCACGTATAAAGCATTCTAGCACAGACCAGGCCTCCTGGGTACATAAAAATAAGAAGGTAGCTTTGATGTAGCTTTTGTTAATCTTTAGGTAGATCTTAGGGCCAGGAACAGAGTTCACATGGAGGCGGTAAAATGCCTGTCTTTCTTTATTACCTCCGGGGTTTGCTGATCAGCAGTGGCGGGCAGGCGGTGAGTGACTGGCAGAAGTGACCCCCCCCCAAAGCTAAACAACTTATTTTCTTAATTTTGGGTTTAAAAAAATAGGGGTCTTATACATGGGGGCGTCTTATACAAGGAAAAATATGGTATAGACTAAATCCTATGCAATTGAGCCCAAGAGAGGGTCTTTTTGCTTTTTGCTTCTAAAACACCTTTGGAGCAGTCCATAAATTATAGCTTGTCCGTCCTCACCAACTCCTCCGGGCAGCATACTATTGGACTCTCCATACTTGCCAGAACAATGACACAACGGCAGAACAACCAGCCATCTACAAGTCCCATGCACCCCAGCCAGCATGGCCAGTAGTCAGGAATTATGGGAGTTACAGTTCACCAGCATGTACAAGGCTGCAGCTCTCCCCATCCCTGGCCTAGAGATGATGGGGAACAAGCTTATGTGTATACCATTATATCAGAAGTGATGGTAAGCCTTGTGTCCAGCAGCTTGAACGCAGGATGAATGTGGCAACAATGCGCCAAGTGTACAAATTCTTTGGCAACCTGCAATGCACAGCTGAAAAACAACAGGGTCACCCAATAAGCCTCTGTTTTCGGGGAAAGGCCTTCAATATATAAAGCCAGTGAGCTTGCAATATTAAAACTTCCTGTCCTATTATGGTAATGGGAAACAAATGAACCTGGATTTCCAACAGTGAGCAAACTGTTCTCCCTCAGAAGCTTCACACACATTAAAATGAGAGCAAAATAATTCAGAGCCAATGGTTTGTCCCCGAGGGAATAAACATTTCATCTATGTTTTCTTTTCTTTTTTTCATTCCTAGGAAAAAGAATGCACACCTTTGTTTAAGTAGGTGAACTGAAGGCTCATGCTACATTAAGTATGCTCATAAATTAAAATGATACCAACCCATGAATATGCATCAACTCCTTTGCAAGCGAGGTTTGTTGCTGGTGCTGTATATAGGAAGAGTGCATCTGATAGCTGGGTCCTGCCGCGTTACTTACAAAGTGTCAGTATTTGATTTTGTTTCACTGTCCCACCAATATTACGGGCTCCACAGGTTTTCTCCCACTGAAATCTTGGAAAGAACAGAAGCTTATGCAGGGAGAAAATGAGGTGGGGTTTTTTTTTTTTTGTTAGGCCAGTGTCATGGACGCAAGAATACAACCTAACTACTAGGGCTGGGCAATATATCAATATATTGTCCAAAGCTGGTTTGAAGTCCATATTTCGATATTGATTTCATAGGTTTTGACCTGGCAATATATATATTGCAAATTGTGATGTGGATGTGCTGTGCAAAAATCACAAAGTGATTTCCCCCCTTGAATTATTATGTTACTTGAGTTATTATTTCGAAAGCCATTGCTCTGCCACTTCTGGTTCCTCGTTACGCAGAGGGGAAGGTTCTGGTCCTCCTGTTAACAATGAGCAAGGAAAGCCATTGATTGCTTCTGTAGAATAATCGCGGTCGCATCTTAAAACTGTGCAAGTCAGCCTGCTGGTTTGTTTCCAGGCAGAAAAATGATTGCAGCCCTTGTCTGACAGACGTGATTAATAACCCGGCCGTTGCCTTTGAACTAGATGCAGCACTTGCCAAAAAAAATCGGAAGGAATCAGAGGAGGAGGAGGGCGACTGTGGCAGTGACAGTCATTTCGCAGCCAGACGACTGTTACTTTGTGATTAAAGAACAAACACAATTACATGGAGGACATGCAACAGCAGAAGCACTCTCTTCCTCTTCCACTTCTGCCTCCCTCTTCATTCCAGACCCTCCTACTTCTTTGAAGCCCATTTAGATATTTGAAGATGACCATCATATCTCCTCTTGCTCTCATCTTTTCCAGGCAAAAAAAATATACCCAACTCCTTCAACCGTTCCTCATCAGGCTTGGTTTCCAGAGCTTTGATCATCTTGGCTGCCTGCCTTTGCACATCTTCCAGCTTGTCAATGTTGTTGTTTAGTCGTTTAGTCATGTCTGACTCTTTGTGACCCCATGGACCAGAGCACGCCAGGCACTTCTGTCTTCCACTGCATCCCGCAGTTCAGTCAAACTCATGCTGGTAGCTTCGAGAACAGTGTCCAACCATATCGTCCTCTGTCGTCCCCTTCTCCTTGTGTCCTCCATCTTTCCCAGCATCAGGGTCTTTTCCAGGGAGTCTTCTCTTCTCATGAGGTGGCCAAAATATTGGAGCCTCAGCTTCACAATCTGTCCTTCCAGTGAGCACTCAGGGCTGATTTCCTTCAGAATGGAGAGGTTTGATCTTCTTGCAGTCCATGGGACTCTCCAGAGTCTCCTCCAGCACCATAATTCAAAAGTATCAATTCTTTGGCGATCAGCCTTCTTTATGGTCCAGCTTTCACTTCCATACATCACCACTGGGAAAACCATAGCTTGTCAATAAAAGGTAAGGTACCCCTGCCCGTATGGGCCAGTCGTGTCCGACTCTAGGGTTGTGCGCTCATCTCACTTAAGAGGCTGGGGGCCAGTGCTGTCCGGAGACACTTCCGGGTCACGTGGCCAGCGTGACGATGCTGCTCTGGCGAGCCAGCCCCAGCGCAGCACACGGGAACGGCGTTTACCTTCCCACTATAAAGCGGTACCTATTTATCTACTTGCACTTAGGGGTGCTTTCGAACTGCTAGGTGGGCAGGAGCTGGGACCGAAAGACGGGAGCTCACCCCGCTGCGGGGATTCGAACCGCCAACCATACGATCAGCAGGCACAGCACCACCCGCGCCCCAGCAAGCTTGTCAATAGCCAGCTTACAAATCCATGTATTAGTTACTTCATCCAGCTCACACTTTACCAGCTTCTCCTCTAGAATACCATGGGGAACTTAGGTTGAGGGGATTGGTGGTCATACCTTTTTGCCTTTCCTAAATGCATACCCTAAAAAATAAAATTTATTTATTTATTTAACTATTTATACCCCGCCCGTCTGACTGGGTGGCCCCAGCCACTCTGGGTGGATTCCAGAATACGGTGGACGCTTGGGTTGCGAATGTGATCGGTGCGGGATGCACATTCGCAACCTGCAGTGTTCGCAACCCGCATCTGCGCGTCTGTGGGTTGTGATTCGGTGCTTCTGTGCATGCACAAAGCGCGTTTTAATGCTTCTGCGCATGCATGACTGCCAAAACCTGGAAGTAACCCGTTCCAGTACTTCTGGGTTTCGGAGGTCCGTAACCCAAAAAAACACAACCTGAAGCATCTGTAACCCGAGGTATGACTGTATATAAAAAACATTAAAAAAATTAAACCTTTTTTTTAAAAAAACTTCTCTATACAGTACAGGGCTGCCTTCAGATGGCTTGGGGTGGGGGTGGGTGGGGCAGGGTTGGATAACTCCATACCCAGCAACATTTATCTGATGAAAATAGGGACATCCTAAGGAAAAGCAGGACATTCTGGGATCAAATGAGAAACCAGGACAGTTTCTGTAAATCCAGGACTGCCCCTGGAAAATAGGGACACTTGGAGGGTCTGTAAATGTCTGCCCTGCTGGTCCCCACTGATTCAGAAAAGCCTTTTTGTTCTCCTGTTGCCAATTTCAGTCCAATCACATTGATACCACCCACAAACACCCTCTAAAATGTCTGCTGGCTGAGCTTGATAAATAAACAGGCTGTGGAATTTCATAAACCTCCCACTTGCAATTCCCAGCCAGAAGTGGCTGAGGATTTTCCAATCCTCTCAGTTCACCCTGGAGTGGGAGGTTTGGTCCTGTTCAATCAGCGCTAAATTATGGCCCTTGCTTGGAGTTTATTCTCGGCATCCTCTCCATACAACTAAGAGCATGATTTTAATGGCTTGCAGCAAGGACCTTTCCCAATAAAGAAATAAGCTCACAAAAGTCCCATAACTTCTAGTATAAACACAACTTGCCAAAAAGGATCCCTATAGGGCCCAGTGGAGAGGCCCCTTCCCAGACTTTCCCACCTTGATGTGCATGTGTGATAAGCATAATTGATTTAATTGAAGGTTTAATAATGCAAAATTGCAAAATGTGTATTGCTAGCATTGGGGTTTTGAACTCCTAAATGGGTAAACGATTACCTGTTGATTGTTCTCTAACTGTAAACTGAATGTGACTTTTGATCATGCGGTGAAGGTATTGAGTTGCAAATCTCCATTTTGAAAGGGAGTTTCCTTGTGCTTCTGTCTCCCGAATCCCATGCAGTGAGGATGTAAATGAAGCTCTCTTGAAGGGAGAATAAACAGCCTAAGGCCAATAGAGGCTGCAATGCAGGTTGTGGGGGGAGAGAGAGACCTCTGTTTCTAGACCTGTTTGGATTATTTCCTGTTTTCTAAATTGCTGAGCCTGTGCTAGACAACACAAGACATTGTGTGAATATTTTGGGATGCATGTTTGATGCTTATGTTCTGTTTTTGAAGTGTTCTGCCAAGTAATATTTTTATGGGCCTGGATAATGATTTCTTCCAAAAGCATGAGTCAGTTCTTATGCTTCCAGTCACTTCAAACTGTGCAATATTAATATAGGCAACCATGTGTACACTGCTCTTCTTAAAGTAAAGAGTACAAGTCTGACTACACTCAGCTTTCACTGGCCTGCGTATCACGAAACCCAAGAGAACATGATTACTCCCTCCCAAGTTTCCAAGTACTTCCACTTCATCAGGCAGTTCCTCACTGATGGTGAGGACCAGGTCCAGGATAGATGATCCCCTTCTTACTCCTTTTACCTTCTGAGGAATGAAATTGTCAGTGAGGCAATGGAGAAATTTGTTGGACCTTACATTCTTGGCAGAGTTTGAGTTCCAACAGACATCAGGATAATTGAAGTCTCCCATGACTACTATGTATAATTTTTGAATGTACAGGAAAGTCTAGCAATAGGTGTGGGTAGGTTACTGGTGGGGGGGCTGATGCCCTCTCACTCCCCTCCCACCAAGTGCCACCCGTGTTTTCCAGTCGGAGTAATTCTGAAGACCCTGTTGATGGGCTGTTCTAACCTCTGAGTGCATCAGATCATGGCAAAGCAGCTTCAGCTCACTGTGTTGTCTTTTGCTTGGGAGTGTGGATGCTAAATTTGCATGCCATTAAAATTACATCATGGGCTCAGAGCTCTTGCAGTGCTGCTGCTTTAGACAGTGGCTGTCCTAAAGGCCACTGGAGGAGAGAGACTAAAGCTTGCTTTTATGTCCACCCCCCACCCCACCGTTCTGGTTTCAAACGCTTGTACCAGGTTTCTGTTTACAGAGAGAGAATCGGGAAGAGGGGAGCAACAAGGAGGAGCCTGCTTATGTAACCTGACATGTTTATCTTGGACTTTTTAGCCCTCCTGGCAATTCCCTTTGGAATTCACGTTAATGGTCTGGGTTTGTTTCTGCTGTAATCACCGGCAGCAAATCCATGCCCAAAAGGAATAGCGCCAAACTATTTAAACTCAAGAGACAGCCTCGCTTTTGCCTAATAGTTTCATCAAAGCCAATTAAGCAATTTCTCTTGAAGTCCTCCCCTTCTCAACTCTACCGGCCTTGAACCATACTTGCAGCTTTGCTTTCTTCTTATTCGGAGAGTCACAAGTGAGCACGGAGACTTAATGAAACAGCCTCTTTCTTCCGCTTTTACATTGGTCCTTAAATGCTGCTTCATAGATGTGTGCAAATGGCGTCAGTCCATGACTGTCTTATGGACTAGCCTTCCATGCGCTAAGATGTGAGATAGCTCATCTCTATGCCCCGTCTGGAGATTTGACTGACGTTCATTCCCAGGCATTTTACAGGTAGGGGGTTGGTAGGATTCCTGCTTGAGAGAGAAAAAAAGTGAATGTAATTTAAGGCTGCAATAACAGAAGTCTAGTGTCCAGATCAAGGGAAGTAATAGTACTGCTGTATTCTGCCCTGGCCAAACCACATTTGGAGCACTGTGTCCAGTTCTGGGCGCCACAATTTAAGAAGGATATTGACAAGCTGGTAGGTGTGCAGAGGAGGGCGACCAGGATGATAAAGGGTCTGGAAACCAAGCCATATGAGGAACGGTTGAAGGAACTGGGTATGTTCATGCTGGAGAACAGAAGACTGAGAGGTGATATGATAGCTATCTCAGCTATTGGAAGGGCAGTGCCATGAAAGATGGTGCAAGTTTGTTTCCCACTGCTCTATCTGCCTATCTGTGCTGGTCCCGGGGGGGGGGAAGGTTACCGTTGGCGCAGTCAAAGTCCGGTCCTGGGTCAACAGCCTGGAAACAGTTCCGAAGGAGCGGGGCGAGGTCCAAAGCAGGAAGCCAGGTGGGGACAGGAACACTGGAGGAACAGGACTGGATGCTGGCTGAAACAGCTCTTCATCGACGTTGCTCCCGCAACCTGGGACCGGGCTGACTGGCCTTTATCTTCTCTGAGGCCAGGGGTGGTCCCGGCCCCCAGGAGACCCGCCTCTCCTGGCCTTAAGGCGAGCACTCCTCCTGGGAGAAACCAGTTCCCTTCGCCTCTCTGCCCTGAGCCTCTGCAGTTCAGGAGAGGCTGAAGGGTTACTGGGCCCAGGGGGAGACTCACCTGCAGGCACTGAGTCCTCAACCACCTCTGGAGCCAGAGTGGGATCACCTGGTGCCTGCTCCTGAGGATCCGGCACAGGTGCAGGTACTTCAGAATCAAGGCCCTGCCCCAGTTCAGCCGGCCCTGGAGGCGGGGACTCCTGTGCAGGCTGGGATTCCTCTGGTTCAGCCTCTGAATCGGAATCCCAGGCCATCACACTATCTGTCTATTAAAAACAAATAGATTGATAGCACAGCACCATCCCTATATATAAATATAAAACCTATTGAAATCATACAGATAAACATGTAATGAAAACAACACAGCACCAGCCCTTTCATTAAAAGCAGTAAGGGTCTGGATTCACAGAATGCTGTGTGAGATAGTAAGTCTGCAGGCTTGGGTTTGCTAGTTGATGCAACTGGCTGATGCAGTCAGCCTGCAATACTTTCTATGGAAGTGCTGGGTCAGAAAAACTCAGCAGCAATGTGCTGTCAGTTGATTGGCTGTCATCAGTTTAAAAGGGAAACCTATCCAGCAGTAAGGTGGTGGTTTAGAAGAGTGTGGTCAGAGAGAGATAGAGAAATAGAAAGGTTATCCTATTTGCCTTAAGGTGCAGCCAGGTACTCTGTTTGTGTTAAGTTGTGGGTGAACATATCAGAAGGCACAGCAATTCTTCAAACAGCTCTTGTTTATTCACAGGCCAGGACAGAACTGAACTGAAGGGTTCAGTCAGCCTGCTTATATAGAGCTCCAGTACAACGTTACTGTAACAACTTTCTAAAACAGTCTTTCAGATAGCTTGGACTTAAGCCACATAGGGCTTTATATATCCTAAGCAGAACTTTGAATCGTGGCTGGAAACAGATTGGTAGCAAGGAGAGCTATTGTCACAAGGGTCGTCATATGCTCTCCACAACCAGCCCTGGCCAACTGATCACTTTTCAAATATGAAACCACCCAGGTAAAAGGGGTGGGGGTGGGGATGGGAAGGGTTGTCAGAATTACAAGCACTCCTTTGCAAAGCTATTGGCACTCATGGGAGGGGGGGGGGAATCCTCTGCCTTCCTTTTTGTTGGCATAACGCAGTCAGCAAAATCTCTCCTGCCGCGTCTAATCACAGATCCATGGCTGTGAAAATATGCTCAAAGGGGGGCGGATGCTGAAATTTGCAATAAAAAAACCCCCAAACACCTTGTGCGGCAGACAGCGGTGACGCTACCAAAGCAATACATACCTTTACAGAGCGCTAGAGGCGAGGAATGAGAGTCAAATAAATCCCCAGCAAAGATCAGACAAGACCTTGCCCTGTCACTTTCAAACAAAAGAGAAAACAAAACAAATTCCTTCCAGTAGCACCTTAAAGACCAACTAAGTCAGTTCTTGGTATGAGCTTTCGTGTGCATGCACACTTCTTCAGATACACAGTGTGTATCTGAAGAAGTGTGCATGCACACGAAAGCTCATACCAAGAACTGACTTAGTTGGTCTTTAAGGTGCTACTGGAAGGAATTTGTTTTGTTTTGACTATGGCAGACCAACACGGCTACCTATCTGTAACTGAAACAAAAGAGAGTTAGCTCAGGGTACCGAAAACCTGCAACAAAAGTCCCCTTTGGATTTATAAATTCTACCTCTCCGTCTCCACCCCCCACCCAATGATTTTTCATTCTTAGTATGCTTCATAAGCCACTCATTCTCTCTCACTTCAGGTCTTCCATAACCTCTGCTGGGGGGAGAGAGTGTTTATTGCAGGCTGCACAGGGAGGCGAAGTGAGCTGGGGGGAGAGAGAGGGAATTTCACTTTATCAAAGCGTTTTTATTGCTTTCCTCCCCTCCCCTGCCTCGCCTTGCTTCCATCCTTCTGAAATTTCATAAAAGCGCACCCTGTCAATCTATGAAGTGCACATACTGGGCTGTGTATGTGTATATATATATATATAAAATCACAAAGCGAACGTTTCACTGTTTTTGCTATAACAGCTATTGTTGCTGAATTAGATTCATCCCAGATGCTTTATTCAATGAGCTAGGCAAACAGCAAAACTCATTAAAAAAAATTTTTTTTTTTACTTAGTACTTTTGTTAGGAAACCAGAAGCATTTTTATTAGGAATAATAGGCAAGGAAATACCCAAGAAAGACCAAAAACTGTTCAGGAATGCAACTGTCGCAGCAGGAGTTTTATTCGCACAGAGATGGAAACAACAAGACTTACCAACGATCCAGGACTGGCAGACAAAGATGGTGGAATATGCTGAGTTGGCGAAATTGACCGGGAAAATCCGAAACCAGTGGGATCAAACGTTTCAAAAGGACTTTATAGAGTATTTGAAAGTTAATTGTAAACACTTACCAGCACTGACAGGACTGATTTAAAGCCTGATAGTTTATAGAAAGCACCGATTTACAATTAATATAATTAAGTGACTATTGGAATTGAATAGAGAAGTAAAGAGGGAAAATTGAAATGCAATTTAAAAAAAGATATAATTTAAGGTAATCATGGGCCGGGAGGGAGGGGAGTCGAGTGCTCGTGAGAGTGGAATATAATGTGAAAAATTTGAGTGTGTTATATTTATATAAAATGGAAACTTAATAAAAATGATTTTATTTATTTACTTATTTACAAGGTGAGGTAACTGCCTCAGGTGGCAGGATCCACTGGAACAGCAGATCCAGCCTCCAAGGAATGTATCACTTGCTGCTGCAACTGCATGCTCCTTGGAGGCTGGATCTGCTGTCTCCTGGCAGCGGCCCCAGCGCTGCCTCTACAGCAGCATCCTGGCAAACAGGATCTCCTGATCTCCTGCCACCATTGTAGATCTTCACTCACCCGGTCTTCCTTGGTGGAGAGGGAAGGCACTGTTTTGTGGCTTTTGCCTGAGGTGCCAAAATATATTGGGCTGGCCCTGTAAGGTGTCAAGTGGCCTCTTTGTGCCAGGGTTTCCCAAACTTGGGTCTCCTGCTGTTTTTGCACTACAACTTTCTTCTCCTTCTCCTTCTCCTTCTCCTTCTCCTTCTCCTTCTCCTTCTCCTCCTCCTCCTCCTCCTCCTCCTCCTCCTCCTCCTCCTCCTCCTTCTATCACTCGTAGCCAAGTAAGATTCTCTTCCATAAACACGGTTATAACAGTGAATCCATAAGTGACTGCAGAAGCCAATTCTGGATCCCCACGTCCTTCCACAGTGGGGACATAGGTTTCTAGGTGGGAATTGATCATGGTGAGAGTTTGCCAAGCATGCCTTCCTCTTAGCACATTTCTCCCTTTCACCCATGACACCTTTGGTAAAGGCTGTTCTCCAACTGGAGCGTTCGCAGGTCAGTGTTTCCCAGTTGTCGGTGATTATACTACATTTTGAAAGATTTGCTTTGAGAGAGTCTTTAAGGCTTTTCTGTTGACCACCAGCATTACGCTTTCCATTTTTAAGTTGGGAATAGAGTAGTTCCTTTGGAAGACGACAATCAGGCATCTGCACAACATAACCAATCCAATGAAGTTGATGTTGAAGAATCATTGCTTTGACACTGGTGATCCCCAGCTAACAGGACCAGGGGTCAGGGATGATGGGAACTGTAGTCCCAAAACACACATCTGGAAAACCCTGCTCTACCCTATGTGTACCCAAGCTGCATGGGTCCATAGGCACCCCTAGTACTTCTTTCCTTGATTTTGATTTGGGAACCAAGCCAGGGTGTATACAAGCTGTGTGTGAATAGCCTCACTCTGTGTATGGGGGACCTTCCATTTTGCAGGGTTCCGGATCGTGTGCATGCAGCCCAAACACCCACTGTTCTTTTTTTAATTTCCCCAGTGTCTATACTGCCAACATTTAAGAGTGCTAGTCAGCTAAGTTTTACTCAGAGTAGATGCACTGAAAATGACTCAGTTAGACCTATTAATTTGAGTGGGTTTGCTCTGAATCGAACTTAGCTGAGTACCACCCTAAGAGAAGAAAATCGTAGTGAGCAGCATGAAATCAACAATAAAATTTCATCCATAAAACTAAATCCAAAATATATCACAAATCAGTACATCAGATTAATACATCAACATCGCTGGGAAACTCCTCAGGGAAAATCTGGTGTGCACATAAGCTCTGCCTGTTTTCAGATTAATGAGAAGCAGTGGTATGATCCCCATTTTCTCTCCAGATTTTATTTTATTTACCTACGACAGGCACTTAACCAGATATTTTGTGGTGAGAGGGCCTGTCAGGATCCCCTACGGTACCCAGCCAGATACTTCTGGGTGTCCTGGCTCCCACCCCATACATGATAGCAGAGTCTTTTACTCGTGAGTAAGAGAAATGCTTTTTTAAACAGAGTACGCTGGTATAGCAGTCAGAAATCCAAAGCTCAAAACGCTCTGAAATCAGTGAAGTCGTCCCAACAAGTTATCACGCCCAGCCAGCTTTATAACCAAGGTGAGGCACATGCCCTCCTTGCAAGATTTGTTGTTGGCAGTTGTCTGTCTCAAAAGACAATGGAGTGCACCTCTAAGGGTGAAGTCAAACTGCAGGAGAATCACAGCACCTGCTGTGGCAGCAGAGACTGGTAATTAAAAGCAGAAGCAGAGAGAGAACAAAGCAATTTAGAAACAGATCTGTTAAGTTGTGGGTGAACATATCAGATGGCACAGCGATTCTTCAAACAGCTCTTGTTTATTCACAGCCCAGGACAGAACTGTACTGAAGGGTTCAGTCAGCCTGCTTATATAGAGCTCCAGTACAATGTAACTGTAACAATTTTATAAAACCATCCAATCACTGAACGTCACTTTTGATCCCTTATTTGCATAACTATCTACAGTATCCCCCTGCTGGCCCAGGGTGAGAACTTCAGTACATAACAAGATCAGAATCTCTTAAAAAATTCAGTTACAGTGGACGCTCGGGTTGCAAACGTGATCCGTGCGGGAGGCATGTTTGCAACCTGCAGTGTCCACAACCCATAGCACAGTGTCTGTGCATGCACAGGTTGCGATTCGGTGCTTCTACACATGCGCAAAGCGTGATTTAGTGCTTCTGTGCATGCACGAGCGCCGAAACCCGGAAGTAACCGAGTTCCAGTACCTCTGGGTTTCAGTGCATCCGTATCCCGAAAACGCATAACCTGAAGCATCTGTAACCTGAGGCATGATTGTATAAGGTTGATCCTGGGACCTATGCATATCCCTGCTGTATTTTAACAGCAAACTCATTTTCTAAGAGCCGATCCTTCTGTAGCCAAAATAACGTCATCTATGCATAGCTGTCAAGTGTCCCTTATTTGAAGGGACAGTCCCTTATTCCAGCGCCATGTCCCGCTGCTGTCCCTTATTGATGGATGTCCCTTAAATGTCCCTTAAATGATGTCCCTTAAATTTCAAAGGAAGCAGCTCCTCTCCCTCCCTCCCTGCCGGCCAGGGAGGAGGGAGGCTCCAACTGTGTTGCTTGGCTGTGTTGCTCACCCAATAAGAAGTCTAAGAATGACTGGGGGGTGGGGTGGAGCTTGCATGCCTTGTGTGTGGCTAGTTAATGTAAGCTGAGGGGGGTTTTGAATGCTGGACGCCATTTTGTTGCACGTGCTGCTGCAAACTTTGCAGTGCAAAGCCAGGCCAGGGAGCCATCTTAAGTTGAGGCTGCATAGGCCTTGTGTTGCATGTGATTCAGATTCTATTCAGTTGAACCTCTGGTTACAAAGTTGGTTGGACCATCGGCTGGGTGAGAACTGCAGGGCCTGCTCCCTCCCAGGGCCTTTTCCAACTGGCCCAGGGGGCGTGGCCCAGGAACAAACTTTTGGAACAAACTCTTGGGAAGGGTGGGAAGTGTTCTGCCATTGCTTCCCTGTTCCAGGGGGTTAATGTGCTTTAAAATGTCCTCAAGCAGTCGGTGGCAATTTAAATTTTTATTTCTTTTTTTCCATTGCTGGGGGTGGGTGGGATGGATATTTGGTTGGGGATTAATTTTAGTATAATTGTTCTGTTCCTTTTTGTTGTTGTTGTTGTTTTATTGGTTCTGTATAGTTTATGTTTTGTTTTGAAGGGGCTAGATCAGGGCTGCCTGGGAGTGGGGCCCCAGCCATCACGATGGCTTGGACAAGTTCCACAGGGGGGGAAGCACTGGGACATCCGATCTCGGTGATCATGGGCAGGAGGCGGAGTTATGCTAAGACCAGACCATGTCATTACCGAGGAGGCAGGTTTAGTCGTTGTTTGAAGACTATCCCTGCCTCCGGGTCTGGCCTTGACCGGATGGATACTGGAATCAACAGGGGAAACCTACATGACCTGAAGGTGTTGCTGTGTAATGCCTGGTCAATGATGAATAAAACCACTGCCATCCACGACCTGATTGTGGATGGAGGACTTGACCTGGCATGTGTGACAGAGACCTGGTTGGAGGAAGCAGATGGGCCTGTCCTTGCCGCTGCTTGCCCACCAGGTTTCTCTTACGCACAGCAACCCAGGTCATGTGGGCGGGGAGGGGGGGTTGCAGTGATTTTTAGGAAGTCACTAGCTTGCACCAGGCGTCCTACTGGGAAGATCCAGTTTTCTGAGTGCATGTTCTGGAAGTTGGGCAATAGGGGCAGTACAGGATTCCTTTTGGTGTACCGACCTCCCCGCTGCACCAAGGATTCCCTGTCTGAGCTGCTTCAGGTCGTGGCGGATTTTCTCCTGGAGACACCTAGTTTGGTTGTCCTAGGGGATTTTAACATCCATGCCGACACGACCTTACAAGGGGCTGCTCGGGACTTCGTGGAAAGCATGGCCTCCATGGGGCTGTCCCTGAATAAGTTTGGCCCAACTCATAGTCATGGACATGCCTTAGACCTGGTGTTCACCTCTAGTGACGTGGGTGATCTGACACTAAGTAAAAGTGAAACAAAAGAAGTGCCATGGTCAGATCACTTCCTGGTGCAACTGGACTTCTCCGCGACCCTTCCCCTCTGCAGGGAGGTGGGACCAATTCGGATGGTCCGCCCCCGCCACTTAATGGATCCAAATGGTTTCCAGAGAGTGGTAGGGGATGCCTTATCCCATGTTGATGGCCTTTCAGCTGATTCCCTGGTGGCCCGCTGGAATGCGGAGTTAACCAGGGCTATCGACTGTCTGGCTCCGAAGCGCCCTCTCCGATTGCATGGAGCCCGGACAGCTCTGTGGTTTTCTTCGGAGCTGAGGGCGATGAAACAATCGCTGAGACGGCTAGAGCGTCGGTGGTAAAAAACTCACTCTGAATCTGACCGGACACAGGTTAGAGCTCAACGTCGAGCCTACCAAGTGGCGATAGCGACGGCGAAGAAGACTTTCTTCACCGCCTCTATTGCATCTGCAGAAAATAGTAGCAGGAGACTTTTTCAGGTGGTTCGTAATTTAACGAAACCACCTTTACCACCGGGGCTTTGTAAAGACCCCAAGATCTCCTGCAACGATTTTGCAAAGTTTTTTGCAGATAAAATCACTCATATTCGGAAGGAGCTAGACACCACCGTGGGAGCAGGGCTGGGGCGGGAGAGTGCTAGAGCTCTGTCTGGTCAAGTTGCATGGAATCGATTTCAATCCATTACCCCCGAGGATGTGGACAGGCTGCTTGGACGCGTGAAACCAACCGTGTTCAGAAAGTGGTGGTGGGGGATGAGTGTTCAGACCCCTGGGCCCTCACTTGTGGGGTGCCTCAGGGTTCCGTCCTCTCCCCCATGCTTTTTAACATCTATATGAAGCTGCTGGGAGAGATCATCAGGGGGTTTGGACTGGGTGTCCATCAATATGCAGATGATACCCAGCTCTACCTCTCTTTCAAATCAGAACCAGTGAAGGCGGTGAAGGTCCTGTGTGAGTGCCTGGAGGCGGTTGGAGGATGGATGGCGGCTAATGGATTGAGGTTGAATCCTGACAAGACAGAAGTACTGTTTTTGGGGGACAGGGGGCGGGCTGGTGTGGAGGACTCCCTGGTCCTGAATGGGGTAACTGTGCCCCTGAAGGACCAGGTGCGCAGCCTGGGAGTCATTTTGGACTCACAGCTGTCCATGGAGGCGCAGGTCAATTCTGTATCCAGGGCAGCTGTCTACCAACTCCACCTGGTACGCAGGCTGAGACCCTACCTGCCCGCGGACTGTCTCGCCAGAGTGGTGCATGCTCTAGTTATCTCCCGCTTGGACTACTGCAATGCGCTCTACGTGGGGCTACCTTTGAAGGTGACTCGGAAACTACAACTAATCCAGAATGCGGCAGCTAGACTGGTGACTGGGGGCAGCCGCCGAGACCACATAACACCGGTCTTGAAAGACCTACATTGGCTCCCAGTACGTTTCCGAGCACAATTCAAAGTGCTGGTGTTGACCTTTAAAGCCCTAAACGGCCTCGGCCCAGTATACCTGAAGGAGCGTCTCCACCCCCATCGTTCTGCCCGGACGCTGAGGTCCAGCGCCGAGGGCCTTCTGGCGGTTCCCTCATTACGAGAAGCAAAGCTACAGGGAACCAGGCAGAGGGCCTTCTCGGTAGTGGCACCCGCCTTGTGGAACGCCCTCCCATCAGATGTCAAAGCGATAAATAACTACCTGACATTCAGAAGACATCTTAAGGCAGCCCTGTTCAGGGAAGTTTTTAATCTGTGATATTTTAGTGTATTTCTGGTTTTTATGGAAGCCGCCCAGAGTGGCTGGGGAAACCCAGCCAGATGGGCGGGGTACAAATAATAAATTATTATTATTATTATTATTATTATTGGACAGTGTTCTCAAAGCTACCAGCATGAGTTTGACCAGATTGCAGGAGGACAGGAAGACTGGAGTGCCTGGAACAGGTGAGGCTGCAGGTCCCTTATTTTGGCTGCTGGTCCCTTATTTCCAAATCTGTAAGTTGACAGCTATGCATCTATGGGAAAGTGTGAGGCATCAGTTGGGGACCTCTCAGCCCAGAGAGACTGAGCATGCTCCAAGCGCAGGGACTGATGGGTAACTGTTGAGAGGAAAGGAAAACCAAAAGCTGTGGAGAGGGGAAATGGAACAGAATGATCCTGGAAAACGGCATGGCTGGCTGAAGCTATGAAGCACCATTTTGTTGTGACCTTTTGCTGCAGGCCAGACTCGTTCCATCTCTTTGCTCACACAAATTTAGAGATGGGGCCCAGGGACCCACACCTGTGTCAGGTGCATGCCTGCACAACGGGCCAATGGGGGAACAATGAGATGCACCTCCAAGCAAGGCAGCGCTCCCCATGGGAAGTCTGGGCTGCTCCACATGTGCACATTTGTTTACTCGTTCCTTCGCCCGCCCACACAGGCACACAATTACACATTAGCTTCCACTCTGCCTGCTGTGCGCCGTATTAATTCGCTCTGTGGTAGCCTGGCCTGCATTGATAGAGATGCAAAGGAAAGAAAGGGGGTGGGTATTTATGGTTAAAGAGACAACAGAAATACATAATTGTCCTATAATATGTCATCGACAGCTCAAAACGAACTTGCCAGCTGCAGCACATGAAAGAGCAGCCTGCATCCATACTCCCAGCCCAAGACAAGGGACTTCTAGAGGAGGGGGCTGAAACCTGAAGAATCGCAACACATAAACATAAATACCAGGAACTCTTTAAATGCAGTTTTGAAAAAGATCTGTATCCCCCACCTCCTGCCTCCGCACAATGCAAAATAGAGAGGATTCCACGATTCTTTCATTTATTAATCACTTTCCTGCAGCATCTCGAAGCAATTTCACAAAATCATAGAATTGTGGAGTTGGAAGGACCCTGAGGAGCATCTAGTGCAACCCCCTGCAATGCAGGAATATGCCACTGTTCCATGCGGGGCTCGAGCCTACAACCTTGGCATCATCCAGCCTTGGGTCTCCAGCTGTTTTCGGACTACAATTCCCATCATCCCCAACAACTGATCTTGCTAGCTAAGGATGATGGGAGTTGTGGTCCCGAAACAGCTGGAGACCCAAGGTTGAGAAACATTGCTCTAACCACTGAGTTATCCAGGCTATTTTTGCCCAGTCCTCTGTTAAAGCAATCCCAGTTGTTGGCCATCACCACCACTTGTGGGAGTGAGTCCCATAGTTTAATTCAGATTCACTGGAAGCCCTACACTTCCCCCGCTCAGTCCACTTTCTCCATGCCATCCATAATCTTATAAAGTTCATATTATGCCGCCTCTTGCCATTTTTATCAACTAAATGCACCAACCTTTCATTTGAGAGAAGTTGCTCCAACCCCTTGATCATTTTGGTTTTCTTCCTGAACCTTTTCCAAGTCCACAATATCCTTTTTGTGGCGAGGTGACCAGTATTACAAATGCAGTCTCCCCTTCCATGTGCATAACAGCATTATAACAGGGGCAGCTTTTATCTTCAGTTCCTTTCCTAATGAACTTTAGCATGGAATTTCACATGGTATGCTGTTGATTTTAGATACATTTTTATTTGTTTTCATCTTTATTTAAAGTATGAATTCTATTTATTTTATTTTATTTTTTTGCAAACCACTTAGAGGTTTTATTTACAATCAAGCGGCATACAAGGTCTCTTAAATAAATAGGGAGGACTAACAGAAAATTGGGACTGCCCTAGATAAACAGAGTGCTTCATTGACAGCCCATCAGGCATTCCTGCTTTGTAGACTGGTCATTTCCAGTATCTAGAGTCTAAAAACCTTTGGAACATAGGGACACAGGAAGCCGATTTGTACCCATTCAAACATGAGCATCTATTTCAGCATTGTACACACATGAGGTGGGGCTCAAATGCAGACCCCCCCAAGTATCCCTATTTTCCAGGGACAGTCCCAGATATACAAAAGCTGTCTCAGTTTCTGATGTGATCCTGGAATGTCCCGCTTTTCCTTGGGACGTCGCTATTTTCATTGGCGAAATGGTAGAGGGTATAGAGTTAGTGATGTCTTGAGCCAAGGAGATAAGGAACTATGTATATGAATAGGGAAGTTTTTTTAAATGTGTAATGTTTTATTATGTTTTTATATATGTTGGAAGGCGCCCAGACCAGATTGGCTGGGGCAACCCGGTCAGATGGGTGGGATATTATTATTATTATTATTACAGTCGTACCTTGGAAGTTGAATGGAATCCATTCCAGAAGTCCATTCGACTTCCAAAACCTTCGGAAACCAAAGCGCTGCTTCTGAAACCAAAGCGCTGCTACAGGAAGCTCTTGCATGGAAGCCATGGAAGCCTCATTGGACATTTGGCTTTCAAAAAAAGTTTGAAAACTGGAACACTGACTTCGGGCTTTGGTCATTCAGGTGCCAAAACGTACGAGTACCAAAGCGTTCGACAACCAAGGTAAGACTTTAATAAAATAACAACAACAACGACCTCTGCTTGGACACTGAGGTCTGGCGGTTCCCTCGCTGCGAGAAACCAAGTTACAGGGAACCAGGCAGAGGGCCTTCTCGGTAGTGGCACCCGCCCTGTGGAACGCCCTCCCACCAGATGTCAAAGAGAACAACAACTACCAGACTTTTAGAAGACATCTGAAGGCAGCCCTGTTTAGGGAAGCTTTTAATGTTTAATAGGTTGTTGTATTTTAATATTCTGTTGGAAGCCGCCCAGAGTAGCTGGGGAAACCCAGCCAGATGGGCAGGGTATAAATAAATTATTATTATTATTATTATTATTATTATTATTATTAATAATAGGATGTCCCTATTTTCATCGGAGGAATGTTGGAGAGTGGCCCTCCAGGCTTGTCTGTCTGGCCCTCATGAGTTCCCCCAAGCCACACCTTTTCTTCTCCAGGCCACGCTGTTCACTGGCCTTGCTTCCCACCTTATTTCTTGAGTGTTGCTTGGCTGGAACTTATCCTCCTGCTTGCCTTCCTGGAGAACAGAGAGCAGAAGGTGATGGTTTGTAGAAGCTGGCTTACTGTGCAAAGATCAAAATTAGATTGGTGCTCCAGCCACTTTCCTTTCTGTCTCCACTCACCACTGCCATGTGGCCCTCATAAGTGTTAGTTTCTGTTTCTCACTGAGCAGCTGAGTGGAGTCACAGGACTGTGTTTACATTCTAGTCCAGGCTATTGGAAGTCTCACGGGAGACTAGAGACGGATGTGACGTTACTGTTTCCTGTTTCCTTCGGTCCTTTGTTCAGTTGCTCTCTGCTCTCAGAGAGAGGATGTATATTTCTTAGCTGTCTGCGTAGCTAGAAAATAAAGTATAGCAATGTAGCCATAAATCTCATCACTTCTGCATGCTGTTTTGATGACATGCCTTGGAGCCTCATCAAAGGCTCGAGGTCGTTAATTAACCATTGGAGGCGATTTCAAAGGCTCCAGCCACTTTCCTTTCTGTCTCCACTCACCACTGTCATGTGGCCCTCAGAAGCTGGCCCGGAAGGGAAGGTGGCCCTTAGCTTCAAAAAAATGTTCCCCACCCCTGCTCTTCACCGACTGGAATTTGCTCAACATTTTGGACAGGAGAAATTCCCAGAGCTCCTGGAAATGCCTGCGATAGGACTTGGGACCTTGTTCATCAGTATCTCCACCACTGAGCTCAGTTCTTCCTGATGGCTACATTTTGCAGCTCTGGTATTATTATTTTTTAAGTGCCTCATTAGAGCAGACGCGGCTAAACTGAGAAGCAAACTGTTCCCACTGCGATATTCCCCATGTTTACCCAAGAACTCCGCTGTCTTCAAGGCCTGTGTGGGTGGAGATTGATGTAAGTCCGAGGCACTTTGGAGAGCGCAAGCGAGCTGTTGATATTGCATCCTGCCAATTCCCCCTTTTAAATGCAGAGAAATGCCTTTTGCTTTACGGCCGTAACAAAGTGCTCATGGCTGGCATGCTTGCGTTTGGAGAGTTCTGCACATCAAAACTTTGCAGGAATTCGCCCACCCCAAATGTGCGAGTTATATTTATTTATTTGTGGCATTTGCATCATAAGATGTAGCCCCCTACAAACCCAAACACTGCCATATACGAAGGAAAATGTTGCCAGTAATTCTAACGCTCTGATATTAGACTTGCTAACATCTGCATAATGCACATGAATATGCTTTTTGGGGGAACCCCCCCCCAAATACTCTCCTGCATTATGGGAGCCGTTATTGAAACTAGTGGACGTGCTGGAAAGATAAACTTGCTAAAGCTGATTGCAGAGGACAGAGAATATGACAATCAGCAAATTTGGTGGGTAAGTGGCTGTGATTTGTTATGTATTGGAATCAATATTGTCCCCAAAGTACTATCCAGCTATTTGTGTAATCTTTCAGTTTTCTTCCTAAACAGTGTGTGTATTTAAAGCATTTGTATTTTGGGTAAGGTAAAGGTAAAGGGACCCCTGACCATTAGGTCCAGTCGTGGCCGACTCTGGGGTTGTGGCGCTCATCTCGCTTTATTCGCCGAGGGAGCCGGCGTACAGCTTCTGGGTCATGTGGCCAGCATGACTAAGCCACTTCTGGTGAACCAGAGCAGCGCACGGAAACGCTGTTTACCTTCCTGCTGGAGTGATACCTATTTATCTACTTGCACTTTGATGTGCTTTCGAACTGCTAGGTGGGCAGGAGCAGGGACCGAGCAACGGGAGCTCACCCTGTCACGGGGATTTGAACCACCGACCTTGGTTTAACCCACAGTGCCACCCGTGTCCCCCATGTATTTTGGGGACAATGCACTAAATCTAGTAAAAAATAAATAATCAAATATAGCAGGGGGAGCTTTTGGGAATATAGAAAGGTGCCTTATACCAAACACAGTGGCCCAGTGGCCTAGAGCTTCATCCATTGGCCTGAAACATACCCCAGCTAACTTGCTATCCTATGCTTTTAACAGCTGCTGGCTCTGCAAGAATTAGCAGGTGAAGCTTTTCAAGACCTGCAGATAAAAACACAATCATTTACTAATGCCAGCAGATCAAGCTGCCTTTAAAGGCACAGCAGCAAGGGTCAACGAGAAAAGCTAGCAACCCTCCTCCTTGCGTCTCTGCTGGTAGTGATAAATCACTGATTATATCTGTGGAGTGGGTGGAATAGCTTTGCAGATAATTTTGCTCCTTTGCAAAATGTTCAAAACAATGTTTCCCTAGTAGCCCTCATTTGCAGAGCAACAAGTCCTCAGGTAATTGCAGTGCTTTAACTTTTAAAACAAATGTCCTATTTTTATTTAATCGTCTAATAAGACACCTCTCATTATCAGATGTGTGGCTCTTCATAGCTTTCCCTATTAAGCTTGCTCCTACAAGGGCAGGGAATTATTTTTCTCAACTCAGGTTTGTGAAATCTCACCCACAGACGAAATGGGTCACTTTTGCATTCTTAGCAGATTCTTAAAAATGTTTGATTTCCCCCGAAGGAAATGGAAGATAAGGAGCAAAGCTGCCAGGGGCGTAGAAAGATTGCTATGCAATGGGGAGCAGGAAACGAAATATGCACAATCTCATGAAAGACGCAGTAAATCACGAGAAATGCCATAAACTGATGATGCGAACAATCAGCTGCTAGGAGAAACTATAAATAGACAAGTTTATAAATTCAGGGTGGATATAGATGGCATTATTTTTATTTATTTTTTTTTTAAAAAAATAAATCTGTATACCTAGGAATGCATTATGCAAGCACACACACAAAGTGAAAATAGGATAGAGAGGTGAGAGATGAATTCAGCTGCCTTCTACTGAGTCATAGTGAGAGTCCATCCGTCTATTCTGACAGACAAAGTGCTCTCTAAGATTCCCAGCAAAAGGATTTCTCAACCAGATGGCTCACAGAAGCAGGTGAAGGTAAAGGACCCCTGGACAGTTAAGTCTAGTCAAAGGTGACTGTGGAGTTGCGGCATTCATCTTGCTTTCAGATCGAGGGAGCTAGCGTTTGTCCACAGCTTTCCGGGTCATGTGCCAGCATGACTAAACCTCTTCTGGCACAATGGAACACTGTGATGGAAACCAGAGTGCACAGAAATGCCATTTACAATCCCGCTGGAGTGGTACCTATTTATCTACTTGCACTAGCGTGCTTTCGAACTGCTAGGTTGGCAGGAGCTGGGAGAGAGCAACGGGAGCTCACTCTGTCGCAGGGATTCGAACCACCGACCTTCTGATCGGCAAGCCCAAGAGGCTTAGTGGTTTAGACCACAGAGCCACCTCATCCCTTATCCTCAATTGCTGAGAACATAAGAAGAGCCTGCTGGATCAGGTTGATGGAGCATCAACATTCTGTTCTCATGATAGCTACCAAGATGCCTGTAGGAAACCAGGGAGCAGAACATAAGGACATAAGTGAGCAGCCCTACTGGGAAGAGTTGCTGTGATCACTAGGCCTGCACTGCTTCAGCTTCTTTGAATGAAGAGTTAACTTCACTGACACTGGGTGTTTTATTGTTAACTTACTCCTGACTCTAGCTCCTGAAAATTGACTCCAGTAAATTGGCAGTCTCTACTTGGGGGCTGAGGGACGCCGGTGGTGCTGTGGGTTAAACCACAGAGCCTAGGACTTGCTGATCAGAAGGTTTGAATCCCCGCGACGGGGTGAGCTCCCGTTGCTCGGTCCCAGCTCCTGCTCACCTAGCAGTTCGAAAGCACGTCAAAGTGCAAGTAGATAAATAGGTAATGCTCCGGTGGGAAGGTAAGTAAACCGCGTTTCCGTGCGCTGCTCTGGTTCGCCAGAAGCGGTTTAGTCATGCTGGCCACATGACCCAGAAGCTGTACGCCGGCTCCCGTGGCCAGTAAAGCGAGATGAGCGCCGCAACCCCAGAGTTGGCCACGACTGGACTTAACGGTCAGAGTTCCCTTTACTTTTACCTTACTTTGGGGCAGGGGGTAGCAGACCCTTCAAGTGTCCTTATTTTCCAGGGGCAGTCCCAGATTTACAAAACCCATCCTGGTTCTTGATTCAATCCTGGAATGTCCTGCTTTTCCTCAAGACGTACCTATTTTTCTCGGGATGGAGAAATATCAGGGGATATGGAGTTATGCAACCCCACAAGCCAAGGAGATAAGTTACTATAATAGGGTTGCCCTACTTCCAGGCAAACCCAGATATGTCCTCTTTTGGGGGGCAACATGACCATCCGGGCAGATCTCTGCATTTTAAAGGAAATGTCCATTTTGGGGGGCTTGGGCCCTGGCTGCTGCTAGCCCGAGCTGGGGAAAGAGGTGCTCAGGGGCTGCCTTTCCTCAGCTTGGGCTGGCAGAAGCTTGGGCTGTCCTCTTTTTTGGTCTTCAAGATATGGCAGCCCTACTATAGGGCAGCTCTCTGCACAGAAGGTTTTTATGTTTAAGTTTGTTTATGTTTTTATATATGTTGGAAGCTGCCCATTGTGGCTGGGAGAACCCAGTCAGATGGGCGAGGTAGAAGAAGAAGAAGAAGAAGAAGAGGAGGAGGAGGAGGAGGAGTAGTTTGGATTTGGTATCCCGCTTTATCACTACCCAAAGAAGTTTCAAAGCGGCTAACATTCTCCTTTCCCTTCCTCCCCCACAACAAACACTCTGTGAGGTGAGAGGGGCTGAGAGACTACAAGAAGTGTGAGTAGCCCAAGGTCACCCAGCAGCTGCATGTGGAGGAGCGGAGACGCGAACCCGGTTCACCAGATTACAAGTCCACCGCTCTTAACCACTACACCACATTGGCTCTCAAATGTAACAAAATGATTATGATAGAATAGAACATCCCTAATTTCATTGGAGAAATATTGGAGGATATGAGGTAATGAACCTGCATTTTTTTTCTCAGTATCAAACAGAGGGAGGAATAAAGCAGACTTGAATGTACTTTGAGATGAATTGGGTACATTTCCGAGCACAATTTAAAGTGTTGGTGCTGACCTTTAAAGCCCTAAACGGCCTCGGCCCAGTATACCTGAAGGAGCATCTCCACCCCCATTGTTCAGCCCGGACACTGAGGTCCAGCGCCGAGGGCCTTCTGGCGGTTCCCTCGCTGCGAGAAGCCAAGTTACAGGGAACCAGGCACAGGGCCTTCTCTGTAGTGGCACCCGCCCTGTGGAACGCCCTCCCACCAGACGTCAAGGAAATAAACAACTCTCTGACTTTTCAAAACAAATTCCTTCCAGTAGCACCTTAAGACCAACTAAGTCAGTTCTTGGTATGAGCTTTCGTGTGCATGCACACTTCTTCAGATACACTGAACATGCACACGAAAGCTCATACCATGCATAACATGCATGTGCATAACATGCATGCACACGAAAGCTCATACCAAGAACTGACTTAGTTGGTCTTTAAGGTGCTACTGGAAGGAATTTGTTTTGTTTTGACTATGGCAGACCAACACGGCTACCTATCTGTCTCTGACTTTTAGAAGACATCTGAAGGCAGCCCTGTTTAGGGAAGCTTTAAATGTTTGAAGTTTTAGCGTGTTTCTAATATTCTGTTGGGAGCCGCCTAGAGTGGCTGGGGAAACCCAGCCAGATGGGCGGGGTATAAATAATAAATTATTATTATTATTAAAATTATTATGGGTAGTCTCTGAAGCACTTTGGACAGAGGGCAGCTGCTTCCTGACATGACAAAGTAGGGTAAATATCAGATCTTTGGTTGATACACATATCCCTATTCAATAGATATCTTAAAATGTATCTACTTATGAAATGCGCATTTCTAGATGTATTTTCTCTCCACAGTACACAATTCCCAACACATTGTCTCTTAAAATATGCATTTTGGCCCGCATCCCGGTGTGTGTTTTTTGAGCTGGAAACTGTGTCAGATCATTTAGAGAGTAAAACCCACCCGTCAATCTGAGAGATGAAGAGCCGATCTGTCCATATAGAAATTTGCCAAAAAAGAAAGAAAAGAAAAAAGGAATTCCTCAAGCATTCCTAACTTATTTATGCTCCTGTCAGAAGCATGACACATTAGGCCAACTGAGCATGCAATACCCAACGATAATTCAGGTCTTCCTGCATTTATACTGGGCATTGCCTCTTTGAATGGGAACATGATGAACAGTTAAGTCAATTGGGCATGTGATGCACAGCGGTGCTTCAAATCCTTACTCCAGGCTATGGAGTGTGTGTGGTACCGTAGATGATAGCAATGAGCATGGCATTGATTCACTTCCAGTTTGCAAAGATCCCATTTCTGCTTTTGCAGAGAAGTGCTCTGAACGAGTGACGCCGGCAGAAAAGAACGAAAGGAGGATAGAACTTTTTTTATGTACGCCACAACAGCAGCAAGAATACTCATCGCAAAGTATTGGAAAACACAAGATTTACCCATCCGGGAAGAATGGCAGATGAAGGTGATGGAATATATGGAACTGGCTGAGATGACTGGCAGAATTCGGGACCAAGGAGAAGAGTTGGTGGAAGAAGATTGGAAAAAATTAAAAGTTTATCTTCAAAAATATTGTAAAATTAAGGATTGTTAGAAAGATGTTGGGAAAAGAAAATTATGTGGTTTTAGCAGAAAAGACATAAAGGATTAAGTAAAAATGAATTGGTGTAAGAGAGAAGGTAAAATTATGAATTGGTGTAAGAGAGAAGGTAAAATTATAATATGTTAAGATAAATTATTAGGATAAAAACAAACTTGGAAGGATTTGCTGGAATATTTAATTGAATTAGAATACAAAAATGGGAGGCGTGAGGAAGTCAAGTAAATAAGTGAATGTAAGTAAGTGAGTTAAAGGTTTGACTTGTTTTTTATTTCTTTATTTCTGTTTTTTGATGATGTGTATAATATATATATATGTGTGTGTGTGTGTGTGTGTGTGTGTGTGTGTATTGTTTTTTCTTTTTCTTCCTTGAGTGTTTCCCTTTCCTTTTTCTCTTCTGTAACCTTTAAAATCTTAATAAAAATCTATTTTTTAAAAAAGAAAAGAACAAAATGTTTCTGAAAAGAGTTCCAACACGTTGCTAGCGCTCTGTTTTGAAGTTGTGCATTTCAAACCTCAATCTTGGCATTTAGCGTCGCTTTTGGGGGTCCTACTCCGGTGAAAACGAAGCCTGAGGCATCAAAATACAGCACAGCACATCGTAGCAATTCCCCGACACGGTCCGACATTTATGTGCCCTAATGGTGTGGGAACCCCAGGGAGGGAAAAGCCTCCTGGAATTTGTGTAAACAAGTCGACGGAGGGGAAAATACATTTCTGTGAAATGGGGTATTGTGGCGTAAATGGCAACTTGCATGTTTAGGGTGGGGTTTTAAAAGCACCTTCAGGACCACAGGTGTTTGGGGTTTTCAGAGTTGTGCTTTGTAATTAATAGCAACACATGCTGTTTATGGGCGGAAGGTTGGAGTGAAGTGTGGTGTAGTGGTTAAAGTGTCTGCCTGGGACCCAGGGGACCACGGTTCAAATCCTCACTCAGCCACGAAGCTCACTGGTTGACTTTTTGCTGGTCACCTGCTCTCAGCCGAACCAACCTCACAGGGTTGTTGCGAAGTTAAATTGGGAAGGAGGAGAACGATACAGGCCACCTTGAGCTTCGTGGAGGAAAGGTAGGATACAAATGCGATGTAAAATGCATCTAGGGATGGAGGAGGAGGAGGAGTTTGGATTTGATATCCTGCTTTAACACTACCCGAAGGAGTCTCAAAGCAGCTAACAATCTCCTTTCCCTTCCTCCCCCACAACAAACACTCCGTGAGGTGAGTGGGGCTGAGAGACTTCAGAGAGAAGTGTGACTAGCCCAAGGTCACCCAGCAGCTGCATGTGGAGGAGCAGGGAATCAAACCCGGTTCACCAGATTACGAGTCCACCGCTCTTAACCACTACACCACACTGGATTGAATCTAGGACCCCCTGCATGCAATGCAGGCTCTCTAGGACTGAGCTACAGCCCTCTCTCAAATGTACAGTTTAATATTGTAAAGATCAAGGGAAGTAATACAGTGGTACCTCGGGCGGGTTAAGAACTTAATTCATTCTGGAGGTCTGTTCTTAACCTGAAACTGTTCTTAACCTAAGGTACCACTTTCGCTAATGGGGCCTCCCATGCTGCCACCGCACAATTTCTGTTCTCATCCTGACGCAAAGTTCTTAACCCAAGGTACTATTTCTGGGTTAGGGAAGTGTGTAACCTGAAGCGTCTGTAACCTGAAGGATCTGTAACCCGAGGTACCACTGTAATACCAGTCTATTCCGCTTTGGTCAGATCGCACCTGGAATACTGTGTCCAATTCTGGGCACCACAATTTAGGAAGGATGTTGACAAGCTGGAATGTGTGCAGAGGAGGGCAACCAAGATGATCAAGGGTGTGGAAACCAAGCCTGATGAGGAGCGCTTGAAGGAACTGGATACATTTGGCCTGGAAAAGAGGAGACTGAGAGGAGATATGAAAGTCATCTTTAAATATCTCAAGGGCTGTCACATGGAAGAGGGAGCAAACTTGTTTTCTCCTGCTCTGGAGCGTAGGACACAAACCAATGGCTTCAAGTTACAAGAAAGGAGATTCCGACAGAACATCAGGAAGAACTTTCTGACAGTACAAGCTGTTCAGCAGTGGAGCAGACTCCCATGAGAGGTTGTTGGCTCTCCTTCCTTGGAGGTTTTTAAGCAGAGGTTGGATGGCCACCTGTCATGGATGCTTGAGCTGAGATTCCTGCATTGCAGGGGGTTGGACTAGATGACCCTTGGGGTCCCTTCCAACTTTGGAATTCTACAATTCTATGAAATTGCTTTGAGATGCTGCAGGGAAGTGATTCATAAATGAAATAATAGTGGAAATTGCAGTCAAGATTACCTGGTGGGCACCTACCTGGTGGGTAGCCAAGGACAAGCCATAGCTGTCGATAGGGGACCTTGAGTTGTGAAATGTGAAATTTAAATATTCTGTCTGCCCCCTCCATGACTATATTACAGTGACTTCAAAGCAAAGCAAAGCATTTTTCCTAGAGTCCTGCATTAGTCTGTACTTCAATTCTATCTAATATGATTTATTGAATCATTAAAGCCAACTGTCACAGAGTCTCTTTCATTATTCCAGAAACCAAACCATGTAATAGTTGAGGAAACTGGTTGCAGAACAGGGTTTTTTTATTTATTTTGGGGTTTGTGTATGTGTGTGTGTGTGTGACAATACCGTGGTATTAAATCAAAGCATATTAAATGCGGAAGCGCTGTAAACCGTTTTTTCTCCTAATTATGGGCATTAACACACTTTGTAATCTCATTAAGCTAATTGTATTGCTTCAGAATGAGCCTTTCAAATGCGAGATGCGAAAACAGCTCAGCTAAACGAACTGGATATTTGATTCAATAAAAAGAAAATTACCATGCGAGTGCAAACAGCTGCAACAAAGGGGCCAACTTAAATAAAATATGTGGGGGCCCAGGAAAGCCCCGCTCTACACAATTGATCACAGTGCACACACACCATTTGAATGGGAATGCCCATTAACTTTGTGGGGGGACCAGATGATGTTAGGATTTCATGCTTCCTGATGCTGTTTTTTTATGATTGGTATAATTCCCAAGCCTGTCTGAGTAGAGCAGTGTTTCCCAACCTTGTGCCTCCAGCTGTTTTTGGACTACAATTCCCATCATCCCTTGCCACTGGTCTTGCTAGTCAGGGATGATGGGAGTTGTAGTTCAAAAACAGCTGGAGGCACAAGGTTGGGAAACACTGGAGTAGAGCCTGAGAAAGGAAGACCGTCTTATCTCCCTTCCGATGTGAGACTGTGAAACTGTACAGTGGTACCTTGGGTTTAGTACTTAATTCGTTCCGGATGTCCATTCTTAACCTGAAACTGTTCTTAACCTGAAGCACCACTTTAGCTGATGGAGCCTCCTGTTGCTGCCGTGCCGCCGGAGCACGATTTCTGTTTTCACCCTGCAGCAAAGTTCTTAACCCGAGGTACTATTTCTGGGTTAGCAGAGTCTGTAACCTGAAGCGTCTGTAACCCGAGGTACCACTGTACTTTCACTTTTACATCGTTTTTTTTCTCTTCTCAGAACCAGAGAGCTGGAGAGAACAGATGCCATAATGCTGTTGTCTGTAAATATTCTGTAAATAAATAGTAGTTTAGAACTATGATGCCTCTTTCTTTTGCTGTGTCAAGAGAGAAGGCTAGTGTGCATAAATCGAGCTGGTTTGTGTTGCTGGAGCGCCCTGAAGAAGAAGGGGTTGCCTTTTCCAGAGCTATGCTCACCGGATGATCCTTGGAGATAGCCCAGAGCGCTCTCCCAACAGATGAGTCTCTTGCTACAACAGCTCTGCTGGCTACCAGTCTGTTTCCAGGCACTGTCCAAAGTGCTGAAAGACAGTATGGGTTTTGAGATCTTTGAGGGAAGTCTTCCTCTTGGTACCGCCACTATCACAGGCACCCTTGGCAAGAATGCAGGAGAGGGCCTTCTTGGTGGCTGCCCCCAGACTTTGGAACTTCCTCCGTAGAGAAGCCAGACTGGCTCCCTCCTTGTTGTCCTTCTGCCGGCAGCCGAAGACATTCTTCTTCCAACAGGCTTTTGGGAATGGACTACTTTTAATGAACGGGTTGGCGCAGTATTGTTTTCATTATTTGCTTATCTGCGTGTTTTTAATAGATCTTATATTTTTATATATTTTTAATTCCACTACTGTTTGTTTTGTAACGATTGGGTTTCCCCCTATGTTCTTAGCTGTTCTTATTTTATCGGTAAGATGCCTTGTCAGGATGAAAGGTGGGGTACAAATAAATAAATACTGTATTTTTCCGTGTATAAGACTAGGATTTTTTTTTTACCAAAAAATTAGGTTTTAAATTGGGGCTCGTCTTATACACGGGTACTGCTGAGGAGTGTTTTCTTAATGTGGAATCCTCTAAATAGGGGGGTGTCTTATACATGGGAGTGTCCTATACATAGAAGAATATGGTATATACTACTACTACTAGGGACGCGGGTGGCGCTGTGGGTAAAACCTCAGTGCCTAGGACTTGCTGATCGTAAGGTCGGTGGTTCGAATCCCCGCAGCGGGGTGAGCTCCCGTCGTTCGGTCCCAGCTCCTGCCCACCTAGCAGTTCTAAAGCACCCCTAAGTGCAAGTAGATAAATAGGTACCACTTTATAGCGGGAAGGTAAACGGCATTTCCGTGTGCTGCTCTGGTGCTGGCTCGCCCGTTGCAGCTTCGTCACGCTGGCCACGTGACCCGGAAGTGTCTCCGGACAGTGCTGGCTCCCGGCCTCTTGAGCGAGATGAGCGTGTAACCCTAGAGTCGGTCATGACTGGCCCGTTCGGGCAGGGGTACCTTTACCTTTACCTTTATTACTGCTACTACTACTACTAATAATAATCAGTTTTTTTTCTGGGGTACCCAAAGGTATACAGTACTGGCACCTTTTTTGCTTTCTCAAATGTTAAATGTGTGACACTTCATGGTGAATACTGGCACTTTCCCCCTTAAAACAACAACAACAACAACATAATAATAATAGACAGACTGACCACCTGAGACATGGAGACATCCAGAAATGATTCCCATCCTGGTTCTGGTCTAGCTCATCAACACTATGGCAAATGCACTCCCCTGTATGTATGGCGCCTGTTCCAGTCTTTAAATTCGATTTTGGAGACATGGTCTACCATCAGAGTTGCTGCCAGGAGATGTAGATGCCCAGAGAAGGCAGGAAAATGTGAGTGCTTGCTAGGAACAGCAAGCCTTCTCCTGCATACAGTGGTACCTCGGGTTACATACGCTTCAGGTTACATACGCTTCAGGTTACAGACTCTGTTAACCCAGAAATAGTGCTTCAGGTTAAGAACTTTGCTTCAGGATGAGAACAGAAATCGTGCTCCGGTGGTGCAGCGGCAGTGGGAGGCCCCATTAGCTAAAGTGGTGCTTCAGGTTAAGAACAGTTTCAGGTTAAGAACAAACCTCCAGAATGAATTAAGTACTTAACCCGAGGTACCACTGTATATAGGTCCTGTGTTTCAGGCCAAGAGTTAGAGGCAGATCTCAGGTCTGGACCAGCTGAAGACCACTGGTTTAACGCTTTAAACATTAGTGTGGGCGCCTGGAATTGGGCCCAGAAATGAACTGCCAACCCATGCAAGTTATAAAAAGAATGAGCACGATTTGCGTGAATGTGTGGGGAGGGGAGAACCAGCCTTTACCCCCACACAGCAAAGAATGTGGACTTGAATCATCCTCCAGGACGTCAAAAGATAAAGATAAGAACATCTTGAGGAGCCCCCTTGTAATGTTCTCATCCTTTGAAAATGTCGTCTTCTCTTCTTCCACCCCTTACCTTTCTTTAAAGGAAATAAAGGCTCCACAATGAAGATCGTCACAATGAGTTTGGAAGAAACCCTCTTTTGTTGCGGACGGCTAATAATACATTTAAAAACTGCCTCGACAATAAGCGGAATTATATAAAGTGACTGAATAATTAGTAGCTACCAGCCTGACAAAGCTTTATTAAAATAGTGATGGGGGCCTGCTAAAATTATCGTTGTTTATGCATCGAGGAGGAAAAGAAGCAACTAACAATGAACCAGGAACAGGCCTAAGTTGAAACAGGCGAAGGGAAACGAAACATAGATCCAGGAGATGCCACACACATCCTCTGGGTGCACATTGTAGATAAAACGCAGTGAAAGACAATGGGCCATCCTCCTCCTTCTCAGCCTCACAGCTGAAGAACCAAACTACATCATACTCCGCAAGTGTCCCGGAAAAACTGGGACATCCCATTCTTAGCGCAAGAGAACGGCGGCCATTTTGTTGGCATGATCTCCCCTAAGCACTTTTTTTCTGGCCTGAGATCTACCTAACCTAGGGTTGCCATATTTCAAGAAGCAAAAATATAAGACATGGTTGCTCAGCTTTTTCTGGGTGATGGTCCATAAAGCTGTTGAGTTTCTTTTGGATGAAGGCAGTGGTGGATGGCAGGGTGGTGAATGAGCTTCTTTAATTGTCACCTAGGAGGCAACAGGGATCTGTCCGCCACGCAGCGCTTCCACTGGTGAACAGACGAAATCCTGGACATTCCCACCGGGCGCCAATTTAGCTCCCACCTCCTTCCAGATTTTTTCCGGAAACATATGATGACTCTACCTCACCCTGCTTGAAAATTCTAAGGAAAAAACAAACAAACCAGTGCAGTTTTGATATCACCAGTTAAAGCCAGTGTAGTTTTGAAAAGATTCAGTTTGCTATCCAATTGTATCCAAACATAGATGGAAATCTGCTCCTTGATTTCAGGAACCACCCTGCAAAATTTGGTTATGAGAGCTTAAGACATGCGCAAATGCAGACCAGGCAAATAAAGTACAGTCGTACCTTGGAAGTCGAACGGAATCCATTCCGGAAGTCCATTCAACTTCCAAAATGTTCAGAAACCAAGGCGCGGCTTCCGATTGGCTGCAGGAAGCTCCTGCAGCCAATAGGAAGCCGTGTTGGATGTTTGGGTTCCAAAGAACGTTCGCAAACAGAAACACTCACTTCCGGGTTTGCGGCGTTTGGGAGCCAAACCGTTCGACTCACAAGGCATTCGTCAACCAAGGTACGACTGAGCTCTCCTAATTATGCAAATGAGCTAGGGTCCTTTCCTTTCCTGTTCCTGACTCCCATCCCTGCCTATTTGGGCATCCTGCAAGCCCTGTGTCACTTTAGGATATTTGATTTATGTATTTAATCAAATTAACCATAAAAAACCCTCTGCAACTGATGCTCAGCTTTGATTTCCTCCCCGCACTGAAGGTAGGGATTGCAGTTTAAAAACAAAAATAGCCAAAACTGGTGTGTCCCACAAATGACAGCACTTTGGAGGTCCCAAGTCGCAAGGTGGTTAGATTGGTCTCAACTAGGGCCAGGGCCTTTTCAGTACTGGCCCCGACTTGGTGGAACGCTCTGTCACAAGAGACTAGGGCCCTGCGGGACTTGACATCTTTCCACAGGGCCTGCAAGACAGATCTGTTCTGCCTGGCCTTTGGTTTGGACTCAGTCTGACCCTTATGTTTCCCTCCCCTTACAGTTTCTATCTATGGGCTACTTTTAAAATGAGGCTGCATTTTAAATTGCATTTTAACCTGTATTTTAAATTAGTCCCCCCCCCATTATGTTTTTACTGTAATTTTACTGGTGTTAGCCACCCTGAGCCTGGCTCTGGCCAGGGAGGGTGGGGTATAAATAAAATTTATTTTTTTTTTTTTTGAATAATATTTATTAAAGTTTTCCAATTAATTACAAATTAATAAAACATCCAATTTCAAATCTTTTTCCAATTACATCCTTTCAGGACTTCCCCTTCCCTCCCCCCCTTGTATTCCAAATCTCTCAAATGATCTCAACAAGTTCTTCTCCTCAATTCAGACTTGTTATCCTTAACCCATTTTTTTTTTAAAAAAAACAACATTATTTTCCATTCCCCTAAAATCGGCTTATTCCCACCACGAGTTCCCCACTTTAGAATACCATGTAGATGTATATGGCCTAAATAAAACATAGTTTACGCCCTTTGGATTCCACATTTCCCACCCCCCCTTTTCCCGGTTGCGTTCCCAATGTTCCTCAATGTCCGATATTTCCACGTCTCTCTAAATCATAGTCCTTTGCCAGTCCTCTTTAGTTTCGAATGTCCAATCATGGAAGGATTCTGTCTCAAAGAAAGGCCCATTTTTTCCATCCAGATTTTTATATCCAGGAGTGAAAAACTCCAAATTATAATCCTTAAGCTTGTCAAATCTGGATGTCCCAAACGTCCCCACTTTTGACTTGGTCCAATTCTTGTTATTTTGTTGTTCTTATTGATCACACTCCTCTTTCTATTTCTTTCTGTCCCTGTTTTCCTGCACAAATGTCCTAATTCCAAAAGTTAGTTCCTTTACAGAGGCTTGTTATTCAGAAACAAAACATTACGTCAAGTTCCTTTCATTCCACAACAGATAATTCCATTGTCTTCTTCGGTGTAGTGGCCTCTGTAGTCATAATAATGTTCCATTTCTGCAGTTTCCCAGGAGATAAACAGTTCTGTTCCAATTTCCAGCTAAAACCACTTGTAATATCCCTCGGCTCCTCTAGGTGGATTGCAAAAACTGAGTTCTCTTCCAGATCGCGTCCATTAGCCCTAGTAACTTTATAATCCTTATTTAAAACAATTTGTATCCAATTTATAACAAATATAACCAGCAAAGTCCTTGTAACATAGTCTCTATCTTATTTTCCGCTTTGACAGCTCTTTGACAGCTGTCAAAACTTGCCTTTCTCCTCTCCAAACTCCGTCATCGATCGCTCCCGGGGTTCCAGGGGGGGTTGTTTTTAAGTCCGAATTCTACTTTCCTCCTCCAGCTCAATCTCATATTCTTCACTCGTGAGGTTAAAAACTTGCCAAAATGATGTTACTCCGATCTTAGTTATCAGATCCTTTGCTTTGACCCTTCTACAATGGAGGGGGTGGCTGACTTCCTTTTTTGCGCCTCCCCCGCTCGCTCCGAAATTTTTAAAATTTTTGTCCCTCTTTTTAGTCCAAGTTCCAATTACTTACGGGTTGTTCTTTTAGGTCCGAATTTTCAAAGGAAAAAGCCAGCGCTCTCCGCCGAATGGCATGCGGCTTCGCACGGCAGGGATAGCAGAGGACTCAAAACACCACGCTTCTCCCCGGCACCCGATCCGTAGCCTTTAAAAAGGCTCCTTCACGAGTCGGGAGGGCGCTAACGGTGTCAGCCGAGTCTCCATGTCCACGGCCCCCGTGGCCGTGGTTTTTAAGGGTCCCCGCATCGCCGGTGCGGTAGGACCCAGCCCCTGCCGTGCAGGCTCCCTCCGGAGCTCGGAGGGAGTCCGCCATTCGGCGATGGCGCCGACCCGGAAGTCCTGGGGTATAAATAAAATTTATTATTATTATTATTATTATTATTATTATTATTATTATTATTATTATTAAACCACTGGGAAAGTGTGGTGAAAAGAACAGCTTTAAATGAACAATAAAATGGTAGCGAATGATTTACTCGCACATGAAGTATGCATTAAGGCCTACCTATAGAATACTTAAGGAAAGAGCATGAGCTTGGGGAACACATAGATGCAACGATGCCTTTCAGTGCCTTCAGACTGACGTTGGGCTCAGCAATCTCCAGAGCAACACATCCTTTGATCTCGTTGGCTTCCTTGGGCACAGGCAGTTCATTCAGAGTCACGTGGACTTTGCTCCAGGCACTACTAGTGACTTGGGAGTCTCTTTTCACGCCTGCTGTGGTTTGGTAGCCTCCGTCCCCCCACCTTTCTGTAACGATCAGCTGAAAGGGATGTTGCTGTTCCTGATGGAAAGAGGCAGCCAAGCGAGAAAGCTAGGGTTTTTAAACTTTTCATGTTGAATTTTCATGTTAAATTTTCATGTTGAAGCTCAGCTTTTTTTTTTTTTTTGCATGCAAATGCTCTTATGTATTTTTATTTATTTATTAAATCCGTACACTGCCCCTCGTCCGTAGATCTCAGAAACAGCAAGAAAAAAACAACAAAGTACAGACTACACACGTGAAACGGATTTTACATTTACGAAAAACAACAGAGGTGAGCTGTGAGAATGGACTAACATCAAGAGAAGAATTAAAGGTAAAGGTAAAGGGACCCCTGACCATTAGGTCCAGTTGTGGCCGACTCTGGGGTTGCGGTGCTCATCTCGCTCTATAGGCCAAGGGAGCCGGCGTACAAATTCCGGGTCATGTGGCCAACATGACTAAGCCGCTTCTGGCAAACCAGAGCAGCGCACGGAAACGCCGTTAACCTTCTCGCCGGAGAAGGTAATTATTTATCTACTTGCACTTTGACGTGCTTTTGAACTGCTAGGTTGGCAGGAGCAGGGACCGAGCAACAGGAGCTCACCCCGTCGTGGGGATTCAAACCACGACCTTCTGATCAGCAAGTCCTAGGCTCTGTGGTTTAACCCACAGCGCCACCCGCGTCCCTAGAGAAGAATTAAGAGGAGATTAAAGAAGAATGACGTGGCTACTGAAGGAAGTAATGTTTGTAACAGAAGCGTGAAACCTGATTTTTTTTTATTTTAAAAAATGTATTAAATTAGTAATAAAAGTAATTGAGTGATTTGGACTGATTTGTAATCATTTGGGAAACTAATATTAATTAAAAAAACCCCTACAAAATACATAGCACAAATTAAGCAAAACAACAACAAACCAATAACGCCCCCCTTCTACAACACATTTAAGAGGGCATCGGAGGTCAATCAGTGTGTGTGTGTATGTAAGCTGTTAGGAGAATTTATTCTCTCTTTCTCATAACACCAAAACTCTTGGACACTGGATCAAACTGGATGTTGAAAGGTCCAACACTGAAAAACGAAAATACTTCTTTATGCAGTGCATGGTTATACTATGGACATTGTGAGTGCCACCAAATTGGATTGCTTTGAAAGAGGAGGAGAGAAATTCGTGGAGGAGGCGATTCACAGCTGTTAGCCATGATGGTTACACTCGGCTTCCAAAGTTGGGGGCAGAATTGTCTCTGAATACTAGTTGCTGTGAACAGCTGGAGAAGAGTGTGTTCTTGTGCTCCAGGCCTGCTTTGAGGATTTTCCACAGGCATCTGGTTGGCCATTGTGGGAACTGAATTTGGTAGCCCTGGCCTGATCCAGCAGCGCTATTCTTTTATTAGGATGCTGTCTTATACTGAGTCACTTTGGTCCATCGAGCTCAATACGGTCAGCAGGGTTTGGCACAGGGGACAATTCCCAACCATACCCGAGAATGCCAGGGCCTGAACATGGGACCTTCTGCATGCAAGCGGCTCAAGGTTTCAAAAAAAGATAGGGGATAATTCAGATAGAAATCTCCAAGAGTCAAAAAAGATTATTTATGTATGCCACTACAGTGGCCCGTATTTTGTTAGCCCCAAAATGGAAAACGAGGGAGGTCCCAACTAAAGAAGATTAGCAACTTAAGCGGATGGAATATGCTCAGCTTGCGAACTTAACATATAGAATAAGAGAACAAGAAGAACATTCGTTTAAAGAAGATTGGAAAATGCTTATTATAATATATGGGGGGAAACTGTGTACACTTGAAAAAGTTGGGAGCATGCAGATAAATTCAACAGTGTAAATAAGTTTTGATGGATGTAATAATGGAATACCAAATGGTTTCGTTTAAGTAAAATATGCAGGAATTTATGATACGCAAAATGAACCATGGAAAGGGAAGAAGGGAAGTCACTGATATTTTAAGGATATTTAAATAAGTATTCTAAATTGTAAAACAAAATATACAGTGGTACCTCGGGTTACAGATGCTTCAGGTTACATATGCTCCAGGTTACAGACCCCGCTAACCCAGAAATAGTACCTCGGGTTAAGAACTTTGCTTCAGGATGAGAACAGAAATCGTGTGGCAGCAGCAGGAGGCCCCATTAGCTAAAGTGGTACCTCAGGTTAAGAACAGTTTCAGATTAAGAACGGACCTCCAGAACGAATTAAGTTCTTAACCCGAGGTACCAGTGTGTGTGTGTGTGTGTGTGTGTGTGTGTGTGTATATGTAGCAACAGCAGCTAGGATTCTTTATGCGCAAAAATGGAAGGAAGAAGAAGTTCCTGCCAAAGAAGAATGGATAAGCAAGGTGATGGGGTATGTGGAAAGGGCAAATAAAATAAGAGAACCTAACAATGATTGCTTTGTGGAGGAATGGAAGCCTTTTTCAGACTCCTTAAAGAAATGCTGAATGAACTCGCGAGTAGGATTTGAACTATGAACAACGGGAGAAATGAGAGATTATAGTATCGTTTTGGTATAGGGGATAGAAAATCAGGCGCAGCAATAGGAGGAAAATGAAAGCATCATGGAAAACGGAATTCGACAAAATCAAAAGAAGAAATCACCATGCATTGAAGTATACAGTGGTGCCCCGCAAGACGAACGCCTCGCAAGACGGAAAACCCGCTAGACGAAAGGGTTTTCCATTTTGGAGGCGCTTTGCAAAACGAATTTCCCTATGGGCTTGCTTTGCAAGACAAAAATGTCTTGCGAGTTCCTGCGGGTTTTTTTCCCTCCCCCCCTTTTTCTAAGCCGCTAAGCTGCTTATCAGCTAATCCGCTAAGCCGCTAAGCCGCTAAAAGCCGCTAAAAGCCGCTAAGCCGCTAATAGCGCTAAGCCGCTAAGCCGTCAATGGGCTTGCTTCGCAAGACGAAAAAACCGCTAGACGAAGAGACTCGTGGAACGGATTAATTTCGTCTTGCGAGGCACCGCTGTATATGTTAAACTTTTGAAGTTTAATAAAACATAATTTTTTAAAAAGAGGAAAGTGTCTCAAGGTGTGGCTACCAAAAGACCCTTTCACAGCTGTGCAGTCACACCTCATGTTATGTCCGCTTTCAGGTCACGTCCCGCGGTGACCTGGAAGTACCGGAAAGGGTTACTACTGGGTTTCACCGCTGGCGCATGTGCAGAAGCGCAAAATGACGTCACGCGCATACACAAGAAGAAGAAGAAGAAGAAGAAGAAGAAGAAGAGTTTGGATTTGATATCCCGCCTTTCACTCCCTTTAAGGAGTCTTAAAGCAGCTAACATTCTCCTTTCCCTTCCTCCCCCACAACAAACACTCTGTGAGGTGAGTGGGGCTGAGAGACTTCAGAGAAGTGTGACTAGCCCAAGGTCACCCAGCAGCTGCATGTGGCGGAGCGGGGAAGCGAACCTGGTTCACCAGATTACGAGTATACTGCTTTTAACCACTACACCAAACTGGCACAGAAGCAGCGAATCGCAACCCGCGCATGCGCAGATGCACCGCTGTGGGTTGCATTCTTTTCATGTTGCGAATGGGTCTCCGGAACGGATCTCATTTGCAACCAGAGGTACCACTGTAATCCTGACACTGGTTTGCGAGCAGTGGCAAAAAGGCAGAGCTGTGGACCAGGAAGCCTCTCTGTCAAAAACTTAACCAAGCAACATTGCTGTCTTTTCTCACCAGCTGGCAATCTGCAAGAGGAAGAGAATGATTTATATGTGGAGGGCTTTGCTTTCAATGTGCGCACCCTACCCCCCCAACGCCCTTCCAGCGTGCTGCAGGAGGTCTTTCAGCATGCCAAACTCCTTTGACTGATCTCCGGTTTTGCTCATTCCTGCCTACTTATTCTTCCCGGTGGGAGCCGAGGGCCTGTTTACCCCCCGTGACTTCGTCCTGCTCTCTGACAAAGGGAGTGTCATCAGAGATGCCGTGGGGGGGGGGGGCTCAGTTGGGAAGTTAAATAATGGAGGGCAGGAAGAATTGGGCTGTTTGGTGGCTTTGCCGGGAACAAAAGTGTGTACGTGCGTGTACCGGCAAAAATACTCTACATGCACTCAGACCCACTAATATGTTTCAGACTTCCAGCCTGTTAAATAAAATCCTCTTTATAGTCAGCTCTCCTCACAAATGAAGCTGCCTTAAACTGAGGTCAGACCCTCCAAGTGTCCCTATTTCCCAGGGTCAGTCCCAGATTTACAGAAGCAGTCCCGGAATGTCCTGCTTTTCCTTAGGACGTCCCTATTTTCATCAGAGAAATGTTGGAGGGTATGGAGTTATGTGACGCCCCCAGCCAAGGAAATAAATAACTATACAACCTTTAGGAGACATCTGAAGGCAGCCCTGTATCGGGAAGTTTTTTTTTTATGTTCAATGTTTTATTCTGTTTTTATACATGTTGGAAGCTGTCCAGAAAGTCTGGGGAAACCAAGTCAGATAGGCAGGGTATAAATATTATTATTATGGAACAGGATGTCCCTATTTCCATCAGAGAAAAGTTGGAGGGTATGTGAGGTAGGTAGATCATTGCTCTGTCAAATTGAGTGTTGTCTACACCAGGAGCGGGACGATGTTTCAGGCCTGGAGGTTGCAAGTCCAGAGGACTTTTTCCAGGCCATTCCCTTTCCCTCAAGTTGTGGCTACACAACCAAGGTGCTGTGCAGATGGGCCCTAAGAATATGAGCTGAGCTCCTGCTTCCAATCTCACCTCAGCCACAAACCCGTTAGGTAGTGGTAGGGAAGCCTCTCTCTTTTTGCCTCAGTTTCACCGTCTGTGCAATGGGAATAATAATACTGAACAGCCTTGCGGCGTTGCTATAGTAGGGCCTTCTGTTGGTCAAGCTGCTTCAACACTCAAAAGGGATATGCAAATAGTTGTTGCTGCTGTTGTTGATTTCCTCAGTGCACTTCCTTCTCCATTCGAATGGCTATAATGACATTCAGCTCTCCCCTACTAGAGGTTTATTTCCTTTCATTTCCTCTGCCTTTTGTAAGGTTTTGATATTTAAAATGACCATCTGGTTCAACAGAGCATTGAGTGAATAATAGATCAAACACCTCTTTGGTGTATTTAATAAATGATGTACCTTTTTGCTTGCCTGGTTCAGAAGAGTGTTACATTTAGAGATTACACTTCATGGACTCTCATGCAGTATGTCCTAGCCAGTGATTAGGTCCCCCCCCCCATTCATTCATTCATTCATTGGATCATTTATTATTTTTTTGGTCTAAGGACAGCATTTCTTGGCAGCCAAAGGTATCAAAGGACCCAATTTAAGACAAGTTGAGACGCTCAAATCTTTTGAAAGACAAGCCAGGCGACTTGCTGTTGACATTATTCCATTGCTCTCTGCTGCCTGCTTCTCTGTCGGTACAAATGTAATCCAGCAAGCAACGTCCTCAAGACTGGCAGTGCAAGGTTTTACGGAATTTAATAGCAATATAGTGGACGCTCGGGTTGTGAACGTAATCCCTGCAGGATGCACGTTCACAACCCGTAGCATTTGCAACCCGCAGTGGTGCATCTGTGCACGTGCGGGTTGCAATTTGGCGCTTCTGCACATGCACAAAGCACGATTTAGCGCACTTTGCATGCACGACTGCTGAAACCCGGAAGTAACCCATTCCGGTACTTCTGGGTTTTCCGGTACTTCTGGGTCTCCTCCTACTCTCCCTGCGAGGAAGTCTTCTGCGCAGGGAGGGAGTGGGCAGAGGAGTGCCCGTGCTCTCCCCACTAATTTCGGGCGAAGAGTCTTGGAGACCCCTCTCCGAATCCCCCATCTGCCCCCCTTCTCTACTGGTGCTGCGCTGATTTCCTTCCCCAGCCGATGAGCTCCCTCTCTCCCTGCTGGGCCCCTTTCCAGCATCGCTCGGGAGCCTTGCCTCCACCTCTGACTCCGATGTCAGTTCCCTGACAAAGGACCACCAAAGAGACCTTTAAACAGTTCAGTGCAGTATAGCGTAGCACAGTATCAAAACAGATGTTTTCTTTGCAGCACATGGAAAGAATTTGCAGAACACAAACAGCATCCATGCTTCTCTTCCAGAGAATTGGCTCTTCCCCTGCAGTTCTCCACGGCATAGGAGAGATCAGGAAAGAGAAAGGCTTCTTTGTGTTGATGAGGAGATGAGTTAGTTTGTCTCAAATTAGACCTAATATAAATGAGATTTACCCAGCAAAAGCAAGCTCATACCTCTCCTTGAATTTGCATACATACTTAAGGTACATATGTAAGAGGCTCGTTTATGATTATATTATGGGAATGGTTCATGTTCTTAGGCAGCTGCCTTGTGTTATACTTCCTGGTTGTCCCACGATCAATTTATGAAGTAGTTGTGTTCTATGTTATAATATCAAGCACTGCTAGGAGTTGTTGCTTCTTGTTTTTCAACCTATTTCTAATAAAATAAAAAACTTGGGGTGACGTGAGCAAATTTTAATTCTGAAAGTGTGGCCCAGAGAAAAAAGTTGGAGAACCACTGGCCCAACCTATATCTCCTAGGGCTGCTGTAAAATTGGGTGGGGGGGAGACCTTTGTATGCCATTATTATTATTATTATTATTATTATTATTATTTAGTTAAAGCTATGGTTTTCTCAGTAGCGATGTATGAAAGTTAGAACAGGACCAGAAAGAAGGCTGATCGCCGAAGAATTGATGCTTTTGAATTACGGTGCTGGAGGAGACTCTTGATAGTCCCATGGACTGCAAGAAGATCAAACCTATCCATTCTGAAAGAAATCAGCCCTGAGGGCTCACTGGAAGGACAGATCGTGAAGCTGAGGCTCCAATACTTTGGCCACCTCATGAGAAGAGAAGACTCCCTGGAAAAGACCCTGATGTTGGGAAAGATGGAGGGCACAAGGAGAAGGGAACGACAGAGGATGAGATGATGGGACAGTGTTCTCGAAGCTACCAGCATGAGTTTGACCAAACTGCGGGAGGCGGTGGAAGACAGGAGTGTCTGGCATGCTCTGGTCCATGGGGTCATGAAGAGCCGGACATGACTAAATGACTAAACAACAATTATTATTATTATTTCAGCAGGAAAAATAAAGGCAGAGCTAGTTTGTGAAACAATTAGGAGCCAGACATTTTTGCAGGTACACTTCAAATCGCCTGGAGATGCAACAGTAGACCCCGGTCTCCTCCTGCCCAGCCCCACTATGAAGTATTTCCATAATATTTGAGTTCTTTACTCAAATATTTATTTAAGATTTATGTAACGTTTGAGCATTGTGAGGACTCAGGAGGCAGGCAAGCACCCCAAGATGCTTTACACTTCCCAGAGCTCTCTCTTTCTTCCATCTCATCCTGCAGGGAGAAGAAAACATTGCAGAATGGGAGGGGGCTTATAATGAAGAAAAAACTGCAAAAACAAGAAGCAGAACAGAGCACCTCTCTTGCCATGGTGAAACCCTCTCTGCTCCCAGCTTGCTAATTCTGGTTGTGACTTCTGGTGATGAAACAAAACAAAACGAAGCACATTGGGGAGGCATTCCTGACCCTAAACTTCCCTCCCCAAATGCTCTAGCATCCTGCATGCAAAGAAACTTATTTTGCAGGGGAGAACAGTCCAAAAATGACACCCCCCATCTCCCTCCTGTCTGAAGTGGTACAGTCCAAAATTCTACGACCTCCATGCACCATCTCATTAAGCGTAATGTGTAGAGCGGCACTTAAGAGTTAACCCCACCGGGATCATTATTGCTGCCGGCAGTGAACACGAGCTTTTTCGCAGCAGAGCCTGAGCTGCTTCTTTCCATCCTGAAGCCCAGTTGCCTAGCAATCGGAGGATCCTGCCTAAACCAAATGTATGAAAATATAATTCACTTTGCAAAAAGAGAAGAGAATGAGGCTCTTTATAATTTCAAAAGAGGCTGGCACAATAATGCACCAACTTCAGAGAGGAGAAGCTCGGCAGACGCTCTTTGGGAAATTATTCCGATGTTTTATTTTTCTTGGGCGAGCGCTGTAAGATTGATGGAAGAAGGTACACCGGTGCAAAATTGAGTTAGCATCCTTGATATAAATCATTCCCCTCCCCACTTCAGAACAGACAATATCTCTAACTAGAGCAAAATTACCGAAGATATACACTCTCCCTTCCCTCCCTTCTCCTTCCCTGATGATGTCTTTGACTGGGACGATATTACAGAATCAAAACTAGGATTTAAGATTGACAGCAGGAGTGGGGAACCTCTCAGTGCCCCAGTTCAAGGGCCTTATTCCGTCATGGAACTTTTTTTGGGGGGGGGGTGTCACATGCCACTCACTGGTGGGTGGGACAGGAGCCAGTAAGTGGGAGGAGTCACAAACGTGCTTCCAGTGTGAGCCAGTGTAGTGTAGTGATTAAGAGCAATGGACTCGTAATCTGGTGAACCAGGTTCCCTTCCCCGCTCCTCCACATGCAGCTGCTGGGTGACCTTGGGCCAGTCACACTTCTCTGAAGTCTCTCAGCCTCATTCACCTCACAGAGTGTTTGTTGTGGGGGAGGAAGGGAAAGGAGAATGCTAGCTGCTTTGAGACTCCTTCAGATAGTGATAAAGTGGGATATCAAATCCAAACTCTTCTTCTTCTTCAATTTGTAGAGTAGGCTATGTTACGGCCATGCACGTATCTGTGGCTTCTCTAGGTGTTGGGACCGGGCAGATGAGGAGAAGTGGTGGAGACCGCCACCCCAAGAGACTTCCAGAGGGGAGGACGTGTTGGGAGAGTGCTCCAGGCTATCTGCAGCCCCCCCCCCCCGGATCTCCGAGCATCGTTCAGTAAGCCTAGCTCTGGAAAAGGCATCCCCTTCTTTTCCAGGGCACTGCAGCGGCACAAACCAGCTTGATTTATGCACACTAGCCTTCTCTCTTGACACAGCAAAAGAAAGAGGCATCATAGTCCTAAACTACTATTTATTTACAGAATATTTACAGACAACAGCATTATGGCGTCTGTTCTCTCCAGCTCCGAGAACAAACACAACAGCGTAAAAGTGAAAGTGCAGTGTCACAAACACACACCGGAAGAGAGATAGGACAGTCTTCCTTTCTCACACTCAATTTAGACAGGTGTGTGAATTATACCAATCATAAAATCAGCATCGTGGAGCATGAAATCCTAACAGGAAGGAGGAGAGGGTAAGGACCTAGGGTTGTGGTTTGAGACGGGACACACCCCAGAGGGAGAGAGGAGCTGGGAAATAATGGGGAATGAAGAACAGGAGCCAGATAGCCCTGAAGAGAGACAGGAGTCAGATGTCAGAATCAGTACAGCAGGCAAGTGACACACGGTCTCTGGAGAGTATTGCAGAGCTCCCTCCTTCCCCCAGGACTAGACATTCTCTGCATGTCTCAGAGCAGGAAACCCCAAAGAGAAATGCCCTTAGCAGCCACCATAGGCAGCAGGAGGGGCTCTGAACACCAGGAACTAACTGCCGAGGGTGTGTGTGTGGAGTGGCACTCTAAGCAACATCGGCTCAAGCGTGAGGGTGTACTTTCGTGTCTTCCTGTGCTCCTGTGTAATAAAAGAATTGAAAAGCTCTCTCTGTGGACTCAGTTTGTTGTTGTTTAGTTGTTTAGTTGTGTCCGACTCTTCATGACCCCATGGACCAGAGCAAAGTCCAAAGGTGGAAAAAAAGTTATAGCTCTTTTTAGATAATCTGATAGTGAATGTGAAACGCAGAGCTTTATTTTAAGCAGAGCCGCTTGCAACACACACAAAAATAGATTTTTGTGACACAAAGAGAGAGCACTGGGTGACTCAGAACACGCCATTAAAAACAACAACAGATACACATATAAGACAAATCTATGGGCATGTGCACACTCCTACTATTTTCCTTTTTAAATAAAAAAAAGGGGAATGTTAAGCTGAAATGTGTTCTGTGTGAAGAAAGGACTCTCTTATCTGGCCTGAATCTTCCTGCATCTCAAAGGTGTTCTTTAGTCGTTTAGTCGTGTCCGACTCTTCGTGACCCCATGGACCAGAGCACACCAGGCACTCCTGTCTTCCACTGCCTCCCACAGTTTGGTCAAACTCATGCTGGTAGCTTCGAGAACACTGTCCAACCATATCGTCCTCTGTCGTCCCCTTCTCCTTTTACCCTCCATCTTTCCCAACATCAGGGTCTTTTCCAGGGAGTCTTCTCTTCTCATGAGGTGGCCAAAGTCTTGGAGCCTCAGCTTCAGGATCTGTCCTTCCAGTGAACACTCAGGGCTGATTTCCTTCAGAATGGAGAGGTTTGATCTTCTTACAGTCCATGGGACTCTCAAGAGTCTCCTCCAGCACCATAATTCAAAAGCACCAATTCTTCGGCGATCAGCCTTCTTTATGGTCCAGCTCTCACTTCCATACATCACTACTGGGAAATCCATGGAGTTTTCTTGGCAGGGATACTGGAGTGGCTTGCCGGTTCCTGCTCTAGGTAAGGATCACGTTTGGTCAAAACTCTCCACTATGACCTGCCCATCTTGGGTGGCCCTACATGGCATAGCTCAGCTGTACAGCTGCAAATAAAATGTTTTAAGTGTGCTTTAAGTGCAATATACAAGGTGACACTAGATGGCGATGGTGAGCCATATGGAAAATTCAATGTGCAGTGGTAACTTGGTTTTTTATATGTGTGTAGATTTCATCTGTATCTCTGATTTTGTTAGGCAGGTAGCCAGTGAGTGGTTGACGCCACCCCTGACAATAGACTTGTGTTTCTAGATCCAGGCAAGAAAGGGATATTATTACAGATACTGTCCAACCGAGCAAAAGCATCTGTGGTGACCAAGGGTCTACCAGCTCCATCTGGTGTGCTGGCTGAGTCCCTACCTGCTTGTGCATTGTCTCTCCAGGGTGGTTCATGCTCTTGTTATCTCCCGCTTGGACTACAGTCATACCTCGGGATGAATACGCTTCAGGTTAAGCATTTTCGGGTTGCGCTCCGCGGTGACCCGGAAGTAACGGAACGCATTACTTCCGGGTTTCGCTGCTCGCGCATGCGTAGATGCTCAAAATGACGTCACGCGCATGCACGGAAGCGGTGAAACGCGACCTGCACACGTGCAGTCACACAGTCACGTGTTACGTTCACTTCAGGGTGCGAGCGGGGCTCCAGAACGGATCCTGTTCACACCCAGAGGTACCACTGTACTGCAATGCACTCTACGTGGGGCTACCTTTGAAGGTGACTCAGAAACTACAGCTAATCCAGACTGCAGCTGTCAGATTGGTGACTGGGAGCAGCTGCTGGGACCATATAACACCAGTCCTAAAAGATCAATTTGGTGCTGACCTTTAAAGCCTTAAACGGCTTTGGTCCAGTATACCTGCAGGAGTGTCTCTGCCCCCATCATTCAGCCGAGACACTCAGGTCCAGTGCCGAGGGCCTTCTTGCGGTTCGCTCATTGAGAGAAGTGAAGTTACACGGAATCAGAAAGAAGGCCTTCATCTGAGAGAGAGGGAGGCTACAAAACCCTCCCTCTTCCTTCATTCGAAAACTTTGCGGGCACCTTCTCTCTTGATCAAGGAGGCTGGGAAGAGTCTTACGGAACTTTGTCACATTCAAACACTGCACTCTTTTCTTTCTCTCTTGAGGGCAACCTTATCTCTCCATCCTCCTTTTCTACACAGTCATTAAAAGACACATCTTTTGGAACCGTAAACTCAAAGACCTGCCATCCCACAGCTGCCCTCTGTGTTTATTAGAAGATGAATGCACACCACCAGGTGATGTGCCTAATTAAGTCTTTCTTAATATGATAAACTTTTTTCTCTCCGCGTGTCTCATTATCTTGGGAACGACGTGACCTTCATTCCATCTCTTCATTCTACATGGGGTTCGTGAAAGGGCGCGAAGGACAAAATAAAAGCTGAATGCTAATAGCTAAAATTTCAATGGGGACATGGCCAATTTGCAGCCATCAGCTATTGAACCACCTTCTATTGTAACCTAAATAGCAATCTCCCCCGATTCCCTTGCCTGTTCACATACCTGCTGATACACATACATTGTAGAGTCTTGTGAATTGTGCGATGGATGAAGAGAGCACAAGCCTTGGAGGAGGAGGCCAGTTTCATGTGTCAGGACACTACAAAAGGTTGTTTTCTGCTACTCCAGAGAAGCGGACATGGAGCAATGGTTCCAAACTACAAGAAAGAAGATTCCACCTAAACATTAGGAGGAACTTCCTGACAGCGAGAGCTGTTCGACAGTGGAATTTGCTGCCAAGGAGTGTGGTGGAGTCTCCTTCTTTGGAGGTCTTTAAGCAGAGGCTTGACAACCATACGCCAGGAGTACTCTGATGGTGTTTCCTGCTTGGCAGGGGGTTGGACTCGATGGCCCTTGGGGTCTCTTCCAACTCTATGATTCTATGATTCTATGATTCTATGATTCTAAGACACCCACAGAATTGTAGACTTGGAATGGAGCCCAAGGATCATCTAGCCAAACCCCGGGAACAGTCTCCAGCCACTGCCTTGACGATGATGCGATGCCAGCTCCGATCTGCTTTGTGAGTTTTTGTGAGCGCGGTGTGTGCCCTTCCAATAATTCTGATCGGACTGATTGGAAGGGCACATGCCTGTCACAGCCTCCTCATGCTGCTCTGCCAGTGCCCTGCAGAAAAAATGAGCCTGAGGCCATTGCCCTGGCAACCCCGCTCCCGTGCTATGCCACTGTACCTTATACCATTTGTACTGGTCTTGCTCCTATACTTGTGGTGGGAAACATATATGCCTACTTAGTGCACAGACCCCAAGACCTGATCTGAAGGAGACCCCTGCAGCCTGCTGGTGAATGGAGGGCCTAGGAGCCAACTCCTAGGGGCCGAGTTCCTTTCGGCTGCCCCCACTAAATTATTTGAGGGGGACCACCTCCCCCGAAGTCAGTGGGCATTGCCATGCAGGTGGTGTGTTTGAGCTGCATCTTGTGTTCCATTGTGCAGGCTTACCTGGTCCCTGCAATATTTAATTCCGATTGGCCCCCCTGCTGGAGGGTTCAATCCTGCTCGGGTCTGCTTCCCCATTGCGTGCATTGTAGGGGGAAACTAGACGGAACCAGTGGTCCGACTTAGTGTTAATACAGCTTCCTACGTTTCTGCAGCATGCACCGTCCATGCGTTAGACCAATTGGTTTGCGTCTAATTGTACATGGGAATTCTGGAAATGCCTCCTCCTTACAGAGCAAATCATCAGGCTGCCTTCTGTTACAAAATTAGCAGCCGCTCATTCCTCCCCACTCGTTCTTTCGTTGCTGTGGGGCTTCCAGCATGGTCAACGGCTGAAGAACTGGATCATTTAGTTATCGAATTTCTCGATGGCAATTAGAGCTGGCTGAATGGATCATTAGGGATAATTTATTGCAGGAATTTAACTTGTCTTCCGCATTAGCGAGCAAGACATGATGGGTCAATCCTGTGCTGTGTTGCCCAGTAGGCAGACTAAGCATGTGCTGTTGGCACCAGCAAAGCTGGGGAACCGAAATAAATGAGATTATTTCCCTCCTTCGGAAGAATTAGAAGTTCAATATTTCCAAAAAAAGTAGTCATCATGGGGGGAAACAAAACTTTGTTAGTCTTTCCGACACTCCACACTCTTTTTCCATTTTTCTGTTCTCCTTTTATTACTTAGCCTCACCTAAACCAGGGGCATCTTACCAATGTAGATCAAAATAATGTAAGGAAATCAGATCCTGTTGTGTGTTGCAATAAATCTATGTTTTTATTATCAATATATTTTCCGGAGTTATATGTACTTGATTCATTTTCTTTACTGTGTGTGTGTGAGAGAGAAAATATTGCACATTGTGTAATTTTTAAAATGGTTTTTATTTTGAATTGCCTATGGGGTGTACCATAATTTTTCAGTGCTTAGGGCCTTCAAAGTGTTAGAATTCCTGCTCTGTGATTGCAGTCATGGGATTTTTGTCTATCACATGACGGTGTATGTTTTGACTCCACAGAGTGGGAAGTGACTAAGACAGGATGTCTGTGTTACTGTGTTCCGTGAAGTGGGACTATTGTCCTTTGTTCTTTCTCTCTTTGCTGCCTGATGCTAGAGAGAGAGGGAGCCATGTTGCAGTGCTCCGTGTGTGTTTATATGTAAATAAAGTAGATTAGCCAAAATGCTGAGTTGCTGAGGTCTGTCACGCAAGTTGCGCAAACTCTGCGGATCCCTAAGTGTGCCGGTGTCGGTTGGCATCGGTCGCTGTGATGTTTGGGCTGAAGAAAGCTTTTGAAGCTCCCGAACGATCGACCAGGAGGGAGAGAACATGCCAGTCGGGCATGTGTCTCTGCCAGGGTCCTACTCGAGTGTAGGCCAAGCTCCTGACACAAAGGTCTTAAACCAATCTGCTCTTTTCCCTCCTGCTAACATTTTCTTTCCTTTTCAGTCATGGGGCGTTCCAGATTGTCCCAGCTCCCACCTAAACCACAACAGTAGGTGCACTTACTTATAAGTAAGGCATTAATGCTTTATTACAACAGATTAGTGATACAGACTCACTGGCACTGAAAGACCCAGATACTGGGGATTGTTGAGTTAGTTTCCCTGATTCTAATTCTGGCACTTCTATCCCAGATTCTAATGTTCCTTTTACATGGCATTTCATTATGGAACCGTGGCTTTTTGACTGATATATCGCTGCAACGTGCTAATTTTCAAATGTCAGGAAAGAACAGTATGCCAGATTCTGACCCAAAATTTTCAACACAAGGAAATTTCAACATAAAACTCCGACAATTTTCTGGGTTAACGGAGTTGCAAATGGATTTATTTCCCCCTGGAAGCTCATAACGTAGAAATGAGCACTAGACTACAGCTAGATTTCAGTAGTTTTCCAGTCCAAGGTGGATGGTACTTCCTCAGGCTTGGTCTCATTCTGCTGCACTCTCCAAACAGAGTTCCAGGTCCAGCAGGGTTTATCGAATGAACTCCACAATGAGTATTTGAACCCACCAATGTCTGGATTCTCAGTGTCTGGTTTGAAAGGTAAAGGTAAAGGACTCCTGGACGGTTAAGTCCAGTCAAAGGGAACTATGGGGTTGCGGTGCTCATGTCTCTTTCAGGCCGAGGGAGCTGGTGTTTGTCCACAGACAGCTTTCCGGGTAATGTGGCTAGCATGACTAAACCGCTACTGGTGCAACAGGACACTGTGATGGAAACCAGAGCGCACGGAAACACTGTTTACCTTCCCGCTGCAGTGGTACCTATTTATCTACTTGTACTGGTGTGCTTTTGAACTGCTAGGTTGGCAGGAGTTGGGACAGAGCAACAGGAGCTCACTCCGTAGCAGGGATTCAAACCGCTGACTTCTGATCGGCAGGCCCAAGAGGCTCAGCGCAGGTGGCGCTGTGGTCTGGTTTAATAGAGGGGTGCAGACATTGTCTACCATTTTGTAACTGCTTCCTTTAGCCTGTTACATCCACCCTGTGAACAGGGAACCCCATGATCTGTGGAGTTGGAGCAAAGCTCCGCTGTTATTATGACCCACCTTTACAGGGGTCCAGAAAGGCCTTAGATTTTTGGGTCTGGTGGGGAATGGTTAAGCCTCCCCTTTTTTGCATGCTCAGCTTCCAAAGCTGGAACATGGCTTCAGTTGTTAGCTTGGCAGTGGACGGATCCAGATGTCCAGCCCTCAGGGAGCTTCCTTTCTTCCTTGGCCTCATTGCTAGCTCTTGACAGATTCCCTACCTACACAGCCAGAGACAGAAGCCCCATCTCTGTTATGAAATTTGGGGTGGCGGGTGTCAATGTCGCAAAGGGACAGCCGTGTTCTTCTGTTGAAGCCAAAACAACAAAGAGCCCACAAGAGACCAATTGAGATACATAATACATTGCACAGATGTATGTGTGCAGCGAATAGGGCTGTCGACCACAGATGCTTGTGGCATAAATGCATTTGTTAGCGCATGACTCTGTCTCTCCTCTTACCCATACATCTCCCCTTTTCCAAACAGGTTAAACCCAGCCAGGTGGGCAGGGTCTGTGTGTGTGTGTGTGTGTGTGTGTGTGTGTGTATCTATACACACACTCTCTCTCTTAAATTGTTTAACAATGCTCTAGGTCTCTCTGGAGCTTTCTAGTTTTGGCTGGACCATTCCTGATGATTCTTCGTTTCCCTTAGGCATTAACAGCTCAGTGTTTCCCTGGTGATGTTTTTCCTGGTGTGTTCCTTCTACTTCTTCCCTCTCTTTTTGGTAACTGGAAAAATTGAGTCTCTGATTGCATGCAATTTTCTTGGAGCAGTGTTCATTCAGAAATAAGTGCATGTTGCAGCCCAGTAAGTCCACAATTTCCTTGTTTCTTAGCATTCTTTTCCTCCAGAGGGTGTCCCTTCTCTGAAGTACCTGCTCCTGTTGTATTTCTGATTCCCCAGGCTTCTCCCTCCACTAATTGTATCAGTGGAAACATTAGTAGTTTTTTCTCTCTCTGAGACTTGCATTCTGGCCTCGGTTGCAGCAACAGCTTGTGCAATCTAGAGTCAGATGACAGTGTTGCCGGAGTCTTTTTTCGCAGCTTGCAGTCTTGAATCCGTAACACTATCTGATCTCTAAAAATGTGAACCACCCCGAGACCTCTGGATGAAGGGTGGTATGCAAATTTAACAACAACAGCAACAACAACAACAACAACAGCAACAACAACAACAACTCTTTTAGGGTCCCAAGCTACATAGAGGAGGGAGAAAGGTTGTTTTCTGCTGCTCCAGAGAAGCGGACACGGAGCAATGGTTCCAAACTACAAGAAAGAAGATTCCGCCTAAATATTAGGAAGAATTTCCTGACAGTAAGAGCTGTTCGACAGTGGAATTTGCTGCCAAGGAGTGTGGTGGAGTCTCCTTCTTTGGAGGTCTTTAAGCAGAGGCTTGACAACCATATGTCAGGAGTGCTCTGAGGGTGTTTCCTGCTTGGCAGGGAGTTGGACTCGATGGCCCTTGTGGTCTCTTCCAACTCTATGATTCTATGATTCTATGATTCTATGTCTGATTCACCAGCTTAAGGTCCGTCAAGACTTCCTCTACTGATTCCCCTTCCTGCAGCACTCTGAGGTGAAACTTTTTATCTTTCCTTAAGTCTCATTGCTCTGAGGCATGTAATGGTCTTTAGAACTGCTGGAAAAACTAGCCTGTTTCTCCTGGCTTAATTGCATGGCATGTCTACTGCCTCATTACCTGGCTATACGCAAAAATGTAGCTACCTCTTGAGAATCTTCTTTTTCATCCTTTCCTGTAGCCTGCATGCAGATGGCAAAGCCTTCCTTAAACCTTTCCCAGAATTCGGTTGCATTGCCACTGAGTTTCAGCTCCCTGGGGAACTTCGAGCCATTCCATCTTTTAATCTCAGTTTCCTTCTCCTTACCTTTCTTGCTGACCCCACTCCCAGGTACCATGTAACGCTCTCTGTTTAATGAGGCGCAGGTCAGAGAAGCTGAACGAGAAATAGTTTTATTGAAGAACTATGTGCAACAGGTCTTTTCTCCTTCAGCTACTTTCTTGCTCTGCTCCTAGCCCTGTATCCTGCTGGGACCTAGCCTCCTAAACTAGGTACCCTTAAACATTTATTCTTACATCTTCTTTTTTATAAACATTCATAGCAGTTTCCTGATACCAGGAAAAGGGATTCTATGGAATGCAGATAGAGAGAATTGATAAGAATCATGATCTGTTGTGACTTTGACGGAAGCATACAATAGACAAACCTTCTTGTGTTTTGGCTCATTTTCCCTTCCCCCCTTTTTTCTTCCTTCTCCTTCTCCTTTCCTTCTTTTTTTCTTTTTTCTTTCCCATAATGGCTTATGTTCTATGCCATGTACTTTGATTTTTTTTGTAGTTTTATAGCCTTTTCCATTTTTAAGGATTTTTCTTTTGTAATTTTGGTTGTTTATATTTATCTGTATTTGTTTAAAGCAAAAGAAAAATTACTAAAAAAAGAAAAAGAAAACATTCATAGCACTAATTATGGAATTGTGACATTGAAAGGGACCTCAAAATTTATTCAGTTCAACTCCCTGCCAGTGCAGGAACTCTACAACTACACCATACAGAGCTGGCCCAAGACATTTAGACACCTGAGGAGAACCACAAAATGGCGCCCCTCGTCACCAGGGATGAAGGGGTGAGATATGATCTACAACAGGAACAAGGGGGAATTGAAGATCTACACTGGAAAATGGGAGAGCAAAATAAAATCAACCTTGTATTTTCAATCCCTATAGAAGACCTTCCTGTTTCACAAGCCTTCTAATTGGATTTTTTAAAATCCCAGTTTGCATTTAATTGTTTTCACATATGACTTTTATATATGTTTTTATATGTGACGTTGTTTTAGGTATGGTCTCTCTCTCTGTATATATATATATAGAGAGAGAGAGAGAAAGAAACTTTGTTTCGGATGTTTTTATCATGGATATTTTTGCCGTGAATCGGTCTGAATCATAGCCATTAAAGGTCTCAGTCAATATTCCCCCAAAACCACAATGAACGAAACGGGAGAGGGGATGACCCCAACACTTTCTGTTCCTATCTCTTTCTACTTTTTAAAATGTGGCAGACAGTTTGTGTCATGGCACACCCCACAGCTGCTGTTCTGTATCATGTGGCCCCGCCTAGCAGCCATTTTGTGGCTGGCGGCCATGACGCTTCTTCAAAATTCCAAGTGTGCCTACCAGACCCAAAATATTGGTGACCCCTGTTGTACAATGCCAGCATCCTTCTTATTCAAAGCAGCAGAGCTAGTCCTACAGCTCAGCTTTACATTTGCTGCAGAACACCTTCTCACAGCAGTGTGCCTGTCAGGTTTTTGTGGTAGATTATGAAAGAGGTTGTTCCCCTTCCCTTTGCTACTGCTGGTTTCCACATAATGACCTTTGTACAGAGCTCCCAGGAGACTCGTGGGGATAAGGATTGTAGAATTTGAATTTTAAGCGGGCACTGTCCTTCCTTTTGAATAAAGTTCACAACATAGGAGAGCCTGCTTTTCCAGCTGAGGCCAAATCCTTGGGCTTCTGACTTCTGCAGCTCCAACTAAGTGTCTTTTGAGTTAGTTTTTCAGCGTACCGGAGAAGGTTGCATCTGGAGTGGTGTCAGAAGTCAATGCCTTTCAACAACAGCGCAGGAGAGCCAAGCATCGATCCCTGACCCTATGCCATTCCTACTTAGCCTGGTTTACTCTCACACACATTTTCTTTCAATAAGATTTTTATTTTCCAAAATAAAAACTTTTGCCAACAATAGCTGGAGACAAGTCTAGTTATATAATAAAATCTCCACAAAAAACATTACGTTCAGTTTGCAGTGTCCTTCAGACATTAATGGTTAATATTACCTCTCCAGAGACAATTTTCTAGGGACAGTCATGGATTTAAAGAAGCTGTCCTGATTTCTGATCTGATCCCAGAATGTCTCGCTTTTCCTTAGGAGGCTCCTATTTTCATAGGAGAAATGTTGGAGGGGGTGGAGTTATGTGACTCCCAAGCCAAGGATATAAGTAACTATGCAACCTTTAGAAGGCATCTGAAGGCAGCCCTGTATAGGGAAGTTTTTTTAAAAAAGTCTAATGTTAATAATAATAATAATAATAATAATAATAATAATAATAATATAATAAATTATTTATATCCCGCCCATCTGACTGGGTTTCCCCAGCCACCACGCTGGTCGGCTTCCAACAGAATATTAAAATACATTAATCTGTTAAACATTAAAAGCTTCCCTAAACAGGGCTGCCTTCAGATGTCTTCTAAAAGTCAGGTAGTTGTTGTTCTCTTTGACATCTGGTGGGAGGGTGTTCCACAGGGCGGGTGCCACTACCAAGAAGGCCCTCTGCCTGGTTCCCTGTAACTTGGCTTCTCACAGCGAGGGAACTGCCAGAAGGCCCTCGGCGCTGGACCCGTAGAACGATGGGGGTGGAGACGCTCCTTCAGGTATACTGGACCGAGGCCATTTAGGGCTTTAAAGGTCAGCACCAACACGTTGAATTGTGCTCAGAAATGTACTGGGAGCCAATGCAGGTCTTTCAAGACCAGTGTTATGTGGTCTTGGCAGCCACTCCCAGTCACCAGTCTAGCTGCTGCATTCTGGATTAGTTGTAAAACAATACAAACCAAAAAACAGTAAAAATTACAAACATACGAAAATTAAACAAATTCCCAAACCCGACTAAACATCCATCCCCCCCCCACCCAAAAATTTTTTTAAGGGAAAAAAGAAAATTTAAAAACATTTTAAAAAGAACTGCGCTGTTCTGAGTCCTCCTGGGCGGCAGCCGTGGCAACCGTCCTTATGAGGCCTGTCAGGCCCCGCCCTGGGCCAGGTGGTGAGTGGCAGGAATGTTTTTATATTATTATGTTTTTATATTTGTTGGAAGCTGCCCAGAGTGTTGGAAGCTGCCCAGTCAGATGGGCAGGTTATTATGCTGTTGTTGTTGACACCCCTGATCATAGAATCATAGAATCATAGAATCATAGAATCATAGAATCATAGAATCATAGAATCCTAGAACCCTAGAACCCTAGAACCCTAGAATCCTAGAGTTGGAAGAGACCACAAGGGCCATCGAGTCCAACCCCCTGCCAAGCAGGAAACACCATCAGAGCACTCCTGACATATGGTTGTCAAGCCTCTGCTTAAAGACCTCCAAAGAAGGAGACTCCACCACACTCCTTGGCAGCAAATTCCACTGTCGAACAGCTCTTACTGTCAGGAAGTTCTTCCTAATGTTTACATTGGAGAAATGTTGGAGGGCATGTGATGGTTGTGAGATGAAGGAAGCTCTGCCTCTCACTTCTCCTGGGAAGCAGTGAGGATTTGGCCTGATGAGTGGGAGATAGACTCATCCAAAGCCTCACTATCAGGTCCACGTAAAATCTTTCTTCCTGGCAGCAGCATGACTGTTACACTGAAATATACCAAGTCAGACCATTGATCTATCTAGCTCAGCAGGAGTCACATCTAGAGAATCCCTGAGAGATGACCTCTCAGTCTTCTGTTCTCCAGCATGAACATACCGAGCTCCTTCAACTGTTCCTCATACGGCTTGGTTTCCAGACCCTTTATCATACTGGTCGCCCTCCTCTGCACACCTACCAGCTTGTCAATATCCTTCTTAAATTGTGGTACACAGAACTGGACACAGTGCTCCAAGTGTGGTTTGGCCAGAACAGAATACAGTAATACTGTATACAGCAATACTGTATTCTCGGGTAGGAGGAGGAGTTACGCTAAGACCAGACCATGTCATTACAGAGAAGGCAGGTTTAGTCGTTGTCTGAGGACTATCCCTGCCTCCAGGTCTGGTCCTGACCAGATGGATACTAGAATCAGCAAGGGATACCCACATGACCTGAAGGTGCTGCTGTGCAATGCCAGGTCAATGATTCATAAGACCACTGCCATCCATGACCTGATCATGGATGGAGGATTTGACCTGGCATGTGTAACAGAGACTTGGTTGAATGAAGCAGATGGGCCTGTTCTTGCCGCTGCTTGTCCACCAGGTTTCTCTTACGCACAGCAACCCAGGCCTTGTGGGCGGGGAGGGGGGGTTGCAGTGATTTTTAGGAAGTCATTAGTTTGCACCAGGCGTCCTATTGGGAAGACCCAGTTTTCTGAGTGCATGTTCTGGAAGTTGGGCAATAGGGGCAGTACAGGATTCCTTTTGGTGTACCGACCTCCCCGCTGCACCAAGGATTCCCTGCCCGAGCTGCTTCAGGTCGTGGCGGATGTTCTCCTGGAGACGCCTAGTTTGGTTGTCCTAGGGGATTTTAATATCCATGCCGACACGACCTTACAAGGGGCCGCTCGGGACTTCGTGGAAAGCATGGCCTCCATGGGGCTGTCCCTGAATAAGTTTGGCCCAACCCATAGCCGCGGACATGCCTTGGACCTGGTGTTTACCTCTACGGATGTTGGTGATCTGACACTAACTAAAAGTGAAACAAAAGAAGTGCCATGGTCAGATCACTTCCTGGTGCAACTGGACTTCTCCGCGACCCTTCCCCTCTGCAGGGAGGTGGGACCGATTCGGATGGTCCGCCCCCGCCACTTAATGGATCCAAATGGTTTCCAGAGAGTGGTAGGGGATGCTTTATCCCATGTTGATGGCCTTTCAGTTGATTCCCTGGTGGCCCGCTGGAATGTGGAGTTAACCAGGGCTATTGACTGTTTGGCTCCGAAGCGCCCTCTCCGATTGCATGGAGCCCGGAGAGCCCCGTGGTTTTCCACGGATCTGAGGGCAATGAAACAATCGTTGAGACGGCTAGAGCGCCGGTGGCGGATAACTCATTCTGAAGCTGACCGGACACAGGTTAGAGCTCAATGTCGAGCCTACCAAGTGGCGGTAGCGACGGCGAAGAAAACTTTCTTCGCCGCCTCTATTGCATCTGCAGAAAACAGCAGCAGGAGACTTTTTCAGGTGGTCCGCAATTTAGCGGAACCACCTGCTACATCGGGGCCCAGTACGGGCCACATGATCTCCTGCAATGATTTTGCAAAGTTTTTTGCAGATAAAGTCGCTCAGATTCGGGAAGAGGTAGACGCCACCGTGGGAGCAGGGCCGGGGCGGGAGAGTGCTAGAGTCCTGTCTAGTCAAATTGCATGGGATCAATTCCAATCTGTTACCACCGAGGATGTGGACAGGCTGCTTGGACGAGTGAAACCAACCACCTGTCTCCTTGATCCTTGCCCATCCTGGCTTATAAAAGCTAGCCGGGAAGGACTGGGCGATGGGCTTCGTGGGGTGGTGAATGCTTCCCTCCGTGAGGGAGCCTTCCCAGACCCACTGAAAGAGGCGGTTATCAAACCACTTCTTAAAAAACCATCTTTAGATGCGGCCACGATGGCCAACTATCGCCCAGTCTCAAATCTTCCATTCTTGGGCAAGGTGATTGAGCGAGTGGTTGCTGAACAACTCCAGGCACGCCTGGAAGAAGCGGACCATTTGGATCCCTTCCAGTCGGGATTCAGGCCTCATCTTGGGACTGAAACTGCCTTGGTCGCACTGGTTGATGATCTCCGGCGGGCCAGGGACAAAGGTGAGAGCTGTTTCCTGGTTCTGCTGGATCTCTCAGCGGCGTTTGATACCATCGACCATAACATCCTTCTGGACCGTCTTGAGGGGCTGGGAGCTGGGGGCACTGTCATACAGTGGTTCCGCTCCTTCCTCCTGGGCCGTGTTCAGAAAGTGGTGGTGGGGGATGAGTGTTCAGACCCCTGGGCTCTCACTTGTGGGGTGCCTCAGGGTTCTGTCCTCTCCCCCATGCTTTTCAACATCTACATGCAGCCGCTGGGAGAGATCATCAGGGGGTTTGGGCTGGGTGTTCATCAGTATGCGGATGATACCCAGCTCTACCTCTCTTTCAAATCAGAACCAGTGAAGGCGGTGACAGTCCTGTGTGAGTGTCTGGAGGCGGTTGGAGGATGGATGGCGGCTAACAGATTGAGATTGAATCCTGACAAGACAGAAGTACTGTTTCTGGGGGACAGGAGGCGGGCAGGTGTGGAGGACTCCCTGGTCCTGAATGCGGTACCTGTGCCCCTGAAGGACCAGGTGTGCAGCCTGGGAGTCATTTTGGACTCACAGCTGTCCATGGAGGCACAAGTTAAATCCGTGTCCAGGGCAGCTGTGTACCAGCTCCATCTGGTACGCAGGCTGAGACCCTATCTGCCTGTGGACTGCCTCGCCAGAGTGGTGCATGCTCTGGTTATCTCCCGCTTGGACTACTGCAATGCACTCTACGTGGGGCTACCTTTGAAGGTGACCCGGAAACTACAACTAATCCAGAACGCAGCAGCCAGACTGGTGACAGGGAGCGGCCGCCGAGACCATATAACACCGGTCTTGAAAGACCTACATTGGCTCCCAGTACGTTTCCGAGCACAATTCAAAGTGTTGGTGCTGACCTTTAAAGCCCTAAACGGCCTCGGTCCAGTATACCTGAAGGAGCGTCTCCACCCCCATCGTTCTACCCGGACACTGAGGTCCAGCACCGAGGGCCTTCTGGCGGTTCCCTCACTGCGAGAAGTCAAGTTACAGGGAACCAGGCAGAGGGCCTTCTCGGTAGTGGCGCCCTCCCTGTGGAATGCCCTCCCACCAGATGTCAAAGAGAACAACAACTACCAGACTTTTAGAAGACATCTGAAGGCAGCCCTGTTTAGGGATGCTTTTAATGTTTGATGTATCATAGTATTTTAATATTCTTTTGGAAGCCGCCCAGAGTGGCTGGGGAGGCCCAGCCAGATGGGCGGGGTATAAATAATAAATTATTATTATTATTATTAATACTATTATTTCCCTTGATCTGGACACTAGACTTCTGTTATTGCAGCCTTGAATGGCATTCACTTTTTTTCTCTCTCAAGCAGGAATCCTACCAACCCCCTACCTGTAAAATGCCTGGGATTGAACGTCAGTCAAATCTCCAGACGGGGCATAGAGATGAGCTATCTCACATCTTAGCGCATGGAAGGCTAGTCCCTAAGACAGTCATGGACTGAAGCCATTTGCACACATCTATGAAGCAGCATTTAAGGACCAATGTAAAAGAGGAAGAAAGAGGCTGTTTTGTCTCCGCGCTCACTTGTGACTCTCCGAATAAGAAGAAAGCAAAGCTGCAACTATGGTTCAAGGCCGGTAGAGTTGAGAAGGGGAGGACTTCAAGAGAAATTGCTTAATTGGCTTTGATGAAACTATTAGGCAAAAGCGAGGCTGTCTCTTGAGTTTAAATAGTTTGGCGCTGTTCCTTTTGGGCATGGATTTGCTGCCGGTGATTTCAGCAGAAACAAACCCAGGCCATTAACGTGAATTCCAAAGGGAATTGCCAGGAGGGCTAAAAAGTCCAAGATAAACATGTCAGGTTACATAAGCAGGCTCCTCCTTGTTGCTCCCCTCTTCCCGATTCTCTCTCTGTAAACAGAAACCTGGTACAAGCATTTGAAACCAGAACGGTGGGGTGGGGGGTGGACATAAAAGCAAGCTTTAGTCTCTCTCCTCCAGTAGCCTTTAGGACAGCCACTGTCTAAAGCAGCAGCACTGCAAGAGCTCTGAGCCCATGATGTAATTTTAATGGCATGCAAATTTAGCATCCACACTCCCAAGCAAAAGACAACACAGTGAGCTGAAGCTGCTTTGCTATGATCTGATGCACTCAGGAGTTAGAACAGTCCATCAACAGGGTCTTCAGAATTACTCCGACTGGAAAACACAGATGGTACTTGGTGGGAGGGGAATAATAGGGCACCTGCCCACCCCCAATAACCTACTCACACCTATTCCTCTACTCCTTGGACTACTTGAGTGAAAAATACATTTCATCTACACATAAGAATGGCAACACAGACTAGAATTTAAAACAGGGCTGCAATCCTAAGCATGCTTAGCTGGTCAATTAGCACCACACCACACATTTAAAAGCAGAGACGTCACCTTGCCAACAAAGGTCCGTATAGTTAAAGCTATGGTTTTCCCAGTAGTGATGTATGGAAGTGAGAGCTGGACCATAAAGAAGGCTGATCGCCGAAGAATTGATGCTTTGGAATTATGGTGCTGGAGGAGACTCTTGAGAGTCCCATGGACTGCAAGAAGATCAAACCTCTCCATTCTTAAGGAAATCTGTCCTGAGTGCTCACTGGAAGGACAGATCCTGAAGCTGAGGCTCCAATACTTTGGCCACCTCATGAGAAGAGAGGACTCCCTGGAAACAACAACAACAACAATACATTTAAATCACATGACTCCCCCAAGGAATCCTGGGAACTCTGGTTTCTTAAGCGTGCTGTGTGTGGATGATTCCAGGATTCTTTGTGCTTTAAATGTTGTGGATCTGCCTTTAATTTCTCATTTCCCCCATGTTTGGTGCGGATCTCCAAATCTTCACATCAGTTTGCAAGAATCAGTGTCAGTCCTCTTGAAATTCTACCTGCATTGAAGTATGGATTTACCCTAATATACATAGTTTTGCATGCAATTTTGCTGAACATAAATATCTGTGCAGGCAGTTTCTCACAATATCCTGTATATCTGAATATGACTTTCAGTAATATATGGATATTTATGCAGAGTTTCTCCCAATAAAATACTGGGGAGGGGGCCAGGGAAGCCCCATTCTACACAATCGATCTTGAGATGCAGCACACAAACACCATTTGAATGGCAATGCCCAAATGCCCATCAATGGGGGGGGGGGGTTGGCCTCCTCAGATTTTTTTGGGGGGTGGTGGTGGTGAGGGGCGAAGGGATCTTGGTCCCTAGGAGTTGGCTCCTATGGTTTCTCCGAACAATCAAATGTGCATGGACATGTTCTTGGGTTGCAGAACTGCACAGAGATATTCAAAGAAGTGTGAATTTCAACCGATAGCTGTGCTTCAGTTCTGTGAGTTAGGTCAGGTGCACATTAACAATCCAAAACAAACCAAATCCCTGCCCTGCAGTCCCTGACTGCCTGTTTACCATATTGCCTGGGATCAGTTTCTGTTTCATTATTCTCCCTCAGTTCACACTGTGTTGCATTCTTCAGATTTACTGTGTCTGGCTGACGTTACTTTCTTGTACTCCTTTAGGGGAAAGCCTTGGCTAGCAAGCTGTGGAACTGTTCCGACAATATTTATTTCTTTTGTGTGGCTTTAGCAAGGTAGATGATTTACTGCTTTGTTGTTCCTTCCTTTGAATTGTAAACTCACATTTCCCTGAGCAAAATTTCCTTCATTTTGCCCACCCCTGTCTGGTCTGGAAATAGTCATTTTCATTTGTTTTGCAATATATCTATGGCTTGTAGAGACACAGCGCATAAGTGTGTTTTGTGGGCTTTTAAACTGTAGCCTGTCGTAGTGTCGTACATCTTCCCTGCCACATTAATATCTATATTTTACATACATCGATAGAAAGAGCTGGCTGGCAACATCATCGCATTCTAAGAAATGAGAACCCAGGGCAGAATGATGGAGATTCGGGTGGCTGGTTTGATTCTTGGTGCCTCACATTAGGCAGAATAAAATATTGCTCTGCCAGAGACACAGGCCTATGGGAATGTAAGAAAGAACTCTTTTCCAGTCCGTCCTCTATTTGTCACATGCAGCGACGTTTCCATTCTACTGCAGTTCGACTTCCACCCAAAATTACATTATTCACCTCTCTGTCCACTGTGGCAAGATGACATAGCTTACGAACTTATGCAATTTATGCAATTAGGTAAATTACATTGCCATTGTGTTGAATTCAGCTCCGTTTGTTTCAACGCAAAGGAAACACAATGGAAATGGATGAGGGAATGCAATCAATTATGCATCCTTTGTAGGCTGAAAACAACAGCAGGGGACACTTGACTGTTATTAGTTGGATTGATTTCCGTTCTGGACATGAGTCAAATCAGCAAAGCTCTGCAATTCCCCCCTCCCGTTTCTGTTCCCATCGGACTTCTCTGCTATCCCTGCTGGCCTCAGTGATGGATTGGCAGAATGGGGACTGTGGAAAGCACTGGTATCTCCGTCCCCTGCAGAATCTGCCCATACCCTTCCCTGCACATCATTGGAAGACATCCAACAGACACCTTGTGGAAAGTTTTGTGATTGAAACATTTGGGAGATGACGTTGCCAATGTCTTGCTTGTTTCATTGATTGCTTTTCACTCATCCTAAGCGAGTCCTTTTCCATTGGCTTCAGCAACTTGATGTGGGGAAGAGGCACTCCTTACTTACTATATTTTATCATGCTTTTTTTTGTTGTGGATTGACATTTTAAGTCCAATTCATCAAATTCCATCAAAATAAAGTATAACAAAAAAAAAAAAAACCCCACACATATATTCCGTGACAGCAATAAATCAATCCTTCCTTAGAACACCAAGTAATTGTCTCCGTCTTGATAGTCTAAAGTGACATTTTGAGTTTGTTTTGTTAAAATCGGTTAGAGGGAAAGGAAGGGCACCTGCAAGACAGGTTTTAAAATACAAAACGCCTGCTTTTGGGGAGGGGTTTGTGTTAATAAGACACGTTTAATAAGGAACCACAAAGTGACCTTTCATTACTTCCAAAGATGAAACTATATGAAGTGCAGAGAGATTGATAGATTAACTGGTAGGTTCATACATTTATGCTCCAATAATCAAGGCCAAATCTTAAATGGTGCACTTTGAAACAAGAGTTACAACAAATGTGTTTGCAAAGAGTCAAGGAAGAGCTTCATTCTGCCAAGCAGTCCAGCAACCATTCAGTTTGTAACAGGCATAGAATCATGTAAAGTTGGAAGAAGGGATCCCAAGGATGCAGGAATATGCAGCTGTCCCATTTGGGGATCGAACCTGCAACCTTGGTGTTATCAGCACCACGCTCTAACCAACTGAGCTATCCAGTGGTCCAGGTAAAAATTTATTGTCAGAAGTGGGATTCAAACCCATGCTTCCAGGAGAGACTGCACTCTGAACACAGCGCCTGAGATCACTGGACCATCCTGACAGCTGAAACAGCAAAATGCAACGCACAGTGCCAGCGTTCCCAGATACTATTCCAGCCAAATCTCTGGGACCCTAAGTAACTAGAAACCAATCTATGATTCTATGATTCTGACTATTGATTATATAAGCGGGAGATTGATTGATGAAGAAGCCAGGAGGCGGGGGGCTGTGAGAGAGAACGCAGGCTGTACCCCTAGAAGGAGTGGGGGTGGCGGCAGGCAGCACTGAGAACACTGTAAAAGCTTTCGCCTCCACTAAAAGATGTTTTCAGTGTGGCAGTCACACACATCTTATTTGCAGTTGTCCAATGGAAATGCACTCCTCCGGGAGTGAGAGGAGAAAGACACAATGTGCTCTAGCTCTGACGGAGTTTGCTGCTTTGCTTGTAAATAAAACGCTGTAGAATAGAAGTACAGTGTTCTGGACTCTCTTTTCCTTCTCCTTCCACACGAAGGCAACCGCTGCTACTCTGCTACTCTGCCTTAGGTGAAGATTTCCCTGATGATTGCACACAGGGAAAAGCTGTGCTTTATGCACAGGGAAACGTACTGGACAGGCAGAAGTTCAACACAGGATGCCGAGTTCTCTTTCATACTTGCTTCCTCCCCCCCTTCTCTCAAACTGGCACATTGGCTTGCTGGAAGCAATGCTCAGCTCCGGCTTGACTTTGGCCAACGAGCCACAAGATGCCCCCAGCAGGTTCAATGCCCAGAACAGATGTCCCCAACTTTACATTGGGTGGATTAGCTCTGAAAACTGCAGGGTTTTGCACGCACGGTTTGAAAAACGCTCCAGACATTTTCTAAAACAAAATTTTAAAAAGGAGCCGGGGCCAGAGGTCCAAGAAGCCCGAGGTAGTGTTAGCTGGACACAGCTGACGTCTCTGTGGCAGGATCACTCCAGGCCTTGCTGAGCTTGCTATTTGAATGGATGCCTGTGTTTTGAAACAAACACAGACTGGTAAATTTTCTGCTGAAGAGGCAGATTGGACTGCCTTGTGTGGCAAGTTCCCCTTTAAACTGGTGTCAGCCTTGGCCAAAAAAATTCTAAACATCCACAAGCAACACGCAGCTAATAATGTACTGACAATAAATTTATAACATTATATTGTTTCACAATTCATAAACAGCAAACATGTTAAAGGTGCATAAAGTCACAAATAATAGGAGTCAAAGAAATATTCCATGAACAGAAATATTAGGCATAAGGTAAAGGGTAAAGGGAACTCTGACTGTTAGGTTCAGTCGTGGACGACTCTGGGGTTGCGGCGCTCATCTCGCTTTATTAGCCGAGGGAGCCGGCATACAGCTTCCAGGTCATGTGGCCAGCATGACTAAGCTGCCTCTGGTGAACCAGAGCAGTGCACAGAAATGCCATTTACCTTCCCGCTGGAGCGGTACCTATTTACTTGCACTTCATGCTTTCAAACTGCTAGGCTGGCAGGAGCAGGGACAGAGCAACGGGAGCTCACCCCGTCACGGGGATTCGAACCGCCGACCTTCTGATCGGCAAGCCCTAGGCTCTGTGGTTTAACCCACAGCACCACCTGCATCCCTTATTAGGCATAGCCAGTAACTATCAAAGAACACTGAGATGGAGGCAAAAAGCCTTTTGTGGGATAAATGAATGAAAATGAGTTTTATTCTTTGGGAAGGTATGGTGAGGATGAGCATGCCTGCCTTAAGACCGATTCTGTGATTAAAGAGGTTCAAAGGAGCCGTAATGAGGGCCCCTTTGCAGAACTGTTTATCAGCATGTTTTACAACCTGAGTTGCAAATGTCTTACATCCTGAGTTGCTGAGACAAAGCAAATGTTGGACTCACAAGCTTGACTCCCTAAGGGGCTCATTTCCTGGCTAATGTTACAATTAAGTAAAGAATGTGTTAGAAGTGCAGTCATACTTGGGTTACAGATGCTTCAGGTTAAGTTTTTTCCGGGTTGCGGACTGCCGAAACCCGGAAGTACCAGAACGGGTTACTTCCGGGTTCCTGCGGTCGTGCATGTGCAGAAGCGCTAAATCGCGCTTTGCGCATGTGCAGATGCTCCGAATCGCAACCTGCGCATGCACAAATGCACTGAGCATGCACTGTAGATTGTTAGCCTTGAAAGAGGGATAGATTTATAGCTTAGAGGTGACCTGAGATAACAAGGAGAAATAGCAGATGATAGTTTAAGCACTAGTACGCATGCTCAAATGCTTCACGAATATTATAAAACACACCCCTATTGTAAAAACTGCTAATTTGAATGGACATGGGATACATGTTGTTGTTGAGGGTACCTCTTTTACATGTTTAGGAGCAAACATGATGTAGGCGGATCAGGAAGCCTGTAAACTGCAATTTCTTAACCAATAGGAATTGTAGTAGGTTTCAACAGTCAATATCCTGCAAATATGCAGTGTCTGAAGGGGGGGGGGCATTAGAATATTGTTCTCTATATGATCCCAAAAACTGTTTAAGGCGAGGTTTTCCCAAAGGTTTTTCACCAGCCAGAAGAACACCAGCCAGAAGAACAAGGCTTTTTTCCCTTGCTTAAATGTTACAGTGTAAATTTGGAATGTCTAGGCTTAGGCGGGCGAAAGATAAGAACAAGGCTAGATGGATGTTTCATTCTGGCCCCAGACGGGGGGAGATCGAAGATGAGGAGGGTAATGCAGGAGACAAAGCCCCATTTAATATAAATCACATGTTTTACATTTGAACACGTGTTGAGGCTCACGGTGGCGTAGCGTGGGTTGTCAGCACCCGGGGCAAGGCAAGTAATTTGCGCCCCCCAACCCGTGGATTTGCGCCCCCCAACCCTAACCCCCAGATGTTGCGCCCGGTGCGGCCGCCCCCCCCCTGCACCCCCCACGCTACGCCACTGGAGGCTCATGGTGTGGAGAGGCTGGTGCAGGAAGGAAAGGGGGGGGGGCAATCCCATGTAAGGACATAGGAAGTTGCCATAACTTTCGGTTTACAAGAGATCAGGTGATATTCTATTCTGCAAATATAAAGGGGGTGCACCCTGACTAGGGGGAGGTGCTTCACACGTAGAAATAAGGTAGAGTTCCTTTTACAGAAAAGCTTTCCAGCATCTTTTTACCTCTTTACAGTAGCAGCTATCCAGCTATTTCTTAGTGAAATTCTCACTACAGGAATAAACACCGTTTGGTTCTGTTTCTCAGAGTCTTTATTATTTACAAAACTTTACACTGATAAATGAATAAAAACAAATGAAGCAACATAATCTTTTTTCTCTTTTAGCCATCCTGCCAGAGACCTAACGCTGACTCATTCACATACTCATTTACACTGACTTAGTTGATCACATGCCCTATAAGGACACCTATTGCTGGGGAAATTTTCCGTTGCCTAGCAACTTGTTCAAGACCATTTTCAAGTTCCTTCTAGAACATTCCAACACAGCAATGCCTCTGAATACCAGTAGCTGGATACCCCAGGAGGGGAGAGTGCTATTGTGCTCAGATTCTGCTTGCGGATTCCTCAAAAGGATCTGATTTGCTACTTGTGAAAACAGGATGCTGAACTAAATAGGTCTCTGGCCTGATCACCTGAGGTTCTTAGCTTCCATCAGCACATGTGGTGGGCCTGTGATAAGGTGGCCTACATTCTGGGAGGATGCATTTGAAGAAATCAGAGAGATAATAGGACAAAACATAGTAAAAGGCCCAGAGTTGTCTTTACTTAAACTGATGGAATATGCTGAAATGGCGAAGCCAACTGAAAGACTCAGAGACGAAGACAACAGAGATTTTAAAGAAGATTGGGGAACCATTTATGCTGTATCTGTGGAATCAATGTAAAGAAATGAACCCACTAGCAGGGTTTGTCCCTGGAGTTTTCTTGGCAGGGATACTGGAGTGGCTTGCCGGTTCCTGCTCCAGGTGGATCACGTTTGGTCAAAACTCTCCAATATGACCTGCCGTTCTTGGGTGGCCCTGCAAGGCATAGCTCATAGCTTCTCTGAGTAATTCAAGCCACTTCGCCATGACAAGGCAGTGATCTATGAAGGATCCATGATTTGAATTCTGGTGCTGGATGAGACTCTTGAGAGTCCCATGGACTGCAAGAAGATCAAACCTATCCATTCTGAAGGAAATCAGCCCTGAGGGCTCACTGGAAGGACAGATCGTGAAGCTGAGGCTCCAATACTTTGGCCACCTCATGAGAAGAGAAGACTCCCTGGAAAAGACCCTGATGCTAGGAAAGATGGAGGGCACAAGGAGAAGGGGACGACAGAGGACGAGATGGTTGGACAGTGTTCTCGAAGCTACCAGAATGAGTTTGACCAAACTGTGGAGGCAGTGGAAGACAGGAGTGCCTGGCGTGCTCTGGTCCATGGGGTCACGAAGAGTCGGACACAACTAAACGACTAAACAACAATAGCAGGGTTTGAGTAAAAACTTACAATTAATAATATAAACATAGAAGTTATAAAGATGAGGTTAAAATGATAAGAATATAACAACATTCAATTTAAGGATATAATATTGAAGTATACTAAGCAGGACAAGTTTATATGTAAAAAAAACCAGTAGGGGAAGGTGAGGGAAGTCATGGGGGTGGGTGGGAAGCGGGGAATTCAATTTGTTATTATTTGTTATGATGCAATTGTGATAAAATAATAATAATGTAAAAGTCAATAAAAATTATTTTAAAAAATAAACTTTACCTGGGGAAAATATGCACCTGCATTTTAAATATCTTAATATCATAGAATCATAGATCTGGAAGAGACCCCAAGGGTCATCTAGTCCAACCCCCTGCAATGCAGGAATCTCAGCTAAAGCATCCATGACAGGTGGCCACCCAACCTCTGCTTAAAAACCTCCAAGGAAGGAGAGTCCACCACCTCCTGAGGGAGACCGTTACACGGCTGAACAGCTCTTACCATCAAAAAGTTTCAGTTACAGATAGGTAGCCGTGTTGGTCTGCCATAGTCAAAACAAAATAAAAAAATTCCTTCCAGTAGCACCTTAAAGACCAACTAAGTTAGTTCTAGGTATGAGCTTTTGTGTGCATGCACACTTCTTCAGATACACTGAAACAGAAGTCACCAGACCCTACTATATAGTGAGAAGGTGGGGAGGGGTATTACTCAGAAGGGTGGTGGGAATGGGTGATAGGCAGATAGCTGTGATGAGCCTGTTGACGACTCTTAACGACTGCAATAGGTCTAACAGGAAAAAGCAAGGGGTGAGAAGGTGAAAAATGGCTTTGTCATGTATAATGAGATAAGAATCCCATGTCTTTGTTCAGACCAGGTCTCTCCATGGTTTTAAGTTTGGTAATAAGTTGCAATTCAGCAGCTTCTCTTTCCAGTCTATTTCTGAAATTCCTTTGTAATAGAACAGCTACTTTGAGATCTTGTATGGAATGTCCTGGGAGATTGAAGTGTTCTCCTACTGGTTTCTCTGTCTTGTGATTCCTGATGTCAGATTTATGTCCGTTTATCCTTTGGCGTAAGGTTTGGCCTCTTTGTCCAATATAGAGAGCTGAAGGACACTGTTGGCATTTGATGGCATACACAATGTTAGACGACGAGCAATTAAATAATCCCGAGATGGTATTTGTGATGTTGTTGGGGCCAGTAATGATGTTGTCCGGTATGTGGTATGTGGCAGCAAAGTTGGCATCTGGGTTTATTGCAGGCTCTGGTGCCAGTGTCCGTGTTAAGTCTGGTAGTAGTATTATTGTGGGTTAGGAGTTGTTTAAGATTGGGTGGCTGTCTGTAGGCAATGAAAGGTCTTCCTCCCAGAGCTTGAGAAAGAGAACTGTCATTGTCCAGGAGAGGTTGTAGATCTCTGATGATGCGTTGTACTGTTTTAACTTGGGAGCTGTATGTGATGACTAGAGGTGTTCTGTTATTTTCTTTTTTGGGTCTGTCTTGCAGCAAGTTCTCTCTGGGTATCAGTCTGGCTCTGTTGATCTGTTGTCTAACTTCATCTGCTGGGTATTTTAGTTCTAAAACGGTTTGCTGTAGATCTCTTAGATGAGAGTCTCTGTCTGTAGAATTGGAACAGATGCAGCTGTAACGTAGTGCCTGGCTATATACAATGGACTGTTTGGTATGTTTGGGATGGTACCTAGAGGCATGTAGATATGTTTGTCGGTCCGTTGGTTTACAGCATAAGGTGGTGTCTATGCGCCCATCCTGTATTTTTATAGTAGTGTCCAAAAAATGTATTTCTTGCATAGATTGATTCATTGTTAGGTTGATGGTGGGGTGAAAATCATTGAATTTCTGGTGGAAGGTGTCCAGGGTCTGTTGACCATGTGTCCAGATGATAAAAATATCATCAATGTATCGCAGGTACAAGAGAGGTTTGAGTGGGTAGGAGTTTAGGAAACGTTGTTCTAAATCTGCCATGAAGATGTTGGCATACTGTGGGGCCATGCGGGTGCCCATTGCTGTGCTGCTGATCTGAAGGAACAGGTCATCACCGAATTTGAAGTTGTTTTGGGTAAGGACAAATTGGCAGAGTTTGGTAGCAAAGTCCGCTGTGGTTTTATCTGAAATGGTGTTCCTTATAGCTTGTAAACCATCGTTGTGTGGGATGTTGGTATACAGAGATTCCACATCCATAGTAGCTAGTATAGTATTGTTAGGAAGATTATTTAAAGATTGTATTTTCCTCAGAAAATCTGTGGTGTCACGTACATAGCTGGGAGCACTGATGGCATATGGTTTCAGAACAGAGTCCATATAACCGGAGACACCCACTGTAATAGTGCCAATACCTGAAATGATGGGGCGTCCTGGATTTCCTGGTTTGTGTATTTTAGGTAGAAGATAGAAAGTTCCTGGTCGAGGTTCTGTTGGTGTGTTTGTGAGGATCTGTTCTTGGATGTGTGGGGGTAGCTCCTTAACAATCTTGTTCAGTTCTTTTTTGTATTCTTGTGTGGGGTCTGAGTCCAATTTTATGTAAAAGGCGGTATTGGAAAGTTGTCTGTGAGCCTCCTGAACGTAGCCAGTTTTGTTCATGATGACGACAGCTCCACCTTTGTCCGCTTCTTTAATTATAATGTCTGGGTTGTTTCAGAGATTATCTATGGCTCTCCTTTCAACATGGTTTAGATTTTGTTGTAAGCGATGGTGTTTTCTGGTCACATCTGTTTGGATTCTGTGGCGGAAGCTCTTCCTGTGGCCACTTCTGTGGCGGAAGTTCTTCCTGATGTTTAGTTGGAATCTCCTTTCTTGTAACTTGAAGCCATGGGTTCGAGTCCTACCCTCCAAAGCAGGAGAAAACAAGCTTGCTCCACCTTCCATGTAGCAGCCCTTGAGATACTGGAAAACGGCTCTCATATCTCCTCTCAGTCTCCTCCTTTCCAGGCTAAACATACTCAGCTCCTCCAACTGCTCCTTGGTTTTTTTATTGGCCAGGTTTTCTTAGCAGCCAGGCTAGTAATAGCCAGAAGTTCTTAGAGGGTGCAATATCGACTACATGCTACCCAAAAAGTGTGACAATAAGCGACAGTAGAACAATTAACCTAGAAATATCATGGGGGATGAAACAAAATACAGTGGTACCTCCGGTTGCAAAGGGGATCTGTTCCGAAGGTCTGGCCCGATGCGGAGATTTCCACAACCCGAGGATCTGCACATCCGCACGCGGCGAAACCCGATCTGATACTTCTGGGTTTGCCACTTTCATAACGTGAAGTTTACGTAACCAGAGGGTTACGTAAGCCGAGGTGCAACTGTACACATTTTCCTTTTCCTTTTTTCTTTTAAATCTTTATTAGTTTTTCGCATTGTCTTTGTCCATTTTCAATAAGATTGTTCTTCTTCATTTTTTCCATTAAATGTCCGTAAACAAATAAATCTTTCTATATATACAAGTTCTTGTTGTCTGTCTATATTCATTTACAAATATTGTTCAATAATAGTCCTAATATAAGTCAAAGAGGACATAAAAAAGCCAGAAGAAGGAAGGAGGGAAGTCAGCTCGGGAGAGCAAGAACAAATGTGAAATATAATGTATGTGTATGTACAGCATGTAACTAAAAATTTGATAAAGATCATCTGAAAAAAAACTCTTTATTAGTTTTGCACAAAAACATATACACATAAATACAGAACAGAGATCATACATATACAATCGTACAAATACAAATCATACAAATACAAAAGGACAATGAGATAGAAAGAAATGAGAGAGAAATGAAAAAAGAAGAGCAAAATACAATATAAAATAACAGATTAAAATGTAAAACTTCCAATAATTCTCATTATACTGCTTATGTTGTCTTACGTTTCTTGCACAGATTTATGTTGTTTCTTTTTGTATATATACATATAATCCAGTATGGTATCTTATACACTTTTTATTTACAAATAAAATAATAGTGGCAAGAAACTGGAAAAATGAAATCTTACCAACAATTACAGTTTAGCAGACACTTATGATAGAATACCTGCAATTAGCAAAATTAACAGGAAGAATCAGAGGAGAGTCAAACCAGAAAATATACGGAGAATGGAAAATATTTAAAGAATATCTAAAATCGTATTGCACAAACAAGAAGATACTGGCTACTGTACACATGTTCAATGGATTGGTGTGATAATTAACTGCCGCACAACTGGAAATGCAACAATTTACGGGATGCAAGTTCTGATGTAATTCAACCTCAGAAAGGATGGGAGTGTGGGGTTTGGTTTTAATACTGTTTTGTTGTTCTGTGATGGGGGGGAACACACACACACACACACACACACACACACACACACACACAGAGCTAGACAGGGCATGGCAAAATCTTCCACTACACTACAAGTCTGTGAGCACAGTGTTCCCCGTATCTCACAATAAACCCCAACAGCAGATTGTGCTTCTCTAAATAGAAAATTTGCATATGCAAATGTTATGCAAATCTGCACCGTGCCCCTGTGCTACAAGAATCTTGCCCGATGTATCCTGCAAATCAGTTGCAAACTGTTCAACGTCCTCAACTCTCCCATAAACTGAAAAAATTCAGTCTGGTAGGAAGCGCTACCCAAAGCCACGTTGATGTCTCCTGGGAAGATTGCTCCTTTATTTAGGACAGCTGCTGTGCTCATCATGCTCTTCCAGATAGGAATTTCATTGAATATGAAAAGGTCCTTAGAAACTCCAGAGATCAGCAAATTCTGACACAGGCCGACAGCACTAGGAAAATGCGAGCTGATTAAACACTGAATGCTGTGAATTTTTGCAAATTCAGCGAAAAGAGGTTCTGGTGGGTTTGACTAGAGTGTGATGTACCTCTCTTTGCAGAATACAACATAGGAGGTTAGAAGTCCTTACTCTCCCCCCCCCCCCCCGCACACTTGAACACCATCATCTTCGTTTAATTCTTGTGTGCAATGATGTATTCTTCATGTGTCCTAGCTATGGCAACACCTTTTTTTACAGTGTTCATCAGCTCTGAGGACCAAATGCTGAGGGATAGATACATAGATGGATAGATAGATAGATAGATAGATAGATAGATAGATAGATAGATAAAACTTGATTCGCATTAGCCAATGGCCATAGCAACAATAAAACATTACAGTATACGCAGAAAGGGAAATTTGATATAGGAGCACAATTTAAAGTCCTGAATCAGCAGTCAGTTAGTGGCCCTTATTCTGATTGCCCCAGCTATTAACCCAGCAACCTTTGCTGTTATCTGCTCATTTTGATCTGATAGAAGAAAGGACATTGTGGCAGTGGTTGCCACCCTGGGATGTTTAGTACGAGTGGGGTGATGATCTCATTTCTTAGGTCTAGAGCCAGTGTGGTGTAGTGGTTAAGAGCGGTAGTCTCGTAATCCTGGGGAACCGGGTTCGCGTCTCCGCTCCTCCACATGCAGCTGCTGGGTGACCTTGGGCCAGTCACACTTCTGTGAAGTCTCTCAGCCCCACTCACCTCACAGAGTGTTTGTTGTGGGGGAGGAAGGGAAAGGAGGATGTTAGCCGCTTTGAGACTCCTTAAAAGGGAGTGAAAGGCAGGATATCAAATCCAAACTCTTCTCTTCTTCTTCTTCTTCGTCTTTGTAGAGAGTGCAATGCTGAGGGAAATTGGGGTGTTTCAAGGGTATTTCCCACACCTCAGAGGCAAAGTGGAATGTCAATAACCCCCTTCCCTCTGGACATAACTGTCAACTTATAGATTTGAAAATAAGGGACCAGCAGCCTCGAAAATAAGGGATCAGCAGCCAAAATAAGGGATTTTGCTTAGTTTATGAGTTCCATCGGCCCTTCTCTGCCCGAGAGGGAGGGAGAGAGACTGTCGACCACGCTGCCCACGAGCCCGGCATGAGGCGGTTGCGGTGGCGCCACGGCCGCTGAAGCGCTGCCCTTGTGCGTCCCTCCCCATTCCTCCTCCCTCAGGCCGCCTCCTCAGCCGCCGCCACCGCTGCCGCCTCCGGCTTCCCCTGGCAATGCGGCGGAAGTCTCGCAAGAGAGGGGCTGCCTGCCTACCTGCTGCTACCCATCTCCTCACGACGCCCCCCTGAGGGGGAAAAGGGAGAGACGGAGACGCGGCAGCTCATGTGCATGTGCTCTCTCGAGTCGGAGGACCCCGAGCTGCTGCTTGCCTCCCGAGCCGGGCGAGCATGAAACCCGGGAAATTTAAGGGACATCATCAATCTGGGACAGCAGCAGGACACGGCACTGGGATAAGGGAGTTTCCCGCCAAATAAGGGACGGTTGACAGCTATGCCTCTGGATCATTTTAGGGCTCCCACAAAGCATTGTGTCACTCTGAGGTTTCTCTGCTTTTCTGAATTTACAGCTCTATAATTTCCTGCATGTTTCTCTAGGTCAGGGGTGGCCAACTCCCAAGAGTCTGCGATCTACTCACAGATCTACCCTAACCCTAACCCTAACCCTAACCAGGTTGTTGAGCTTTTTTTAGGAAGGAGGAAGGCCCATTTTGGGGGGTTTCGGGTCCAAGTTGTCCCTTTTTTTCAGGGAGGCCGTAAAATGTTGAGCTTTTTTTAGGGGAGCCACAGTTGTTCAGCTTCTTTGGGGGGAGCCAATGATCTACCAGTGATCTACTGCAGATGTCCAGTGATCTACCGGTAGATCACGATCTATCTGTTGGACATGCCTGCTCTAGGTCAATGAGATTTGCAAAATGGTGCCTGAAGAGCACAGAAGTTTTTGTTAAAACAGTAGCAGAAAAGATTTAAAAAATAAACAAATTAAAATCTTAGGGTTGTTGTTTTTTAATTCCACATTACTCAGCTGTAACAAAAAAGAGTGAGCAAGCTAAAGCTCTTCAGAACTTGTCAGGCAGTGTTCCGGACAACCTCATGTTGTAAAGGCCTGTAAGAAAAGATCACTGTGAAGTTGTCAAGTATTTAAAAATGTAGTTGGTGGGTTGGTGTTGTGTGGTGTTTTTGTTTTTGTATCGTTTTGTTTTGTTTAATTCTTTGTTTTTCTTTCGTTTTTCTTTTGCAGTCTTTAAAATGTTAATAAATATTATTTTTTTAAAAATAAACATGTAGAAGAATACACACAATTTGTCCCACTCTTAATTATCCGAAACTAAGAAAGAGCAGGAGAGAAATCCCTCCTGCCCTTGAAAATAGACGCTAATATAGATTTTGGATGCTCAGTTAGCCTGATAAAAATAAGGGCCTAATATGGATGATAGAGGAAACTGAATACAGTGGTACCTCGGGTTAAGTACTTAATTTGTTCCGGAGGTCTGTACTTAACCTGAAACTGTTCTTAACCTGAAGCACCACTTTAGCTAATGGGGCCTCCCGCTGCCGCCGCGCCACTGGAGCACGATTTCTGTTCTTATCCTGAAGCAAAGTTCTTAACCTGAAGCACTATTTCTGGGTTAGCGGAGTCTGTAACCTGAAGCGTATGTGTCAGGGGTTCAGGAGCAGAGACACAGGAGAAGGAGCAAATGGAGAGTGAGGAGGAGGAATACGAGGGGGGTGTAGGCAGTGACAGTGGTCAGAGAGATTCCACGAGTCTCTCCAGCGAATCGGAAGATTCACAGAGAGGAGCGCCGATGGCCAGGGCAAGGGGGGTGCCAAGGGGGAAACCCCAGAAGGAAGGGGCCAGCGGGGACTCCCTGAGCAGCAGTTGGAAATCAGGACCAGCGTCCCCACCAGAGCGTAGTGGGGGGGAGTAGTCCCAGGCATCGGGACCAGTCTTCTCACCACCAGCGAGAGGAGATGAGTCAGGACTGACCACGCCTCCATCGGAGAGCAGGGAAACGGTCAAGAGGAAAGTTACCGGCTGGGCGCGCGCGCCAAGTTCAAATGTACAGGCGAGCGGCACAGCAGGTAGCCCGGATAGGGAGCCAGGTCCTAAAGCCCGCCGGAAGGAAGGGCAAGACTCAGGGGGGTCAGCGTCAGAAGAGTCCAGGAGGGAGGAAACCCCAGGGGGCAGAAGGACCCAGAGGAGGAAGGAACAGCACAGGAGGTGGAGCCGGGCTAGGATATTAAACTGGTGCGGAAGGGGCAGTGACTCAGAGGGGACTTCGCCGATCTAGAGTCTAGACGTAGGGTTGCACGCTCTGGCTTTAAAATGGAAATTATACTTCAATAAAGACTTTTGTACATAATATCAGCCTGGCGTTGGTCCTCTGTGAGCTGGGACCTAGAGGCAGCCCTGACAGTATGTAACCTGAAGCGTATGTAACCCGAGGTACCACTGTACTTTTGCTTTCCTCACAAAAAGCCCCTGGATCTCTTATGTCTGCAATCTGACAGGCGTAATCCACACTGGAGTGGCTCTTACACCTGCAAATTTCATCCACTTTGTCCAAAGGTGGAAAAAAAGTTATAGCTCTTTTTAGATAATCTGATAGTGAATGTGAAACGCAGAGCTTTATTTTAAGCAGAGCCGCTTGCAACACACACAAAAAATAGATTGACACAAAGAGAGAGCACTGGGTGACTCAGAACACGCCATTAAAAACAACAACAGATACACATATAAGACAAATCTATGGGCATGTGCACACTCCTACTATTTTCCTTTTTAAATAAAAAGAAGGGGAATGTTAAGCTGAAATGTGTTCTGTGTGAAGAAAGGACTCTCTTATCTGGCCTGAATCTTCCTGCATCTCAAAGGTGTTCTTTAGTCATTTAGTCGTGTCCGACTCTTCGTGACTCCTTGGACCAGAGCACACCCGGCACTTCTGTCTTCTACTGCCTCCCGCAGTTTGGTCAGACTCATGCTGGTAGCTTCGAGAACACTGTCCAACCATCTCATCCTCTGTCATCCCCTTCTCCTTGTGCCCTCCATCTTTCCCAACATCAGGGTCTTTTCCAGGGAGTCTTCTCTTCTCATGAGGTGGCCAAAGTATTGGAGCCTCAGCTTCAGGATCTGTCCTTCCAGTTAGCACTCAGGGCTGATTTCCTTCAGAATGGATAGATTTGATCTTCTTGCAGTCAACGGGACTCTCAAGAGTCTCCTCCAGCACCAGAATTCAAAAGCATCAATTCTTTGGCCATCAGCTTTCTTTATGATCCAGCTCTCACTTCCATACATCACTACTGGGAAAACCATAGCTTTTACTATATGGACCTTTGTTGGCAAGGTGATGTCTCTACTTTTTAAGATGCTGTCTAGGTTTGTCATTGCTTTTCTCCCAAGAAGCAGGTGTCGTTTAATTTCGTAGCTGCTGTCACCATCTCAAAGGTAATTAATCCCAAACCCTGCCAAACTGATAAATTCACTTCTGCATAGGTGGCATAGATGATGCTCAAAGATTTCTAGCAAAGGAGAGTTTGCCTCCTTCCTTTTTTTTTAAATGATATTTTATTAAGTTTTTAACAAAAAGAAAGTTGCAAGACAATAAACAAAAAACACAAGAGAAATACAAAAACACAAAAATACAAAAATACAAAAATTTAAATTTAACATAAAGAGAAAAATAAAAATAAAAAATAAAAATAAAAAGTCCCTCTTTTTAATTTCTCACCATTCGTTAACTTATTTTCCTGACTTCCTCACACCTCCCTTTTTTGTATTCCATTTAGAAAAAATGGTTCAGCAAATTCATACCTCTTAATTTATCCTTAATTATTTATCCTCACATATTTTAACTTCAAATTTTCGTCTAATATCAATCCATTCTTGCATATTCTTATTTTACCTTGTTACTAGAACCACTTCAATTCATTTCAACGTCATCAACATTCAAAAATTTTACAATGTTTCTGTAAATAGATCTTAAATTTCTTCCAATCTTCTTCCACCAACTCTTCTCCCTGGTCTCGGATTCTGCCGGTCATTTCTGCCAGTTCCATATAGTCTATTACTTGCATCTGCCATTCTTCCAAGGTGGGTAGGTCTTGTGTCTTCCAATGCTTTGCGATGAGTATTCTTGCTGCTGCTGTAGTGTACATAAAGAAAGTTCTATCCTTCTTTGGCACCAGTTGGACGACCATGCCCAGGAGAAAGGCCTCTGGTTTCTTCAGGAAAGTATATTTAAATACCTTTTTCATTTCATTATAGATCATCTCCCAGAAAGCCTTAATCCTTGGGCACGCCCACCAAAGGTGAAAGAATGTACCTTCAGTCTCTACATTTCCAACACTGAGTTTGCCTCCTTCCAAGGCAGCTTGTCCCATTGTCAAATACCTCACATTTTCTGAAAATATTTTCTGGATGCCTATTGTGAAATCCTTTTGTGTGGAATTCAAAACTGCTTGTTAGCATCTGCGTGGCAGAGAATTCCATGGGTTAAGTGTGCTTCAGAAAAAGAAAAGAAAAGAAGAGTCTGTCTTGAATCTCCTGCCCATCAATTTCAGTAGATGTCCTCAGGTTGTATTGTTAGGAAAGGAGAGAGAAAAATGTCTCTCTGTCTACTCAGGCTCTGGAGTACCTGAAAGTTGCCTCTGCCGATTCGTAACGTGACATGCCTGGCTGCATCTCATGACTACCATCTGGAAACTGCTCTGTGTTTTGAGAGGAAAGGTGATGCAAAGACTGCTTATATAATATTCCTCTGCTGCAAAAATAGTGTCAGGGACTGAAAAGTTATAATGAGCAGCACTCTTTGCGTATTGAAGAAATGGACATCTGTATTCCTGATCTCTGGAGCAGCCTGCTAGGAAGCTTCAGAACAGTCTTCCCCAATGCGGTGCCATTTGGATGTTTGGACCTACAAATCCCATCAACCCCATCCAGCATGGCCAGTTGTCAAGGATAATGGGAGTTGTATTCCAGAACATCTGTAGGGCATCAGGGTGGATAAGGTTGCTACAGAAGCATTGCTTCGTAAATATGCTTCTGCACTTTTGCAGGAGAATCCTATTCAATGGGGACTGACTCTCAGGTGCCTACAGGACTACAGCCATAATTTGCACGACTCTTTACAATATTTTTACTATTATTATTTTGCAATATAGTGGTAACTCGGGTTACGTACTTAATTCGTTCTGGAGGTCCGTTCTTAACCTGAAATTGTTCTTAACCTGAAGCACCACTTTAGCTAATGGAGCCTCCTGCTGCTGCCGCGCTGCCAGAGCACGATTTCTGTTCTCATCCTGAAGCAAAGTTCTTAACCCGAGGTACTATTCCTGGGTTAGCGGAGTCTGTAACCTGAAGCGTATGTAACCTGAAGCGTATGTAACCCGAGGTAGCACTGTATAAACCTCCCAAATAAAATAATCTGATAACAATTTCTCTCACCTCTTTAATTCTGTCTGCTTTCCCCTCCAATTTTCCAGTCAGCATGCAGCTCTTGAGAGAATCTGTTCCACTGTCAAAATAGCTCTTACTGTCAGAAAGTTCCTCCTAATGTTTAGTCGGAATCTCCTTTCTTGTAAATTGAAGCCATGGGTTCGAGTCCTATCCTCCAGAGCAGGCATAGGCAAACTTGGCCCTCCAGATGTTTTGGGACTACAACTCCCATGATCCCTAGCTAACAGGACCAGTGGCCAGGGATGATGGGAATTGTAGTCCCAAAACATCTGGAGGGCCGAGTTTGCCTATGCCTGCTGCAGAGCAAGAGAAAACAAGCTTGTTCCCTTTTCCATATGCAGCCCTTAAGATATTTGAAGATGGATATCATATCTCCTCTCAGACTTCTCTTCTCAGTCTTCCCTTTTTCAGGCTAACCATACCCAGCTCCCTCAAGTGGTCCTCGTAAGACTTGGTTTCCAGACCCTTGATCATCTTGGTTGCTCTCCTCTGTGTACCTTCCAGCTTGCCAATATCCTTCTTAAACTGCAGAGGGACGTATTCCAGCCAAGAAAAATAACTTGATGAGGGTGCGAAGCAGGGTTGGTGAGGGTCGTGACCTGGGGCAAATTGGAGGGCCAGACAGAGAGGGCTCAGGCCTGAAGTCCCACTCCTTTGTTCTAGAAAACATCTGCATCCAGAGGTTTTTTTGGTTGTTGTTCAAGGACCATAAAGGATTATTTTCCAATCAGCCACAAGCCTCCCCTCATGCTGATTGACAGGCCTCGTTTGATCTTACTCCCGCTTGTTGAATAATTTTGATCAGCTGGCTAATTTTAAACACTTTCAAAAGAATAGCAGTGGGACTTGAGGCATCTATGGGACTTGGATCTCTCTGTGTGTCCCTCTTTCCCCCCTCTTTTTGGGGCAATGAAAATTCATAGGTTTTCCAAAATAAACTGTCACAAATTCCTTCTGACAAGAGGGGGTGAACAGAGAACACCACAGAGGGGTGTTAGGGTGGGTTATATAGGAATATAGAATAAGCAGATTTTATGCAAATCAATGTCATCTCACACGTGTGTGTGTGTGTGTGTGTGTGTGTGTGTGTGTGTTAGTGATCCATTTCCTCTTACAGTGGTACCTTGGTTCTCAAATGCCTTGGTACTCAAACAACTTGGAACCCAAACACTGCAAACCTGGAAGGAAGTGTTCCGGTTTGCGAACTTTTTTTGGAAGTCAAATGTACTCCATTTTGAGTGTTCTGCTACTGATTTGAGTGCCACACTTCCGTTTTGAGTGTTATGCTGAGGTCCATCTGTTTTTGCTGTATTCACCACGCTCTGTAGGCACTTCCTATCAGTTGATGTCAAACCAGCGTACCACACCATGATGCAATATGAAAGGACACTTTCTATTGTTGACCGGTAGAAGGAGATCATCAGATGTTGATTGACATCCTTCCGCAATACTCTGAGGAGATGGAGTCTCTGTTGGGCTTTCTTAACCACCTGGGTTGTATTTATTTGCCAAGTAAGATCTTCACTGAACTCCTGACAATGGCTAGTAGTCACCAATAGGGATGATGGTGGCGCTGTGGTCTAAACCACTGAGCCTCTTGGGCTTCCTGATCAGAAGGTCGGCAGTTCGAATCTGCACAACAGGGTGAGTTTCTGTTGCTCTGTCCCAGCTCCTGCCTACCTAGCAGTTCGAAAGCACACCAGTGCAAGTAGATAAAAAGGTACCACTGTGGCGGGAAGGTAAACGGTGTTTCTATGCGCTCTGGTTTCCATCATGGTGTTCCGTTGCGCCAGTAGTGGTTTAGTCATGCTGGCCACATGACCCGGAAAGCTGTCTGTTGACAAACACCAGCTCCCTCGGCCTGAAAGCAAGATGAGCACTACAACCCCATTGTTGCCTTTGACTGGACTTAAGCGTCCAGGGATCCTTTACCTTTACCTTTACCTCCTCCATGAATTTGACTGATTTTCTTTCAAAGCCATCTAAGCTGGTGGCTAATACTGCCTCCAGTGGCAGTGAGTTCCATAATTTAATAGCGCTATGGGCAGTTAGATTGAACCATATGCCGAATGGCAAAACCACAGCAGAGAGACAGTTACAAACTCCACCGGGAGGCCATTGTTTCAATGCCTACACAGCATATTTTTGGATTCGTCAGCATTGTTCTGGCTCTTATTTTAGATTATTTCCATCGAGCCAACCTTGTCATGGCTATTACTTTGAAATGGGTGGTCAAAGAAGTAAATAAATAAAAATAAATGCATGAGATGTTTTGTCTCTCTCCCCCTCTCTGCTTTTTTGCGCTTCTCGGTTCCAGGAAATCTATGGGAGAAGCCCAGCCAGCAAAGTGCCATTGACTCCTTGTTGAAGACAAGTGCTCATGAAGTCATTTTAACAAGCTTCTCCAGCTCCGGATAATGCATCCAGCTGACATTTAAAAGGAATAACAATTAAAACTGATTAAATTAAAATGTCAACATTTGGTAGATACTTGAAGGCTGTGTTCCTTTATCTCTCTCTCTTTTTTAAAAAAAACCCTTTATAATTCCACTTAACAAGTCAATGAAACGAATGATCTAGAAAGCAAAAACCTTAAGATGGCATTTTAAAACTATGTCTATGTCCTGACTCCTTAGAAGCTATTTTTGAGACCACTTGGGGGGGGGTGTCTTTCTATCTCTATATTGTGCATACTGCTTAGAGACTTTTCTGATTAAGTGGTCTTTACATTTTTAAAAAACAAAACGTAGGCCTTGTTGGTGGTGCCTGCTTGGTGAGTGCCCATGACAGGGCCTTTTCAATGGTGGCTCCCTGGTTGTGGAATGCCATCCCTAGTGAGATGTTCTGTTCTCAATCATTATTAACTTTCAGGAGGAATTTGAAAATATGATGGTTTACACAGGTGGTGGCTGATCAGACCCTCTAAGTGTTAGGGTGGTTCATAATTTTTTTTTAAAAAAAAATGCCTGCTCCAAAGATCTTATCTTACTACACTAGGGATTATATAGCTATATCTGAAATTTCATGCATATCAGTTAATATCTTGACCCTGATCCAATGAATTGAAATTTCAGCCTTTACAATATAGGAAAACGGCCAAGTAAACAGCTATTTTCGTGGAGGAGGGTCAAGATATTAACTGATATGCGTGAAATTTCAGATACAGTCATACCTCTTGTTATGCTTGCTTCAGGCTGCGCATTTTCAGGTTGCATCCCGCGGCAACCCGAAAGGGTTACTTCCAGGTTTCGCCGCTCGTGCATGCGCAGATACACAAAATGATGTCACACGCATGCGCAGAAGCGGCGAATCGCAACCTGCACACACACACAGACGCGCGTTGAGTTTTGCTCATGTTGCAAACGGGGCTCCAGAATGTTCAAATATACACTCCGGAATATAATTCCTAGTGTAGTAAGATAACTTTGCTTTGGAGCAGGCATTTTCAAAAAAAGGGGTTTTTTTATGAACCGCCCTACTGAACACCCAGTGCTTTTCAGTGGAGGAGGGCCAAGGTATTAACTGATGTGCATGAAATTTCAGATATAGCTATATAATTCCTAGTGTAGTAAGATAAGACCTTTGGAGCAGGCATTTAAAAACACACACCAAAAAAACCCATTTTTAATGAACCGCCCTACTAAGTGTCCCTTTTTCCTAGGGACAGTCCTGTATTTACAGAAGCTGTCCCAGTTTCTAATCTGATCCCAGAATGTCCTGTTTTTCCTTAGAATGTCCCTATTTTATTGGAGAAATGTTGGACGGTATGCAGAACTTCTTCTGGCACCCTCAAGATAACTGGTGGAAGGATGTTTTTACTCGTAACTGCTTTTAGAATGTTTTTAATCGTGATTGTTCTAAGGGTGTTTTAGAATGCTTTTGCTTGGTTTTTGTTTTTAATTGCGTGTCTGCCTCCCTGGGCTCCTTGTGTGTCTTTAAGTTGTGCCGGCTGGGGAGCGGTTGTCCAAAAATATCTGGAGAGCACCAGGTTGGGGAGAAATGTCTTACATAATGTTATGTACTGAAGTTCTCACCCTGGGCCAGCAGGGGGATACTGTAGATAGTTATGCAAATAAGGGATCGAAAGTGACGTTCAGTGATTGGATAGTTTTAGAAAGTTGTTACAGTAACATTGTACTGGAGCTTTATATCAGGGTTTTCCAAACTTGAGCTTCCAGCTGCTTTTGGACTACAACTCCCATCATCCCTAGCTAGCAGGACCAGGGGTCAGGGATTATGGGAACTGGAGTCCAAAACAGCTGGACGCTCGAGTTTGGGAAACCCTGCTCTATATAAGCAGGCTGACTGAATCCTTCAGTTCAGTTCTGTCCTGGCCTGTGAATAAACAAGAGCTGTTTGAAGAATCGCTGTGTCGTCTGATATGTTCACCCACAACTTAACACAGAAATCCCGAGTAAGGCCAGTAGCAGACTCGGCTATCGGTGAACACGCAGATGCATTGGAGATCAATCAAAAGAAGCTTAGAGTGTTCTGCTAACAAGAGTTGGAGGAGAAGATGGCGGCGCAAGCACTTGCAGCGGCTCGGCACTCCGAAGACCGGTTTTCAGTGAGTTGTGTTTTATTTTTATCTGTGAACTTACTGCTGCTATGGACTGTGAACACTCAGGGACAAGTAATTTATAGTCGTCAAGAGCTCTTAAGTATCGGCAGAGAAGGCTGCAGCCAGGAGGTCTCAACCTACAACATTCCAGCTGAGCTTATCAGAGAGCCTCCATATCTTGCATATCCTTGGGATACTCCCCTTGCTCTCCTGGCCAGAAAGAAAAGAAAACGGAGAGGGCGTAAGCAGAAGAGGGGCTGTAGGGCTGGACTACGAGTGAGGCTAAGTAAAAATCCTCACAAGCCTGCATTGCCAAGTCTCCTTGTATCAAATGTTAGATCTTTACCCAACAAGGTAGAGGAGTTGGAACTTATTACCTCTCGGCAGAAAAGTATCCGGGACTGTTGTGTTATGGTCCTTTTAGAGACGTGGCTGGATTCCTCCTTTCCACAGGGACTTTTGCAGCTAGAAGGACGCTCAGTAATTAGAGCGGATAGAACCGCCGAATCCGGGAAGAGCAGAGGAGGAGGAATTTGCGTTTATATAAATAACAACTGGAGCTCGGACATTAAACAAATGGACACGCATTGTTCTCCTGACTTGGAGTACCTAGTGGTGAAGTGCCGCCCTTTTTATTTGCCACGTGAGTTTAATGTTGTCATAATAACAGCGGTGTATATACCTCCCGATGCAAATACTACTACAGCTATGGGTCACCTGCTAACTGCTATTAGCAAACAGCAGCGGGCCCACCCGGATGGAGCATTTGTGGTTGCTGGTGATTTCAATCGAGCCGATTTAAGGACTGTGCTTCCTAAGTTCCACCAGTATATTGATTGTCCCACTGGGGGGGGGAATACCCTAGACCGAGTATATAGCAACATCATGCATGGATACAAGACCAAGCCCTTGCCCAATTTGGGACAGTCAGACCACATATCCTTACTTATGATACCATCATATAGACCTCTCGTACGCAGAATTAGACCATCAACTAGAGAGATACGAGTGTGGCCAGCAGATGCACCCGAGCAACTTCAAGATTGCTTTCGGAACACTGAATGGTCACTTTTTGTGGAGAATAATGTGGACATGTCAGGGAACTGCCATCGGAGAGACAGGTGGTGGACAGGCTCCAGGAGAATAGGAGAGAATCTGCAGCAGAAGAGGGAACCAGCAGGGGGAGTGCAGGAGTCACAGCGGAGGGGAGGCTCTGGGATGCTTCCAGTGAGAGTAGTGGAGAGGTAACGGGACCCCCGTTGGGAACTCCCACCCTTCGCCGGAAACTGTCACGCAGAGAGTCACGAAGGCGCATGTCCGTCAAACAGCTTTTATGTTGGCGTAAATTCCGTAGACGCCCACTGTCAGATCCTACCAGCGACTGACGGAGTCATGCTTTGGGGGCTCCGTTAGTGCCTCGGTTTGGATGACCAGCCAAACCCCAGAGGGATCAAGCTTTTACGCACAAGCAGCTCATTATCCCATCACAGCAATCTGACAGTCTTTGAAAGCAGCTTGTGCAAGCAGAAGGCATCATGAGCGAACCAGCCGGAACCGGAGGAGCAGGAGCTGGAGCTGGAGCAGGTCCAAGCCTGGAAGAAAGGTACAGGGCGTTGGAGGTCCAGCTGGCGCTGCAAACGGCGAGGCTCGAGGAGAGGAGGGCTCAAGATGCAGATAAGGGGAAGACCACCCCACTTGCCAGACGGGTGCCTGGATTGGTGCAGAAATTTGGGGGGGATCCCCGGAACTATCAAGCCTTTAGGACAGAGATGCAATATGCTCTCAATCTACTGTTTGATGACTTCCCCGACGAGAACTCTAGAGTGGCGTACGTGATTGGCCATCTAGAGGGAGGGGCGCAGGACTGGGTTCGGCCCCTGATGGCAGCCAATAATGAAATCTTAAAGGACACAATGAAGTTTTTTCGCGCCATGGACTTGATGTTTTCCAGCGAGATCGAGCAGGGAGTGGTGCGCAGGCAGTTAATGGCGTGTAAACAGGGGAGCCGATCTGTACGTGAGTACTGGACTGAGTTCACCATGCTGATTCATAGACTTGGGTGGGACCTTGCTAGTGAACCTATTCAAATGCTGTTTGAAGAAGGTCTCTCTCCGGCAGTGAAAGATGAACTTTCCCGGGCGCCTAGGGCGGAGTCTATGGATCAGCTGACTAAATCAGCGCTGTCCATAGGAGCACGCCAGGAGGCTAGAGCTATGGAAAAGCGGGAAGGAAAGGGGGAACGTTGGAAGGACTTCCGCATTCCAGAGATTCCGGAGCAGCCTTTCCCGCCAGCAGAGCCGATGGAACTTGGAACAGCACGCGCGCGCGCAGTTTCAAACACCAGTGAAGGGCGGAAGAAGGAGGGAAAGAGCGGCAAGAGATGCTATCTCTGCCAACAGCCAGGTCACTTTGCCAGAGTCTGTCCGCAAAGGAAGGAATGGCAAGGGATGGCGGGAACTGTTGGGGGGAAGGAGGAAGAAGAAATCACGGAGCAAGTAAAAGCCAACGCCTGGTTGCCAACATCAGGGCACAGCAGCCAGGCCAGGGAGTAATGAATGTGCCCACGCTGGAACCTCCAAGACCAGCGCTTGTGATAGAGGTGTTGCTGGAACTGGCAAACGGACACCCACTGAAGATAAAAGCGCTATTGGATTCAGGTAGCTCATGTAATTTCATGAGCAAGGAGTTTGCAGCTGAACACCAGATACAGACTATCCCATTGAGTAAGCCTTTGCAGGTTACCACGATTGATGGGAGGGAGCTGTTGGGAGGAGAAGTGAGCCAACAGACTGTACCAATGATAATGAGGGTGGCACGACACACCGAACTGATAGCGTTTAACGTAGCCACCTTGGGAGGAGCTCCTATTATCTTGGGTATGAGCTGGCTGGCGCTACACGATCCGCTAGTAGGCTGGCATCAGAGAGTGGTTTCCTTTGGATCAGCACATTGCATAGAACACTGCAAGGAGGGAGAGGCTCAGGCAGGCGCCAGGGCCACTCTAGCAGGGATGGAAGTGATGGACAAGGGGAGGGTGCCACCACAATACGCTGACTTGATTGACGTATTCAGCGAAAAAGAAGCAGATAAACTGCCCCCGCACAGACCCTTTGATTGTCAAATTACCTTACTCCCAGGAGCACAATTGCCAGTGGGCAAGCTGTATGCAATGTCAGACAGTGAGATGCAGGAGTTAAGGGAGTTCATTGACAAGAATCTCAAGCGAGGTTTCATCAGAGAGTCACGAGCGGTGGGGGGCAGCCCAGTGTTCTTTGTGGACAAAAAAAAACACGGGCAAGCCCAGGCTTGTATGTGATTTCAGGGCCCCAAATGCAGTGTCAGAACCAGTGACTTTCCCTATGCCTAGAATTGATGACATTCTAACACGGGTGAGAAAAGGGAAAATTTTTACCAAGCTGGACCTTAGGGGGGCATATAACTTGATACGTGTGAGAAAGGGGGATGAGTGGAAGACCACTATGTTCACCCCCTTGGGGGCCTTTGAGTACCTCGTTATGCCTTTCGGATTACAAGCGGGCTCCGCCTGCTTTCAATCATTCATGAATCACGTCCTGGGGCCACTGCTCTACAAGAACTGCGTAGCGTTCTTAGATGACGTCCTGGTGTACTCAGACAATGAGGAGCAGCATGTGCGAGATGTAAGAGAGGTACTGAGCAAGCTGCGAGAAAACCGGCTGTGGGTGAAACTGGAGAAGTGTCAGTTTCATACCAAGGAGGTGGAATTCCTGGGGTACCGGTTGTCTGACAAGGGATTGGCCATGGATCCCAGCAAGGTTCAAGCGGTACTGGAATGGAAAACACCAAAGACCAAGAAGGACGTGCAAAGGTTCCTGGGCTTCGGAAACTTCTATAGGAAGTTCATCAAAAACTTTGCCCATTTATTGGCATGCATATTTATGGTATGACAAGGTAAAGGTACATAGAAACTTTAAAAACCATATTGTCAGGAAAGCACTGTATAATGTATGGAATCGATATAAAGATTTGTTAGAGAGTAAAACCCCCAGGTGGTTGTCACCAATGGAAGCTAAGGCGGTAAAAAGACTGAACATGTGTCAGAGTCACCCGTGGTCCCAGCTCACAAGAGACCAAAGTCCACTCCAGCTTATGTACAAAAGCTTTTATTCAAGAACATCAGTAGCTTTAGACCCGAAGTCCGTGACCCTACGTCTGTTACCCTTAGACCGCTGAAGTCCCCTCTGACTCGCTCCCCCCTCGACACCAGTTTAAGAGGCTTGTACTGGTCCACCTCTTTCTCTCTTTCCTTTTCCGCAGGGTCTTTCTGCCCCCCTGTGTTCTCTCCCTTCGGGACTCTCCCGAGGCTGAATCCTCTGCCGCCTCCTCCCCCCTCCTTCGGGCTTTGGGACCAGGCTCCTCCCCAGGACTCTCTTCATTTCCGCGCGCCTCCCATTTTGAACTTGGCGCGCTTACGTTGCTCTTGACCTTCCTTTCGACCGTTACATTGCCCTCAATACTACTTTCCTCCCCTTCCGGCAGCACGTTTTGCCCTGATCTCCTTCCCCTCTCTGCTTCCTGTTCTGCTCCTTCTGACACACTGGTCACTCCTCCCCCCTCACTCCGTTCCAGCGGAGCAGCCGGTCTCGCTCTCCAACTCCCACTGGGGGTTCCCCCTTCCTTTCCCTGCTCCTGACTGTTTCCCCCTCTAGCTCCCCTTGGCTTGACCAGAGGGGCTCCCTTTTGGGAGTCCTCCGATTCACTGGACGGACTCATGGACAATCTTGGGTCATTGTCATCCTCTTCCTCGTCAGTCTGGAATCCTTCCCCCTCACTCTGCGTCTCTCTCCCTGAACCCCTGACATCCATCCCCCCCTCGAAGCCCCCCCTTCCCCCCTCCCGGCCCTCGGAGGCAGGTCGTGGGAGCCGCATCTCCTCGGAGGTAGATGCAGGATACAGTTCGTTTGCTTCAATGTCCTCTGCTAGCAGCTCGGTGTATGTGTGTTCGAATGCGGGTTCTTCACCCAAGGTGTTCTCGGCTCCCTCTTCCATTGCTACTTCGTCTGGTGCTGCCTGCCAAGGCCCCGTCAGCCATTTCTTGCGCCAGTCGTCCTCTGGTTGCTCGTCCCACCAGTAAGAGGGTTCTGTGTCTACCCCCGAACTCGATCCCCTGGGCGGGCTTGATTCTGGCGTTCTCTCCTCGGCGGAAGAAAAGCCCCTGAAAGTACTGTCTGAAAGTGTGGGCGTAAAGAGCCAGTCATCAAAATATTCGGCTGGCATGGGTCTATGCGGGAAAAGTGCATGGAACTCGTCTTTCAGAAGAGGTTCGTCTAAAGCGTAGTCCGGCACCCAAATATTGGCACTGGCCGGGGTACCCTCTCTGGCTAGAAAGTATTCTACTCCCTCTACCCCCCATCTCGAGTCCAGGATCTCAGTGACCTCGTTGAGTGGTTCGGCCCTGGGCGCCCCCTCCTTCTCGGGTGACTGAGTGCGTGCGTGCGGTACTGTGTCAGACTCCTGAAACCTGTGCGGGGTCTTGTAGGGAGTGAGCACCGACCTATGAAAGACCGGGTGCACTCTGGAACCTTCGGGGAGGGCCAGTCGAAAAGCTACAGGGTTAATCCTAGCCTCCACCTGGTATGGCCCTAGCTGCTTGTGTCCCAGCTTCTTCTTAGCCAACGACCTGGCTGGCATCGCTTGGGCCGCTAACCATACCCAGTCCCCCACCTGGATGTCCTCTCCCACTCTCCTGTTTTTGTCTGCCTGCACCTTATATGCTTGTTTGGCTAGCTCCAAATGTCTCCGCAGCTCCTCGTGCACCTCTTGCAGCTCTGCTGCGAACTGGTCGGCCTCTTGCGTCACCCCCTCTCCCGGTGTTACGAACCCCGGGAAGGTTCTGGGATGACGACCATTGTTCGCGAAGAACGGCGTCACCCCCGTCGACGCGTGCTTCATGTTGTTGTAGGCAAACTCCGCCATCGGCAGGTAGTCTACCCACGCCGCCGGGCGCTGATTGGCGTAACATCTCAGGTACTGCTGCATGATCGCGTTGACTCTCTCTGCTTGGCCGTTGGTCTGCGGATGCCTTGCCGACGTTAGGTTGATCTTGACATGCAGGATACCTAGAAGCTTCCGCCAAAAGGTAGAAACAAATTGGCGCCCCCTGTCGGACAGGACGGATTGTGGCAGCCCATGCACCTTGAACTCGTGATCGATGAAGAGTTTGGCGGTCTGTTCCGCCGTCGCCACCTTCGCGCAAGGAATGAAGTGCGCCATCTTGGTGAACAAGTCCACCACCACCAGCACCGCCGTCTTGCCTCTGGAGCTGGGCAGGTCAGTGACGAAGTCCAGCGCCACCCTCTCCCACGGTTGCTGTGGCGTCTCCAGCGGTTCCAGTAACCCCGCTGGCTTCTGGTGCACTGGCTTGGACCTCTGACAAGTGTCACACCTGGCGACGTAATCCGCTATCTCTCCCCGCATCTGGGGCCACCAAAAGTCCCTGGCCACCAGTTCTATTGTCTTCTCCTTGCCGAAGTGGCCCGCACTGGGGGCGTCGTGCAACTGCTGCAGAACCCTCGCGCGGAGCTCTTCGCCCGGTACGTAGAGGGCACCTTTGTGAGTTAACAGCCCGTCGCGTAATTGGAACTCATCGTCTCTCTGCGAACCCCTGCGCAGCGCCTCCATCTTGGATTGTGCAAATCGATCTACTTGCAACGCACGTCGCACCGCGTCCAGGTCGACTGCGATGGTAGCGCACGTCCACGCCTGCGGTGCGAAAATGTGCTTGGCTGCCACTGGCGCTGCTTCCTCGAGATATTGCGGTTTCCTGGAGAGCGCGTCGGCTATAACGTTGGATTCTCCCGGGATGTATTCTATCCTGAAGTCGAAATCCGTGAAGAATTCAGCCCAGCGCATGTGTCTTTGGCTCTGGAGCTTCGCCGTGCGCCAATACTCTAAGTTCTTGTGATCTGTGCGGACCTGCACTGTGTGCTTGGCACCTATGAGGAAGTGTCGCCACGCTTTGAAGGCAGCGTGGATGGCCAACAGCTCTCTGTCCCATATGGTGTAGTTTTGCTCCGCCTTGCTGAGCTTTCGGGAGTAAAAGGCACAGGGTCTCCAATCTCCTTGGGAATCTTCTTGCCGGAGCACGGCTCCCACCGCTCTGTCTGAGGCGTCGGTCTCTACTCGCATGGGTCTGCCCGGATTCACGTGCATCAGCTGCTCCTCGGAAGCGAAGAGGCTTTTAAGCTTCCTAAAAGAGCGCTCCGCCTGTTCCGTCCAAGCAAACTTCTTCTTTTTGGAACTGAGGGTGTCCGTGATTGCTGCCGTCTCCTTTGCAAAACCCCTGATGAATTTGCGGTAGAAATTGGCGAACCCGACAAATCTCTGGACCTCCTTCCGATTGCGTGGGCTCTTCCAGTCTAACACGGCGCGGACTTTGACGCTGTCCATGGCCAGCCCCTTGTCAGACAGCTTGTAGCCGAGGAAATCCACCTCCGTCACATCAAACTGGCATTTCTCCAACTTGGCGTAGAGCCTGTGTTCTCGCAGTCTCTGCAGGACCTCCTTCACGTCTCTTTCATGAGCCTCCTGCGATTCCGAAAAGATCAGGATGTCGTCGAGGAAACACACACACTTCTTGTAGAGGAGCCCCGCCAGCACGTGATGCATAAAGGCTTGGAAGACGTGAGATCCATTTTGGAGACCAAACGGCATAACTCTGTATTCATACGTGCCCAGAGGCGTGAACATGGCCGTCTTCCACTCATCGCCCTCCCGGATACGGATGAGATTATACGCTCCACGCAGATCCAACTTGGTGAAGATCTTCCCCTTCCGCACGGTCGCTAGGAGGTCATCAATCTTGGGCATGGGGAAGGCCTTGGGCTTGGTCATGGAATTTATGGCCCTGAAATCCACAATGAGTCTTTTCTGGGGCGTGTCTTTCTTCTTTACAAAAAACACAGGACTGCCCCCCACTGCTTTGGACTCCCGGATGAATCCACGCTTCAAATTATGCTCTATGAACTCCCTGAGTTCTTGCATTTCGTCCTCAGACATGGAATACAGCTTCGCCGTCGGCAGCTGCGCCCCCGGCAACAGGTCGATCGCGCAATCGTAAGGTCTGTGGGGCGGCAGCCGGTCAGCTTCCTTCTCGCAGAAAACCTCCAGGAAACTCTCGTACTTGCGAGGAACTGCCTGCGCCATGCCAAGTTGCAGCTGCTGCTCCGCCCCTTCCTCCTGGCTGGACTGGATACAATGTTGAGCACAGTACGATGAGCAAAAGGTGATCTGCCGTTGGTACCACGCTATCGCAGGACTGTGTCTCTCCAGCCAACTCATGCCTAGTACTATAGGCGTGTCCGACAGGCGGGTGACATTGAAGCTGATGACTTCTCTATGATGTCCAATCCGCATCTCCATGGGAGGCGTCTGTTGCACAACTTGTCCTCCCAGCAATTTCCTGCCATCAACCGTGACTACGTTTAGAGGCGTTGTCGCGGGCAGAAGCGCTATGCGATGCTGCTTGACGAACTGCACCCCCACAAAGTCCGCGTTGCTCCCAGAATCGATCGTGATGGGGACTTCCAGGGTGGTTCCGTTCGGCAACTGGAGTGTTGCAGTGAGCTGCACCGTTGGCTTGGGTGGTAAAGGGTCTGTACGTTGCAAAGGCACTGGGGACTGCTCTACAGATTCGCCTGGCTGAGCCCCAGCAGCTCTGCTTCCAGCCAGGCACTGTCGTTTCCCTGAGACTGCTCCTCTTGCATCACTTCTGCTGCCACTGTTGCTAAGGCTGCAGTGTGCTTCTGGGGCCTCTGGGGGCACTCTTTCGCCATGTGTAGTGCACTGTCACAGATGTAACATTTCCTGGTCCCTCTAGGAGGCTTCGCCTTTACTGCACCGGAAGCTGGAACTCTGGCTGTTGCCTGAGCCTTAGCACCACCAATTTCCATCGGTTCCTCCCCCTGCCGCGCCAGAGGCGAGGGATGTGCCTGGCTGAAGTCTCTGGGGAGAAAAGGAGGCGTCCTTGCCGGTGCACGCGCCTGGCGTCCCTCCTCATTGTGCCAAGGACGTTCTTCGTGGCGTACCCCTATTGCAAGAGCCCTCTGCACGACGTCCTCCAGGGTCTGAGGTCTGTCTCCCCTGGCAAGTTCATCTTTTATGGGGCCGCTGAGACCCTCCCAGAACAAATCTCTCACTGGTTTGCAGTGCTTCTCCCAGCCCAATACAGTCAGTAAGGCGAAAAATCGCGAATGATACTGACGCACAGTGGCTCTCCCTTGCCGCAACCCGTGCATTTCCCTGCGTGCAAGATCAAGATCCACGGTTGACTGGAAACAAGCATCCATCGCTTTAATAAATTCATCAGAATCGCGGCGGGCAGGGCCGTCTTCGCGCCACAAATTGCGCAACCAAGCTCTTGCCTCCCCATGCAAATGAGACACAATAAACCCCACTTTCTCCTCTTCATCTTTAAAGTCATTACGAAGCAAATGCAGTGCATACAAGACGTCTGCTCTGAAACTTGGGTAGTGCTTTAGGTTCCCATCGAAGTGGGTGACTAGACTGCCCCCCCGCCTTCCAAGTCCAATTCCCTCTGATCTGGACCCTGGGAACCCCTCCTTGCTGGCACGCTCCCACCTTATTTGCAGGTCCTGGCAGCGCTTCTCCGCTTCATCACTCTTCTTCTGAGATGCAATGACTGCAGCGGTGAGTTCTGTAACTGCGTTGCGCAGTGTTGTCAGCTGTTCCTCCGCACTCATGGCTGCCACCGTTCGTGAGCTTTGCAAAAAAAAATTTTGCGTTCTAGGAGAGGGGACTTACTGTCAGAGTCACCCGTGGTCCCAGCTCACAAGAGACCAAAGTCCACTCCAGCTTATGTACAAAAGCTTTTATTCAAGAACATCAGTAGCTTTAGACCCGAAGTCCGTGACCCTACGTCTGTTACCCTTAGACCGCTGAAGTCCCCTCTGACTCGCTCCCCCCTCGACACCAGTTTAAGAGGCTTGTACTGGTCCACCTCTTTCTCTCTTTCCTTTTCCGCAGGGTCTTTCTGCCCCCCTGTGTTCTCTCCCTTCGGGACTCTCCCGAGGCTGAATCCTCTGCCGCCTCCTCCCCCCTCCTTCGGGCTTTGGGACCAGGCTCCTCCCCAGGACTCTCTTCATTTTCGCGCGCCTCCCATTTTGAACTTGGCGCGCTTACGTTGCTCTTGACCTTCCTTTCGACCGTTACATTGCCCTCAATACTACTTTCCTCCCCTTCCGGCAGCACGTTTTGCCCTGATCTCCTTCCCCTCTCTGCTTCCTGTTCTGCTCCTTCTGACACACTGGTCACTCCTCCCCCCTCACTCCGTTCCAGCGGAGCAGCCGGTCTCGCTCTCCAACTCCCACTGGGGGTTCCCCCTTCCTTTCCCTGCTCCTGACTGTTTCCCCCTCTAGCTCCCCTTGGCTTGACCAGAGGGGCTCCCTTTTGGGAGTCCTCCGATTCACTGGACGGACTCATGGACAATCTTGGGTCATTGTCATCCTCTTCCTCGTCAGTCTGGAATCCTTCCCCCTCACTCTGCGTCTCTCTCCCTGAACCCCTGACAACATGGACTCAGATTGGCCAAAATATTGTGAAATTATAGAATATGATGGTGAAAACCTGAAACTACAGAGTTTTGAGAAATTGAAACCTAAAGTCCGAGACTGGTTACATTATTACCAGATTAATGAAACCTTTAAGCAGGACAGGAAACTAGGATTTCAGAAGGAGAGGTCAAAGTTAGAAACAGAATTGCTAGAACCCAATACTAAGAATTTGTCTAGAATGTATAATCTGCTGCTAAAATGGAACACACAGGATGAAACGGTTAAATCAGCTATGATTAAGTGGGCACAAGATATTGGTCATGATATTATGTTTGCTGACTGGGAGCAGTTATGGACCACAGGTATTAAATTTACGGCATGTAGTGCCTTGAAAGAGAATATAATGAAAATGATCTATAGGTGGTACATGACCCCAGTCAAGCTTGCAAAGATATATCATCTGCCCAATAACAATTGCTGGAAGTGTAATGAATGCGAAGGAACTTTTTATCATCTTTGGTGGACCTGCCCGAAGATTAAGGCCTACTGGGAAATGATCTATAATGAAATTAAGAAAATCCTTAAGTGGACATTTGTAAAGAAACCAGAAGCTTTTCTCTTGGGCATGGTAGGCCAAATGGTTCCAAAGAAAGATAGAACATTCTTTATGTACGCAACAACAGCAGCAAGAATTCTTTTGGCGAAGTATTGGAAGACTAAAGAATTACCTACTCTGGAAGAATGGCAGACCAAGGTGACTGAATTTATGGGACTGGCAGAGATGACCGGCAGAATCCGTGACCAGAGGAGAGAGACAGTGGAAGAAGACTGGAAAAAATTCAAAATCTATCTTAAAAATTGTTGTAAAATTTCGGAATGTTAAGATGTCAAGGGATTGGATATAAAGAACTACAGCTGTAAAAATTGAACTTTAAAAAAACTTTAAAGAGAATTAAATATAAAAAGGGATGAAGGATTGCTAAAAAATTTTAAAATAAGGATGCAGCGAAGGGGAGGTTTGGGGAAGTCGTGTTATGTTTGTCTGTTTTTTGTTTATGTTGTAAAATTAATAAAAATTATTTTTTTAAAAAAAAAAAAAAAACTTTGCCCATTTAACAGCGCCCATCACGGATTGTCTTAGTAGCAAAAAGAAATTTGTTTGGACGGAAGAAGCGCAGCGGGCGTTCGAACGCTTAAAGCAGGCGTTTGCGTCGGAAGAGCAACTTTTGCACGTGGATCTACAACAACCAATGAGAGTGGAGACTGACGCGTCAGACCGAGCGGTGGGGGCCGTTCTTCTCCAGCCGGGAAAAGATACGTCTGAATGGAGACCGTGTGCATTCTTCTCGCGGAAGTTGAACAAATCCGAGAGGAACTACACAGTATACGACCGAGAACTGCTCGCCATTCATGAAGCATTCCGGAAATGGCGGCACTTGCTGATTGGGGCGCAGCACAAGGTTCAAGTCCGAACTGACCACAAAAATCTGGAATACTGGAGAACAGCCCGAGTGCTGAACCAGAGACAAGTGCGATGGGCCCAGGAGTTCTCCAAATTCCACTTTGAGATTCGTTACGTGCCCGGCTCCGAGAACGTGAGGGCGGACGCTCTTTCCAGGAAACCTGAGTACTTAGAGGGGGAGGGAGCGCCTGAGGCAAGGCATGTAATCCCTGAAGACCGCTGGGTGTGTGGGGCGGCATTGGTGGGGCAGAGGGAACTGATAGAGGGTACTGAGAACGATGAATACGCCCAAGAGAAACTCAGAGAGCTCCAGAGGACAGAGGAGAACACAGGGGGGTTTGAAGAAAAGAACGGGGCGTTGTATTACAAAGGGGCACTGTACATACCCGACGGGGAACTGAGGGGCAGAGTACTCAAGCAGTTGCATGACAGCCCCACAGCGGGACATTTTGGACAGCACAAAGGTGAGGGAGGACGTACGGGAATATGTCAGGGGTTGCGACAGGTGCCAGCGAGCGAAAGGAGAGAGGGTGGCGCCAGCGGGGCTATTACAACCCTTACCCACGCCCGAAAGGCCATGGGAGGCAGTATCCATAGATTTTATGACGGACCTGCCAAAATCCAAAGGCAAAACAGCTGTCATGGTGGTGGTAGATCTATTAACCAAGATGTGTCATTTTATAGCTTGTTCACATGCAGTCACAGCGGAGGAAACCGCCAAGTTGTTTGTAGAACATATTTTTAGGTTGCATGGCGCCCCCTTGAGGGTTTTGAGCGACAGAGGGAAACAATTTACTTCCAGGTTCTGGAGGCAACTTATGAGCTTACTGCACGTAGAACTCAATTTCTCAACTGCCCGGCACCCAGAAACCAATGGGCAAGCGGAAAGGGCAAATGGGATTTTACAACAATACCTGAGGTGTTATGTAAAAGACAGAGAAAATGATTGGGTGGATAAGTTACCTCTAGCAGAATTTGCCTACAACAACGCGGAGAACGTGTCCACAGGGATGAGTCCCTTTCTGGCAAATTATGGGTGTCACCCCCGGGCATTCCCAGGAGAGGGAGGGGAGAGGTGGAGCGTGCCGGCGGCGGAATATTTTTTTGAAGAGATGGAGGCGATCCACCGTCAGCTTCAACTTAACTTAGAGAAAGCCAAGGAAGAATATAAGAAGCAAGCAGACAGAAATAGGAGGGAAGGTGAAACTATAAGGGTGGGGGACCGGGTGTGGTTGTCCACCCAAGGGCTACCGTTCAAGGGCGGGAGTAAGAAATTGAGGCCCAAAAGATTGGGACCCTTTGAGGTCATACAGCAGGTCAACCCAGTGGCATTCAAACTCAGGCTGCCCAGTCACATGAAATTACACCCAGTATTTCACAGGTCATTACTGTCGCCGTACCGAGAGGGACGTGAGTGGGGGGAGCATGAGAGAGAGGCCACCCAAACGCCCGTGATAGAAGAGAGAGAGCGTGACATGAACGTGGCAGGAATCATTGATTCCAGGTGGAAGGGGAATCAGGTGGAATATCTGGTAGAATGGGAGGGGGAAGTAGAGTCGGAAAACACTTGGGTACCAGCAGAGGTAGTCAATGACGAGGTTTTAATAGAAACATTTCATCAGCGTTTCCCAAGAAAACCGCAACCCGTGGCACGATTTAGAAGCGAACACTTTGGGACCACCGATGAGGAAGGAGAGTTTGAAGGGTTCCCAGAGTTAGGGGTGGGTGAAGAAGCCGACTCCGACGAAGAAGAGGAAGATGGGGAGAGAGACGGTACGCCGTGGCTAGAAGTGTTAGAATCCTCAGACGACGAGGAGAGTTCCTTCAGGGGCTTTCCGCCCTCACCGCCAGTGGGAGAGGAGGCGGGAGGGGGTGAAGGGGGCCCTGGGGGGGAGGTGGATATCAGGGAACTGCCATCGGAGAGACAGGTGGTGGACAGGCTCCAGGAGAATAGGAGAGAATCTGCAGCAGAAGAGGGAACCAGCAGGGGGAGTGCAGGAGTCACAGCGGAGGGGAGGCTCTGGGATGCTTCCAGTGAGAGTAGTGGAGAGGTAACGGGACCCCCGTTGGGAACTCCCACCCTTCGCCGGAAACTGTCACGCAGAGAGTCACGAAGGCGCATGTCCGTCAAACAGCTTTTATGTTGGCGTAAATTCCGTAGACGCCCACTGTCAGATCCTACCAGCGACTGACGGAGTCATGCTTTGGGGGCTCCGTTAGTGCCTCGGTTTGGATGACCAGCCAAACCCCAGAGGGATCAAGCACAAGCAGAGGGATTACGCACAAGCAGCTCATTATCCCATCACAGGACACATACGCTTCAATAGTACTGTTCTATGTCAAAAGCTGCATTGATGTCGTTACTACCACCAAACAAATACGGGTGTTTCCTAACAACAAGCCCTGGCTAAACAGGGATGTGTATCTTCTGTTAAAGGCAAGGAATGCTGCTTTTCACTCTGGCGATGCGCAACAGTATAGAGAAGCTAGAGCCAAACTGAAAAAGGGCATTAGGGATGCCAAAGCTATGTACTGCCGGAGGATCGAAAAGCATTTTGAGAGCTCCGACCCTCGTCGTGTATGGCAAGGCCTGCGACAAATTACAGGGCAAAATATTTAAAACGAACTGGCTAACAGCAGTGCGCACCTGGCTGATCAGCTGAATCAATTCTTCAGTCGTTTTGAGGTGGGAACTGGAACCACCGTCACTACAGCATTGGCTACCAGCACATCATCAGAAACTATTACTGATAAACAACCACTTTTATTACAGACCTCCGACGTACAACGTGCTTTTCGGAGCATTAATATTAGGAAGGCAGCTGGACCGGATGGAATTATGGGACGAGTTATTAGGGACTGTGCTGCAGAATTAGCTGGTGTATTTACGGACATTTTTAATCTATCCCTGTTGCAGGGTTCTGTCCCTACCTGCCTGAAGACATCGATTATAGTGCCAGTCCCTAAACAGTCAGTGGTGGTATCTCTCAATGACTACAGACCAATAGCCCTAACATCTGTCGTTATGAAATGCTTTGAGAGATTGGTGCTAGATTATATTAAGGCTGGTCTTCCATCCACTCTAGACCCGTTCCAGTTTGCATACAGAAGAAATAGATCTACTGATGATGCCATTTCCATCGCTGTCCATACTGTACTGAGTCATCTAGAACAACAGGGAACCTATGCAAGGCTGTTGTTTGTGGACTACAGTTCTGCCTTTAATACAATTCTACCAGACAGGTTATTCCTTAAAATGACCAATTTGGGTATACATCAGAAGATCTGTTTGTGGGTAAGGAATTTCCTGACCGATAGGCCGCAGACAGTGAGAATGGGACCTTACTATTCTTCTACTCTAGTATTAAGCACAGGAGCCCCTCAGGGGTGTGTGTTAAGCCCCTTTCTCTATTCCCTGTACACATTTGACTGCACCCCACTGTATAAGTCCAACACAATCATCAAATTTGCGGATGATACAACAGTGGTGGGGCTCATTAGTGAGAATGATGAGGCTGCTTATAGGAAAGAAGTACAGGGGTTAATTCAATGGTGTAAAGAAAATAATCTTATGCTTAACACCAGAAAAACCAAAGAACTCATAATTGATTTTAGGAGAAAGAAAAGTGTATTTTTACCATTGCGCATAAAGGGCGAGGAGGTGGAGAGGGTTGGTAGTTTTAAATACCTGGGCACTTACATCTCTGAGGACCTCTCATGGACTGCAAATATTAATATGGTTGTGAGGAAGGTGCAGGGGAGGTTGTATTTCCTGAGAATGCTCAGAGGATTGAATCTATCTCAGCACCTACTTCTGTCCTATTATCATAGTACCATTGAGAGTGTCTTAACCTATAGTATATTATCGTGGTATGGGAGCAGCTCTGGAATGGATAAAAAAGCTTTACAGAGAATAATTAAAATTGCCCAGAATGTTATTGGGCTCCAACTACCAACCCTGGATGAGATCTTCACGTCTCGCAGCTTGAAGAAGTCACACAATATCCTGAGAGATCCAACCCATCCTGCTCACAACCTCTTTGAACTGTTGCCTTCGGGCAGAAGATACAGGACAATGAAAACACGAACCACACGCCTTCTGAATAGTTTCTATCCAAGAGCTCTGATTGCACTAAATAATGATCTCAGGGCCAGTTGTAAGAAATAGCAAGCAGTGAGTAGTAAGGAATGAGATAGGTTTTAGGTTATGCTATGCTTCTAATAGGTTGTGTTATATTCTGGATTATGTATGTTTTAATAGATTATGTCTGAATAGGATGAGAGTGTTGGAGATACGTGCAAATGTGTATGTGAATCCGGTCTTGGGTGTTTGATTTTCGTTGTTGTGTATACTGTGTATATACGGACAATGACAATAAATTTATCTAAATCTAAATCTAAATCTAAGAGGGGTTTAATGAGGTAGCAAAAAAGCAGACCGTCCAAAGGCTCAAATGCAAGGAAGTCCAATCACTCTGAAAATCCAAGGTTTTATATTGCCTTCTTGGAGTAATAATAATAATAATAATAATAATAATAATAATAATAATTTTTTATTTATACCCCGCCCTTCCCAGTTCAGAAAACCGGGCTTAGGGCGGCTAACAACAGATTTAAAACACTTAATTGATGCAACAAAAAACAGCATAAAATACAGTATAAAACCTGAATAACAATAAATTCAGAATTCAAAAATAAATTTAGGGGGGAAATCCATCCAATAAACATTAGATGATCACCAGGGCTAGCTGGCTAAATTAGTCCTATTTGGGCCAGTGAGGAGACCAGGGGAGAATTAGCTGTGGGATCCCAGAGCGGGTAATCTTCATAAAAAGGGGAGGGGAAGGGAAGGAAGGGGAATAAAAGATCAGGCTAAGTTCAAATTGAAAGCCAGGCAGAATAGCTCTGTCTTACAGGCCCTGCAGAAGGAAGTTAAATCCTGCAGGGCCCTGGTCTCATGGGACAGAGCATTCCACCAGGTTGGAGCCACCACTGAGAAGGCCCTGGCCCTGGTGGAGGATAATCTGACTTCCTTAGGGCCTGGGACCTCTAAACTATGATTATTCATGGACCTTAAGGTCCTCTGCGGGGCATACCAGGAGAGGTGGTCCTGTAAATAAATTTCTTCCATATTTACTCATGATCTTTCTTCCAGCTTCCTTCTGGAAAGTCTATAAGTGAGCCAAGTGTTATTTTCTACACTGTCTGGCAGAGGCTCTCCAGGGACATTCTTAGTCCTACCTGGAGATGCTGGGGATTGAACCAACGACCTTCTGCATGAAAAGCAGATACCCCACCACTGAGCCATAGCTCTATTAATTCTCATGTTTGGTGATGAGCAGCTGGCCACCTTAAAGTCAGCTCGTAAGAGACCTGCATGCTCCCTGAAATCCAGAGAGATTTCTTGGGGGCAGTGCCCTCCCTATGCCAGGTCTCTTGCCTATCATCTTTCCCAAAGACCAAAATAGTCATGGATTTCAATTTCACTTTCTGTGAATCTGAGCCATTATGTCTCGCCAGGCACTCAGAGGTAGCGTTCTCCTGATGTGCTGCACTCAGGGGTCATTTAATAGACCCTCCGAGTCCAAGGAAGAAAGCAACTAAGCTTGGCCCTCGATGCTGCTCCTGTGACAGTTCCGAGCCATTAGTTTTGAGGGTTTGCTGGAGGCTGGCAGACTCACCGAGTCGTCCCATCAGGGCCAATCCATCCTTTGGCACAAGTTTAATTTTCAGATTGCTAACGGAGTTCTGATGAGGAGGAGAAATCTTCCCCCCGCTGGAATTCAATTGGTTTTGATCAACTTACATGAGGATTCGAGGTGGCATTTCTGCATCATCTTCCATTTGTAATTGACTAGAGGAGAGTTTTGCTGATTTCTCAAGCTGGCAAGAAGAAGAAGAAGAAGAAGGGGAAGGGGAGGAGGCAAACCCTGATATGTAAGAAGTCAGGAGGGTGAAAGCATCTGGCAGAAATCTAACTTCCTGAGCAGACTCTCATCCCAAGCTCTAATGAACTACCAGTGTGCCAACTCAGATGCCCAGGCTGCAAACAAACTCTCCTGAATAACATCAAGTAAATAAATTGTTTCCTCAGCCGTTTTTCAAAATGGGAAAGGACATGAGCCACAGCTGCAGACGCGTGTTACAAGGCTAGCTTCCTTCACATTAAAAAAAATCAATTTGTGTAGATGCCACTGGCACTCTCAAACATCATCACAGTTATCAAGCTGTGGGGTGCAGAATTAGCTGCTGACAAGTTTGCTCATGAGTCGTTCCATTAGAAGAAGGGCTAGACCTTCAGGTCTTCCTTTCTGTGGCAATATTATGTTGTGAAAGCTCCCTTGTGTTTGCTTCTAAGGGGAGAAAGAGCTCTGTGACACCCTGAAAGCTGACACAGGACTCAGCTGCATTCAGGCAATTCTATCGTCATAATTGCATCATAAACGTGCGGCACCAGATTGCGCTGTGGAGTTTGATGTTTCAGCAATGTGAGGTTTTTTCCATTTTCCTCTAATGCTTTTTTAATGTGTCTAGATCCAGCCACAGATTCTGTGGCCTATCGCTTCAGCGCTGCGATGTGTCAGAATCCGTGGTCTCTGCCCCCACTGCATAAGACAAGAGTGAGGAACACTTTAAACAGTCATGGCTGCCCCCCAAAGAATTCTGGGAGGTGTAGTTTCTTAAGGGTGCTGAGAGCTGTTAGGAGATCCTTATGCCAGAGTTGGGACGCGGGTGGCACTGTGGTCTAAACCACAGAGCCTAGGGCTTGCTGATCAGAAGGTTGGCAGTTCAAATCCCCGCGACGGGGTGAGCTCCCATTTCTCGGTCCCTGCTCCTGCCAACCTAGCAGTTCAAAAGCACATCAAAGTGCAAGTAGATAAATAGGTACCGCTCCAAAGGGAAGGTAAACAGCGTTTCTGTGCACTGCTCTGGTTTGCCAGAAGTGGCTTAGTCATGCTGGCCACATGACCCAGAAGCTGTACACCGGCTCCCTCGGCCAATAAAGTGAGATGAACACCACAACCCCAGAGTCATCCATGACTGGACCTAACGGTCAGGGGTCCCTTTACCTTTACCTTATGCCAGAGTTATTGGGAAGGCAGTTATGGGGCCTTAAATGGAAAAGACTGGTCTTTAGTTTGAGGCAGGAGGGCTCCTCCCATGTTCTCATTAGATCAGGGGCTGGGATTTTCAGCCCTCCATATATGGTTGAAGTGACAGTTTTGTCTACCTGGGTTCCACCATAACCAGCAACCTCTCCATTGACAAAGAGCTTAACAGGCGTATTGGCAAGGCAGCTATGGCAATGGCTTGCCTCTTCAAAAGGGTATGGGAGAATGTGATGTAACAGATACCCAGATGAAGGTCTACCAGGCTTGTGCATTGAGCATGTTGCTTTACGGATGCAAGTCGTGGGCAACTTACACCTGTCAGGAGCGACATCTCAACCTCTTCCACATGCAGCGGTGTAGCTAACTGCCCGGGTGCCTGGTGCAGGGGCATGTCCTGCAGCTGGGGGTGGGGCGATCCACCCATGGGGGCGGAGTGGGCTGCCCAAGGAGGCGGGGCAATCCACCCATGGGGGATGGGGCGAGCCTCTCCAATGCTTGGAGACCCTCTGCTGCCTCCCCCTCAGCTGTAGGGCGGCTGAGAAGAAGAAGAGGAGAAGAGTTTGGATTTTATATCCCGCTTTATCACTACCCTAAGGAGTCCTAAAGCGGATAACATTCTCCTTTCCCTTCCTCCCCCACAACAAACACTCTGTGAGGTGAGTGAGGCTGAGAGATTTCAGAGAAGTGTGACTGGCCCAAGGTCACCCAGCAGCTGCATGCGGAGGAGTGGGGAATCGAACCCAGTTCACCAGATTATGAGTCTACCGCTCTTAACCAGTACACCACACTGGCTCCACACTGGCTGATGGAGAGGCAGTAGGCAGATGTGGAACCTGCAGGCGCCTAAGCCACCACATCACTCCTAAAAAGTTTTGTGAGCCCATTTTTTAAAATAAAAAACCCTCATTTTGTCACACACACACACAGGGCGGACCGCACCCCCCCCACGCCCTTCCTCCACCACTGTCCACATGTCCGTTGCATCAGGAGGATTTTGGGTATCCCATGGCAGGACAAAGTCTCAGACAAAGATGTGTTTCTCCAAGCCCACAATCCCAGCATGTTTGCACCCCAGACTCAGTGAAGTCTACGGCCGCTGCCTTGGTCATGTTCCCAAAAATGGAAGATGGCAGGATCCCCAAGGACGTGGCTTCAGGCTCCAGGCCTGTTGGCAGGCCAACTCTGCATTGCAAAGATGTCTGCAAATGTGACACAAAGTCTAGCAACATCAACCCTGTCCTATGGGAATCCCTTGAGGCAACCACAGTAACTGATGACACACAGTCAGGTTGTGTATCCACAGCAGTGACCAGAGGAAGAATGACCATTGGGAGGAGTGCAGAGAGAAGAAATGCCATGTTGCATCTGCAGCAGAACAACCGGACACCTTCATCTGCCCCGGGTGCAACACAACATGTCTCTCCTGTACTGGTCTCTACAACCACAGCAAGCACTGCACCTTCTAACAGTTTGACTTCACCTCCAAAGGCACATTCCTCCTTTGTTTCCCACGACAGATGGATGCCGACCGACCAGGTTTAACAATCAACCCTTTCCCCCAGGAAGCTTGTTGTTGTTGTTTAGTCGTGTCCGACTCTTCGTGACCCCCTGGACCAGAGCACGCCAGGCCCTCCTGTCTTCCACTGCCTCCCGCAGCTTGGTCAAACTCATGCTGGTAGCTTTGAGAACACTGTCCAACCATCTTGTCCTCCATCATCCCCTTCTCCTTGTGCCCTCCATCTTTCCCAACATCAGGATCTTTTCCAGGGAGTCTTCTCTTCTCCTGAGGTGGCCAAAGTATTGAAGCCTCAGCTTCAGGATCTGTCCTTCCAGTGAGCACTCAGGACTGATTTCCTTCAGAATGGAGAGGTCTGATCTTCTTGCAATCCATGGGACTCTCAAGAGTCTCCTCCAGCAGGAAGCTACACTGGCATAAAAGTCTACGCTAGACTTTTTGCACCCCTGTTGTATGGAGAACCATTGAGCTATACATGCCCCCTCCTGTAATCTGAAGTGCCATAGCTTAGGCAAGTTCATTGTCAAAGGTCAGCGTTTCTGGGTATCAGCCAAGGACTACATGCCTGTAGGGCCCCCACTTCTAACTCCTTGCTGCCACTGCTCTTCCTTCTTTTGGACCTCATTCTCCTTCCCTCCTGCCCTCTTCAAGTGGCAGAATCCAGGATAAGGAAGGCAGCCTCCATTTGCTCCTTCTGGGCAATGGTGTGGATTGTTCCCTGAAGGATGTGGGACCATGCTGAGAGGAGACCCCTCAGTGAGAATTATTGTTCAGCCACTTATTATTGAGGGGAAGTGCGTGGAACAGGTCTCGGTGTTTCAATTTCTGGGAATGGAGTTGAGAGATGACCGAACCTGGGTAGAAAACAGCAAAGACCTGATGAAGAGAGCACAGCAGAGGTTATATTTTCTCAGAATCCTCCGGAAAAACAATTTATGGTCTGTGTGTGTGGTTTAGGAGCTGCACGGCCAGGGAAAAAACAATGCTGTCCAGGGTTGTAAAGACTGCAGAGAGAATAATTGGGTGCACTCTTCCCACCTTAGATCAAATCTATGCTGTCAGGTGCCATAAGAAAGCTGCAGAGATAGCACATGATAGTACACACCCCGGAAATGATCTCTTTCAGCTTCTGCCTTCTGGAAGAAGGTATAGGGTTATAAAGACCAGGACTAGCCGTCTGAGAAACAGTTTCTACACAAATGCAATTCTGGTTCTAAATGCAGCATAAGGAGTCTCTATAGTATATTGCATTTTAAAATGGGGTTTCAGAGTTTTTAGGGGTTTTTGAATGTCTTATGTAGATTTTTCAATTTCATTGTTCTTCATGGGACAATGACAATAAAGATATCGTATCATATCATGATCTAATTCCCTCAACTGTCCACCAGCAAACCTTTCTAGTGATTCACATAGAGAATAGGGCAAACAAAGCATTTTGGTGATTCATCACGCTGATGGGTAACACACCTAGAACAGGCCGGTCTAGAAAAAGAAAAGGAGGGAACAGAAAGCTTGCGTAGGAAGATAGATTGCACACCTCTACTCTGGTCTCCCTGATGCATTCGACTTGATGAATAAACTGCCCAAGTAGAACTTGGACCAAAATTGGTTGAGGAAGACTTCTTGGCCAGCAAAATGCAATCTACAGTACTTAGGACTGAACTGTCCCCTCTGCTCTCCTCACAGCACAGTAATTGAGCAGATAAATCACACACCACTCTGTTTGTTTGTGGTTGGCAAGGAAGGAAGATTATATGGCACCAACTGGAGCTGCCTTTGAGAAGAAGTACAGTTTATTGTTCTGGCCACATCCCTTCAGGAAGGGAACTTACAGGACTGGAAATAAAGTTCAGAAAGGGTCTGCTAAAATGACCAAGGGGTTGGAACAACTCCCCAATGTGCTTACAGCAACTGGGGCTTTTCAGTTTAGAAAAACAGCGAGGAAGGATAGGGCATGACAGAGGAATATCACAAGATGTTGTGATGGCCACCAATTAGGATGGCTTTAAAAGAGCATTTCCCCCCTTTTCAATTGCATTTTATTTGACTTATACAGTCAAAACAACATTTTGTCTTTTCTCTTATTTTTGTTGATCCCACCTTTTCCCATGGAGTTGATGTTTCTCCCCTTTTGCTGCTCTCTGTCTTCTGGCTATCCAATGATAACCACAATGCCAAAATCTAATTACTTCTGTTGCTCATAGCTCAAATCCTGCTTGCGAGTTCATCATACTATTTCTTCAGATAGTCCAAAAAAGGCACTCAATTGTCCACAAACCTTTCAAAGAGTATTAGAGAAATTCATGGAGGGTAAGGCTATTATCCATGATCGCTGTGTTCTGCCTCTACTGCCTGAAGCAGTATTCTACCAAACATTAGTCACTGTGTAACACAAGTGGGGAGGGTGCTGTTACACTCAGGTCCTGCTTGCAATGTCGAAGCAATGATTCTTCAACATCAACCTCGTTGGACTGGCCATGTTGTTCAGATGCCTGATTCTCATCTTCGAAAGCAGCTACTCTCTTCCGAACTTAAAAATGGAAAGCTTAATGCTGGTGGTCAATACAAGAGGTTTAGTGACTCTCTCAAGGCAAATCTTAAAAAATGTAGTATAAACACTAACTGGGAAACTCTGGCCTGCGAGCACTCCAGTTGGAGAACAGCCTTTACCAAAGATGTCATGGGCTTTGAAGATGCTTGAACTCAGGACAAAAGGGAGAAACACACTAAGAGGAAGGTGTTAGTTTCTGTTTGCCACAGAGCAGCCTTATTGCTAACCTTATTGCTAAAACCACTTCATTTCGTTCCAACTTCATTTTAACATTCAATAATTTTACAGTGTTTTTGTAGATAATCTTTAAATTTCTTCCAATCTTCTTCCACCGACTCTTCTCCCTGGTCACGGATTCTGCCAGTCATTTCCGCCAATTCCATATAGTCCATTACTTTCATCTGCCATTCTTCCAGGGTGGGTAGATCTTGTGTCTTCCAATACTTTGCGATAAGTATTCTTGCTGCTGCTGTGGCATACATAAAAAAAGTTCTGTCCTTCTTTGGCACCAGTTGGCTGATCATGCCCAGGAGAAAGGCCTCTGGTTTCTTCAGGAAAGTATACTTAAATACCTTTTTCATTTCATTATAAATCATCTCCCAGAAAGCCTTAATCCTTGGGCACGTCCACCAAAGGTGAAAGAATGTACCTTCAGTCTCTTTACATTTCCAGCATTTATTATCAGGCAGATGATAGATTTTTGCAAGCTTGACTGGTGTCATGTACCACCTGTATATCATTTTCATAATATTCTCTCGTAAGGCATTACATGCCGTAAATTTCATACCTGTGGTCCACAACTGTTCCCAGTCAGCAAACATAATGTTATGTCCAACATCTTGTGCCCATTTGATCATAGCAGATTTTACCGTTTCATCCTGTGTATTCCATTTCAACAGCAAGTTATACATTCTTGATAATATCTTAGTTTTGGGTTCTAACAGTTCTGTTTCCAATTTTTATTTTTCCACCTGGAAGCCATTTTTTTAATCCAAATTGTAGGCCTCCCTTATTTGAAAATAATGAAGCTGGAGTTACCTTTTATTTCTAAGATGCTGAGCCTGTGCTGGACAGCATGAGATATTTTGTTCTGCTTTTGAGGAGTTCCGCAAGTAAAACTTTGAAGAATATTTTAATGACTCTAGGCAATGCTTCATTTCAAAAGGAAAAGTCTTTTTAAATGCATCCAGCCACTTCAAGCTGCACAATATTAATATCTGCAGTACCTTTGGCCTGATCTGTTTACATTATTCACAAAGTTGCCGTATAAGTTGTTGACTGACAATTGGCCCATTGGCTGTGTCATCCAGGACAGTATTTCCATTGGCTTCTTAAGTGATAGGTATGAAGGTACAAGGCTATGGCCGAGAAGAGGTAGGGCCTTTTTCACAGTGGCACCCCAACTCTGGAATATCCTCTCCAGAGAGGCTCAATTGGAAATAATGAAACAATCCTTTTGGCAGCAGGTTAAGACATTTTTGTTTGCCCAGACATTTTAGAGTGCCTCTGTTCTGCTTAATTCTTGTGCATCTGTGTTTCCTCTAAGTTTTATTGCTTTTAAACAATATTGCGGTTTTTAAAATAAAAAAATGTATTAAAATATTGTGTTTTTATTATTGTACACCACCCTGGAATCAGTAGGATGAAGGCCGGTCTAGACATTTCTTTTAAAATGAGTCAATAAATAAAACATAGCAGTAAAACAACAACATTCCTTTCAGGTTCATTTTCAGCTGCTTTTCAAATATCCTGCCAGTGATTCAATCATTATTTTATAAAGGTGCACAACACATAATGTCCGATAGGGTTTTATTTCCTTCTCCATTTACCCACAAATTCCTCTCCTGCTCTTAGCAGGAATGCTGTGCTTTGGTCTCTGTGCTTAGACCATTAAAATATGAATTCCTTGGGAGACAGACCATGATTAACAATTTAAAAGATTTTTTTTTATATGAGAGAATGGAAAACAAATGCCAAGCTACGTTTGTTGGTGAGCACAGTTTGATGATGCTGATATTACTCAGGGTACGAGAACAACTTTGTTTTTATTTTTTTGGTCTTTATTTTTCTTACTGAACAGAAACTTTTGAAAGAGGAGATCTCACCTCCTGAGACTTTCCCTCTCTAAAGACTCACTGCTAACAATTCCAAGCTACTCCATTCCCAGCTTTTCCAGAGGGAAATATTCCATACTTTACTCAATGCATTTGTGTTTGTTATTATCACTATGCTATCAGTTAATTGATTGCCTGTTTTTATGTTCTTTGTATACTGTGTTAGTTTTATGATGTTAGCTGCCCTTATTATTATTATTATTATTATTATTATTATTATTATTATTATCTGCGCACATTTCCTTCCAGTATATGCATTCTTGTAAATACCGTGTTATTGTAGATTTGGGACCCCAGGGGTCATCCAGTCCAACCCCCTGCAATGCAGGAATCTCAACTAAAGCATCCATGACAGATGGCCATCCAACCTCTGCTTAAAAAACTCCAACAGAGTCCACCACCTTTTGTGGGAGTCCGTTCCACAGACCAACAGCTCTTATTGTTGAAGTTTCACCTGATGTTTAGTTGGAATCTCCTTTCTTGTAACGAAGCCATTGGTTCGAGTCCTACCCTCCAGAGCAGAAGAAAAAAAGCTTGCTCCCTCCTCCATGTGACAGCCCTTGAGATATTTGAAGGCGCCTATCCTATCTCCTCTCAGTCTCCTCTTTTCCAGGCCAAATATGCCCAGCTCCTTCAACCGTTCCTCATCAGGCTTGGTTTCCAGACCCTTGATCATCTTGGTCACCCTCCTCTGCGCACCTTCCAGCTTGTCGACATCCTTCTTAAACTGTGGAGGCCAGAACTGGACACAGTATTCCAGGTGTGGTCTGACCAAGGCAGAATAGAGTGGTACTATTACTTCCCTTGATCTGAACACTATACAGTGGTACCTTGGGTTAAGAACTTAATTTGTTCTGGAGGTCCGTTCTTAACCTGAAACTGTTCTTAACCTGAGGCACCACTTTAGCTAATGGGGCCTCCCGCTGCCGCCGTGCGATTTCTGTTCTCATCCTGAAGCAAAGTTCTTAACCTGAAGCACTATTTCTGGGTTAGTGGAGTGTGTAACCTGAAGCGTCTGTAACCTGAAGCGTCTGTAACCTGAAGCATCTGTAACCTGAGGTACCACTGTATTTCCATTGATGCAGCCTAGCTTTAGCTTTTTTTGTTCTGGCACCTCTCAGGCTATTGCCATTAAAAGAGAACAAGGGAGGCATGCATGTTGAGTTTGGCACCTCTTTTTCTAGAAAAATAGCACGAAGTCCACTAAGACCCCTACAGGGCCAGAACCTACAGGGCCGGATTGAGGCTTGATGAGGCCCTAAGCTACTGAAGGTAATGGGGCCCTTTATAGGTCCAGCTGTCCTTTGTCAACAACAAATTGTTGCTGTTTTTTGTGTCAAATATATGCTTTATGGTAATTTATGGACCTAAGAGGTACCTAAAGCCATTTGCACATGTAGAATGTAGGCGCCCTATTTATAGAAATGAACCAACCAGTGATATTTTAGGGAGCAGGCTAGCAGGTGGGGCCCATTACTTACATCATAGGAGCCTACACAACACAAAACACTGTTGCTGTATGTAGGTTTTATTTTATTTGTTTTTTATCTTATATTTTGGAAATGTACATCCAGTTTGTTTTTTCCCTTTATATTTTTTGGGGGGGCCCCAAGAGAGTGGGGCCCTAAGCTATAGCTTGTTTAGTTTATACATAAAACTGGCACGGACACAGGTGGCGCTGTGGGTTAAACCACAGAGCCTAGGACTTGCTGATCAGAAGGTTGGCGGTTCGAATCCCCGCGACAGGGTGAGTGCCCGTTGTTTGGTCCCACCTCCTGCCAACCTAGCAGCTCGAAAGCACGTCAAAGTGCAAGTAGATAAATAGGTACCACTCCAGAGGGAAGGTAAACGGCGTTTCTGTGCACTGCTCTGGTTCGCCAGAAGTGGCTTAGTCATGCTGGCCACATGACCTGGAAGCTGTACGCCAGCTCCCTTGGCCAATAAAGCAAGATGAGTGCCGCAACCCCAGAGTTGGTCACGACTGGACCTAATGGTCAGGGGTCCCTTTACCTTTACCCTTTAAAATTGGCACTGGACCCCTAGATCCTAGAAGATCTTAGATATTGTTTGTTTGGAGGACTACATCACTGCTTCACAGTTCTCATGTTGTTTCAGAAAGTGCATTTGATGTAGTTTTGACTGCAAATGCAAACTGAATTGAATTCTACTCTCCCCTACTCTCCCCGCCGCTGCCCATGCCTAAGCAGGAGCCTTTGGGGAGAGCCAGTGTCAAAAGCTTTTAGAAAATCTACCGGTTCACTCCTATCCATGTACTTATTATTTTTATATGGGCTGCAGCCTATTAGATAAAACGAATGAGGCAAAAGTGCAAATATACACAAATATGCGAGCATATAATTGCTAACTGGCCGAGTGCTTGGGGGGAATTCAAGCTGTTTTGATCACTGCTTAGGCACAAAACACTGTGGCAAAGGTTGAGAATACCTGCTAGGGTGGAAATTCTCTGCAAATAATCCCACGGCTTCTGACCATTACAGAAGCTGGGAGTGTTTTCAGGGCTGCCTCAACTCACATGCATCTTTAATGGCGAGAGATAGAAAAGATATTAGTATTGTAAATTTGCCACTTCGTTTTAAGAATCGCATCAGATAGTCTCAGGGATCATTAAAGTCTGCTGCTTCCACAGAGGCGTGTTAACAAAAAGAGCGAGAGAAGCCTAGGAGTGTTAGAAATAATTAATTGCAACAAATTTAAATTTTCATCAGTACTTTTCAGCAAGTAATTTAAATTTAATAAACTTAGTCTGACTAATGGCCTTATCCTGGCTGTACTCTCTGTGGAAGAGCTTTCCAGGGCTTTGAGCACCCTGCAACATTCATGGTCTCTCCAGCCATCAGTTGTTGCTTGGGTGCCAACTTCATGAACCTGGGTGGTCTCCTTCCTAGGAATAGTAATAATCATAATCATAAGCATAAGCATAATTTATTATTTATACCCCGCCCATCTGGCTGGGTTTCCCCAGCCACTCTGGGCGGCTTCCAACAAACGGTTAAAAATACATTAAAACATAATTCATTAAAAGCATCTCTAAACAGGCCTTCAGATGTCTTCTAAACGTCAGATAGCTCTTAATTTCTTTGACATCTGATGGGAGGGTGTTCCACAGAGTGGGTACCACTACCAAGAAGGCCCTCTGCCTGGTCCCCTGTAACCTCACTTCTCGCAGTGAGGGAACCGCCAGAAGGCCCTTGCAGCTGGACCTCAGTGTCCAGGCTGAACGATGGGGGTGGAGACGCTCCTTCAGGAATACTGGGCCAAGGCCGTTTGGGGCTTTGAAGGTCAGCACCAACACTGTGAATTGTGCTCGGAAACATATTCGGAATGGTAATCGCACCCAATCAAGGATCACATTGTGAATGTGATGGTGTCATTATACTAACCAATCAGACTCAACCGTATGATGATGCCACTGAAGGCAAATGAAGCCAGTTCAGAATGAAGGTAATGTTTCTGGTGTTCTGTTGCCCTCACTCCAAATGGGCATATGTCTCTTTTGTCTCTTTTCAATGTCACCCCTGTTATGAATAAATGCACATACACATGTACACACATGATGTCAGACTCTGCTGAGAGCAATCCAATCAGACCCAGTGGTCATTTAGACTTTAAACTCCCTTATGCAACAGCTCCTCTGAGAAGAACTGCAAGCAGAACCTCGGCCCTTATACCTACAGGAGTGTCTCCACCACCATCGTTCATCCGGACACTGAGGTCCAGCTCCGAGGGCCTTCTGGTGATTTCCACACTGAGAGAAGCGAAGTTACAGGAAACCAGGCAGAGGACCTTCTCGGTAGTGGCACCCACCCTGTGGAACGCCCTCCCATCAGATGTTAAGGACATGAGTAATTATATAACATTTAGGAAACATCTGAAGGCAGTCCTATATGGGGAAGCTTTTTAAGGTTAAATGTTTTATTACTTTTTCATATATGGTAAAAGCTGCGAAGAGTTGGTGGGGCAACCTAGTCCAATGGGTGGGGTACTAAAATTATTATTATTATTATTATTATTATTATTATTATTATTATTATTATTAAACTATTAAACTAGGTAGGTCAAAGAAGGTTTCTACTAGTGGAGGTTATTAATCTCAGCCAGTTTTATGAATGAAAGCTCAAGGAAAACATGAGTGAAGACTAGAAATTGTATAAAAAACGGTTTAATTGTAAAGAAAAGTCAAACCAAAGATCACAGCTATCAATGCACAAATAAAGAAATGTGCAACACAGATAAGGAAATGACTGATTGAACATGAATGGAAAATATGAACAATTGCCCGAAAGGTGAAAGACAAGCAGGGACTTGCCATTCATGGGGATCTTGATTGACAAAGTGACTGGTTAAGGACTCAAATTTCCACCTCTTTCTGTCATATGTTATGATGTTTGTATGATGCTTTTGGGGGTGGATCTTTGGGGAAAATTGAGCTTTAAAAAGGCGTTGCAACCTTTGCCCAGGGCTGCTTCTTCTGCTATCTTAGAAGTAAAATTTTGTTGCGAAAAAATAAAGATCCGGCTTACTAGTCTCCATGCTTTCCATTTACCTGGTTGCAGTTCCTGTGGAATCCTGAGTCCCTTGAACGAGGGGTGGTCTACAGCGGTGATCCCCGTTTAACACCCCAAGAGAATCGCTGAAAGCAGGGGTCCTTTTCCCTGCCACCAGAAGGGTTTAAGAAAAGCTCGCCATCCTTGATCCCATTTCCATCCAACCATACAAAATATGCACCGCTGTGTTGGAAATAACAGGGTCGATGTTTTAAGGAGTGCTTTTAGAGAGCTGTGTGTCACGAAAACTGATGACGCCCAGAATATGCTGATTTGTTTAATAACAGCTTCTTTCCATTCTGTTATCATTTGATTTGACGTAGACGTAGCAATCTGCGCAGTAAATACACACCTGGAACAACACTTTTTTCCCCTCCACCACCCACCCCAGGAACGAAAGAGACAGAAATATAAAAAATTTGTGTGGCAGGAAGACACATCTTTCCCTTTGGTGCCGTGTTCCTTCTCCGTGGAGCATTTTGTGATGTGAAAACCAGCCTTGGATAATATTTTGACAACTTACCGAGGTATTAAGGAGATAGATTAGGTGTCAGATCAAAGCACAGAACAGATGGGTTTGCCAAGAAGAGTTGTGGGTTAGTCAATTTACACCCCAAATCACACAATCCTGAGAAAAGGTAATATTTTATCCACCAAAAATTTCATGATGGCTTTCTTCTGTCTCCACTATGAGAGGCAGTTGGCTGTTGCTGGGAATCTCAAGGTGGGAGATTGGCTATGGTGAGAAGAGGATAGCTCAGTTGGTTAGAGCATCAAGGGAAGTCATAAAGGTAAAGGTAAAGGTAAAGGTAAAGGTAAAGGGATCCCTGACCATTAGGTCCAGTCGCAGACGACTCTGGAGTTGTGGCACTTATCTCGCTTTACTGGCCGAGGGAGCCGGTGTACAGCTTCCAGGTCATGTGGCCAGCATGACTAAGCCGCTTATGGCAAACCAGAGCAGCGCATGGAAATGCCGCTTACCTTCCCGCTGGAGCGGTACCCAGTGGCGTAGCGTGGGGGGTGCGGGGGGAGCCGGCCGCACCGGGCGCAACATCTGGGGGTTAGGGTTAGTGGGCGCAAATCCACGGGTTAGGGGGCGCAAATCCATGGGTTAGGGGGCACAAATTACTTGCCTTGCCCCGGGTGCTGACAACCCACGCTACACCACTGGCGGTACCTATTTATCTACTTGCACTTTGACGTGCTTTCGAACTGCTAGGTTGGCAGGAGCAGGGACCAAGCAACGGGAGCTCACTCCATCACGGGGATTTGAACTGCCGACCTTCTGATCAGCAAGCCCTAGGCTCTGTGGTTTAACCCACAGCGCCACCTGCGTCCCCTAAGGGAAGTCATAGCCCTACTCTATTCTGCCTTAGTCAGACCACACTTTGAAAACTGTGTCCAATTCTGGGCATCCCAGTTTAAGAAGGATGTTGACAAGCTGGAATGTGTGCAAAGGAGGGTGACCAAGATGATCCAGGGTCTGGAAACTAAACATTATGAGGAGCTCTTGAAGGAGCTGGGTATGTTTAGCCTGGAAAAGGTGATAGGATAGCCATCTTCAAATATCTGAAAGGCTGTCCTATGGAGGAGGCAGCATGCTTGTTTTCTCCTGCTCTGGAGGTTAGGACTTGAACCAATGGCTTCAAGTTACAGGAAAGGAGATTCCGACTCAACATCAGGAAGAATTTTCTGACAGTATGAGCTGTTTGACAGTGGAGCAGACTCCCATGAGAGGTGGTGGACTCTCCTTCCTTGGAGGTTTTTAAGCAGAGGTTGGATGGCCATCTGTCATGGATGCTTTAGCTGAGATTCCTGCATTGCAGAGGGGTTGGGCTAGATGACCCCCAGGAATCCCTTCCAACTCTACAATTCTATGATTCTATGACTAGGTGGGTCTTTGATCTGATCCAGCAGCCAGGCTCTTCTGATGCTCTTTTTTCGTGCCGAAAATCTTCTCAAGCCTGGAACTGGCCGTGAACAAACTTATCTCTCCACTCACCATTCTACTTCTGCTAAAAAAAGAAAACGTTTCCCACTGTCACTGGTCACTAAGTTTACCTTCAAGCTTTGGCGAATGCTGCAGGCATGCGTGAGAGCTCACAGAATACACCGAGACAGTTATGTTGTCCGCCGCACGCCTAATGAAAATTTACTGCCACGAAACACTCATTACTGCTAACAAAGCAAAGAGAAGGAGCTCGTTTTATGTTCCATAAATGACTAAGATGTTCATCTTCCCCCAGAGTGATGGAATAAAAATAAAATTAAGCTGATGAGGATCATTTTCCTCTTCTAAAATAATCATTTCTGGTCACTGGATCACAGGTGTTTTCACGTTTCAATTTATCCCTTAATTACGTTTTTCCTTTTCAGAATTTTTCCCTCTGACTTCGAGTGTCGTGATTCATCCATCTCTCCTCCTGACTGCTTTGCCAGACTCAGCAACAAGCAAATGTGGCCAAAAAAGGGGGGTGGGGGTGGGAATGTTCAGGGATGCAGGAGAAGATATATTGTCTGATTATATCCTTTTCCAACTTGTGTTAACAAGTTCCACAATTTAGCAGAGTAACATTCCCCTTTTTAAACTTGCAGCGGATGCGTTTGCTCAGGCTCGCTAAAGCCTCTATAATAACTGTTCTGGTATTTTCCCCTTATTCCCCCATAAAAGATAAGACACTACACAGTCTTCTCTAAAAGTATAGAAAAAGTTTACTCACATATCATTCTGTTCACAATAGGATCCCAGAAGGCAGACTTAGCTTAGAAAAGTAACATATACCTGGAAACTCTCTCATAAGAAGACAATCTTTTTGTCCTCTCTTGGCTGGAAGCCAAGAGGGCATCTTTGGCTAAGCAGATGTTGCTTCTTTGATGCATGTAGTCAAAATAGAGAGAGATGGCTGCCCTGCCCTGTGCTTTTGTCGTTACCTGCACAGGTGAGGCCACGCCCACCTCTAGTCACATGCAGAGGAAGTCTGTCCCAGCCCAGAAGGAAACAGGAAGTTTACCTGCTGGCTGGACAAGTGTTCCTCCCCATGTGGAAACATGTTCACTCTAGGAATGTTGTAATACAGGCTTGGTTAATGCATGTGGGAAGATCTGAGATGCTAAATAGGACCCACTTCAGACTGGTGGTAGAGATGGGCAACTCTTGTTAGTTTGGGTTGCTCTGCATTGCTCATTTCTCCAGTCTCAGCCTCAGTTCTCCTAGTTTCCACATTAGCTTAGTGGCTGAGCATTTGTCTTGCATGCACAAGGTCCCAGGTTCAAGTCTCGGCACCTCCAGGTAGCCCTGTTTGTTTCAGCAGGTGAGGTGGGGCATGACAGTACCAGGACAGAGGCCATCAGGACAGTTGCTCTAGCTGGGATTCCTGCATTGCAGGGGGTTGGACTAGATGACCTGAGGGGTCCCTTCCAACTCTACAATTCTATGATTTTATGTGAAAGCCTAAGAGGGATCTCTGACTTGCAGCCTGTGGCTGGCTTTGCCAATTTGTCTCATGCAGACATTGCAAAGCTGGCTTTCTGGGCCTTTGCCACCAGCCTTCCGAGATCTCTGGCAAGCTGCTCAGCAACCTATTTGAAAACGTCCATCACAAACACAATGTTCGCTGCTCTTCTTTTGTCCTGCATCTCCCAGGAAGAGACTGCCCCTCTTCTCTCTCTTTTTTTCGTTGGAATTTTTTTTTTTTATTAGTACAACCTGAAAGCCTGTTAGCAGAGTCTTTCCTTCTTTCTCCCCCCCCCCCTTTTTAAAAAAGCTTCTTACCCGTAGAAGTACAGATTTAATCTGACGCGAAGCTCGCTAATGTGTTTGGACGAGGCCATCTCATTAGCGCTGCAGCACTCCCCGTCCCTTAGTGAGCTCAAGAACAGTCTGAGGACGGAATGTGCTTTGCAGACTCCGAAGTTGCGCTCTACACGTGACCCGGTTCTGGGGGAATTTTCCAACGGGGGCTCAAAGGAAGGGCCCAGGGCAAAATCTATGGGCTTTCTCTAAAGGACATACCAGGTGAGGCCTGTTGCCTCCTGTGTTTCTTCATCTGCATTTAACACCCCGGGAGGGTCTGCTTGTGTCGAGAGCATTAGCAGTGATGGTGATCAGAGGAGAAATAAATGGGACGTGTGTCACCTCTCTCTAAGAGCCATTTTCATTAGGTTTGTGCAACCAAAGTTTGCTGAAAACTTTCTTTTTGTTTCAGAAAACCTATGCAGAAACATAAATTAGTTACCTGTATTCTTTTGATTTGATCTGTGTTTGGATGAAGATGGTTTTAAGTTTTTATGATGAGGGTTTCATGTACAGTTGCTCCATCCTCCATGTGACAGCCCTTGAGATATTTGAAGGCGCCTATCCTATCTCCTCTCAGTCTCCTCTTTTCCAGGTCAATCATGCCCAGCTCCTTCAACCGTTCCTCATCAGGCTTGGTTTCCAGACCCCTGATCATCTTTGCTGCCCTCCTCTGCACACCTTCCAGCTTGTCAACATCCTTCTTAAACTGTGGAGCCCAGAACTGGACACAGTATTCCAGGTGTGGTCTGACCAACGCAGAATAGAGTGGTACTATTACTTCCCTTGATCTGAACACTATACAGTGGTACCACGGGTTAAGTACTTAATTCATTCCGGAGGTCTGTTCTTAACCTGAAACTGTTCTTAACCTGAGGTACCATTTTAGCTAATGGGGCCTCCTGCTGCGCTGCCACCGTGCAATTTCTGTTCTCATCCTGAAGCAAAGTTCTTAACCCGAGGTACTATTCTGGGTTAGCGGAGTCTGTAACCTGAAGCATATGTAACCCGAGGTACCACTGTATATTTGAGGTATAGACAAAAATGCAATATGAGATTCTCCGATACATTCTTATATAAATTGATATAGTGTCACTATCCTAATACCTACGTAGATGTTAATGTTGTTTGTTGTGGTTTAGTCGTGTCCGACTCTTCGTGACCCCATGGACCAGAGCACGCCAGGCACTCCTGTCTTCCACTGCCTCCCGCAGTTTGTCAAACTCATGTTGGTAGCTTCGAGAACACTGTCCAACCATCTCATCCTCTGTTGTCCCCTTCTCCTTGTGCCCTCCATCTTTCCCAACATGAAAGTCTTTTCCAGGGAGTCTTCTCTTCTCATGAGGTGGCCAAAGTATTGGAGCTTCAATAGCCTGCTACAATCTGTATAAACTCATTCCAGATGTTATCATATTTACATACCCTCCAACATTTCTCCTATGAAAATAGGGACGTTCCATTCCATAATGACATTTTTTCCATTTGTACCCCACACCTCTTACTGGGTTGCCCCAGCCACTCTGGGCAGCTTCCAACATATATGAAAACACAAGTAAACATTTAAAAAAACCTTCCCTATAAAGGATTGCCTTCAGACGGCTCAGGGGTCAGATAACTCCATACCCTCCAACATTTATCCAATGAAAATAGGGACATCCTAAGGAAACGTGGGACATTCCGGAATCAAATCAGAAATCTAGACAGCTTCTTTAAATCAGGGATATCCTTGGAAAATAGGGACACTTGGAGGGTCTGTACTTATCTAAACAAAGTCTGTATCTGTAAGCAGTCTGTTCACAAGTTGCGAGTTGTTAGGAAAGAAAACTTCAGAAATGTGAGGTTTCGGTACAGCCTGAATTCCGCAGCCTCTGCATTGCTTATAACGGGAGCATGCATTCAGTCCTTTTCGATGCAAAGCGGTTGGAAGATGATCAATCCACAGAAGAGGCTGTCCTTTGCTTCTCTGCGTGAGTTCTGGACTTCCCTTCTTCCCATTAGGAGGCCAGAATTTCATGTAGCAGCACAGCAGATTGGGCTCCTCTGAAGGCAGGAGATTCTGACTTATCACACCCCTGGCATGTTTGTAGGTGTCAGATTGAAGTGTGATTCTAATTTTAATTCTGGAAAGGGCGCGAGGGAAGGTCGTGCTTCGGCTATCAGAAGTTTGGGAACCATTTGAGCCAATGGTTGTCTCTTTGCAATCTTTTTTTAAATAAATAAATAAATAAATAAATAAATAAATAAATAAATAAATAAAAAGCCTTCCATCTCGCACAGCTGGTGCTTTCTGGCTCAGTTGAATAGAGAAAAGTTGCTATAAGGGAATAGCTCTTAATTGGGCTGTGTTCAATATTTTAATTAGATTTACGTAGGAGCATGCCACAGCGCTATTCTGGCAGTCAATCACATGAAGTGGTTTGGGGCGGATTTTTTTTTTTGGGGGGGGGGAGGTGCGCAATGCAAAACAAAACAAAATTCTTAGTAAGATTTTTTTAAAAAATTCAATTACCTCTGAAGACTTTATATTCCTTAAACATGAAAAGGAGACTTTTAACATGATTAATAGTGTTCTTTGAAAGGATGAAAGCTTTGTTTAATAATTAACATGTCAGAATGCTCCGTTTTGCAATATGACTTAATAGCTGAGTACTTTGGTTCCAAAATGCATTGAACAACAAGCTTCTCAGGAAGAAACTTGAAAAAGATGAGGTGGATTTTAATTACAAGGCGAGGAGCCCAAGTTTCCCCTCTCTCTTAGCCAGATCAACTCAGCAGAACTGTCGTTCCTTGAAACAAAATTAAAAAATTCCTTCCAGTAGCACCTTAGAGACCAACAAAGTTTGTTATTGGTATGAGCTTTTGTGTGCATGCACACTTCTTCAGATACACTAAATGTTTGTCTATTCAAATAAAATACCCCTGCTATGCAAAAATCTCCAAATGAATCTGAACTTCAATGTTTAAATTCACTGGTAGAGGACAAGGATCCTGAGATCATGTTAAGGGTAACCAAATTCTGTGAGATTGCCATAAAACTTAGGGAACAAGCTGTGCTATCATAATGATAATTTTAGGTTCTATGTTAGTGACTAAATTTTAATTTATATATTTAACTGTTGCTATATCTGTATTGTCCCTGTTATAAAAGGTAAAGGTACCCCTGCCCGTACGGGCCAGTCGTGTCCGACTCTAGGGTTGTGCGCCCATCTCACTTAAGAGGCCGGGGGCCAGCGCTGTCCGGAGACACTTCCGGGTCACGTGGCCAGCGTGACGAAGCTGCTCTGGCAAGCCAGCACCAGCACAGCACACGGAAACACCGTTTACCTTCCTGCTATGAAGCGGTACCTATTTATCTACTTGCACTTAAGAGTGCTTTCAAACTGCTTGATGGGCAGGAGCTGGGACCGAAAGACGTGAGCTCACCCCGCCGTGGGGATTCGAACCGCCGACCATGCGATTGGCAAGCCCTAGGCACTGAGGTTTTACCCACAGCGCCACCCGCGTCCCTGTCCCTGTTATACCTAATTGCAAATTCAAATGTATCTCTATCGTGTTTTATGACTTCCTTGATATTGTATGTGGGCTGGAACTGGTCTGTGACCGAAATAATAAAATTCATTCATGCAGATACACTGAAACAGAAGTCACTAGACCCTTATATGTACAGTGGTACCTCGGGTTAAATACGCTTCAGGTTACATACGCTTCAGGTAACAGACTCCGCTGACCCAGAAATATTACCTCGGGTTAAGAACTTTGCTTCAGGATGAGAACAGAACTCGCGCAGCAGCAGCGCGGCGGCAGCAGGAGGCCCCCGAGCTAAAGTGGTGCTTCAGGTTAAGAACAGTTTCAGGTTAAGAATGGACCTCTGAAATGAATTAAGTATGTAACCAGAGGTACCACTGTAGTGAGAGGGTGGGGAGGGGTATTACTCAGAAGGGTGGTGGGAATGGGTGATTGGCTGATAGGTTTGGTAAACCTGTTGACTTAAGGACTGCAATTGGTCTTGCAGGAAAAAGCAAGGAGTGAGATGGCTAAAAATAGCTTTATCATGTATAATGAGATAAGAATCCAATGTCTCTATTCAGACCAGGTCTCTCCATGGTTTTAAGTTTGGTAGTAAGTTGCAATTCATCAACTTCTCTTTCCAGTCTATTTCTGAAATTCTTTTGTAATAAGACAGCTATTTTGAGATCTTATATAGAATGTCCTGGGAGATTGAAGCGTTCTTTGGAAACATCTTGCAATGCAAGAGGGTTGGGTCACTGAAGAGCAACCCTTTCTTACTATTGCAAATAAGGAAGGAGGAGTTTTGGGTTGTGCCTCAATGGGGAGAGAAAAACCTGTTTCTGTTAGCACTGAAAGGCAAAAATCTGCACTTTCTAAAACAATATGTGAACCAAAACACAACCATCTTTTGAAATTTTGGACTTTTCTGAATCCTGCAGTGCAAATGTGTGGAAACAAATGTGTGGAAAATATGTGACAAGATTATTCACCCTAGTTGAGTGCCTTATTTATCAGCTGACCACTGCATGAGATTTGGAGGTCCAATTCTTACAAAAGCACTTCAATTAACTAACTGCCATGTGAACGTTCAGATTTCACCTTTGAAATTGGGCATTCAGGATATGAAAGGGGGGAGTGGGGGGGGAGGGAGAGAGAAAGAAAGAAAGAGAGAGAGGTCAAAATTCTCCACTATGACCTGTCCATCACCTTGCCAACAAAGGTCCGTATAGTTAAAGCGATCGCTTTCCCAGTAGTGATGTATGGAAGTGAGAACTGGACCATAAAGAAGGCTGATCACCGAAGAATTGATGCTTTTGAATTATGGTGCTGGAGGAGACTCTTGAGAGTCCCATGGACTGCAAGAAGATCAAACCTATCCATTCTGAAGGAAATCCTCTGGAAAAGACCCTGATGTTGGGAAAGATGGAGGGCACAAGGAGAAGGGGACGACAGAGGACAAGATGGTTGGACAGTGTTGTCGAAGCTACCAGCATGAGTTTGACCAAACTGCAGGAGGCAGTGGAAGACAGGAGTGCCTGGCGTGCTCTGGTCCATGGGGTCACGAAGAGTCAGACACGACTAAACGACTAAACAACAACAACAACAATAACACTGTAGACATCTTAATGGAAGAAAATGTATATCTCCTTGAAACAGGTCAGGTGATTTCCCCCCCTGTAATAATAATAATAATAATAATAATAATAATAATAATAATAATAATAATTTATTTGTACCCCGCCCATCTGGCTGGGTTTCCCCAGCCACTCTGGGCGGCTTCCAACAAAGATGAAAAATACACTAAAATGTCACATATTAAAAACTTCCCTGAACAGGGCTGCCTTCAGATGTCTTCTGAATGTCAGGTAGTTGTTTATTGCTTTGACATCTGGTGGGAGGGCGTTCCACAGGGCGTGCGCCACTACCGAGAAGGCCCTCTGCCTGGTTCCCTGTAACTTGGCCTCTCGCAGTGAGGGAACCGCCAGAAGGCCCTCAGCGCTGGACCTCAGTGTCTGGGCAGAACGAAGGGGGAGGAGACGCTCCTTCAGGTATACTGGACCGAGGCCGTTTAGGGCTTTAAAGGTCAGCACCAACACTTTGAATTGTGCTCGGAAACGTACTGGGAGCCAATGTAGGTCTTTCAAGACCGGTGTTATATGGTCTCGGTGGCCGCTCCCAGTCATCAGTCTAGCTGCCGCGTTCTGGATTAGTTGTTTGTTAAGTGTTTCTGCACAGAAATTTGCACAATTAATATTTCATTTGTGGTTTTTTCTGAATGAGCTAAAAAAACTATATACATAAATGTAAAAAAAAACCCAGTATTTAATACATACATATGTGCAGCTAACAAAATGAAAGCCAGTTCCTGTATACAGTTCCATGCACACTCAGTATCTCACAAAAAGCAAATAGATCTGAAAAATATTTTATGTCACAATTGAGTTTATCTTCATCTCTAGTCTGTCATCTTTCGTTATCTTGAAATGCATCTTTATTTGAGGTGCCTCATATATTATAAACAAAGGCTAAGGATAATAGTAAGTCAGCGTTGGATATGGTTTCATGATTTTCACTCCCGCTTCAGAAGGTTGTTAGATGTTCTAAGTATTTAATTCTTTTAAAATGTGTTTTGATTTAATCCTGCTGTTTTAGGATGTTGATGTTTGCTGTCCTTGGAAGGGTGGGATACAAATTTAATAAGTGATAATAATCTGCAACAAGCACTTTCAATGCACATTTAAAGCAAATAATTAATAATAATAATAATAATAATAATAATAATAATAATAATACCGCGCCCTCCCTGGCCAAAGCTGGCCTCAGGGTGGCAAACACCAATAAAATCACAGTAAAAAAACATAATGGGGGGGACAATTTAAAATACAGGTTAAAATGCAATTTAAAATGCAGCCTCATTTTAAAAGTAGCCCATAGATAAAAATCATAAGGGGAGAGAAAACATAAGGGTCAGACTGAGTCCAAACCAAAGGCCAGCTCTGTCTTGCAGTCCCTGCAGAAAGATGGCAAGTCCCGAAGGGCCCAGGTCTCTTGTGACAGAGCGTTCCACCAAGTTGGGGCCAGTACTGAAAAGGCCCTGGCCCTAACCGAGACCAATCTAACCACCTTGCGACCTGGGACCTCCAAAATGTTGTCATTTGTGGACCTTAAGGTCCTCCGCGGGGCATACCAGGAGAGGCAGTCCCGTAGGTACGAGGGTCCTAGGACTTTAAAGGTCAAAACCAGCACCTTAAACCTGACCCTGAACTCCACCAGGAGCCAGTGCAGCTGGTAAAGCACTGAATGAATGTGATCCCACGGCAAGGACCCTGTAAGGAGCCTCACCGCGGCATTCTGCACCTGCCGGAGTTTCTGGGTCAGCTTCAAGGGCAGCCCCGCGTAGAGCGAGTTACAATAATCAAGCCTGGAGGTGACCGTCGCATGGATCACTGTGGCCAGATCAGGGCGAGAAAGGCACATAGCTTCCTCCAAGAAGCCTGGGAACTGTAGTATGTCCCTTGCAGACCTGCAGTCCCCAGCATCCTTAACTGCACAGTCTTTAGCATATGCGCCGCTGGGGTGCAAAGATCCGCCCAGCGCCCACAAATTTAGTTTAGCCCCAAATTAACTTTTATTGTAAGAGTTAATTTTGTGTGCACGGCGTCGTTGAGTCTGACAAGCGCTGCCGCTGGCACGGCGCGTCTTTGGTAAATGAGCGCACAAAGTCGAAAATCCTTTAGTGAAACAGTAGGTATACATTTCGGCAATACCTAGGTATATATGTATTTTGTTTTTCTAGCTTGATCAAAATTATGATTTCATAACAGTTAGATAGTTAAGAGCTTATGTTGTTTCAGCGGCGGGCACCTGCTGCCGCCCCCGAATTCGGTGCCCGGATGCCCTGCACCCCTTGCACCCCCAAGTAAAGACAGCCCTGATTCTTAATGAACTATGGTTCTCAGGATTCTTGGGGGCAGTCATGCTCTTTAAATGTATGCTGTGGGCGTCCCCAACTTACGCAGGGCTACTGAATATAAAGATGCACTGCTCATCCACTGGTGGTCCTTTGCCAATTGAATTATTTTGGGCACTTCTCCTTTTGCTGTCCTTCACCTGGGAGGACTCAAGTTTTGCACGCCATGCTCGCCAGGGCTACGATCTCTAAAATGCTTCTGCGAGTACAGATTGTGCCTGCCTCGTGGAACATCTGTTCACATACAGACGGCCCTGGAGCATATGCCAGCCACGTCTGGGGGGACTGCTGCTGCTGCTGCTGCTGCGAAGGTTGTTGTTGTTTAGTCGTTTAGTCATGTCTGACTCTTCGTGACCCCATGGACCAGAGCACGCCGGGCACTCCTGTCTTCCACTGCCTTCCGCAGTTTGGTCAAACTCATGCTGGTAGCTTCGAGAACACTATCCAAGCATCTCGTCCTCTGTCGTTCCCTTCTCCTTGTGCCCTCCATCTTTCCCAACATCAGGGTCTTTTCCAGGGAGTCTTTTCTTCTCATGAAGTGGCCAGAGTATTGGATCCTCAGCTTCAGGATCTGTCCTTCCAGTGAGCACTCAGGGCTGATTTCCTTCAGAATGGAGAGGTTTGATCTTCTTGCAGTCCATGGGACTCTCAAGAGTCTCCTCCAGCACCATAATTCAAAAGCATCAATTCTTCGGAGGCAAGGGGAGGCAACTGCCTCGAGTGATGGAAGCCCAACAGGTGGCACCCCTGTGGCTGCCCCACCTGCCTTGCCACCATAGGAGTGGCACTGACTGCACCATTGTTTTCCAGCGAGAACTTGCAAGATCTCACCGTAAGCCACCAGCAAGGAGAACGACGGAGCTCTAATCCACACTGATACTGCGGAGACAGCTGGCATATCAGTCTGTCTGTCCATTGGTCAGTCGGGGCAACACAAAATGTTTAGGGATACGCATACCCCTGCGTACCCCCAGAAAAAAGCACTGAGCAAAGCTAATAATAATAATATTCTGTTGCTAGGGTGGAAGTACAATTCAGCCAACTTCTGTGCAGGGCATACTCTCCAACAGTTCTTTGACGAAAATAGGGACATCCTATTCCTTGATAACAACAACAACAACAGTTTTATTATTTATACCCCACCCATCTGACGGCCACTCTGGGCGGCTTCCAACTTATATAAAAACACAATAAAACATTAAACATTAGAAGACTTCCCTATAACCTTCAGATGTCTTCTAGAGGTTGTATAGTTACTTACCGTATTTTTCCATGTATAAGATGACCTTTTTTCTGAAATCAGTTGAGGGTCGTCTTATACACGGGTTAATACGGTAAGTAAGCGAGGGCTGGTGCTGCAGCGGTAGCAGGGAATGTCGGCAAAGAGAAGGGTATTTGGTGAGTGCCAGTATGAGGGGAATTACAGCGCCAATTCCACCCACCAGATCATCAAAAGGCTGCCCAGCAGCTCAGCGAACTTACAAAAGAAGCTCAACAACTTGCTTAATTTTAAAATTTCTTAATTATGGGCTCCCCAAAATAGAAGTCATCTTATACATGGGGGGGGGGTTGTGTGTGTCAAAAAATACGGTATCTCTTTGGCTCAGGGGTCACATAACTCCATCTCCTCCAACATTTCTCCAATGAAAATAGGAAAGTCCTAAGGCAGCCTTTCTCAACCTGTGGGTCCCCAGATGTTGTTGAACTACAACTCCCATCACTAGCTAGCAAGGTCAGAGCTCAGGGATGATGGGAGTTGTAGTCCAACAACATCTGGGGACCCACAGTATGAGAACCGATGTCCTAAGGAAAAGCGGGACATTCCAGGATCAGATCAGAAACCGGGATGGCTTCTGTAAATCAGGGACTGTACCTAGAAAACAGGGACACTTGGAGGGTCTGGCAGGGAACACGGGGGGGGGGGCATGATTCTGTCCTTTGTCTCCCCCAGCAAAGCGACTTGCATTGGCCCTGATTTCAGTTCTTTACTCTGCCGATGAATTTCTCTTCCCAAGTGACTATTAATGGAACACTCCTGCAGGCCCCATGGCCTTCTCCGGCAACTGGAACAGCTACGCGGCATTCCTGGGAAGGGGTCCTGGTGTTCTGGGACTCACAGCTCTGGGACTCACTGGTGTTCTGGGACTCACAGCTGCTCTCTTGTGAGCACCCAGCACTCTGTAGAGTACAAGCAGTGCAGACAGAGGTGAGGAGGTATCTGGGCATACCTACTTTATTTCTAGGGTGGTGCTGTGGGTTAAACCACAGAGCCTAGGACTTGCCGATCAGAAGGTCGGCGGTTCGAATCCCCGCGACGGGGTGAGCTCCTGTTGCTCGGTCCCTGCTCCTGCCAAGCTAGCAGTTCGAAAGCACACCAGTGCAAGTAGATAAATAGGTACCGCTCCGGCGGGAAGGTAAATGATGTTTCTGTGTGCTGCTCCGGTTCACCAGAAGCAGCTTAGTCATGCTGACCACGTGACCCGGCTCCCTCGGCTAGTAAAGTGAGATGAGCGCTGCAACCCCAGAGTCGGACCTAATGCTCAGGGGTCCCTTTACCTTTACCTTTTACTTTATTTCTACTAATTACAGATTAAAGAACATAACAAACACGTATGAGAGGTGCAGCCCTCATACAGGCATCCTGTCTCATCGAAAAAGTACAATATACAACCTCTGCTCGAATAGCCAAGAAGTGGAAAACGCGAGAATTACCAAGTGTGGAAGATTGGCAGATGAAGATGATGGACTTTATGGAGCTAGCTGACCTTACCAGAAGGATCTGCGACCAGAAAGAAGAGGAATATCAAGAAGATTGGAAGAAATTGGAAGAAATTTAAAGACTATTTGAATAAATATTGTAATTAAAAATTAGAAGTTACTTGAAAGCACCAATCAGGCCTTAGTTAAATAAATGAGATCTAGAATGTTAAGAAATGTTAAGAAATCTGATTATAAATGGAATGTTGTTTTTTTGAATAATGATATTGGAAAGCTGTTACACTCAGATACAAGGAAATTCAGATGGGAGTGACTAGAGGAAGTCAAATAATATGTTTATGAGATTGGAACTTTAACTAATTAATGAATTTGTGCTGTTTATGTGTTTGTTGTTATATTTTTTGTTTTCATATGTCTTATTAGTTTCATTTGTAATTTTTTATTATTATTATTATTACTTTTGTTTTATTTGTTTTACAGTATGTGTTCTATTTGTATGAAACTTAATAAAAATTATTGGGGAAAAAAAGAAAGAAAGAAAGAAAGAAAGAAAGAAAGAAAGAAAGAAAGAAAGAGAGAGTACAATACTACTAGAGACGGAAGTCACAGAGACAGGTTTCCTTTCTCACAGAACAGAAAGTAAACAATAGGATCAGAGGACCCTTGCAATGGCAGGAGTGAAATACTAACAACTATTAGATGCACATGAAAACCTACACTTTCTGGACTTCACCTAGTTAAAAACCTACCATTAGTTGGGTCTTTGATGAGCCTGTAGCTACCGCCGTTTTTGCTGAGGGACTTTGCCCTTCTGAAATGATAGAGAAATGGGTGAGAGAGCTTGGCTAAGCCAACTGCTGCATTGCCGGAAGGACTGAGGTCCATCCTGCTAGGATTATTATTTTTTGTACTTGTGACTAAGTCTGGTGGAAACTGGGGGGTGGGGGGTGGGGGGTGGGACCCGCCCCTGTCATTTTCATTTCTCCGTCTGCCTCACACAAAAGACTTGCTCTGACAAAGGGAACGGTTATCCCAGTTGGATGGACTCTGCCATTTTGTTCTAGCTGAGATCTCTCCGTGGCTCCTGGAAGATTAAAAGAGTCCTAAAAGAAGGAAAGGAGAGAGAAAGGCCTATTCAGAAGCAAGGAGGGGACAGAGCAGGACTTTACAAATGCAAGGAGTGCAGCAGAGAAAATGTTGTGTATTGAGTCAAAGGATTTTATATCTGTATTATTATTATTGTCTGTATTTGCATTAGGGTAAAGTAACTGCCTTTTGGTTCCAGAGGGTACAGCTACTATTGGTTCATTTAAGCTGCTGTATTTGGATCCTCTGTCTTATTGGTTTCCTCCAAAAGGCAGGACTGTGATTGCCTGATATTGTTCCCTCCAAAATGTATCCTTTCTAGCTAGTTCCCTGTCCCTATAAATGTAGCTCTCCCCTCCTCAGGTCTCAGTCTTGTTGCTTTAATAAAGAAGTGTTACTAGAGAACTGTCTCCAGCATATTATGTCAAGAGAGCTGAAATCACAAACCCCACGTCACAACAGAAAATGGGGAAACTCATTTACCAAGAAAAAGAAATCAAGGGCTATATAATAATAATAATAATAATAATAATAATAATAATAATAATAATACCTTTATAGTCACTGTACAACCTGTGAACAATGAAATTAAATGAGCCTCCCCCCAAACACTCACTCTCTTATCAAACAACACACCACCTCGCAAGTCAATTTCTCTATGTTATTTTTTGTTCAACAGCCTAACAGCCCACGGATAGAAGCTATTTTTTAGCCTGTTGGTACGGCTGATTGTACTTCTATATCTCCTGCCCGAGGGTAGAAGATTAAAGAGGTGATGGCCGGGGTGTGAGTCATCCCTGATAACTTTTAAATAAAGTGGGGAATGGACATCAATGGAGCAGGGGAGTAGTTAAGAGTTGCCATCTCCAACTCCTCGAAAGATTCCATCAATGATGACTCCGAAAAGGCTTACACATCACTTGGGAAGACAGGCGAACTCATGCCAGTGTACTGGAAGAAGCAAAGATCACCAGTGTCGAAGCAATGATTCTTCAACATCAACTTCGTTGGACTGGTCATGTTGTGCAGATGCCCGTTTATGGTCTTTCAAAACAACTACCCTATTCCGAAGTTAAAAATGGAAAGCGTAATGCTGGTGGTCAACAAGAGGTTTAAAGACTGTCTCAAGGCAAATATTAAAAAATGTAGTATAAACACCAACAACTGGGGAACACTGGCCTGCGAGCACTCCAGTCAGATAACAGCCTTTACCAAAGGTGTCATGGGCTCTGAAGATGCTCGAACTCAGGATGAAAGGGAGAAACGTGCTAAGAGGAAGGCACACTTGGCAAATCCACACCATGATCAACTCCCGCCTGGAAACCAAGGTCCCCACTGTGGAAGGGCGTGTGGATCCAGAATTGGCCTCCACAGTCACTTACAGACTCACTGTTAAGACTGTGTTTATGGAAGACAATCTTACTCGGCTACGAGTGATCGCTAAAGAAGAAGAAGGAGAGTTGACCTCGAGGCAGGCCTGTTCTGCTCCCAAGAATAGCTACAGGCCACGGACTGAAGAATGGTCTCAAGAGGATCGGCAGGTGAGGGACTCACCTTCATGTGAGAATCCGCTGCTCTGGCTTTTGTCACCTGACAGTTTGTTGTTGTTTAGTCGTTTAGTCGTGTCCGACTCTTCTTGACCCCTTGGACCAGAGCACGCCAGGCACTCCTGTCTTCCACTGCCTCCCGCAGTTTGGTCAAACTCATGCTGGTAGCTTCAAGAGCACTGTCCCACCATCTCGTCCTCTGTCATCCCCTTCTCCTTGTGCCCTCCATCTTTCGCAACATCAGGGTCTTTTCCAGGGAGTCTTCTCTTCTCATGAGGTGGCCAAAGTATTGGAGCCTCAGCTTCAGGATCTGTCCTTCCAGTGAGCCCTCAGGGCTGATTTCCTTAAGAATGGAGAGGTTGGATCTTCTTGCAGTCCATGGGACTCTCAAGAGTCTCCTCCAGCACCATAATTCGAAAGCATCAATTATTCGGCGATCAGCCTTCTTTATGGTCCAGCTCTCACTTCCATACATCACTACTGGGAAAACCATAGCTTTAACTATATGGACCTTTGTTGGCAAGGTGATGTCTCTGACAATTTAGGATCCACCAAATTTCTGTGATTGAAAATTGCTTCTTAACTGATTTTAACATTTTGTTTTAATTTTCGTAACCTACTTGGGACCTTAGGGTGAAGGGCTAGATAATAAGAAACACCATCATGTGTATAAGACTGAATCTGATAAGTGCTGGAGATGCAAAGAGGCAGAGGGAATGTTCTTTCATATGTGGTGGACTTGGAAAAGGGTGAAAGAGTATTGCGAAATGATTCATAATGAATTGAAAAAAAATGTTTAAAAGTACTTTCCCCCCAAAACCGGAGTCCTTTCTGTTCGGGATAATTGAGACTGAAATTCCCAGGTGCAAAAAAAAGGTTATTTATGTACGCTACTACTGCAGCCCATGTTTTGTTAGCCCAAAAATAGAAAACAAGCGAGGTCTCAACCAAAGAAGAATGGCAACTTAAACTGATGGAATATGCACAGCTTGCAGACCTGATGTATAGAATAACAGAACAAGAAGAAAACACCTTTAAAGAAGATTGGAAAATGTTTATTGAATATATGGGGGGAAATTGTGTACATTTGAAAACATTGGCAGCATTAAGACAAATTCAACAGTATAAATAAGTTTTGATGGATGCAATAATGGGTTTTGATGGATGCAATAATGGAATACCGATTGGTATAGTTTTTGTAAAATATGTACAGATTTATGATATGTAAAATGAACCATGGGAAGAGAAGAAGGGAAGTCATTGATATTTTAGGGATGTAAAATGAGTATTTTAAATTCTAAAACAGAAAATTTAATAAAAATGATAGATAGATAGATAGATAGATAGATAGATAGATAGATAGATAGATGATAGATAGATAGATAGATAGATAGATAGATAGATAGATAGATAGATAGATAGATATAGATATGAGGATAGGATAGGAATAGGAATACACACACACACACACACACACATATGTCATGATCAGGGCTGACACACCCATGAGGTTTAAAAGGCGCAAGGAGATAGGATAATAATATATTAAGGATGGAATAACAAATATAGTGAATAACGGAACAATAACAAAAATAATAGTAGGTAAAGAAGATTGCACATGGGTGGAGGGAAGGACAGTACTGGGCTGTGGGGGAGGGAGGGATTAATTGAAATTGGTAAAGAGTGGTATAGGATTGAAGAGATTTAAATTTTTATGAAGATTCTATAAGGAAAGCAGAAAGCAGCAAGAAATATCAAGTAAAGGTATCTGAGAGGAGATCAGTGTAAATGAAAACAGACTTATGGTTTTGATACATATGATTTTATCTTGGAGTTGTCTGCTTATTCTGTAGTTGTTTGTTGTAAAGAATGTATATTATGTGAATAAAATAATAAAGGATTTGAAGAACGATATGAGGATAGGATGGGAACACACACACACACAAACACACGTCATGATCAGGGCCGACACACCCATGAGGCGAGGCAGTGGCATAGCGTGGGGGGTGCAGGGGGGCCCGGCTGCACAGGGCGCAACATCTGGGGGTTAGGGTTAGGGGGCTCAAATCCACGGGTTAGGGGGCGCAAATCCACGGGTTAGGGGGCGCAAATTACTTGCCTTGCCCCGGGTGCTGACAACCCACGCTACACCACTGAGGCGAGGTGAAACAATTGCCTCAGGCAGCAGATCCAGCCTTGCTGCCACTGCCCACTGCCCCCTACTCCTCTCTGACCTCCTTTTACTCCTGTGAGGAGCAGCTTTGTGGTGCTGACACAACATAACTGCCTAGCGATGGGGCTGCCATCATTCTAAACGCAGCTAGGAAAAACAGGCCAGCAAGTATCACGGGTAGCCCTGCACTGATGACTGTTTCATATTTCAACCGGCTGAGCAAAATGGAAAGTGATTGCCTACACTGTGCAAGACTTCTTCATCTGCCAGACATGTGGTATATGCAGGTACTTAGCCCGGGGGGGTTCTGGTAGTTTTAATGAGACCAAATGTAAATTGCTAGTCATGGGAATAAAGTTGAGAAAGTTTGCGATGCGCAGTACTAGACACAAATCAATCCTTGTTTGGGTAGGAAGATGTCAGTCAGAGTGTTGCTGGGTGTGCAGTGCTGTAGCTACAAATGGGTGGCTCCCAGTCCCTGTTGTAGCAGAATTTGCGGGGTCACTTTCAAGATCTCAAGTCGATGGCATGATTTACAGGCTGCTGCTGCTGCTGCTGCTGCTGAAGAGTCCAGCATCAGCTTCTCACCACTGGCCCCTTCCGCCGCGGCCAAGATCCCACTTTCACTTCCTCCATTGGCTGCTGATGTCACTGCATCCTTCCCAACCCATCACCCACATTGTGCAAATGAATGAATCAATCTTTATTTGCATCAGCCACCAGCTATAGCAATAAAACAAAACACAGTATACAGAGGATAAAGGGGAAAGGTTAATTACAGTGGTACCTTGGTTTACGAACTTAATCCATTCTGGAAGTCCATTCTTAAACCAAAGCGTTCTTAAACCAAGGTGTGCTTTCCCATAGCAGCAGGGGACTCAATTTACAAATGGAACACACTCAACAGGAAGCGGAACAGACTACAGTGGTGCCTCGCAAGACGAAATTAATCCGTTCCGCGAGTCTCTTCGTCTAGCGGTTTTTCGTCTTGCGAAGCAAGCCCATTGACGGCTTAGCGGATTAGCGCTATTAGCGGCTTTTAGCGGCTTATCGGCTTATCGGATAAGCAGATAAGCGGCTTAGCGGCTTAGAAAAGGGGGGGGAGGGAAAAAAACCGCAGGAACTCGCAAGACATTTTCGTCTTGCGAAGCAAGCCCATAGGAAATTCGTTTTGCGAAGCACCTCCAAAACGGAAAACCCTTTCGTCTAGCGGGTTTTCCCTCTTGCGAGGCATTCGTCTTGCGGGGCACCACTGTACCATGAGAGGTGGTGGACTCTCCTTCCTTGGAGGTTTTTAACCTGAGGTTGGGTGGCCATTTGTCATGGATGTTTTAGCTGAGATTCCTGCATAGCAGAGGGTTGGACTAGATGACCCTCGGGGTCCCTTCCAACTCTAAGATTCTATGATTCTGTGACTCTCCTTCCTTGGAGGTTTTAGAGCAGAGGCTGGACAGCTAACTGTCATGGATGCTTTAGCTGAGATTCCTGCATTGCAGGGAGTTAGACTGAACCTTGAGATTCTTTGATTCTGTCTGCCAGCTCCCCCGAAGTCTCTTGCTGTTTGGAGACTGCACATAACAACGTGCTTTTTAAGATGGGATGGCAACACGAAGAAGAGGTCTCGAGGGGTTGCTCTTGCAGTGATGTGGTGGCTGCAATGGCAAGGTCTAGCTATGGGCTCCATTTTGATTGAGGGTGAAGACGGGCACAAATTAAAATTATTTAGCATGGAATCTTGCTGACTGGCACTTCATTTTTAAACTCGACGTGGAAGCTGGCAATTGCAAGAAATGCTTCTGGCCTCCTGGACCTTAATGAGGTTTTCTTTCCCTTTTCTCCCCACGTGAGATAAAAACAACCAGGTCTAACTAACCTAAATTATCACTACCTCAGGATTTATTTTTAGCTCTGCCTAATCCCTTTCAATTCCCCCTTGTAAAGCCTTGCCAACATTCAAGTGTATATAAAAGAGACGGCTTCAAAGATGCCATCTGTAGGAAATGTCATCATTAGCATTTACAGGGCCTTGCGATTTAAGCAGTGACGGTTCCATTTCAGCATTGTTAAAAATGAATCATTAAAAAAAGAAAACACGACAGGGCAACCCCCCTCCCCTTAACAGACCTTTTAAAAAAGTTGGTGTTATCCTTTACAGCGAGAGAGAGAGAGAGAGAGAGAGAGAGAGAGAGAGAGAGAGAGAAGATTTTAATAGCTTTGGGAGCCTAGGAGAACTTCTTAAAAATAAAAAAAGGAAATTGTTTAAAATGTCAGCTCACCTGTATTCATTTCCTCACATACCCTTTTATAACGAAAGCAGTTCTGGTTCCAACTCTGGAAGATGGGGGGGGGGGGAGGCGGTCGGTCCCTGGAAGCAGTTGTCATGGTTATAGAATCCCATAAGAAATCAGATGTTCCTGCATCTGCCTGGAGAAACAATTATGGCATAAGATGGAAGGGAAACTTCAACCACTTCAACCCCAAATCTATTTTCAGACACGAGGATGATTAGGACAATAGGAAGCGCCATCCCAGGAACACAAAAATATCTTCACACTTTTGCGTAGGCTTTGTTCTGGGGCTCAGGCTACATGTTTTGAGGAGTTTTGGGTGTCCCCCCCAAAAAAAAAAATAATCAGAAGCAGCTTGGTGATGCTTCTAGTCAAGAGTAGAGGGAAAGTAGCCAAGGAGAGCCTGTTTAATCCTTTCCCCTCCAGTTATTTTTCTGCTTTAAAATTGCCCTGCCCAAGCCATGGTTTGTTTACTTATTTATTGAATTTATATCATGCCATTCCCCCCCAAGCTGGTGCAGGTGGCCCACAAAGGCACCGTTTAAAACAAAACAAAAAGATGCAAGCATTCAAAAACAGATCAAAACAAGGCAATACGATATGATACGATAATCTTTATTGTCATTGTCCCATACAGAACAACAAAATTGAAAAAAATCTACATAAGACATTCAAAAACCAACAAGCCTGCTATCCCAGCTATCCCAGCCTGGTTAACCCCCTAAAAACTCTGATACCCCATTTTTAAATACAATACAATACAATACACTCCCATAGAGATTCCTTACACTGTGTTTAAAACCAAAATCACATTTGGATAGAAACTGTTTCTCAAGCGGCTAGTCCAAGTCTTTATAACCCTGTACCTTCTTCCAGAAGGCAGAAGCTGAAAGAGATCATTTCCGGGGTGCGCACTATCCTGCGCTATCTCTGCAGCTTTCTTATGGCACCTGGAAGTGACAAAAAGCATCTAAAATCAGTTAAAACATAATAAGAATCCTCAAAGCAGTTGAAAACATGAGTCCAGCCAATCGTTTTAGGCTTGCCCGGAACAGCATCCCTTCAGCCGCCAAATGCCTGGGTAAACAGAAGGCATTTCCAACTTCCTCCTGAAAATTTGTAATACAGTGGTACCCCGCAAGACGAGTTCTTGCGAGTTTGTTTCCTTTTTCTTAAAGCCGCGAAGCCGTTAATAGCCGCGAAGCCACTAAGCCGTTAATAGCCGCTAATAGCCATGCTTCGCAAGACGAAAAAACCGCAAGACGAAGAGACTCGCGGGACGGATTAATTTCGTCTTGCGAGGCACCACTGTAATGGAGGCAAGTACCCCGCACTAGGGAGCAGCAGCAAACCTACATTTTGGGGGCCCTGAAACAGTCGTGGGGGACAATTCTCAGCCAGCAATGAGGTCTATGTAAACAGTTGTTACAATAGGTTGGGTGCCCCCACTCTATGCAAGATTCCAAGGGGTCCCAGGCTAGGGTCTAGTCCAGCATTGTGTCCTCACTGTGGTGGACCAGTTGCCTGTGGAGCTCTTTCACCCACAAGTGGTTTATTTTATTTTTTTAATAACTTTTTTATTCAAAATTAAAACAAAACATATTATCCAGAAACATATCATCCTTATTCCCCCCCATTTTCCTCCCTCCCCCTCCCTCCCCCCACAGAACCCCCCCACCCCCACCCCCGACTTCCCTCGGTTCCAGTCTTTGATTTCTCTAAAAATGCTGTTTTCTGCATGTTACACAGTTGTATAGATCCTCAAACTATTTAGCTGATTATTATCACTAAAAAGTTTGTGAATGTTTATTCAAAGCCAGCCAAGGAGTCCAATTCGCTTTGTTGCGTCTTCAGATACTTTGTAAAGGGTTCCCATTCATCTTTAAAGTCACAGTTATCCTTGTCCCGTAGCTTGTATGTCAGTTTTGCCAGTTCTGCATAGTCCATCAATTTTTCTTGCCATGATTCTTTAGTTGGGGTTTCTTCAGTCTTCCATCCTTGTGCCATTAAAACTCTTGCGGCCATTGTCGCATACATGAAGATGTTTTTCAGCTTTTTTGGCAGAGCTTTCCCTACAATCCCTAATAGGAATGCTTCAGGTTTTTTTTAACAAATGTTAAATGGAACATTTTCTTCAATTCGTTGTATATAATTTCCTTACAATCCCACCACTTATGATAAAATATCCCCTCCTTTTCCTTACACTTCCAACATATATTTGAACTAGTTTTGTACATTTTCCCTAAATGCAGCGGTTTATAGCAACTGGAAGGAGGCCGAAGCAGTTGGAGGCAGAGCAGAGACCTCATGACCATCAGCTATGGATGGCCCTCGGCTCGACGAATTCGTTGAATTCTCTGTCAAAGCCATTCAAGTTTGTGGACATCACTGCCTCCTGTGGGAGCAAGTTCAGCCATTTAACTGTGTGCTGCATGAAGAAATCCTTTGCATGGACAGGCGGAGTCCCCCAAACCCTGGGCGGCCCCCGTGTGGAATAACAACTCAAGACAACATGCTATGGGATTAAAATTGGCCACAACTTTATTATGTTTCAGATGTGGGTAGACCTTGGCTCAGGCACTGGGCGTTTATGTTGGGAAACTGTGTACGTGCAGCTACTCACACAGAGTCAATTAAGGTTTGGCAGACAGCCAGAAGGCAATCTGAAGGAGTAAGTCTGCCTGGTGATAACAGAGACATGGAGACCACTCCCTGATTGGTCAAGCTCTCTCAAGGGAGAGATAATTAATGGCCTACAAACTGGAATGTGTTAGTTCAGAGGTTCAGAGTTCTGTGTGTCAGTGTAGGAGTTGTGAGTCGTATCAGAGAGAGCTAGCATAAGATCCATGTTCTGTTCCTGTAAATAGTCCACTGTATATAATAAACACCTAACTCCTGGTTCCTGCTTCGTCTATCCTGTCTGCAGCCAAGTCGCCAATTGCTTCCATGGATTCTGCGTTTACTCTGCTAGGTCTGGCTAAGGTCCTGGACCTAGTCAGAAAGTTGCGAAACACCCAATAGGTTTTACCAATAGTTTATCCCTCCCAGTCCCCCGCTGGGGATCTGGGGAACATCAGGGTTATCCAGTGGGGGGGGGATGGGCTGCCTCTGGAGAACATATGTTCAAGCAGAGAGAGCCCGCCCCCGTTTACACCGCCGTCACAAGGGAGAGCAACGACAACCTCTAGGCATAGGGCCAGAACTTCCCCTCAATCAACCTCTTTAACAGGGAACCCTGGTATTGCCGTCACAAAGAGGGGGGGGGGCATGGGTCACCGCTGCACGCCCCCTGTCCCATTCAGGGAAGATAGACTAAAGGATTCTGGCCAAGGCCTGATACCGCCAAAGCTGTGACGTTTTGCTACGGGAAAGGCAAACATGCCAATGCAGGAGAATTCCTTTCCGGCCCTTCAACAGCAACCTTAACGTAGCAGCGCCCGCGTACCTGTGGAGAAAAGGTTAACCTGCAAAAGAAGACTTAACTGAGGGTGAGTGGGGGGGGGGGAGAAGCTCTGAAGCCAACTGACGATTCCCAGATAAGATCCTCTCCCTTTTGTGTGGGCAGGTAGTTTCTCCCCCTACCTGGCCCGATCACCTTGGCAACGCCTCCCCAGGCAGGATTGGGCAACTGACTGAGGTAGGTGGAGACCTCCAGGTATCCCACCTGGGGGGAGGCGATGCCAAGCCTGTGTTAATGGTGCCACATGGGGTCCAGGGGGCTGAGCGCAACCATGCAAAGAGTGCCCTCCATTTAATGTGGGGAGCGGTCATTCCTTTATCTGCCCCAAATCATCCAACATTCATCATTGTTGGATGTCCGTGAGTTCTAGTCTTGTGAGAGGGGGGATAAAAACTTTCCACTTTCTCCATGCCCAGCATAATTTTACAAACTTCTATCATGTCACCTCTCACTTGCATTTTCTCTAAGCTAAAAAGGCATTCACCCAGGATGTTTCTTCGCTTTCCTACCACTGAGCTTTATCTCTGCAAATGGGTTTCTTTATTTAAAGGCCAGCATTCCTTAGATCCAAGTAACACATTACATGCTTGTCTTTCTGAAAGAAACGGGGACCTACCCTATGTTCCGTTTGTCATCTTTGACAAATTGCCCCTTTCCCCCTCTGCATCACACGTGACGCGCCTGAAATTCTGTCTGTTTGGCGTTCGCCTCCCCAGCAGCGCAAAAAGCTGTTCTTTCGTGCTCAACAAAGAGACACTGATGTGCTTGCAATCTACAGCCCATTTACTCCAGAGGAGGTCAATTGACTTTAAATGGTTCTCTTCTGGAGCCAATGGGCTGTGCAGTGCAGCTATGTAATTGATGGATTTGATCAGTCAGAGGGGAAGGCACATCCAAAAGTTTACTTACTGTTTCCCCAAACTGAAACTGCAATCAAACCTGATGGCCTGCCCCCTTTGTTTACCATTATATAACCAGCAAAATGCCTGCCAGTGTGATGGGTGATATGTGTGGAAAGGAGAGGTTATAGTAGGCATAGGCAAACTCGGCCCTGCTGATGTTTTGGGACTACAACTCCCATCATCCCTAGCTAACAGGACCAGTGGTCAGGCATGATGGGAGTTGTAGTCCCAAAACATCCGGAGGGCTGAGTTTGCCTATGCCTGAGTCATAGCTGTCAACTTACAGATTTGAAAATAAGGGACCAGCAGCCAAAATAAGGGATTTTGCTTAGCTTATGAGTTCTATCAGCCCTTCCCCGCCCGAGAGGGAGGGAGAGAGACTCTTGCCCACGCCGCCCGCAAGCCCGGCATGAGGCGATTGTGGCGCTGCCACAGCCGCTGAAGCGCCACCCTTCTGCGTCCCTCCCCATCCCCTCCTCTTCCTCCTCCCTCAGGCCGCCTCCTCAGCCGCCGCTGCCGCCTCCGGCTTCCCCTGGCAGCACAGTGGAAGTATCACAAGAGAGGGGCTGCCTGCCCACCTGCCACCACCCATCTCCTCACGACGCCCCCCTGAGGGGGAAAAGGGAGAGACGGAGACACGGCAGCTCATGCACGCTTTCTCTCTCGCTCTCTTGAGGCGGAGGACCCCGAGCTGCTGCTTCCCTCCCGAGCCGGGCAAGCATGAAACCCGGGAAATTTAAGGGACATCATTAATCCGGGACAGCAGCGGGACACGGCGCTGGGATAAGGGAGTTTCCCGCAAATAAGGGACAGTTGACATCTATGCCCTGGGTTATAGGATGGTGATGTATAGATGCTACAATGGGTCTACCCAGTAAAACTTACCTGAATGTTACCTGCAGTGCTCAATATGTTTGCTTCTTATGCACAGAAGATCATATCACTATACTACAAGATGTGACACGAAAGTTCAGTGAATGATCACAGAAACTGGACAATGAGAAATATTCAGACATACATGCCTTACAGGCCTTCAAAGTGGGACCCCTCTGATACAATGCACCATTGACAACGTTCATAGAACTGTTGGAAACTTCTGGAGAAGTCCTCTTTTCGTACTGGTTTCAGTTCCCTCATCCCAGCAGCTTGGATGTGTGAAATGCTGGGAAATCTGTGCCCATTTCAGTTTTGGAAAAAAGAAAGAAACCCAGTGGGGCCAGATGGAGAGAATATGGCGGGTGAGACAACTCAGTAACCTCAGTAACGATTTCATGTGGAATATGCAATTCTTCCACCATCATTCGGACAGACAAACACATCAATAACTCACGAATTCTGTCGACATTTGCCGCTGTCCTTCTCGTCGGCGGTCTGCCAGACTGAGGGTCATCTTCCATGGTTTGCCACTCATACACTGTCTTTTGAGTTACAGCTTCATCTCCGTACACAATTGTGAGCATTTTGTGGGTTTCTGATGCCGATTGTATGTCCGAATAGTTCTCGCTGTCCTATTTCGCTGACCATTCACTGAACTTTCCGGTCACACCTTGTATGCACGTATGCACAAATGAAGCACGTATAATGGCACTGCGGTCATCTGCAAGGGATTCCCACACGGCGGGACTGATATGCCACATTTGCAGACATCTCTGTAGTGCAGAGTTGGTCTGCCACTGGACCTGATTCCTGAAGCCAGCTCCCCCATAGAGCTCATTCTTGGGGATCCTGCCATCTTCCATTCTTCTGAGATGGCCAAGCCAGCGTAGACATTGCCGAGACAGGAGTGCAAACAGGCCAGGAATTTGGGCTTGGGAAGAGCACATCTTTGTTTGAGACTCTGTCCTGCCATGTGATGCCCCAAATCTTGCTGATGCAGTGCATATGGAAAGCATTGAGGTGGACGGCATGCTCAGCATGCAAGCCTAGTAGACCTTCATCTTGGTATTGGACATTAGCATCACATTCTCCCATACCATTTTGGAGAGGTGAGCCATTGCCTTAGCTGCCTTGCCAAGATGCTCGTCCAGTTCAGCATCATTTCATCCCAGCAGGCACTGTAACCATCCAAGAGTTTCACCTCACCCCCAAAGTTACAATCCTCCATTGTCTCCCAAGACAGACAGATGCCAACCAATGAACTAAAACTTTTGCAGTAGTCAATGCGCTTGTGACCTTATATAGAATAATTAATAATAATAATAATAAATAATTGTAATTGCTACAAATAATACAGGAGCCCTGGGTGGTATGCATGTTAGTGTTATTTTTTCTATTTCTATTTTGACAAAGTAATAATCAGAAATAAATAAGAAAAATGTGCACCCTACCACCAAGACCATTCCATTGTAACTATCCAAACTCCGGAAATTTCAACACCTCTTGCGATGGTTTGACCTCTTTCCGTTTTAACAGTACAAATTCCACAAATACCTTCTACAAACACTCTCCTCAAAATTGTTTCTCCTGTGTATTCCCTGTCTTACCTTAATGGCATCTGCTAATTTATCATTAATAGCTATATCCCACACCTCTTTATACCATTCTTCCATTTTATATTCTGCTTCCCCCTTCCACTTCCTAGCTATCATAATTCGTGCAGCTGTCAATAAATTTGTGCGCAAGTCCTTCATAGCCTGCGAACCTTCCACCCCATTGTAAATTGATAATAATGCTACCTCTGGACTTTTGGCCAGCTTTAACCCAGTGATTTCTGTTATCTCCTTAAATACCCTTTGCCAGAAAAATTGCGCATATTTACACCCCCACCACATATGAACATAATTCCTGGTTTCCTGGCATCCCCTCCAATATAACACTGAATATTCCGTTTATTTGATTTAATCTGACTGGTGTTAAATACCATCTCCAAACTAATTAATAATAATTTTCTTTGATTGTTATAGACAGCATTTTCGACGTATGACTCTCCCATCTTTCCCTCCAGCTTTGCATGTTAGTGTTAAAACAATGCAGCTAGAAATAATAGCATATTAAAAACAAATCGGTCTCACAGCAATAGTTTCAAGGCTGGCGGGAACAGAAACTTTCAGCTGTCAAATGCATGGGTAAACAGGAATGTGTTTTTTTCCAATTGCTTCTTCCTTTCTTAATAAAGAGGGGACAGAATAATTATAGAAGAATGTCTGAACCCGCTTGGGACATGTGCGGGGATTTTTTTAATGGCCTTCCAAGTTTGCAAGAATTTTCTTCCCCCCAAAATCACGTGTGGCATTTGATTGGGGCAGGAGGGAGAGGGAGGGTGAATCCATATCAACCAACTAATAGCTTTTCAGCACAGTTAAGCTGTACATATTTCAGGGAGAATCAGCTTTGGTAGATGTGGTTTCATCTTTCTCTTGCACTTACTGATATGAAAATGGTCAAAACAAAATAAAAAAATTCCTTCCAGTAGCACCTTAAAGACCAACTGAGTTAGTTCTAGGTATGAGCTTTCGTGTGCATGCACACTTCTTCAGATACACGTGTATCTGAAGAAGTGTATCTGAGTGTATCTGAAGAAGTGTGCATGCACACGAAAGCTCATACCTAGAACTAACTCAGTTGGTCTTTAAGGTGCTACTGGAAGGAATTTTTTTATTTTGTTTTGACCATGGCAGACCAACACGGCTACCTATCTGTAACTGATATGAAAATGGATATCATTATCTCAGCAAATAAACCTGTCTGTAGCTGCGCTTGGCCATGGATGGCGGTCCTGTCTTTCCTCTGCGGTAGATCAGATTGGCAAAATCAGGAGAAGATCAAGAGACAAATAGAAGCAGATTCACCACCTCTGTTCTACTGCTCCTTTGTTACACTATGTGTGGATTCGTCCTTGCATAAAACATGCCAAAGTCCATGGGATCTGTTAGCTCCAGGAATATTACTGCTCACTTGGCAGCCATATTTTCTATTGTGGCTAGTAGCCACTGATAGCCTGGGTTCTGGCCCTGGGGGTAACCTGTGAAATACAGTCCATGACCGGTCTAGAATCCGAAGGTTCCGCTGGGAGTCAGTCCGACAGGGCCGAGGCAGGACACGAGGCAGGAAACCAGGCAAGGACAGGTACAGGATCTCAGGCAGGGTCTAGCATATAGCAATGTTGCTCCTGCAACCTGGGGCAGGGTCCGACAGCCTTTTATCTTTGTTGGGGTAACGGCCGCTCCTGATCCCCCAGCGACTCACCTCCCTGTTTCGCCCAAAGGCGAGCACTCGTCCTGCGAGTATTCAGGTCTCTCTTTCTCTCAGACCTTAGTCTCTGCAGCTTGGGAGACGTCGGTGGATTACTAGACCCAGGGGCCGCCTCAGCCTCCCCTGACAAAACTGGTAGTGGAACAGTTGTAAATGATGGCCCAGCTGAAGGCAACAAGGTAATCCCCGCATCTGGAGCCAGGGCAGGCTCAGGCCCCTGACTCAGCCCAGCTGGTGTTTGTTGCAGGGGAACCTGTGCAGACTGGGACCCTTCAGGATCAGGCCCTAGTCTTGGTTCAGATGATGCCTGAGGCAAAGGATCCAGTGCAGACTGAGTCTCCTCTGCCTCTGAGTCCTAGTTCCAGGCCATCACAGCCTGACTCCCCATGCAAAATTATTGGAGGGAACGAAATTTCAACATCCAGTGCTGCCTCAATGCAGCCGTATGCTTCCATTGCTGGGCTCTGTGGAAAATGGAAACCAAGAAGTGGCCTCTCCAGACAATGGGGAAGCAACTCTTCTTTTTCTCATCTCTGTGACTGCGATCTCCTGGGTGATGTGGACACTGCTAGGTAGTTGAATGCGCATGCATACTCCACCCATTTCCCTACCTCCCACTGCCCCCTATACCCAGCCCCCATTTAAACAGCGCCATAGTGAAGGCGAATGATACAGGTAAATGCGCAGGGAGGCCCTGAGGGAGGGAGGACGGATGGCGGTCGCACGCATGCACTGCCGTGCCTGAGGGCAGCTCGGGGCACTGGCAACCCATGGTACGTCATTGCCTCCATCTGTTTGTCTGATCCCCTTAAAAGCATAACAGCCCAAAGCCCATCCTGTAGTATAATTATTATTATTATTATTATTATTATTATTATTATTATTATTATTATTATTATTTTCCCAGCCACTCTGGGCAGCTCCCAACAGAATGTTAAAAATGGAATCAAACATTAAAAACTTCCCTAAACAGGGCTGCCTTCAGATGTTTTCTAAAAGTCAGATATTTGTTTATTTCCTTGACATCTCATGGGAGGGCGTTCCACAGGGTGGGCGCCACTACCGAGAAGGCCCTCTGCCTGGTTCGCTGTAACCTCACTTCTCGCAGCGAGGGAACTGCCAGAAGGCCCTCGGAGCTGGATCTCAGTGTCCGGGCTGAATGATGGGGGTAGAGATGATCCTTCAGGTATACAGGTCCGAGGCCGTTTAGGGCTTTAAAGGTCAGCACCAACACTTTGAATTGTGCTTGGAAATGTACTGGGAGCCAATGTAGGTCTTTCAGGACCGCTGTTATATGGTTTTGGCAGCCACTCCCAGTCCCCAGTCTAGGTGCCGCATTCTGGATAAATTGCAGTTTCTGAGTCACCTTCAAAGGTAGCCCCACGTAGAGCGCATTGCAGTAGTCCAAGTGGGAGATAACTAGAGAATACACCACTCTGGTGAGACAGTCCGTGAGCAGGTAGGGTCTCAGCCTGCATACCAGATGGAGTTGGTCGACAGCTGTTTTCACAGTGCACCCAGATGCCTATGAGAAGCTTGAAAGCAGGATCTCTGCACAACAACACTCTACCCTCCTGCAATTCCCAAGCAACTGGTATTCACAGACATTCCCAAGCAACTGGTATTCACAGACAATTTTAATAGGGAGAAATGTAAAGTATTGCACTTGGGCAAAAAAAATGAGAGGCACAAATACAAGATGGGTGACACCTGGCTTGAGAGCAGTACATGTGAAAAGGATCTAGGAGTCTTGGTTGACCACAAACTTGACATGAGCCAACAGTGTGACGCGGCAGCTAAAAAAGCCAATGCAATTCTGGGCTGCATCAATAGGAGTATTGCGTCTAGATCAAGGGAAGTAATAGTGCCACCGTATTCTGCTCTGGTCAGACCTCACCTGGAGTACTGTGTCCAGTTCTGGGCACCACAGTTCAAGAAGGACACTGACAAACTGGAACGCGTCCAGAGGAGGGCAACCAAAATGGTCAAAGGCCTGGAAACGATGGCTTATGAAGAACGGCTAAGGGAGCTGGGCATGTTTAGCCTGGAGAAGAGGAGGTTAAGGGGTGATATGATAGCCATGTTCAAATATATAAAAGGATGTCACCTAGAGGAGGGAGAAAGGTTGTTTTCTGCTGCTCCAGAGAAGCGGACATGGAGCAATGGTTCCAAACTACAAGAAAGAAGATTCCACCTAAACATTAGGAAGAACTTCCTGACAGTAAGAGCTGTTCGACAGTGGAATTTGCTGCCAAGGAGTGTGGTGGAGTCTCCTTCTTTGGAGGTCTTTAAGCAGAGGCTTGACAACCATATGTCAGGAGTGCTCTGATGGTGTTTCCTGCTTGGCAGGGGGTTGGACTCAATGGCCCTTGTGGTCTCTTCCAACTCTATGATTCTATGATTCTATGATTCTACTACCCCTGACTGTGGAAGCAGATCGTAGCCATCATGGCTGAAGGCCATTGATAGCCCTGTCCCCCAGGATTTTGCCCCAATTCTCTTTTGAAGTTACCCAAGTTGATGCCCACCACTGTAGGAGCAAGTCCCCCAGTTTAACTATGTGGTGCATGAAGTAGTCCTTAATTTTCGTCTGTCCCAAGTCTTCCAATATTCAGCTGCATTGGATCCCTGCGAGTTAAAGCGATATGAAGATTGGGAGAAAAACGCGCCTCTCCGCACTTTCTCTCGACAAAAGGTTTCTGTTTGTTTGGATCGGGGCCCAAATCCCTGCCACCACCTGTGGCAACGAGAACACCTGGATACAGACCTTAACTATTTTTCCTTGGAGAAAATGTGATTTTTTTTAAAACAAAAAACAAAAATAGATTCACACACGTGCACCTTGTTTAGGCATGCCAATTAGTTCCGATATCCTTGCAGCTGTCTCAAAAGTGTACCCGAGCCAAACACGAAACGGAGGGCAGCTTCCCACAGAGTTTGTCATGAAAGGCCTTAATTTTCATCTCAGAAAAATTGGGAAGGTGAGCGGCAGCCGGGTCCTCTCCCGTTGCTAGCCTTTTGTCAGAGAGACAGCGGGCTTTCACCATTTAGGAAAGGAGCCGGGGGGGGGGGCTCATCCACAGGTCTTCTCACCTGCAATCACCGCTCTTTTGTAATTTGGCTTTTGAATTGCTGCAGGAGGTTTTTACAGTCGAACTAGCAATGTGGGATGATGTAAACTGGCTGGTCAGACAGTAACTGGCTGTCGGGGATGGGCTGGACAATGAGGAGTGGGGGGAGGGAGGCTCCAGCCAGAGAACCGCCTAGGGAAGTCTAAGAAATGGAAGGCTCCGACCCAGGGGAGTGGTGGTGGGACACTGGAGACAGGTTGACACCCAGCTCTACCTCTCTTTTAAATCGGAACCAGTGAAGGCGGTGAAGGTCCTGTGTGAGTGTCTGGAGGCAGTTGGCAGATGGATGGCGGCTAACAGATTGAGACTGAATCCTGACAAGACAGAAGTACTGTTTTGGGGGGACAGGGGGTGGGTGGTTGTGGGGGACTCCCTGGTCCTGAATGGGGCAACTGTACCCCTGAAGAACCAGGTGCGCAGCCTGGGAGTCATTTTGGACTTGCATCTGTCCATGGAGGCACAGGTCAATTTTGTGTCCAGGGCAGCTGTCTACCACCTCCTTCTGGTGCGCAGGCTGAGACCCTACCTGCCCACAGACTGTCTTGCCAGAGTGGTGCATGCTCTGGTTATCTCCTGCTTGGACTACTCTAATGCACTCTATATGGGGCTATGTTTGAAGGTGACCAGGAAACTACAACTAATCCAGAATGCGGCAGCTAGACTGGGGACTGGGAGTGGCCACCGAGTGGCCCACATAACACCGGTCCTGAGAGATCTGCATTGGCTCCCAGTACATTTCCGAGCACAATTCAAAGTGTTGGTGCTGACCTTTAAAGCCCTAAACGGCCTCGGTCCAGTGTACCTGAAGGAGCATCTCCACCCCCATCGTTCAGCCTGGACACTGAGATCCAGCACCGAGGGCCTTCTGGTGGTTCCCTCATTGCAAGAAGTGAAGTTACAGGGAATGCCCTCCCTCCTTCAGATGTGAAGGAAATAAGCAGCTATCTTACCTTTAAAAGACATCTGAAGGCAGCCCTGTTTAGGGAAGTTTTTAATATTTAATGCTGTATTGTTTTTAACACTTGATTGGAAGGCGCCCAGAGTGGCTGGGGAAACTCAGCCAGATGGGCAGGGTATAAATATATTATTATTATTATTATTATTATTATTATTATTATTATTATTATTTTGAAGGGCGGGAGCAGAATAGTTGGATGCTGAGCAAGCAATAGGCATGGAGGCAGAAAGCACTGCAGACGTAGGACGGGCAGCAGAGGAGGAGGGGGGGCTGAGCCTGCAACAGATTCACCTTTTCTCCCCCTGCCTCCACCAACCCCAGTAGGGACACATAGGAAGCTGCCTTACTATTGCCCTCCTACCTCAGTATTGTCTACACAGACTGGCAGCAGCTCAGCCAGGAGTATTTCCCCTGAGTTTCAACTTGGAGATGTCAGAGATTTAACCAGGGACCTGTTGCATGGAAAAACATGGAATGAGAGAATGGTAGGGTTGGAAGGGGCACCCAAGGGCCATCTTGTCTGACCCCCTGCAGGGCAGGAACCTCAGCTAAAGAATCTTTGACAGGTGGCCATATTAGGCTCAAACCCGGAAACCCAGTTCTTTGCACAGTTTTGCACTATAGCTCAATGGTTGTTCATGTTTTCAACCACTGAGCTATAGTGGGGGGAAACCTGTATGGAGAACCGGTTTCTGGGTCTGAGCCTAATGATGGAGGTGTTAGGGAGGCAAAATAAAAGAGCTAGGAAGGGAAATGTGTTTACAACATCCTCCATTTCCTCCCTGATGGATTATAGGCTTCCTTTGCCAGGCTGGCCATGCAAATCAATGCTAAGCTCTTCTGCAGCCATTTTACTGGAATGGGAGGACTGTACATCTTGCAAAGCCACTTGTGCATTTTAGCGTTAAGTAAGCTATTTTGTAGCGATCAATAAATCCCCTTGCTTTGCATGCTCCACGGCCCTGCTTGGGATGACGGATCTGCAGATAAATCTTTATTGTCTTACCGGTGCCTGGCCAAAAACTCCCAGAGCATGGCTATTTTATTTTTAACCTGCAGCAGCACTCCACGTCGCCAGCCGCTGCTTCGCCCCATTCAATAAATTGAATTTACTGCACGACGGCAGTATGCAGCCTGCATCTCCAAGGGCCGCCATTGATTTAAATGGTGATGGCCCTGAATGCAAATGGTTCGAGAAATCATGATTCTTATGCTCGTGTCAAATGTTCTTGAGTGCTGATTTTGAGATAAGATATAGCCATTTCCCCTGAAAACTGAAGCCATTTTTATTTTAGGAATTTTTGCTCCCCACTCTCCTGGTAAGTACCACTGCTTTATGTGCTGGCAGTGGCTGTTGCTCCCTAGTAGATTCAATTTGTTTCTTCTTCCTGGCTCAACCCCATGAGCAGCACCATCCAATCAGGGAGCATGGAATGAAGAGGATGACCCCACATAGCCAATCTGATTGGGCTCTGTGGTGATGATGTCACTAAGAGCTTGTTAAGGCAAGGGAAAGTGAGGGCAAGTGAGGGCAAGGGAAATGAATAGATGAACATTTTCGCAAGTGATCGCAAGACATTGCACTGCACCGGATAAGAGTGTTGGACTAGGACCTGGGAGTCCAGGGTTCAAATTTCCACACAGCCCCACACCGAGTGAACTTGGGCCAGACACTACCTCTCAGCCTAAATTACCTCACAGGGTTGTTGTAGGGATTGAGCGAGGAGAGAGAAAACCCATTTCCACACCCATTTGCATTTTTAAAAAGTAAGTCCTCGTGAAAATTCATTAGCATTTGAGTGCAAATTTCTTCTTATATCCACATTTTTGTATGCCAATTTCCTAATATCCACTTTTTTTTGTAAGGCACATTTCCCCTAATATCTATATTTCCCCTAAACTAGCACAATTTTGCATGTTCTTTTCACAGATACATGCCCACATTACATGCCCAGCCAGATGGGCGGTGTATAAATAATAGATTATTATTATTATTATTATTATTATTATTATTATTATCATCATCATCATCATCACTTAATTTCTTTTGCTCGCAAGCCTGAAAAGCAGAGAGCCTTATCGTTGCAGATGCAGTTCTAGGTGTCAAGGGAGTTTAGGGCTTGCAAAATGAGAGAGAGAGAAAGTCGGAGCAGCAAGAGAAAGCAGCAAAAGAAGGGAAGCAGTAGCAGAAGCCATCCTCGTCCTAATGGAAGGGAATGATGAAGTCAAGGGGGAAGGATGACAGGAACAAAGCCCTAAGGGCTGCCAAAGGAAATGAAGAGGAAATTCATGCACGTTAGACAGGAGGGAAGTAGAGCTATCGCTGTGGTAAACTACATTTATTTAAGGCACAATTGATGGAAGAAGCCAGTTGGAAAGTCTCTGGCTAAGGGAGTGTAAAATGAGTTTCTCGGAGGATAGGTGCCTCTGTGTCCCTCCCAATTACCGGGCTGGAGAGAATGAGAAAGTAGACTTATTTTCAAGCACAGAATGGGATGGAGAGAGGGGAACTGATTCTGAAGCTTCCTCCTGATGAGGATATATAGTTTGGCCACTGTTATCCCACAGAAGAATGGATGCTTTTGAATTATGGTGCTGGAGGAGACTCTTGAGAGTCCCATGGACTGCAAGAAGATCAAACCTCTCCATTCTGAAGGAAATCAGCCCTGAGTGCTCACTGGAAGGACAGATCCTGAAGCTGAGGCTCCAAGACTTTGGCCACCTCATGAGAAGAGAAGACTCCCTGGAAAAGACCCTGATGTTGGGAAAGATAGAGGGCACAAGGAGAAGGGGACGACGGAGGACAAGATGGTTGGACAGTGTTCTAGAAGCTACCAGCATGAGTTTGACCAAACTGCGGGAGGCAGTGGAAGACAGGAGTGCCTGGTGTGCTCTGGTCGATGGGGTCACGAAGAGTCAGACACAACTAAACGACTAAACAACAACATCCCACAGGTGAAACACATCTCCGTGTTTATAAAAAGGTAAAGGACCCCTGACAGTTAAGTCCAGTCGCGAACGACTCTGGGGTTGCGGCGTTCATCTCGCTTTACTGGCCAAGGGAGCCGGCATTTATCCGCAGACAGTTTTTTTGGGTCATGTGGCCAGCATGGCTAAGCCGCTTCTGGTGAAACCAGAGCAGCGCACAGAAACGCCGTTTACCTTCCCGCTGGAGTGGTACCTATTTACCTACTTGCACTTTGCCAAACTTTTGAACTGCTAGGTTGGCAGGAGGTGGGACCGAGCAACGGGAGCTCACTCCATTGTGGGGATTCGAACCATCAACCTTCCAATCAGCAAAGTTTAGACCACAGTGCCACCCACGTTCCTTCTGTGTTGATTGATGTATTCTGGCTAGGATCCAGAGTAGCCCTTCCATGAGTAGCTATGAAACCACCAAAATTCTCAGCTAAAGCATCCATGACAGATGGCCACCCAACCTCTGCTTGAAAACCTCCAAGGAAGGAGAGCCCGCTGTTAGAATTCCTGCTCCGTGATTGCAGTCATGGGATTGTTGTCTTTCACATGACTGTATATGTTTTGACCCCACAGAGTGGAAAGTGACAGAGACAGGAAGTTTGTGTTACTGTGTTCCGTGAAGTGGGACTATTGTCCTTTGCTGTTGTTTTTTCTTTGATGTCTGATGCTAGAGAGAGAGGGAGCCATGTTGCAGTGCTCCGTGTGCCTTTATATAATAAAGTAGATTAGCCAAAATGCTGAGTTGCTGAGGTCTGGTACGCAAGCTGCGAAGACTCTGCAGATCCCTAAGTCTGTCAATGTCTGTTGGCATCGGTCGCTGTGATGTTCGGGCTGAAGAAAGCTTTCAAAGCTCCGGAATGATCGACCAGGAGGGAGAGAACATGCCAGTTGAGCATGTGTCCCTGTCAGGGTCCTACTCGAGTGTAGGACGAGCTCCTGACACCCACAACCTCCCAAGGGAGACCGTTCTGCTGTCAAACAGCAGAACTCCTATCAGCTCCAGCTAGCCTGGACAGTGGAGCTGTCCTCTACCAACATCTGGAGGACCGCAGTTTCTCCATCCTTGCACTGGGCAGCACAGATGTTAAGAGATCATGTCCACCTTCTCCACTGGACTTTGCCACTCTGGTTGAAAGGATTCCCCTGAATTCTTCCAGTGCTTATTTCATTTACATCTATTCTAGCGGTGTCTATTCCTGCTGGGAATGAATTCAGATTTGCTCTACAACAGTGAATCACAAATCCCACCCCCATAGCAGCCCAGGACCGCTTGAAAATTGCTGAAGGTCTTGGGGGACCTCTTAATTAGGGTTGCCAAATATTCAGAATTTCCCAGGTATAGCTGGAATACTGCAGTTGGAAGCAGTTTCCGGGAGGAAATCACTGAAATGTCTGGGAAAATTCGGACGTATGGCAACTGATGTGGGAAGTCTAGATTTTGGTGAATTTCCTTAAGAATAACACACACACACACACACACACACACACACACAACCCCAACCCCCTAACCTATTTATTTTTCTGCCTCTTGTAGAAATTTTAATGCTCTGTGCTAGATGCTGCATGGTTTTAAACACCAATCTTTAGGGCCAACAAATACCCTGACCCTTGGCAGACTGTCAAAGAAACCAGAGCAGAATCTTGCCCCAGCAAAGCGCTATTAAGACCCATAGACTTTGAGTGGGGTGATAAACAGTAACAAACACTTTAAAGCACCACACGCTTTTACTAGATTTCCACAGAGCTTTGAACAAAGCAACATTTGTCCAGCTTCCATGAACTTCTGCACAAATTTCAAGGGAAGCCAACAAAATTTCAATGACTAACAATATTTGTCTGGGAGAAAGGGCTTTATATATCTCATGTACACATCCATTAGCAACTTTCTTTGATGTCTGACTTCAAGAGGTGACTTTACTCAGTGCTTGCTAATTTATTTATTTGCTGCCCTTTTAGAAGTTGCCCGCTTTCGGCAGCCAGCCATTGATATGGACCATCTCCTTGAAATGTACTTCGCCTTGATGTCAGAGAGGCATCAAATTACTCTGTTCGCTATATGACAAGCAAACGTCACTTGCTTGTGTATTGAGAGAATCCCCTGTGGAACACTTGCCATTTCTATTCGCTGCCTATTCTTGATCATCTATCGATGCCGCCTTAGCGAAATGCCATGCATTTAAGTAAATGGTGTTACGACGAGGACTTAAGTTCTTATGAAAATGTCCAATTAAAATGTTCCCCAATCCCTTTCCCTGACGGGATGTGAGCAAATGGAAGACGTGTAAAGTGAAATGCATGTTAAGGAGGGGGGGAAATATTAATTTCACAAACACACTTATGGGGTCTGAACTGGTCGGCCGTGACAGCAGGAATGAGACTTTGAGGTCACTTAATGAAAATGTTGGCCCAGTGTGTAGTAGCTGTGAAAAAGACAAATTGCATGGTAGGCATCATTAGGAAAGGAACTGAAGTTAAAACTGTTGATACACACTGCAGAAGATCCAACCTCCAGGGCAGGACGGCAGGAACTGATATGACAAGGAAAAGTTCTTACCAACTGCTTTTTATTCAATATTCACAGAGAGAGAGGCTTGGAAATGCTGCCTCTTGGAATAATGGCGTTGCCCCGAGTGAGTCTTCACCCCCTTCCTCTCTCATGCGTCACAGCTTTGACCAAAAGAACAGACTTTGTGACTTCTTGCTATGCTTTGAACTACTGATGCTTTGTGAGTATGTTTTAGTTAGCCGTATTGTACAATGTTTTTATTTTTCTGTTTGCGTGGACAGGCGGAGTCCCCAGATCCCGAGTGGTCCCCCCGTCATGTGGAATAACGACTCTAGACAACGTGCTATGGGATTAAATTGGCCACAACTTTATTAAATTTCAAATGTGGGTAGACCTTGGCTCAGGCATTGGGCGTTCTCCCTCCCTAGTCCCCAGCCGGGGACCTAGGGAGCATCAGGGTTATCCAGTGTGTGTGGGGGGGATGGGCCGGCTCTGGAGAACATATGTTCAAGCAGAGATAGCCGCCCCCGTTACGCCGCCGCAGGGGAGAGCAATGACGACCTTTCGGCGTACGGCCAAAGCCTCCCTTCAAAAACCCCTTTAACGGGGAACCCTGGTATCGCCGCCGCAAAGAGGAAGATGGACTAAAGGATTCCGCCCAAGGCCTGATACCGCCAAAGTTGTGACGTTTTGCTACGGGAAAGGCGAAACCTGCCAATGCAGGGAAATTCCTTTCCGGCCCTTTAACAGCGACCTTATCGTAGCAGCGCCCGCATACCTGTGGAGACAGGTTAACCTGCAAAACCTATGAAAAAAAAAAAAAGTTAACCTGCAAAAGAAGACATTAACTGAGGGTGGGTAGGGTGGGAGAAGCTCTGGAGCCAAGTGAGGATTAACAATTAAGATCCACCCTCTATTGTGTGGGCAGGTAATCCCTCCCCTTACCTGGCCTGGTTTCCCTGGCAACACTTCCCCCAGGTGGGATTGGACAACTCGCTGGGGTAGGCGGGGACCTCCAGGTATCCCACCTGGGGGAAGGCAAAGCCTATGCTGATGGGGCCACTCCAGATCCAGGGCTGCACGCGTCCACGCAAAAGGCGCCCCCCGTTTTAAGTGGGGAGCGGTCATTGTAACTTTTTAAGAAATGTGCAAGCTTTTACTTGGTAAGTGGCTTTTTCAATAAATTTGGAAAGTGACTTTTGCCTTTTGTATTTTGTGCCTTTTGCCAGAGAAGCTAAACTGGTGCCTGACCCTTGGTGCATCTACCTGTTGGATTTCTCCTCTTTGGACCCCATTCTAGGGCTGACCCCCGGAAAGGAGGTGGTGGCAGCTTTCTACGGTTTGGCTTATGACTTGCAACACCTTGTGTCCTTTCCCTCTCCCTGCCAGGTTCTGCCAAAGTTTGGAGGACTGGTGGGGGGGGGGGTAGATAGTGGCCCCGAGAACACAACAAAGGCTATTAATGGCTATGAGCCAGGATGGCCATCTTCTGCCTCCACAGTCAAAGGTAGGAATGCTTTGGAATTCCAGTTTTCTGGTTTCCTGTGGGTGTCTGGTTGGGCACTGTAAGAAAAGGATGCTGGACTAGACGGGCCATTGCCTGATCCAACAGGCTCTTCTTATGAGCACTACAGGCTCATTGACTTGACCTTGACCCTGGAAACACCTCGCCTACATTTCAGAAGGTCCTCCTTTTGGAAGCTTTTAACCAGGATACCACCTGAACTGTAATCAACACTGTGGAGGCAAATAATTTGCAAGGTCAGATTCATTTTGCGACATGTTCCCTCACTGCAAAGAGGTGTGAAGTTTCATCTAGCACGGATGTCCAGAAAGCCCACTCACTCCATTTACACACCAAGCAGCACCAGAAACCAGAAAGAGTTTTCTGCCAAAGGCATCGGAGGACAAAGTTCAGAAATCATCTTTAAGGTTAATCCTCTACACTCAGAGCAAACTCAACCCTTCAAGTCCCAGTCCTGATTTAGACAAAATGACACCAACCATACTCAAGAGGGAGATATCAGAGGGCTTGCAAAATACCCCAAGGGTTGCCGAAGTACAGTAAGTATTTAGGATAAAGGTAAAGGTAAAGGGACCCCTGACCATTAGGTCCAGTTGTGGCCGACTCTGGGGTTGCGGCATTCATCTCGCTTTATTGGCCAAGGGAGCCGGTGTACAGCTCATGTGGCCAGCATGACTAAGCCGCTTCTGGCGAACCAGAGCAGTGCACGGAAACGCCATTTACCTTTCCACCGGAGTGGTACCTATTTATCTACTTGCACTTTAACATGCTTTCTAACTGCTAGGTTGGCAGGAACACGGACCGAGCAACAGGAGCTCACCTTGTCCTGGGGATTTAAACCATCGACCTTCTGATCGGCAAGTCCTAGGCTCTGTGGTTTAACCCACAGCGCCACCCACATCCCAGTATTTAGGATAAAAACACCCTAATGCAGACACTACCACTCCCCCTGCCGCCAAATAGTGGAATGAGGACTGAGCCTGCTCCGTGCCCATAGAATTCTGGCTGGCCTTTGGAGGTGGTCGGGGAGACCAGAAAGCAAATGGGAAGGAGGAATGGAATGGAGTGTTCTGAAACTGGGTATGGTTGGTTTGAATCCTGAAAAGGAGCATCCCATGCTGCAATATTTTGTGACAGGTTCTACTAATAGTTTTTCAGTTCTCATTCTGTGCAGATCCAGAATCAATGAACAGGTATCCATGTCTGTCTGTCCATCTGTCTGTCTGTTTGTCTTATTTTGCACATTTCTGGGGCAGGAACTCAATTCAAAATCTGAACGAAGGCTGAAAAATGCTCAAAACAAGATATGCCACGAATAATTGGTCTCGGGAGGTCCTCCCTGTTCTCCAAACAGAGTCTCTCTGGAAGCTAGAAATGCATTTTGCTACATGAATGAATCATCACATGAATATTTAGGCACCATTAATGGCATCTAGCATTCAGAGCTTCACGGTTCTTTGGAACATATGGGCTTAGATATAATGTTACATACAAATAGGTACAAATGAGAGATGTAACATCCCAATGAGAGATGCAACGTTAAATTATAGAACTTTTAAAATTTTACATTCACCAGGAAACATTGGACACACATTTTACGATACCTGGATTAAAATTTGGTATAGCTGTCAGGGGCCAGATACAACATTCCACCCTCCCCCCCCAGGCCTGTTTATCCATCAGTTGGTTCAATCCTGACGTATATCAGCCATCTCCAGTGGCTCCAGATGTTTGGAACCACACTTCCCATCATCCAAGTTCTCATCCTTTTCATAATATGATGCTGGCTTTGACAATGATGCAAAAATTAGAAGTGATTTTATAGAAGGTATGTAGCATATTTTGGCAGAAGCCTATATGTGTTGTGTCGCCTATAGGATAGTATCTCATGTGTTGTAGGTTCTTTGGGCAATATTACCGTGGGCACCATTGGAAGTATTGGTGGGCAAGCAGGCACCCACGGGTGCCACACTGCTGCACCCACCCCCTATAGAAACTTACCTTTTCCAAAAGATAGGCCATTTTGGTCCTCCGATAACAAGAGGAAAGAAAGGCGTTTTTATAGCCCTGGAACAAAGCACAGTGCTTTGTACAGTCAAAAAATGTGATTTGCATGCAACAGATACAAGGTGGAGTGGAAAATGATACCTTTCTACATCCTTAATACCAGCAGGAGTTCTTTGGAGGAAAAGGTGTGTTATAATGATATTAGGTAGGTAGGTAGATACTTGAGCTAAGTCAGTGTTTCCCAACCTTTTTTGGGCAAAGGCACACTTGTTTCATGAAAAAAATCTCGAGGCACACCACCATTAGAAAATGTTTAAAAAATTAACTCTGTGCCTATATTGACTATATATAAAGTAACTCTCTTTAATAGGAATCAAATAAACACAAAGAAAGTATTTTATAATTACTTTATTATGAAATAGTAAGAACCGTATTTTTCGTCCCATAGGACACTCCGTCCCATAGGACGCACCTACTTTTTTGAGGGGGGAAATAAAGGAAAAATTTTTTCCCTTTATTTCCCCCCCAAAAAACCAGGTCGGGGAACAGTGGGATGGCGGTGCTGCGCCTCCCCGCTGTCCCCCGAGCTTGTGGGGCTGGCCCATGTCTGCCTGGCGCGAGGGGCGCTCTGCTTCAGGGCGCCCCGCGCGTCCGGCGGCAGGCTACAGTCCGCAGCATGGGGAACCCTCTGTTTCAGGGCGCCCCATGCGCCCCCCGGGTGCGCAAGGCTTGCCAACACGAGCGCGGAGCACGGGGCGTCCTCCGAAGGGCGCCCCGTGCTCCGCGCTGCCAGCTGACGCCCGCAAGCCTTGCGCTCCCGGGGGGAGATCCCCCGGGTGCGCAAGGCTTGCGGACACCTGCGTGGAGCACGGGGCGTCCTCCGAAGGGCGCCCCGTGCTCCGCGCTGCCAGCTGACGCCCGCAAGCCTTGCGCTCTCGGGGGGAGGTCCCCCGGGTGCGCAGGGCTGGCCTACAACAGCGCGGAGCACGGGGCGATGGGATGTGGGAGGGAGCTCGCTCCCCGCCCCGCGTGTGCTCGCCGCCGCCGCCCCGCCTCTCGCCGCCCGACTCGCCAGCCTCCCTCCCACGGCACACCAGGCAACGTCTCGCGGCACACTAGTGTGCCGCGGAACACCGGTTGGGAAACACTGAGCTAAGCCATAGATGTGACTCTAAGTAGGCTGCATCTAACCCAATGCATGTGGAAGGCAGTTTGCACCACAAATATTTCCTTCCTCCAATGTGGTTGGTTGTTTTTTTAAATGATGCAGCATAAATAGATTTGATGGGCAATACCCACACATCCACGCCATGATTTTGAGAACCGTTAAAACCCCCTAAAAGGTGTACTGGGCATCCTGGGGTATGTGTTTCTCTCTCACACACGCATGCATGCATGTATAGATATAAATATCTGTATGAACGGCTTGTTGTTATTTTTCCTGTTGTCTGAAAAAGAACACAGAATGCAGAGAACATTGTCAGCATTGATTTTTCACTACTTCTATCTTTATCCATCAAGTTTGCAGATGAATAAATGATAGTAAATGAATACCACCTGTGGTTTTCGGGTAAACAGTTCGGCCAGTGCAAGGAGTTTTAGCTGAGATGGCTTTGAAGTGAAGCAAGACCTGCACGAGCAGTTGGTAGTTGCCATCATTGGTCATCCCAGCACTTTTACCTTTTGATGCTGTCAGCCTCCTTTGGAAGAGAAAGATGGGGGAACCAGCTATATACCATCATACCATCAACCCCCCCCCCAACTGTATTTAAGCCAGTCTCCTGGGAGTGGAGCAAGAGCAACAGCAGAATCTTTACTTTTGTTTTTGCCCTGTATTTACGTACATATGCCTAACTGGTTCTTGGGTGTTATTGAATGGCTGGGGCAACCCAGTCAAATGTGTGGGATACAAATAATACATTTGTTTGTTTGTTTGTTTGTTGTTCTGCACTTTCTAAATTGTTGGTTTTGTTCTTTTGAACCTACTGACATGTTATGGAATTTGTATATTTGCATTTCCAACGTTCTCTGCTTTGACGTTCTCCATTCTGATGTTTTAAATGGTTGCTGTAAGCCATTTTGGGCACAGCTCATCGTGGGAAAGCGGCATATAAGTAAAATCAATCAATCAATCAATCAATCAATCAATCAATCAATCAATGGAACTTCCCTGCCCTCTTCTTCTCTCCCTGTCACCCCCCCCCATACTTCTGCGTTCCCTCTCAACCTTCTAGAGGAGATTTATGGTGGGTGCAGTGGGGAGATAATGTGTATGGAGACGACAAACTCCCCCTCTCAGCCTCACTGAGGAAAGGAAAGCCGAGCGATATGTTTGGCACCAGCTTGGCTAAAGGAGTTGCCGGAAGGAGGCATATAAGGCATTATCCAACTGTCTTAGGGACTCTACTGCAGATTTGTGTAGTTCGCTCCTTAGTACTTTTCTTCTCTTCTGCTGAAGACATCCCACAAGGGTAGATTTTCCCGCAGGCTTTACTCCCAATAAACTACCTCATGAATGAGTATAACCCGCAAGGTAGCAGAGGTTTAGGACCAGAGTTTTCCTTCTCCTAGGTGGGCTGATGAGCCCCATCTGCCCATCACATCCCTCTACACCACTGGCAGAAACTGCCTTCTGGACCATTGGACCCACAATTGGTCTCATCTGCCATAAATATTTCTAATACTTTAAGAGAGGAGTGGCTAATATATGTAGGAATCCTTGATGGTGGTTTCTGGAGCACTTGCACCTCCTGAATGTAGCTCAGAGTTGGAAATCACCCTTTCCCATCCCAGTAGCCTCCAGATGCCTTGCAACTCCCATCAGCCCCTGCCAGCAAGAGCCAATGATCAGGGAGCTGGAGTACAAAAACAACTGGAAGACAGCAGGTTGAGGAAGGATGATATTGGCCATTTACCTAGTACCATACAGTGTAAAGAGCACCACTGACATAACTGCTTAGCTCTGTCCCCCCAGCCCATTTCAGCTTGTTGGTCCAAGAGTGTGACAAAGAGAATCCAGGGATTGTTTGTGACCTGCTTTTGACATCCCATGCCATTCCATAAATTAGTATGTTATTAGATGGTACCAGCCCGAAATGTTTCCCCACCACGGGCATAGCCAGAATTTATATTTTTGGGGGGGGTCAGGGCACCCACCTGTCACCGTCTTCCATCTGGCTCTGTCTAGCAGATTCAGAATGAAATGTCTCAACAACGGTTGTTTTAAATTACTTTTGACCCCAAGTGCTCAGAAAAATCTGTCGAAATCTTTTTACAATTTCTACTTTTAGAATTTAGATTTTTTATTGATTGGGGAGGCAGCTGCTCCTCTGGCTACACCCATGTTCCCCACACTTGAAATAGTACGTTCAATTTATTTACTGGCAAACTGGTCCGTGATTCTTTAAACAGCACACTGTCGCCTTCGTTGCTTGTTTTTTTTTTTTAAACAAAATTCATCCTTTTATTTTATAATAGAGGTTATAAATAAATTGAAAGTGTGCATGCAGTCAACTGCATATTATACAAGCAATATCTATGTTAATAACTGTTTTCTTTGGCAGGCCAGAATCCAGCTGGACATGCAATATTTACATATCAAAATCCATTTTTGTGTGTGTGTTCAAGTCATATCGAATGCAAGTGAAAATATATATGTTTATATATATATATATCATATATATATATATATATTATTTAGTCAATATATATATATATATATATATATACACACACACACACACACACATATGCACACACACATGAACATATACACCTGTTCTGGTACGTTATATATACATGTGTGTATGTCTCTCTCTGTGTGTGCCTGCTCATTTCACAGCATACCCGTATAGTTGTATCCAATGTTGGTCATATCCAGAGAGGACCCATTGAAATGCATGGGCGTGACCAACTTAAGCCCATTCAGTCTAATGGACCTACTCCAACTTAGTCGGAGACAACGCAGAGTAGAGAAAGAGAAATAGGCATATCTATTAAAAGTGGATCTCATCTTTTTCTGATTCAGGTGAGTCGGGCCTCGAAACGCTAAAAATATCCTGACAAGGTATTTGGGACGGCAGCTTAGGGGGCAAATGGGATTTGGGAGAAGGTGTCTGTGGCACGCTCTTTTCAGACAGTATCTTTAAGATCTCAGCCACCTGCTTCTCCAGGACAGCCATCCTGCTGCTTAGCAGCTGAATATCTTCCTTGAGTTCGTGTTTGATCTCCTGGAGGGTAGTTTGTAAGGCCTGTTCGGGGATGGGGTAAAAGGGGTGTTTTGCATCCGCTTGGCTGGGGCTGTGCTCCAGGGGGCTCCGGTTCTCACCAGCTTTGTCCAAACGAAGGTCACTTTTTGTGATCCCACTGTCACAAGAGTCCGTTTTCCGCAGTGGGTTTTTAGTTACGCCATTATCCGAGTCGCCGCTCTTGGGGTCATCAGACAACAACCCCATGGACTCTGCTTTGGTGACATTGTTCCAGTCTTCCTTCTTCTCCTCCTGCCCCGCCATGGTGTTCTTTAGCCTTAGCCACCCCTTCCCATTCCCGTTTTTCATCCTCACGGGACTGGTCACCTTGAGGGATTTCTGCTCACTGTTGCCATTGGGCTTCAGCTCCATAGCATCCCTGTTGTTCTGTTTGATGACCTCATTGGTCTTCACGTAAGACAGGGATGTCTGGATGGGTGTGATCTGAGACACGGTGACCACGCTTGTGCCAGTGATGGAGGACCCATTCTGGATAGTTCGGGTCTCCACTTGGAGGCTATTCCTCTCTGGGTCGATGATGGTTGTGCCTTGGTTCCGCATCTCCTTCTGTTGCTTGAATTTCTGGAAGAGCTTTCTCACCGGGTGGTCCACGGGGATGCTCAAGGTCACTTCGTTCTTCTGACGCAGACGCTCCTCCTCTTCTTTTTTGACATCACTGATTTTCCGGAAAATAATCTGGAAGGGACAAAAATCCAACATGTAGTAAGAAACAAACCAACAAAACAGCTTTCCTTGGTGAGCAAATATTTTCTGAGTGGGACCAAATATCATGGGCCTAGTGCAACTTTCCCAACCTGATGTCCTTCCAGATGTTGTTGGACTCCAATTCCCATTAGCCCCAGCCAGCAATGGTCAGGGATGATGGGAGTTATAGTCCAAAAAAGCACTAGGTTGGCAAAAGCTGGTTTAGTGGGGGAAATGCCTCCTTGTTTCTTCTTTGGTATTTTCTCTGCAAGTGAATACATGGGTGGTTGACCAAGGCAAGCTGTCAATGGTAGAAACAGATCTCATAATTCATTTTATCCATTGTTTGCTCCTATATCCAACCATCCATATGTTGTGCTACAATATTTCCTTACAAGGATGAAGCAAGGCAGGATATCTGTGGCTCCCTAGATCTTTGTTTACCTTTCTTTATTTGAAGAAATTATATTCTGCTTTACTGCAATGGTCTCTAAATCGTTTGTAAGATGAAATAAATATAAATAAAAATCAATTAAAACCATTAAAGCAAATCAAAATTAAAATGCTTGCTTGAATAATAATAACCATAAAGTCTTCATTAGGTTCTAGGTGTCCAGTAGTGAGTGACCCTGTTTGACCCCCACTGGAAGGGAGTACTATAAAATTGTGCCCACAATATTGAATAAACAGCTAAGAGAGGGTATGAACATCTGAACCATTTGAGACCAAAAACAGTGATTCCCCTCAAGGGCCTTAATGATCAGGCAAGGATATAAGTGATCAGGTGGTCCTTGAGGTATCCTGGATCCAAATTGTAACTGACCTTGTAAATCAATACAATAACATTGAACCTGACCCAGGTAAGGTAAAAGGTAAAGGACCCCTGGACAGTTCAGTTCAGTCAAAGGCGACTATGGGATTGCGGCGCCCATCTTGCTTTCAGGCTGAGGGAGCCGGCGTTTGTCCGCAGACAGCTTCTGAGTCATGACTAAACCACTTATGGCACAACGGAACATCGTGACGGAAGCCAGAGCACACAGAAACGTTGTTTACCTGCCCGCCACAGTGGTACCTATTTATCTACTCGCACTGGTGTGCTTTTGAACTGCTAGGTTGGCAGGAGCTGGGACAGAGCAACAGGAGCTCACTCCATTGTGGGGCTTCGAACCGCTGACCTTCTGATCGGCAAGCCCAAGAGGCTCAGTGGTTTAGACCACAACACCACCCGCATCCCACCTGAGCCAGGAGCCTATGGGCAGCCAGTGCAGGGTTTAAAACACTGGAGTGCTGGTGATAATCTGTTCCCTTAAACAGTATAGCTGCGGCATTTTGCAACAACTGGAGCTCCCAAATCCAGGCCAAAGGGGCGCCCCATATAGAGCATATTGTAACAACCAAGTCTTGATGTTTCCATTTCTCATGGGCCCCAGCTGGCAGGGCCAATGCTTAGGGATAATAGGAGTCCAGCAACACAGCCCTGTTCTTGTTGGAGAGTATCAAGTTAAGAAAGAAGTGCGTTGACATCTGTTGATGTGTATTATGATAATCCTTGAGCATGATACACAATCAACCTGTTTGTAGCACTTCAAACAGTGGCAAGCTGATGCGGCTGCCGATTATGCAAGGAAGAAACAGAATCCCCACACCTGGTTCAATGTGCCTTTATGTGGAAGCAATTCCTAGGTATAGGTGAATCTGTTGATTTTGGTTTCTCATTTTTCCAATCTTGTCCATTTCTCCACATCAGTTTACATTTTCTTTTTTAAGTCTTCAGGAAAACTCATCAGCCTTTTAGTGCAAATTTATTCCCATGCACATGTTTCTGAATGCAATTTTCTCCTAAAATAGGCATTTTTGCAAAGTTCCCCACAATACACACACTCACACCCAATAAAATAATATAATGCATGATTGCTGCATGCTATTTTCACTAACATATGTATTCTACCTTAGTGTATGCATCTCGAACACATGACTTGGCTGGAAAACTGCATGACAGAATTTGGAAGAAATGTAAATTTCAAAGGTTGGCTGTGTTTTAGTTCAGATGCTGTTCTACGACCCCATTCTAACTATTCAGGGGTTCAGGGCAAACGAGTCATCACCCAGTTCCTCGCCTCTTTTGGAGCCAGCAACCAGAAGTTTCTGCCTGTTCCACAAAACCGTAGTTCGTCGCAGGCAAGGCTGATTTCGATGGCGTTGGAAGGCGACTGGGCGGGGGTGCTGGGGGAATTTGACACACTGAAAGTTAATCTAGGAAATCAACTCTGTGATCAAAGCTCCCCTTGGCTTCATTAAAATGCACCACACACAATCCTTTTTCCAACTACAGTAAGGACACGGGTGATGGCCTGGAGTTAACACAGCTACTTAGCATAATTTAGAACCACAACATGTTTATTAGTAATGAGTTGAAACAGCAAAAAGTGTGTGGGGTGTGGGTGTGTGCGTGCGTGCGTGTGTGTCTATGGCAGGGGGGAACAGGCTGGTGCTTTTATCTCCCTGCTATGACCCAAATAGAGTGTGCATGGATCTTCAATTAAGAGCTGTTCTTGCTTTCATTTGGCTGTCATAGTCTACAACGAAAGCTGCAGGGGATGGCAAATAATATTTTTAATTATACGTGTCACGCCGCTCCTGCTGCCAGCTGGGGTTTGGGGCCCTTTGCAAAAAAAATAATATTATTAATATACTCAGTGATTCCTACACAACCAGAAAAAAGAATAAAATCATGTTTAAAATATTAAAGCGTGTTTTTAAGGCAAAAAGGGTATGTAAAGGAACATATGCTAAAAAGAGGCAACAGTTCTTGGAGAACAATAATGGCAAGGAATGTTTGGTGCTGAGTGTGCAGCAGCTGTGAAAAAGGAGAATGCCATGCTAGGAATCTTTAAGAAAGGAACTGAATGCAGACGGCCAATATCCTCCTCAAAAGATTCCATCAACTTTGTCTCTGAAAAAATTGTACACATCACTTGTGAAGACAGGCAAAGTAATGCCAGTGTGCTGGAAGAAGCAAATATCACCAGTGTCGAAGCGATGATTCTTCAACATCAGCTTCGTTGGACTGGTCATGTTGTACGGATGCCTGATGATCGTCTTCCAAAGCAACTACTCTATTCCGAACTTAAAAATGGAAAGTGTAATGCTGGTGGTCAACAAAAGAGGTTTAAAGACTCTCTCAAGGGAAATCTTTAAAAAGGTAGAATAAAAACACAGACAACTGGGAAACGCTGGCCTGCGAGCCCTCCAGTTGGACACCTTTGCCAAAGGTGTCGTGGGCTTTGAAGACACTTGAACTCAGGATGCAAGAGAGAAATGTGCTAAGAGGACGGCACGCTTAGCAAACCTTCACCATGATCAACTCCCACCTGGAAACCAATGTCCCCACTGTGGAAGGATGTGTGGATCCAGAATTGGCCTCCACAGTCACTTATGGACTCATTGTTTAGACCGTGTTCATGGAAGACAATCTTACTTGGCTACGAGGGATCGCCAAAGGAGGAGGAGGAGGAGGAGGAGGAGGAGGAGGAGGAGGAGGAGGAGGAAGAAATGCATAAAATTCTGCATGGAATGGGGACAGTGAGTAGAGAAACTATTTTTTCTCCCTCTCTCACAACAACACAGAACTCAGGGACATCTAGTGAAACTGAGTGTCGGAAGATTCAGGCAGGCAACAGATAGGACTTCTTCACACAGTGCGTAGTTAAACTGTGGAACTCATTCCCACAAGACGCAGTGATGGCCACCAACTTGGATGGTTTAAAAAGAGGACTAGATGAATCCATGCAGGACAATGGCAATGTTCTACTTTTACTGCTGGAGGCTTATGAAACCGCAGGAGGGGAGACTTGCTCTTGTGCTCAGGTCCTGCTTGTGGGTGTCTGGTCAGCCATTGTGAGAAGGGGAAGATGCAGTAGATGGGCCACTGGCCTGATCCTGCAGGCTCTTCTTTGGCTCACCCCTCCTACTATCTGCAAAATGGTGATGAACATTACATTGAATAAGGGACTGAGCTATGAAACAGGAAATACTTCGTTTCAACCTCACCTCTGCCAGGAACGTGTGCAGAGGAGGGCGACCAAGATGATCAAGGGTCTGGTTGGCCACTGTGAGAACAGGATGCTGGAATAGACGGGTCATTGGCCTGATCCAGCAGGCTCTTATATTCTTATGAGATCAGAAGAGGCATATGCTCCACTATATTTCCTTGAGTTCTCTGTAGGCTACACGTGCTTGACTACTGAGCTATTGTCCCTCGTGAGACCTTATATAAAGGTAAAGGGACCCCTGACAATTAGGTCCAGTCATGACCCACTCTGGGGTTGCGGTGCTCATCTCGCTTTATTGGCTGAGGGAGCTGGCGTACAGCTTCCGGGTCATGTGGCCAGCATGACTAAGCCGCTTCTGGCAAACCAGAGCAGCACACGGAAACGCCGTTTACCTTCCTGCCGGAGTGGTACCTATCTATCTACTTGCACTTTGATGTGCTTTCGAACTGCTAGGTTGGCAGGAGCAGGGACCGAGCAACGGGAGCTCACCCCGTTGCGAGGTTTCGAACCACCAACCTTCTGATCAGCAAGTCCTAGGCTCTGTGGTTTAACCCACAGCACCACCCGCAACCCTGAGACCTTATATACTCACCCCTTATATAAACAGTTGATCACTAAGCTCTGAAGATGAGGACCTCTTGCAGACACCATCTCATCAGGACTTCCATTCCATACGATGCAGAAATTGGGTCTTTAGAACCTTTCCTTTGGAACTCCCTTTACAGATGGGACAGGCATCCTCTCTATTTTTATTTTTATTTTGGCACTTATTGAACAAGAGGAAATTTTTATGCCTGTATTAGACTTGGCATTGTTTTTATGGATGTCTTTATCATTGCGGTTTTCATTATTTTATTGTTAATTGCTTTGGGATGCTTTGTGGGAAACGCTTCATTAATGAAATGAAATAAATAAATGTTGCACCTGCGATCTATCTGTTCGGCAGACATTTGGTTGTACACTGCAAAATTCCAGTGACAAGTCTAATTCCAATGCGCAGATTGTTGCTGCAGCAGACTTAAATTAGATCTTGGCGTAGGGCGTGCAGATTCCAACAGTATCTACCATATGCACACATACATAAATATCTCAGTTAAAGATAGCATATGCAGAAGATAGGATTTATGTGCAAACAGGAAATGTGTGTGAGTTCCATGGTGAGGCTCTTGAAAGCCATCACAGGAGTGCCGCCCCGTGGGAACATTTCATGGGGAACGCACTATTCAGAGGAAGGATCAGAGAACAAGAAGGCAAATTCCTATTGGATCTTATTCCCAGACTTATCTCTGGAAAACAATTCCCACTAAAATAATTTTCCATGTTAATATTCCCCATGAACTGACACTGGTTTCAAGGTCATTTCCAGTATTATAAGTCCTTGATATGCCTGTTTTTCTGAATAGGAAGTCCATCACTTGTAACTCACTCTACATGGGGCTGCCCTTGAGACTGATCCAGAAACTCCAGTGGGTGCAGAATGCTGTGGTGAGGCTCCTTACGGGGTCCTCGCTGCGGGATCACATTCACAGGGTGCTATACCAGCTGCACTGGCTCCCAGTGGAGTACAGGATCAGGTTTAAGGTGCTGGTTTTAACCTTTAAAGCCCTATATGGCCTAGGACCCGCGTACCTACAGGACCACCTCTCCTGGTATGTCCCACGGAGGACATTATGGTCTTCAAATAAAAACATCTTGGAGATCCCAGGCCACAGGGAGGTTAGGCTGGCCTCAACCAGAGCCAGGGCTTTTTCAGCTGTGGCCCCGATCTGGTGGAATGCTCTGTCCTTTACCTTTACCTTTTTCTTTTTTTTACCATGGATCTAATTTGAGGGGCAGGGGGGTGGAAAACAAATTATTTAGTTTTTCCTTTTGCTTGCAGAAAAAAAATGCAATTATGTTCTTCTAATATGAGTAGTTTTTCAGTCCCTCTTTATGCAATCTGTTGAATATAAGAAGAGCCCAGAAACCTCTTTTCACACGGTCTGACCAAATGGCAAGCGGGACACGAGGAGTTTCCCCACTTTTGATTCCCAGCCATGGAATACAGATGTTGTTGGGGGGTTTTTTTATTAAATGGGAAAAAGTGGTTTATGTTCATGGTCAAACTGATGCAACCTATATTAAGGTAAAGGTAAAGGGACCCCTGACTGTTAGGTCCTGTCGCAGACAACTCTGGGGTTGCGTGCTCATCTCGCTTTACTGGCCGAGGGAGCGGGTGTACAGCTTCCGGGTCATGTGGCCAACATGACTAAGCTGTTTCTGGCGAACCAGAGCAGCGCATAGAAACGCCGTTTACCTTCCCGCCGGAGTGGTACCTATTTATCTACTTGCACTTTGATGTGCTTTCGAACTGCTAGGTTGGCAGGAGCAGGGGCCGAGCAATGGGAGCTCACCCCGTCGCGGGCATTCGAACCACCGACCTTCTGATCGGCAAGTCCTAGGCTCTGTGGTTTAACCCACAGCTCTGGTTCACCAGAAGTGGCTTAGTCATGCTGGCCACATGACCCGGAAGCTGTATGCTCCCTCGTCCAATAAAGCAACCTATATTACTGGTGTAAAATTAATGTTAAAAGAGAGGAACAGAAAGGAAACAAGCTTCTCTCCACAAGTTGATATTTCATATGCAGACTTTCCAAACGTTTGAAATTGCAATGGAATTTCACTTTGTCTAAAATGGACATCCAACCAAAGGAAAGGGCAACAGTCCCCAAGCCCACAAGAGAATCTGCTCCATGGGAAATTAGACGAGGTTTCTCTTACAAGAAAAAGAAAAGAATCCTAACAATAGAACAAGCTCCTGTTGTTGTTCCTTTGGCCTCCTTGAGATTACAGGCTCCCACACAGAGAGAAACATTTCAAAACGAGGAGACCAGAGTTAAAAGTTAAGCCCCAAAGGACGAGGGCGGGGGAGAACTAAATTAATTGCTGCATAGACACCTTCTCAAGGGAAATGGGGGGAAACTCCACTGTATGGCAAGATCAACAGTCATTAATGTGATGGGAATTTGCTGTCAGGATTTGTTTCCCGTGGGTGGGGGTCAAAGAAGGGGGGTCCTTTGTTGCATGTTTATGTGTTAAGAAGAAGGGTTACCGCTGAGGTCCTGTCCTCCCAAGTGGCTTAAGTTTAAGGGTCATTTGGGGGGTGATTAGAAAGCGGCTTGGGGTGAGGAAGGGAGAGGGAGGATGCCGCTGCGGCAAGCAAAGCTTAAGTAAAAGTTAACCGGTTGTCAGCCCTGGAAAACTGAGGAGGTTTCTTTATCTACAACGCAGGGGTGGTGAAGATAGCAGTAATATGAGATCCTCTGCAGCCATTATCCTAACCCCAATCTTTCTCACACGGTTCCTCTAAGGTAATGGAAGGTAATTCAGTCCTGGACATTAACCCAACCCCAACACTAGTCTCATTTCACACAGAGCCTGCACCAGCCGAGCGAGCAACTTGCGCACAGAAGTCAGTTTTGTCAAGTGAAGCAGTTCTGGCATCAAGGCGGAAAACAGTGGTACCTCGGGTTAAGAACTTAATTCGTTCTGGAGGTCCGTTCTTAACCTGAAACTGTTCTAAACCTGAGGTACCACTTTAGATAATGGGGCCTCCCGCCTCTGCCATGTCACCACCACATGATTTATGTTCTCATCCTGAAGCAAAGTTCTTAACCTGAGGTGCTATTTCTGGGTCAGCGGAGTCTGTAACCTGAAGCGTCTGTAACTTGAAGCGTCTGTAACCCGAGGTACCACTGTACTCCCAGATAGCCAGCTGGGGTCCTACATCCAGAGCGCTTCTTCGTCTACCATCTCGCCCCATTCTTAAGATCTCATGAAGGACCACATTCCCTTGTGAGGAACTTTCCGGGGGCCACATTCCATTGGTGGGTGGGACCAGGCGCAAGAGGGGATGGGCTACATTTCAGGCAAGCATTCTCACCTCCCTAAAGTGGCCTAGCTGGCAGCAGGCTGTCTCGAGAGACAATGGAGTGTGCCTTGTGATAGGAATTTTGAGGTTTTAGATATATGGTAATTTTCATAAACGTACCAGCCAAGCACGTACATAGGTCAGCACAGGAAGACCAACCTGGAACCATTTTGATTCCTAAACTGAGCAAATGTTTTCTCTGCAAGGTCAAAGTGGGAAACCTCCCCATTGTCTCTTTCCTCACAAATCCTGTCTTAAGGACACATTTAAGATATGAATAGGGTGTGAGCCTGTGACCTGGCACAGGAACTAAGTATTTATCATTACAAAAGACTGGCCAGGCTCCCCAGGCAATCCAATCAAGTAACCTGCCAGACAGGAGATAAACAAGGACAGGAGAAAAACAACATTCAAATTTCTGTTTAGACCGCCTTTTCTGTGATGTAGGTGTGATGTATCTGAGGGGTGGTCTTAGGTTACACCCCTTCTGTGATGTATGTATGATGTTTCTGGGGGTGATCTTGATCTACAGGGTGGCAATTTCAAAAGTCTTTATAAGGCCTTGTGCACCATTTTTTGGAGTTCCTCCTCCTCTCCTGCGAGTGAGGGGAGCACCCTGTTCAAAGAATCATAGAATCATAGAATCATAGAGTTGGAAGAGACCACAAGGGCCATCGAGTCCAACCCCCTGCCAAGCAGGAAACATCATCAGAGCACTCCTGACATATGGTTGTCAAGCCTCTGCTTAAAGACCTCCAAAGAAGGAGACTCCACCACACTCCTTGGCAGCAAAGTCCACTGTCAAACAGCTCTTACTGTCAGAAGTTCTTCCTAATGTTTAGGTGGAATCTTCTTTCTTGTAGTTTGGAACCATTGCTCCGTGTCCGCTTCTCTGGAGCAGCAGAAAACAACCTTTCTCCCTCCTCTATGTATATCCTCTATGTATATCCTCCTCTTTTATATATTTGAACATGGCTATCTTATCACCCCTTAACCTCCTCTTCTCCAGGCTAAACATGCCAAGCTCCCTTAGCCGTTCCTCATAAGGCATCGTTTCCAGGCCTTTGACCATTTTGGTTGCCCTCCTCTGGACACGTTCCAGTTTGTCAGTGTCCTTCTTGAACTGTGGTGCCCAGATCTGTTGCAGCAGATCAATAAAGATCAGGCTTACTAGCTGCTTTGCTTCTCAATATTCTCTGGTCGGCCTCTGTTATTCTCTCCGACCAATAGGGAACCTATGTAAGGACTCTATACGGGCTCTTGGATACCCCATAAGGGAAAAGAGCAATTTTTGTTTACAACAGCCTCCAGGGGTGAATTCAAACCACTGGAGAATCACAGCACCTGCTGTGGCTGCAGAGACCGGTAACTCATAACAGATGCTTCCTGCATTGGTTTTTTGCTGCACCAGCAGGAACCTCCCCGGGGCAATGTGTATGGAGGTCTTGCCTCCTCAAAGAGCTGCTGGCATCCTTCTGGAGGCAATGGAGTGTGCCTCTGGGGGTGGAGTCAAACCACTGTGTTAGCTGCACTGAAGTAACCTCTCCCAGATGCAAGCCTGGGCAGCGTGTATGGAGGTCCTGGGCTGCCCAAATGACAAGACCCCCCCCCTCAGCCTCACTGATGTGGTCCAAAGGAGAGCGAGATGTTGGGTACCTTAGAAGTGCTGCCTGCAGGTTATTTGAACAACAACAGCTCTTTTATTTTCCTGTATTGAATTTCATTTCCTCCCCCCCCCCCCCCCGCTTTAGTTCAGGTAATTAAATCTGATTTGGGGGAGAAGTGTCTGCTGAAAAAGTGCAAGTTGAGAACCCCCCCAAGCTCCAATTAGAGTTGAAAACATCAAATGCATTAAATGAAACAGCATATTGAGATGAGTCTCTCTCTCTCTCTCTCTCCCCATCCTTCCCCTTTTCCGTTTTGCAAATGGGACACAGACTTGGTTGAACAAAAGTAAGTAATCCTCATTACATAACACAGACTATAAATATTCCACACCCATCAAAAGTGAGCAAGCAGAATTGTTCAAAGGGGCCGGGGCATTTCGGTTGCCCAAATGTAGCAACTATAGAGCATCATATGTTACATAAAATTATTTACAAAATGCAGGCAGAAAACTGCCAGGAACTGGATTAAGTAATGATAAGGGGATTTCAAAGCTTCCAGTCAAAGTTGTCCGGAGGGGCAGAAAGGCAGAAGGGATGCTGTGGGTTACTCAAGGCTATTTTGCTTAATGTGCAAGGCAATCCTGTCTACGAGGAAGCAAGCCCCATTAAATCCTGTGGGTGCTTGCTCCCAGGTAAATGGGTACAGCACAGCAGCCTCAGACTGCAACGTTGTACTTAAAAACATACTGTATTTTTTCCATGTATAACATGTCCCCCTCCCCTGTGTCTAAGACAAGCTCCAAATTAAGAAAATGGGGGGTGATTGCCCAGAGTTGTTGAGCTGCAAATCGCACATGGCGCCACAGCCACCAATCGTCTGCCTGCTCGCCACCAGCAGCCACCAATCACCCGCCATAATGCCCCAGCGGCAGCCAATGAACAGCAGGCCTCGCCACAGCCAATAATAATAATAATAATAATAATAATAATAATAATAATAATAATAATTTATTTATACCCCACCCATCTGGTTGAGCTTCCCCAGCCACTCTGGGCAGCTTCCAACAAAATATTAAAATACAGTAATGCATCAAACATTAAAAGCTTCACTAAACAGGGCTGCCTTCAGATGTCTTCTAAAAGTGTGGTAGTTGTTTTACTCTTTGATACCTGGTGGGAGGGCGTTCCACAGGGCAGGTGCCACTACAGAGTTGGTCCTCTGCCTGATTCCCTGTAACTTGGCTTCTTGCAGTGAGGGAACCACCAGAAGGCCCTTGGAGCTGGACCTCAGTGTCCGGGCAGAACGATGGGGGTGGAGACGCTCCTTCAGGTATACTGGATCAAGGCCAATCACCCGCCCAATTGCCACAGCAACAGCCAATGAACAGCAGCCCTCGCCCATAACCACCAATCACCAGCACAATCACTGCTGACAATGTCCTGCTTGCGGATGCAACCAATTGCCGCTGCCCCCCGCACTATCTGTCTCCCTCGAGACGCAGTTGACTCTCCTTCATTGGAGGTTTTTAAGCATTCCTGCATTGCGAGGATTTGGACTAGAATTACCTTCAACTCCCTTCTATGATTCTACGTCATATGTGAATGAAAGTGAAGACCTCCCATGCTTCTTCCATGCAACCGAGAGAGTTTATACCATCAACCATAACATCCTTCTGGACCGTCTAGGGGGCTGGGAGCTGGGGGCACTGTTATACGGTGGTTCCGCTCCTTCCTCCTGGGCCGTGTTCAGAATGTGGTCGTAGGGGATTAGTGTTCAGACCCCTGGGCTCTCACTTGTGGGGTGCCTAAGGGTTCCGTCCCCTCCCCCCATTCTTTTTAACATCTACATGCAGCCGCTGGGAGAGATCATCAGGGGGTTTGGGCTGGGTGTTCATCAATATTTGGATGATACCCAGCTCTACCTCTCTTTCAAGTCGGAACCAGTGAAGGCGATGAAGGTCCAGTGTGAGTGTCTGGAGGTGGTTGGAGGATGGATGGTGGCTAACAGATTGAGGTTGAATCCTGACAAGACAGAAGTGCTGTTCTGGGGGGACAGGAGGTGGGCGGGTGTGGGGGATTCCCTGGTCCTGAATAGGGTAATTGTGCCCCTGAAGGACCAGGTGCGCAGCCTGGGAGTCATTTTGGACTAACAGCTGTCATGGAGGTACAGGTCAATTCTGTGTCCAGGGCAGCTGTTTATCAGCTCCATCTGGTATGCAGGCTGAGACCCTACCTTCCCCCTGGACTGTCTCACCAGAGTGGTACATGCTCTAGTTATCTCCCGCTTGGACTACTGCAGTGCGCTCTACGTGGGGCTACCTTTGAAGGTGACCCGGAAACTACAACTAATCCAGAATGCGGCAGCTAGACTGGTGACCGGGAGCAGCCGCCGAGACCACATAACACTGCTTGAAAGACCTACATTGGCTCCCAATACGTTTCTGAGCACAATTCAAAGTGTTGGTGCTGACCTCTAAAGCCCTAAATGGCCTCAGTCCAGTATACCTGAAGGAGCGTCTCCACCCCCATCGTTTTGCCTGGACACTGAAGTCTAGCGCTGAGGACCCTCTGGCGGTTCCCTTGCTATGAGAAGCCAAGGTACAGGGAACCAGGCAGAGGGCCTTCTTGGTAGTGGCACCTGCCCTGTGGAACGCCCTCTCACCAGATGTCAAAGAGAAGAACAACTACCAGACATTTAGAAGACATCTGAAGGCAGCCCTCTTTAGGGAAGTTTTTAATGTTTAACAGACCACTGTGTTTTAATACTCTGTGGGAAGCCGGTATAAATAATAAATTCTATTCTATTCTATTCTATTCTATTCTATTCTATTCTATTCTATTCTATTCTATTCTGTGTGCCCAATGAGCTCTGAACTGAGACATGGCACATTTAAGCTTCATGCTCAGGGACACACACACCTGTGCTCAAAGCTCTTTTCTCCCTTATTGGAGAAACAGCAACAGATCAGGTCAGGTCTTCCCCTCCACACAGGTCAAGTGGCTTTCCTGAATTTTTAACTTTCTATATGGCATCGATGTTACTGTGTGCTGCCTTCACATGGAATAGGATGGGCTTCTAGAAGCTCACATCCCACAGTAGAATTAGTGAAGGAAACAAGTCTAATGATGGCATGACGGCTTGTGCTGTAAGATTCTTAGTTGTTCTTGTTTTTAATTCTTGTTTATTTATCATTTTTGCACAATATTCAGTTTCAGTGGTATCACAGACCTGTGAAAATTAGAGAAATGTTGAGAAATGTCACTGGGCAATGCTGGAAATACTGAGCGAAGGATTTAAATTTTATACACAGCCAGTGGCACTGCAAGATCACAAGGGACTAAAAATAAGAAGTGTCTGTTGAGGAACGGCTGAAGAAGGTTGGCAAAGCTCCGCTGAGGTGTCAACTGCCTGCTGTTGCACAGGCAAAGGAGAACGGCTTTCATCAAATATACAGAGAACCGCAGAATTGATCTTGAAGGAGACTCCAGCACCTCTCATGGGGGTCTGTTCCACTGCCGAACAGCTCTTTTTGCCGAACAGCTCTGTCATAAAATTTTCCGGAATGTTCAGTCAGAATCTTCTTTCTTGTAACTTGAATCCACTGGCTTGAGTCCTACCCTCCAGAGCAGGAAAAAACAAGCTTGCTCCCTCTTCCAAGTGACAGCCCTTCAGACATTTGAAGAGGGCTACCATATCTCCTCTCAGTCTCTTCTTTTCCAGGCTAAACATGCCCAGCTCCTTCAACCATTCCTCATAAGGCTTGGTTTCCAGACCCTTGATCATCTTGGTTGCCCTCCTCTGCAACATCTTCCAACTTTTCAATATCCTTCTTAAACTGTGGTGCCCAGAACTGGATGCAGTATTGCAGGTGTGGTCTGACCAAGGCGGAATAAAGTGGTACTATGACTTCCCTTACATCTGCTTAAAAACCTCCAGTTCATGGTTTTAAAAAGCATGGTTCCCAGTACATTTCCAAGCACAATCCAAAGTGTTGGTGCTGAGCTTTAAGGCCCTAAATGGCCTCGTCCCAGTATACCTGAAGGAGCGTCTCCACCCTCATCGTTCTGCTCAGACGCTGAGGTCCAGCGCCGAGGGCCTTCTGGCAGTTCCCTCATTGCGAGAAGTGAGGTTACATGAAACTAGACAAAGGGCCTTCTCGGTAGTGGCACCCACCCTGTGGAACACCCTCCCTTCAGATGTGAAGGAAATAAGCAGCTATCTTATTTTTAAAAGACATCTGAAGGCAGCCCTGTTTAGGGAAGTTTTTAATATTTAATGCTGTATTGTTTTTAAAACTCGATTGGGAGCTGCCCAGGGTGGCTGGGGAAACTCAGCCAGATGGGTGGGGTATAAATAATAAATTATTATTATTATTATTATTATTATTATTATTATTATTATTTGTTTCACCTTCATTATCTCAGTGATCTTTACAAAAACTCTGCAATGCAAATCAGTATTGCTATCCCTGTTTGCAGCTGAGAGTTGGGAGACGGAGCCTGACAGGTAATGGTTTTGCTTCAAGCTGCATAGTTTATTCATGGCAGAGGCAACATTTGAATTCCCCAAACTTCTTGCTTCCCTGTTCAGTCTTTCAGCTCCTGCCCCATCCTAGCTCTGCCCCTGTGGGCCAGCAAAGTGGCTGGGTTGTGTCTGCAACGAACGAAATAACTCAACGCTGTGAGTGCTCGCAAAATCCAGCTTCTGGCTCTTTTATTCCCCTTATTTCTCACGAAAACCTTCCTCTCGTTTTATTAATTGGAAGTCTTCGGACGGCTAATGGATGACCCAAAGCGGAGCTTCTTAGCTGCTATTAAACTGGCTGTTTTTCTCAGGTTGCTTCGCTTTGATTTGCAAGCCGGCCTTTAAAACAAACTATCCCTCTGGCGCTTAAATTGCCCTCCCAATAAATTCAGCATAATCCTCCGTGTACGAAAAGCTACATTTTGCCATTAAAACAATGCCCTTAAATTGCAAGAGGAGATGTTGGGGGGGGGGGGGGAGAGAGAGCGCCCTGCTCTGGGTTATGTAATGAGCTGACTGCACCATTATAGCTCATCCCTTGCATAAACACCTGCCCTCCTTCAAACTGGTGCTTTTGCAGAAAGAGATTTTTCTGGCGGATAGTCCTCCACAGGCTGTTTGAAATATACCAAAGATAATTGCCTTTTCCACATTGTCATTGATCCTTGCTTCTCAAATACTGGCATATGCAAATAAAAGGTTGGGGGTGGGGGTTTTAAAAAAAAGGCTTGCATCTGGGCACAGTTCAAAATTTGCCAAACAGTTGTAAATTTGACATTTGCTCCTAAGCTATTGTGACTAAGGGCATGCAGATCTGTCAAATTGTGATTCCTCTCCATTTTTCCAGTTCAGTCAGCACAAAGTTTTGCCTAATGTACACATTTTTCAAAGCAATTTCCCCTAATATACTGTGTTTTTTTGCTCTATAAGACTCACTTTTTCCCTCCTAAAAAGTAAGGGGGAATGTTTGTGCGTCTTATGGAGTGAATGCAGGCTGCGCAGCTATCCCAGAAGGCAGAACAGCAAGAGGGATTGTTGCTTTCACTCCGCAGCGATCCCTCTTGCTGTTCTGGCTTCTGAGATTCAGAATATATTTTTTCTTGTTTTCCTCCTCCAAAAACTAGGTGCGTCTTGTGGTCTGGTGTGTCTTATAGAGCAAAAAATACGGTAATTGTCAGATGGTGGTGGTGGTTGTTCGTGAGTAACCAGGCAAGACTCCGACCTGTCTTTTTCAGGTTTTATTGTGCAAACTATTTACAGTGCAGATACACAAAGTTCATGTCCGTCTTAGTCACTTGCAGAATCCGGGAGTGGCCCCTTCCGGTTTCTCCCCCAACATAAGAACTTTGACACCCCAAGCCTCCTCCTCCCCTCCTTGCGTTTCACCCCTCTGCGCAGGCTGGGCGACGGAAGTGGCGTGCCTCCCTCTTGGCCAGCCTGGCTCGGTGAGGCGCTGGGGCTCTCTGCAGCATCCATGAGCATCCTTCATAAAATAGCTAAAGAACTCTGCTCCCTCCCCGCTAAAAAAATGCTCAACAACTATGGGCAATGACAATGGGTAGATCACTGCCAGTTTTATTATGCTGGGAATAGATTTCAGTCTCTAGAGACTTGGATGTGCCTGAAGTAGATTAATAGGGACGGAGGGGGTGACCCTTTACTGGGAGCAACGCCATTTTTAGAGAGATATGCATTCCTTTGTCTCTTGCTGTGATTATTAAAGAACTTATCTGGTAAAAACAAAACAAATTCCTTCCAGTAGCACCTTAAAGACCAACTAAGTCAGTTCTTGGTATGAGCTTTCGTGTGCATGCACACTTCTTCAGATACACTATTTGACTATGGCAGACCAACACGGCTACCTATCTGTTATCTGGTAAAAACGCTCTTTTCATTTGATCCGCTTATTTACTGCCACCAGGGGAGGGATCCACTTCCCCAAAGCCTGACAGACCACCAAGTTTGGATCCTCCCCGGCCCCTCCCCTCATCACCCTTGCCAGCTGGTGCCTCTGGTAAATAATAAGTGAGGTCCAGCGCAGGCCTAGCAACAGATTTATTAAAATGTCTTACTTTGCACATAGAGTTCTTCACCACAAGTATTGGCATAGCCTTTCCAGACGCCTTTCTTGGAATGCAGTCAGCTCCTGAACTCCAATTGTGACTCAGTTATACCAAGAACTCTTCCATTTACTTCCCCTACCTAATTTTTTCAGCAAACTTAATGCATGCAATGTTTCCCTTAGGATCCAATTATACTTTGGCCATAAAAAAGTACATTGTTTTGGAAGGTCATTGTTTCTTGTGTTCTTGCTGGGCTCGCATTTGTATTACAACCAATATCACCTCTGATCGATGCTCCCATATTAAAGGGCCTGTTGTCTGAGAATGGCTGCCAAGAATCTAGCATCCAGTGTTCAAATGATCACCTCTAATTAATTAATTAATTAATTGATCGATTGATTAATTAAATTTGTATGCCGCCTTTCAACTGCAAATCCGAGTGGTTCACACCATAAAAATGCAAGATGAAAAACACAAAATACACAAACACAAAATACTGAAAAACACTTCCTTGCCCCCATTCTAGGCTGCCTGGGAGAAGCAGAAGTGGCAATTGGCTGTCAATCAAACCAAATTCTCCCTGGAGTACTAAAGTTCTGCCCTAGTACTCATGCAGAGCTACACAGACACACTCTGATATACTGCAACAAACACTATAAATCAGTTTTGCGCTCTTAAGAGGAAGAAAAGGCCAAGGCAACAAAGGAGTGGCTCAAGAAGAAGCACATTAAGGTCCTGGAGTGGCCTAGCCAGTCTCCAGACCTTAATCCCATCGAAAATCTGTGGAAGGAGCTGAAGGTTTGAGAAGCTACATATCAGCCTTGAAATCTTACTGACTTGGAGAGGATCTGCAAAGAGGAGTGGGACAAAATACCTCTTGAGATGTGTGCAAACCTGGTGGCCACCTGCAAGAAACATCTGGCCTCTGTAATTGCCAACAAGGGTTTTGTCACCAAGTACTAAGCCATCTTTTGCAAAGGCATCAAATACTTATTTTACTCATTATAATGTACATCAATCTCTGACTTTTGTCTTCTGGATTTCCGGGGGTTTTCCCGTTGTCATTCTGTGTCTCACAGCTACAATAAACCTATACCATTAAAATTATGGACTGGTCATTTCTTCGTCAGAGGGCAAATGGGCAAATTTAGCAGGGGGTCAAATACTTTCCCCCCTCACTGTGTGTGTATGTATGTATTTCTGGTGACAGCTTTCTTTAAAAAGCCACTTGCAATAACTGACCCTTTTCTGAACGGCACTAGAAGAGTTCTCCCAGAACTCGGGTATGAACCTGCCTTGGGAGCTATAGCTCAGTGGTAGAGAATCTGGTTTGCATGCAGAAGGTCCTGTGTTCAGTCCCCGGCATCTCTGAACAGAACTGGGAATCTCCCCTTTCTGAAACCCTAGAGAATTGATGCCGTTCGGTGTAGACAATACGGAGGTGGATGGACCAGTGGCCTCACTCAGTAGAAAGCAGCACTCTGTGTTCCAGACCTGCTGATGTAGCTTCAGCCAGGTTGTGGCATCACATGCCCTCCGATCATGCCTTGATCCTTGGCATCTTCCATAGACGAGTGAGAATCCAGTTTCTCGAAGACAAGACTGCAGGCTAGTGGGCCATTTATCTTTGATTTATCACTTTGCCCTAATGGCATCGGCACGAGGAGTCTATAAACATAAAGTCGAATCAAACGGAAACCTTTTAGCAAACCAAGAACTCTCTTTCGCTGATTTTTGTGGGCTAAGCTTTACACATAAGTTGGCACCAGTCGTTTAAATTCTTCCTCTAGGATGCTGTGAGACACTAGAGATGACTGAATATGTCAAATTCAGTTTCTCTCTGTTGCCCATCCCCAAAGTCTTCAGATTTTCACATCTGCTTGTAGTTTATTTTATTTTTTAAGCCCCTTGAAAATTTGTCAGCGTTTTGGTAAACATTTCTCCTAACATGCACATTTGTGTGTGCAGTTTCCCCCTAACATACAGTGGTACCTCGGGTTAAGAACTTAATTCATTCTGGAGGTCTGTTCTTAACCTGAAACTGTTCTAAACCTGAGGTACCACTTTCATTAATGGGGCCTCCTGCTGCCGCCACGCTGCCACCATGCAATTTCTGTTCTCATCCTGAAGCAAAGTTCTTAACCCGGGGTACTATTTCTGGGTTAGTGGAGTCTGTAACCTGAAGCGTCTGTAACCTGAAGCCTATGTAACCCGAGGTACCACTGTACATGTTTTTGCAAAACAAAGCTCCCCGGTATCTTATCTTCACTAATCTATACATAGATATGCACACTTTATCCTAGTATATGCCTTGCTAACACATTACTTTGTTAGAAAACTGCACTGCTAAATTTGCAGAATTGTGGCTTTTTAAGGCTGGCTGCGAAAGGCTGGGCTGGATGAATCCCTAGCCAGAATTAAGATTGCCGGAAGAAATCAACAACCTCAGATATGCAGATGACACAACCTTGATGGCAGAAAGTGAGGAGGAATTAAAGAACCTTTTAATGAGGGTGAAAGAGGAGAGTGAAAAATATGGTCTGAAGCTCAACATCAAAAAAACAAAGATTACGGCCACTGGTCCCATCACCTCCTGGCAAATAGAAGGGGAAGAAATGGAGGCAGTGAGAGATATTACTTTCTTGGGCTCCATGATCACTGTAGATGGTGACAGCAGCCACGAAATTAAAAGACGCCTGCTTCTTGGGAGAAAAGCAATGACAAACCTGGACAACATCTTAAAATGTAGAGACCTCAGCTTGCCAACATAGGTCCATATAGTAAAGGCTATGGTTTTCCCAGTAGTGATGTATGGAAGTGAGAGCTGGACCATAAAGAAGGCTGATCGCTGAAGAATTGATGCTTTCGAATTATGGTGCTGGAGGAGACTCTTGAGAGTCCCATGGACTGCAAGAAAAGATCAAACCTATCCATTCTGAAGGAAATCAGCCCTGAATGCTCACTGGAAGGACAGATCCTGAAGCTGAGGCTCCAATACTTTGGCCACCTCATGAGAAGAGAAGACTCCCTGGAAAAGACCCTGATGTTAGGAAAGATGGAGGGCACAAGGACAAGGGGACGACAGAGGACGAGATGGTTGGACAGTGTTCTCGAAGCTACCAGAATGAGTCTGACCAAACTGCGGGAGGCAGTGGAAGACAGAAGTGCCTGGCGTGCTCTGGTCCATGGGGTCACGAAGAGTCGGACACAACTAAACGACTAAACAACAACAACAAAAGGCTGGCTGCGTTTCAGTGTCTATATCATTTCAAAACATGGAAAAGTAAAACTAGATTGAATTTTTCCCTATCTACCAGTGCTTTTTTGGGGGGGGGAGGCACCTTGCCCAGGGCCCCCTCATAGCTGTAATCAGACCTGAGTGCATCAGACTTGATAGTTATGCTAATTGCAAGCCCCTCAATTACTTTGCTATTGTTACAAAATGATGGAATTGTAAGTTGCCTTGGAAATATAAATGCTTGACAGAGAGTTCAAGAAACCCGAGAGCTTGTGAGCCGGAGTTAGCTGGAACAATAACAAAACAACACAAGAAGAGCTGGAACAGACCAAGGGCCCATCTTGTCCAAAATCCTGTTCTTGCAGTGGCCAGCGCAGGGCCGGATTTAGGTTTGATGAGGCCCTCAGCTACTGAAGGTAGCTTTATATGTCCAGCTGTCCTTTGTCAACAACAAATTGCTGCTGTTTTTTGTGTCGAATATATGCTATATGGTCATTTATGGACCTAAGAGGTATCTAAAGCCATTGGCACATAACAAAATATGTTATTTTATCAAAGTAATTGTTGAACTGAAATATAATGAAGAAGTATATTCATAGTGAAATTAAATTGCTGTTTTAGAGGCTGTTTTTTAAAGCCTGGAACGGATTAATGCATTTTGCATTACTTTCTATGGGAAAGTGCTCCTTGGTTTTGGAACGCTTTGGTTTTGGAACGGTTTTGGAACAGACTTGCGGAATGGATTAAGTTTGATAACAAAGGTACCACTGTATATAGAAATGAGCAAACCAGCATCATATTTTGCCAGATCATTAGTCCACCCAGCTTAGTACTATCCATGACAACTGGCAGTGGCTTTCCAAGGTTTCAAGCTGGAGCTTTTCCCAGCCACACCTCAAGATGTTGAAGGATTGAACTCAGGTTCTTCTGCATGCAAAGCAGACACTCTGTCACCAGGTTTGTGGGATATCTAAAAGAAGGCAGCCAAAACCAACTACTTCTGAATGCTAGAAAGGTACACACAGAGAGGAAACTGGATCTCACAGGGTCTGTAAGACATCCTCCCGGTGAGAGCCACTCCCACTGTGTCCAGCCATGAAAAGAGGCACAACCTATATAAACTGATTCCCATCCCCAGCCTGCTCTCTCTCTCTCTGATCCCTGCTATCTGATCTGTTCTCTTTGATGCTCCATCAATGACTAGGGATGTAGGACATGTGTTGAGTCTGAGTCACAGCTCAGACCGCAATCCTAATCTAAACTATAATACATTTCTGTAACTACATTTTAAGCCTGCCTCAAGACTGCTGCTGTGACACTGAGCGAGTGAATCTGCCTTTACTTATAAGAAGACTGTTTCGCGTTTTTATTGTACTAAGGGAGAGAAAGACCAGGAAATCCAGTCTGCAGCAAAGCATCCTGGATTACTTAAATTAAAAGGCTAAAGCTAGCACATCAACAGTTTCCTTATTTTTGTCGACAAAGTGATGTACTCTGCTGAACTCGTGAGTAGGGAAAGATAATATCTAAGAAATTTTTCCGTGTATAAGACTATATTTCCCTCCAAAAATTTTAAGTTTAAAATTGGGAATCGTCTTATACACAGAATGTTGCAATTATTTATTTCTTAACTTTGGGCTGAAAAAATAGGGGTTGTCTTATACACGGAAAAATAAGGTATATCCTATCCTAGTTTCTGTGCACATCCCCACAGAGTTGCAGCTCTAGCATAGGACAAGGAAGAGACAACCGTGACACGAAGCAACTGCAGAGAGCTTTCTGCACTCAACCCTGTTAGAAAGAACACAGTTACCAGGGCAGCTGTTTACCAGCTCCACCTGGTACGCAGGCTGAGACCCTATCTGCCTGCGGACTGCTTCGCCAGAGTGGTGCATGCTCTGGTTATCTCCCACTTGGACTACTGCAATGCGCTCTATGTGGGGCTATCTTTGAAGGTGACCCGGAAACTACAACTAATCCAGAACGTGGCAGCTAGACTGGTGACTGGGAGCGGCCGCCGAGATCATATAACACCGGTCTTGAAAGACCTACATTGGCTCCCAGTACGTTTCCGAGCACAATTCAAAGTGTTGGTGCTGACCTTTAAAGCCCTAAATGGCCTCGGTCCAGTATACCTGAAGGAGCGTCTCCACCCCCATCGTTCTACCCGGACACCGAGGTCCAGCACCAAGGGCCTTCTGGCAGTTCCCTCACTGTGAGAAGCCAAGTTACAGGGAACCAGGCAGAGGGCCTTCTCGGTAGTGGCGCCTTCCCTGTGGAACGCCCTCCCACCAGATGTCAAAGAGAACAACAACTACCAGACATTTAGAAGACATCTGAAGGCAGCCCTGTTTAGGGAAGCTTTTAATGTCTGATGTATTACAGTATTTTAATATTTTTTTGGAAGCCGCCCAGAGTGGCTGGGGAAGCCCAGCCAGATGGGCGGGGTATAAATAAAATAATAATAATAATAATAATAATAATAATAATAATAATAATAATTAATTACCAGAACTTTGTAACGAAGAACTAGGGCCCAAGTTTGCTTTTTTTCCTTCTCCCTCCCAACCCCTTTTCCTTTCTTGTCATGCCTTTTGGAATGCAAACCCCACAGCAGGGACTGCCTCATTATTGGTTATTGTGAGCTGCCTTTGGGGACGGCAGCTAAAACAGCAGGGGAAGAAAACTGCAAGTAAATAAATAATTTGCCAGTTAAGCCCTTCAAGCCTGCAGCTTTAAATACTATGACTCGCATATGCAACTCACTTTGTTGCTCTTACAAAGGATCTCTTTTATTGGCAGCGCTGTGCCCCTGGGCGGCTCTATGTAAATAATTAACAATCACAATCATGATGATTTTCTTTTTTTCCAGTAGTTAACGAAGACCCACACATGCTTTGCAAAGGTTAATCACCAGGAGCAAACTGGATGGCAGAGAAGGGACTTGGCAATAACTGAGACTCAAATAAAGACATCCCCCCAAGCACTGTGTGCTGAAAACAATGACATTTTAGAACATTAAAACCAAATCCTTCAAGGGCTGCTGAGAGGTGAGCAAAAATGAAACAACATTGATTCTTGTCAAATATAGCTTCTCCATAATCAAGCAGTAGCTCAGTTGCCTGCAAAATACATTCTCTGGAACATGGGCAGCCAACATGCTCCCCGCCAAGAATGGCTGAACTGCAACACTCAGGGGCCCTGGCCATTGTCCATGCTAGCTGGGGTTGGTGGGAATTGTAGTACAACAGGGATGTCCAATCGGTTGACCGCGATTGACAGGTCTATCCCCGGAAGATTGGTGTCAATCGTGTTCGATCACGGGACCCCTCCTCTGTATTGGCAGAAGTGAAAAGCAATGCAAGGAAATTCCCCATCCCCTTCCTCTGCTGCATTGTTGTTTTAGGTGAGCGATTTCCCTTTCCTAAAAGAAGTCAACAACTTCGGCTTCCCCCCCCAAAAAAAGATCAACAACTCCCCCCCCCAAGGTCAATAACTTAAATGTAAAGGTAAAGGGACCCCTGTTTTGAATTATGGTGCTGGAGGAGACTCTTGAGAGTTCCATGGATTGCAAGAAGATCAAACCTCTCCATTCCTAAGGAAATCAGCCCTGAGTGCTCACTGGAAGGGGTACTGGGTACCTTTACCCAGTAGTGATGTATGGAAGTGAGAGCTGGACCATAAGGAAGGCTGATCGCTGAAGAATTGATGCTTTTGAATTATGGTGCTGGAGGAGACTCTTGAGAGTTCCATGGACTGCAAGAAGATCAAACGTATCCATTCTGAAGGAAATCAGCCCTGAGTGCTCACTGGAAGGACAGATCCTGAAGCTGAGGCTCCAATACTTTGGCCACCTTGTGAGAAGAGAAGACTCCCTGGAAAAGACCCTGATGCTGGGAAAGATGGAGGGCACAAGGAGAAGGGGATGACAGAGGACGAGATGGTTCGACAGTGTTCTCGAAGCTACCAGCATGAGTTTGACCAAACTGCGGGAGGCAGTGGAAGACAGGAGTGCCTGGCATGCTCTGGTCTATGGGGTCACGAAGAGTCAGACACGACTAAACGACTAAACAACAACAACAACAAAGGGACCCCTGACCGTTAAGTCCAGTCACAGACGACTCTGGGGTTGTGGCATTCATCTCGCTTAACTGGCTGAGGGAGCTGGCATACAGGACTAAGCCGCTTCTGGCGAACCAGAGCAGTGCACGGAAACACCGTTTACCTTCCTGCCGGAGTGGTACCTATTGATCTACTTGCCCTTTGACGTCCTTTCGAACTGCTAGGTTGGCAGGAGGTTATAGGACATACATGTGTGTTATAATGGGCTAAGGCAACTTCACATGGCAACTGATTCAAACTATAGGACTCAGAAACCCTTCGCAAGGACATTAATGTAGGGCATTAATTCTGGTCGGTTTGCAAGATTAGGTGACATTGTGTGAAACCAAGTCCCAGTGCATTTTCCCATCGCTTTCCTTATCACACCCCCCCCCCGGGTTTGTTGCACAAGGCCCCCTTGTAAAATAAAAAGGTAAAGGTAAAGGACCCCTGACAGTTAAGTCCCGTCGCGAACAACTCTGGGGTTCTGGCGCTCATCTCACTTTACTGGCATAAGGAACCAACGTTTGCCTGCAGACCATTTTCCTGGGTCCTCACTATTTTTTCTGGAGTCCTCACTATCACGCCATAAACACCTACAGCTTCAGAATCAGGCAACAGCCCTTTAAGAACACAGGATGCTTTTCAGGTGGTCAGAGCCAACAGAAGGACTAGACCAACCAGCCTCATTGCTCTGCTGAAGCAACATTTTCCCTTACATTTCACAGGGTGCTGTCCAGGGTCCTAACCAACCTGAATGTAACTCTTCCCTGCCAGTAAGTGCATCTGGTGCAGCTAGCTTCTCCTGAGCCTCAAGCCATGGGGGGACAGAACATGTCCCACCTAAGCAGCATTGGCCCAGTATACCCGAAGGAGCCTCTCCACCCCTCATCGTTCATCCCGGACACTCAGGTCCAGATCCTGGCGATTCCCTCACTGCGAGAAGCCAAGTTACAGGAACCAGGCAGAGGCCTTCTCGGTGGTGGTGCCCATCCTGTGGAACACCCTCCCACCAGATGTCAAGGAAATAAACAACTATCTGACTTTCAGAAGACATCTGAAGGCAGCCCTGTATAGGGAAGTTGTTGTTGTTGTTAAATTTTTTATTTTTATTTTATTTTGACAAAGTAATAGCAATAAATGAATAAGAATAAAAATCTGCACCCCACCACCAGTACCATTCCATTGTAACTATCCAACCACCAGAAATTTCAACACCTTTTTGACCCCTTTCTGTTTTAACTGTACAAATTCTACAAACACCCTCCATATCTCCTCAAAATCATTTCTCCTGCATATTTCCTGTCTTACCTTAATGGCACACGTTAATTTATAATTAATCCCACACCTCTTTATACCATTTTATATTCTGCTTGCCCCTCCCACTTCCTAAATATAATAACTTGTACAGCTGTCAATAAATATGTGAGCAAGTCCTTCATAGCCTGTGAACCTTCCAGTCCATTGTAAATTGATAATAATGCTACCTCTGATAGGGAAGTTGTAAATGGCTGATGTTTTATTGTATTTTTAATATTCTGTTGAGAGCTGCCCAGGGTGGCTGGGGCAACCCAGTCAGATGGGTGGCGAATTATTATTATTATTATTATTATTATTATTATTATTATTATTATTATTTTATACCCTGCCCATCTGGCTGGGTTTCCCCAGCCACTCTGGGTGGCTCCCAACAGAATTAAAAGTACAATAGAACATCAAACATTAAAAACATCCAATAATAATAATAATATTAATAATAATAATAATAGTAATAGTAATATTAATAGCACTGCACATGTTTCCAGTTCTTATTTCTAACAGCTGCAAGAGCAAACAACTGTTTGAGAACAAAAAGTATTGACAGTAGCAAATTGGGTCCCTGGAAAGGGTTCAAAGTCAGGCAGGTCTAGAACATGTCACTGAATCTTTCCCCTCAAGATGGGCACAGTCAAACCAGAGCTGAGAAACCAGCCAGTGTTTCTATTGTTGCTGTTCTTCAGAGTCTCTTTGCCATCATTTGAACTAAAAAATAAAAAATGCAGTGTGTAATTTATTTTGTCATTATGTGTTCTTGCCTTGCGGAGCAAGCTGCAAAAGAATCACAAGAGAAATCACACTGGAGCTAATTTGATGCTGCAGAGACACGACTACTAGAATGCAGGTGGTGAGGTGTGCTTGTTCCAAAAACAAGCTAATGGTGCTGCGTAGCGACATACGCAGCAAAAATGAGCTTCTGGAAGAATGGAGGAACCTTAGCCATTAGAAAAAAAAATGTAAAAGCCATATGATGTCTCTCGTCTCCCCTGATTTTCCATCTCTCTAAAGGCCCAAGTCTAAGCTAAGTTATAGGAAGGTAGACCATAGGCATACACTAATAAACTTGGTAGGTTTCTGGAGGAAACATCGGCATTAGATCCATTTCAGTCCGGTTTCCGTCCTGGTTTTGGGACGGAGACGGCTCTGGTTGCCCTAACAGATGATCTCCGTAGACAACTGGATCGAGGCGGGTCAGGACTGCTGATTTGTCAGCAGCCTTTGACATGGTCAATCATGATCTTCTGGACCACCGCCTCGCAGACGTGGGGATACAGGGCATAGCCCGTAACTGGTTGTGCTCTTTTATCTCTGGTCGGGGACAGAGGGTGGCACTAGGGAGGGAAATGTCGTCGCGCCACTCCTTGGTGTGTGGAGTGCTGCAGGGCGCAATTCTCTCCCCAATGCTTTTTAACATCTTTATGCGCCCCCTTGCCCAGATTATCCGGAGCTTTGGGCTGGGCTGTCACCAATATGCTGATGACACTCAGCTCTATCTGCTGACTCGGCCCCGAACACACTGACCAGATGCTTGGAAGCTGTGGCTGGATGGTTTCGTGGGAGCCAATTGAAACTAAATCCTTCAAAGACAGAGGTCCTATGGCTAGGTCGGGATGGCATGGGGATGAGGGACCAACTCCCTTCTCTTGCGGGGGCCCAATTAGTGCCATTGCCTTCCGTTAAGAGTTTGGGTGTAATCCTTGACGCCTCCTTTCCATGGAGGCGCAGGTTACAGCAACAGCCAAGGCGACATTTTTCCACCTTCGCCGCATCAAGCAGTTGGTCCCTTACCTTTCCCGCCCCGACTTGGCCACAGTGATCCATGCGACGGTCATCTCCAGGCTTGACTACTGTAATTCGCTCTATGCGGGGCTGCCCTTGAAGCTGTCCCAGAAACTCCAGCGGGTACAGAATGCTGCAGCGAGGCTCCTCACGGGGTCTCTGCCATGGGAGCATATTCACCTAGTGCTTTTCAAACTGCACTGGCTCCCGGTAGAGTACAGGGTCAGATTTAATGCGCTGCTTTTGACCTTTAAAGCCCTTCACGGCCTAGGACCCTCGTACCTACGAGACCGCCTCTCCCGGTATGCCCCACGGAGAGCCTCAAGGTCCATAAATAGCAACACCCTAGTGGTCCCGGGCCCTAAGGAAGTTAGATTGGCTTCAACCAGAGCCAGGGCCTTTTCAACTCTGGCCCCGGCCTGGTGGAACGCTCTGCCTCATGAGACCAGGGCCCTGCAGGATCTGATTTCTTTCCGCAGGGCCTGTAAGACAGAGTTGTTCCGCCTGGCCTTTGGCTTTGAGCCAATTTGATTCCCTCCCCCCCCCCTCTCTTTCTTTTCCTTCTCCTGCGATGAGGCTACATTTTAATATTTTAATGTTCCATTATTTTAATGCTGTATTTTATTTTTGTTTTTAAGTTGTAATCATTCTTCTTGTTTTTATTATTGTTTGTAAGCCGCTCTGAGCCCGGCCTTGGCTGGGGAGGTCGGGGTATAAATAAAAAATTATTATTATTATTATTAATCATCTCCATATTGTCTGAGCAGGTCCCATGCTAGGGATCGTTAGGAAAGGGATCGTTAGGGATGGAACTGAAAATCATGGAATCTTAGAGTTGGGAGGGACCCAAGGGTCATCTAGTCCAGCCCCCTGCAATGCAGGAATAAAAAATAAAACTGCTGATATCCTCATGCTGTTATGCAAATCTAGGGTGCAACCACATTTAGAATACAGTCATACCTCTTGTTACATTCGGTTCAGATTATGTTCTTTCAGGTTACGTCCTGCGGTGACCCGGAAGTACCAGAAAGGGTTACTTCCGGGTTTCGCCACTTGCTCATGCGCAGACATGCAAAATGACATCACGCGCATGCGCAGAAGTGACAAATCGCGACCTGTGTGTGTGCAGACTCGGGTTGCGTTCCTTTCAGGTTGCGAACAGGGCTCTGGAATGGATCCTGTTTGCAACCAGAGGTACCACTATACTGTGTACGGTTCTGGCTGCCTCACCGGAAAAAGGATACTTCAGAGTTGGGAAAGGGCAGGCAAAGCGATCAAGAGACTGCCCCATTAAGAAAGGTTGCAGCATTTGGGACTTTTTAGCTAAACAGTAGGCTCCCTCGGCCTATAGAGCGAGATGAGCACGCAACCCCAGAGTCGTCCGCGAGTGGACCTAATGGTCAGGGGTACCTTTACCCAGTAGTGATGTATGGAAGTGAGAGCTGGACCATAAAGAAGGCTGATCGCTGAAGAATTGATGCTTTTGAATTATGGTGCTGAAGGAGACTCTTGAGAGTTCCATGGACTGCAAGAAGATCAAATGTATCCATTCTGAAGGAAATCAGCCCTGAGTGCTCACTGGAAGGACAGATCCCGAAGCTGAGGCTCCAATACTTTGGCCACCTTGTGAGAAGAGAAGACTCCCTGGAAAAGACCCTGATGCTGGGAAAGATGGAGAGCACAAGGAGAAGGGGATGACAGAGGACGAGATGGTTCGACAGTGTTCTCGAAGCTACCAGCATGAGTTTGACCAAACTGCGGGAGGCAGTGGAAGACAGGAGTGCCTGGTGTGCTCTGGTCCATGGGGTCACGAAGTGTCGGACACGACTAAATGACTAAACAACAACAACCTTTACCTAGGCATGATCAAGGTCCATAGACTCATGCATAGCATGGAGAGAGTAGATAGAGAAAAGTCCCCCCCCCCTCATAACATTGGAACTCATGGCAATCCAATGAAGCTGATTGCAAAGCTATTAGTGGTTGCTTGTTGGCCTAACTGAGGCCTTTGGTTCTTCCGGAGCCGTTCTTGTAAACTTCTTGGTTTGTTGGATTCCAGTCTGACCACTACATTGAAGATCAAAATATTGGAATTAAATGTGGCACACACGTTCAGGCTGCAAGGCTGTATTTCAAGGAGGCGGGGTGAGGTAAAATGCAAATATGCAACTTTTTGTTTGAGACATTAGAATGAAGGTGGCCTTTTCAACTTCCAACGCTCCTCGCCATTGGCCGTGGCGGTTGGGATTGATGGGAGCTGTAGTCCAATGACATCTGGAGAAGTCGTCACCTGCCTTTTTCTGACCCAGAATCCACTCTTCTCACCCAAGCATGCATTTGGGGACCACTTTCTGAATCTTTTCCCATGGTGGTACTGCTGCAACCCACTTTGGATCAGGCCATTTGTTTATGTGTTACATTTGTTGTTGTTGTTTAGTCATATCCGACTCTTCGTGACTCCATGGACCAGAGCACGCCAGGCACTCCTGTCTTCAACCGCCTCCCGCAGTTTGGTCAGACTCATGTTTGTAGCTTTGAGAACACTGTCCAACCATCTCGTCTTCTGTCATTCCCTTCTCCTTGTGCCCTCCATCTTTCCCAGCATCAGAGTCTCCTCCAGCACCATAATTCAAAAGCATCAATTCTTCGGCGATCAGCCTTCTTTATGGTCCTGCTCTCACTTCCATACATCACTACTGGGAAAACCATAGCTTTTACTATACGGACCTTTGTTGGCAAGGTGATGTCTCTACTTTTTAAGATGCTGTCTAGGTTTGTCATTGCTTTTCTCCCAAGAAGCAGGCGTCTTTTAATTTCGTGACTGCTGTCACCATCTGCAGTGATCATGGAGCCCAAGAAAGTAAAATCTCTCACTGCGTCCATTTCTTCCCCTTCTATTTGCGAGGAGGTAATAGGACCAGTGGCCATGATCTTCGCTTTTTTGATGTTGAGCTTCAGACCATATTTTGCGCTCTCCTCTTTCACCCCCATTAAAAGGTTCTTTAATTCCTCCTCACTTTCATATTTATACCCTACATTTATATCCCACATTTATATCCTATCACTACATTTATATCCCACCTTTTCCTCCCAAGAGCTCATGATTCTCCACGCCCCCCTTTCTGCCTCACGACAACCCTGTCAGGTAGGGTTGGCTGAGTGGGGATTTGAACCCTGGTCTCCCAAGTCACAGTCCAACACTCTAACCATTACAACACTACTGGTGGTACAGTCCCAGCCCACGAGCTGAAGTCCAGTGATCTAGAGGAAGTGACCCTATACTTAATGGATGGTATGGTTTTTCTGTTGGGAATCTGTATACGTGCAGCTACACACACAGAGTCAATAAGGGTTTGGCTGACAGCCAAGGCAATGTGAAGGAGTAAGTCTGCCTGGTGATACAGAGGCATGGAGACAGCTCCATGATTGGTCAAGCTCCTTCATGGGAATAATGATTAATGGCCCACTAACTGGAATGTGAGGGACGCGGGTGGCGATGTGGGTAAAAGCCTCAGCACCTAGGGCTTGCCGATCGAAAGGTCGGCGGTTCGAATCCCCGCGGCGGGGTGCGCTCCCGCTGCTCGGTCCCAGCGCCTGCCAACCTAGCAGTTTGAAAGCACCCCCAGGTGCAAGTAGATAAATAGGGACTGCTTACTGGCGGGAAGGTAAACGGCGTTTCCGTGTGCTGCGCTGGCTCGCCAGATGCAGCTTTGTCACGCTGGCCACGTGACCCGGAAGTGTCTCCAGACAGCGCTGGCCCCCGGCCTCTTGAGTGAGATGGGCGCACCAACCCCAGAGTCTGTCAAGACTGGCCCGTACGGGCAGGGGTACCTTTAACTGGAATGTGTCAGTGTACGAGTTTGAGTTCGGGAGTTGTGAGTCGTGTATGAGAGAGCAAGTTAAAGATCCGTGTTCTGTTTTGTTCCTGTAAATATTCCACTGTATATAATAAACACCTAACTACAAGTTCCTGGTTCCTGCTTCGTCTATCCTGTCTGCAGCCAAGTTGCCAATTGCTTCCGTGGACTCTGTGTTTACTCTGCTAGGTCTGGCTAAGGCCCTGCAACTAGTCAGAATGTTGCAAAACAGCAACAGGTTTTGCCAATATCTTCCACCTTTTTGGAATTACACCTAGTGCTCTGCAGACGTTAATACACAGATACCATCTGTGTATTAATATGGGGATTGCATTACAGCGCACTATAATATTTGGAGGGTATTTTTGTTTTGTTTTGTTTTGCCTGCTACAAACTTCTTTATCTCACGATAAAAAAGTAGAGCTACAGAGAAAAGAGAAATTCATTCCAGCCATAAAAGCGCCAGAGTTAATGCTCCATAAATCTATTCATCACAATTATGAGATTTCTTCATGCAGATAACATTTATATGACCTTCATTAATATGGTTTTAGGAACACCCACATAAAAAAAAGAACATTCGCCCCCCCCCTCCAGCTGCATAAAAATGAAGGCATCTCCGAACCCAGTCCCAAAGGCATATCATTAATAGCTAATTCATGTGTAGATATTGTATTATTTCCACGGAGGCTAATTGACAGGGAGATCTGAGGCTTGACTACAAAATAAACAGGAAGGCCCCCTTTTTGACACACTCTCTGTTCTTAAGGCAGCTCTGAGCCTATTCATGGGTGTAAAGATACACATTTTCTTATACAGGCCCTGTGGAAGAGGTCCTCTTTTAAATGACTCACCCTGGATGATGATGATGATGATGATGATGATGATGATGATGATGATAAATATTATTTATACCCCGCCCTCCCCGGTCAGAGCCAGGCTCAGGGCAGCTAACACCAGTAAAATTACAGTAAAAACATAATAGGGGGAAAACCCCAAAAAACACAATTTAAAATACAAGTTAAAATGCAATTTAAAATGCAGCCTCATTTTAAAAGTAGCCCATAGATCAAAACCATAAGGGGAGGGAAACATAAGGGTCAGACTGAGTCCAAACCAAAGGCCAGGTGGGACAGCTCTGTCTTACAGGCCCTGCGGAAAGATGTCAAGTCCCGCAGGGCCCTAGTCTCTTGTGACAGAGCGTTCCACCAGATTGGAGCCACGACCGAAAAAGCCCTGGCTCTGGTTGAGGCCAGCCTAACCACCTTGCGACTTGGGACCTCCAAGGTGTTGTCATTTGTGGACCTTAATGTCCTCCGTGGGGCATACCAGGAGAGGCGGTCCCGTAGGTATAAAGATTTGGGTTTCATGATCCCCAGATAAGTTAGAGGCACACAGCCCAAAAACCGAAGGGCTGTTTCAAGCTCATTTGTGACCTTTGATCTTCTTCCCCCCAAAGCACCCGGCCATGTGTATCTTTCCTATAGGAAGCCATCTGCAGAGCTACCACCATGCAATGCGCTACAAGGACTGTGGTTGAGAGCACATGCCTGGACAGTAATGTGTTCTCAGGTTCTGGACTGGCCCCACCCACTCGTATTATTCTCAGGATCTCCCAGGGAAAGAAGCACCTATGCAAGGCTTCCTGGTTGTGTTGGGACTCTGCCTGGAATCTTAACTGTCTTTAAAGTCCCCCCCCCTTATTACCTTGTAATTGACTGTAATACAGTATGCATTGATGACATGATTAAATAAAAAAGCAAATAAAATCTTTAAAAACAAACAAGCAGAAAACAAAGCAAAACAAAAACCCAACTGTCTTCCAAGTTGGTCCACATTTGCTCCTTGGTTATTGTCAATGAGGCAGTGCTTATTTATTCTGGATAACTCATTCTGCAGTTTTTAATCATCATGAGCTCTAAAAACAATAGAAGCTACTAAAGATCTAGATATTCTGTCCTGGGCAGGGTAGCATCTGGGGGTGTTTTAGACATTGCCACACACTTGCAGCTCTCTCTTTGTCATCCTAAGGACTAGAAACTTGCTTTAAAAGTAGTAGTAGTAGTAGTAGAAACTATGATACTTAGGATGCTGTGTCTAATACAAAATCAGCCTCTGTGACATGATTATGGGATTGCAGGCTGTCTAATCTTGGTGCCTTCACCTAATTACAACTCAGAGGACCATTCTGCATAATGCTCTCAGTACACAATTTAATGAAAAAGTCTTGAAATATCAGGAACTACTCCAGAGTAACCCAGAGAAAGGCATTCATTGGGGCTGCCTCTGTTTTATGGAATAGCATCTCTGTTGAGATAAGAGACACACCCACGATTTTTGCTTTCCAGAAACAATTGAAGACATTTCCCCCCAACTGAAGAGATTTGTCCTGCTAGGTGAAAATATATATGTGCCTTAAGTGTTCATTTTGCATTGCTGTTAAACCCATCTTTCCTGTGTGTTGCGTTCGTGTTTTCAATAGCATTCTTAGCTGTCTTACCACAGGTTTGCAAATTTCCTTGAGACACATGTGATCCGTAAATGAATGCCTAACCATCAAAATCAAAACGACGATATCTTACCCGTTTCCTCAGGTTGCAGGTGAGCGTGAGATTCCTGGAGAAAGAGTTTGCAAAAGCTGTATAAAAGTCCAGGACTTTCAGCAAGGCTTCCCGCTTGATAATGTGCAAATCGCAGTAGGTCAGGGCCCGCACATTGGCACAGGCGTGGGCCAGAGTGGTCTCCTTCCAGAAGATGTCGCCAAACACATCACCTTTACCTGGGAAAGCAACAGGGAAAGTTCAGTTAAAACATGCCTGGTGTCAGAGCCCCACAGAGCTGTTGGAATCAGGTTTGGACTGGCAGGATCGGTCAGAAGAAGAGGAAGAAATAAAGCGTTGAAGGTGAGAACCTGGGTTCAGGAGGGGGGTCTCCCCTTTGCACCCTGATTTTAGGCACTTTGGAAGGGGGAGCAGAGGCACTTTTACAAGACCTCTGCAGAGCGGAACGGGACAGTTGTGACTTCAACATTATTATTATTATTATTATTATTATTATTATTATTATTACCCGCCCAGTGTAAGGTAGTCTCTATGGGAGTATATTGTATTTAATTATGGGGTATCAGAGTTTTTAGGGGGCTAACCAAGCTGGGATAGCAGGGATAGCAGGTTTGTTGGTTTTTGAATGTCTGATGTTGATTTTTTTCAATTTTGTTGTTCTGCATGAGACAATGGCAATAAAGATTATCGTATCGTATCTGGCTGGGTTTCCCCAGCCACTCTGGGTGGCTCCCAATGGGAGATTAAGAATACATTAAAACACCAGTCATTTAAAAACTTCCCTAAACAGGGCTGCCTTCAGATGCCTTCTAGACATCAGATAGTTGTTTATTTCTTTGACATCTGATGGGAGGGTGTTCCACTGGGCGGGCGCCACTACCGAGAAGGCCCTCTGCCTGGTTCCCTGTAACCTCACTTCTCGCAGTGAGGGAACCGCCAGAAGGCCCTTGGCGCTGGACCTCAGTGTCCGGGTTGAACGATGGGAGTGGAGACGCTCCTTCAGGTATACTGGACCGAGGCCCAGGGTTAAGAAAACATTTGCATTAATCCAGAGATGCTGGCAAATATTGGACCTGACACATCCACAGCTATTCTAAAGATACATAGAATGCACACAGCCCTGAAAATAAATATTTATGGGAGCTTCTTGCAGAAACAGGAATAGGTTTCACCTCATTTAATTCACCAGCTGCTACATTAAAAATAGCCACTGTTCCAAAGTTGTGCAGAGTGGCAAACTGCAGAGAAGGCATCTGTTATATCCCCACCCTCCTTTTAATTAGGCACCTGCCAAAAGGGAAATGATGGGTCCTCATTTGTACACAAGGGAAACCGAGGCAAGAAAAAGCACCGCCGTGCCACAGCTTTTGGTTTTGGTGTTAAAACCTACAACATCATGAAGAAAGGGACGCTACAACAGGGTTCTCCTCCCCTGGGTCACGCAAGGGAAGACTCTGGATTCAAAGAACATTCTGTCTCGTGGGGGTTTTAGCGCTACGGGGAAACGTATCTGGAAGCCTAGGGCAAAAACTAGGCTATGCAAGGACACTCCTCACTCAACTGCAAGCCACACCTATTCCCTGTCCCTTTTTCCTTGCACAAGAAAATAAGAACTTCAGAAGAGATGCTGGACCAAGTCAGTCAGTGGTCCAACTAGTCCAGCGTCTTGTTCTTACAGTAGTCAGCTAGATGCCTGTGGGGAAACCCAGCCGGATGGGCGAGGTGTAAAAAAAATATTATTATATTATTATTATCATCATTTCGTCCAACCCCCGGCAGTCCAGGGTGCTTCCAAGCCCTGTTTGAAGATGCCTGAGATTATCCCTGGCACATCCAGCCTTCAGCATTGAACTAGCTAACATGATACAGGTTCAGATACAGGTGGTAGAGTACGTTGCTGTTCTTTCCCAGCAACAGGATACCAGGGTTCATGAATCTAAATCAATCTGCATTCGTTTGGGTTCTTTAAATTTGTTTGTGGGCTTTGCAGCTACTGCTGATATAATACATTTTATAGGAACATTCTAGATGGATCTTTTTGAAAGGATTTAATAGCTTTTTGGTGGGGGGGGGAGGAGGGGAGGAACACAGGGAATTGGGAATAAAATAATCCCACTAATGATTTTTTAGATAACAACATGGCAGAAAGTCAATGTCTGTCTTGCTGAGTGCGCTGCTAATGGATGGCTTACATGGTGTACTGCTTTAACATTTATTTATTTATGGTAGTTAAAATTATTCTCCCGTTGGTTAAGTGCTCTTCTTGCTCATAACCGCAGCGTAACGAAACCTGCTAAAATGCCCTTCCTTGCACGGTGTGCTGTTTCAAGATGTACTTGCTCAGTAGTTGAATGTTTTTCTTTAGAAATCCGGAATAACAAAGCTTACTAAAAGGTGAGGCCACTTATTCGCAAGTAACTCCTGTTTTCTACATCTGTCTAGGAACACACTCTCTCTCTCTCTCTCTCTCTCTCTCTCTCTCTCTCTCTGTGTGTGTGTGTGTGTGTGTAGTTAAATAACAGAAAATTGATTATAAGAAACCAAGCTTGTAAACAGCCACTTGCCTACTCACCCATGGTGGGGAAAAATTGGTTCCAGGTGATCAACAGAGAAGTTTCTTTAACCCAGATAAGCATCTTCACTAATAACTTACACTGGTATGATTCTGCTAGCAACTTTTGTAAGCCTTTATTCATGTCCTGCATTCCTTCGATCATTGAGCCTACAGTGCTCTAGATAAGGTACTTCCCAGACCCAAACTTACTTAGTTTAGGCAAGGTGCCTTCAAAACATACTTTGGGACCACACCTGTTAGCCATCTAGCCCAGGTATGGGGAATCTGTAACCGTCCAGATGTTAATCTCACCATCCCTGACCGGTGACCATGCTGGTACAGAGTAATGGGAGTTGGGAATCCAAAAGCCCATGGAGGGCCACAGGTTCCTCATCCCTAAAACAGAACCCCTATATTTAAGGAAATAACAGGATCCAAATTAAAAAGGGGACATGACCAAAGGCCAAAGAAGGAGATAAAGGTAAAGGTAAAGGGACCCCTGACCATTAGGTCCAGTCATGGCCGACTCTGGGGTTGCGGCGCTCATCTCGCTTTATTGGCAGAGGGAGCCGGCGTACAGCTTCCGGGTCATGTGGCCAGCATGACTAAGCTGCTTCTGGCTAACCAGAGCAGCGCACGGAACTGCTGTATACCTTCCCACCCGAGTGGTACCTATTTATCTACTTGCACTTTGACGTGCTTTCTAACTGCTAGGTTGGCAGGAGCAGGGACCGAGCAACGGGAGCTCACCCCGTCGTGGGGATTTGAACCACCGACCTTCTGATCAGCAAGTCCTAGACTCTGTGGTTTAACCCACAGCACCACCCGCATCCCTTTAAAGAAGGAGATGGGTCTGCATAAAAACACAGTTATGGAATGGACATAGATCTCCTGCCACCTTTTCTTGCAAAAACATGGGTTGGGGGTTGCTTCATGGTTAGCTTCACCAGATATCATCCAAGTGTCTAGACAGGTTTATTTATGCAGAAGTCACAGAGCTATTTGATTTCAATAACGTTCTGGCGTCTTTTAAGCAAAGCAGGATCAAAACATCTGCCTGGCTGTTAGAACCTTGTACGTATGTCAGAAGAACATCCTTGCCAAAGCAGTAGGGTCCCGAGGGATGGGATGGTAGCATTGTATGATCTTGTGTTCAAGGAACATCTGAGTAAGCAGTTCAAAGCCCTCTTCTGAACTTGCCATCTTTCAACTACTTTTGGAGAAAGGTAGACTGGTTCGACTGCACTATCGTATTCTAGGCATACTGTGACCTAAATCCCCTCCCCAAACCCTGAAAACATCACGTTGCACAAAGGTAACCCAGACCTGAATTTTGTAAGTTAACAATAAAAGAAATGTCTTACGCTCAGCCGGTATTGTCTGTTCTGGATGGTAGTGGCTCTCTAAAGGTCCCAGGGGAAGCACTTTCAGCAGCTCTGCCAGCTAAGATTGTTTTGCATCAATGCGCGAGGGATTGAATCTGGGATTTTCTGCCAACAAAGCATGTGCTATGGCCCCTCTCCAAGCCACATCAGTTCACTGAACTGGTTACAAAATTGCCAAACTACACCTGAAAGTAGTTCCCATAATTCCTGGGTGAACTAAAGGTGAATTAAGTTCATTTGGAGCAGAACTTGGAGTTATTTCTAGTTCATCTTCATTCCCTGTTTCCAAAGCAGGAGGACGCTTAGCTTTTCATTTTCATTTTTTATATTTAGAAAAAGTCAACGGCACACCTATAAAGAAAGTTAGCAAACAAAATGTGGAGGCTATATTCTAAGGTTTATTAGGCAGATATGGAAGCACTGCTATTGCTAAAGTTGCTTAGTAATTTAATCACTGTTGCTAGGCAATCAGAAAGAAGGGGTGTGAGTTATATCTTGTATCTTTCCTGGAAGAAATTCTCTTCCAACTGGAACAGCTTATGAAGTACAGTGGTACTTTGGGTTACACACGCTTCAGGTTACGTACGTTTCAGGTTACAGACTCTGCTAACCCAGAAATAGTATCTCGGGTTAATAACTTTGCTTCAGGATGAGAACAGAAATCGTGCGGCAGCGGTGCAGCAGCAGCAGGAGGCCCCATTAGCTAAAGTGGTGTCTCAGGTTAAGAACAGTTTCAGGTTAAGAACGGACCTCTGGAACGAATTAAGTACGTAACCAGAGGTACCACCGCTTAAAAATAGGAAGAACGTGGTTCCCTGATTTACTTTTGGACCCTATCCTTCAGCAATAAGCTTGTAAATTCCAAATGCTGGGCACAGGAGATGACGCATGACCTTTTAATGAACTAAAAAGTTCATCTAAATGAATTTTAACTAATCTGGTTCATTTTGGGAAAGGACAAAGTGGAAGTGGAACTAGTTCCTTTTTGGACAGGATGAACAAGACTTAGAACAGGTTCCTTTTTCAAATGAACTTTCCAAAGTATTGAACCCTACTCATTTGGTGTCAGTCATGACTAACAATGCAGATAGTTGTGGGTAGAGGATAGGGATTGGTTTACTGTCTGCTATTGTTGAAAGGTGGCAAACTCCAGACGGGTAGTCATGTTTAGTCTACTGTAGCAAATGCAAATGCAAAAAGGAGACTTTGTGTCACTTGTTATCTCCCATCCCTCAGCATTCAGAATTTTACAAGCTGCTTTGCTATAGGACAAGGTCCAAAAGTAAATCAGCTGAAGAGACCCACAGAAATTGTCTGTGCTATGAAGTTTCTGTCCAGTTGCTGTTCCCTTTCCTTCTGAATGTCATTTGAGATTAAAATTGTATCCAGCTCCCATCAGCCCAGCCAGCCTGGCCAATGGATATGGATGATGTGAGTTGTAGTGGTCAAAGGCCTGGAAACGATGCCTTATGAGGAACGGCTAAGGGAGCTGGGCATGTTTAGCCTGGAGAAGAGGAGGTTAAGGGGTGATATGATAGCCATGTTCAAATATATAAAAGGATGTCACCTAGAGGAGGGAGAAAGGTTGTTTTCTGCTGCTCCAGAGAAGCGGACACGGAGCAATGGTTCCAAACTACAAGAAAGAAGATTCCACCTAAACATTAGGAAGAACTTCCTGACAGTAAGAGCTGTTCAACAGTGGAATTTGCTGCCAAGGAGTGTGGCGGAGTCTCCTTCTTTGGAGGTCTTTAAGCAGAGGCTTGACAACCATATGTCAGGAGTGCTCTGGTGGTGTTTCCTGCTTGGCAGGGGGTTGGACTCGATGGCCCTTGTGGTCTCTTCCAACTCTATGATTTTATGATTCTATGTAGTCCAACAGCATCTGGAGGGCCATGGGTTCCTTATCCCTGATCCAAATATCTCTGAAGGACAGCAGTAGAGTATGTTTCTTCCAGGAAGCCAACCTTAACATTTTTTTCCAAACCCTAGACCAGCCTTTTCCCACCTCCAGCTCTCCAGACATTTTGGACTACAACTCCCATCATCCCTGGCCATTGGCCATGCTAGCTGAAGCTGAAGGGAGTTGCAGTTGAAGACATCTGGAAGGACACCCATGTGAAAAAGGATGCCCTAAACGTGACCAAATCCACCACAAGCTAAACGGGGCCAAGTTTTGCCCTCTTTATAAGAAAGAAAGACGGAACAAAGCTGTTTTGTGCAGCAAAGTGAGTTCTAAACTCCCATAGCAGGAGAAGGAACACAGCAAGGACACCAGCATATATTACTTGATGTTATTGCAGGCTGTCCCCCCCCCCCCAAATGCTTGCTGAGCTGGTGATTAACTGCCTTGTCGTTTATTACGAAGTTGGTCAGGTCCAGCAGATACAAGGTTGCATTTGGTCCTGCTTTCAAGCACAGCAATATGTTTTCCTCATTCAAAGTTCTCCGGGGATTTTTGAGTTGTTTGTGTGTGTTTTTCAAGCTGAAGATTAATGAAGGAAAAGGATGGGACAGATTTATGAATGAACACATCTGAGATAGCCATGGGCTAGGAACAGGTTGATCTGTCCATACCTAGTTGCAGGTAGGGCTGTAAAAGGCTCCTGTCTCAAAGTGTGAAGAGCTGCTTGGCATTATTGTAGACCAGCGGGCAGCCAAAATAGTGCCCTCCAAATGTTGATGAACTCTAGGCTCCCATCATCCCTGATCTTTGGCCATGTTGGCTTGGCCTGATAGGAATTGGAGGTTACCATGTTGGCTACCCCAGCACAAGCAAGACTGCTAGGTGGACCAATTGTTCAGCTTCCTATCATTTGGCACCTTCATCTGAACAATAGTTGTGATTCCTGCATTGCATGGGGTTTGGACTAGTTGACTCTTCCAACTATACAGTTCTATGTTTTAATGTATTTTTAATATTCGGTTGGAAGCCGCCCAGAGTGGCTGGGGAAACCCAGCCAGATGGACGAGGTGTGTATAAATAAATAAATAAATAAATAAATAAATAAATAAATAAATCATTATTTATGGCAATATACTCCCTTTGAGTACTCAGTTTTCATGACTGACACAAACACCACAACCCAACCTGATGCCATCCAGATGTTGGATTCCTACTTCCATCATCTCTGACCACTGGTTGACTGAATTGCAGTTCTAAGCATCTGAAGGAACCCAGGTTGAGAAAGGCTAGTGCAGACAATATGAATTAGATCAGGGTGAAGATCTTGAGGAATCATAAAATCACAGAGTTGGAAGGGTTCCCCAGGCTCATTTAGTCCAACCCCCTGCAATGCAGGAATCTCAGCTAAAGCATCCATGACAGATGGCCATCCAACCTCTGCTTAATAACCTCCAAGGAACCTCCACAACCTCCAAGGGAGACCGTCCCACTGTCAAATAGCTCTTACTGTCAAAAAGCTCTTCTCGATGTTTAGTCGGAATCTCCTTTATTGTAACTTGAAGCTACCTGTCAGGGAACTGCCATCGGAGCCAGAGGGAGAGGGAGGGCTCCAGAGGGATTCCGGAGAGCGTACCGGGAGGGAGAGAAGCAGCCCATCTTCTGGGGAAGGAAATCAGCGTAACACTAGTGGAGAAGGGGGGCAGATGGGGGAATCGGTGAGGTGGCTCCATGACTCCTCACCGGAGACCAGGGGGGAGAGCACGGGTCCTCCGCTGCCCACACCCTCCCTGCGCAGAAGGCTTCTGCGCAGGGAGAGTAGGCGGAGACTAGGCATCAAAGAGCTTCTTTGCTGGAAGAAGTTCAAGAAATGCCCACTGACGGATTCTGCCAGCGATTGAGACAGCCACGAGTGAGTGGTTGTCCGGACAGAAAGGGTTCACCCAGGTAACTCAGCCAAGCGTGGCGCCGATTTACGCACGAGCAACCCCTAGAACCACTACACTACCGGTTTGGGTCCTATGCTCCAGAGCAGGAAAAAACAAGCTTGCTGCAATTTCCATGTGACAACCCTTTAGATATTTGAAGATGGCTATCCTGTCTCCTCTCAGTTTCCTCTTTCCCAGGCTAAACATAACCAGCTCCTTCAAGCATTCTGCATAAGGATCTCCAGACATTAATGGATGTGAACCTCTCATCAGCCCTAGCTGCCATGGTCAACGGTCAGGGATTATGGAACTCATGGTCCAACAACATCTAGGTAGCAACAGGTTCTCTATCTCTGCTTTACAGGAAAAGTCACAGATTCTTTACTGGAATACATAGGTTCCACTTAAACTGCCTCACAGCTAAATCTGGTGCCATAGATATTAGACCAGCAGTCATTTAACGAGGAAGATACAGCATTCTTGGGGAAATAAAATGTTGACGAAGGAATCTTAATGGCACATCAGTTAGCTGTCATTAAAGAAGACTTAGCTCTGTGGGACTCATTGTGAATTATTTACTTCTTATGCTCATTTCTGCAGGGCTTGTTGCCAAAGCAGTTGACACTTTAGGTACAGAAAACTTGCTCAATGTTACCCCATAAAACAAATGAAACAAAAACATAATTAAGCCTCGCACTCAAATCAAGTTTTTTAAGAAGAGAGATGAGAGAACCAGCACATCTCCAATATGTTATCCCCGTAGCCAATTTGGCATCTGGGCCCCTCCCCCAGCTTCACAATTAATGGCCCCAATTCTCTCTCTCCCCACCCCCTCCATTGTCTTTGCAATAACAGCACCAGCCTTTCCCATTCCTTTGGTGAGGTTTATCCTCTATCTGTTTTCCCAGTAAGGGACATGGATGGTGCTGTGGGTTAAATCACAGAGCCTAGGACTTGCCGATCAGAAGGTCAGCGGTTCGAATCCCTGTGACAGGGTGAGCTCCCGTTGCTCAGTCCCTGCTCCTGCCAACCTAGCAGTTTGAAAGCACGTCAAAGTGCAAGTAGATAAATAGGTACCACTCCGGCGGGAAGGTAAATGGTGTTTCCATGCGCTGCTCTGGTTTGCCAGAAGCGGCTTAATCATGCTGGCCACATGATCCGGAAGCTGTACGCCGGCTCCCTTGGCCAATAAAGTGAGATGAGCGCCGCAACCCCACAGTCGGTCACGACTGGACCTAATGGTCAGGGGTCCCTTTACCTTTACCTTATTTTCCCAGTAGTGATGTATGGAAATGAGAGCTGGACCATAAAGAAGGCTGATTGCCGAAGAATTGATGCTTTTGAATTATGGTGCTGGAGGAGACTCCTGAGAGTCCCATGGACTGCAAGAAGATCAAACCTCTCCATTCTGAAGGAAATCAGCCCTGAGTGCTCACTGGAAGGACAGATCCTGAAGCTGAGGCTCCAATACTTTGGCCACCTCATGAGAAGAGAAGACTCCCTGGAAAAGACCCTGATGTTGGGAAAGATGGTGGGCACAAGGAGAAGGGGACGACAGAGGATGAGATGGTTGGACAGTGTTCTCGAAGCTACCAGCATGAGTTTGACCAAGCAGCAGGAGGCAGTGGAAGACAGGAGTGCCTGGCGTGCTCTTGGCCATGGGGTCACGGAGAGTCGGACAAGACTAAACAACTAAACAACAATCCTCTATCTTAGACTAACCTTCCTCTCTCCTCACAGAAGCTGCAGTATGCACCAGCAGACTATGGCTGACCCTCCTTGAACATCAGTAAAAATGCCAGAAAACATTCTGTGATGACTTGGGCCCCCACTGTGGGTGTCCAACATCGGCAAGCACCATCCCACACTTTGATGACGTTGCGGCAGGATGTGACGAGGTCACATCAACATCATGATGGAGTAGCTCTGGCACCATGGCAGCGACTGGACTGGGACTTCCACACTCCCCTGTCAGGCACTGGGCAGAGGAGGAGGAGTGGTGGAGACGGCCTCCCCATCCTGACCCTTCCAGGGAGGAGGAAGAGGAAGGCAGTATAGATTTGCAACAGGGGTTTGCAGGAAGTCACAGCTCAGAGGCAGATGAGGGGAAAAGCTGGGTGAGAAGGAGGAGGAGGAGGAAGAGGAGGCAGACCAAAGCAGCAGCTGGCTGACACGGTGTCATTAGAAAGCATCCCAGACCCTCCATCTCCCAGAACCTGGCGAGCCTTAAAAGTAGGAGAGCAAATAATAATAATATAATTATTTATTATTTATACCCTGCCCATCTGGCTGGGTTTCCACAGCCACTCTGGGCGGCGTCCAACCGAATATTAAAAACAGTACAGCATCAGACATTAAAAACTTCCCTAAACAGGGCTGCCCTTCAGTTGTTTTTTAAAAGTAAAATAGTTGTTTATTGCAATGACATCTGATGGGAGGGCATCCCACAGGGTGGGTGCCACTACCGAGAAGGCCCTCTGTCTGGTTCCCTGTAACCTCACTTCTCGCAGCAAGGGAACCGCCAGAAGGCCCTTGGTGCTGGACCTCAGTGGATGATGGGGGTGGAGACGCTCCTTCAGGTATACAGGACCAAGGCCATTTAGGGCTTTAAAGGTCAGCACCAACACTTTGAATTGTGCTCAGAAATGTACTGGGAGCCAATGAAGATCTTTCAGGACAGGTGTTATATGGTCTCGGCGGCTGCTCCCAGTCACCAGTCTAGCTGCCAAATTCTGGATTAACTGCAGTTTCTGAGTCACCTTCAAAGGTAGCCCCACATAGAGTGCATTGTAGTAGTCCAAGTGGGAGATAACCAGAGCATGCAGCAAAGAGCTCAAAGACGGAGGGCACATAGCAGCACCTGCAGAGAAGATGGTTATGGTGACGAATGAGGAAGTTGGAGATACGGGGGGGGGTGGAGATTCACTCGGGACAACGCCGTTATCCAAGAGGCTGGGTTCTATAGCCTCTCTCTGTAAAGATTGAAATAAAAAAGGACGCTAAGAAACCTTTCCTTGTCTTTATACTTTCCTGGGCAACCAGCCGGGAGCTACTGACAGCATCCTGACAGCTGCCTGCCCCAATCTACAATTCTAGGATTCTAGGATTCATTGGGGCACACCGTGACTGCTTAAAGTGGTGTAAAAAGGTAAAGGGACCCCTTGCCATTAGGTCCAGTCGTGGCCGACTCTGGGGTTGCGGCACTCATCTCGCTTTATTAGCCGAGGGAGCCAGCGTACAGCTTCTGGGTCATGTGGCCAGCATGACTCAGCCGTTTGTGGCGAACCAGAGCAGCACATGGAAACACTGTTTACCTTCCCGCCGGAGTGGTACCTATTTATCTACTTGCACTTTGATGTGCTTTCAAACTGCTAGGTTGGCAGGAGCTGGGACCGAGCAATGGGAGCTCACCCCGTCATGGGGATTCGAACCGCTGACCTTCTGATCGGCAAGTCCTAGGCTCTGTGGTTTAATCCACAGCACCACCCGCGTCCCTACTTAAAGTGGTGTAGGAGTGCTTTAAATGTCTAGTGCAGATAGGGGCCTCAGTGTCATTGGGGCCAAATCTGACTACACAGCATTGTGATGCCATCACATTCACTTCGGCATCCCTGTTTGCTTGGGATCATATTTTTTTGGAAAGAAAAAGAAGCCCTAAACCAGCAGGGGCAAGAAGACACAGCCAATAAGGGGAAAAAATGTCACTGAATGTGACTGGGGGTGGGGGTGGGGAGAGGATCAACATTATTAAGGGCCTTTCCCAAGAAAAAACCATGCATATACAGTGGTACCTCGGGTTAAGAACTTAATTTGTTCCCTGTTGAAGGAGAATTACATGAAGATGATGTACAGATGGTATACAACACCAGTGCATTTAGGGAAAATGTACAAAACTAGTTCAAATATATGTTGGAAGTGTAAGGAAAAGGAGGGGACATTTTATCATATGTGGTGGGATTGTAAGGTAATTAAAAAAATTTGGGAAATGATATACAACGAATTGAAGAAAATGTTCCACTTAACATTTTTTTTAAAACCTGAAGCATTTTTATTAGGGATTGTAGGGAAAGATCTGCCGAAAAAGCTGAAAAACATCTTCATGTATGCGACAATGGCCGCAAGAGTTTTAATGGCACAAGGATGGAAGATTGAAGAAACCCCAACTAAAGATTCATGGCAAGAAAAATTGATGGACTATGCAGAACTGGCAAAACTGACATACAAGCTATGGGACAAGGATAACTGTGACTTTAAAGATGAATGGGAACCCTTTACAAAGTATTTGAAGATGCAACAAAGTGAACTGGACTCCTGGGCTGGTTTTGAATAAACATTCAAAAGCTTTTTATTGATAATAATCAGCTAAATAGTTTGAGGATCTATACAACTGTGTAACATGCAGAAAACAGCATTTTTAGAGAAATCAAAGACTGGAACTGAGGGAAGTCGGGGGGTGGGGGTGGGTGGGTTCTGTGTGGGGAGAGAGAGGAGGGAGGAAAAATGGGGGGAATAAGGATGATATGTTTCTGGATACTGTAATATGTTTTGTTTTAATTTTCAATAAGAAAGTTATTTTAAAAAAAGAACTTAATTCGTTCTGGAGGTCTGTTCTTAACCTGAAACTGTTCTTAACCTGAAGCACCACTTTAGCTAATGGGGTCTCCCGCTGCTGCTGGACGATTTCTGTTCTCATCCTGAAGCAAAGTTCTTAACCCGAGGTACTATTTCTGGGTTAGCGGAGTCTGTAACCTGAGGTACCACTGTAATGTAGCAAGGGTAGAGAGTGACTAATTTCAGTGTTGGAAAGCCTTAAAATTCCACTTTCGAACTAATGCATGCTCTTCTTGCCTTCTGCTTGAACTGCTCAATGTGGGGCAGATTCATGGAAGGCAGAGAGAAAGGTTTTCTCTGCCACCACATGCATGGTAACTATCAGGAGGGAAGGCTTTTGCATATTCATCTGGCATAGTTTCTGTTCCACACTTGCAAAAGAAAAAGAAAAAAGAAAAAAGAAAATGCCACCTTTTCTGTGTTGTTTGGAGGAAAACGGGCACGATTAATCACAGCTTGCTTCTGCTAAATCGTCTGCCAAAGTACATGAGGAAAAGGCCTTAGTCAGACTCTCCCCGTTCAATTCCCTCTGAGCAAGATTTATATCTCCTCTCGGCTTCTACGTTGCACCATAAAGGTAACTAATGCCCAGAACGGCTTGCCCGTGACGACGGGAAAAACAGAATGAAAGGCACTTACAGTAATTAAAGCTGCATGCCTTGAACTCAGGGCAGGCCCAAATCCTCCAAGTAACTCAAGGCATGGAACGCATACTGAGTTTGCAAAATGCAAGAGAGCAGCAGCAAAGAGAGAGAGCTACTGCTATTCTAGGCTGCGTCAACAGTAGTATCCAGATCAAGGGAAGTACAGTGGTACCTTGGGTTACTAACGTTCAGGTTACATACGCTTCAGGTTACAGACTTTGCTAACCCAGAAATAGTACCTCGGGTTAAGAACTTTGCTTCAGGATGAGTACAGAAATCGTGCTCTGGCGGCGTGGCAGTAGCAGGAGGCCCCATTAGCTAAAGTGGTGCTTCAGGTTAAGAACAGTTTCAGGTTAAGAACGGACCTCCGGAACAAATTAAGTACTTAACCCGAGGTACCACTGTACTTAATTCGTTCCAGAGGTCCATACTTAACCTGAAACTGTTCTTAACCTGAAGCACCACTTTGGCTAATGGGACCTCCTGCTGCCGCCGCGCCGCCAAAGCACGATTTCTGTTCTCACCCTGAAGCAATGTTCTTAACCTGAAGCACTATTTCTGGGTTAGTGGAGTCTGTAACCTGATGCATATGTAACCCGCCTTGGTCAGACCACACCTGGGATACTGTATCCAGTTCTGGGTACTTACCCTGGATTCTCCATCCCCCCCCCCTCATCAATTCACAGAGAAACTGGCAACAAAGGAACAGCATCTTGGCACAACACAGGATCAAATCCTGCAGCTTATCAGCTGGTGAGCAAAAAATTCAGTCATGTGTGGTGCTGCTTTAGGGGCAGGAAGAAGGAGAGGTCAGGTAGGAAAGGCCTACCACCTTCTCCCACAATCATGTAGCTGGTAGCTCCCTTCCTTTTTGCAATTTCTCCTTCCCATCCATGCCTGCTTCTCATACCTTCCAACATTTCTCCAGTGAAAATCATCATCAACATCATCATCATCATTTTATTGTTATAATAATAATAATTTATTATTTATACCCCGCCCATCTGGTTGGGTTTCCCCAGCCACTCTGGGAGGATTCCAAGAGAACACCAAAATGCAATAACCTATTAAGCATTAAAAGCTTCCCTAAACAGGGCTGCCTTCAGATGTCTTCTAAAAGTCTGGTAGTTGTTTTTTTCTTTGGCATCTGATGGGAGGGTGTTCCACAGGGCGGGTGCCACTACCGAGAAGGCCCTCTGCCTGATTCCCTGTAACTTGGCTTCTTGCAGTGAGGGAACCCAGTGTCCGGGCTGAACGATGGGGGTGGAGACGCTCCTTCAGGTATACTGGACCAAGGCAGTTTAGGGCTTTAAAGGTCAGCACCAATACTTTGAATTGTGCTCGGAAACGTACTGGGAGCCAGTGTAGGTCTTTCAGGACCAGTGTTATATGGTCTCGGCAGCCACTCCCAGTCACCAGTCTAACTGCCGCATTCTGGATTAGTTGTAGTTTCCGGGTCACCTTCAAAGGTAGCCCCACATAGAGTGTATTGCAGTAGTCCAAGTGAGAGATAACTAGAGCATGCACCACTCTGGCGAGACAGTCCGTGGGCAGGTAGGGTGTCAGCCTGCGTACCAGATGGAGCTGATAAGCAGCTGCCCTGGACACAGAATTGACCTGCGCCTCCATGGATAGCTGTGAGTCCAGAATGACTCCCAGGCTGCGCACCTGGTCCTTCAGGGGCACAGTTACCCCATTCAGAACCAGGGAGTCCTCCACACCCACCCACCCCCTGTCCCCCAAAAACAGTACTTCTGTCTTGTCAGGATTCAACCTCAATCTGTTAGCCGCCATCCATCCTCCAACCGCCTCCAGGCACTCACACAGGACCTTCACCACCTTCACTGGTTCTTATTTGAAAGAGGTGGAGCTGGGTATCATCTGCATACTAATGAACACCCAGCCCAAACCTCCTGATGATCTCTCCCAGCGGCTGCATGTAGACATTATTCGTAGCCCACCCATCTGATTGGGTTGCCCCAGCCACTCTGGGCAGTTTCTCACATATATAAAACACAGTAAAACATTAAACATTAAAAAAACCTTCCCTATCTTCAGATGTCTTCTAAAGGTTGTACAATGGTGCCTTGGTTCTTCAGCTTAATCTGTTCCAGGAGTCCGTCCGACTCCCGAAACCGTTTGAAAACCAAGGCGCAGCTTCCGATTGGCTGCAGGAGCATCCTGCACTCAGTTGGAAGCTGCCATCAGACGTTCGGCTTCTGAATAACATTCGCAAACCGGAACACTTACTTCCAGGTTTGCAGCATTCAAGAGCTGATTTGTTCGACAACTAAGCCATTCAGGAACCAAGTTACCACTGTATGGTTATTTATCTCCTTGGCTTGGAGGTTGCATAACTCCATACCCTCCAACATTTCTGCACTGAAAATAGGGACGTCCTAAGGAAAAATGAGGGATGCGGGTGGCGCTGTGGGTTAAACCACAGAGCCTAGGACTTGCTGATCAGAAGGTTGGTGGTTCGAATCCCCGTGAGCTCCCGTTGCTCGGTCCCTGCTCCTGCCAACCTAGCAGTTCAAAAGCACGTCAAAGTGCAAGTAGATAAATAGGTACCACTCCGGCGGGAAGGTAAATGGCGTTTCCGTGCACTGCTCTGGTTTGCCAGAAGCGGCTTAGTCATGCTGGCCACATGACCCGGAAGCTGTACGCCAGCTCCCTTGGCCAATAAAGCGAGATGAGCGCCGCAACCCCAGAGTCGGCCACGACTGGACCTAATGGTCAAGGGTTCCTTTACCTTAATCTAAGGAAAAATGAGACATTCCGGGATCAAATCAGAAACCGGGATGGCTTCTGTAAAACTGGGGCTGCCCCTGGAAAATAGAGACACTTGGAGGGTCTGGCTTCTTCCTATGTCCTGCCCTCTAACAGCCCCAGATCACTCTGTACCACACATGGCAATCCAGGACTATCTCAACCTGGCCCAGATCCCCCCAATTCAGCCCTATTTGTTTGGGGCTTCGGGACTCAGCTGAATCTGGTTCATGGGCTTAGTTTCTAGTTAACTGAGTCAATTACATTTGGAGCGGGAAACTGTTCCCCCCAAAGAGCGCATTATTTTAATGAATGTGAGATTTTTATTCACAGTATTTCCCATCTCTTACAATAACACCGTCACCAAGGGCAAATACGCATACCTGTTTTGCCGCATCTTTCCTGCTAATACTTCATGAATTGCTTGTTAGTAAGTGACATTTTATGTGCCAGATACCACCTGGGTGCCAATTTAAAAGCAAGCTCCCCAGTGCTGGATTGGAAAGGTTTAGAAGTTTGCATCATGTTCTGTGCTTCTTGTGCTACATCAATCTGCAGATCTCTGTTCTTTATTTTGACATAAAATGGATTATTCGCCCAACAGTTAAAAAAAAAACCCACAAACCTTGTTGTATATAGCAGGGAAATAAACTGGCCAGGGAGCCCAGCTCCATTTTGCAAGCAGTGGATCAGAACTAGTTAATTGGCAAAACAAAAGAAAATACTTTTCCTGATTCCAGATGAAAGTCACTGCAAACGCTGTTATCAGGGCAAATGCAAATCTCCTTATGCTGTAATTCTTGTTTAGACATCATCCCAGTTTTGTTTACAACATCACTGAACCTAGTGAGATGAGATTGTTTCGTGCCTGAGATTTGCTCTGCAAAAGCAGACATTGCAGAAAAAGCTAGCAGTAAAGTAATGGCCTTCACAACACAGGGGCATTCCCAGGTCCAGGGTGAAAATTACCCCCATTTTTCAGGGAGAATAAAGAGTAGGAATGGGGTGGGAGGGAATTAATGTACTTTGATTTTTATACTAATGTATCTAATGCACACTTTCCAAACAAATATATGAATTGAAACACCCAGAAATTCACACTTTTCTGAATTTTGTGATGCAGTTGTCCAAAAAATGCATACAAAAGTGTTTATACTGGGGAAAAGCATCCACAAAATGCTTATAGCAGTGAACACAAATGCATTGCCTTAGGGGAAATTGCTGGCAAACGTGCATGGTACGCAAAATTGTGTACAAATTGCATGCATTTGGAGGCATGAAAACTCAATTTTTTGTGCAGACTTACAAAAAAAGAAAAGAAAATCAAACTGATGGTGAAATTGGGAGAAGTGAAATCATGATGGGGAAAATCAAAAACTCCCAGAGCAACTTACAACATTTCCAAATATAAAACACTTCCACTCTTGTATGGGGCATTGCTCGGGAATTCTCAGCCCTCACCAAAAAAGAACCAGCACAGTTTTGGAATCAGTGGAGTTTTAAAAGGTTCAGTTCACCATCTTGATTCGACATGGCATCCAATCGCAGCCAAACATTGACCAAAAATCTTCTTGTCTCAGGAGTCATGCAAATTTGGTTATGATAGTTTAAGAGTTGTCCAGACAAGCGACTTTCCAACACACACACACACACAGCCTTTTAAAACCGTTCATATGTTAAATCTCTAAATAGTGTAGGAAAATGCAAACAGTAAAACAGTATTATGGGGAGAAATTAGATAAAAACAGGAAGTGGTTTGTAACAGGGATCCTAACAGATAAAGAATCTGGAAGGGAAATATATATATATATATACAAGATGTTTATATCAAAGAATAGATAGTGTTTCACATATTCGTGTCTCTGAGTGCACAGATCTGTGTGTATATCTTAAAGGGTTTAACACTGGTGGGCAAAGCTCCAGAACAATATTATCTGAGCCTGATGAGCTGAGGGATGCACTCTGTGAGCATGGTTCCCTAGGGAGGACAACACTTCATTACCACCACATTAGAGATCTGTTATGATAGCCAAGTATACTACATATTTAACTTTACTGCTAAATTAAAGTAAGAGGAGGGAAGAAACCAACACCTATTTTGTTAATTTTTCTTTGTTGCTTCTAATATCATTTTGCGGCTAGTATTCATGCGGCTAGAAAATTATGTCAAATTACTAGAAATCAGCAACTAATTTCCAGACACCCGGCTGACCCTGTTCCTGTTGTTTTTCCTAGCTCTGAATAGTCACACTGATGTTTTAAATCTGCTATCGTAAGTGCACAAAGGAACTCCTTGCTTAGATATCTTTAGAAAGGGATTGGACAGACTTGGGGAGCAAAGGAATGATAAACATTTCTTGGAAATGCTGGCTAAATGGAGCCTCCACATTCAAGCTCAATATACCTCTGATAATTGGATGCCACACAAAATACAAGACTATCAGAACAGCAGCTGGGGCAGAGCAACGGGAGCTCACCCCATTGCAGGGATTCACAGAAGATATCGCTGTGGTCTAAACCACTGAGCCTCTTGGGCTTGCCGATCGGAAGGTTGGCAGTTCGAATCCGCGTGACGGGGTGAGCTTCTGTTCCTCTGTCCCATCTCCTGCCAACCTAGCAGTTCAAAAGCACACCAGTGCAAGTAGCTGTGGCAGGAAGGGAAACGGCATTTACGTGCGCTCTGGCTTCCATCACGGTGTTCTGTTGCGCCAGAAGCAGTTTAGTCATTCTGGCCACATGACCTGGAAAAGCTGTCTGTGGACAAATGCTGGCTCCCTCAGCCTAAAAGTGAGATGAGCACCGCAACCCCATAGTCGCCTTTGACTGGACTTAACTGCCCAGGGGTCCTTTACTTTTACCTTTAACTGACAGTATGCAACTTCTAACCCCACTTCTTTTTGCTTAATAAAACTTTTCCTGTTTGTTTGATTGACTCCGGCTTGAGACTCTAATCTCTACATTTCCCCTCATACAAGTCCCCCACAAGGTAGCCCATGGTAAATTGTAGAAATTTGTGTAATTGGCACACAGTGAGGTGTGTGAGCTATACAGAATTGGGGGCAGTTAGTGGGGTGAGTCCACCACACTATTAATTGGTGCTAAAAGGTGGATCCACTACACCTGGCAAGTGCCCTGGGAAAAACCCAGGACATCCCATTTTTTTCACACAAGATTGTGGTGGCCATTTTGGGTGCCAAGCTCTCATGCTATGCTCTCGCCCTGTGGGGTGGGGGAGAAAGAGAGGCACAGGTCACATGACCCACCTGGGAGCGCATCCCGGAAGATGCACATCTTGGTTTGAGTCTCCAAAAGTTGGGCACTATGGCCAGGGCCGCATTTAGGTTTGATGAGGCCCTAAGCTACTGAAGGTAATGGGGCCCTTTATATGTCCAGCTGTCCTTTGTCAACAACAAATTGTGGCTGTTTTTCGTGTTGAACATATGCTATATGGTAATTTATGGACCTAATGGGTATCTAAAGCCATTTGCACATAACAAAATACAGTGGTACCTCTGGTTAAGTACTTAATTCATTCCGGAGGTCCGTTCTTAACCTGAAACTGTTCTTAACCTGAGGTACTACTTTAGCTAATGGGGCCTCCCACTGCTGCCACGCCGCTGGAGCACGATTTCTGTTCTCATCCTGAAGCAAAGTTCTTAACCCGAGGTACTATTTCTGGGTTAGCGGAGTCTGTAACCTGAAGCGTATGTAACCCGAGGTACCACTGTGTGTATTTTTTCGAAGTAATTGATATAGAAATGAGCAAACCAGTGATATTTTAGGGAGCAGGCTAGCAGGCGGGGCCCATTACTTACATCATAGGAGCCTACACAACACAAGCACTGTTGCTGTATGGAGGTTTTATTTTACAGTGGTGCCCCACAAGACGAACGCCTCGCAAGACGGAAAACCCGCTAGACGAAAGGGTTTTCCGTTTTGGAGGCGCTTCGCAAAACGAATTTCCCTATGGGCTTGCTTCGCAAGACGAAAATGTCTTGCGAGTTCCTGCGGGTTTTTCCCCCTTTCCCCCCCCTTTTCCTAAGCCGCTAAGCCGCTTATCAGCTGATCCGCTGATAAGCCGCTTAACAGCTGATCGCTAAAAGCCGCTAAACCGCTAATAGCGCTAATCCGCTAAGCTGTCAATGGGCTTGCTTCGCAAGATGAAAAAACTGCTATACGAAGAGCCTCATGGAACGGATTAATTTCGTCTTGCAAGACACCACTGTATTTGTTTTTTTATCTTATATTTTGGAACTGTACATCCATTTTTTTCCCTTTAATTTTTTGGGGGGCCCTCAAGAGCGTGGGTCCCTAAGCTATACCTTGTTTAGCCATAGCTGTCAACGTTTCCCTTTTTTAAACGGAAATTCCCTTATTCCGAATAGGATTCCTTGCAAGAAAAGGGAAAAGTTGACAGCTATGTGTTTAGCCTATATGTAAATCCAGCACTGGGTATGGCAGCCATCAATAGCCCTACCCTTCAAGAATTTGTCCAATCCTCCTTTGAAGCCATCCAAGATGGCGGCCACCGTTGGCTTCTGCGGGAACGAGTTCCACACTGTGGCGAAGCGCTTCCGCTGAATAGGGATGATGAAATGGAAATAGCCTTACCTAAAATAGCCACCACCTCATCGTCCTGTATGACTTCCAGGGATCCCGAGACGACGAAGCAGAGGGCGTCCACGCTTTCCCCCGCATGGTAGATGAGGTCTCCGGGGGCACAGTGGATTGTCTGGAACTCCACAGCCAGGGCCCTTAAGCAGCCGTCACTAGCTAGCCGAAAGGCCGGGTGCTCGTTGAAAACTTTCCGGTTAAGATGTACACAGATATCTGCTCTCATGTCTTTAGGACAAATCGAAAGGACCTGGGAAAAGAGTGGAAACATGGCAGTGATAGGGGAAAGGAAAAGCCAATATTCTGTCCTTGGGGTGGAGATTCCCCATCTGTGAATAATAATAATAATAATAAGAAGAAGAAGAAGAAGAAGAAGAAGAAGAAGGAGGAGGAGGAGGTCCCATTAGCTAAAGTGATGCTTCAGGTTAAGAACAGTTTCAGGTTAAGTACGGACCTCCAGAACGAATTAAGTACTTAACCCGAGGTACCACTGTACAATATGATCATTATATAATATATATATAATATAATATATATTATATTAATAATTAATAATATAATATATTATATTATATATTATATTATATAATAATCAGTATTATTATTATATTTATATTATTATATAATTAAATATACTATAATAATATTATATTATATTTATAACAATTACTGTTTATTACATTTATATCCTACTTTTCCTCCCAGGGGCTCAATGTGACATATATACTTCACCCCCTCCCTGTTTTATCCTCAAAACAACCCTGCGAGGTAGGCTAGGCTGAGAAGTAGTGACTTGCCCAAGGGCACCCAATGAATTTCATGGCTGAGTTGGGGTTCAAACCCTGGTCTTCAAGGTCATAGTCCAGCTCTCTAACCACTACACCACTCTGCCTTTTTGGCAATGAAATTCACGCCATGGAATTCATGGCAGAAGAAATACTTGAGCACAAGCCTTTGTTCCAGACCTGCTTACTTAGCTTCACATGTCTTCACACTGCGCCCTTATCACCAATCTCTTCCCCACATGCAAGACAATTCGGCTTCCTGAAGACAAGACTACAGGCTTGTTTATCTTTGATTTATCGCTTTACTCTAATGCCATTCGTACAGGGAGTCTATAAACATGAAATCTAATCAAACAGAAACCTTTTAGCAAATCAAGAACTCTCTTTCGCTGTTCTCAGTGGGTTAAGCTCTGCACATGTTGATATCGGTTATTTAAATTTGTCATCTGGGATGGGGTGAGACATGGCTAGGGATGGGTGAATATACCCTCTAAGGGTGCACAGTGTCAGGAGTTCAGTGTACACTTGAGTAGGACCCTGGCAGAGACACATGCCCAACTGGCATGTTCCCTCCCTGCTGGTCAATCGATTAGGAGCTTCAAAAGCTTTCTTCAGCCCAAACATCACAGCGACCGATGCCAACTGACACCGGCACACTTAGGGATCCGCAGAGTTTGCGCAACTTGCATGACAGACCTCAGCAACTCAGCATTTTGGCTAATCTACTTTATTTACATATAAACACACATGGAGCACTGCAACATGGCTCCCTCTCTCTCTAGCATCAGACAGCAAAGACAGAAAGAACAAAGGACAATAGTCCCACTTCACGGAACACAGCAACACAAACATCCTGTCTCCGTCACATCCCACACAGTGGAGTCAAAACATACAACGTCATGTGAAAGACAATAATCCCATGACTGCAATCATGGAGCAGGAATTCTAACACAGAGATGCCTCTGCACCCCATGTTGGTGACTCCTGATTTAAAATCTCATGCAGAATGCCCAAAGAGGGCGTTAGCAGCTATTCAATCCAAACGTCATCTTCCAAACGTCATCCATATTTCACAATTTAAACACTGTTTGGCAGTGGAACGGAGTCCCTTGGAGGATCATGTACTCTCCTTCACTGGAGGTTTTTAAGCAGAGGTTAGACGGCCATCTGTCAGGGATTCTTTAGTTGTGGTTCCTATTCTATGATTTTATGACCTTGCCTTTTACTGATTATTTAGCTTCTTTCTGGGATTCTTCCAGCCAAGTATAAAGTAAGCCTCACCAAGTCCAGTGGGGCTTAGAGAATGATCCCAAACATGGCTCACTGAGGGTGAGAACCGTGCCATCCTACCTTGGGGCTTTATTGAGCTGTGGGGCCACCACTTAAACTTCACCTCTTCCACAGAAGGTGGAATCTCTGGCACAGAGATTGAGCCCAGAGCCACTATATGACAGCAGTGGGGTCAGCTCAACCCCATGCCCTCCTCGCCCCTGGAAAGCCACAGAAAACCAGCACTAGCCTGTTTTCTCCTGCTCTGGAGAGTTGGACTCGAACCAACGGCTTCAAGTTACAAGAAAGGAGATTCCGACTCAACATCAGGAAGAACTTTCTGACAGTAAGAGCTGTTTGACAGTGGAATGGACTCCTTTGGAAGGTTGTGGACTCTCCTTCCTTGGAGGTTTCAAGCAGAGGTTGGATGGCCATCTGTCATGGATGCTTTCACTGAGATTTCTGCATTGCGGGGGGTTGGACTAGAGGGCCACTTATTATTGAGGGGAAGTGTGTGGAACAGGTCTCAGTGTTTCGATTTCTGGGAATGGAGTTGAGAGACAACCTAACCTGGGGAGAGAACAGCAAAGACCTGGTGAAGAGAGCACAGCAGAGGTTATATTTTCTGAGAATCTTCCGGAAAAACAATCTCTCAAAGGACCTGTTGATGGCATTCTACCATTGCACTGTGGAGAGCGTACTAACTTATGGTCTGTGCGTGTGGTTTGGGAGCTGCACGGCCAGGGAAAAAACAATGCTGTCCAAGGTTGTAAAGACTGCAGAGAGAATTATTGGGTGCACTCTTCCCACCTTAGATCAAATCTATGCTGCCAGGTGCCATAAGAAAGCGGCAAAGATAGCACATGATAGTACACACCCCGGAAATGATCTCTTTCAGCTTCTGCCTTCTGGAAGAAGGTATAGGGTTATAAAGACCAGGACTAGCCGTCTGAGAAACAGTTTCTACGCTAATGCAATTCTGGTTCTAAACGCAGCATAAGGGGTCTCTGTAGTATAGTGTATTTTAAAATGGGGTTTTAGATTTTTTTTAGGGGTTTTTGAATGTTTTATGTAGTCTTATGTAGTTTTATGTAGTTTTGTGGTAGTTTTATGTAGTTTTTATGTAGTTTTATGTAGTTTTTCAATTTCATTGTTCCGTAAGGGACAATGACAATAAAGATATCGTATCGTATCGACCCTCAGGTCCCCTCCAACTCTACCATTCTATGATTCTACAGTAGACACTCGGGTTGCGAACGTGATCCGTGCGGGAAGCACGTTCGCAACCCGCAGCACTGCATGTGCACACATGAGGGTTGCAATTCGGTGCTTCTGCGCATGTGCAAGCACCAAAACTCAGAAGTAACCAGTTCTGGTACTTCCAGGTTCAGTGCGGTGCGCAACCCAAAATCGCGCAACCCGAAGCGCCTGTAACCCGAGGCATGACTGTATTTCCACCTGCCCATTTGGCAGGAGGAAACAGGAGGTCAATGACGGTGGAATGAGATTGGCATCTCTCCACAGGCAGTGGTCTGTGGGATTGTCAACACAGGCTGGCAAGGCTGGCAGAGGGACAACTCCACCCAGCCCAACCCCAGCCCAGCACAAAGGGCAATGCATTGCTCTGTTACTCCCTGAGAAGTGCATTTAGGATTATATTGTAAAATATCACTGGAGAAAGGCCTTTAACAGCTCTTGTTATCCTTTTCATGCTGCCATAAAGAGCTCTAGTGTGTTGAGAGAGAGAGAGAGAGAGCATGAATGTGAGGGAAGAATCCTGATGCGCTCAGATATCTTAGTAGTGTCATCACTGCAAACGGCGTTCCTTTTTGTAGATACAATAGTGGCACTTTCATCATGTTCTCCAGCAGTTGGGGAGGCGAGACCTCCACTGCGCCGAAGAAAAAAGCCAGCTAAATCCATCAGGAAGAATCCAGTAATTAACCGAAGTGACGAGCCAAAAAGGTTCTATTTGCGCAGCCAGCCTTAAGCCATCTCCAACTGAAGACACAGAGAAAGAGAGGTGGCCCCTCTAAAGAACAAGGGAACAAAGGCCTAGCCCCAGGATATGTGCTTGATTTTTTTTAAAAAATGCCGTTTTTGGAAATGGATTTGGCTTTTCAAAAGGGAGCAGAAGAGATAAGTGGAAAACAGTGTATGCTTCAATTAAAAAGGCAAGGACTCTGAACCCAGGATCCTCCTTTCACATAAGCAGTGGTGTGGAGTGAAGTAGAGTGAACATTACAGTTGGGCTGGGATGATCTGTGTTATTCAATATACTCCAGGGGAATCACACATACTTTGAATTCTCTGCATAGGCTGGGATGCTAGCCTAGCCTTCTCCCTAGTTTTCAGCATGGGGGAAATCTATCTCATTGGGGGAGCAGTTCAGAGCATCTCCCCCAGCAAACTAAGAGGGTGCAGGCCCAACAAAAGGGACAACTTCACCAAGTTCTTCCCACTGTCTAATCCGGGAAGGAGAATCTGTAACCTTCTGGTTGGACTCCGAAATCATGGACAGTAGTCATCCATGATGGGTGCTATGGTCTTGTAATGCAGTGGAACCTTGGTTCTCAAACGGCTTAGTTGAGGAACAAATTGGAACCCGAACACCGGAAACCCAGAAGTAAACGCCTTGGTTTGCAAACTTTTTTCGGAAGCCGAATGTCCAATGCGGTTGTCGGCTATTGTTTCCGGGGCGCCTGCACCAATCGGAAGCCGTGCCTTGGTTTTCGAACATTTTGGAAGTCAAACGGACTTCCAGAACGGATTACGTGCAAGAACCAAGATAATACTGTATTTGAAGGACCACAAGTTCCCCATCTATGCTGTGAATTTTAGGTATGCCTACCAATGCTCTGTCATCATTATGCAATGATTCTTCTGTCAGCCCATGAAGGGGGGTGGGGTGGAGGAGGGTGAAAGGAAGGCACAGTCGGATCAAGTTTGCATATGCTAATTTATAAGTAGATGCAGATGGGTGCAAATTTAGACTATAAGTCAAATTGGATGTGATGCACCGTTGTCTTGCCTTGGTAATTGTCAGAGTCACCCGTGGTCCCAGCTCACAAGAGACCAAAGTCCAGTCCGGCTTATGTACAAAAGCTTTTATTGAAGAACATTCTTAGCTTCGCATCCGAGCTCCGTGACTCTACGTCTGTTACGCTTAGACCGCTGAAGTCCCCTCTGAGTCAGTACCGCCTCTACACCAGTTTAAGAGGCTTGTACTGGTCCACCTCTTTCTCTCTTTCCTTTTCCGCAGGGTCTTTCTGCCCCCCTGTGTTCTCTCCCTTCGGGACTCTCCAGAGGCTGAATCCTCTGCCGCCTCCTGCCCCCTCCTTCGGGCTTTGGGACCAGGCTCCTCCCCAGGACTCTCTTCATTTCCGCGCGCCTCCCATTTTGAACTTGGCGCGCGTACGTTGCTCCTGACCTTCCCTTCGACAGTTACACTGCTCTCGATACTACTTTCCTCCCCTTCCAGCAGGACGTCTTGCCCTGATCTCCTTCCCCTCTCTGCTTCCTGTTCTGCTCCTTCTGACACACTGGTCACTCCACCCCCTTCACTCCGTTCCGGCGGAGCAGCCGGTCCCGATCTCCAACTCCCACTGGGGGTTCCCCCTTCGTTTCCCTGCTCCTGACTGCTTCCCCCTCTAGCTCCCCTTGGCTTGACCAGAGGGGCTCCCTTTTGGGAGTCCTCCGATTCACTGGACGGACTCATGGACAATCTTGGGTCATTGTCGTCCTCTTCCTCGTCACCCTGGAATCCTTCCCCCTCGCTCTCTGTCTCCTCCCTCATCTGCGCCTCTCTCCCTGAACCCCTGACAGTAATAGACTGAATGAGTGTCAATCCAGATAAGACCAAGGCACTGTTAGTGGGTGGTTCCCCAGACTGGATGGATGGGAAGTTGCCTGCTCTTGATGGAGTTACACTCCCTCTGAGTGTATCCAGCTTCTGGGTCCATTGCTGTTGCTTGAGGCTCAGGTGGCCTCAGTGGTGCAGAGAGCCTTCCATCAGCTTTGGCTGGTGGCCCAGCTACGCCCCTATCTGGACAGGGACAGCCTAGCTTCTGTTGACTTTGCTCTTGTAAACTCTGGTAACCTTAGAAAATTTCCATGTGTATATGGGACTGCATCTGAAGACAGTTTAGAAACTCCAGCTTGTGCAGAATCTGACAGCCAGGCTGCTCACCGGGGTTACATGGTTTGAGCATATAACAGCAATCCTGGCCTGATTGCACTGGCTGGGCCCAACTCAAAGTGATGGTTTTGATCTATAAAGCCTTAAAGGGCTCAGGACCACAAGATCTCAAGAACCGCTTCCCCCCATATGAACCTACCTCAGGCATAGGCAAACTCTAGCCCTCCAGATGTTTGGGACTACAATTCCCATCGTCCCTAGCTAACAGGACCAGTGGTCAGGGATGATGGGAATTGTAGTCCCAAACATCTGGAGGGCCGGAGCTTGCCTATGCCTGGCCTACCTGGACCCTGCAAAAATCATCTGAGGCCCTTCTTTGTGTGCCTCCTCCCTGAAAGGTCCGGACAGCAGGAACACGAAAATGGGCTTTTTCTATGGTGGCTCATTGCTTGTAGAATGCTCTCCCCAGGGAACCTCGCCTGGTGCCTTCACTTCATGTCTCTTCTCTCAGGCCTTTGGCTAATTAAACAATCTATAGCCTTTTAAACGGGGAGCGGGGTATTGTTTTGGTTTGTTACTATGTTATATATCTTTTTGTTTCTATATTGTAACCCCCCTATGATCTTTGGATAAAGGGCGGTATGGAAATTGTAATAATAATAATAATAATAATAATAATAATAATAATAATAATAATAGCATCACATCCTAGTAGGATAGGCTGTGACCAGGTGACCTGCTCAGTCTATGGTCCAGCTGTTCCTTGTGTAGATTCACAGCCTCAATCGCCACTCACTAAATTCCTTATCTTTAAACCAGACATGGACTGGGTATGCCTTCAAACAGACAGCACTTTCAAATAGAGAGATGTCCTCCTTAAAGAAGGACACACAACCACTGTGCTCTTGCTTCAAAGAAAACCCAGAAAATCCTGTTTCGATTCCTCTTAGCCTTTCTATCCTATACATTATCAGCTAATAACGTGGATAATGTGAACTGTGAATGATATTGTTTTCGAAAGGACGCCTCTCAGCATCCCTGGGGTTGGCCCAGTGAAAGATGCTGTCTTTAACCACTCTATTGCTCTCTGCAGTTGTTTCGCCACTGTATGAGTCTAGAAGAACCACATAAATGTCTGGGTATTGGATAGATGCTCTCCCCAAACCGGGGTGTTATTAGCTTTCTACTAAATTACAGAATTAAGCATGCGGCATGACGCCTCTTTTCACCCAGTGGAATCCTATTTCATCGCAACAACCAACAACGAACTGGCTACTGCCTTTGCTCCTTCGCTGCTCGATTCCAGAAGACTAGGAGTGCATGGTTTTCAAAGACCAGTTATTGAGGCTATCAAAAAGGCTGTCATGTAACAAATCTGAAGCACAATGATCATAGCCAGTGACTGTACCTTGTTCATGCACAAAATGTGTAAAATATAAGCCGCTCTGAAGGTGGTGGAAACCTCATCCCCAGAGCTTTCACACACAAAAAACGGTAAGAGCCCTAACACATCAAATCAACAGCCTTTCTAGTTCAGAATCCCACCTACCCCCCAGCAGATAATCAGGTGCTTAATGTGAAACCAGAAGCAGAGCAGAATCACAACAGTTTTTTCCTGCTCATGACTGCCAGGGATTGGTGCCTGTGAGCCTGCAAAGGATGGTGAAGAAATCCGATTCAGCTTGTGTTTAAAGGTGAACCTACCTAAATAATACTTTCCAAAAGAAGACGAGAATCGAAACGCAGCCATACTTTGCAATTCACACTTCTTTGAATTTTGCAATACAGTTCTCAGACCAAAAAAAAAAAAAAGTATAGGTATGGGGAAAGGGTGAGGATATTGGTGGAAATAATAGGCAACAATGCATTATGCTAGGGGGAACTGATGGCAAAAATGTGCACGTTAGTAAAAAGTGTTAATTAGGAGACATTTGCAATGAACTGCTGATGAATTTTCATGGGAGTTTTGAAATAATAACAATAATAATCACAAATTACTGCAGAAACATGGAGAAGTGAATTGTTGTTGTTGTTTAGTCATTTAGTCGTGTCCGACTCTTCGTGACCCCATGGACGAGAGCACGCCAGGCACTCCTGTCTTCCACTGCCTCCCGCAGTTTGGTCAAACTCATGCTGGTAGTTTTGAGAACAGTATCCAACCATCTCATCCTCTGTCGTCCCCTTCTCCTTGTGCCCTCCATCTTTCCCAACATCAGGGTCTTTTCCAGGGAGTCTTCTCTTCTCACAAGGTGGCCAAAGTATTGGAGCCTCAGCTTCACGATCTGTCCTTCCAGTGAGCACTCAGGGCTAATTTCCTTCAGAATGGATAGGTTTGATCTTCTTGCAGTCCATGGGACTCTCAAGAGTCTCCTCCAGCACCATAATTCAAAAGCATCAATTCTTCGGTGATCAACCTTCTTTATGGTCCGGCTCTCGAAGTGAATTATAGGTTGATAAAATGAGAAACGGGGGGGGGGGGGGGCTGAAGATGACAGATCCACCCACCCCTAGATCTTGGTGGAAGTACACAACCATCATAACTAGTAGCAATTGATTGTTGTATTCTGTTTGTCTACCTTGTCCCTCTTTTATAGCCACCTCTCTCTATATATAAGAGAGAGATCCATTTGACTCAGAAGTCCCCTGTGTGTATAGTGGGGGGAAATGCTACCTTATTATGGAGTGGCCTCGTTTTCTTTCTAAACAGACCAAGTTTGTTATTAGTACATACGATGATTTTAAGGCTTTGGTAAATGCACTTTGACTAAATGGATCAATACATGCGTGGTACTTGAAGGAAAACCTGGAAACAATCAATGGCGGGGTGGGAAAAAGAGATACCATTTTGCCTCTGTTGAGAAAGCAAGCTTCAAATCCCCAAGGAGATGCATCTCACATTGTTTGCCTTTTCCTCTGGCATTTTCTTAACACAGGCAGTTTAAGATAAGCTTCCAGACCAGCTGAAAAGAGCTCAGCAGGGAACAGGGATGATAAACAGAAAGGTGTGGGACGGTTTGCTGGGAGGACCAGCACAAAGACGTTTGTAGATTAGGGCTGTGTACTAGAGTGACAAGCCTCTGCTAAAAGGCTTTGCCCTGTCCCAATTACCTTTTGTCTCCACGGTCTGCCTTCTGGGTGGCTTAGCAAATGCTACAGAATTGGTTAAATGCAGTTAATGAGAGAGACACGGGGGCAGCGTAATTAACACCAGTCAACTCCACTGAAAGCTTGAATCGGCCATGCTAAAAGCAGGGTTGCAAAACAGACACTCACCTTGTGCCCTGTCCTGAGTCACCACAGGCGACCAGGCCAGGATCTGCTGCACTGTCTCTTTTGAATATGGGTGACACCTGGCTTGAGAGCAGTACATGTGAAAAGGATCTAGGAGTCTTGGTTGACCACGAACTCGACATGAGCCAACAGTGTGACGCGGCAGCTAAAAAAGCCAATGCAATTCTGGGCTGCATCAATAGGAGTATAGCATCTAGATCAAGGGAAGTAATAGTGCCACTGTATTCTGTTCTGGTCAGACCTCACCTGGAGTACTGTGTCCAGTTCTGGGCACCACAGTTCAAGAAGGACACTGACAAACTGGAACGTGTCCAGAGGAGGGCAACCAAAATGGTCAAAGGCCTGGAAACGATGCCTTATGAGGAATGGCTAAGGGAGCTGGGCATGTTTAGCCTGGAGAAGAGGAGGTTAAGGGGTGATATGATAGCCATGTTCAAATATATATAAGGATGTCACATAGAGGAGGGAGAAAGGTTGTTTTCTGCTGCTCCAGAGAAGCGGACACAGAGCAATGGTTCCAAATTACAAGAAAGAAGATTCCACCTAAACATTAGGAAGAACTTCCTGACAGTAAGAGCTGTTCGACAGTGGAATTTGCTGCCAAGGAGTGTGGAGGAGTCTCCTTCTTTGGAGGTCTTTAAGCAGAGGCTTGACAACCATATGTCAGGAGTGCTCTGATGGTGTTTCCTGCTTGGCAGGGGGTTGGACTCGATGGCCCTTGTGGTCTCTTCCAACTCTTCTATGATTCTATGAATAGGAATTGGACCTTCCTAAGCTTGTAAGCCAGTTTTTGTTTTGTTTTGTTTTGTTTTGTTTTGTTTTGTTTTGTTTTGTTTTGTTTTGTTTTGTTTTGTTTTGTTTTGTTTTGTTTGTTTTGTTTTGTTTTGTTTTGTTTTTAAATGCAGGACAAGACAAGAGAAAACGTGCTGAAATTAGGCCCGTAACCTTCATGCGTTCTGCTTACGCACATTTTCATGAGACTCAAGTAATAAGGACATAACGTCCAGTGCTGAGGGCCTTCTGGCAGTTCCCTCACTGCGAGAAGCCAAGTTACAGGAACCAGGCAGACGGCCTTCTCGGTAGTGGCGCCCGCCCTGTGGAATGCCCTCCCATCAGATGTCAAAGAAATAAACAACTATATCACGTTTAGAAGACATCTGAAGGCAGCCCTGTTTAGGGAAGCTTTTAATGACTGATGTCTTAATGTATTTTTAATCTTTTGTTGGAAGCTGCCCAGAGTGGCTGGGGAAACCCAGCCAGATGAGCGGGCTATAAAGTTGTTGTTGTTGTTGTTGTTGTTGTTGTTGTTGTTGTTGTTGTTGTTGTTGTTGTTGTTATCTGCATCCTCTGTGTGCTTTCACATGAGATCTAGTATTCGAAAGGAATAGCCAAAGTGCTCAAAAGCCATTGGAGACGAGCCCATGTCCATGTGGCATGCCATATGCTAGGCGATGGGAAACCTTTGGCCTTCCAGATGTGGCAGAACTACAGCACGCATCATCCCTGGCCATGGGCCCATGCTTGCTGGGCTGATGGGAATTGTAGTTCAGTCACATCTGGAGAGCCAAAGGGTCCCCACACCTGCGCGCATCTATAGGATAAGGTCCCTATTTGTCCAGTTGTATGGGTCCAGGGTGCCGCAAATTGTGGACCTCTTCAAAATTGGTTACCACCACCATTGCTTGGGACCAGCGCCGGCTTGTCCTCCAATGGTGATGGCACTGATGGGGGAAATAGGGACTTTCTAGGATCAAATCAGAAGCCTAGATGCGCTTTCGCAATTCCGGGATTGTCCCTGGAAAATCGGGACACTTAGAGGGCATGCAGTCCCCAAATTAGCATCTTCTCTGCTCTTTGTGGGAACACAGGCAGCATTTCTGTCTCCTTACCCAATGCCAATGTGCTTTAAACAAACTGCAGATGTTGCATACTGGGTACCCACCTCAAAGGATCAGAACTCTTGGGTGTGAATATCATCAATATAATCATTCTGAGATTAAAGGAGCAGCTGTAAATGCTCTTAAAATACGCCAGGGTGTTTGATGCCATTTAATCCTGAGTTGATCCAAGAACAGGCTGAAACCTCTTTGCTCCCACGCGAAACCTGAAATGGCGCCCCGATATACAAAGCCTGGTTTAATGAACCGCTTGACTAGATCTGATTGGAATAATCTCATGTAGAGCTTGTCAAGACTGCTGTATTTCTGGAGAGAGGTATTTTCGCCTTCTTTAATTGCGCAAATCAATGAAAACTTTTCTTGGGGGCAGGGGAGAAACTAATGGAAACCGCAACCCAAATTATAACTATTATTACATTTATGTCCCGTCTTTCTGCCAGGGAGGACAAAGTGTCATACAAGGTTCTCCCCCCCTTCTCCACCCCCCAACTGTTTCATTCTCACAACAATCTAGTGAGGTAGGTTAGACTGAGAACTAATGACTGCCCAGGGGTGCCAACTTGAATAAAATATGGGGGGAAAGGTAAGCCCCACCCACATATAAATGATCACAAGACACAAAACAGGCACACCATTTGAATGGCAATGCCCACCAGCTTTAGGGGGAGGTCTCCAATATTTTATTAGCATTTATTAATTAAATTTATTAGTCACTTTTTTGCCGCAGGCAACTCAAAGCATCTTACTAACATTGCATATGCACATTTAATGTACATATGCATTTAATGCTAGGTGTGGAGGGAAATATGTGTAGTACGCAAGAATTGTTTACATTTTTAGTGGAACCCAGAGATGTGGGTGGATTCACTTCTCATGTAAATTAAGGAGCAAGATGAGCATTGGAGGTGAAAGACCCTGGAGATGTGCTCAGTATCGAGCGTTTCAGAAAAGTCCATCCTTCATCTTTATGTACCTTAGCATCACCAAAGCCCGACAGCATGGGTAGGCAAACTAAGGCCCAGGGGCCGGATCCGGCCCAATTGCCTTCTAAATCTGGCCCGCAGACGGTCCGGGAATCAGCATGTTTTTACATGAGTAGAATGTGTCCTTTTATTTAAAATGCATCTCTGGGTTATTTGTGGGGCATAGGAATTCGTTCATTCCCCCCCCCCAAATATAGTTTGGCCCCCCACAAGGTCTGAGGGACAGCAGACCGGCCCCTCTGCTGAAAAAGTTTGCTGACCCCTCCACTGCCCGACAGCAATCAAGAAGCCCAAAGCAGGGGGGGGGGGAGAGAATCTTTATCTGGACTTAACATTTTGTTGCTAGCAGTGAGCTCCCTTAATTGAAAATGTTGGCTGAGCAACCACTGTTTGCAGTTCTCTGTGTAACGACCTATTTTCCCGTGTAACCCATTAATTTTTCAACTGCTGTCAAGTGTGTTTCAATTAAAAACCAAGGAATTTAAATCCAAGATGAGTATTCCCCTCTCCCCCACCCTACCCCCGTTCCCAAGAATTGCTGTAAATATTATTATGGCCGCTTAAGAGATCTTATCTGAAGAGTGCTTTTCTGGCACTCGTCTCCTTTTTCAGCAGGCCACTTCAGGCACTACATTCTTAAGACGTGTCAAGTGCACACTTAAGGAAGAGAATGCAGACAGCATCTGTTAGCAAAGAATTGAGTCCTCCTATGTATGCAGATGACACAACCTTGATGGCAGAAAGTGAGGAGGAATTAAAGAATCTTTTAATGAGGGTGAAAGAGGAGAGTGCAAAATATGGTTTGAAGCTCAACATCCAAAAGACAAAGATCATGGCCACTGGTCCCATCACCTCCTGGCAAATAGAAGGGGAAGTAATGTAGGCAGTGAGAGATTTTACTTTCTTGGGCTCCACGATCACTGCAGATGGTGACAGCAGCCACGAAATTAAAAGACGCCTGCTTCTTGGGAGAAAAGCAATGACAAACCTAGACAGCATCTTAAAAAGCAGAGACATCACCTTGCCAACAAAGGTCCGTATAGTTAAAGCCATGGTTTTCCCAGTCGTGATGTATGGAAGTGAGAGCTGGACCATATAGAAGGCTGATTGCCGAAGAATTGATGCTTTTGAATTCTTGTGCTGGAGGAGACTCTTGAGAGTCCCATGGACTCTCCATTCTGAAGGAAATCAGCCCTGAGTTCTCACTGGAAGGACAGATCGTGAAGCTGAGGCTCCAATACTTTAACCACCTCATGAGAAGAGAAGACTCCCTGGAAAAGACCCTGATGTTGGGAAAGATGGAGGGCACAAGGAGAAGGGGACGACAGAGGACAAGATGGTTGGACAGTGTTCTCGAAGCTACCAGCATGAGTCTGACCAAAGTGCAGGAGGCAGGGGAAGACAGGAGTGCCTGACGTGCTCTGGTCCATGGGGTCACGAAGAGCCGGACACGACTAAACAACAACAGCAACATGTATGCTTGTTGAGGAGCCTGAATAAGCTGCAGATCCCTGTTGAGAATGCACAGATATACGAGGGGCTGCTGCTTGCCAGCCCCACCTACCCCCTCTCCCTTGCAAGACCCCAAACCCCCTTGCCAAATGCCTACCCTTTGCATCTCACCCAGACACCGCAATTTTCAGCCATGCAAAGAAAATCCTGGTATCCCGCTAAGCAGGGAACCTGACACCTATGTGCTGCCTACACTGCTGAAGGCAGTTTACGTCTGAATACCAGTCTCTGGGAATCTGGCCGCTACTGTATTATGACCGACGACTAAGAACCAAACATGCAACACTAAACAGGAAGCTGCATAGACACAGCACACCTGGTATCCTCAACTGGTGTTACAGGGCTTTTGCCCTGCTATTTGAACAGGTTTAAACAGATCAGAGCATCTACAAGGCTGCATCCCATTTGGCTCAGGTGTTGAGTCAAATGCAGGTCTACCTAGTCTAAACCGAAAACTCACACGCCGACTCTCTTGCCTCTGGACAAGCGTACAGCCAGGTGCTATTTTAAGAAGACACACTTTCTCCGTGACGTATTGGACAGCCGTTATTTTTAAACCCTCACGTTCCCATACGATTATCATTTTCTGTCGCCATAGGAACCTTGCTGCAAAGGTTTAAATATAGCATCTCCCCCCCCCCTTCCACCCCCCAGGGATATACAATTCTTCGCTACTCCTTTTCTTATTTGGTTTGTAAAGGAGGGAATTAAACTTCTCATAACGGAAGACATTACTGCCTGCAATGTAGCAGGTGAGGCTGGGGTAAAGAATGCTATATAATATAATAAATCCCACTGCACAGATCGAGATGAGTTTCTTGTTTGAGACATCCACTGACTGCAGATGCGGCAGAGCTTATGGCAGGGCTAACCAACACAATGTTCTTCAGATGCCGGGGACTACAACTCCCATCAGCCCCAGCCAGCAGGGCCAGTGGTCAGGGAGGGATGGGACTTGTAGTCCATTTGGAGGGCATTTCATTGGCTCCCAATAGCCCATGGTCCCAAGACTTGCAGAAGAAAAATCCTGCTACATATTGCACTGCGGTTATTGACCTTATCCAACGGTTGAGAAAAGATAAATACGCTGATGTATTTGTTTAAGCATCATGGAGCTGGGAAGTAAAAGGCGATAGTTAGAAAGGCCACAGAGAATATATATGAAATCCAATATTTCAAAGAAGGAAGAAACAACTAGAAGCAGGGCTTAATATCCACCAGGAGCAAAGCAGTGGCACTAAAGGGAAAAATATGCAAAGTAATTTGATAAAGGAAAAAGGATTCAGGATATTAAAGAGAGATTGTTCTTTTAAAGGATCAGTATAGTGAGTTCTGAACCAAACACCGCCCAACTTCTGCTATGCAGTAATAATTTTTGCAGAAGCAACAGTACCTGAGAAGTTCAACAAACTAGGTAATGTGATATCTTTTTCTCTCTCTTTTGCTTTAGTGCTGCATTTATTTTCATTAAATGAATTTTGTACCCATTTGTAAAAAAAAAAAAAAAATCAGTCTGACTTTCACATTTATTCATTAGCCCCATGGTGGGGGACCTCTGACCGCTAGTGTAATTAGGCTAAGTGGAGTCCTAATAGGACCCATGACACCAGTTTCCCCCAAACCACACCCTCCTGCCCAATACCTGATGTCGTATGTGACACTTCCTGTATTGCATGGGAACTCCCTAGTGCAGCCAATGGGCTTGCTCTCAGCACCGATCAGCTGATGAACACTGAGGGAGAGTCCCTTTGAAGTGTGTTTGCTCTGCCCATCAGCTGATTGGTGCTGTGACCTGTACCAGTTAATTATGCACTTAAACAGTTTGCATATCTTTGCTTATCTTCCATAATTCTGCTTTTGCCAATCAAGGAGGGAGTAGCAAAATATGAAGCCCTTTTGCACAACCAGCTGCTGGATTTTTTTAGAGAAAATTCTTCTGCGGTTTTACTAAATATTACCCATACACTTTGAGGCTTACCTTCTCAGTTTTAAGGACTTGAATGTTGATGTTTTAAAAAAGGAAGGAAGGAACTAACAAACAAACGAACTCAGGCTGTTACCAACTGATTTTAATGCCAATTACTGCAATTGTGTCATGCTATCATGGGTATACAGAACACAGACCATTCTACCCTTTAAAAAAAACAAGTATGCATCATAGTAACATTATTTAATGAATAAGAATGGGATTCTGAATTGTTACACCTCTCCTTCTGCTCTGAAAATGCACATTGGCTTAACGTGACCAGCCACTGGGGTTTCACACTCACACTCACAAACACACACGTATCGTACCTTCTCTGTGTCGATTCCTTTGGACATTGACCAGGTGGAGACAATATAATCCATGACTCGTTCGCTAAGGCCTTTGGGGACTTGGTACAACTTTAAGAAATCTCTCACATTGTTCAGCATCTCATGGTAGCGGTTGGTGTTGGCGTACATCTGTTGGAAAATTGTGGTGACGTTCCCAAAAATAGTTGCATAAAGGAGAGCTGGAAAAGAGCAAGAAGCAGAATTAGAAGCGCTAAGCGGTCGGCGTTCACATAATATGCCCAAGCCGTGCTCCTTGTTTTACCAGGTGCACTGAGCAGCAAAGCTCCATCTATGCCAGTCACGCCCGCCATCTTGGCCTCCCAGAGAGCTGTGCCTCTAGAACCATGCAGGACTTTTGGAAACATGGTTGGCAGGTATGACCATGTGGGCCTTTGCTTTACACTATGCCCCACACTGTCAACAAAAGTTAAAAGGAAAAACACTGTGATTGTGATGGCTGTGATGGCCAACATGACTATGCTCTGCCTCCATGGTCAGAGGCAAAGATGCTTCTGAATGCCAGCTGCTGGAAGCCACAGTGGGGCAGACTGCTCTTGAGCTCAAATTCTGCTTGAAGGTTTCCCATTTGGCCACTGTGAGAACAGGAGGCTGGGCCACATGGGCCATTGGTCTGATCCAGCAAGGATCCTCTTATGTTCTTATGACTGCCATCACCATGAAATCACCTGGCAAAGGGGAAGAGAGGGGAAGGCTTTCAGGGAGGTGCATAGGCACCTAAATGTTAGGATTTTTATCTATCCGAGCTGCTCCAGCAGTGGTACTATGTTTTGTGTACATCATGTCAGTGTCTGAGTGAGCGTGAGACAGGAAGTCTGAGTACTGTTGGAAGTTAGTTGGAAGTTAGTTTTACTTCTGTTTGTGGCACATTTCTGTACAGAGAGCACACATGTACTGATGGAGTCTCTGTATTATAAGCCTGTAAATAAAGTAGTTTAGAACCATGATTGAGTCTTTCTTCTGCTAGGATATGCCAGAAGACTAGCGTGCTCTTCTCAGGAGAGAAGGGTCGCTTATTACTGGTCTCTCTGGACTGAGGGAGATTTACAGCCAGAGAGGACCCCTGGATAGACACTTGGGAAGTTGGCAGCCTTCCCAGGGTGTGTTTCCAACACGAAATTCTAATTTTTTGAGCGGGAGCTCAATTGGGCTAACTTAACCTCACAGCAACCTCCCCTCCCGAAATCACGCACACAAACAAAGCACATTGCAACCAACCATGCTGGGGACCCTCTGATCTCCCTGCTGGAGCCCGAGGGGCCCTCCCCTGCCTCTCTCCACCTGGCTTGGGGCGGGGCCTGACAGGCTCCAGAAAGGACTGCTGCTGCTGTTGCTCGACAGAGAGGGCTCCTTTTAAAAACTGTTTTTATTTTTTATCTATGCCATTTTAAATTGTAATTGATATTAATGTTGTATTTTTAGTTTTAGATTTTATGATTTATGTGGAAATTGTTTTCCATTTGGTTGTGTACCTTTTGACGCGGGTGGTGCTGTGGGTTAAATCACAGGGATGTGGGTGGTGCTGTGGGTTAAACCACAGAGCCTAGGGCTTGCCGATCAGAAGGTCAGCGGTTCGAATCCCCGCGATGCGGTGAGCTCCCGTTGCTCAGTCCCTGCTCCTGCCCACCTAGCAGTTCAAAAGCACGCCAGTGCAAGTAGATAAATAGGTACCGCACCAGTGGGAAGGTAAACAGTGTTTCTGTGTGCTGCTCTGGTTCACCAGAAGTGGCTTAGTCATACTGGCCACATGACCCGGAAGCTGTATGCCGGCTCCCTCGGCCAATAAAGCGAGATGAGAGCTGCAACCCCAGAGTTGTCCGCAACTGGACCTAACGGTCAGGGGAACCCTTTACCTTTACCTATGATGGTAATTATGTAAATCTTGTTGTGTTGTAAGCTGCCTTGAGCATTGTTTTAACTATGGAAAGGCGGCATACAAATAAAATGATGATGATGATCTCTTGCCCTCCACCAGCAAAATCAAGATACCAACCCATGTGACACTAACACAAACGCTCGGCTCATATATTACAAAAAAGAATGGAAGTTTATTGTCCTCCCCCATGCCTGTTTCCTCCCTTTGTCTCTCCAATTATCTTCCCCCACCAACTCCATGCTACCCACATCAAAAATTTCTCAAACTGAATATAACTGACCGCCATGAAGGACTCTATGATTTGAAAACATAGACACTGGATGTACTCTTGTTGCTCATGAAAATATTTTAATAAAAACATAAAAAACAGCAACCAGGTGACCTATCCCCCCTCAGAAGCGAAAGACAACATGTATCAATGTGTAGTGGACAAACTGGTGCCATGTGAAAGGTTTAATCATCTGAGCCATTACAGATACACCTGACTGCTGAGACGTATTGGGAACCACCATGCAAAGACTTTCAGTCATTTCTAAAACCTGCAGCTGTAATTCCACTGGAATTGTTGGAAGAGTCAAGCAAATGTCACTGAAATTAATGGAAAATGTTTAGGGCTGAACAACATCATGGTGGAACATTATTTTCCCTGAAAGGGTGGGGGGGTGGTTATGAGGGAGCATGCATATATAAACTCTGCTATTTTTGAATTAGCTTTGCTTGAAAGTGGGCACTCTGGCTGGTACATAGCGACGTGTGTTAAACTCTGTTTATTTAAAATGCTGCCTGCCTGTTATAAAAGCTGCCCTATTTTTCCATCTCCCGGCGTTGATCAGATTTCTGCAGACCTGAATGCGCTGTAATTTTCAAGTCACAGCAGAAAATCCGCTACAATCCTGGCCCAAAGACCTGCAGGCATCCCAATGAAATAATCAGGACTCGCTCCCAAGGGTGCAAAGGCGAAGATGCAACACGTTTATTTGATTTGTATTTCATTTTTCATTGAGTCCAGTTTTATGTTGTTGTTGTTGTTTAGTCGTTTAGTCGTGTCCGACTCTTCGTGACCCCATGGACCAGAGCACGCCAGGCACTCCTGTCTTCCACTGCCTCCCGCAGTTTGGTCAAACTCATGTTTGTAGCTTCGAGAACACTGTCCAACCATCTCGTCCTCTGCCATCCCCTTCTCCTTGTGCCCTCCATCTTTCCCAACATCAGGGTCTTTTCTCTTCTCACGAGGTGGCCAAAGTATTGGAGCCTCAGCTTCAGGATCTGTCCTTCCAGTGAGCACTCAGGGCTGATTTCCTTAAGAATGGATGCGTTTGATCTCCTTGCAGTCCATGGGACTCTCAAGAGTCTCCTCCAGCACCATAATTCAAAACTGACTTTGAATTATGGTGCCAGTTTTATAGGAACATCTAAACGTCGGGCTCTGTTTCATGGCAAGTCTGACCTAAGGTCCATCAACCTTGATATTGTCTACTCTGATGGCAGCAGCTCTTTGGGGCTGCAGGCAAGGGGATATTCCCAGTCTTAATTGAATAAGCCTGGGATTGAACCTGGGACATTCTGTATGCAGAGCAGATACTCTGGCACTGAGCTACATCCCTTCCCCCATGTCCCCAAGTTCTTTTCACCCAAAATTATCAGCATCCACAGCTATAGCAGCTGCAACTGTTGGGATTTTTGCCTACATGCTATCTATTGCAGCTTCCCACAGTAGCAATTAAGGAGTTGGATGAAGGCCAAGAAGACTGAGCAGAGGGAGTTATTCCGCCTAGAGATATGCGACCTTGGATACAACTCTGCTATTGGTCGAGGTCACCCACATGGGCATGATGACTCATGACCTTCCTGTGGTTGGTTGGTTGGTCAGTGTTGTTCTGGGAGTTCGTTGGAGTTTGTTCAGAGAGATTTAAGATCCGTGTCTGTATCCTGTATATAGTAACTTGTGAGTCTGCTGTAAATAATAAACCTATAAGTAACCAAGTTACTAGTAGCAGCGTCTTGTTCCTGCTCCATCCTGCCAGCTTGCAACCGACTGCTTTTGGACAGTCGGCGTATGCTCTGCAATATTCAACAGGTTATGGCTGAGATCCTTCAACAGCAACAACACTGGGAAGGAGCCTTGGTGGAGCAGCAGGAGTGGCTAAGGGCTCTTCTGATCCCTGAGGCCACTGTTGGCAGGTGCCCAGCCATGCTGATTCCTGATGCCAGCCCTTCCTCAAGGAAGCCCATAAGCAGAACATGAAAACCTAGAACCCTTCCCTTTGCCATGTCTATGGAGTTTCAGTTCAGATACAGTCGTACCTTGGATCCCAAACGCCTTGAGACTCGAACGTTTTGGCTCCCGAATGCCGCAAACCCAGAAGTGAGTGTTCTGGTTTGTGAACGTTTTTTGGAAGCCGAACATCTTGACACGGCTTCTGCGGCTTCCGATTGAGCACAGGAAGCTCCTGCAGCCAATTGGAAGCCACGCCTTGGTTTTCGAACGTCTTCGGAAGTCGAAAGAATGGATTCTGTTCGAGAACCAAGGTACGACTGTACCATGGCTAATAATCCTGGTCCCATAATGCAGGGGGCTATGCAGTCTCACCGGTTGCGATGCTCACTGAAGTCATCACTTGGCCAGAGCTGATGTCCAGCAGCATAAATTGGGCTTCATTAGGGAGCGGAATGCCATGTCTGTGGATTCTTTAAAATGCAGGCAAACCAACAACCCATGTTTTGCTAGATAGGAACATGATTGCAGCTGAAGCTCGCAGAGTTTTCCTGTAAACTTACTAGCGAAGACTCCGTGAGAGACATTCCCACTGTGCACTTCCTCTCTTCCTCTCCCTGCTCTGTCAGAAATGTGACAACATCTGCTACATTTTTAGCTAGACTAGAGGTACAGTGGTACCTCTGGTTAAGAACTTAATTTGTTCCGGAGGTCCGTTCTTAACCTGAAACTGTTCTTAACCTGAAGCACCACTTTAGCTAATGGGGCCTCCCGCTGCTGCTGCGCCGCCAGAGCACGATTTCTGTTCTTATCCTGAAGCAAAGTTCTTAACCCGAGGTACTATTTCTGGGTTAGCGGAGTCTGTAACCTGAAGCGTTTGTAACCCGAGGTACCACTGTATCCCTTTTTTAACTGAACGGCCATTTTAAGCCGGCCTAATATCAGTTACTCTTCAGTAAGTACAGTGGGACCTCCGTTTATTAACTTAATCCATTCCGGAAGTCCGTTCTTAAACCGAAACTGTTCTTAAACCGAGGTGCGCTTTCCCTAATGAGGCCTCCCACTGCTGCTGCCCTTCCACCATTCGGATTCTGTTCTTAGACCAAGGTAAATTTCCCAAACTGGGACACTATTTCTGGTTTTGCGGAGTTTGTAAACCAAATTGTTCTTAAACCAGACTGTTCTTAAACCGAGGTACTACTGTATTCTGAGTGACCGAATGTTATTTTTTACCTTTTATGATACAATAATCTTTATTGTGATTGTCCCATACAGAACAATGAAATTGAAAAAATCTACATCGGACATTCAAAAACCAGCAAGCCTGCTGTCCCAGCTATCCCAACCTGGTTAGCCGCTTAAAAACTCTGATACCCCATTTTTAAGTACAATATATTCCCATAGAGACTCCTTACACTGCGTTTAAAACCAAAATCGCATTTGGATAGAAACTGTTTCTCAGGCGGTTAGTCCTAGTCTTTATAACCCTGTACCTTCTTCCAGAAGGCAGAAGCTGAAAGAGATCATTTCCGGGGTGCGCACTATCCTGCACTATCTCTGCAGCTTTCTTATGGCACCTGGAAGCGTAGATTTGATCATGCAAGACTGCTTGAGTGATTATTGTTTTAAGGGGAGAAAGGAGGGAAATGCTGTGGTTTTATACAAGCTATAAGGAATACCATTTCAGATAAAACCACAGCGGACTTTGCTACCAAACTCTGCCAATTTGTCCTTACCCACAACAACTTCAAATTCGGTGATGACCTGTTCCTTCAGATCAGCGGCACAGCAATGGGCACCCGCATGGCCCCACAGTATGCCAACATCTTCATGGTGGATTTAGAACAACGTTTCCTAAACTCCTACCCACTCAAACCTCTCTTGTACCTGCGATACATTGATGATATTTTTATCATCTGGACACATGGTCAACAGACCCTGGACACCTTCCACCAGAAATTCAATGATTTTCACCCCACCATCAACCTAACAATGAATCAATCTATGCAAGAAATACATTTTTTGGACACTACTATAAAAATACAGGATGGGCGCATAGACACCACCTTATACCGTAAACCAACTGACCGACAAACATATCTACATGCCTCTAGCTACCATCCCAAACATACCAAACAGTCCATTGTATATAGCCAGGCACTACGTTACAGCCGCATCTGCTCCAATTCTACAGACAGAGACTCTCACCTAAGAGATCTACAGCAAACCTTTTTAGAACTAAAATACCCAGCAGATGAAGTTAGACAACAGATCAACAGAGCCAGACTGATACCCAGAGAGAACTTGCTGCAAGACAGACCCAAAAAAGAAAATAACAGAACACCTCTAGTCATCACATACAGCTCCCAAGTCAAAACAGTACAACGCATCATCAGAGATCTACAACCTCTCCTGGACAATGACAGTTCTCTTTCTCAAGCTCTAGGAGGAAGACCTTTCATTGCCTCCAGACAGCCCCCCAATCTTAAACAACTCCTAACCCACAATAATACTATAACCAGACTTAACACGGACACTGGCACCAGAGCCTGCAATAAACCCAGATGCCAGCTTTGCTGCCACATACACCCGGACAACACCATTACTGGCCCCAACAACATCACACATACCATCTCGGGACTATTTAATTGCTCATCGTCTAACATTGTGTATGCCATAAAATGCCAACAGTGTCCTTCAGCTCTCTATATTGGACAAACAGGCCAGACCTTACGCCAAAGAATAAATGGACATAAATCCGACATCAGGAACCACAAGACAGAAAAACCAGTAGGAGAACACTTCAATCTCCCAGGACATTCTATACAAGATCTCAAAGTAGCTGTTCTATTACAAAGGAATTTCAGAAATAGACTGGAAAGAGAAGCTGCTGAATTGCAACTTATCACCAAACTTAAAACTATGGAGAGACCTGGTTTGAATAAAGACATTGGATTCTTATCTCATTATACATGACAAAGCCATTTTTCACCTTCTCACCCCTTGCTTTTTCCTGTTAGACCTATTGCAGTCGTTAAGAGTCGTCAACAGGCTCATCGCAGCTATCTGCCAATCACCCATTCCCACCACCCTTCTGAGTAATACCCCTCCCCACCTTCTCACTATATAGAAAGGTCCGGTGACTTCTGTTTCAGTGTATCTGAAGAAGTGTGCATGCACACGAAAGCTCATACCTAGAACTAACTCAGTTGGTCTTTAAGGTGCTACTGGAAGGAATTTTTTTATTTTGTTTAAAGCATCCTGGATTACGTAAAGGTTAAAACTAGCCTATCTAAGTAAGTTTCCCTTTAAGCTGCAAAGGGACAGCACTCTGCTGAGCTCATGAACGTGAGGAAGGATAATGCCTAATGAATGTATCCTTTCCTAGCATCTATTCACATCCCAACAATATCAAGGAAAGGAAAATTCAACTCTTGATCTTGCTCTCGGAGCAGGTCGGTCTGGAAGGATGCTTCCAGCGCCACAAAGCTGTGTTTGTGTGCGTCCCCCTGGCTACACATGCTGCCGTCAGCGCTTTTGCTCTGTTGGGCAGGGACCCAACAAGAAAACCCTATGAAGGCCGTTTTGTCAATTACCAAACAAAGCAGGCAGAGCATCCCTGGCTATTTAAAAAGAAAATAACTTGTTCGTTGCTGTTTCAGCATTTCCTAGCAGTTCTAAATTGGCCTTTCAGGAAGGAAAAGAAGAACAACGTGTGCAGGAAACTATGTTTCCTCTGTAGTTTAGGGAGTGGGGGAGAGAGAACTGTGGTCCTCTTGAAGCAGGGATGGAGAACCTGCACCCTCCAGATATTGGACTACAACTCCCATCACCTCTGGCCTTTGACCATCCTGCCTATTATCCTTCTAAGACTGTGGTTTCCTAAAGTGGGTGAGAACAACCCTGGAGTGTGTGTGTGATGATATTACCTGGGGGGCTCTAAGAGGCAAGTGGGCAGCAGGGGGGGCTGGAGGTGTATGTGACTATCAGACTTTAATTAAACTAAATATTTTAATTGAACTAAATAGTTTAATTTGGAATTTTGAATAGATCTGCAATTAATTGTTACTGTTTTGAATGTTGTTATCTTCCATCCCAGTAGTGATGTATGGAAGTGAGAGCTGGACCATAAAGAAGGCTGATCGCCAAAGAATTGATGCTTTTGAATTCTGGTGCTGGAGGAGACTCTTGAGAATCCCATGGACTGCAAGAAGATCAAACTGATCCATTCTTAAGGAAATCAGCCCTGAGTGCTCACTGGAAGGACAGATCCTCAAGCTGAGGCTCCAGTACTTTGGCCACCTCATGAGAAGAGAAGACTCCCTGGAAAAGACCCTGATGTTGGGAAATATTGAGGGCACAAGGAGAAGGGGACGACAGAGGACGAGATGGTTGGACAGTGTTCTTGAAGCTACCAGCATGAGTTTGACCAAGCTGCAGGAGGCAGTGGAAGACAGGAGTGCCTGGCGTGCTCTGGTCCATGGGGTCATGAAGAGTTGGACACGACTAAATGACTAAACAACAACAACAACAATCTTCCATTGTCTCTTGAGATGGACAAATGCCAACAAGAATGACACTATCTTGTGGGTCATGCAAACAGCATTCTTGATAGTTGTTTTTTATAGGGCAGGGGGAACTGGGGGTGAGTTTATGGAACCAAGGGGGAGGTGGCTCCAAAACGCTTGGGGACCACTGGTCTAAGGGGTAATTTTCCTCTCCCTCGGAGTGTCACTGCAATTTCCCAAGACCCACCTTTTCCATGGCATCAGGGGAGTGCCAACCTGGGAGCAGGACACACAGCTATAATCTCCCCAGAGGCTTCCTTCACCAAGTTCTTTGCCTTCCTCAGTTTCTCCTGGTCAGCCACCTTAGCCTCAGGGGAACAAGCCTATCACCTAAGAGCCAGGAGCTCACCAAACTGAAGACACACCACGACTTCTGTCCAGCAGGAAGAGAGTCATACATGCAGCAATGTGCAACGCAATGGGAAGACTCCCCTCCCCTTGTTGCATGAGCTTTTGGAAACTCATCAGTGATTCCTTCTCCTTACTGAACTCTGGACAAACTTCCCCAAACACAGAATGCTTACAAGATGAAGACAGCTTGTGGAGAGAAATTACCTGTGGCCTTATAGTGGGCAACAAATAAATAAATACTAGGGAGATCTGTCACATGAGCAACTGTCTGCTCATTCAATAAGGCTTCTTCTCTCCCAACCTCCCTGTAGACCCCTGAGCCCTCCCAATTGTCAGGGGCAGCCCAGCCCATTCCACTGTCTGAGGCCAATCCAAATAACGTTTTTGCACCAGCCACTGGCCATGACAAATCAAAAATAAATATAAGCAAAAGGGATGTAGCGCCACAAGTAATGGGCTCTATCTTAGAGTGCTAAGAGGAAGGCACACTTTGGCAAACCCTCACTGTGAGCAACTCCCACCCAGAAACCTATGTCCCCACTGTGGAAGGACGTGGGGATCCAGAATTGGATCCAGAATCCACAGTCACATACGAACTCACTGCTAAGACCTTGTTCATGGAAGACAATCTTACTCGGTTACGAGTGATCAAAGAAGGAGGAGGAGGAGGAGGAGGAGGAGGAGGAGGAGGAGGAGGAGGAGGAGTTGGTCTCTGTTTAGATCTCTGCGTCTCCCTTTCTGATTTTTTTGGCTGGCAAAGCAAAAACGGTGACTTTATGATAAGGTTCCCAGACGTCCCCGTTTCCCAGGGACAGTCCCCAGATTTACAAATCAGTCCCTTCACAAAATCCATTGAAGTTGAAAAGTGTCCCTGGATTCATTGAAAAAAATCTGGTAACCCTATTTTATGAGTCACTGAACCATTTACATCACTAAGAAGCCATAGGACCTTCTCTGCTGGGGAGAGACATCTTTCCTGTATGGATAGTAAGGTGAGAAATCACCTCCTGGGTCCAATGTATAGTGAGCAATATAGTAAATAGTGCAAGATGGCTTCTACCTGTGGTTGCCCACATATACAGAGGCTGTCTTTATATGGTACCCTGTTATATCATCCGTCTAGGATGGTGGAGGGCATAACTTGAAAATGCAGCTCAGTAAAAGTGAATCTAAGTGATGCTGGCCGGAGATTTCATAGGTAACTGACTCTAAAATGGACCGTTTTTAGAAGGGGAACCAAGGAACTGAGGCTAAATGCCGCCCCACTGCTGAGATCTCATGGAACTCTTGCGAGATCTCACAAGATCTCACTGGCAGACGCTGCTTCTCCTCGCTTCTCTGGCAGTCCCACCCTGTGGGATTTCACCACCCAAGGCAGCTGCCTCATTCTGCCTCATGGGTGAGGCGGCCCTGCCATCTGTGCTTCGAAGGGTAGAGCAGCCTTCTGGAGAAGATTTGGGGTTTCCTCAGGGGGCTGCATGGGGGGGGGAGAGGAAGTGGAGGTTCTGTAGCAAAAAACAGAAATCTGCTCTGCTGGGGGGGGGGACGACAACTGGATCTCACCCATAATGCAATGAGACTCATTAGGACCCGAAACACACACACACACACACACACACACACACACCCCGTTTGTGGAAGTTGTGAGAAATCACTTTGATTTCTCCAACATGCCTCCTTACCGCAAATTAATCAGGAAATTGCCATTAGGTGGTTATTGTCGCTTTCTCCTAAGATACGTGCTGCTGTATTGCATTAGCCAACTATTCTGAATAAAATAATGAGCTGAGTCTTTCTGAGGTTGAAAGTATGCATGGAATACTTAGCAGAGTTAGCTAAATAGCCTTCAGTAGCAAGGATATCATCATAACACTCAAAGAACTCCCCGACTTTACGCTCTGGAAACTCCAAAATTTATGCTCCAAATTGCCTCTATTAAAAATAAGCAAAATAGCACCAGGTTAATAATATCCTCTAATGGGCAAAGTGTTTCGACAGAGGTGTTTTTTAATGGAGATTTATACAGAAAAACTAAATGCTCTCCACGGTGCTTCCTAGCAGCACTAAAAACTGGGATTGGCCCAAGACACACACACCTAACCAAACAAAAAAGAGGAAAAGCATAGAGCACTGACTTCCTATAGTTTTCCAAGCAGAATTGAAGATCTTTCTTAATACTGGCACATAGTGTCCTAAATGGGAAGCATATTGCAACATTTACAATGCATTAGCATGCAGTGCTTCCTGGATTCCTATTAAGTGAGGTGAGAACAATTTAAGGGGAAACAGCAGATGGAACTGAAGCTCAGAATCTCTCCAGGAGGGCTGGCAGGGGGGCTGTGGCTCAGTGGAAGAGCATCTCATACCCTCCAATGTTCCTCAGATGAAAATAGGGACATTTCTCATTCCCCACCCACCCAGGTGACCCTCCTCAGTCCTCCATTTTTGTGCCCCCAAGCATTTACCATCAAGGATCTGGAAACCAAGCCATATGAGGAACGGTTGAAGGAGCTGGGTACCATATCAACACCAAGTGTTGGTGCTGACCTTAAAAGCCCTAAATGGCCTCAGTCCTGTATAACTGAAGGAGCGTCTACACCAGGGGTCAGCAAACTTTTTCAGCAGGGGGCCAGTCCACTGTCCCTCAGACCTTGGGGGGGGGCAGACTATATTTTGGGGGGAAATGAACGAATTCCTATGCCCCACAAATAACCCAGAGATACATTTTAAATAAAAGGACACATTCTACTCATGTAAAAACACGGTGATTCCTGGACCGTCCGCTGGCTGGATTTAGAATTTAGTTTGCCTACCCATGGATTTAGTTTGCCTACCCATGGTCTACACCCTCATCGTTCAGCCCGGACACTGAGGTCCAATGCCAAGGGCCTTCTGGTGGTTCCCTCGCTGCGAGAAGCCAAGTTACAGGGAACCAGGCAGAGGGCTTTCTCGGTAATGGTGCCCTCCCTGGGGAACGCCCTCCCAGCAGATGTCAAGGCAATAAACAACTATTTTACTTTTAAAAGACAACTGAAGGAGTCCCTGTTTAGAGAAGTTTTAAATGATTAATGCTGTATTGTGTTTTTAATATTCTCTGGGAAGTCACCCAGCCAGATGGGTGGGGTATGTATAAATAAATAAATAAATAAATAAATAAATAAATATCTTCAAATATTTGAAGGGCTGACAATTGGAAAAGGAAACAAGAAGAAGAGTTTGGATTTGATATCCCGCCTTTCACTCCCTTTAAGGAGTCTCAAAGCAGCTAACATTCTCCTTTCCCTTCCTCCCCCACAACAAACACTCTGTGAGGTGAGTGGGGCTGAGAGACTTCAAAGAAGTGTGACTTGCCCAAGGTCACCCAGCAGCTGCATGTGGTCAGGAGCAGGGAAGCGAACCCGGTTCCCCAGATTACGAGACTACCGCTCTTAACCACTACACCACACTGGCTCTCACTGGCTTGTTTCCCCCTGCTTTGGAGTCGAACCAATGGCTTAAAGTTGCAAGAAAGGACATTCCAACTAAACACCAAGAAGAACTTTCCGGCAGTAAGAGCTTCTTTGACAATGGAATGGTGTTCCTCGGGAGGTGGTGGACTTTCCTTTAAACAGAGGTTAGATGACCATCTGCCATGGATGCTTTAGCTGAGATTCCTGCATTGCAGGGGGTTGGACTAGATGACCCTTGGGTCCCTTCCAACTCTTAAGATTCTATGATTCTATAGTGATTCCAGACCTGGTTGGAAGCTGTGCTGCTGTAGTTAGCATTTAGCTAATTGGTATCTTTAATATGCTTTCGTTTTTAAAGGAGACCTGCTTCTCTCTTTGTGACAGACTGTCCGAGACAGACTTTCCTCTTGTTCTGCAGAATCTGGCTGCATTCTTACAACAGTTTATTCTATTTTTCCAATATTTTTCTCAGTTTCCACATTATCATTTGAGCTTTCACACAGCATGAAAGCCACTTGCGGAAATCTAGAAGAATATAGCGCATGTTCATTATACATTTTGGTGTTATTTGCAAAAGGATTTTTCTTTTCTTTTCTGGAGGCAAATAGCATGGAACTCTACACTGAACATTCGCTATATACTGGTAGATTTCAGGAAGTGACATATGCCATGTGAAAGGCCAAAAATAATGTGGAAATTAAAAGTTAGGGAAATGTCAGGGAAATGGAATAAACTGCCATGTGAATGCAGCTGATGAATACACTCAGAGTCAGACCTGGCTGATACAACCACATCTCCCTGCAACAGGATTACTGAAATCATAATTAAAATAGTTACACAGCTGAAATCCTCATTGCTGTCCACAGATGCTGAGCCTGGAATTGGCAAAACATTTAGATCTATTAGGTAATTACGAGTGTGTTTTCTAATGCTAATATACAGCCAGCCGACAGACAAAAATTAAGCAGGTGAATCTTCTCTTCTTGGCTTGCAGAGAAAGTGATGGGACAAGAGCCAACTGCTTAATTTTTAGGGCTGAGCACAGGATCTGGCCACATCCTGGATCCCACAGACCAAATTGGACCAATTTGAAATAACCCGGAATTCAACTGGATCAGGTCGAAGCAGCACTGAATCAACCCAGTAGGATCACGACCAGCTGGATTGATGCAGGTCCATCAAAAGCAGAAGGCAATCTGGTGTCAAGGAGGAGGCAGAAAAAGAGGCACAAGCTTGCACATCCAACACATGTTTTATCAGGGTCTTAACAATCCATTGGACGTGGGTGGCGTTGTGGGTTAAACCACAGAGCCTAGGGCTTGCTGATCAGAAGGTCAGCGGTTCGAATCCCCACAACAGGGTGAGCTCCCGTTGCTCGGTCCCTGCTCCTGCCAACATAGCAGTTCGAAAGCATGTCAAAGTGCAAGTAGGTAAATAGGTACCACTCCGGCGGGAAGGTAAACGGCGTTTCCATGCGCTGCTCTGGTTCGCCAGAAGTGGCTTAGTCATGCTGGCCACATGACCTGGAAGCTGTACACCGGCTCCCTTGGCCAATAAAGCGAGATGAGCGCCGCAGCCCCAGAGTCGGCCATGACTGGACCTAATAGTCAGGGGTCCATTTACCTTTAACATTCCATTTAACCAAAAGCAACAAGAGATTGTAGGAGCAAATTGTGGGCAAACTGGTTTTCTTTTGAAATATATATAAAAATAAAAAAAAATGTCCAGTAGCACCTTAGAGACCAACTAAGTTTGTTCTTGGTATAAGCTTTCATGTGCATGCACACTTCTTCAGATACACTGAAATAGAAGTCACCAGACCCTTGTATATAGTGGGTAGAGTTTTTTATTTTATTTTATATATTTTGACTGCATCAGACCAACATGGCTACCTACCTGAATCTGGTTTTCTTTTACACAATTTTGTCAACAGAACTACTACAATTCTATGATTCTTGCCATCTCAGATTGGCTTTGATTTTTAGAGGTTGCATTCACTGAATTTTATTTTATTTTATTGACCGAGATGTCAGAATGGGAGTGAAATAGTATTATGAGTGAATAGAGTTTGTTTGACGTTTGCCTTTTGATGGAGGTTTCTTTATGATGAACATTAACCGCTTTAAAACTGTGCTGTTTATTTTACTTCCCTGTAAACTTTATGGTTATTAACTTGAACAGAAATTAATCATACACAACGGACACAAAAAGAAAAATACAAACAAGTGTAAAAACATGGACCGGGGGGGGGGGGACAGACATGCCTCTCTTTCTCCCTCCCTCCTGATCATATATTTAAATGGGGTTTTAAACTCTTCTCCCTCCCCCTCTAACCACATGAATTTGCAAGCCCCCACCCCATTTGGGGAAGGGGCAGAGCCAGGTCTGGGATCCACCCCAAAGCACCAGATTAGGGCCAAAATCAGACTGGGTGTTTGTGTGCATTATTTTCTATAGCAGATGGTGTGAGCAGGCTTTCTGTGTGAGCAAAGTCAAAAACAAAGGATTTGGTTAGGGGGCTAATCGCAAATGGGGAACTACCAGAAGGCAGACTGTGGTGTGGTTGGTGCAGGAGATGAAGTCCCACATGGTTTGCAGATCCTCTTATGAACCTTTCCCAGTTCCGCAACATGCTTTCATGAGGTGTGGTGAAGCAGAATAGTACACAGTGCCTCCCCTTCATGGATCACTGCCTTGCCATGGCGAAGGGGCTTGAATAACTCAGAGAAGCTGTGAGCTATGCCATGCAGGGCCACCCAAGATGGGCAGGTCATAGTGGAGAGTTTTGACCAAAGTGATCCACCTGGAGCAGGAACCAGCAAGCCACTCCAGTATCGCTGCCAAGAAAACTCTATGGACAAAGATAACAGGCATATAAAAGTTATGACGCTGGAAGATGAGTCCCTCAGGTCGGAAGGCATCCAACATGCTACTGAGGAAGAGCGGAGGACAAGTACAAGTAGATTCAGAGCTGATGAAGCGGCTGGGCCAAAGCCGAAAGGACGCTCAGTTGCGGATATGCCTGGAAGCGCAAGGAAAGTCCAATGCTGTAAAGAAAAATATTGCATAGGAACCTGGAATGTAAGAACCATGAACCTGGGTAAGTTGGATGTGGTCAAAAATGAGATGGCAAGAAAAAATATTGACATCCTGGGCATCAGTGAACTAAAATGGACGGGAATGGGCGAATTCAGTTCGGATGACCATTACATCTACTACTGTGGGCAAGAATCCCGCAAAAGAAATGGAGTGACCCTCATAGTCAACAAAAGAGTGGCAAAAGCTGTACTGGGATGCAATCTCAAAAATGATAGAATGATCTCGATACGAATCCAAGGCAGACCTTTTAACATCACAGCAATCCAAGTTTATGCACCAACTACTGGTGCTGAAGAAACTGAAATTGACCAATTCTATGAATTCTATGAAGACTTACAAGACCTTCTAGAAATGAGAGTGGCAGCACAAGAATCAGCCTTTTCTGCAGTGGCTCCCCGTTTGTGGATTGCTCCCTGCAATGAAGCTCGCCTGGCACTTTCACTACATATGTCTTCCCTCCCCTTACGGTTTTGATCTATGGGCTACTTTTAAAATAAGGCTGCATTTTAAATTGCATTTTAACCTGTATTTTAAACTGGTGTTGCTGTTTTTTCCTATTATGATTTTACTGATGTTACTGTAATTTTACTGGTGTTAGCCACCCTGAGCACTCTGGCCAGGGAGGGAGGGGTATACATAATTTTTCTTATTATTATTAACAGTGCACACATCAGTGTAAGCTACTCAGGTATCCCTGCTGTGCTGCTGGTGGTGGTTGTTTCTTAAATGCACTTGCAACCAGAATAAAAAGAAAGAAAAGAATAACAGAATCTTAGAGTTGGAAGTACCCAAAGGTCATCTAGTCCAACCCCCTGCAATGCAGGAATCTCACTGGAGGAAGAACTCCCCAACAGTCAATTAAATGATGCAAAACTTCATGGAACATCTGCTTTCAGTGGAGAACCACATTTCTGGTCATTGTGGATACCCCTGAGCTTTCTGGTGATCAACTCACAGTGGAGCTGAACGGACGTCACTTGAACATTTCAGCTCTTTCCTCATTCAGGCTCGTTTGCTGCAATTTCAGATCGGCCTGCTAGATTTTTCATACACACCTCCCCCTTCTTATCCAATTTGGATATAACATATGGTGTGCGATGCAGGCTGCATCACAATCATCATAGCCATGACTCAAACAACCCTACGCTCCGTTGTCAGTCTTCTCCCCCAGATGCTGACCTCACTGCCATCATATCTCCATAATTATTTCCTTTGCCCGAAGGCTTCCTCAATATTAGATTAGCCTTAAAAGGCTTGCAAAGGGTATAATGAACCTATCTGAAACACCTCAGCCTTGATTCCTCTCTCCTTGTTCAAAGCAAGGAGGGGAGGGGCATGCAACCCAGTTTGAAATCTCACATATGCATCCCTAACCACATGGGGCTCCTGCACATGAAGTCATGTGGTGTAGATATAGATGCCGATGTTCTTTACGTGCCACTAAGTGTGCTGGTGAACGCTGTCTCGTTTTGCTTGAACAACAGGGATTAACCAAGCTCTGGGCCAAGACTGCCAGGACAAGTTCAAGGTGCTATTGTTAGTATATAAATGTCAGGGTTTTCCCAGTAGTGATGTATGGAAGTGAGAGCTGGACCATAAAGGAGGCTGATCGCAGACAATTTGCGCTCTGGAGGCTATCCAAAGCTATCCATTCTGAAGGAAATCAGCCATGAGTGCTCACTGGAAAGACAGATCCTGAAGTTGAGGCTCCAATACTTTGGCCACCTCATGAGAAGAGAAGACTCCCTGGAAAAGACCCTGATGTTGGGAAAGATGGAGGGCACAAGGAGAAGGGGACGACAGAGGACGAGATGGTTGGACAGCGTTCTTGAAGCTACCAGCATGAGTTTGACCAAACTGCGGGAGGCAGTGGAAGACAGGAGTGCCTGGCGTGCTCTGGTCCATGGGGTCACGAAGAGGGTGGGGGCCGTGGGAAGAGGGCGGGGACTCCAAACCTCACCTGCATCCATGGGGGAGGGGTGGCAATGGAGGCAGCAGGTGCCTCAGGCATCAACATCATGCAGGTGCAAGTTGCTAAACCAGAATGCAACTTTGGATTCTATAGGCGAATCCATCCCAGGGCTTATGCTACATTGAAAAGTCAAGGTCTGGTCCACGGGGTCATGAAGAGTTGGACACGACTAAACAACAACAAATGTCAGGGACCGTGCTGAGGAGGGCTGCACTGAGGAGGAACGGTAGGAGCCACCCCCTCCCCCTGCTCCTGCTCCTGAATCTTCCCAGGAGCAGGAGGACAGTATAGATTTGGAACAGTGGTTTGCAGAGGGGCATAGTTCAGAAGGCAGAAGCTGGGAAATACTGGACAGGGAACAGCTAGCAGAAGAAACACTGGAAGAGAATTAATAGATTCACAGTCTCTGGACAGCATTCACCCCTCTTCTCCAAGGACACGGAGAGCTCAGAAAGTGTTAGAACAGAAAACGCAGAGGGTACAAGCTGAGGTTACAAGCTCAGGTTACAAGACGTAGGAGTGACGTAGATTAATAGGGATAGGGGGAGTAACCCTTAATTGGGAGCACCGCCGTGTGTTATTTGTTCTCTCACTGTGATTATTAAAGATTCTAAGCGCTAAGACGCTTCTTTCGTTTGATCTTCTGTTACTGCCACAGGGCAGGAACAGATTCACCAAAGCCTGACAACGAAGCCCTTAACAGCTTGGGATCATTTACTCACGAGATGGCCTTACCCCAATATGCCCACTCGACCTCTTTGATCTGTTCTAAGTGCCACACAATACTTTCCCCACATTTGCAAGAAATCCATCTTTCAGTGTGGAAGGGCCTATACTTTGGCTATCAACATCAGGCAGGGGCCTGCGCTGTGCTCTTTTCGGTGCCAGCTAAAAAAAACAAGCTTGCTTTCTCCTGCTCCAGAGGGTAGGACTTGAACCAAGTTCAAGTTACAAGAAAGGAGATTGCAACTCAACATCAGGAAGAACTTTCTGGCAGTAAGAGGCGCTCAACAGTCTACCCCTCGGAAGGTGTTGGACTCTCCTTCCTTGGGGGTTTTTAAGCAGAGTCTAGATTCAAGGGGTTGGCCTACATGAGCCTTGGGGTCCCTTCCAACTCTACAATTCCATGATTCAATGTAGAATGTTGACATATTTTAATCTGTTGACATATTTTAATCGAAAGCACATCAAAGTGCAAGTAGATAAATAGGTACCACTCCGGCGGGAAGGTAAACGGCATTTCCATGCACTGCTCTGGTTCACCAGAAGCGGCTTAGTCATGCTGGCCACATGACCCGGAAGCTGTACGCTGGCTTTCTCAGTCAATAAAGTGAGATGAGCGCCGCAACCCCAGAGTCGGCCACGACTGGGCCTAATGGTCAGGGGTCCCTTTACCTTTTATCATTATTTTTAATTTTTTTTGGGGGGGGGGAGTTTTAAACACTTGTTTTTAAATCATTTCCCTTCCCCTATCATTTCCACTCTTCTTTAAAAAGCATCCCAACCACTGTCTAATCGCCATTGACACACAAACGCACACCTTGCCAGTTATGTTTGCTTCACTTTGTCTGGCAGCGCCAATCTAAATTGCATTTGCCAAGCGCTCAGCAGCATTAACGTCATGAGAAACCAGCAACTTGGTTTTCTGTCCAAAGCCTGGGAGGAGGGAAATATATATACCAGCTTCTGCGGAATGTGCTTGTTTCTGGTATCGTTACTGAGCCGCAGCTGACATCTGTGGATTAAAGGCATGTCATGCTTGTTCTGCCACCTTCCTTGCTGTGCCAGGGATGTCACAGGTAATAAGCATGAGACGCAAAGGGGGACACGGTGTCACTCTTGTAGGGCAGCCCAAAAGCCAACGGGGTCAACATTAGCTGCTTCCATCAAAAAGTTCCATGAGTCATTCTGGCAGCTGTCATCAGTGCTGCTCAGGAGAGCCCAGCAAGCTTAAAAAAATTTTTTTTGCTGGGATGGGCTCCTCATGCTGCTCTTTTAATTTATTCCCAGCAAATTTTCAGACTTGGACACACAGCCTTTGTCATATTTTGAGGGAAATTGGGTGACAAGGTAGTCGCCCCAGGCAGGCTCCCGAATCCACAACTCCCACGCTGGAAAACAAATCTGTCTGCCTATTAAAGCACAACCAGGGATATAGGAACATGCATTGATGCATTACTTCAGTCGTGTTCAAACTTTCTATCCATCCATCCATCTGCAGGAATGTGGACTACAAAAGCCATTTCCCAAGGGTTTCATAATCGGTGAAAGTTGCAAAGAGGTTTCTGATGGGTTTCTGAAGATCTTGGGAGAAGAGTTGGGTGGGGAAGGCATGTTGGAACAGTTCAAAGTTTTGATTATTCTCTCTCCCCTCCCCCAGATTTGTCACAATAGTGATCTCAGTCCATCATGGCAAGAAGGATAATGGCACAGGTTTGGCTTCATCTTAGTAAGAATAACAATACGACAACGGCAGCAAGGGTCTTAATAGCACAAGGATGGAAGAATGAAGAAACCCCGACGAAAGAACTGTGGCAAGAAAAATTGATGGATTATGCGGAATTGGCAAAACTGACACACAAACTACGTGACAAGGATAACTGTGACTTTAAAGATGAATGGGAACCTTTTACGAAATACTTGAAGAAACAGCAATACGAACTGGCCTCTTTGGCAGGTTTTGAATAAACATTCACAAAATTTTTATTGGTAATATGCAGATAGAGAAATTAAGGATCTATACAATTTTAAAACATGCAGATGAAAATATATGCTGAGAAACCAGTGATAGGAGCTGAGGGAAGTCGGGGGGGAGGGAGGGGGGTATATGTTCAGGGGGGGAGGAGATGGGGGAAATGGGGGGGGAATAATAATGTGGATGATGTATTTTTGTTAAAATTATTGTGTTGAAATTCTTAATAAAAATATTAATATAACAACAACAACAACAACAATTTGTCCATGGAGTTTTCTCGGCAGGGATACTGGAGTGGCTTGCCAGTTCCTGCTCTAGGTGGATCACATTTAGTCAAAACTCTCCACTATGACCTGTCTGTCTTGGGTGGCCCTGCTTGGCATAGTTCATAGCTTCTCTGAGTTATTCAAGCCCCTTTGCCACGACAAGGCAATGATCCAGGCCTGGCTTGCTCTGGTCCATGGGGTCACAAAGAGTCAAACATGACTAATCAACAACAAATTAATAATTTATACCCCGCCCATCTGGCTGGGTTTCCCCAGCCACTCCAGGCAGCTTCCCACAAAATATTAAAATATAATAGTCCTTCAGATATTAAAAGTTTCCCTAAACAGGGCTGCCTTCAGATGTCCTCTAAAAGTCTGGTCGTTGTTTTTTCCTTTGACATCTGGTGGGAGGGCGTTCCACAGGGCGGGTGCCACTACCTGCCACATCTTGTTATCTCTGAGGGTAAATGAGATCAGTTGGGAAAGGTAATGCTTTTTGACAGTCACATAGGATGGCACCCCAATCAGATCTGACTAATGATGACATCACTGAAACTAAAAGACGTCAGTGTAAATGGGCATTCAATTTTATTTTATTTTTATTTCTGCAAAATCATTAAAAAGGACAGACTTTTCTGTCAAAAATGTTTGCAAAAGAAAATCAACCACCCTGTGATGTGTTTGGGCTCAGCCCTAATATAGAAGTATACTATTTGCACAGTTGATTCAGAGTAAAAGATTTGGGTTTCTCAGGTGCAAATTTGCTCTTTCCCCTCTTGTGTGTTTGTGTGTTTGCACTTTCTGTTCCAGGAATGAGCAAGTTTGCCCATTTTGGTTTCTCTCAGTTTCTCATTTTTACTAATCATCAATTGAGTTCTCCACATTTCCACATCAATTTTTAAAAAAGATTCTCATCATAATTAATCAGCATTTTAGTGTCCGTTTCTCCTGATAACAAATATTTTTGGTATGCAATCTTGCCCAATTAACACATTTTTTGCAAAACAATTTTCCCAATATACATTTGTGTGTGTGTGATTTTTCACTATTATATGCATTTCTATGCACACTTCACCCTAGCACGTGTATTTTTGCACACATTACCCAGCTAGAGAAATGCGCCGCATAATTCAGAAAAATGCAAAATGTCAAAGGACGGCTGTGTTTTTGGTTCACGTATTATTTTGGAGAGTGTGATTCAGGTAGATTCACATTGAAATGCAATTTCTCCCCCACCCCTACTCTGTTCCGACTTCCGCTAATGAGTTGTCTTCGTCAAACCAGAGGACAGATCGTTCTGTAGCAGCAAAACAATGAGGACCATCAGATGTCAGTGCAGTTAATTAATGCTATGATGAGTTTTAGAGGGATCAAAAAGACGAGAGGGGTGGTTAAAACTGATGGCAAAACTGTGTGATTACTAAACTGCGGGCATCTCTTACAGCTTCTCGCTGTGTATTTCATATTTAATGTCTGCAACGCTGCCGCCGTAATTGGCTTTTCCTTTTGATTACCTAGCGGGGCAAACATATGGCAGCTGTTCCTCGTAAAAACCCAGGTAACAATATGCTGATGCTCGTGAAGCCGTTCCAGGGAGTACAGATTCACAAATAAGTGAACAGATATTTATAGGCTCCCTTTTAAAGCACGTTCCTTACCATGTGAGCAGAGCTGGGGAGCGCAGGTAAAAAGTCTCAGCAGGAATTACATAAACCTGGCTGCCCTCGGCTTGCGAGGCCACCAGGTAAAGCCAAAACAGCAGACAATTTGCACTCTGGAGGAGACTCTTGAGAGTCCCATGGACTGCAAGAAGATCAAACCTATCCATTCTGAAGGAAATCTGCCATGAGTGCTCACTGGAAGGACAGATCCTGAACCTGAGGCTCCAGTACTTTGGCCACCTCATGAGAAGAGAAGACTCCCTGGAAAAGACCCTGATGTTGGGAAAGATGGAGGGCACAAGGAGAAGGGGACGACAGAGGACGAGATGGTTGGACAGTGTTCTCGAAGCTACCAGCATGAGTTTGACCAAACTGCGGGAGGCAGTGGAAGACAGGAGTGCCTGGCGTGCTCTGGTCCATGGGGTCACGAAGAGGGTGGGGGCGGTGGGAAGAGGGTGGGGACTCCAAACCTCACCTGCATGCATGGGGGAGGGGTGGCAATGGAGGCAGCAGGTGCCTCGGGCATCAACATCATGCAGGTGCAAGTTGCTAAACCAGAATGCAACTTTGGATTCTATAGGCGAATCCATCCCAGGGCTTATGCAACATTGAAAAGTCAAGCGGGATTCTGAAAGGAAAAATAGGAGTCTTGTTTCTGGGTGTAAATAGGAAGAAACCAACACGTGAAACTGAGTGGGCCGGAATCAGTTAACAAACCCTGTCAGTGGAAGCCCTGAATTTCTGTTTGCTCAATGGGGCTTCCCCCCCCTCCCCAATGCAACTCCTGCATCTCCCCACACCAAATTAGGATTGGAAGATGCCCAAGAACAGCTGGCCAGGGAAGGGGGGGGTCATTTGTCTGGAAAGCTGATGTGTGTGCACAGACAGAACGTTTATAATACAGTGGTACCTCGCTTCAGGTTGCATACGCTTCTGGTTACAGACTCCGCTAACCCAGAAATGGTACCTCGGGTTAAGAACTTTACTTCAGGATGAGAACAGAAATTGTGCAGCGGTGGCTCAGCAGCAGCCGAAGGCCCTATTAGCTAAAGTGGTGCTTCAGGTTAAGAACAGTTTCAGGTTAAGAACCGACATCCAGAATGAATTAAGTTCTTAACCCAAGGTACCACTGTAGTGTGACCTTGAATTCATCGCAACATCTGTGAAGCTTCAGCTGCTTCCAGATTCTTATTCCTATGAGTTCCAGGCCCTCTGAACACAACAGAGCAAGCTTAACGTCCCAGTGGGAGAGGCACCTGGAGGCTGCAGAGGGAGAGGAACTCTTTTGAGCTTTGCTACCTTGATCAGAGTCCCAAAGGAGACAGAGAGAAAGAGAGAGAGAGAGAGAGAGAGGGAGGGTGGAAAGGGACCATAGGGGAGAAGCAGAGAGTCACAATGTGTAATGAGCACCATGAGGGTTTGCAAGAGCCAGATCCTGAGCATTGCGAGTGTTTGCAGGAACCATGCCTTGGTTGTGCTTGCCTTAGGGGAATCAGGTGAAGGCCGGCAGGCACAGTCAGATGATGTGATGTGCTGTAGCTGGGGGCAAGCTCAGGAGGACTATATAAGGCCTGGATTTCAGCCTTGGCCTTGGCCACAACAATGTGGTCTCCTGCCTAACTGTAGCCCGCTCCCGCTCCCGCTATCCTGCATACTGACCGCCTCCACTGGACTTGTTCCTGACTGTGGACCCACCAATTAGACTGCTTCTGCTACCAGTGCCAGTGCCCTTATTCCAGCCCCAGTGTGCCAGCCCTGGACTCTTGCCTTCCATGCCCCAAATTGTGGCACACTGCAGAGGGCCACATGTCCCCTATGCCCAAGGTAGGGGGACCATGTGTCCTACATTCAGGGCCAGCCCACCCTTTAGACAAAATGTGGCCATTTCCTCAATCAGTGGCAGGATCCTAGCCCAGCTATGCTTGAGAAAGGTTGGGTAAAATTTAGCAAACAAATGATTAGCACACTTAGCTCAGTACTGCCGACACAGATTGACAGTAGATCTCCAGGGTTCTCTCCCTGGGACCTTCTGCATGAAAAGCAGATGCTCTGTTGCTAAGCTGTGGTCTCTCCCCCTTCCGAAGCTTTGGATTTCTGCCTCCAAATTCCTACTTGGATGAGCTCTATACAGAGCGAGCACCTGCATTGGAATATACCTGTCTCTAAATATTTAGGGCTCATGGAAGACTCGCTGGTCATCAGGCAGGCAGCGAAATTTACCTCCTACAGGCAAGTGCCTGGTTGACAATTGTATGCAATCAATTATGTGTGGGCATAAATACACACGCATACAGCAAATTTCAACTGGCGCTCAGATTTCACATGCTACACCTCTGCGAGACAATACACCACATTGCAGCTCATTTTCCCAACACGATAAGAGGAGGCATGATCCATTTACCTGGGCTGTGGGTTAAACCACTGAGCCTAGGACTTGCCGATCAGAAGGTTGGCGGTTCGAATCCCCGCGACGGGGTGAGCTCCCGTTGCTCGGTCCCAGCTCCTGCCAACCTAGCAGTTCGAAAGCACGTCAAAGTGCAAGTAGATAAATAGGTATCACTCCAGAAGGAAGGTAAACGGCATTTCTGTGTGCTGCTCTGGTTCGCCAGAAGCGGCTTAGTCATGCTGACCACATGACCCGGAAGCTATATGCTGGCTCCCTCAGCCAATAAAGCAAGATGAGTCGGTCACGACTGGACCTAATGGTCAGGGGTCCCTTTACCTTTACTAAGATCCAATGAATTCAATAGGGCTTATTTCTAGGAAGACGTGGTTCAGACGTGGCTTTTCCAAACTGTTCCTCTTTTCTGTGTTACCTGCTCTTCCTGCTGCTGCTATCACTAGCCAGCTCCTCCCTTCTTTTGCCCAAGCCTGCCTGCCTGCCTTCCTTCCTTCCTTCCTTCCTTCCTTCCTTCCTTCCTTCCTTCCTTCCCTAGCTAGTTGTTCCCTTCTTCCCTTTCCCCCAGGCAGATAGCAAACCCTGTAAAGAAGCCCATTTTGAAAGGGCTTGCTTCTGCTTTGATTCAGGCAGTGAAAAAAAGGAAGAGCTGGAATGCTGTTTGCCACCCTGCTAACCTGCTGCCCAGGGCCCATGCCCCTGCCCCAATCTGGACCTGAAATTCTGTCTGGTTCCAGTTTAAAGATAAAGAAGAATTATAAGAGGAGGTGTGCTTTGAACTTGTCCATCAGCAGAGAGCAGGCACACAGTCACCTGGTCACAGCCTCCTCCTCCAGATGTTTTGGATTTCCATTTAATTCATCTGTCACATCCATAGCCTACATTTGAAGGACTCTTATACCATTTTAAGAGTCATGGTTTTCCCCAGAGAATGCTGGGCACTGTAGTTTGCCGATGTTATCTTTACAACTTTCAACACCCTTAACTACAGTTCTCGGTTCTTTGCAGGGAAGCCATGACTCTTAAAGTGGTATAAAAGTACTTTGAATGTATGGTGTTGACATGACCACAGTACAGTAGTACCTTGGTTCTCAAACACCTTGGTACTCAAATAACTTGGAACCCAAACGCTGCAAACCCGGAAGTAAGTGTTCCGGTTTGTGAACTTTTTTCAGAAGCCGAACGTGCTCTGTTTTGAGTGTTACACTTCCATTTTGAGTGTTACACTGACTATTTCAGTGCCAAACTTCTGTTTTGAGTGTTACTCTGAGGTCTGTCTGTTTTTGCTATTTGCTTTTTTGTTTTTGTGGCTTTATTGTTTGTTTCTGTAACTGTGTGGAACCCAGTTCAGCTACTGACTGATTGATTGATTGATTGATTGATTGATTAACTGCAGTGCATTGTTTATTGCTTTTATTTTATGGATCAATGGTCTCGTTAGATAGTAAAATTCATGTTAAATTGCTGTTTTAGGGGTTGTTTTCAAAAGTCTGGAACGGATTAATCCATTTTGCATTACTTTCTATGGGAAAGCGTGCCTTGGTTTTGGAACGCTTTGGTTTTGGAACTGACATCCGGAACGGATTAAGTTTGAGAACCAAGGTACCACTGTAGTCATTTCTAAGTTTGTGTTCTATACATATAAGTTAGCAGATGATTTTATTTTTTCATGCAGATCTTGTGTCTTGTCATTAGGCAATACATTTCTATATTTAGGGTGATGAAAAGCTGCTGCTGGCCTCATCCACTGGCTTCATTTTGCAGTGCAGAAGGGTGGGCTCATGGGATCTCATGTTCAGAGTGTGTGTGTGTGTGTACGTACACTAGAACAAAGCTATCACAAGACAAGCAATGACTCAGGTGAATGTGGGCCACTCCAGTTTCAAACAGAACTCTCAGGCTAGTTTAGAGACTGTTTAAGAAAAGTCAGTCTAAAATTGCTTAATTGGATAAAGAATGGCATGTATGCTCCAGCCAAAAGATAAGCCCTTTTTAAAAAGCCCCATCGACTTCTGTGGGAGAAATGAGCACCGTTTAAAATCTCCCCCCAATGAAAATCAATGGGACTTAACAATGTTCAACTTAGACTGGATCGTGCATTGAATAACTTAAGCAGAGGCCAGGAGTCATTACTCACCACGTTCGCTAGGAAATTTATCATCGATTGTCATGAATTTGTAAGGCTTCCTTGACCCATTCATTATTTGTAACTAATATCTCAGGAAGGATGGCTTAGGCCACTTCTGCTTCCCTCCGAGGGGGGAAAGCCAGCGTCTCTTCAGAATAAACACTTTTGTTCACCAATGGATTTCAACTTATAAGCAGGGCCCAGATGCTGGAACCTAACTTCATTACACACCATCTCAAACATTGAGCATTTGGAGAATCCAGGGGTTCCACGTTCTTACCCAGGGTTCAGTTTCCTTGGAATGAAGGTCATCAGGGACAGCCATGTCTTTAGGACACATGGTTTAATTTACACATATATCCAACTTGAGCATAAGATGGAGGGGTTCACGGCATGAACATCTCAACAGATCTTGCTTCTCCATTCATCATGAGTTTGGATTCAGCACAAAGCTAGCATGTCTCTGTTTCTCCAGCTCCCAGCCTGTTTTCTAGCTCAGGTCTCTCTCACACATACACACACTCTGGATAATGTTCTCCTGTTGTTGCTTAGTCATTTAGTCATGTCCGACTCTTTGTGACCCCATGGACCAGAGCACGCCAGGTACTCCTGTCTTCCACTGCCTCCCACAGTTTAATCAAACTCAAACTCAAATGTTTTCCTAGGTAAAGGGACCCCTGACCATTAGGTCCAGTCGTGGCCGACTCTGGGGTTGTGGCGCTCATCTCGCTTTATTGGCCGAGGGAGCCGGCGTACAGCTTCCAGGTCATGTGGCCAGCATGACTAAGCCGCTTCTGGCAAACCAGAGCAGCGCACGGAAACACTGTTTACCTTCCCACCGGAGTGGTATCTATTTATCTACTTGCACTGGCATGCTTTTGAACTGCTAGGTTGGCAGGAGCAGGGACCAAGCAACGGGAGCTCACCCCGTCGCGGGGATTTGAACCACCGACCTTCTGATCGGCAAGTCCTAGGGTTTGTGGTTTAACCCACAGCACCACCCGTGTCTTTCCTACCCAGCAGCAAATCAGGATGAATACTCAATAAATAGGTCAATAAAATGCCAAAGTGAGGCAGCCTAGTGCAGCTTATTTGTCAGCAAGCCTAGAGTCTAGAAGTACATTCCAAGCCTGGCAATCTTTAAGACATGCTTTGCCTCAGCAAAAGGAACAATAACACTATTTTTGCAAAGATAAATCCACCCTATCTTCATGACGTTGTCAGCTTTCTCACTGTTTCCCTTAATTCCTCTGGTAAACAATGGATGTGAACTGCTGGTTCTCCATAGATTCATTTCCAAATGGAAAATCTTTGTTGTGGAGATTCCGTTTCATCAGTTTAATAGAATTTACTTTGTGTATCACAGCGAAGCATGAGTGACAGAACTGGGCAGATCAAGGAAGCCTCATGGTGTTGTGACCCCTGTATCCAGCAGTGATCTGGACACGGAATCATAGAATTATAGAGTTGGAAGGGACCCAATGGGTCATCTAGCCCAACCCCACTGCGACACAGGAATCACAGCTAAGTCGGAGGCTGTGGGAGCAGCAGATGGGGAGCTGGGTCTAGGTCAGGGCTCAGAGCTAACTGTGGAAGATTGAGAGAGCATTGCACCTAAGGCAATTGGATAAGAACTCCCAGAGAAACCTCTCAGAGCACCAGGGCCTACAAGGCCAAATCCTGGACCCTCACAGACCCCTCCCTCTGAGCCTGTGAAGCCAGATGGCTCCCACCACACATCACCAGTCTGGACCAGTCTGGCAGTACCAGGAGGGAAGCTATGCAACAAAGGAGGAGTGCCCATTTTCAGGCCAGGGAGTTATCTCTTTAAGGCTCTTTAAGGCTCTAAAGGTCCTGCCAACCTAGCAGTTCAAAAGCATGTCAAAGTGCAAGTAGATAAATAGGTACCACTCCGGCGGGAAGGTATATGGCATTTTCGTGCACTGCTCTGGTTTTGCCAGAAGCGGCTTAGTCATGCTGGCCACATGACTCGGAAAAACTGTCTGCAGACAAACGTCAGCTCCCTTGGCGAATAAAGCGAGATGAGCGCTGCAACCCCAGAGTCCGTCACGACTGGGGTTTCCTTACCTCTTCTTTAAGGCTCTAAAGGAGATAGCCCAGCAGGGCTGTCTTAAGCATATCTGGCGCCGTGGTGCAAAGATCCCTCCGGTGCCCCCCCCCCAGCAACTCCAAAACAAGGGAGAGGGTGATGGAAAATGTCCTCTGTCTCCCCCACCACCCCAATCCCCAGTGGCGATCAAGCAGGAAAACGTTCTGGCAGACATGCTCTCCGGCGTTGGGGCACCCAAGAAGGCAGCCCGGGAAGGCTGAGCGCTGCCTTTTGCCAGGAAGCAGGAGGAGGGCAACGACAGAGAGCAGGGCTGTCTTTAGCAGATGCAGAGGCTTGGGAGGGAAGCTGCGCGCCCGCCAGCCATATAGTTGTTGGGGCACAGCTGGCAGGCGTGCAGGGAAAGGGGAGGCTGCTGGCAAAGCCAGGCAGCTCCCCTACTCGCTAGGGTGCCCCTGAGAGGCCGGCGCCCTGGCGCAACGAACCACTAAGACCAATGGGAAAGACGGCTCTGGAGCCCAGAGCCAGAGGCATAGAAGGCCTAAGTTGGCTACCAGCCTTCATCAGAGCATGTTGCTTCCATGGAGCTGTCCATGGTCTCGCAATCTTCAGCCTTACCTGGTCTCCAGCCTCACTGCTTTCCCTCTTTGAGTTCTGGCATTGGACCAGAACATGAAACACAGCATGTTTTCTCTGTTTCCACTTGCACTGATTAAAATATATTTCCACAGCCCAGGCTGATGCAGGAAATCTAACCGGTCCCCCTTTCTCTTTCCCATTTCCCGAAAGGCACGTCAAAGCAAGTTAAAGTAATGCTGGAATGCAAGCCGTCAGGGCCAATCTAATTACTCACTCACTCTTGCTCCCCTGGCCCTAAATGGCTGCAGATCTAAGGAGAGCAAATATTCACATAATGTACAAGTATTTAAAATTTCAACAGTCATTATAAGTCCCCCCCTCCCTATACAAACCCCTCACACTGAACTGATTATAGATATACACATGCAGTGGAACCTCGGGTTACATACACTTCAAGTTACATACGCTTCAGGTTACAGACTCCGCTAACCCAAAAATATTACCTCGGGTTAAGAACTTTGCTTCAGGATGAGAACAGAAATCGTGCTCTGGCGGCGCGGCAGCAGCGGGAGGCCCCATTAGCTAAAGTGGTGCTTCAGGTTAAGGACAGTTTCAGGTTAAGAACGGACCTCCGGAACAAATTAAGTACTTAACCCGAGGTACCACTGTATATGTACACACACACTCGCACGTGTGTTTGTGTGCGCACACACACACACCCCACTCACACATGAAGGATAAAGACAAGGGTTGATGCCCTCACTAAGCATCCTTAGGCAGCTGTTGGGCCCAACATCTGAACAGGGCCCACCTGTGCTGATGCTCACCCTGTCCTCACTTCCATGCCATAGGCAGCAAGCAGTTGTGACATGAACCATGTTCTCCTGCCTATTTTCCTGTCAGGGCCAGCCTAGTTATGACTTGGACGGACCATGAATCCCCTGGTCAATTTGGAATTCTCATCCCAGAGCCTGAGGATTGTACGTTTTGGTTCAGAATGAACACAGGGTGGGGAAGGTTGTTGTTTTGGTCACCTCAGCTTAAAAAGGATATTGCAAGGCACGGAAATGTTCAGAAAAGGGCGACCCAAATGGTCAAGGGGACAGAGCCACTGCCAGATGAAGAAAGGTTTCAGCATTTGGGACTTTGCAGTTTAGAGAAAAGCTGAGTAAGAGCTGACATTGAAGGAATGAGTTTCTGTGCAGTCAGTCTGAAACGGGACCCAAAGTCCCCATTTTCCTCCTCCAAGGGAACATTTCTAAAATGCATTAACTTGAGCTCTTGGGTAAATGTATAAACAGAAAGCCAGCTGTATAAACAAGTGCTCAAAGTCCTCTCCTTTATCAGTCCGTGACGGCAATGGATGGCCTTGCCAGTTCTGAGTGGAGCAGGGATGGCACGTTTGGGTCTTATCTTACATCCTGACCACAAAGACGCACAGACCTTGTCAGGTCTGACAAGAGACCCAGGAACGGCGCCAGGAGTGCTCTTAGAGTTGGTGACCTCCTGCCCCAAGATAAGAGTATAGGAACAGGAACAACCTTTTATGGTCAAGAGTACCAGAACAGGAATATCTGTTTATGGTCATGGATGTCAACTTACGTGTATATGCTGACATGGTTGGATTCCTGGGGGAGGGGGGAGAGGGTGCCTGGAGGATATATATACTGCTTGAAATTTCTCATTTCTTTGGACTTGCTGTGGACTGTGCCTTTCTGCTGCTCCGGAGAGAAGAAATAAAGAACTCTTTCTCTGAACCAAACCTCTCGGTGTCATTTGACTTCCTTCCTCCCGTCCGGGAGCAACGCAGACCCCACCAATCGGTAAAGTCTAATAATGCTACAACATGGGCATGGGCAGAGGTGGAAAAAGGTGGATGCGGTCCACCCGAGGCGCCATCTCTGAGGGGGGGTGACATCGCCACACTCATGGCGGGTGGCTGTGCACCCCCGAGATGTTCACGACGGGAGGGCGCGCACTCCCGGGATGCTTGCCCTACCCCCTGGATACTAGCCTCACCCCTGCAGGTGGCTAGCCCCTCCCCCACGGGCAGTTAGCCCCACCCCCAAGTGCACACCGCTCTGGGTGCCGGAGCAGAGCAGTTATCTCTGCCTCTGGGCATGGGAAAAGTGAATAGAGAATTTTTTTCTCCCTTTCTCATAATACTAGAACCTGCAAACATTCAACAAATTGAATGCTGGAAGATTCAAGACAGATAACAGAAAATTGTTATGTACTGAAGTTCTCACCCTGGGCCAGCAGGGGGATACTGTAGATAGTTATGCAAATAAGGGATCAAAAGTGACGTTCAGTGATTGGATAGTTTTAGAAAGTTGTTACAGTAACATTGTACTGGAGCTCTATATAAGCAGGCTGACTGAACCCTTCAGTTCAGTTCAGTTCTGGTCTGTGAATAAACAAGAGCTGTTTGAAGAATCGCTGTGTCGTCTGATATGTTCACCCACAACATAACACTGGCGACGAAGATGGGATTGATGGACAACAGAGCACAGCCAGATGCAGCCACCCTCTGAGCAAAGCTGAATCACTGAGCTTAAACACCAAGCGAAATCACTGAACAGAACCAATTCAGAGCTGACTGTTCTGGTTAGAGCACTGTGTTCCATTCATCACCCCACATCAGCATCAGAACCACGGCTTCACTTGTGCCTCTACCGCCGTTTGCGCCAGCCTCTGAATCATGGGACTCCTACCTTGCTCGGTTCGACTGCTACCTCCAAGCCAACGAGCTGATGGAAGTATCACGGGAGCGTAAGCAGGGCCTATTCCTCAGCCTCTGTGGGCCTGAGGTGTTCAAGGTGTTTGAGATGGCCCGAGCATTGGTTGCGCCTGAAGCAGTCCAGGCAACACCATGGGACATGATTCAAGAGAAGCTCCACAACCACTACGCACATATGTTCAACCGCAACTTAACAAAAATACTTCCTCACGCAGCAAAAATTAAACTATGGAGCTTCCCACTTGGATGAATTTAAAAGAGGATTTGAGGCTCTTCTTATGTTCTTTCCTTACTGTCATTAATGAATGTGATTACTGCCTCACCCTTCTTCGCAAAGGAACAGGGGGCAGCCAAGAAAACAACAACAAAGCAGTAAAACAAACCCATTAAAAGCAAAAATAGATATTTAAAAAACACTTAAAACACCTCAAAACACTTTTTAAAAAGTCACATTTGCTGAATTTAGCCCGCAGTGGGCAAGCTATCCATTATTGAATTATTGGGAAAGAAGGGGAAGGAGACCTTCAAGAGCAGGAAAAAGGACCCCCGCTGTTTAAAACTGGGCTCCCTGCCAACATTTGACCTGCAACTACATCCCTTTGGCTTATCGAGCAAATACTGGGCAGGGGGAGGGAGAAGCAGGGGGGAGAGATGACTACTGCTAAAAGCAATCAAGAAGTAATTGCTTGACGGTGCATCCTGTGTGCCCTGGGATTCCAAAACCAAATATTGGTAACTTTATTAAAGCTAAACAGGACATACCAATTTGCGTGTGCAACTCCTGCAGGACTCTAATGGGATATATATATATATATATATATATATATATATATATATATATAATTGCTTCTTCCACTGCTGTGTGAAAGGCTGAACAGAGTCTCTTTGCCCTGAAGGAACGAGGTGGGTGGTTACTGCACAAAGAAGGGCAACCGCAGAAATTCAAGCTGGTCGCAGTCATCATCGATTTACAATAAATTGTCAAGAAGAAATTTCCTGATTTTTTTTTCTTGCACAGGACACATAGTTGGATGTCAAAGGAAGTGGCTGGCTGACAGGACAGGAGATGACAGGAGGAGATAGGGGAGCCTTTCATAAAGAAAAAAAGTGATTTAAAAAAAATAGATTGCAGAATGATTTTCTTCTTTTTTTGCCAATTTTTTATTTTCCAAATTTCAACTCAATCTTCACAAGCTATTACAATTTTGATTAAATGACTTCCCACTCGCCATTGTCGATGCGACCTTATCTTCTAATATTACTGCGTTAAGTATTTTACATTATCTCCAGTTACAATCCATTCTGGGCGCCTACAGTACTAATACGGTTGTTGATCGGTACAGAGCTGGTATCTCAAGGTTAACTCTGCCCTTCCTCCTCCCCAGCTCAGCACTTCCATCCCATAATACTCCAAAGAAGTACATTGTTGCCCAAAAGCGACAGTCCTCACCATTGTTCTCAACAAGTTCCAAGATCTCTTCATTTTCTTCTCCTTTAAATCTCATCATCAGTGATTCGGTTCCCCAGATTACGAGTCTACCGCTCTTAACCACTACACCACACTGGCTCACTAGGGATGATTGGAGTTGTAGTTCAGCAATATCTGGAGAGCCAAATGCTCCCCGTACCTGCCTTAGATCCTGAGTCCTCAGAGTCTCCAAGCAATAGTAGCTCAAAGGGAGACACCATCCTCAGCAGACTCAGCCACACCAGAATCTGTACCGTGGGCCCTGAACTCCAGGTCCCTGCAAGGCCAATGATTAGAAGTGATGGAAGTTGTAGTACAGTAACATCTGGAGAGCAAAAGATTCCCCTCCCCTGCTAATAAATCTCTAGCAGTTGCACCAACTTAGTGCTGAAACAATTTGTTCTCCCTACTCTTAGTTGCAGTATTGCTGTCCATGGTGCTGAACCTTTTGCTTCTGCAAGCCTATCAGCCCCCTTGTCCCTTTCCAGGGTCCTGACTGCACTTCAGCCTGATGTTAGCTTGTGCAGGTCTGTCTGGACTTGCCCCCCATCATCTTCTGGTGATCGTAATTGCTTACAGACGAGGACATATATGTCAAACTTTAACTGGACCTTTGCAGGAAAGCCTTCTGGGTAATTTAAATCTGTTTTAGTTTTTTAAAGTTTTATAGGTTTTAAACAAGTATGTCTTTTTATTTTAAAAAAATGTGAATTTGGTTAGTGGGCATTGGATAGAGGGCTCTTCCCACACTGAGCTAGTTCAGACTGCCCATGAGAGCTTGGGGGCAGGGGTGTATGTGTCACACACCTAAGGTAAAGGTAAAGGTAAAGGTAAAGGACTCCTGGACGATTAAGTCCAGTCAAAGGTGACTATGGGGTTGTGGCGCTCATCTAGCTTTCAGGCCGAGGGAGCTGGCGTTTGTCCGCAGACAGCTTTCCGGGTCATGTGGCCAGCATGATTAAACCTCTTCTGGCACAACGGGACACCGTGACAGAAACCAGAGTGCACAGAAACGCCGTTTACCTTCCCACCTCAGCGGTACCTATTTATTTACTTGCACTCGTGTGCTTTCAAACTGCTAAGTTGGCAGGAGCTGGGACAGAGCAATGGGAGCTCATTCCGTCACGGGGATTTGAACTGCTGACCTTCCGACCGGCAAGCCCAAGAGGCTCAATGGTTTAGACCACAGCACCAACCATGTCCTCTAACACACACTAGAATGCTCACCTGTGGTGAAACACCCTTAATTATTAATTTATTTTTAAAAGGCTAGGGTCTCAGCAACCCCTTTTTCCTGCTATGCTGGTTTCCTGTGTGCCTGCCATGTGTGTAGGGGGGAGGGGGGAGGCTAGTGGCATCCTCTGAAATGTGCTGAACATACCTGCAGGACCATCACCAAGCCAGATTTTGCCCGACCTCATCCCCACCTTGCCCTGCCCCATCCTCATCCTGAAGGTTACAAAGAGGACACTACTGCCTACCATGAATCACTGTGGCCACCAGCATGAGCCAACTTCATGGGGTTCAATGAATGTGCAGGCTGCTCTCTTGATACTGGAAAATCTGGTCATCATTAAGAGAATGCAAGACAGTTCCAAGCGAATAGCATTCAACTCTTGCCCTAGCTTGCATCATGCCAATGAGAGATGCTGGCCGGACCGGCGGGGGGGGGGGAGCATCTTCAAAGTACAGTGGTACCTCAGGTTACATACGCTTCAGGTTACATACGCTTCAGGTTACAGACTCCGCTAACCCAGGAATAGTGCTTCAGGTTAAGAACTTTGCTTCAGGATGAGAACAGAAATCGTGCTCCGGCGGTGCAGTAGCAGCAGGAGGCCCCATTAGCTAAAGTGGTGTTTCAGGTTAAGAACAGTTTCAGTTAAGTACGGACCTCCGGAACGAATTAAGTACTTAACCTGAGGTACCACTGTAAAAAACCAAACAAACCACTTTTGGCAAGAAAGAAAATATGCCTGCCTCATCAATTCCTGGTACTGCTGATCAATGATACAAGGAGTGCAACTTCCTGGATCTCATGGTGATTGGCAGCGAGTGGGCTGACTGGCCCCGGGCTTCTATGAAAATCTTTGGATAGTGCATATAAAACCACTTTCTGTGTTTCTATTGCAATTCTCTTATAATGGAGCGTGAGGCAAAGATAAATAGCTCCTCAGTGATCCATTATCTCCCCTGTCCAACAAGAAGAGTGACATTAATGCAGTAGTGCAGAACTATAAAGAGGAGCATAGTACTTTTGTGTGTGTGTGTGTATCAATAAGCAGGTAACTTTTGCCAGCGGTGGGAAAGACATTTTTGGATGATATGTTCATTAGATCAGCGGCTGCCAACCTTTTAAAGCCAGCGGCCGCGTTTGGAATTTTGGCTGCTTTGGGGGGTGACTTAACACAAAATGGCTTCCACATCTAAAAGAGCAGAAAGAGAGGCAGGGTCACAAAATGGTGTGGGCATGATAGGTAAAAGTAAAGGTAAAGATAAAGGACCCCTGGACGGTTAAGTCCAGTCAAAGATGACTATGGGGTTGTGGCGCTCATCTCGCTTTCAGGCCAAGGGAGCTGGCTTTTGTCAACAGACAGCTTTCCAGCTCATGTGGCCAGCAGGACTAAACCACAACGGAACACCATGATGGAAACCAGAGTGCATGGAAACTCCATTTACCTTCCTGCCGCAGTGGTACCAATTTATCTACTTGCACTGGTGTGCTTTCGAACTGCTAAGTTGGCAGGAGCTGGGACTAAGCAATGGGCACTCACCCCATCACGGGGATTCGAACCGCCGACCTTCCGATCAGCAAGCTGTATGCTTCCTTGAGTCCTATGAGGGGGGAAAGTGGGGAATAATGATGATGGTGTTGTTGTTATTGTTGATGATGATGTCTGTAAAAGGTTCCTGGCCCCTGTATTAGGAAATATGGCTTTTGATTCTGCCCCACTCTCTCTGCACGAATCTCAGATAACCTCTTTGGAAAGGACCCGTTTTTTTGCTGTAGTGCGAGCTTAACTTATGTGAACTATCAAGAGGATAACTGTCAGGCATTTAAATTTGGCTATTAATCATGGAATTGCTCCAACCATTGGGATTAGCCTTCCCAACCGGCTCCCCTCCAGCTGCTCTAGAGGGTCTGCTGCTTCCATAAGCCCCACCCAGCATGACCTGTGGTCAGGGATGATGGGAGTTGTAGTCCAACAACATCTGGAGTGCTCCAGGTTGGGGAAGCCTGCACTAGCTCCTCATTTCTGCCGCTTTCCCCATCGCTGCCCTTTCCCCACAACCCGCGGCCTCACCCTGCACTCTGGAAACATAAAACCTCAATCCCATTTCAAGCAGACAGTAAAAACAGACTGTGCTGGAGGGACGATTGGAACGTCACATATCCCCATAAATTCTAATCCCCATAAAATACTCTTTTAATGCATCGTGAACAACGAATGGCTGTCATGATCCCTGACATATAAAACACAGAGAGGCAGAGAGACACCCGAGAGAAGAAAATACTTTATTTTGTTTGGAAAGCCAGACTAATGCGTGCAGAGGGAAGGCAAAAATCCCCTCTAATTCTGCATTATGAAAATCCAGCCTAGCAGCACTATAAACACACAACTGTTCATCTTCCACGAGGGACGGCCAATTCCTCTCTGCCCACTGAGCTTTTGGAGGCGGGAAACTTTTGCCCTTAACTCGGGGGCGTGCAGGCGACTGGAGAGTTAAGAGGCACCAGCCGAGGAAGGCTGTGTGATGTCCTGCCACAGACGCCACTGGGCATGCTCAGCGTTGCTTTTAATCATTATTGGCGTGTGACCCTGACTAGAACTGTACCATATGCACTAACCAGCTTCAGGGCTTAATCCACACACAGAGAGAGAGACAGTTCAGCAGACGGCAGTTTGCAAAGGATGAAGAGCAAAAAATTAACACTGAACTGAATCGTCGGGAGCCTACAAAATATTAGGTCTTCGCAATCAGCGGACGCAACTGCAAATGATCTCAGAATTATCTGCCACCTTGCAAAACTATAGCTTCTTCTGCATAACCTATATTTTGTAGCTGTGGGGTTGACAGCACCAGAGGGTGAAACTGAGCCTGGATTGTACCACTTTCAGTTGCAGGTGGGGAAATGGATCTTACCTTTCTAACCCCACCCCACCCCACCCCACCCCACAAAAAACACCACACATGAAAGGCCAGAGTTGTCTCCAACTAACTTCTATCCTGACTAATGGACAAGTCAGTCATGCTCATTGATCTCAATGAGACCACTCTGAGTAGGCAATAGTTAGAGGCAACTCATAGCTCAGACTTCCCTCTGTCAGGCTATTTTTCTGTGCATAAGGAGTTTTCAGTGCTAGGGCATCCAAGCAAGCAATCCTCACAAGTGTTTCCCAAACTTGGGTCTCCAGCTGTTTTCCAACTACAATACCTATCATCCTTGACAACTGGTCTTGCCAGCTGGGGATCATGGGAGTTGTAGTCCAAAACCAGCCGGAGACCCAAGTTTGGGAAACACTAATCTAGTTCAATATTGTCCAGTAGCACCTTAGAGACCAACTAAGTTTGTTCTGGGTATAAGCTGTCGCGCACATGCACAATTCTTCAGATAATATGCACATGAAAGCTTATATCCAGAACAAACTTAGTTGGTCTCTAAGGTGCTATTGGACAATTTTTAAATTTATTAATTTATTTCAACTGCGTCAGACCAACACGGCTACCTATCTGAATCTAGCTCAATATTGTCTACCCTGACTAGCAGAAGCTCACCTGGGCTTCAGGTGGTGTTCTCTCCCAGGGACCCTACCCTTGAGATGCCAGGGATTGAACATGGAACCTTCTGTATAAATTGCTCTTCTTGATTTGTTTCAAGAAGTCCCCTGCAGCCAACAGGCAAGTGGGAATGGAAGTGCCAAAAATCGTAACAAAAACCCCATCAAATGCCCACATCTATGTGGTGAGCACCTGCAGGAGCTGAAGCTGGAATGAGGTTACTGTAGCAGAGGGACATCATTTTTACTGGCATACCTGCAGTTACAGTACAATCTGTTCTTGTCCTCTTATTGAAATCAAGAAATTCAATTTTTGTTGCTGCTGTTTTATGGGGTTTCTTTGATAGCTCACTGTATGGCTTTTATGGGAGCCCATTGTTCTTTTTTTTACCTGATTTTATGTCATGCTTTATACTTCTAAAATGTTGAGAGTTGCTTGGAGATGCCTTATGAGTGAAGCAGCTAATAGAATGAAAATGATCATCATCATCATCATCATCATCATCATCATCATCTATTTGTTAACTTTCTATCCCGTGCTTTATCCCAGTCTAAAAACAATAGATGAGCAGTGGCCTGGCCTGGCCGGGGAAGGCTCTCCAGGCTCAGATGGAGAGGCCTATAGGTTCTCATGAGGCCCTTGTGCTTGAGGTAGTGAGTGTGGGGGTATTTATGGCAGCCAAACCAACAATTCATGTTTTTGCCAGATAGGCGCATGAACGGGCTGAGGCTCACAGAGCTTTCCTGTAAGCTTGCTAGAGGGAACTTTGTGAGAACACTTCCCTATGGTGCCCTGACAGGAAGAGGGCATAGCTATATATATATATGTTCCTCCCTGCCTGGACACACTCTCTCTTTCTCACCATGCCTGCAATGTGAAAACATCTGTAGCTCGGAGCTCAAGCTCAGACTCCGTTTTTAAGTTAACCTTAGTAACTCAATTAGCATTTTAAGTCTGGCAGCTTTATCTGTTATTCTCTGAAATGGAGTGAGCAAATATGATTTTTTCCTTTTACAAGACTTGGTGTGATTATTATTTTAAGGGGGAGAAAATCCAGTTTGCCTTAAAGCATCCTGGATTTCTAACACTAAAAGACTAAAACTAGCCTAAGCTTCCCTTTTAAGAAGAAGAAGAGTTTGGATTTGAAGAAGAAGAGTTTGGATTTTGACGCAGGTGGTGCTGTGGGTTAAACCACAGAGCCTAGGGCTTGCCGATAAGAAGGTCGGCGGTTCGAATCGCCACCACGGGGTGAGCTCCCGTTGCTCGGTCCCAGCTCCTGCCAACCTAGCAGTTCGAAAGCATGTCAAAGTGCAAGTAGATAAATAGGCACCGCTCTGGCGGGAAGGTAAACGGCATTTCCGTGCGCTGCTCTGGTTCACCAGAAGTGGCTTAGTCATGCTGGCCACATGACCCGGAAAAACTGCGGACAAACGCCGGCCCCCTCGGCCAGTAAAGCGAGATGAGCACCGCAACCCCAGAGTCAGCCACAACTGGACCTAATGGTCAGGGGTCCCTTTACCTTTACCTTTAAGGAGTCTGAAAGCAGCTAACAATTTCCTTTCCCTTCCTCTCCCACAACAAACACTCTGTGAGGTGAGTGAGGCTGAGAGACTTCAGAGAAGTGTGACTGGCCCAAGGTCACCCAGCAGCTGCATGTGGAGGAGCAGGGAAGCGAACCCCGTTCACCAGATTACAGCTCTTAACCACCACACCACCACACTGGCTCTCTCTTTTAAGCTGCAAAGGGATGGCACTCTGCTGAGCTCACAAAGGTGAGGAAGGATAATATCTAATAAATGTATCCTCTCCTGGCATCTAATCAAAACCCAACAGCAAATAGGCCCTTCATTTTGCTTCTGCAGCAGAACATAGGAACATCAGAAGCTGCTTTGTACCAAGTCAGATCACTGGTCCCTCTAGCTCAATGCTTTCGTTGTTTACCTTCCCGCCGGAGTGGTACCTATTTATCTACTTGCACTTTGATGTGCTTTCGAACTGCTTTATTGGCTGAGGGAGCCGGTGTACAGCTTCCGAGTCATGTGGCCAGCATGACTAAGCCGCTTCTGGCAAACCAGAGCACGGAAACGCCATTTACCTTCCCGCCAGAGCGGTACCTATTTATCTACTTGCACTTTGACGTGCTTTCGAACTGCTAGGTTGGCAGGAGCAGGGACCGAGCAACGGGAGCTCACCCCGTCGAGGGGATTCGAACCACCGAACTTCTGATCGGCAAGTCCTAGGCTCTGTGGTTTAACCCACAGCGCCACCCGCATCCCGATTTCAGGCACAGGATGTTCCAATTCCTACCCGGAGGTGTCAAGGATTGAAACCTAAGCCCTTCTGCACTCAAAGCAGATGCTCTACCACTAAGCTACAACCCTTCCCCATGGAAAAGGAGGTTGGGTGGAGGGGCAAGTATCTTGGCTTGTTTTTTAACGCACAGCTAGCCCCCTCTGCTGCTCATGCACAGTGTGTGAATTACGATAGTTCCTCCCCAGAGTTTTCACTCTGCAACATGCTGTCCCGGTCCTATTCTGGTCATTTCTTACGAATCTGTCACTGCTTTGCTATTAAAAGAACAAAGCCCACAAGTGTGATCAGGGACTGTGTGCACACAAACTGCTGCGCCCAAAGCTCTCTTGTCAGTTTCTTTCTTTCTTTTTTTACGGTGAAAACACGAACAAGATCAAGTTGGACTGAAAGCAAAGCCGCATGCAGGAGGTGCGAAGAAAACCATCAGCAAAAGCTGCCAATCAGAAGGTCAGCGGTTCAAATCCCTGCGATGGGGTGAGCTCCCGTTGCTCGGTCCCTGCTCCTGCCCAACTAGTAGTTTGAAAGCACCCAAGTTCAAGTAGATAAATAGGTACCACTCAGATGGGAAGATAAACTGTGTTTCCATGCACTGCTCTGGTTCACCAGAAGTGGCTTAGTCATGCTGGTCACATGACCTGGAAGCTGTACGCCAGCTCCCTTGGCCAGTAAAGCGAGATGAGCGCCGCAACCCCAGAGTCGGCCATGACTGGACTGTTGTTGTTGTTGTTGTTGTTATCCTTCATCCACAAGGTTGCTCCCTAGGGCAATGCGTTTTAAGCATATGGCAGCAATCCTAGCCTGACTGCACCAGCTGCCAGTTAGTTTTCAGGCCCAATTCAAAGTTCTGGTTTTGACCTATAAAGCCTTAAACAGCTCAGGACCGCAATACATCAAGGACTGCCTCTCTCCATATGAACTTACCCAGAACCTGAGATCATTATCTGAGGTCCTCCTTCATGTGCCTCCTCCACGAGAGGTCTGGAGGGCCGCATGAGAACAAGCCTTTCCTGTGGTGGCTCCCCTTTTGTGGACTGCTCTCCCCAAGGAGGCTCACCTGGCTCATTACATATGGTTAGGCATTGGACAAAAAACGTTCCTCCTCTTCCAACAGGCCTTTGGCTGAATAAACCATCTATGGCGTTTGAATGGTTGTGAGAGCAGGGTTATTGGTTCTGGGAGTTTTGTTGTTATTATATTATGCATTTGGTGTTTTTATTTTGTATGTTTATGTTGCAAAGTGCCCTGTGATCTTTGGATGGAGGTATGTAAATGTAAAACAACAGCAACAATCATAAGGCATTTTGCATGAGATTAGGTATCCAGCAATTCAATTCCCAGCAATGTGCAGTCCATGAATACAAAATCTGCAAAAGGTGTTTGTGCCAGACTGACTGAAGAGCCCAACCACTGGCTCGCTCCCAGCAAAACAATTAATTGCCCATTTGAATTAGCAAAATGCTAGGATTGCAAATTAAGCATCTGCAGCAATTTTGCCTAATATCTCTGCTGCTCCCCCGCCCCCTTTGGATTTGTTTATCCCCCTAATCTAACACATAGGGAGCTCCATAGTCTAGCTGGATTAATTAAAAGAAAGCCTGGCTTACGACGAGATCATGAGACAGGTATAATAGGAATTACCAGCTACTATAAGTTTCAGGTGCTTATCTGCATAAAATGCAAATCAGCAGACATATCATCTCAAGGTCTCCCTCAACTGTACGCTCCCATTGATTTAAAAACCACAGTTTGTACAACCCAGGGTTCTTTTCTGTATTCTGGTACAGTCACAGCTAAATAGGGTTCTCATTCCCTCTTTGTTTCTCCCCTCTTCTCCTCCTCCGTCTCATCTCTGCACAAATCCACTTCATTACAGGAACCTCACAAGACCGTAAAAATGCAGCTTGCGCAAAGGCAGTTCTACACTTGAAAATGCCAGAAACATTTTAATAACGAAAAACCTGCCCCCGAGACAATGGCAGATACAAATCAAGGCCATCCATGCTAGATAATGATGCTCTTCGGATGGCGAGGTCTCATCATTTTCAGAGCTGCCCCTAAAACAAGGCCCAGCCTGTGTATTAATTTTATTGTGCGGGGACTGCTTGTAACAGCTACCAAATGGAAACATAATCCCTGCCTCATGTTTATGATAGGGAAATAATCTGGGGAAAACAGATGAGTTTGTTAGGTGTCAGCAAGTGGTCAAATAAAGATACAGCATGGTCAGTTCTGGAATAGTAGCATATGCAGTTAGATGCTATTTTCAGTGGTAGCACCGATGATTTGCATGCAAATGGCTCCAGGTCCAGTCTTCAACATCTCCCTGTCTGAAACTCTGAAGAAGCGGAGGCTGATCAGGGTTGCCATATTTTGAAGAGCAAAAAAGAAGACACATTTGCCAACTTCTACTTTTAACTATGGTAAACGCGGGTGGCGCTGTGGGTTAAACCACAGAGCCTAGGACTTGCTGATCAGAAGGTCAGCAGTTCGAATCCCCGTGACAGGATGTTGCTTGGTCCCTGCTCCTGCCCACCTAGCAGTTCGAAAGCACGTCAAAGTGCAAGTAGATAAATAGGTACCGCTCCGATGGGAAGGTAAACGGCGTTTCCGTGCACTGCTCTGGTTCGCCAGAAGTGACTTAGTCATGCTGGCCACATGACCCGGAAGCTGTACACAGGCTCCCTCGGCCAATAAAGCGAGATGAGCATCGCAACCCCAATGTCAGTCACGACTGGACCTAATGGTCAGGGGTCCCTTTTACCTTTACCTTTTAAAGGAAAAATGGAACATCCTGGGACCAAATCAGAAACCAGGATGGCTTCTGTAAATCTGGAACTGACCCTGGAAAATAGGGACACTTGGAGGGTCTTCAATACTAAGCTCGAGCAACCATTACTACTATTCATATCTACAGTGAGGGAACACTTCCAAAAAGAAATCTTAATGCACATGTGAGCATTAGTAAAGCAAGAGATAAATGATCAGAAATGCAATGACCCTAATTTTGCTTATTTATGCTGTCACACGAAGATTTATTTATTTTTTTGGCATGTTTTAGCATGCACATCAGTAATTTCGGGGAAGGAGAGACACGAAGGAACTGAAAGTTTATGACAAAACTGTGCATGAAGCTGCCCCACACAACATTTGAAAAGGCAAAGTGGAAATATGGGGCATTCGTAGTGTATCTCATGGTTCCACTGCAAACTTAATTTCAGATAATTAATTCCAGATTATTCAGAACTCCAAGATCTGGGGAGAAACATGGAAAGGAAGGATTTTGGAAGCTTCCCCGCAACTAATTCCTACAAATTCCTCATGCCCAGCCTCCTGGCCTTTGTCAGGCTTTGCAAGGGCAGGAGGATTATTCAGCCATACACGTTTCTGTGTCAATGTTGTACTTACTTAAGGGAGAGATGCGATAGCCTGACTCAGAGCCAGGCACAATGCAAGACAGGACTTATCTGTCACAGTACAGGCTTCCTCCTGACATTGCATTTCAACAATGGCTTGGAAATCTACTCCTGTTCCAGTCCCGGGCCTCCCATGGACAGGTGCCAGTCCTGGGGGCTTGTGCCAAATTGCAGAGTGGTTTCAGGTTCTATGAAGTAGTCAAATGCCTGCAAAGGCAGTGAAGTATCTGACTCCTGCCTACGTGGGAAGGAGACTGAGAGAAAGTGCTGCATAACATCTTCTGGTTCCAAGGAACGGCACCTTGCTATAGGATTAGGGACATGGGGCAAACATCCACTGCATTCTTGTTTGAGAAACCAGAAGAGCTTTGTGCTCAATCTGCTTCCATGTTGTTGTTTAGTCGTTTAGTCATGTCTGACTTTTCGTGACCCCATGGACCAGAGCACGCCAGGCACTCCTGTCTTCCACTGCCTCCCGCAGTTTGGTCAAACTCATGCTGGTAGCTTCGAGAACACTGTCCAACCATCTCGTCCTCTGTCGTCCCCTTCTCCTTGTGCCCTCCATCTTTCCCAACATCAGGGTCTTTTCCAGGGAGTCTTCTCTTCTCATGAGGTGGCCAAAGAATTGGGGCCTCAGCTTCAGGATCTGTCCTTCCAGTGAGCACTCAGGGCTGATTTCCTTCAGAATGGATTGGTTTGCTCTTCTCGCGGTCCAATCGGGGGCTTTAATTCACACTGTCCACAGGGCTTAATAGGGATGATGGGGGAAGCGGATGGAGAGAATTGGGGAGTCAGAGGGGGCCATGGAGGTCATTGATTCCCACAATGCAGGCAACCCAGAACTAGCATATCCTCAACAGCTTCTACTTACAGACTTCCAGTGAGAGAGAGCCCCTTTCCATTAGGACCTAAGAGCAAATCACACCCAAATCCCATCTAGGCCATCAGATAAGCATCCTTGTGGAACCAATTGCATATTTGGGTTTGGACCACACCTTGATCCCATGTACTGACCACAATGCAATGTCCCTATTACAGAACCTGCTGTTCTAAAATAGCTTGGCCTTCCCCTTTGATGTTCTCCCCTACTTTCTCCTGCTAGTAGCATACTAACTTAATCAGCTGTTTCTCCATCCACACCTCTTTCCTGCTGATATCCTCAGTTTTTACTACTACTACTACTACTATTATTATTATTATTATTATTATTTATTCAACTTATACACCACCCTATATCCAGAGATCTCAGGGCAGTTTACAACAAGACTTCAACATATAAAATCAAACCAAAGGCAGTAACCCAATATCTGTACACACTGAAGAGTAGGTGGGTTCCCACGAGGCAAGACCAGAGATAACAGCAAGAACCTTTACTGAACTAACAGAACTGGACAACAGGGACAAAGCAGCTGCTTATATACATTTCTGAAGGCCTGGGCCACTCCCCCTCCCAACGTGATTGGCTGTCTAAACTTCCAAGCTGCGAATCATGACTTTAAGGGCCAATGGCAGAGGCCCAAATCTTGAAATGTTCCGTGGTTGGATATCATGTCTTGAATCAGAACACATGGGCTCAGAATCCTTAGTCCAGACTCAAGCTCAAACAAACACAGATCACTGAATACATAACATAAATACAGTGGACGCTCGGGTTGCGAACGTGATCTGTGCGGGAGGCACGTTCGCAACCCACAGCATTCGCAACCCGCAGATTTAGTGCTTCTGCACATGTGCGACCGCCAAAACCCGGAAGTAACCCGTTCTGGTACTTCCAGGTTTCGGCGGGTCCGTAACCCAAAAAACTGCAACCTGAAGCGTCTGTAATCCGAGGAATGTCTGTAAAGAGCAAGGAGGGGGAATCCCAGGCCCAGACGCTGAACAAGGCCCCCAGCCCCCTCTCTCTGGCCCTCAGGGCTCTCCTGAGGCCATGCCCCCTCCACAGACACTATTCTCTAAAGAATGTGTCCTTGGACTCTGATACCTGGCCTTCTTGAGAGATGTGTGTCTTGTTCATGTAGTGTTTTGGAAAGGTTCTGTGGGGGTGGGAGACAACAAAAAATGTGGGGGAAAGGAGGGTCAGTTGAGGAATGTCCCTATTTTCACCAGAGGAATGTTGGGGGGCTATGATGTTGTTGGACTACAACTCCCATAATCCCTGAACTCTGGCCTTGCTGTTGGACCTGTTCCATATCTGCTATTGGGTCCCCGGAGCACAGATTCACACAAAGCAGCAAAACGTCCTTGCAGGTTATTAACAGGGTTTATTTGAAATGCATATGCAAAACAAAGGTACAGAGCGATAAGCTCGCAATCTGCACACCCAATTCTGAGCGTGCCAGCTTTTTATACCCCTTAGAATGCATAGACACGTGTTCACATGTAAAACATGTGATTTACACTAATAGCAATAAGATATAGCTTTGTTTCTTGTGTTACCCTCCTCCTTTTCAGTTCGCCTCCTCCTTTTCAGTCTACCCCTGTCTGGGTTACAATAGCACACAATCAACCTTGCTCTTATCTCTATCCACCTAAGCCGGACATTCCAGAGAGACAGGCCCATTTTCACTGTAACATTTAAGCAAGAAAAAGCCTTGTTCTTCTGGTTGGTGTAAAAATCTCCCTCCCTCCCTTTAAGGAAGGTGTTTGGGGATAACATATGAGAGAGGAGAAAATGCCTCAAACAGTTTTTGGGATCGTATATAGAACAATATTCTAATGGCCCTTCATTGCTAGCTAGGGGTGATGGGAGTTGTAGTTCAACAACATCTGGGGACCCACAGGTTGAGAAAGGCTTCGTGTTGAGGCATCTGATCAAGGCCTGTATTTTAAAATGAGCTTAAAGATATATTTGCAAATGTTTGTATGTTTCATGCCAGGCAGAAACCCGCTGGCTAAGTACTTTGGCAGTTGTTTATCTTCCTGCTCTCCTGAACAAGGGCCCCCCCCTGATTTATAGCACTAGCAGGAGACAAGTTTCTCAAAGTTGTAAAAGGGAATTACAGGCTGGGAGCAAAGGTTACACTGACCCTACATATTCACAGTCAAGCTGCAAAAACACTAATTAAGAGTTGGTAAATAGTAAGATTTATTGTTTAACAGAAAATAATACCATGTGCCTCTCATCAGACTCTAGCCATATTTTCCTAAGGTTTAAGGTATACTGAGAGAGTTAAAGGGCAATAAATTTTGGGAAGAGCTAATGGGAAAAGCAGCTGGCTGGGAAAGGGGGGGTGGGGTGTAAACTGAAGAGGCTTCTTTTGAAGCTGTTTTTTACTGAGTTCCTTTTTACTTTGCAAAGGCCTTTTCTTCTAAAAAGCTATCTATGTTATGTATGAGATTTGTTGGCTTAATGTAATTAGGCAAAGGATTTAGAAAGTAAGAAATGTTAGATTCTTATGTTAGATTCTTATTTCATTCATGGTGTGTGAGAATGTGAACCCAAGATCTCTGTTTAGATAGAATTTAATACCACGAGCCATTTGTTTTAGCCATTTATTTTGGAATGCAGGGGCAACAGGGGCAAAAGGTGATCTGGTAATTAAGGTGCCTTGTCGAGGCAAATGTAAGATATATGGCTACTTGTCTGCCATTTATGGATAGAAGGAAATATAGCTCTTTGTCTCCCATTAAAGGTAATAGGAAATGGGTTTTATGATTGGTTCTAGCAAACAGCCAATAGGAATTTCAACCAGGCTGATTGGACAGAGGCAGCCAATGAGGAGCAAGGGGGCTGGGCTGAGGAAATATAAGTGCTGGCCATCAGGGCTGGAAGGGGCAGAGCTTTGGTAACCATATACCACTGTGCCTATCATTTATTTGTCTGACAAATAAATTATTATTTTAATTTCTCTATTGCTGCGTTGAATATTTCATTCCAGCTAAGCGTTAACCACAAGCAGGGTGCTACAGTGTAACCTGTTTGTATTTTATATCCCCAAGCTCTGTAATCTGGGGCAGGGGGGGTTGGAAAGGGTGGGGGCAACAAGCAGACAATAAATTTCACTTTCAGTAGGATAGTTGAAGAATCATTGGAGTTTACAGAAAGTCACCCACATCCCACCATAATCCTAAGTGGATGCTTGTGTGTGTGTGTGTGTGTGTTACTTTATCTGGAAAGGGAGAAGCCCCATGAAAAGAAGACAGAACTTCAAGGCACTTCTAAAGCTCTTAGAAACGAAGCGGGGTGGGAGGTGGGGAGAGAAATAAACCCTTCTGGGGTTTATATATTCAGAGTCGGAGAGGGCCTGATTAAAAATGCAATGCTTATAGCCCGAGGTGTCCTCAATAACACAGAAATGTTTTCCTTGCATTTATTTAGGGATTGCCGCAGTGCTGCAAACACCCCGGTGCCTGTGAAAATGTGAGGATCCTCGTGGCAGGGACTTTGAAGAAGCCTTCAAAAAGTGTAAGGTGTGAATCATCCTCAGGCAGCTGGATTTGGGGAGCGCGTAGGAGACACACTATACGGCTGCCAACTGTTTTTTTCTGGCCAGTGCTTTCTCCAATGATACCTTTAATGCACCTCAGTCTGCAGGCAGTAGTCCTGGGGACCATGTTTATTTCCATGTGATGAAAAAAGCTTCACAGATTTATTTTCTGCAGACGGAACCCAGGAGCAAACCTGGCGTATTTCTCTTGGAACAGGTGGCAGCAATTGAGTGCCAGGCCCAAAGCCTGGCTGTTTGTAGGGTTGTTTAAAAACAACAACAACAACAACCATGTTCCCAAGTGTCTCTATTTTCCAGGGACAGTCCCAGATTTACAGAAGCTTTCCTAGTTTCTGATTTGATCCCAGAATGTCCTGCTTTTCCATAGGACAGCCCTATTTTCATGGGAGAAATGTTGGGGGTATGGAGTTATGCGACCCCCAAGCCAAGGAGGTAAGTACAGTGGTACCTCAGGTTAAGTACTTAATTTGTTCTGAAGGTCCGTATTTAACCTGAAACTGTCCTTAACCTGAAACACCACTTTAGCTAATGGGGCCTCCTGCTGCCGCTGCGCCGCCAGAGCATGATTTCTGTTCTCATCCTGAAGCAAAGTTCATAACCTGAAGCACTATTTCTGGGTTAGCGGAGTCTGTAACCTGAAGCGTATGTAACCTGAAGCGTATGTAACCTGAGGTACCACTGTAACTATACAACCTTTGAATGACATGTGAAGGTAGCCCTGTATAGGAAAGTTTTTTTTAATGTTTAATAATGTCTTCTGTTTTTGTATATGCTATAAACTGCCCAGAGTGGCTGGGGCAACCTGGTCAGATGCGTGGGGTATTATTATTATTATTATTTATTTATTTATTTATTTATTTATTTAGGACATACCTATTTTCATCAGAGAAATGTTGGAGGGTATGCAATAAAGAATGTAATCTCATAGAATTGTAGACTCATAGAATTGTTGGAAGAGACATCTAGCCCAACCTCCTGAGATGCAGGAAAATCACAACTAAAGAATCTCTGGCAGATGACCAGAGAAGAAGGATCCACCACCTTTCCAGGTAGCCCATTTCATTTTCAAACAGCTCTTACCATTCAAATGTTCTGGTCCTCCCTCTGGAGCAGCAGAAAACAGCCTTGCTCCATCTTCCACGTGACACCAACCCCATTTACAGGAGGCCCAAAATAACATTTCCAGAAGAGGCCCAAAATAAGGAGGCCCAAAATAACTTTTCCAGAAGATCAAACAGGGCATGCAATGGAGGACGACATGTTCACAAGGAGTTGTGATGGGGTTCAAGAAGGACACGGACAAACTGGAACGTGTCCAGAGGAGGGCAACCAAAATGGTCAAAGGCCTGGAAACGATGCCTTATGAAGAACGGCTAAGGGAGCTGGGTATGTTTAGCCTGGAGAAGAGGAGGTTAAGGGGTGATATGATAGCCATGTTCAAATATATAAAAGGATGTCACATAGAGGAGGGAGAAAGGTTGTTTTCTGCTGCTCCAGAGAAGCGGACACGGAGCAATGGTTCCAAATTACAAGAAAGAAGATTCCACCTAAACATTAAGAAGAACTTCCTGACAGTAAGAGCTGTTCGACAGTGGAATTTGCTGCCAAGGAGTGTGGTGGCGTCTCCTTCTTTGGAGGTCTTTAAGCAGAGGCTTGACAACTATATGTCAGGAGTGCTCTGATGGTGTTTCCTGCTTGGCAGGGGGTTGGACTCGATGGCCCTTGTGGTCTCTTCCAACTCTATGATTCTATGATTCTATGGGGGCAGTGGCAGCAGTTTTGAACATAAGAAGAGCCCTGCGGGATTAGGGTCAATGGCCCATCTAGTCCAGCATCACAGTAGCCAACCTCTGGGAAGCCTGAAAGCAGGGCTGTCATTGATGCTTTAGCTGAGATTCCTGCCTTGCAAAGGGTTGGACTAGTTGACCCTTGGGATCTCTTCCAACTCTATAATTCTATGACTCTAGGACCTGGGTGCAACAGTGATCTCCTCACTTGTGATTCCCAGCAATTGGTATTCAGGGGTTTGAAGACAGCCTCCACATCAGCTCATCTCCTGCAAGAGTGACTTTTGTTTCTCCTGCCAGGGAGGGAATAAGGAACCATTGGCCAGATGTGTGGTTTTTTTCCCCTTGCTCTATTTCAGGCATAGGCTGAAGTAGCCTCCAGGTGTTTGGGACTACAATTTCCATCATCCCTAGCTAACAGGACCAGTGGTCAGGGATGATGGGAATTGTAGTCCCAAACATCTGGAGGGCCGGAGTTTGCCTATGCCTGCTCTATGGGGGGGGGGTGCTGATTTCCATTTCCCTTCCTCCTTCCAACTCCTGGAGATGCAACTGGAAGGTACAGGAGTGGCGGCGGAGAGAGGAAGGATGAACCATCTCATCCCACTTTACAAATGGTCCCTTTTGCCATAATTGTTTTGGGACATCAGGTTCTCCTTTGTGCAGAACCATCTGCATGCCGCGTGCCCGTTTGGCATCGCTTATCCTATTACAACAGATGCGTCTAGCCGGGCCTATTCATCAGAGGAAAGCAAAAGACATGTTCGCTTTGTAAGCAGAACAATCAACTCTACCCTCAGAGCAGCAGCAAAGCCAATAGCCAAAGACAGGGAAAGAGGAAGCTGCCTTCTTACTGCTAAGTCAGAATCCAGATCAGTTTTGCTCTACACCATTGTTTCCCAAACTTGGGCTCTTTTGGGACTACAACTCCCATCATCCCAAACCACTGGTCCTGTTAACTAGGGATGATGGGAGTTGTAGTCCAAAAACAGCTGGAGACCTAAGTTTGGGAAACACTTGGTCTACACTGACTGGCAGTGGCTTTCCAGGATTTCAGAGAGGATCCTCTCCCAGCGTTACCTGGAGATGTTGTGATTATACCTGGGACCTTCCACATGCCAAGATGCTCTTCTGCTGAGTGACGTTCATTTGCAGTGCTGAATTCCAAAATAAGCAGCAAAAGTTTGAAGAGCTGGAGCCTCTAACTGCAGAGGCAGAGCATAGCCATCTAAACATTTCTGAGGTTAGCTACAAAGGTTTTGCCCAAACTAGCACAATATCCCCAGGCTGCTCACACACCTCTTGGTTCTTCTTTCTTTCTTTCTTTCTTTCTTTCTTTCTTTCTTTCTTTCTTTTTAATTTTATTTCACTTTTTATTTTTGCAGTCAGCTATTTTGAAACAATGGACTCAAAGTGTCCGCTGGGTTTTGTTTTGGTTTTTTTAAAAAAAGAAAGAGACAATGCAGCAAGTTCCAATTTGCAACAGGGTGAAGTGGATATGAAAAAACAACACCCTCAAGCAGGCCAGTGTGGATTGTAACCCATTCAAGTGAATGCAGCTCTGCAGCCAAGTACTGACAGACTTGGGGTGGGAGTTTTGCCCAGTATTACTTAGATGATATGTAAAGCCCTGCTTACAGGGATGCAGGTGGCGCTGTGGGTTAAACCACAGAGCCTAGGACTTGCCGATCAGAAGGTCAGCGGTTCAAATCCCCGTGACGGGGTGAGCTCCCGTTGCTCGGTCCCTGCTCCTGCCAACCTAGCAGTTCGAAAGCATGTCAAAGTGCAAGTAGATAAATAGGTACTGCTCCGGCGGGAAGGTAAATGGCGTTTCCGTGCGCTGCTCTGGTTCGCCAGAAGCGGCTTAGTCATGCTGGCCACATGACCCGGAAGCTGTACGCCGGCTCCCTCAGCCAATAAAGCGAGATGAGCACCGCAACCCCAGAGTCGGTCACGACTGGACCTAATGGTCAGGGGTCCCTTTATCTTTACCTTTAAAGCCCTGCTTTACCAGAGACCAGAGACCCATCTAATTCAGCATCCTGCTTCCCCCAGTTGGCCAGCCAGATGACAGATGGAAAGCCCATGAGCAGATCCTTCAGCCATTGTTGTTCTTCAGCAATGGGTGTTCAACTGGCATGCTACCCCTGATTCTGGAGCTAGACCATCGCCATCATGACTAGGCAACCACTGAGATCCTCCTCAAACTCGTCTATTCCCCATTAGAGATCCCCCCCTTAAACTGGAGATGGTGGGGAGTAAATGTGGAACCTCCTGTACCCAAGCCACGTGCTCTATAGCAGACAGAGCTGACTTGTACCAAGTCATGCCATCAGTCCAACCAGCCTGATATTGTCTACTCAGGCTGACAGCCGCTCTCCAAGGTCTCACACAGTTTCCCTAGCTCAAAGACCCAAGATCCTTTAGTTAACAACCACAACCTTTTCATGGGGTGGGGGGTGGAGAAGTCATATTGATATGCAGTCCCCATGCACACACAGGGTCAAATAGGACAAAGGGTACGAGACGGAGCATGCCACATGGCTTATGGACTGATTTGGGCTTAATGTGTCACAAGATGTTCTGCCTGGATGCAAAGCATGAGAACATCAGAGCATAAGAAAACCCTGCTGGATCAAGCTAGGGACCCCATCTGTTTAACCATCCCTCTGTCTGTCCTGAATCATCTAACATTCACCTTCACTGGATGTCCCTGAGTTGAGAGAGGGGGAGAAAATAAACCTCTCTTGACACCATGCATAATTCCAGACCCCTCTTTCACGTCCTCTTGCTTGCCTTTTCCCTAAACTATGCAAGACATGGCGACACATCAAGCAGTTAAAATTGTGATCTGCTCCTTCCTGAATCCTATGAGCATGCCTTACATCCATCCACACAACTTTGCGACAGCATTTCCCAGCCACTCAAAACTATACTATGATTTGAAGAGTCTCATCCAGCAGAATCGCTGCTGCTTTGAGAGCACACAGAAGAAGAAATTAGTCTCCTTTGTCCTGTCAGATTTAAGGATGCTCTAAGAGGAGCTGCAGATCTGCCACAAAAAAATGAAAGCAGGGAGGAGAAGAACCCCTACAATCTATTGTGTCTAGAAACCGTCTCACTTGCCTCCAGCTCCCATGGTGACAACATGGGATTCCATTCTTAGCTGATAAAAATAGATGTCGCCTTCACAAACCCAGCCCAAGCAGCAAAGCCTTTGCCCATTTTTCGAGAACTCACTGGAACGCCTCCAACACCAACGTCATTTCCAAGCCATCAATTTCAGCTGGACCTTCGATGAGCCGGGGCATGGTGCACCATTTTAAACCAGTAAAGACATTTTAAGAGCAGGTGAAATAAAATAATTGGCTCGATCAATAGTTCCCAATAGTGGTAGCGACCCCAGTGCGGGGGATTTCCTAGTGGGGCCCTAAGAGGCAAGGGGACAAAGATGGGATAGGTGCCAGAGGGGTAAATGAGTATCATACTTTTAAAACCTCTTATCACTGGATCCAGCTCAAGAGCTTTGTTGAATTAATTAAGCTAAACAGTTTTAATTGGATTTTGAATAAATGTGCAATTAATCTTTACTGTTCTGAATTTCATTGTGTTATTACCTTTTTTAGTGGGTCATGGAAACCACTATTCTGAATAATGCTTTTCATAGAGTAGCAGGCACTGGGGATGTGTTTATGGTACCAAGGGGAAAGTGGCTCTAAAAGGTTCGGGAGCCACAGGGCTAGAGAGATGCACTGATGCTGCAACATGGCTGGGGTTGTATAAACAGGATTCATAGAATCATAGAATCATAGAGTTGGAAGAGACCACAAGGGCCATCGAGTCCAACCCCCTGCCAAGCAGGAAACACCATCAGAGCACTCCTGACATATGGTTGTCAAGCCTCTGCTTAAAGACCTCCAAAGAAGGAGACTCCACCACACTCCTTGGCAGCAAATTCCACTGTCAAACAGCTCTTACTATCAGGAAGTTCTTCCTAATGTTTAGGTGGAATCTTCTTTCTTGTAGTTTGGATCCATTGCTCTGTGTCCGCTTCTCTGGAGCAGCAGAAAACAACCTTTCTCCCTCCTCTAGGTGACATCCTTTTATATATTTGAACATGGCTATCATATCACCCCTTAACCTCCTCTTCTCCAGGCTAAACATGCCCAGCTCCCTTAGCCGTTCCTCATAAGGCATCGTTTCCAGGCCTTTGACCACTTTGGTTGCCCTCCTCTGGACACGTTCCAGTTTGTCCGTGTCCTTCTTGAACTGTGGTGCCCAGAACTGGACACAGTACTCCAGGTGAGGTCTGAGCAGAGCAGAATACAGTGGCACTATTACTTCCCTTGATCTAGATGCTATACTCCTATTGATGCAGCCCAGAATTGCATTGGCTTTTTTAGCTGCCGCGTCACACTGTTGGCTCATGTCAAGTTTGTGGTCAACCAAGACTCCTAGATCCTTTTCACATGTACTGCTCTCAAGCCAGGTGTCCCCCATCTTGTATTTGTGCCTCTCATTTTTTTTGCCCAAGTGCAATACTTTACATTTCTCCCTGTTAAAATTCATCTTGTTTGTTTTGGCCCAGTTCTCTAATCTGTCAAGGTCGTTTTGAAGTGTGATCCTGTCCTCTGGGGTGTTAGCCACCCCTCCCAGTTTGGTGTCATCTGCAAATTTGATCAGGATGCCCTTGAGTCCATCATCCAAGTCGTTGATAAAGATGTTGAATAAGACTGGGCCCAAGACAGAACCCTGTGGCACCCCACTAGTCACTCTTCTAATTAGAGGTGCTATCCAACCGACCAGTTACACTAGGGAGAGGACTTTGAGCTATTCTCCTGTTCTCTTCTCTCCACAAGACCACAACCCTCAGAGCATTCTTAGCCTCCTGTCACACCAGAGGACAAGGCCTAACCCCATTCTTGGTTAGGCCTTCAGCTCATCCTAGCACTGAGGACAACCTCTCCCTTAGGAATCTGCCTTATACAAAGCCAGGCTGTTGGTGTTTTTGTATTGTCCACATTGACAGGGGCAGAGATGCTATGAAACTAATTATGTTACAGGGCCCCTAATCATGGAGGGGCCCCAGAAGCAACTTCACATTGCTTAAAAACATAGACCCAATTTGAGAGGCACAACTTAAATTGATCAATTTTTTTGTTGCGTGTATTTCAGGAGTCCTAAAATAGTGGGGTGTCACAATACAGCAAGATTAAGCAAAAGCTGAGACTTAGTAGTTTGTTTTTTAAGTGCTGACCTACCACTGAAGAAGATAACAGTGGTTACCCAGACCTCATTGCTGGTTGAGAAGAGGGCCCCATAACAAATCAAGCTTCAGAGACCCCAAAATGTAGGTCTAGCCACTGCCCACAAGCCCATATTTGGCCCCTGAGCTTGAGATTTGCTCTACCCCTGCAGTGGGTGACAGATTAGACCTCCAGGACAGCTTCCCTACCCCCAAAACTGAGTCAAACATCTGCAGACCAAACTCCCGACCACTCGGTGCTAATGCAAGGAGTCCAGCTTTCATGATTCAGTTGTGACGATGCACCAGTCCCATGCAAAGAGAGAACCCATAAGGAAAACCAATTATGAGAAATGCAAAGAGGAGAAAAGTGACCATCCTACTTACAGCCCACCATCATCATGGCCACTGAGAAGATCTTCTCTCCATCGGTGGTCGGAGCTATGTTCCCGAATCCTATTGTGGTAAGGCTTGTCATGGTAAAGTAGAGGGAAGTGATATAAAGCGAGTCTTTACTGGGTCCTCCTTCCCACTGCCCTGATCCCGTAGAGTTGTACCGATATGGCGTTCCAATGCTCTCCGCCAATTGGCAGAGCCAGCTGTCCTTCTTGAGGGTATTGGTGATTTCATCGATGACCTCATAGTCCCCGATGCTGTACCATATACAAGCGAGCCAATGGGCTACTAGTCCAAAGACACAGACCAGCAGCACCAAAACCGCAGCACCATATTCCAGGTAATGGTCCAACTTCCTGGCCACGCGGCCCAGTCGCAGGAGACGCACCACTTTTAAGGAACTGAAGAGACTGCTGATACCCTAAGAAGGAAGGAGGGAAAGCTTTACTCACTTGCAAAATGATAAACACCACGTGCTCTTGTTTGCGCTGAGGCATCTGGGAGTAGGGGGGGGGGAGAAATTCAATTCAGTTCACATTCACAGGCAAATCTTTTAAACCCACAATTTCTGAAACAACACAAGTACTGAAACATAGCCTTCCTCTGAAATTCACACATCATTGAATTTTGCAATGCAGTTCTCCAATCAAGCAGTGTTTACGGAAATACGTATATTAGAGGAAATGGTGCACAAAAATGAATGTGTTAGTGAAATCAACATACAATAATTACTTATACAATTTAGCTCCATATTATGCAATTATCCTTTCTTGGGAGTTTTTAAGCAGAGGTTGGATGGCCATCTGTCATGGATGCTTTAGCTGAGATTCCAGAATGAAGGGTGTGTGTCTCTGTGTGTGTGGATTCGATGATACTTGGGGACACTTCCAACTCTACAATTCTATGATTCTATGATTCTCTTATCATTCTTGTTTCACCCTAAGATCCCAGGGTTGGCTAAAACAATTAAAGCACAACATTACATTAAAGGAAATTGCTTGCAAAAATGTGTGCTTTAGTCAAAAATGCAGACCAAAAAAAAAGCTTATGAGGAGATATTCACACAAAAATGCTAAAGAATTTTCATGTGAGCTTTTTACTGTGGAAAAAAAATGCATATTGCTGCAGAAATGTGAATTGGGAGCCATGAGAAAACCAATATTGGTAGGTCCTCCCTTCCTCAGTCTACTCTGATAGGACCACGAAGATTTCGTTTTCACTGGAGATGCCAGGATTGAACTTGGGACCTCCCACATACAAAATAGATGCTTTGCTGCTGAGCTATTTTGGAAACAGATGATGGGGGGGGGGACAGTAAGCAGGGCTTGTTAGAAAAGACTTTGCTTAAACTGTTGTCCAGTTGGTTTGAGAAAGCTCTGAATTTGCACAGTTTCCTTCCTTTCTTTGTTTGCCTTGGGAACATGTGAGCTTCCCAACTGGTCCCCAGGGAATTAAAATCCCCCCATTGTGGATTGTTTGCTTAGTTCTGTATGAATGCTAATTAATGCCCAGGACATTGACTAAAAATGAACAAAAACATGAACTATTCTGCTGCCAAGAGCAAAGGCTGGGTTTTGTACTTTCTGCTGAAGAAGACCTGTCATATTCCTCTAATATTTATGTAGAATATTTTGAGCCACCAGGAATGCAAAACGTAGCCCTGGCATGGAAAAACTCAGCAACGTAAAGATTTGCTTGGGCTTCCACCCACTTGACCTCCATGGAGCTTGAGTTAGTGGTGCTTTAAAAGTGACAAGTTGATTTCATTTGTTTCTATAAGACTGTGGTTCTGAAAGAGAGGGGATCGTCCTATGTTCTTCTGAGATTCTGAATAACTGAAGATGGTCAGTTACAGATAGGTAGCCATGTTGGTCTGCCATAGTCAAAACAAAATAAAAAAATTCCTTCCAGTAGCACCTTAAAGACCAACTAAGTTAGTTCTAGGTATGAGCTTTCGTGTGCATGCACACTTCTTCAGATACACTGAAACAGAAGTCACCAGACCCTTCTATATAGTAAGAAGGTAAGGAGGGGTATTACTCAGAAGGGTGGTGGGAATGGGTGATAGGCAGATAGCTGCGATGAGCCTGTTGACGACTCTTAACGACTGCAATAGGTCTTACAGGAAAAAGCAAGGGGTGAGAAGGTGAAAAATGGCTTTGTCATGTATAATGAGATAAGAATCCAAGGTCTTTGTTCAGACCAGGTCTCTCCATGGTTTTAAGTTTGGTAATAAGTTGCAATTCAGCAGCTTCTCTTTCCAGTCTATTTCTGAAATTCCTTTGTAATAGAACAGCTACTTTGAGATCTTGTATACTTTGAGATCTTGAAGATGGTCAGATCACATAATCTTGCCTTCCTACATGGTTCTCAACTGAACATATGTCTAGCCACTGAAGACTAATTAGCTATCATGGTGATTGCTGAACGGCATCAACCACATGCAATTGCTTTACAGAAGTGTTTTGTTCCCCCCCCCCCTTCGATGCTGTTGTTCTTTCATCTTTAAGTGACCATATGCCTTATGCTGGAAGTTGTACGTGAAAGGAGAGGGAGCCACGGGCTCATAATTAATTACAGTCTAAATTATAAATAACTAGCTCTTGCATTCGGAATCATTACTGACTCACTGCAGGAGCGCTCCAGCTAAAGAATTCCACAGCAAAAGAAGGGGGGGGGGAGCGATTCAACAGCTGAAGATGTTTCATTTAGCAGGAAGCAACGAGGCAAGTGTTCCTTCTTCCCATGCCAAGTTTAAATTGCCCTTTTCTACACATCATTATCGAATCAGTCTAGTCAAAATCTTGGATAATTATATTACAAACCTGTAAAACACTGGAGTTTATTTCAGTACAGGAGTCAAACTGAAGCTCCTTCATTTGTCTGCAATGTTTCTTCTTCTTCTTTAAAAAAAGGTCTCACACATTTTGCTATTTTTCATTCCAGTACATTAAGCTAGAGATTATCAGCTAAGAGGCCACCTGGGAAACTTGCCATAAGCAGCACAAGACTCAGATGAGGACGACTTTCAGACTACTTCATTTGGAGCCAGCCCTGCCACCACCCTCCAACTCAGAGGATGTGTCTCCTACAGAACCTCTGCCCCCCCAAAAAGTTACGAAATAACTCGAGGGACCTTTAACCAGCCAGCCAGATGCTCTAAGGCAAAGCCTACCCCCACTTCAGGCCTGATTGGCCTACATAAGGCTTCATAAGAACCTAACGAGAGCTTGATGAATCAGGCCACAGCCCACCTCATTCAGCATCCTATTCTCACAGTGGCCAACCAGGTGCCTGTGGAGGAAGCCCACAAACAGGAGCCTAACAGCATTCTTCCCACTTGCAACTCCCAGCAGCTAGTAGTCAGAGGCATACTGAGACTGTGGGAGCAGAACAAAGCCACCATGCCTAGTAGCCATTGATGGCCTTATCCTCCATGAATTTGCCTAATTCTCTTTGGCAGTAGGATAGCTCAGTTGGTTAGAGCTTGGTGCTGATAATATCAAGGTTACAGGTTTGATCCCCATAAGGGACAGCTACATATTCCTGCATGGCAGGGAGTTGGAACTAGATGATACTTAGGGTCCCTTCCAACTCTACAATACTACGATCCCTATGTAGATCTGTGATCTTTTAGTGCCAATGGCTTCCAGGGTTCTGAGAGAGAGAACTCTATCATGTCTCCCCTCACTTGCATTTTCTCTAAACTAAAAAGCCCCAGATGTTGTTACCTTTCCCCTTGATCATTTTGGCTGTCCTTTTCTGAACCTTTTCCAACTCTGCAATATCCCTTTTGAGGTGAGGCAACCAGAACTGTACACAGTACACACAGTATTCCCAGTGCAGCCACACCATAGCTTTGTATAATTGCATTATGATATTGACAATTTTATTTTCAGTTCCTCTCCTAATGACTCCTAGCATGGAATGTGCCCTTTTCACAGCTGCTGCACAGTGGGTCAACATCTTTGTTGAGCTGCCTATTATGACCCCAAGGTTTCATTCCTGGTCAGTCACTGCCAGTTCAGACCCTGTTGGCTCTGGCTCCCTGAGGGACAACTTCTCTTAGCAGGGCCCCTTGGAGCTCTCCAAGGTCCTGAAAGTTTTCTGCTTAGCTTGGACTTGTGACTGGACGCTGCCTATTTCCCTTGCAAACCCTCAAGTGCCCACAGAACTGGACACAAAGAGGCAAGTCCAGCCCCAAGAGAAAAACCAGCTATTTACCCTACCTGCCAAATCTAAAGAAAGAAATTTGTGTGAAAGGAGAAGTCACTTTGGGACAGGTGGGCTTTGGAGCTTGGAGATTCCCTGGCACACCTCTGTCCACAATTGACACTTAAAGTGTTTGCATGACCTGAGAGCCGTAAATCATAAGCGGGTGGGAATTCTGCAAGCAAATGAACCCACAGAGAGAGACATTTCAAGTTGAGCGACTTATAAAGAGCTTAGCCCCTAAAGCCCCATGAGCTCTTTAATCCTTCTTTTCTGGTGTTAATGTTAGCAGCATACATATTCAAGGATCCCCACTCTTCATTCAGAGAGATTTCATTTCAAGGTAAATGATTAAGTGCACTTATGCTTATAAATGCACTGCTGCTACAAAGCTCTAGTGGCCTTCCTTTGGAAAGCCAAATTTGGGGCCAGCCTAAGGAATGAGCAATGTGATCTCAGAGCCAGAATTTACATATAGCTGGGAGACTTGAGCTCACCTTGGGTATTACTGCTGTGATGCAGCAATTTAAGTAGATTGAGTGCTGCACCATAAGCACTGCTCTCCATTGTCGTGTGGTTCATTTGGGCTGCTCTAGTGTTCAACTGATACTTTAGTACAAGGGAATCTCCAGTACATGCGGAGCACAGAAGCATCTGCTTAGATAGGAGCAGAAAAACTGAATTCAGGTGGGCAGTCGGGGGTCCCTTCTAGCAGAAGGAACACTTTGCTGTTGCGTTGCTCATATCCAGCCTAGATTATTGTTTAATGCCATACGGTTGGTTGAAAATATGGCAGCAAGCTTTTTCTCACTGCAACGAACACATCACACCAGTGGCAGATGTAGCAGTGCTGCACCAGAAAAAGTATCCAGCTTCTTTTCCCTTCAACCATTTTCCACCAATGACTGAGAAGACCAGGAGACTTTGACTATATGATTTTGAGCTCCCCTTGCTGCTTCTGAGTCTTCCTTTCCCTTACAAACTTCTCCTTCCAGCCACCTTCCAGCCTTTGTTCCTCTCTTTGCCCCAACCCCCCTTTCCTGGGCTTCCTGTATTCCCAGGACTTTTGTTTTCTTTGCCCCTCTCCTTGCCTTTCCTTCCATTGACCTCACTCTCCCTGTTTTTGTCCTACTCTACTCTTTCTTTCTTTCTTCCTGCCCTGCTCTCTCTGAGACCCTGAGCTGCTCAGCCAATGGCAACAAGAGGTCCTTTGCCCACTGTTCCCTAACTTCACAGCAGCTCATTCAGCAGCGCGGAATCCCTTTGCGCACTGCAATGTGGATTATTCCCTGTCTCCCCCTCTTCTTCCCATGCTGCATCTTGATTACCATTCTGGAGATGCTCCAAGCATTATGCCGTTTTCCTCCTCTACCAATTCCCTGCTGTGTACAGCAGCAAATGTTACAAATCAGCTTTGCTGCCGTCAGCTTTCTTCTAAGCCGGCGTCCAAAAGGATTATTTCATTTCCCTTGTTTCCTGAGCAAAACTCCCTTCTCTTTTCTGCCGCCACACCACTCCTCGTGGCCCAGTACCAAGGGGAAACGAGGGATCAACAATGCTCCCCTGTGACATTTCAGAGGCCGAATGAGCCTTCAGTTTAAAGCTGTCAGTTGTTAGCAAGCCTCTCTCACATAGGATTTGAAATTAAATATTGTGCAACCAACATCTGTTTCCCCATTAACATATACAGTGCATTTGAGGGAGGGAAGTGTCTGAGAAGGGTAATTCAAATTAAATATCCTATAGCTTAAATGCTCGGTTATAAATCTTACATAAACTGAGACACTCTAAACAAATGCTTCAGGCTCACTTCACCCCCAGGCTACCTCTGCAAACTTTTTGCGGTCTCTCTCTGGAGGATTGCCTAAGAGCAACTTGTACAAACTAAATTTTCCTTTCCCTCCGGCTCTCCATAGAATATTCATCCCATCCCATCTTTTTAAGTATTCTCCACCCCATACTAGCTTAGCACTGGCAGATCGTAGACTTCTGAACACCCAACGGCATTAAGAGTTGCATGAAATCAGAAGACACACATCATTGGGAATGGTGACTCTTTCACTAGATTGTTCCACTTTGTTTTTAGTTCAGGAAGCCACAGATTCAGTCTCATAATGAGAGGGGCTCCTGTGTCTTAGTGATGAAGGCAAGGGGGTGTTGGTCCCACTTACAGGATAAGTTGCATCTACTGAAATTCAAGGAAGGGATGTAGCTCAGTGGTAGAACATCTGCTTTGCATGCAGAGTGTTTCTGGTTCAATCCCTGGCATCTCCTAGTAAGACTGGGGGAACTGTCTGAAGGCCTGGAAAGCTACTGCTTCTGTGTAGGCAATATTTAGAACATGGGTAAGCAAACTAAGGCCCGGGGGCCGGATCCAGCCCAATCGCCTTCTAAATCTGGCCCACAGATGGTCCAGGAATACATGAGTAGAATGTGTCCTTTTATTTAAAATACATCTCTGGGTTATTTGTGGGGCATAGGAATTCATTCATATATATTTTTCAAAATATAGTCCGGCCCCCCACAAGGTCTGGGGGACAGTGGACCGGCCCCCTGCTGAAAAAGTTTGCTGACCCCTGAGCTAGAAGGACCAATGGCATAGCTGTCAACTGTCCCTTATCTGGCGGGAAAGTCCCTTATTCCAGCGCTGTGTCCCGCTGCTGTCCCTTATTGATGATGTCCCTTAAATTTCCTGGGTTTCAAAGGAAGCAGCTCCTCTCCCTCCCTCCCTGCCGGCCAGGGAGGAGGGAGGCTCCAACTGTGTTGCTTGGCTGTGTTGCTCACCCAATAAGGAGTCTAAGAACGACTGGGGGGTGGAGCTTGCATGCCTTGTGTGCGTTGCCTGGGGACCCGCCTTTGCTCAGCGCTTCCCAGCAGAAAAGTGAAAGTGGTTTTCCTTGCTGCATCCCCTTTTCCGGGTTGCTGCGCTGTGGGAATCACCACTTGAGGCTTCGTTTGGCTGCTGGCTGGGCTTTCTGCCTTTGGCTCGGGAGCTGGTTGACTAAAATCCCTTATTTTGGCTGCTGATCCCTTATTTTCGAGGCTGCTGGTCCCTTATTTTCAAATCTGTAAGTTGACAGCTATGACCAATGGTCAGACTGGGTGTGAGGCCACTTCCTACGATGCACCACATTCTTATGTCCCACAATAAAAGGAGCTTCTAGAGACACCCAACTCCCATCAGCCAGCATGGTCTATGGTCAGAAATGGTGGGAGATGGAGTCCAGCAACACCTGGAGAACCAGAGGTTCTCCATCCATGGCATATATATTTATTCCACTCAGAATTCATTGCCCTGTTCTATAGCATACAGGAATCAATGCTCATAAACTTTCCATTCAAGGGCTTAAGCAGAAGCAGCACTTTCTCAGGAAGCTATAGGAAATGGGAGTACTTCAGAGCTAATTGTGTTGGTTTTCCATTTGTAAGGCTTGTCGTGGTTTTCACAGGGAACATTAATACACTGAGGTCTTCTGAGCTGCTGCTGAGGAAATGAAGCAAGCTACATGTACATCCATCAAATCAGCAACAGAAGCCAGTTTCCCTGAGAACTGGTCTCCTGTATCCTAACCAGGCTTCGTAAGTTGTTGTTCACCTGGTGGCAAGCAGAAACTTCCTTCAGACAACCAGCCAAGGAAGCCAGGGCTTGCCCAATACATTTTGCTGCCTGCAGCAAAGCAACAAATACACACAAACAGTCAAGATACATAATGTCCAAGGCCAATCAAGTTATTTTGGCACTTGAGGCAGATAATCCCACAAGTCACTCCACTATTCCCCGGCAATAAAAATGCAATAATGATCAATTAAAAAACTAGCCCTTTCACAAGACCTCCCCCCCAAAAAAATTGGGTGCCAAAGGCACCAGCCTCACTCTGTCTAACAATAGGGCCAGCTTTGGATTCATTTATTTCGATTATTTATATACAGCCTTTTGCACAAGTGACAGGGTGGTTGCAAAAAAGGCAAATCAGATAAAAGGAATACATACAATCAAGGAATAGCACAATCCTTAAAAATAGCATTTGCATAACAAATCTTCAAATAGTAGTTACCAGTCCCAGCAACCAAAACAAATCCATTTGTTTAACCAGATATTTCCTCCTACTAATGCCCAGCAGAAAGGGTGAGCCTTAACCAGCTGCCTAATGGGTATAAGGAGACAGGGCCAGACACACCTCAGTAGGGAGGGAGTGCCACATGCGAGGGGCCACCACTGAAAAGGCCCTTCTCTGGGCTTCCAAATCTTGTATCTGCTTGGACAACCAAGTAGATCTCATCTCCTGATCTTAATGCACGGGCAGGTAGTATGGGATAAGGTGTATTTTCAGATAGTTGGATGCTTTATAGAAAGATGTGATATTCAACCTTTTCTGGGTGGGGTTGCACTCCCCCTAAAGGATCAAGTATGTAGTCTGGGGTCCTTTTAACCCACCTTTGTTTATGGAGGTACACACTGCCTCTATGACCGGAAGGACCTTTGACTAGACTAGGTCTTTTTTTCTGATACATTTCAACATTCAACTTTTTCTCACCAGCCGCCACCCTCATCCCGGTCAAGCATATATGTAACAGCTAGGAACCACGAGCCATGAAAGGCTCTTTAAAAAACAACTCTTCTAGTCATCAAAAGCTGCTGAGCAATTATTTTCAGCTTCCTCCAGAACTTTGTGGCCCAAGACGCTTTGTTACCTCAAGAGCAGCACCTGTCCCCCCCCCCCTTACGTTTCCGAGCACAATTCAAAGTTTTGGTGCTGACCTTTAAAGCCCTAAACGGCGTTAGTCCTGTATACCTGAAGGAGCATCTCCACCCCCATCATCCAGCCCGGACACTGAGGTCCAGCGCCAAGGGCCTTCTGGCGGTTCCCTCACTGCAAGAAGTGAGGTTACAGGGAACCAGGCAGAGGGCCCTCTAGGTAGTGGCGCCCACCCTGTGGAACGCCCTCCCATGAAATGTCAAGGCAATAAACAACTATTTTATTTTTAAAAGACAACTGAAGGCAGCCCTGTTTAGGGAAGTTTTTAATATCTGATGCTGTATTGTTTTTAATATTCGGTTGGAAGCTGCCCAGAGTGGCTGGGAAAACCCAGCCAGATGGGCGGGGTATAAATAATAAATTAGTAGTAGTAGTAGTAGTACTTATATTTGAGGCGATACTTTTAAATATCGCAGCAACATTTAGGCATCGATTTCTTCCTTCCCCTAGCCCTCTGAATTCTGCCACCTGAAGCCGCCTGCTCCACTTGCATGGTAGGGCTGTGCCCTGTTCCAGAAACATCATCTGTCCACTACTGGTCATTAGGAAGCAAAAGAAATGCTCCTCTCTGCATTTGGCACCACGCATCATTTCTGTGAAAATATTCATCCACGCAGTTCTGCTGTCTTCCTCATAGTTCTTCTGTCTTACACCTAATCTCTCATTTACCATGTCAATGTAGCTCTCTATCGCTATGTGGATTTGGTTTTTTCCTCCTCCTGGTACTGTTTGCAGTACTTGTCGGATTGTCCAAATTCCTCTAAGCTCTCTATTATCTTCTTGTCTCAGCATCTTCTGGCAGGTAAAGCTACATCTCCTTGCTGGCATCAAAATCACTGCAGAACTTCCCTTCTGAATCTAAGTACTGTACTCAAATCCCATTTCCTCTATACGACAGAGCCACGATTCTCCATTTCTCTATAGCTAGATAACATTGTGCACCAGATAGTGAGGAGTCTTCAAAAGTGTGTTGACCTAAATTTCCTTCCAAAGATATGATAGCTCCATTTGCCACTGCGGTGCTTAGCCAAAGGGTTGCCATCCCCTAAAGGTCAAGGTCAAGGGATCCCTGACAGTTAAGTCCAGTTGCGAACTACTCTGGGGTTGCAGCGCTCACTTTACAGTTGCGGGTCTCGCTTTACAGGCTGAGCGAGCTGGCGTTTGTCCGCTCTGCAGAGAGTTTTTCTGGGTCATGTGGCCAGCATGACTAATCCGTTTCTGGTGCAACGGAACACCGATACCAGAGCAGTGCACGGAAATGCTGTTTACCTTCCCGCCAGAGGGGTACCTATTTATCTACTTGCACTGGCATGCTTTCGAACTGCTAGGTTGGCAGGAGCTGGGACAGAGCAACGGGAGCTCACCCCGTCACGGGGATTCGAACCGCCAACCTTTTGATTGGCAAGCCCAAGAAGCTCAGTGGTTTAGACCACAGCCATCCCCTACCCCACCCCGAATGCCATTCTCTGCTGGTGGTGCCACGATGGCAGGGTCTTAGCGGTGGCAGTTCCTCATCTGTGGAATACAGTTCCTGGTGAGGTGTGTCTATCTCCCTCAGTATTAACATTTGGGTGGAATGGGGCGGGGGAGATAATCCTGTTCACTCATGGCTGAAAAATACTGCTCCTGGCAACGTTGAAATTATTTCGCTATTGTGGTCCTTGATCTTTCTATTTAGAAAAGGTATTAAATGCTTGGTCAAAAGGCCCTCCAAACTGTCTACAAATAAAATTATGGCTAAAATCCACAGATCAATGGAAAACAAATATGCATTATTATTATTCATAGAAACATGGAATTGTAGAGTTGGGCACAGAGCTTCATCTAGTCCCTGCAATACAGGAATCAAAGCTAAAGAACCCCTGGTGGAATCCAAACTTTCTTTAAAAACCTCCAAGGAAGGAGAGTCCACAGCCTTCCAAACTACTCAGTTCCGCTTGTTGTTGTTGTTGTCACCATTGCAATCACCAACGATCAGCATTAAGGACAAATATAAAATTGTTTGTGTGTTTGTGTGTTCGGTTGTGTTTTAGAAACCCTGCAAATTATATTGCTTTGCAGTTTAATTGTTTGCTGTACCAGGCTCCTCTGAGAGAAAGGGAAGGACAGAACCTTAATAGCCAAATGTAAAAATAAACAAATAAAACTGTTGTGTATCCATTGCAGGGTCAATATATGAGGCAAGAGCCCCTGCTTTTTAGCCGTGCTTCCTAATCACAAGACTACACCAGCTCACCAGAGGGTTGTGCATTGGCTGAGTCATAGCCTGCCATTATTTTCCGGTGGGATTCGCACAAATTACCAGGAAATTCAGGTTGCACAATTACAGTTGATTGCACAAAAACCCCTCCCCCTAAATGATCAGATTTTTCTTTGATAAGGAAACTGAGGAGGAAACACATGGGATAACCCATACTTTGATGCAACGTCATCTAACCTCCCCACAAATCAGAGTGAAGGTTTGTTAAATAGTCAACATTCTCTAATCTCCCTGCAAACCAATCAGGATGAAGGCTCAATAAACGAGTCGCCAGGAAGCACCCATGGTACAAGTCATATAAACCTCTACAATTCTAGGATGCAAACTCTGAATTCACCTCCAGGGACTGTGTTTCCACACTGTGGATCCCACCCCCCATTACTGCTTTTCTTTCTTTCTTTCTTTCTTTCTTTCTTTCTTTCTTTCTTTCTTTCTTTCATTCCCCAAACTATGTTTATTTGTAGCTGTGTGCGTATGTTTGCATGCCTTTTGTAGACTAGAACAGAAGAGTTAGTTAAGCAATGCAGCCCTAGGAGTAACACAAAGTCAGCTGCCAATGGAAACATCACAGGCTGCCAAAAGATGAATATGTATTTAGAATTATCCCCACAACAACAGATTGTGTTGCTTTGTACAACACGGCTGCGGATTCTGGGCATTGTTGCAGTACAAATATTATGCAAGGTGTGGAGGAAGTGGATAGAGAGAAGTCTCTCTCTCCCCGTATCTCATAATACGAAAACCTAACACCATCCAACGAAGCAAGCCGAACATTTGCTGCTTCAGCACAGACAAAAGGAGGCTCTTTCCCACACAGCATATTAGTCAAACTGTGGGATTTGCCCCACAAAAGGCAGCGATGGCCACCAACTTAGATGGCTTGAAAAGAGAAAGAGACAAATTCATGGAGGAGATTGGCTATCAGTGGCTACTAATCCCAATGGTCAGGGGAAAAACAATGCTGTCCAGGGAGGTAAAGACTGCAGAGAGAATAATTGGGTGCACTCTTCCCACCTTGGATCAAATCTACGCTTCCAGGTGTCATAAGAAAGCTGCAGAGATAGCGCAGGATAGTGCACACCCCAGAAATGATCTCTTTCAGCTTCTGCCTTCTGGAAGAAGGTAAAGGGTTATAAAGACTAGGACTAGCCGCCTGAGAAACAGTTTCTATCCAAATGCGATTTTGGTTTTAAATGCAGTGTAAGGTAGTCTGGGTATGCTGGGACACGGGTGGCGCTGTGGGTTAAACCACAGAGCCTAGGCTTGCCGATCGGAAGGTCAGCGGTTCGAATCCCCATGGCAGGGTGAGCTCCCATCGCTCTGTCCCAGCTCCTGCCAACCTAGCAGTTCGAAAGCACGTCAAAGTGCAAGTAGATAAATAGGTACTGCTCTGGTTATTGAGGTTATTTTGGGGGGGTGCCCATCCAGAAGCGCTTATATTAATACCGCGATCGACCAAAAACACCCCCACGATCGAACAGTAGCTTGCAATCAACCTGTTGGACATTTCTGCCTTACATCAAAGATGGGGGAGCCTTTTTTTTCAGTTGAGGGGCCAGACTCCTCTATGGTCAATTTTCAGGTCACTGTATGCCTGTGGTGGGTGGGACCTGAGGGAGAAGTGGGCGGAGCAACAGGGTACAGCCACACACTTTACCCTATCCTGCAGCCAGGCATGGTCACAGCTCAAGGACACACTCCAGGCAGGAACAAGCACCCAGGGAGATCAAAGAGGGAGGTCACCAAGCGGTATGGCTTGGGAAGAGACCCAGATGCCAGATAAAAAGGCCAGGATCTGTCCCCCTAGACCTGAGATTCCCAGCTGCAGCCCAAAGTAGAATCATAGAATTGTAGAGTTGGATGGGATCCCTAGTCCAACCCCCTGCAATGCAGGAATCTCAGCTAAAGCATCCATGACTGATGGCCATCCAACGTCTGCTTAAAAACCTCCCAGGAGACAGTCCATCACCTCCCGAGGGAGACACCATGGATCTGTTTCTTGGTCGCGCGTCTTGATCACCCTTCAAAAATGATTCTTGCTGCTGTTTGAAAGACCAAGTTTTCTCTGCATGGACAAAATCTGGTGCCGATAAGCAATGCTAAAATTTTAGCTCAGGCCTCGAGGGTGGGCATTAAAAATGAAACGTTACTTGACTGGGTGAATTAATGCCTTATGTTGAGGAGATGATGCATCTTCATTTAGTAAGAAGACTTCTTAATTTGGCATATTATTTACTCTTTGTCCTGCTCGTGTGTCAAGCTTGACATCTGTAGTGTTATAATGAATGCTTAAATAATATGCTTATTAAAAGCCTTTGTCTGTGGGCCTAACGGCTGTTGTTTTCGTGTTGATCGGCTTTTAGCTGTTGCCAGTTTTCATTTTAATTCCAGATTTAGATATTAGAGTGAGGCAAGCTTCATCAGACTTTATTCTGAATATCCGTTCCCTCCAACCACCAGGTAAAGCTACCTTATTTTGCTACTTTTGACTTGTTTAACCTGGTGTTCCATCTAAAATTAATATCCTGCTTTGCTAATATAAGAATTAACAGGGTCTCTGCTATTCTTTCTCCCAATGAACCTGCCTTGTTTCATTCTGATGACAGATCTTGAGAATTGCTGGATTATACATTTTCAGAAAAGGGGAATCAGCCACTGGCCCAGTCTTCAAATAACACTAAACCATGGTTTGGCAGAAACAAGCAAACACAAGGGTTCATTGAGAAGACCAGCCACTGGGCTCTTCCTTCAGTCCTGCTGTTGCCATGTTACGTGGGACTAAGCGATGGTTTGGCTTAGTGTTACATCTGAAACCAAGTTCATGGTTTGTCTTCCCCATGAAAACTAAAAAAACCAAGAGCAAACCTTGGCTACAGTTCACAGCTTGTCTGGAGTGAGACCACCCACAAACCTGGGAATAGATGTAATGCTAAACCAAACCATGGCTTAGCCCTGGATAGCGCAGCAGCAGGAGGAGTGGAGGAATAGAGCAGCAGCTGCTGTCCTTGCTCTGGGAACCCATTTGTTTGTGCTAAGCCATTGTTTAGCTATGCATTACATGCAAACTGGGTCATTGTATCTTTCTTCAGGCCAGTATCCCAAGGTGTAACCTAAAATCTAGTTGGCACCTAGGCAGTGGATAGTGGTCCATTTGGGCATATGGGGTGCTGCCCCGCCAATCTCAGGCTGCCTTCCACAAGCCTCTACCTGCCTGCTTTCCCACTTACAACCAGTCCAGAGGGTGGCACCACCAGTCAGCTTCCTCCTCCTTCGTTTCAGTGCTTTCGTTGTAGAACTGAGCCAAGAGGAGAATGAGGATGAAAGCTTGGCTCTGGCTACACCTACGCAGCCTTCTGCCCCACCAGTTCCAATGGGCCCCAGAAACTGGTGAACCCAAGAGAGTTTCACCTAATAACTCTGCTTCCTTCCCCCCACACTCCCTCTTAAGACTGACACCATTGCAGACCAGAAGCTTGTTCCATATTTTGTGGCATTTACCTCGACCTACTATAGATTTTGTGGGCTTCATATGTTCCCAGTGATTTCAGTGCGAAAGAATTAGCTTAACTGGAAGTGCTCTAACATTTGCTCACGACCCACATTCGGAACATTATAAACCACAGAACCTCAAGCAGTCCCGGGCAAAACCAGATTGAGATTGCTTACCTCATCCACATTCTCAAAGGCATTGATGATGTCATAAGGTAAACATGACAAAAGGTCTATCACGAACCAGGTTTTCAGGTAGTTCATCCTGATGAGTTTGGGATCTGAGATGACCTCTCCACCAGGTCCAACAAAAGTTGTGTGAAAATTCAGGACTATGTCCACCAGGAAAATAACGTCCACCACGCTATCCAGAACCAACCATGCAATGTTGTTCTGCTTGGTTTTGAAGGACACGTTGTAAGGAACCATGATGGCCGTGTAGAAGGTGAGGATTAAGATGACCCAGTCCCAAGTGGTCTTGAAAGCGCAGTAGTGTAAGATGATATGTGGTGGAGTCTTTGGGGCTTCTTGCTTGTATTGTGGAAGAATATCGGAACCCAGCTGGAGAACCTTAAAATAAAAGATATGCAGGTGTTACCACATGGGTTATTGCTCATTACATCATGAACTCCCACAAACGCAGTTCAAGGAAAGACAGCAGCTCAGTGGTAGAGTATGCTGAAGGTTCTAGGTTCAATCCCTGGCATCTCCAGGTAACATTGGGAATGCCCCTTGCCTCAAATCCTAGAAAGCCATTTCCAGTAGGTATAGACATTACTGGGCTGAATGAACTAGTGGTCTGACTCAGTATAAGGCAGCTCTATATATTTCCTACGTAGAATGGGGTAGAGGTCTTCATCTAAATAAAAAAGTTGTAAAACCTTTGGGGCTGGGACCTGTCTTCTAATGCTAATGATAGTATAGATATAATCATTATCACCAACACTACCGTCATCATCAGTAAGTATAAATATTTTTCATTCTTGCCCTTTTGCTCCACTGGCTTCCCATCCTACTCCATCACCATCCTAGAACAATCAAAGCTTTCTCTCTATCTCTTTTTCTTGGTGTTGCTTCCATCTCAACGAGGTCTTTTCTTCCTGGGAAAGGAAATGTGGCCCTGCAGCTTATACCTGAAACTTTGGCTGGTGGTTCTTTCTGTCTGCAATGTTACACACACACACACACACACACACACACACACACACACACACAGTTTCAGATCAGGAGAGGAGAGCATTTGTTTGACACTCACTTCAGCTAACCGTGAGTGTTTATGGACCACCTCAGCTTTGTTCATAGGTGTTAGCTGCTGCAGAACACTCCGACTGTTCGTCAACGCTCGTGTCAATCGAGCAAACTTCGTCCAGCCTGCAAAGAGGAAGGGGAACATTGTGAGGTTCACTGGTTGGCAATGGCCATCGGTCATCTTCTCATTCAGAACATAGTGGTCACAACAATGTCCCAGTGCCAGCAATGGTATCCAAATGCTATTCCTACAGTCCATCTTAGAATGTTAAGGTCTGCAATGTTTAGCTAATCTATAGGTAGGATTAAACTGATTTTAAAAATTGTCTGATGAACTGAAAAGCTTTTTTTCCTGATCATATTTTCCCCATCCACACTCTGGGATCTACATAAATCTAGCATTATTTACAAGCATTTAGGGGATAATTCATCAGTACCTGCAAAATAGACCATAGAATGAACCCAACTAAGTGTTGGGGGTCTATTCAGTGAGATTTTATGCAGGAAGAAACCATGAGCAATGAATTCCATCAGTCTCCTTGGCCAACAAAAAGCTAACTGGACTTGGATCAATGTAGTCAAAATTCTTTTCCTTAAGAGTTTTAAATCTTACTATGCAGTTACAGGGGTTCGACCAACATAAAGGAGAACAAACAGAGGACAATCATATTGAGAGCTGAAAAGTAGAAGGGGCAAAAGGTATCCTAGCTCAGCAACTATATAAGATCAGCATCTGAGACACCCCTCCAAGGCATGCCATGAATGGTCCAGCCTTGCTAGGGCTAGATTTGATGCTAGTAGAGTCTAGGATGGAAGGTTAACAGAGAGTAACTACCCTGCTATTATAGCAAGAGTGGGGAACCTCAGGTCCAGGGCTCAATTGCAGCCCTCTCTAACGAGGCTTCAGACTCCATCTAGGCCCTTGAATGTTTTTGCTTAATTGGAAAGTTTAATTGAACCATGATAATGCCACTTGCCCTGAATGGAGAGATGGGGGTGTAGAAGGTCTTTGTGTGTTTCAGTGGTGGCACCAGAAACAAAAAATCTGGGCAGGCACAGAATGGGCAAAGTATATTTGTAGGTGGGTGACATATTAATGACAAGAGTTCAGAAATGGGGGGCAAGTGGGCAGGTGAGCTCTTTGTTTGTGGGGAGTGCTTGCAACTCCTTCCCTCCTCTGGCATTCCTTATGGTGTGGCTAGAATCATAGAATCTTAGACTCCAGAGTTGGAAGGGACCCCTTGCAATGCAGGAATCTCAACTAGATCACCCATGACAGATGGCCATCCAACCTCTGCTTTAAAACCTCCAAGGAAGGAGAGTCCACAACTTCCTGAGGCAGACCGTGCCACTGTCCAACAGCTCTGACTCTGTCAGAAAGTTCTTCCTGATGTTTAGGCGGAATCTCCTTTCTTGTAAGGCCATTTGTTTGAGTCCTACCCTCCAGAGCAGGAGAAAACAAGCTTGTTCCCTTTTCAATGTAGCCTACTGAACCAAATGGTATCTGTTGCTCCACCTACTTTTGCTTCTGGCCCCACCCACCCCAGTATGCAGCCATTGGAAGGTGGTACGTGAGCAAACAGGTCATTTGGGGTGTAAAATGTCCCCCCAACCATGGATTACAGGAAGAGGGTGGTTGCCGCATTGCTGCAGGGCAATATTTGTATGCTGTTTACGACTCCTACATTTATCTGAATTATCTCAGCTTAGTCAGCTATTTTGAATTTTTGATGGCAGATGGTCGGTCAGTCAGTCAATACTTATTCCCAGAAGTTTAGGTCATTAATCTGCATAGTGATCAGATTAAAGCTTTTAATATTTTATTTCCTCCTCTTTGTACTCAAAATGATAGAACATGCTTTTGCCTGACCCTTTCCTCCTTGGTCATTCAGCAGAGCCAGTGCTTACTGAATACAGAATAACCTAATTTTTTTAAAAAAAGAATTAAGAACCTTGGGCTGCTTAAGGTGACAGGAACACAGAAGGAATGAATTCCCTTGATTTGTTTGGTTCATTTGATTAAGGGAATCTGTACCCCGCACTTCAGCCAGTTAAGCTCCCAGGGTGGGTTGCATGCAATCAATGAAAACACTGTGGTCCCTGCTTGCAGATTTAACAATCTAAAACACATTACACAAAATGGATAATGGGGCAGGGAGAATAGATGGGTTTGGGGACTAGGACAGGAAGGGAAGAGAAAAAAGGGAAATGCAGGTGCTGATTCTGAAAGTTCAAGAGGAACTCTTTTTCTGCATGCAAAATACCCCACTTCCACTACAGAAATGCAACACTGGGTGCTGCAGATAGGTATTATTACTGTTACTGATATATTTTCATAGAATCACAGAATCGTGGAATTGAAGAGCTAGAAGGATCCCCACGGATCATCCAGCCCAACCCCCTGCCATGCAGGAATCTCAGCTAAAGAATCCCTGACAGATGGCCATCCAATCTCTGTTTTAAAAACCTCCAAGGAAGGACAGCCCACCAACTTCTAAGATAATCCATTTCATTGTTGAATAGCTCTTGCTGTCAAAGTTCATCCTAATTTAGTTGGAATCTCCTTTCTTGTCACTTGAATCTATTAGTTTGCGTCCTACCCTCTGGAATAGCAAAATACAAGCTTTCTCCATCATATCTCCTCTCAGTCTCCTCGTTTCCAAGATAAACATATCCAGTGTGCTGGGCCCGGGGGTAACCCATGCAACATCGTCCAGGACCGGTCCAGAATCCAAAGGTTCCACTAGGAGCCAGTCTGACAGGGCCAAGGCAGGAAACCAGGCAAGGACAGGTACAGGGTCTCAGGCAGGATCTAGCATACAGCAACATTGCTCCCACAACCTGGGGCAGGGCCCGACAGCCTTTTATCTGTGTCGGGATAACGGCCGGTCCTGATCCCCTGGCGACTCACCTCCATTTTGCCCAAAGGTGAGCACTCCTCCTGCAAGTACTCAGGTCTCTCCTTCTCTCAGACCTTAGTCTCTGCAGCTCGGGAGATGCCGGTGGGTTACTGGACCCAGAGGCTGCCTCAGCCTCCCCTGACCCAACTGGCAGTGGAGCACCTGCAAGTGATTGCCCAGCTGAAGGCATCCTCGCATCTGGAGCCAGGCCAGGCTCAGGCCCCTGACTCGGCCCAGCTGGTGTTTATTGCAGGGAAACTTGTGCAGACTGGGACTCTTCAGGATCAGGCCCCAGACTTGGTTCAGGTGATGCCTGAGGCAAAGGATCCAGTGCAGACAGAGTCTCCTCTAGTTCCAAGCCCGAGCCTGAGTCCCAGGCCATCACACCCAGTTCCTTCAACCATTCCTCTGAATGATTTCCAGACCCTTGATCATCTTGGTTGCCTTCTTCTGCACACGTTCCAGCTTGTAAATATCCTTCTTAAATTGTGGTTGAAGATAGCTATCATATCTACCTCCCAGAAGTAAAGTATATCCCTCAGGGTTAGAAGCCGTGGATGGGCTTGTTCCCCATGAGTTTGTCTAATCCTCTTTTAAAGCCATCTAAGCTGGTGGCCATCACCGCTGCTTGTGGGAGCAAACTCCATCCCTCACATCACACTTCAGCAACTGCTAAGCCCTAAGGCTCTTCTCTGGCAATGGTGGAGCACCACTGATGCGGTTAACCTCTTCAAGCAGAAAAGGAACATTTCCTCAACATTCATTTAGCGTTTTGGCTGCTCAGAACACATTAATCAGGGCCTTCTGTATGGAGATGCCTGGGACATGGCCTTGACTTGGTACCACTCTGAGACTTCTGAAGCAACTGCTTCAGGACTGGAGCCCTGTACTGTTCATTCGCCCCCTCCAAATCAATGAGCCTTCTGAAAACGACTTCTTGTGCAGTGGCTTGGCAGGACACAGGGCGAAAGACTGTGCTTCCAGCCTTCTTCTTCATTTAAGCTAATGAAAGTAAAATGCTCTCACTTGCCAAAAATCAATAGAGCAGTTTTGTAATTGTGTCGTCCTGACTCCCAGTCCAAAACATAAAGTATGCCTCTCCATTGGTTTCTCGTCTGATTATACTGATTGTGGAGTGTTCCAGGGCCAGGAAGCCTGAGGAGACCTGATCCAGAACAATGAAAATCAATCTGGACATCTGTTATTGTCTTTGAGAGCTGAAGGGTCATTCAGCCACCAGCTACCTCCAAAAAACAACAACCACCTTCTTTGCCACCATTATAAGATTGCTGAAGGAAGTCCATTCATTATATCACATAATATTAATGTTTCTTTAAAATTGTTAGCTCTAGATTTGTTCCTGGGTCCATTTCGAGGTGCTGGTTCTGTTCTTTAAAGCTCTAAATCAGGGTTCAGAAGCTCAGGACCAGGGGCTGACTGAGGCCCACCAGACCTCTGTCTTTGGCCATTGGGAACCTGCCCAGCCCCAACCCTCACTGGCCGGCTGCTCACTCTTCTTGAATGTTCTTGCTTGGCTAGAAAGTGTCCATTAACTCTGGTCTGAGTCTGCTTGAATCTGCTATATTATTTTGGAAAGTCTTATCTGTTCTCTATTGGTTTCAGATGCCCCTCAAGAGATGATCACCCAGTTTGGCATGATGGTTCCTGAGGTGGAGGAGGTGGTTTTTTGCCTACTGGGTGCCATTTTGAACACAGATGGTGAACCAAATCATTCCAAACTGCACCAATGTGGATGCCTCTGAAGATATCATTACCTGGAGATCTGATCGTGGACCTTGAACGTGACATGTCACATAGCTCTGGTAAAGAAGGGCAGGATGCAAATGAACAAACAAATAAACAAAGCAGCTGACTGTGCACTGACATGTGTGTGTGTGTGTGTTTCCCCCTTTTGACATCAAACACTCTTTCTGGCTCATAAATCAAACTAAATGTTTTCTAGTGATGCTCAGCTTTAAGAAGACCAGATGCTGGGGGAAGGTGCTCTGTGCATTGGATAAGCAGAATTGCCATCAAAATGTTGGGGCATGTGCAGAGTGCCCATTCAACATGCCAGAGGAATGTGCCAAATGGAACGGATAAACCACAGACAGTTCTAGGTAGTGTCAATTCATTTACTTACAGTATAAACCAGTTCCATGGCATATAGGTTGGCCTATGTTGGAGGTGTCCTTCCCTTGCTCTGAAGGGGCATAGCTGGAAGGGGTGTTTGCCTGAGAGGGAGGTTGCAGGGTTAACATATCTGATCTGAGCTAAGCGTGCTCAAAAAATGGCATCCAGTGGGATTTACTGAGCTCTAAAAGCAGGAATGAAAATGGGGAAAGTCCTTTCCATGATCCAGAAAAGGAGGATTCTGACACTGGGCTGGTGCTGCAGGAGCATCTCCACCTCCATCGTTCAGCCCAGACACTAAGATCTGGCACCGAGGGCCTTCTGGTGGTTCCCTCGCTGCGAGAAGCCAAGTTACAGGGAACCAGGCAGAGGGCCTTCTCGGTAGTGGCGCCCTCATTGTGGAACGCCCTCCCATCAGATGTCAAGGAAATAAACAACTACCTGACGTTTAGAAGACATCTGAAGGCAGCCTCAGTCAGCCCCTGCTCCTGAGCTTCTGAGTCCTGATTTAGAGCTTTTTTAGGGAAGTTTTTAATGTTTGATGTTTTATCGTGTTTTTAATATTCTGTTGAGAGCCACCCCGAGTGGCTGTGGAAACCCAGACAGATGGGTGGGGTATAAATAATAGATGATGATGGTGATGATGATGTCCCAAGGATGGAGAGTCTTTATAGTTGAGAGAGTGGGGATTTTTTTGCAGGGGGGTAGTTCAGCACACACTTTGTGTGCAAGTATCAGGTTTCATCCCTGGTATCACCAGTCTAAAAGTCTGGCATCATGACTTTTCCTGTGGACCCTGAGAACCGCTGCCAGTCCAGCTAAACCACGAGTAGCAAAGATGGAACCTGCCAGGTGTCTTATAGTAGACCATTGGCCCATCTACCTGTGGCTCTCAAGGGCTGTCTTCCCCAGCGTGGTGGCCTAAAGTCCCATCATCCCTGACCACGGGCCTTGCTGGCTGGGGCTGATTGGAGTTGGACTCTAACAGTTAGGGAACTCCACATTGCCTACCCCTGGGCTGGAGATTGCTAGGCTAGACGGACAAGAAATAGTCTGATCCAGAACAGGGCACCTTCTTATATTGCTCTTTCCTGGACCACTGCCAAGCATGTCATCACCAGGGAAGTGTTTCTGTTTTGTTCTTTGCCAAAAGCAGACTGGTGCGAATTACAGCACTGTCCTCAAGGCTGTCTCGGGAACTGGGTTCCATCTGGCTTCGTTATTATTAGCAGGTTTCCTCTGCCGAAAAAGGCCACCGTGACTAGCTCTTTCCTTAATAAAACATTAGCGTAGCTCTATTGGGTTGCAATTAACCTCTTTGTCATGGATTGCCTCATCTCTGAAAGCGAAGGAAATAATGAAGGCATTTAAATCAATGTGTCAGAGTGGCATTCGAGATCTTAATCGGTAACAAAAATGCTTAGGTAAACAACAATGATCAGGGTAGAAGGACTGCGGGAGAGTAATGATGGCAATTCTCAGGCTGACCGTTGCCCACACAAGTAGAAGTGACACCATGAGACAATGGGAGGGTCATTGGGCTCGTCTTGCAGTCCACCATACCTATGCACACAGCTGCACGCAATACTGGAAGAAACATGTATACATGATGCACCGCAAAGAGAACAGCCCAAGGAATGCACTTCCTTGGGAGCAAACTCCCAGTCACTACATGCAAGCAGTGTTAAGAATAATTGTTTAATTGTACATTGAAATGGAAAAGAACTGCCTGTACACCCTTGCGCAAATTAATTGAAACAAACAATGTAGTTTATTGTACAAAACTCACATATACATGTACAAAACCCATGTATATGTACATTAATAACAGATATGACATGGACTGCAAGAAGATCCAACCTCTCCATTCTTAAGGAACTCAGCGCTGAGTGCTCACTGGAAGGACAGATCCTGAAGCTGAGGCTCCAATACTATGGCCACCTCATGAGAAGAGAAGACTCCCTGGAAAAGACCCTGATGTGGGGAAAGATGGAGGGCACAAGGAGAAGGGGACGACAGAGGATGAGATGGTTGGACAGTGTTCTCGAAGCTACCAGCATGAGTTTGACCAAACTGCGGGAAGCAGTGGAAGACAGGAGAGCCTGGCATGCTCTGGTCCATGGGGTCACGAAGAGTTGGACATGACTAAACGACTAAACAACACATTTTTCAGCAGCATTTGAACATAGTTTGGCATAGAGTCTACTAATTTCGAACAGTCACTGTTGGTTTTCGGATCCCTGTACCACACTTGAATCAGCGCCTGAATGAGCTTCTCCATAGTCATACAGTCTACAGCACGGAGACGACTTTTGCATATAGCCCACAAATTCTCAATGGGATTTATGTCCGGGGAATTCTCTGGCCAATCAAGTACCTGTATTTGCTGCTCTGTCCTGATTTTCTTCACCACTTTCGGTGTATGACAGGGGGCTAGGTCCTGCTGCAATATCCCAGTACCGTCAGGATACCTCTTTTCCAAATCTGGAATAACTCTCTTTCGTAGAACCACAGTATATTGTGGCAAACGCATCATTCCTTCTATGGGCTGCAGGCTTCCCACACCATAATGATCAACTGACTTTTTGTGTTTGTTTTGAGTACAGGATTACGAATAAGATAGAAAATATGCTTTGTTTCAATTAATTTGCACAAGGGTGTATGTGTACTGCTAAATGCATAGCATGGAAACTTCTACTGAAGCTAAACAAAAGAGTTGCAGAGAGCCTGACAGTTGATAATTAACTTAGAATGTATCTCTGCTGCTCTGCCACGAGGTGTTTAACTTAGATCACATGGGGTATTCCATTGCAAATCTCCATGTGTGTGTGAGAGAGTTAGTCTTTTGTTCTCAAGCCACCAAACAGGATGCTGTGCTAATGACTTTCTCCAGGATCACAGCCTCAGGCTGGAATGCAGGCTGTGTGTAGAGAGGCAGAGTTTTGTTTTCAGCTCTGGATGAAGTAATTTCATATTTCTAAGATGCTGCACCTGTGCACATGATATTCTGCAACTATTTGGATGTCTGTTTTGGAGCAAGTTCTGTTAGTAAAGCTTTTGAAACTTGTTTTGGGACTGGACAATTTTTATTCCAAGTCAGTTTTTATTAATCCTATTGCTTTCAAATGCACAATATCATTAAATGCAATAGGTAGTGGGTGGAGCCAGAGGCAAATGTAGGCAAAGCCACGCTAAAAATTTGGCACACACACCCCTCACCTCTCACACTCAGGTCTACAGCATTGTTTTGGCACCCCCTGCAGCAATACTCCCCGTGCAACCACACCGGATGCACTGCAGAACTACACAATGCACCAAGGAACTACACAACTTTTAGAAGACATCTGAAGATGTTTGAAGTTTTATTATGTTTTTATATTTAATAATAATAAGAATAATAATAATAAGAAGAAGAAGAATAATACAGTCGTGTCTTGGAAGTCAAATGGAATCTGTTCCCGAAGTCCAATTGACTTCCAAAACATTTGGAAACCAAACGTGACTTTTGATTGGCTGCAGGAAGCTCTTGTAGCCAATCAGAAGCCACGGAAACTGCACCAGACATTCAGCTTCTGAAAATCGTTCGAAAACTGGAGCATTCACTTCCAGGTTTCAATCATTCAGGAGCCGATTTGTTTGGGAGCCGAGGCATTTGAGATGCATGGTACAACCTGTATTATTATTATTATCATTATTATTATTATAATTATTATTATTTCTGTAGCTGACTTAAAAATCTGTGCTGAAAAGAGATCTGTGGGCACTGCACATGAAAAACCCTCTGCAGAGCAGTTGTCAAGATAGCGCTTTGAAAGGGGCAAAAGAGGGTCACCTGACATCATTGTGGCATCAGGTGATTGACAAGCGGGAATCGCTTCCCACCGCCCACAAAGGTTATTGGAGGAGATAACAATCTGGCCCCCAAGCCAGGTCCAGTCTCCCACCCCTCCTTTAATGTCAAAGAAGCCAGTTGCAAGATGCCAGCGGCTGATGGCATCCTCATCCCAGACAAGCAAAAGGAAAGACTTGTTTAAGCTGACGCCTTGCCTTGAGCCAAACTCTACTCAAGGAAGAAGATGAGAGTTTTCAAATGATGTAGGACCTGTCAGCCAGCAGAGTGTAAAACGTACTTAGTGCTCTACTGGGGCCCCATCATCTATGTAGGAAGAGAGACAGGGAACATTTGCAGCCTCGCTTTACAGGCACTGAAATTCTATAGGATGCCAGCTCATTAAAAACACAAAACAGGCATTTCAGAACCCTCTCCCCGTTCAATTTTTTAGATGTGTCATGATTCTGCTGCTAAATGTTTTAAAGATTAGCTTTAATAATAAATGCAAATTGTTGCCTTGTTTTGCATGCAAAGAAGCTCTGCCTTTGAAAAGAGAGTACTGTGTTGTGCTGAATCGAAGAATGTGGGGAAATTCTAATGGAAATGGGAAAGGGTTATAAATTGCCATTGTTTGCTTATTTGTCCCGTATCCGGAACAGAAATCAATCCAGGGAACAACCATCAGTACTGTATACGCCGGTGCTGCTGTTTCCAGTTCACAAACGATACATAAATGACAGCACTTAAATTGTGTTTTCCTTTCCACTGAAACGACTGACCTCTGCAATGAAACGAATGGCATGGGGATAGTTACACCAAATTCACAACTTACATAAATCATGGAAATAATTATGCATGTTAAATAAAATTGTGCGAACAGTGAAGGAGGGCAAGGAAGTATTTAGCGAAACCTAGGCTTCAGTGGAATGGAAACAGAACTGGCTGTTGGAGACGTTGGAATGGAAATGGCTTATTTCTTACATGCCTAGCTGCATCAGGGCATTGATCCAGGATCCAAAATACTAATAGCAAGTTCTTGTGCTGCATGTGGATCCTTACAGTGCCAGAATGGCACCATCCCCACACAGTAACAGGGATGGGGAATTCTAATCCTCCGGGTGCTATTAGAATATGACCTGTGCTTTTCTTCTGGAAAGAAAGAAAAAAGCACCAGTACTGAGTACCCTTGAATACTCCCAGGAGAAAGCACTGAGTATAACTTCCATCGGGATGCAGGTGGCGCTGTGGGTTAAACCACAGAGCCTAGGGCTTGCCGATCAGAAGGTCGGCAGTTCGAACCCCCACAACGGGGTGAGCTCCCGTTGCTTGGTCCCTGCTCCTGCCAACCTAGCAGTTCGAAAGCACATAAAGTGTCAAGTAGATAAATAGGTACCACTCCGGCGGGAAGGTAAAAGGGTGTTTCCGTGTGCTGCTCTGGTTCAGAAACTTTTGGGGTGTCCTGGTTTTTACTTTTTGGAATATGGCAACCCTGAATTCCAAGAAATGTCAGGAAAAACTTTCTGACAGTAAGAGCTGCTCAACAGTGGAACAGAATGTTTTGGAAGGCGATGGATTCTCCCCCACTGGAGGTTTTTAAACACTGGTTGGCAGGCCATCTGTCAGGGATTATTCAGTTGAGATTCTTGCATTGCAGGGGGGTGGACTAGATGGCCCTTGGGGGTCCCTGTCAACCCTACAATTCTATGCTTCCATGAATACAGCATGAGAGAAACTGAAACTGATAGATATGCCCATTGCTACCTGGGAGTAAGGAGCATTGAACTCAGCGGGACTGACATGCATAAGCCTGCAATGCATTTTTTTAAAAAACAAATGATGAATCAATTAAACATGGCAGCTCTACTTATTAAGAGCATTTATTAAGATAGCAGCTCTGATCCCTCCCATAAAACTGAAAGCATCATTGAAAGGGTGCTGTATGTAAGGATATGAGCTATCCCACTGCTATTTCTTCCAACACTAAAAAATAAAAACAAAAATCTGCTTTGTTACCGCTCTGAAAAGACGTCACGATAGAAAACTGGTTGTATAAGGGGATTTTGCTATAGCAATAACTGGCAGCTATTGATCCCAAACTCTTCAAATTGCCTTAATAAAGATAGTATCTTGAAATAACTCTGGTTCTGCTGTCTTCTTCCCCCAGACATTTTTATTTATTTATTTTTTAAGGAATAGATGCACGGTATTGTTCTATAGCCCAGAATTCTGTGCCAAGTTCTTTTATGAACCAACAGCATAAAGACACAATATTGGCCTTGTCAAAGTGCTATTGATTATGTGAGCAGTTTCAACGTTTTTTTCCATATTTACCAGACTTATCCATATATAGCAGAGGTAGGGAACCCTTTTCAGAAAAGGCAACTAAAACTAAAGGGCACCACAATTTAAGAAGGATGTTGACAAGTTGGAACATGTGCAGAGGAGAGCAACCAAGATGATCAAGGGTCTGGAAACCAAGCCTGATGAGGAGTGGTTGAAGGAGCTGGGTATGTTTAGCCTGGGAAAGAGGAGACTGAGAGGAGATATGGTAGCTATTTTCTGATGTCTTAAGGGCTGTCCCATGGAGGAGGGAGCATGCTTGGTTTCTCCGGCTCTGGAGGTTAGGACTCAAACCAATGGCTTCAGGTTGCGAGAAAGGAGATTCCGACTAAGCATTCGGAAAAACTTTCTGACAGCAAGAGCTGTTCAGCAGTGGAACAGACTCCCATGAGAAGTGGTGGCCTCTCCATCATTGGAGGTTTTTATGCAGAGGTTGGATGGCCATCTGTCATGGATGCTTTAGCTGAGATTCCTGCATTGCAGGGGGTTGGACTAGATGACCCTTGGGTCCCTTCCAACTCTACAATTCTTTAATTCTATGACATTGGTGCAGGGAGTCTGCTGAATGATAGCATCCATATTTTAGTTCTGTTTATTTTACTTTCACCGAGACTTACCCTTTCCATGAATAATGAATGCTCCTTCATATTTATATACTCTTCCACTATTGTGAGATGGTGACATTCTCCTTATGTATTATATACAAATCTCACAGACCCAGGGTGTGTGGGAGGGGAGAATCATTGCATCTTTTTCTACATGAAATATGGCTTACCAGCTAAGAATTGTATTCCTTTTCAGTGATGTTTCACTCTAGTGCCTTCCTATCTTCCCCCTTCCCTCCGATTCTTACATTTCCCAGTACCATTGTAATTTATGTATCTTTGTGGTTCATAATTCCAAAATAAACTCAGCTGGAAAGCCTCTGTGTGTGTGGCAATGAGACAAAAGATGAATTATGCATACGCCAGAGTGCAACATCTGACAAAATAAAGCTGCCTGTCTCAGCTACAAGTTTAACATGGGCCAGTTCATCTAACAAAAGCTGTCACATGCAGGACCAGAGCATAAGTCCACCTTGTCCATTAGCATCTCCAAAACAGGGGAAGAAAATATTTCTTCAATCCTGGAATAGAACTGCAGCCTGAGTTTCCTGATTCCCTAAATCCTCTTGACAACGTTTAACCTTTTGAAATCTGTCTTGGAAACAGACTGGACAAGGAGGAGAAAGCAACGCATCCGTTTTCTCTTCGCAAGCTGAAGAAATTCTAGTTACATTTCTAATAGCACTTTAGGAACAGAGAGATAGAAAACATTACTAAGAATGTCAGGGAATTCTAATGGAAATGGAAAGGGAAGTGGAAATCGCTACATTTCACATGCTCATCCTGTGGTCAGGAACGGAAAACAACCAGGCAAATACGACCGACATTAATTAACGTTGCTGTTTTTAAGTTCGCAATGTTAAATTGAAGTTACATTCTGCAACTTAGATTAAATAAAGGACAGTGGTGTAAAAATTGGGGTTTGGCTTTTGCTGGCCAACTCCCCATGGGACTCTGAGTCCCCTAAGTCCATGATCGGTCAGAGAAGAATGGAGGGAGGCAGGATCCAGTGGAAAGCAAGGCAGATATTTATTTTTCTTTTGCAACAAAGTTCCCTCACCTCCATTCGCCTCCCAAGGAGGGAGAGACCCTGAACAAAAGTGCAGGAACCTTTAAAGACTTTTGACGTTGCCCAACCCCCTTAGCCAAGGACCAACCCAGGGTTTATACGTTTAGATATGTGTGCATTTGTGAATATTTATTCTATATTTGAGACCTTAAAATTCTTATAACAACAGCAAGATGAATAACACTTTTTTTTGCTGGAAACTGAACTGCAGCAGAAAAGAAACAGGACTGAACGGGACAAATACTAGTCAGAACAGAAATCTCTGCTTTCCTATTTCTCTACCCATTACACAGTGCCAGATTTACATATAAGCTAAACAAGCAATAGCTTAGGGCCCCACTCTCTTGGGGGCCCCCAAAAAAATTAAAGCGAGAAAAAACTGAATGTACGTTTCCAAAATATAAGATAAATACAGTGGGCACACCTTTCATGGAAGCAGTTAGGGGTTCCCTTGCAGACAACCCCACCCAATACATGGCCATTGGGGGTGGGGCTAGTGCTTTGATGTGCTTTCCTGGGTGTGGCAAGAAGCACAGCCCCGTTCCGGCTCGAACTCATGTGTCCCTTACACACAAGTAATGCAAGAACTGGGCTAGAGTCAATGCACTCTCCTCTCCCCACCCACCCCAATCTCTTTGACCCTTTTGCAAACACATTCCTTCCAAAAATTACCTTTGGTGGATTCATCTTCGATGGGTTGCTTGAATAAAGTGATATCTTTAAAAGTGCAAAGGAATAAAACCACTTTGTCATGCTCGTTTCTTATCGGTGCAATTTGCATGTAAAACCAAACAGGTGTTCCTGTAATTAAAAAAAAACAAAATAAGAGGATATAAAATAAACACACTCACAGCATGGAGCACAATCATAACATAGAGGCAGGCTCACATTCATGATTACCGCTTATCCTAGGTGACACTTAAACTAATCAAAGTCTCATTGAACAGAGTGGGAGAATTAAACACTGAAATGCAAACCTAACATTGCTTAACCATATAACAGACTCATTTTGTGTGGGGATTCAAGGAGCGTCCATGGCCCAATATCATTTTATTTTTGTTTATTAAGGGATATCTGAAATTCCTGCATTGCAGGGGGTTAGACTAGATGACCCTTGATGTAACTTCCAACTCTGCAACTCTAGGATTCAGGGTCAGGGGGAAAGGGTGGGTTTTACACAGCAACGTCAGCTAGCATGGTGATAGTGTTAAAAGGTAAAGGGACCCTTGACCATTAGCTCCAGTCACGGACGACTCTGGGGGAGGAGAGAGAGGTGGGAAAATATTGTTAAAAAGGTGTAGTCATATGTATATCAGTGTATTCAAATCTGAATTGTCAAATTGTGTTATTACTGTTATTATGGTTTTTGTTGTATGTGTCTTTTGCGGCTGTTGTTTGTATTGAAAAAAATTATTAAATATTATTTTTTTTAAAAAAAGACTCTGGGGTTGCAGCGCTCAACTCACTTTATTGGCCGAGGGAGCCGGCGTACAGCTTCTGGGTCATGTGGCCAGCATGACTAAGCCGCTTCTGGCGAACCAGAGGTGTTAGTGGGTGCCTAAGTATCTTGACTTCAGAGACCAGAAGAACAATATATAGTACATTGTAGTGTTTAGCTTTATCTTATGTCTTAAAACAATAAACACTTTGTTATTTTGAACTTTGTGGGAGAGGAGTTTCCCCCTTAATCGGAAAATCTGGAAGAAGCTGTTCTGCTGGGAGGAGGAAATCCCTGACGACTTCGTTGGGCTTGCTAAAATGTATAGAACTGAATCTGATAAGTGCTGGAGATGCAAAGAGGTAGAGGGAACGTTCTTTCATATGTGGTGGACTTGGAAAAGGGTAAAAGAGTATTGGGAAATGATCCATAATGAATTGGGGTGGGTGTTTAAAAGTACTTTCCCCAAAAAAAACCCCAGAGTCCTTTCTGTTGGGAATAATTCAGATTGAAATTCCCCAGTGCCGAAAAAAGGTATTTTATTTATTTATGCTACTACCGCAGCCCGTGTTTCGTTAGCCCGAAAATAGAAAACGAGCGAGGTCCCAACCAAACAAGAATGGCAACTTAAACTGATGGAATATGCGCAGCTTGCAGACTTAACATAAAGAATAAGAGAAGAAGAACATACATTTAGAGAAGATTGGGCAACATTTATGGAATATAGGGGAAATAATTGTGTACAGCTGAAAACGCTGGCAGCGTTAAGATAAATTCAACAGTGTAAATAAGTTTTGATGGATGCAATAATGGAATACTGAATGGTATAGTTTTTGTAAAATATGCAGGGATTTATGATATGTAAAACAAACCATGGGAAGGGAAGAAGGGAAGTCATTGATATCTTAAGGATGTAAAACGAGTATTTTAAATTGTAAAACAGGAAATTTTATAACAATTTACATACAAAAAAAATAATATAAAAAAATTCCTTCCAGTAGCACCTTAAAGACCAACTGAGTTAGTTCTAGGTATGAGCTTTCGTGTGCATGCACACTTCTTCAGGTATCTGAAGAAGTGTGCATGCACACGAAAGCTCATACCTAGAACTAACTCAGTTGGTCTTTAAGGTGCTACTGGAAGGAATTTTTTTATATTATTTTGTTTTGACCATGGCAGACCAACACGGCTACCTATCTGTAACTACATACAAAAAAGAGAGACTTGTTTGGGCTCCATATAATCTGCTGATGCGTCACACAAGCAAAGGTGTGGTCAGCTACCAACTGACTTCTATGAGTCACCGACAGGAAGGGGTGGAGCAAAGCCAGTGAGGGCGTGGCCTGGAAGGCAGGGGCGTGGCCTGGGAAGGGTGTCCCCAGGGCCAGACAGGGAGGTTAGAGGGCCGCATTTGCCTGTTCCTATCAGATCTTGGCCTTTCGTGTTCAGAAACTGCAGAGCCACCCTGTTCCTTTCGAGAAATCCAGCCTGCAGGAAGACCCAGTGGCGCATCTCTGTTTGTTTTTTAAGGTCAGGATCTTGCTATGCAACCAGCTGGAAAGAAAAGAATGACAGGGCTTGAGACTGTGCCCAGCGCAGCTGATCCGGACAAGCTGTTCCCTGGGGGGATTTGGCCTAAAATGTACAGGAGCACTCAGGTGGGCAGCACAGACAAAAGGGCAGGCAAGCAGAAACACAAAGCAGAAGAGGTCACTGCAGGAGCCAGAGCATAGCTGTCAACCGTCCCTTATTTGGCAGGAAACTCCCTTATCCCAGTGTCCCGCTGCTGTCTGAGATTGATGATGTCCCTTAAATTTCCCGGGTTTCAAAGGAATCAGCTCCTCTCCCTCCCTCCCTGCCGGACAGGGAGGAGGGAGGCTCCAACTGTATTGCTTGGCTGCGTTGCCCAATAAGGAGTCAAAGAATGACTGGGGGGTGGAGCTTGCATGCCTTGTGCCAATCAAATTGGCCGCATTGCCTGGGGACTCGCCTTTGCTCAGCGCTTCCCAGCGGAGAGGTGACGGTGGTTTTCCTTACTGCATCCCCTTTGCTGGGTTGCTGCGCTATGGGAACCACCGCTTGAGGCTTCGTTTGGCTGCTGGTTAGCCAAAATCCCTTATTTTGGCTGCTGATCCCTTATTTTCGAGGTTGCTGGTCCCTTATTTACAAATCTGTAAGTTGACAGCTATGGGCCAGAGAAAGGCGCCTAAAGGATTTGTCCGGGAGCCTGGAGTGACAATCTAAATGGTAAAGGGCAGAGGGACACAGCTGCCATACTCTCCAACATTTCTCTGATGAAAATAGGGATGTCCTATTCCATTATTATTATTATTATTATTATTATTATTATTATTATTATCCCAGCCATCTGATTGGGTTGCCCTAGCCACTCTGGGCTGCTTCCAACATATATAAAAACATAATAAAACATTAAACATTTTTTAAAAAACAGGGCTGCAAGGTACTGAAATTCCCAGGGAGCGGAAAAGGCTATTTATGTATTGACCACGGCTGCGCGAATGGTATTGGCCCCGAGATGGAAGGAAGATAAAGTCATGACTAAGCATGACTAAGCCGCTTCTGGCGAACCAGAGCAGCACACGAAAACACCGTTTACCTTCCCACCGGAGTGGTACCTATTTATCTACTTGGACTTTGATGTGCTTTTGAAATGCTAGGTTGGCAGGAGCAGGGACCGAACAACAGGAGCTCACCCCATCGCAGGGATTCGAACCGCCGACCTTCTGATCGGCAAGTCCTAGGCTCTGTGGTTTAACCCACAGCACCACCCACGTTCCAAATGTAATAAGTAAATAATAATAAATACATGGTGTTTTTTCCTGCAAGCAAATAGCACAGAAATGAGAACTAAACTTTCACTATGTTCCACTATAGTTTGAGAAACTGCTTTCACATTCTGCAGATGCTCAGCTATAATGCGGAACTTAAAAGTTAGGGGAAAGACATAAAAATGGAGCGAAGCGCCATGTGAATGCAGTCTAAGAGTTTTTCTCCCTCTTTCATAAGAACACAAGAAGAGTCAGTAAAGGAAATTCCCTCTGGCTCAATTTGGAAATGGGTCAGCGTTTGAGCATTCCTTTACCTCCGTGTGAGTGCAAATCAATGTCCAGGTTTTGGACTAAAAACAGATTTAAGTCAAAAAAGACTCCTTTGCCCAGGTGCAGAATCCCCTTTTCCATTCTGAGCAAGAGAAAACATAGTTCAGAGGAGCAGTGCCCTTTTTGCAGTTCCTCCAAGCAGTATGAGTGAAACAAATTCACATTCCGTGCCAGGTAAATAGCAGGTTTCAGTGACACCGCTAATTTCTAACATCCCATAGTCCTCATATACCATATAAGTCCCCCTTTGCCAACTGAGTGCTCTGCAGACATTTTTTAAGCACTGGAACCCCAAACACCTAAAAGCTGGTATGTGATTTCAAAGGCAACAAGCTGTTAATGTAACCATGCGGCAAGGCAGTGTGGTGCAATGGTTAGAGTGTCAGACTAGGACCTAGTTACAAGTAGGTAGCCGTGTTGGTCTGCTGTAGCTGAAACAAAATTAAAAAATTCCTTCCAGTAGCACCTTAGAGACCAACAAAGTTTGTTATTGGTATGAGCTTTCGTGTGCATGCACACTTCTTCAGATATACTGAAGCAGAAGTCACCAGACCCTTATATATAGTGAGAGGGTGGGGAGGGGTATTATTCAGAAGGGTGGTGGGAATGGGTGATTGGCTGAAAGGTGTGGTAAACCTGTTGATGACTGTTAACGATTGCAATAGGTCTTACAGGAAAAAGCAAGGGGTGAGATGGCTAAAAATAGCTTTATCATGTATAATGAGATAAGAATCCAACGTCTCTATTCAGACCAGGTCTCTCCATGGTTTTAAGTTTAGTAATAAGTTGTAATTCAGCAACTTCTCCTTCCAGTCTATTTCTGAAATTCTTTTGTAATAAGACAGCTACTTTGAGATCTTGTATAGATGTCCTGGGAGATTGAAGTGTTCTCCTACTGGTTTCTCTGTCTTGTGATTCCTGGTGTCAGATTTATGTCCATTTATACTTTGTGGCGCTGTAGATTAAACCACAGAGCCTAGGAATGCCGATCAGAAGGTCAGCGGTTCGAATCCCCGCGATGGGGTGAGTTCCCGTTGCTCGGTCCCTGCTCCTGCCAATCTAGCAGTTCAAAAGCACGTCAAAGTGCAAGTAGATAAATAGGTACCGCTCTGGCGGGAAGGTAAACGGTGTTTCCATGCACTGCTCTGGTTCGCCAGAAGCAGCTTAGTCATGCTGGCCACATGACCCGGAAGCTGTATGCCGGCTCCCTCGGCCAATAAAGCGAGATGAGCGCCGTAACCCCAAAATCGGTCATGACTGGACCTAATGATCAGAGGTCCCTTTACCTTTACCTTTATCCTTTGACTAGGACCTACGAGACTGGGATTGGAAATCCCCACCCAGTCATGGATCTTGGGCCAGTCGCTGCCTCTCAGCCTAACCTACCTCACAGAGTTATTGTGGGCATTAAATGAGGAGGGGGAGAACCATTCATGTCACTTTGAACTCCTTGGAGAAAAAGGTGGGATACATTAAAAAAAACCACAAATAAATGATTTCACATTTATACGTACTGTTTTTCTTGTACAAGAGGATTTCAAAGCAGTTCGATTCATAGTTGTCAAACGTCTGTCTGACTTTGTCAATGGTTTTCTTGTCTGTGAGTTCACCATACATAAAACTGGAGAAAGGAAAGGTGGAGAGAGAGAGAGAGAGAGAGAGAGAGAGAGAGAGAGAGAGAGAGAGAATACACATTTTCATGGGCTTCACAAACAAACAAGCATAACAACACCCTTACAGGCGTATTTACGGTCCAGACTGCAGTGTAATTGCAACCTATGTATGCTTAACTATGATTTACACCTTGTTTCGCTCAACGTTTACAGCTGCAAAATTGTTATGAAGCCCTCTAAAGCAAATAATTGTGGCGGGGTCTGTTGCCGGGGGGAAAGGATTTATATTGCTGCCTTATAGCGTTCAATTTAAGTGACGCTCTGGGTACACTTTCCAGAGTGTGATGCTTTCAAAAAAAAAGAGAGAGGGAAAGCTGACAATATATAAAAGATTTATTTTCTGAAATATGCACACAGGTTTCAACTTGGGAAAATGGAGAGTGTCTTGCTGAGCACCAGGAAAGCTGAAACCCAAATGCCACATTTTAGGGGAAAATGCTCGAGAATGATTTCTGACTCGCTCTTGACTTTCATTATCGTGCGATGGCTCTCATTCGACTGCTCCCATGGGTTTTTTTAAGGACAGGTTTGGGGAACCTTTGGTCCTGCAGATGTTGATGAACTACAACTCCCATCAGCCCCTCCCCCCCCACACACACACTGGACTGACAGCAAGGGGGGATAAATTCTGCAGGGTGCTGTTCAGCGATTGCAGATCCTGCAGGGTGCTCTCTGCAAAGACCTTCTCTGCAAAGGGAGCAGTTTGCAAAGCAAAAGTGGCACGCACTCTCTCGGCCAGGAGTGGAGAGGAAAGAGACACAACATCTCCCTCCCCCACCACCCTAGGAAATTAAAATAATAATAATTAAACATTTGCCCCACCCGCAAACTAATAGGGAATCAGATCTAAGGTGAGGCAGGTGGACTCTGAGCTGGATCAAGGTTGCTGACATCCATCTGTCTCGAGAGACTCTGATACGATATGATAATCTTTATTGTCATTGTCCCATACAGAACAATGAAATTGAAAAAAATCTACATCAGACATTCAAAAACCAACAAGCCTGCTATCCCAGCTATCCCAGCCTGGTTAACCCCCTAAAAACTCTGATACCCCATAATTAAATACAATATATTCGCACAGAGACTACCTTACACTGTGTTTAAAACCAAAATCGCATTTGGATAGAAACTGTTTCTCAGATGGCTAGTCCTAGTTTTCATAACCCTGTACCTTCTTCCAGAAGGCAGAAGCTGAAAGAGATCATTTCCGGGGTGTGCACTATCCTGCGCTATCTCTGCAGCTTTCTTATGACACCTGGAAGCATAGATTTGATCCAAGGTGGGAAGAGTGCACCCAATTATTCTCTCCACAGTCTTTACAACCCTGGGCAGCATTGTTTTCCCCCTGACCTTACGGAGACTGGTAACTCGCAACTGCTGACTTCGACACTTTTGTTGCATTAATAACACAACCCTGAACAGTGTGTAAAGAGGTCCTGGGACTGCCCAGATGACAAGACCCTCCTTTCCCGGCCTGCAACTCTGTATTGGGGTGATGGGAGAGATGAGATGGACTGTGCACAACCACATTTTTCCGCCCTCGGAATGCCCCGGATTGACAGCAAGATTTCGAGACCACACAGATCAAATATTTAATAGAGAGTGGAATATTTACAGAGAGTACTTAAAAGAACATTGTGATAATCAAAAGTCTTTGTGGCAAGCCTGGACTGATTTCTGCATGAAAATAAGAGAACTTTGCAAAATTAACACAACCAAATAACCTAGGAGAGATAAAGTTCAGTGTGCAGTCATAATGTAAATTAGGAATCACAATCTGGGGATTGGAAGTCATGTTGGAATTCATGACATGTGAGTTCAATCTTTTCTTTTTGTAACAGATAGGTAGCCGTGTTGGTCTGCCATAGTCAAAACAAAACAAATTCCTTCCAGTAGCACCTTAAAGACCAACTAAGTCAGTTCTTGGTATGAGCTTTCGTGTGCATGCACACTTCTTCAGATACACAGATCTTCTTCAGATTTCTTTTTGTAGTAATGAATGCTGATCTTGGATTGCCTTTTGTTGATGGTTGTGTATTGTATTGTATTGTATTGTATTGTATTGTATTGTATTGTATTGTATTTGTTTTGTTTTGTTTTGTTTGTTTTTAAAACCAATAAAGCAGTAAAAACAACAACAGAATGCACTGGAAGAACATCACATCTGGAGCATTCTGGGAGAGATAGTAAAGTAAAGGGACCCCTGACCATTAAGTCCAGTCGCGGACGACTCTGGAGTTGCAGCACTCATCTCGCTTTATTGGCCAAGGGAGCTTCCGGGTCACGTGGCCAGCATGACTAAGCCGCTTCTGGCAAACCAGAGCAGCGCACAGAAACGCCGTTTACCTTTGTGCCGGAGTGGTAACTATTTATCTACTTGCACTTTGACGTGCTTTCAAACTGCTAGGTTGGCAGGAGCTGGGACCGAGCAACCGGAGCTCCCCCCATCGTGGGGATTTGAACCGCCAACCTTCTGATCGGCAAGTCCTAGACTCTGTGGTTTAACCCACAGCGCCACCCACATCCCTGGGAGAGAAAGTAGCACCTGGCAAAATCCACTCTCCACCAGGGGTGGATAACCCCACCCAACTCGAAATGGGATGAATGTGGAACTGATAGAGACAAATGAGAACACTGAAAAGTGGGGAGGGCCAGTTTATTTCCATTAAGAGTCAGTTCCATGTGACTCAATTCATAAGTCTATCCTACCCCATTTATACATTAATATGTGTGCTTTTTATATAAATGTTTGTATTTAAACATCGCAAAATAGTTAGCCACAAAATATACCGTATTTTTCTGTGTATAAAACTAGGTTTTTTAACCAAAAAATTAGTTTTAAAATTGGGGCTCGTCTTATACACGGGTAGTTCTGAGGCGATGTTTTCTTCATTTGGAGTCCCCAAAAATAGAGGGCATCTTATACATGGAGGGTCTTATACAATATACTTTGTATTTATACAAAAATACAGTAATTTAAAGACATATTTACATCTGTGCTTGACTTCTATTTGCAATTTGTTTTTATGTTCAAGATAATATTTTAGTAGTTTTCTGTTAATTGATTATTTAAATGTAGATCTCAATTGCATTTTTTGTCTTTGATTTTAATTGTTAATGTTTTCTTTTCATATTTTCTAATGTTCTGCTAGGTTGTAGACAATCAAGCTTTTATTTTTTTAAAAAAAGAAGAAGTAGTGAAGTGGTATAGAAATTATGATAATGATTATGATAGTTAATTAAATTGATGATGATGATGATATTTTTTCTTAATGTACAAATTTCTAAACTTTTTTATCCTAAGATGTGTATTTTTAATTCATTTTGGTATTTTTTTTTTTAAGATGACTCGGCATTGCAAAATTCAGAGAAGTGCAACAAAAAAAAAACTGAAGAGTCGTTATATTCCTCTCTCTGTTGTGGGCTGGGAGATATGAATTAGGCTGGTGTGGTTAAAAAAAATGTGGTCTGAACAGCCTTTTCCTCCATTTTTACTGAAAAACAGCCTAGCCATTGCCACCCATTTTCCCCCTTTGGCGAATTTGTTTCGGAATGAATGGAAATTGAATGAGGCTCACAGGGGTTCCTTTTCCATTTGTTGCAAAATGAATGCACACCTAATGGGGTGGCGAAGAGGCGGAGGTGGCAGCTTTGGGGCATCAGCCTTTTATGACACAACAAACAGGAAGCTCAAAAGCACAGCAGGATTCGGCCCCCAACACCCCCGACCCAAGAAAATCAATCCAAGGCGACTTACCTGCAGGTACTACTTTTCTGCATGACGTCGGCTCGGTGGTAACCAGAGAGTTTACAAAATCCGTCATTACTATAAACTACAGGCCAGTCCACGATTTGTGCATTGCCCAGTAAGAAACTTGATTCTAAAATGAAAGAAAGAAAGGGGGGGAGAAGAATAAGTACTGTACTCCCCCAAACTCTCCAAGCTACTGTTGTTAGTACTCAACATGTAGAATCGTCAAAACATAGCAAGGTAAGGACGATTGATCAATCAATTCAATTCAATTTACCGTATTTTTTGCTCTACTAGACTCACTTTTTCCCTGCTGAAAAGTAAGGGGAAATGTGTGTGCGTCTTATGGAGCGAATGCAGGCTGCGCAGCTATCCCAGAAGCCAGAACAGCAAGAGGGATTGCTGCTTTCACTGCGCAGTGATCCCTCTTGCTGTTCTGGCTTCTGAGATTCAGAATATTTTCTTTCTTGTTTTCCTCCTCCAAAAACTAGGTGTGTCTTATGGTCTGGTGCGTCTTATAGAGGGAAAAATATGGTACATCCCACCCTTCTTCCTGAAGGAGCCCAGGGCAGGCTCATCAATAAGAAAACATTTTTTTAAAAAAAAATTAAAGCATTCTAGAAACAGTGATCTTAGGGTTTCCAGGGTCTTTCAGGCATCAAACATCTGGGAAAGGAGGAATATTTTTATATTTCTCCTCAAGTTGCTCCAGAAGAACGTCGTGGCCGATGGTCTCAAAAGCCAGCGAGAACCGACAAGCCCACACTCCCCCAACGCTCTGTTTTAACTAGAATTATTTTGAGAGCTTGTTTGATTGTTTTGTAGGCTGCCTCAGGACATAGACACCTGGGGGAGCAGCTTGAAAGTGGAATGGATGAATAAAACAAAACAAAAGTAAGATAACCGTGTATGTTCAGGAGCGAGGGGAAATCCAGATACGGGGGGGTCTGTGGCTAGAAAGTGGCAGTTCTTTTGGCTAATTCATCGGGCCTGCTTTAGCTTTTCGAAAGATGCATCAGGATGAAAAATGAGTCCATGCAAAATTAGGCAGTGAGCTTCTCTAGGCACACTAATTTTATATTCCATCAGTGATCTGTCTTCCCTCTAGTGCCATGGCTGTTTCCCCCAGGTGTGCATATTTTGGCTCCAACACAACCATCCAAAGATTTTCCCTGGTTGCTGGAACAACTTGATGATTTGGGGGCGGACTCTCTCCTTTCAGTGAGGCATCACACAGGCTTGTTCTGAAGCAGCTTCACTAGGCTTCACACCTGCCAGGTGTTTAGGACTACAATTCCCATCATCCCTCTTCATTGGCTATGCTGCCTGGCACTGATGGGAGTTGTAGCCCAAAGCACAGGAGTCTTTCCCAGCCAAACCTGGAGACAGTGGCGGAAAAACCCTCTCCGGTACCCCGGACGGGGCAGCCTGTACGGGGTGCGCATGTGTGGCATCCCGTGCATGCACACTCCGTACGGAATGCTGCACATGCGCACTCTGTACGGGATGCCGCTTGTGATTGGCACCCTGTATGGACTGCGCATGTGCAGCGACCATACGGGATGCCGCACATGCGCAGTCCATACTGGATGCCGCACATGCACACTCTGTACGGGATGCCACACATGCACAGTCCATACGGGATACCACACATGCACACTCCATACAGACTGCGCATGTGCGGCATCCCGTACGGAGTGCGCATGCATGACAGCCCATACAGTCACTGTGTGAGAGGCAGCCCGTATGGAGTGCTCACGCACAGCAGCCTGTACAGTCGCCCGTATCGATGCCATGCAGGGAGTGCCCATATGGACTGCTCACACCCTCGGCCACTCTACAGCTGGGGGAAGGCAGGGGCCATCTTGTCTCACACACACCCCAGAGTGGCACCTGGGGCGGACCACCCCTCTGCCCCCCACTTCGTATGCCCCTGCCTGGAAATGCCTGGCATTAAATCTGCTTTGCCACCAAAGCATGGCAGCCCCCCTTGGCACATCTGTCAATTGTGAGGGCAGCTCCATTTGCTGCTGGAGGGCAGAAGAGGCCACCCAGCCAGCAGACTTCACCTGCCACACACTATATGCTCAGATACTTTCAAAGAAAGTTAAGTTCCTCTTTAAAGAGAAACTTCATCCTGCTTCTCCCAAATGGCAGGTGTTGTCATCCTTTTTCTGGGCTATACTGCTTCAAACTGAGTGTATATATCCTGCACAGAGAAAAGTAGTTCATCAGGGGAAAAGCCAGACCAGAGCACATCTCCTTTGACAGCTAGTTCTCTATGTACAGTCACAAGAGAGAAAATCAGAGGGAACAACGGAATGAAAAGGTCAGGTTCTTCCTTTTGAACATGACTAAGGCTCTCTCAATTTCCTCACAAAGCTTGTCTTTCATCAGTGACTAAGCGGAAAGCCGTAGTCAAGCCAATCTCTATTGTGAGCAGACTAGTATTACTATGACGGTGATGGTGATGATTAAAAGTATCACCCACCCTAAGGTCCCATAACATTGAAAGGCAATACCAAAAACAGTTCAGATGGAAATATAGCAAGGAAAATTTCTTTGCTAGCTTGTGAAAGTCTCTTGTGCATTCAGGAACCTCTGTCTGCCTCAACCATGGCCAGAGAAGCAGCGCTTAGCTGGCTCAAGATTGTGGACTTTGGCTCTGACGCAGTTCCTTCCCCACACACCCTCCAGAGAAGAAATCAAGGCCTGCTTCTTCAACCGACATTTCTGTGCATCCTCCAGGCTGTCAAAATATTGCCAGCAACTGAGAACTGGAAATGGACTGAAATTCCTGCCTGTCAAAATAACTTTTCCTGAGATCCTCTTGGAAGCTCTCAGTTTGAAAATAAAACAGAAACAGCACAACCACATCTGTGCCATATATTAAATCTGCCCGTTCAAGTGGAAACACTGCTTTTTTGGGGGGTTAGGTTTCAGTATGTTTTATGGAATAACCGCATGCCCAACATTGAACTCCGGCTAGCCATGAAGTAGAGAGAAGGTCAATGAGTTGTTCAAGTGTACAATTGCCTCCACTCTACGATTCACTGGCAATATTGCCCAGTGATGCTACTTCACAAGTGTTCTCTAAATCCTGCCGGCCGCTGGAGGCAATGTCAGACAGGGTGACCCCTGGTGCCTGGCACTGGCGTTGCAGGCTATCGTTTTGTAAGCAGGAATTTTGTCACGACATCCCTGAGCTCAGGAGACAGCCTGTTTTTACAATTGTAAAACAAGATTCTAAGTGGGTCGAGTGGATCTGCAAGCCTGCAAGTATGGATTGCAGAGAGAGTGGCAGAGAGGGCACTTAAAGGGTGTTTAGAGGGTGCTCCACACTTTACTGGTTTTCCCAGTAGTGATGTATGGAAGTGAGAGCTGGACCATAAAGAAGGCTGATCGCCGAAGAATTGATGCTTTTGAATTATGGTGCTGGAGGAGACTCTTGAGAGTCCCATGGACTGCAAGAAGATCAAACTTATCCATTCTGAAGGAAATCAGCCCTGAGTGCTCACTGGAAAGACAGATCCTAAAGCTGAGGCTCCAATACTTTGGCCACCTCATGAGAAGAGGAGACTCCCTGGAAAAGTCCCTGATGTTGGGAAAGATGGAGGGCACAAAGAGAAGGGGACGACAGGGGATGAGATGGTTGGATAGTGTTCGCGAAGCTACCAGCATGAGTTTGACTAAACTGCGGGAGGCAGTGGAAGACAGAAGTGCTTGACGTGCTCTGGTCCATGGGGTCACGAAGAGTCGGACACGACAAAACTACTAAACAACCACAATTTAGGCGATTTAACCCCTGTGTACGCGGGTGGTGCTGTGGTATAAACCACAGAGCCTAGGACTTGCCGATCAGAAGGTCGGCGGTTCGAATCCCCGCGACGGAGTGAGCTCCCGTTGCTTGGTCCCTTCTCCTGCCAACCTAGCAGTTCAAAAGGACATCAAAGTGCAAATAGATAAATAGGTAGCACTCTGGCGGGAAGGTAAACGACGTTTCCATGCACTGCTGTGGTTCGCCAGAAGCAGCTTAGTCATGCTGGCCACATGACCCGGAAGCTATACGCCAGCTCCCTCGGCCAGTAAAGCAAGATGAGCGCCGCAACCCCAGAGTTGTCCATAACTGGACCTAAGGGTCAGGGGTCCCTTTACCTTAACCTAGGAAGTGGGGTGACGCCTATACTTTTCTTCCTAAGAATGAACAGCACCTACTCACCCAAATGAAGGCAAGGAGATGAGTATGGCAAGAGCTGCATCTGCTCACCTGGCCATAAAAAGCCAAGCCTGCTCCTATCTGCATATCTCCGCCTCTTCATTTGCATAGTCCCACCCTGGTCATACTTGAGTGTGATGGAATCTTAGGGACTGACTTTGAGGTTACTTCCAAGTTTGGTGGGAAGGCGGGCATTGGGGTCAATGCCCCCCACCCCGGCTTACCAGGTAGTGATAATGAGCCTTCTGGGACATGGAATTTAAGTTCCCATTGCTCCAAAGTGTGATTGCTGTTCTTATTTACACCCCACTTTTCCTCCTGGTAGTGCCTCGAGGCGCCTTACAGATAAAAATAAGAATAGCTAAAGACAAAAGGGGGGAATCATTAAAAAAAACCAATGAAAAGAATAACAGGATTGAAAACTCTATAGCAGGCATGTCCAACAGGTAGATCGCAATCTACTGGTAGATCACTGGGTGCTCCTGGTAGATCCTGGTAGATCTCTGGCCCCTCAGTGATCTCCTTCCCCCCCAAAAAAACTTCAGCTCAACAACTTCGGCTTGGCTTCCTAAAAAAATTTGGCTTCCCACAAAAAAAGCTCAACGTTTGGTCCATCCAATGACAATGTTTTATACTGTTTGTAGATCACAGTCTATTGGGAGTTGGACGTCCCTGCTCTATAGAAAATCCATTTACAGGTACAGTATACAGGTAATTGCTGTAGAAGAAGAAGAAAAAAAGTTTGGATTTGATATCCCGCCTTTCACTTACTTTAAGGAGTCTCAAAGCGGCTAACATTCTCCTTTCCCTTCCTCCCCCACAAGAAACACTCTGTGAGGTGAGTGAGGCTGAGAGACTTCAGAGAAGTGTGACTAGATCAAGGTCACCCAGCAGCTGCATGTGGAGGAGTGGAGACGCGAACCCGGTTCCCCAGATTAGGAGTCTACCACTCTTAACCACTACACCACACTGTAAGAACAGCATGGCACCATCCCTTTCATTAAAAGCAGTCAGTTCCCAAAAGTACTGGCGGAAAGACAGCAAGGAGGGAGCCAGTCCAGCTTCTCCAGGGTGGGAGTTCCAAAGTCTGGGAACAGCCACCGACAAGGTCCTCTCCCGTGTCCCCACCAAGCCTGCCTGCGAGGGTGGCAGGACCGAGAGAAGGGCCTCCCCTGAAAATCTGAGAACCCAGGCAAGTTTGTATGAGGGTAAAGGGTCTTCCAGGTAGCTTGGACCTTAGGCATGTAGGTCAGTGGCATTGTGGGAAATATAAGAAGAACCTTGTTGGTAGAGTCAAAGGCCCATCTAGTCCAGCCTTGTGTTTGTATGAGGGTAAAGGGTCTTCCAGGTAGCTTGGACCTTAGGCATGTAGACACACGAAGGTCCTAGCCTCAGCTATTTTTTATTTTTTCAAAGAGGGGTTTCAGGCAAGCATTAGTTGTGGGCCCATCTAGGGTGTCTGGGTGCTGGCAACTGTCCAAGGGTTCTTTGTGCTAGCTCCAGGTCTGTTCTTTCTGAAAAGAGAGTGCCTGCTTATCTCAGGCTCAAGCAAATGTCATCTGTTGTTCTTGATGGTCATTACTGATCTGAGGAACTACAGTATGGTAGAGATGAAGAGCAGGGTTGGAGGGAATTGTTTCTACAGTGGTACCTCGGGTTACAGATGCTTCAGGTTACAGACGCTTCAGGTTACAGACTCGGCTAACCCAGAAATAGTACCTTGGGTTAAGAACTTTGCTTCAGGATGAGAACAGAAATTGTGCGGCAGCGGCACAGCGGCAGCGGGAGGCCCCATTAGCTAAAGTGGTACCTCAGGTTAAGAACAGTTTCAGGTTAAGAACAGAACTCCAGAACGAATTAAGTTCTTAACCCGAGGTACCACTGTATTACCAATAGGGTTGCCCCATTTATAAGGAAGCTAGATATTAGTGGGGTTCCCCCTCAGCTCCCCCTTTGCTTTAATTTTTGGTCTAATCGGCAAAAAGAGAGAGAGAGTTTTGATGGCAAATGAAGACAGGTACATAATCCAAAAAGTTGTTTCACTTGCAAAGACAGTGGAGGAATCATGACAGCGTTCCATGCCTAGTCATGCTGCAAATTGTCTTAAGGCTGTTTAATTGCATAATTATTCATTCGTCTGTCTTACTGTATACATGTTTTGAAACTTCTTTCTCATTTATCTTCTTGCTTTGTATTCCTGGTTTTTGTAATTCTTTGCATTGTTATGATCGAAACAATCATCTCTGAACTGAATAAAATTTGCAGTTGTGGTCAAGATACGACGTGAGATCCAAAACACAAAAGAGGATCATGATCATGAAAGAGGACTAGATAAAAGGCCCAGAAAGATTTTAAAAGAGTGAGTTGTGGAGTATCGTAGAGATTAAGGCTGAAATCCTGAGCCCAAGATCAGGGCAGTCTTGGAGGAAACTGATTTTCTAGATCCATTTTAATTGGAGTTTAGGCCTGGTTTTGGCACAGAAATGGCTTTGGTCACCCTGTATGTTGACCTCTGTCGGGAGAGAGACAGGGGAAATGTGTCCCTGTTAATTCTCCTTGACCTCTCTGTGGCTTTCGATACCATCAACCATGATATCCATTCTGGAGTTAGGAGTGGGTGGCACCGCTTTGCGGTGGTTCCAGCCCTACTTAGATGGCTCATTCCAGAGGGTGATGCCTGGGGAGTAAACCGATGGCAGCTTACTGATTCCCGCCTTAACCCCAGAATAAGACAGCCAATGGCAGCTAAAGACCCTGAGAGAAGCTCAGCCAGTGGTAGCTAGACTTCCAGTAAAGCTCAGCCAAGCAAGTTTAGAGACCCTGAGAGCTCAGTCCGTGGCACCTTCAAAATGCTCAGAGGACCTCAGCCAATGGCATCTTACAGTGAGAGCCTACGTCTACTCAGAAGTCCTGTTGAATTCAACAGGGCATACTCTCAGGCAAGCAAGGTGAGGATTGCAGCCTTGGAAGAGACCATTCTCCCTGCCAGTGGTTGGTGAGCCAGGTGTCAGGCAAGGTGATAGCAGTATCTCCAGGGCTTCTGGTTCAGTGAAATGCGGGCAGAGGTGTAGGAAGGGGGTGCGGTGGGGTGCACCCCAGGTGTCATCACTGAGGGGGTGACATTCAGCATGCTGCCTGCCCCGCAACTCCCAAGCCTACCCCGAGCCGTCAGGGGAAGTTGAGGGAGCTGCGCCACTTTGCCCGTGGCTGTGATGGCCTGGGATTCAGACTTGGAGGCTGAACCTGAGGAATCCCAGCCTGCACAGGAGTCCCTGCCTCCAGGGCCGGCTGAGCCGGGGCTGAGGCTTGAGCCTGAAGGGTCCTCACTTGTGCTGGATCCTCAGGTGCAGGCACCAGCTGAGTCTGCTCTGGCTCCAGTGGTGATGGAGGACCCATTGCCTGCAGGTGCTCCACTCCCAGCCCCGTCAGAGGAAGCTGAGGTTGCCTCTGGGTCCGGTAACCCTCCAGCCTCTCCTGAGCTGCAGAGGCTCAGGGCAGAGAGGCGGAGGGAACTAAGTTCCCGCAGGAGGAGTGCTCACCTCCAGGCCAGGAGAGGCGAGTCACCTGTGGACCGGGGCCGCCCTATGCCTTGGGGCAGATAAAAGCCAGCCAGCCCCAGTCCCAGGTTGCGGGAGCAAAATTATTGGTAGCCTGTTCCTGCCTGCACCCTGTCCTGCTTTTCTGCTGGAGACTCCCTGCCTTGGACCCAGCTTCAGCTTTGACGGACTGCCTCCATACCTCACCCTCGACCTTGAACTGGACTCGGACCTCGCCTCACGGTTAACCCACAGGACCAGCACAGTGGCCTTCACCCCTTCCCCCTTCGTTTTGGCAGCTCAGGGGAGGCTTGGGAGTCACGGGCAGGTGGTGCGCCATTGCCCTGCAGTCCTGGGCTGCTGGAGGAAGCAGTAATATCCAAGGCAACACGATGACCAAATACAATGATACGATATCAATATACACTCTTTATATAATCATTAAGAGTGCATATTTTGTGACTTTCAGAGATTCATAAGTTTTCTGTTTATGTGATTTCATATATTTCATATTATATAAAGAGTGTACAGTATATTGATATTGTATCATTGTATGTGGTCATCATGTTGCCTTGGATATTACTGACTATTGTTTGCAACACAGGGGTTAAATTGTTTGGTTAGTTGCTGGAGGAAGCAGGCAGACAGGCAGGGAGAGGATGGGAAGGAGGCAGGCAAGCAGACAAGCAGAGAAGGGAGAGAAGAAGACAAGCAAAAGCTCCCTCAACTCAGGACTCAAACCCTGGAACACACAGGAGGAAAGGTGGGGTGTGAGAACAAAGGTAGGGGGGTGCTTATGCTCACAATGTGAAGTAAATAAACCAGAAAATAACACTTGCAACTGTAAGTATCTTATTTTTCCTTCTTTTAATAATTTCAATTGGGGGTCTGACAAAAAAATTCTGCACCGGGTACCACCTGACGTTGCTATGTCTCTGATGAGGGTGCCTATTGGATGGGCAGCAGAGTCTGGAAGGGACCAGCAGCGTCACAATCTGCACCTGTTCCAGGCACTGCTATCCACTCTGCAGCTGCATCCTGGCCTGTTGCTACATAGCTGTCGAAGTGCATCTCCTACTTCCTCCCGACTCTGCTCCAGAAAGGCTGCTGGGACTCTCTCCCTTGTTCAGTGCTGCTCAATGGTAGGAGCTGATATTTAGCCAGTGAACCCCTCCCATGAACTTCTCCTGTTGCCCTTCGCCTTGCCCCTCTGGGACACCAGGATGCAGTGGCGTAGCGTGGGTTGTCAGCACCCGGGGCAAGGCAAGTACCGTATTTTTCGCTCTATAAGACGCACCAGACCACAAGATGCACCTAGTTTTTGGAGGAGGAAAACAAGAAAAAAAATATTCTGAATATCAGAAGCAAGAGGGATCGCTGCGCAGTGAAAGCAGCAATCCCTCTTGCTGTTCTGGCTTCTGGGATAGCTGCGCAGCCTGCATTCGCTCCATAAGACGCACACACATTTCCCCTTACTTTTTAGGAGGGAAAAAGAGAGTCTTATAGAGCAAAAAAATACGGTAATTTGTGCCCCCTAACCCGTGGATTTGCGCCCCCTAACCCGTGGATTTGCGCACCCTAACCCCCAGATGTTGCACCCAGTGTGGCCGGCCCCCCCTGCACCCCCCACGCTACCCCACTGCCAGGATGCATCAACCCATCACTAGCCAGAGACTTCATCACTGCCACATAAGCATCCATTGCAGATTACACCACTGCATAGCACTGATGGGATTTATTCTGGTTTAAAAGTGTCCTAAGATTGACAACATTGGTTGCCCAGACAGAATCGGGGTGTTCATATATTAGGCTCGACGAGTGTGCAGTCTGTGTGCACAAATAGCTGAGATGTACTAATCGGCAAATTAGTACACACACACACACACACACACACACACACACACACACGTGTATACAGTGGAACCTTGGATTAAGAACTTAATTCGTTCTGGAGGTCCGTTCTTAACCTGAAACTGTTCTTAACTTGAGGTACTGCTTTAGCTAATGGGGCCTCCCGCTACCACCGCACAATTTCTGTTCTCATCCTGAAGCAAAGTTCTTAACCCGAGGTAATATTTCTGGGTTAGCGGAGTCTGTAACCTGAAGCGTCTGTACCCCGAGGTACCACTGTATATATAGAAAGATGGCCTCTACCTGTGTTCAGCACAATGTGGAACAAACTTAATGTAAAAAAGAAAGGACTCTGGGCTGTATTATTATTATTATTATTATTATTATTATTATTATTCCAAAATTACCTACCAAGGTAACCTGAATTCTACACTGAGAATTTACCAATAACCTTAATACAAATATGTGCTTCCTACCACAATTTGTCCTGTTTCTGCTCATTTCAGACAAAGTGCTATGCACACAGCACTGAGCAGGATGAAAGTGGAAAGGGGAGCAGAAATGACTGAGGTCTGCAGACGTATTTATTTATTAAATCTTTATACCACCCTTCATCCGTGGATTGCAGGGTGGTTCAGAACATCAAAATGCAAGATAAAAACCACAAGATATATAATAAAAGCAAAAACCAGTGGCCTGCCTCCCACAAACACATTTAAAAGGGGATATGGGATGTTGCCCATCCCATAAGGACATAAGAAGAGCCAGTGGCCAAACTCGTCCAATATCATCTTCTCCAGTGGCCAGCTAGATGCCTCAATGGGAAACCTACACAAAAGTCTTCTCCTCTCCTGTGGTTCCAAGCAATTGGCTTTCAGCACCATTGCTGCCTCCAACTGCAAAGGAAGAACATATCTAATGTGGCTAATCAAAAGTGGAAACGGGAATTGCAATTACCAGTGCCCCCTTATTCCTCCCATGTCTGGGATGGAAATCGATCCGGCAAATAAAATTGGAATTCGCTGTTGCTGTTCCTTTCGGCCAACAGCTGATATGTAATGGAAAAACATTCTCTCCATTGGCATTTGAGCTTCCTTTGCACTGAAATGAATGGGATGGAATGATGTAAGGGCAGTGCGATTTTCATAATTAATTATGAATACTCAAACATGGGGGGAAATGCTCAGCATCACTGAGAAGAACTATGGGGCTTTGTAGGAAATGAGGGTATTTTCATGCCGGTTCTCTTTCATAAATTTTGTGTGTTCCCCCCATTCATTTGCATTTCTTCCTCTCAAATGGGCACAAGACTTTTTATTTCACTACCGCAATCCCCCCCAAAGGTAACCCTGAATGTCTAGTATTGCACCCACATGCCCTCGCTTTCATCTAATGAATTCAGCCTAGTACCTCGTGTGCTAAAGATATGGGATCATAATGAAGTAGTTGCGTCAAGGCTCTGTGAAAGAGAACAAATTAACTGAAGAAACCAAGGCCTGCGGAAGCAGAATGAACACGCAGGTGCATTGGTGCAAATTCCCCGTTTGAGAAAAGGGGGAGACTGCGGCCATGAAGAAAAAGGGGGATGAGGAAATGGCCAGAATGAAAGAGTGGATGCAATTATCCTGGGAGGTTTTGCAAACTACAGGTTTACAGGGGGGGCGTTTCTTCTTCTTTGCACCATTTCCAGCACCTATAATAAAAAACAGAAAAAAAACAAAACACCCCAATTCTCTGGTGCATCCTGAAAAGTGGCCCCATCTGACTATCATCCCGAAAACAACGTCAGAATTACAGTCGTTCACATCTTCCAACTGATCTGTCCTTTCTCTTTGCCCTGTTCCGTAATGCAGCAATGAGGAGAGACTTGGAATAAGTAAGGCAAAAGTAGGTCAAGCACAGACTGACTACAGCATGACAAGGTAAACTCAGATTTTATTACAACTGGACCCACTGTCCTCCCCCACTGACTATTCTTATGGGGCTCCCTACCACAAAGGCAACACCCTTTTAGCTGTCCGCTTATGGGGCTCCCATACCATAAGGGCTCCAATCTATTTGATTTCCACACATTTTCTTCCATCCCACTACCTGCAACCCTTTCTGCTCCCAGCCTCTGCACTGAAAGATATTCTCAGCCAAAGCAACTTTCTGCCTATTTTCACAGCGGTGGCAGTCAAAACAGAACGACAAGAAGAGCCACCAACAAAAGGAGAGTGGCGGACGAAATTAATGGACTACGCAGAATTGGATAAGATGACAGGAAGGATTCGAAACCTGCGGGACCAGAGTTTCTCAGAGGACTGGAGTAAATATTTGGATTATTTGAAAAGCAATTGTAATAAACAGATCACGCTAGTAGGACTGCAAGAAGTTTTGTAAGGAGGACTGTGCGAAATATTGCAGAGAAAATTATGAAGAGAATTGTTAGTTAAGGATTATGAAAAGCAATAATGAAATGTAGATTAAGTGATAAAGATTGAAAAATCTTTAGATGTGGTTGATGGAAGTCCAAATCACTGAATAAGATAAGAAAATATGTTATATGATTTTTGGAAATTATATGTAAAAAATCAATAAAAATATAATTATAAAAAGAAAGTAAGTTTGTGAACCTTCCACTGACATCAGAGTGGGTGAACCAATAGCTACAGGGATATCCCTGTCTGGCAGAGCAGCCCAACTCTGCAGCTCTTGGGGAGAGGAGGGGGTTAATGGTGCCCCTCCACCCAGCCTGGCTGGCCTTGGCCAATGTAGAGAACCCCTTCCTCTCTGCTGAAGACACTGGCAGGAAGAGACTGAACCTAGCAAAGCTCAGGGGTAGAACGCTAAGAGAGAGTGCAGTTTGCTTCTACACGGTGGCCAGGTTGTTCAACATTGTTAATGCACATCAACCCCCTTAGAATCCACATGCATCCACAGTTTCAACAACTAACCAGATGTGTGACTTGATTCATCCAAACTTCCATCCAACTGCATGGGAATTTGTGCACATATACTATATATATATACATACGGGACGCAGGTGGCGCTGTGGGTTAAACCGCAGAGCCTAGGGCTTGCTGATCAGAAGGTTGGCGGTTCGAATCCCCGCGACGGGGTGAGCTCTCATTGCTGTTTTTAACCTGAAGCATCACTTTAGCTAATGGGGCCTCCTGCTGCTGCCGCGCTGACAGAGCACGATTTCTGTTCTCATCCAGAAGCAAAGTTCTTAACCTGAAGCACTATTTCTGGGTTAGCGGAGTCTGTAACCTGAAGAGTATGTAACCTGAAGCGTATGTAACCCAAGGTACCACTGTAATCAAAGAATCACTAGAATTGGAAAGGACCACAACAGTTATCTAGTGCACACACACACACACACACACACACACACACACCGCAATTCAGGAATCTTTTTTGTCCATCATGGGGCTCGAACGCATGACCGTGAGATTAAGAGTCTCGTGCTCTACCGACTGAGCGTGGCTCCTTTAAAATGTGGGTTGAATATGATAAGGCACTTGTCAAAGTGCAAGTTCCACAGATCAAACCAGTTAGATAGGGACATACAGGGCAAGGTTTTCCTTCGAGAGAACTGCTCCCCACCTGTTAAGGCCATTAACCACCCAGTCTGCAAATTATGCAAGCTTTATTTTAATATACTGGTCACGGAAGTATCATAGCTCAGTAGTGGAGATACTGCATTGCAAGCTGATGTGCCAGGGTCAGTTCATGCTCTCTTCTGGTTGGGAGTGGGAGAGACCCCAGTCTGGAGATCTGCAATGAGTCAGCGTAGACAATACTGAACTACATGGACCAATAGGTCTGACTCATTATAAAGTGACTTCCAAAGCTCCTATCTCGGGATAAGCCCCGGAGTCCTGTTGTGCTTAGAAAGGCAAAATTTTGCACCTATAGAGAAACTGGGAGCTGTTCTCGATCCAGCTATGTTCCTCTCCTTACACTCGGTGGTATATCAAGAAGATTATTAAAAGTAACGACAGTCATCATAAGCTGGCTGTGTACGTGAAGAGCCTCAAAGTAATTGAAAATATAAATGGAATTAAGAGCTTGAAAGCATTTCCATATTTGCAGCTTGGTAACTTTTTTATTCGCGGGGCGGGGAGTGGGGAGCATCTCCTCTGAAGTACACAGCTTCTTACAATCTCTGCTTAATGCAATCTACAACTGAATTGTGCTGCTGGCATGAACATGTCAGATTTGCTTCTGGTGGACATAAAACAAGAATCGTACCAATTTGCTACCGTACACAACATTTAACGTGGTTGGCAAGGAGTGTGCTTTTTTAGTTTGCTATGAATTCTTTTTCTGTGGGTCCACTGAGAGTGGACCCACTGAAATTAATGGGGTGTGAAGTTCATCAATAGCCAATCAATTTAAATGGGTCTACTCTGAGCAGGACTAACACTGAATGCAATCCTCTGTTTCGTTATGCAACTTCATTATTTTTAAGGGGGAAGCATAAGAGTCTTGCAGGACTCTGCAGGATCTGGCCTTGGAAGACTGGGAATCAGTGGGGTTCAAAACCCTAAAGGAAGGAGCCCCAAACAACTCAACAAAGACCTAACATTCTCAAAGGCCACGTAATACTTATTGTCCAGGGGAGGGGGAATTGGGGTGGGGTAAAGTGGTCATAACTTTCAACAGAAGCACTCCACACTGTAACATTTTGTTGCAGGTCTCACTTGGCATGACCACTAGCCATGGATAGATCAATCCAGGGCCAGAGGAAGACCTCTACAGAGATCATAAGCAGTGAAAAGATTGTAGTGCCCCACATATGTAATTCAAAATAAAAACAATACCAAAACAGGAAATAACATTTCATTTTCAAAATGACACAAAAGTTACATGTGTGCCAAAATGTGCATGCATGTATGTCATGTGCAACGCATGACAGGGTCTGATTTTCATGCATTACCTATGTTAGTAGGACACCCCCTCGTTTAGGTGGGAATAAGTAATAAAAAAGAGACCAGAAAATTGGGGAATAGTGCAGAGTGGAAGTCTAACAAAGTTCAGATTTTCCCCATGATGAACTACTCAATGCTTTTTTTGAAACCCCAAATGTAAAATTATTTCTACATTTCTGCATTTCTTCTTCTTCTTTTCTTCCTTCCTTTCTTTGTGTGTGTGTGTGCGCACGCGCGCGCATGCCCTTGGTTTGCTAGTGCCCTAAACATGTGCTTGGGACGCGGGTGGCACTGTGGGTAAAACCTCAGTGCCTAGGACCTGCTGATTGCATGGTCGGCGGTTCGAATCCCCCGGCGGGGTGAGCTCCTGTCGTTCAGTCCCAGCTCCTGCCCACCTAGCAGTTCAAAAGAACCCCTAAGTGCAAGTAGATAAATAGGGACCGCTTTATAGCGGGAAGGTAAACGGCATTTCCATGCACTGCGCTGGTGCTGGCTTGCCAGTGCAGCTTTGTCACGCTGGCCACGTGACCCGGAAGTGTCTCCGGACAGCGCTGGCTCCCAGCCTCTTAAGTGAGATGAGCGCACAACCCTAGAGTCGGACACGACTGGCCCGTATGGGCAGGGGTACCTTTACCCTTTACCTTAAACATGTGCTTAATCTGCCTGCTGGGTAATCCAACATTCCATCTAACCTTCCTGGATTTGGCTAACAATTATTATTTAAAACAAAAACAAGTTTTATAAAACAATGTCTCATTATAGAATGTGCTGTTGCTTTGTACTGCATCATTTCCAAATGGCCTTGCATGCTGAACAACAGAAAGGCAGCCTAGAAATTCTGTAAACGAATAAATTTTAGAATGTCATTTAAGTTTGAATTCATAGTCCAGGAAGGCTGGAAGGAGAAAATATATATATATAATGGTGACCATCCCTTAATAAAATCCCATATAAGAAATGTTAGGGCTCTGTTTCTCCTAGTCATCTCTTTTGCTTAGTTCAGTTTGAAGGATTATCTGCATTCTTTTACATCTTTACATTAATGGGACAGCGTGGAATATTTTCAGCCACTTTTGAAACAGGTAAGGGGAAAACGAGCAACATTGCTGTTAAAAGGAATCCCAAGCAGAGGAATTACAGGGTGAGCAGAACTCCTTATAACCTCTTTGGCAAAGCGCTTTGACCATACACCTTGGTCTAAAGGCATAAAAACATTAGGAGATGTCAGGTGGCTATCTGTCATGGATGCTTCAGTTGAGATTCCTGCATTGCAGCGGGTTGGACTAGATGACCGTCAGGGTCCCATTCATCTCTACAATTTTATGATTCTACACACACACACCACACCCTACAGAACGCAATGATACATTTAAATGACAGTATTTTTAAAAGGCCTATATTGATGAAAAGAGATGTAGAAGGAGTATGAGCCGCTGGTGTGTATTAGTAGGCATGTAGTCAAGTAAGCTGGTTTTCAGATCCTCGCTGAAGGGCAATTCCATACATGACAATTCAGAAATAAGTCCTGTAGAGTTCAATAGCGCTTACTCCATGGTAAGTGGATATAGAACAACAGCCTCAGCAATGGAATTCACTTGATAGCTTTGAGCTAGGAGGCACAGTCCTCTAAACCGACCCTGTCCATCAAAGTCATAATAAAGTGGAACAACCCCATCTTTGCTGCCCAAAGCTCTTCGGGTGAAAGGTAGGATATACAAACATGATAACTTAATCACTAAGTTCAGGTTAAAGAGGGTTGTTCCATAAATTATTACACAGGTGATATGGGCACTAATTCCAAAAGTGCTGAGATAAAATTAAGAAGTTTGCATTTAGAAATAAAATAAAAATCACTATGGTATGATAGCATTCAAACTGACCACATACATGAAGTTCCTAAAGTCATGTCAAATGTTTACTAGCAGAAATCATCTAAAGGCAGCATTATTAAGAAAAATTCAGACTACACCTTGCTTATCATGCCTTATTCTGCATTTATGCACAGAGAGACGCAGACACACGGTGATGCACCATGCAAACTTAGTGTAAATGGTTTGCTAACATAAAGTGCTGCTGAGGGTGAGTTCTTTCTGTAGATTTTACACTGAGCATATTTTCCTCTGGCCAGCAAAGTGTGTGCTTTTTAAAAAAATTTCGTTATGCTTACTCGTGGACACTCCTAGGCACTTTATCAAATAATCCGTCTCACCACATAGGCAAACCTTCAACTCCAAACTACATTCCTAGAGGGGCTGGAATTTTCAGGAATGGCCAGGAGAGAAGTGAAAGTAAACTGCTGGCGGAAATGAGGATTTAATATCCCCTGATCCTTTAACCTGTTTGACGGTTTCTGTTCCAAACCACAGAATCGCCCTGAGGCTTCTCTGGGCCTCTGGCTTCTATGGATTGAGAGATGGTGGTTGTTGTTTTTTACCCAAGGCAATTAAATCTTCCTTCTCACCACAATGCAGCCACTCACTTCAATTTCTTCAGTCAAAAAGAGGAAATTCCAATGACGGAAGACACACACACACACACACACACACACACACACACACTGACACTATGCCCATACTTTTTCAAGAGTCTCAGAGCATACAACAAGGAACAGCTGTATCTGTTCCGTCTCTCCCGCTGTCACCTCTGCTTTAACTCTTTCCCTGGTGCCACCAATCTTGCCCTACCATCTAGTCCATCTTTCCTGGCAGTCAAATTTAGATTGCAAGCTCCCTGAGAGCAGCACCTTGAACTCTAAAAATCACCAGGTTACGTTAAGGTGCTGAAAGGACAGCAATGACAGGAATGATGCAGCTGAGGAGTCAGACAAATTAATTTATTGATGAATTAATAAATTAATTATTGCACCTTTAAATATGCCTATAAAAGTTCTGGTTAGAAACTAGCCCCGTGGAAACTACCACTCCTCAGCTTTTAAGAGGTTTTGCTTAAGTCCGGGAGTGTGAGGGCGCTTTTACGAACTTAGGGAGCAGTTTAACCCTTTCTTCCCGCTCTCCCGCTCCATTGCCTAGTCAAGAAGAGGAGGAGGAAGAAGAAGAGGGGCCTCACTTACCACTTGAGCGCCTGACGATGTTCTCCAAAAACGTGTTCTGTGGTGCCACCAGCCCTCTTTTTCCCCCCGGCATCCTGCGCCTGCAGAGCCGGGCTCTGGAGCCAAGGGGTCGCAGCGGGGGCGGCTGGGAGGGTCTCGGCAGGTCTCTTGCACCCAGTGCCGTAGAGTAGCTGTGGGAAGGTGGACGAGGCAGTTCATGGTAGTAGCGCTCCAGCGGCTGGTGAAGCCCAGACTGTGGCAACGCCGCGCTCACAGCTCGGGAACTGCAGCCTCCGAGGGGATTGCGCCTGCGCGTGTGCCTGGCTGTTGCTGCTGCTGCTGCTACCCCAACGGGCAGACAGCATGACCACACGCCCTTCCGAAGCCCACCGGGCTGCCTGCGGCTGGACAGCGAAGAGTCAACCCAGCCCAGCCAGCGGATCTGGCCACTTCTTGCGTTCCTGGGCGCAACAGGGGCGCGTCGGGGAAACGGGGACTCCAACAGATGCGGAGGGGCTCTGCTTTTTTATATATATATAAAAAGCCACCAAACTCTTCTGTACTCTTTTTCCTTAAAAAGAAGACGAAGAAGAGAGACGATTCCTGCCTCGCCAACCAAGCACTCGCATCCCAGGAGCTCCAGAGAAGCGGCTGTAATCCCAAAGCGCGTCGCCAAGTTGGAGCGTTCAGCACCCTGGACAGCTCTCTCTCCCGGAGCGCCTAGACTGCGGAGGGCAAGAAATCCACCGAGCGCCACCCGAGGTCTCCGCCGCCGCCGCTCCAAGGGTCTCCAACAGGGAGCCGCCACGCCACCCTCTCTCCTCTCCCAGCCCAGGTGCCCTCTGGAACCTGCGGCTGCACCCACACGCGCCCAGCAAGGCGAGCAGAGGAGGAGGGCGGGCGGCGCGAGGGGCTGCGCTGAGGCGGCTGCACACCTGCTGGAGGCTGGCGGGGAAGGCAGCGCAACTTGGGCAGGTCCCAGGATGGAGCATCAAACCCACGCTAGAGAGGGTGGGGGGAGGAGAGAGCCGGGGGAGAAGAAAGAGGCCAATGGCCGGAGTGGCTATGGGATGCTTTCCCCGAAATCAGAGGCTCGCCAGGAGGCGGGGCTGAGTTGCTAGCCTGATCCGGAATCCCATTCTCTGTCTCTCTCTTTCTCTGTCTCTGCTTCCTTCCTACAGTCAGTCGCCAGGGCTGGAAGTTCTTCGCCCGAGATGCTCCGAGGCGGGAGCCCCAGCTGCCCTTCCGCCAGGGGAGGAGGAGGAGGCTGAGGGAGAGTTGGGGGCAGTGGCGTAGCGTGGGTTGTCAGCACCCGGGGCAAGGCAAGTGATTTGCGCCCCTAACCCGTGGATTTGCCCTAACCCCAGAAGTTGCGCCCGGTGCGGCCGGCCCCCCCTGCACCCCCCACGCTACGCCACTGGTTGGGGGGATTGCAAAGGGAAGAAAGGAGCGCGGGTGGGGAGGCGAAAGGCTAGGGGATGATTCCAGTCATTGGTTTGGCACGGAGGAGAGGTTAGCCGGGGAGGAGGATGGGTGGGGAGGGAGGTGCAACTTTATTTTCTGCTTCAGAAGAACTGCGGGGCCGGGGGGGGGCGTTGGAATGTTGAAAGACCTTGCGGGCTTTTGCACCTGCCTCGCAAGGAGAAGGTGGGTGGGCTTCTATCTGGAAATGTCTTCTCTACTGACCGCTTGGTCGTCGCCCATGATAGCTCAATGGAATGGGCAGCTGGACTCTGAATATCAGCCGCTGGAGACGCAAGCAAGGAGGGGGGGGGCTGCCGCTCTCAAGCTCTGCTTGGGGGCTTCCCTGAGGCATCTTTCCTGGTCTCTGTTGGAAAGGAGGAGGCTGGACTGTACAGCTCCCGGGCCTGACCCAGCAAGTCGTTTCTTTTGGTTCCCGGGTGAATTAGAAATAACCAACCCAATATAGGAATATTGAGAAGTGTCAAGAGGAACAAGCGGTTCCTGTGGGGACCTTAAAGCCTTTCAGCACAATCCTACACAATTTATTTATTTATTTGCTCCTTGTCCACTGGTTTTAGTGGAGCTTGCTCATGAGTAAATGTACACAGGGTTACAGCCATGCAGCCTGTTCCTAACCATTCTTACATGGAAGAATGCCTTGGGACCTATTCCTAAGTAACTGTACAAGCGACTGCAGTATTACTGCATAGAATCACAGAAACATAGAGCTGCAGAGTGGGAAGGGACCACAAGGGTCATCTAGTCCAACCCCCTGCAATGCAGAAATCTTTTTGCCCAATGTGGGGCTCTAACCTGAGACTAAGGTGAATTTCTCCTTGCCCTCACCTGCTCCTTGACCCACCCCCCACACACAAAGGGTCCTTGTTTCTCTTCCTTCTCCAGCTTTGAAACTTTGAGTCCTTCAAACAGGCATTCCAGAGCAACCGATTATGCCCAACCGTCCAACCTCAGCCTCCAGGGCACTGGGGTGCTTTTCCTGAGCCTTTTCTGCTCAAGATGTTTAGAAAGAGGTTGTGCAACCACCTGGCAGTGAAGTTGCACTAGTTATACCCTGAACAGAGCAAAGGGTTGGACTATTGGACCTCCAAAGACCATCCCAGCTCTGAGATTTTGTTAACTGGAGAAAGGAGACCACTGCAAAGTCTAGACTTCAAGCGTGGGAGTCATCACTGGATTGCAAAGGGAGTGAAAGACACAACAGAGGAAAACTAATTCCTCCTTTCCCATTCAAGATCTGCCAGAATGGGTGTCCAGGAAGCACTAAATCATAGACCCCTCACCTATTCCTAGTTTTAAATTATATTCTCTTGGTATGTTATCGGATAGGTTGGTGCGTGTCTAGTCTGGACAAAAGACAGGAGGAAATAAGACACCTTCATCCTAGATATAATTCCTATTTGCCAACGACCCCTTTCAGGACGTAAGAAGTACCAAACCACCCTTGCTGCTTATTTTATTAGTATTTACCAAAAAGCATTTTTCAGCCTTCCCTTTCTGCCTCAGTATGAGGCACTTGGGTTGGTTCATGACACATTTAACTGAATGCCATTCAGTTTATATTCTTAGCATTTCTTCTGCGGCCATTTGGAGGGAGCCGATGCGTCACGGTGGTGTTTTGGTGCCACTCCTTTTTAACAGGCTCTCTTTCCCATCCTTATTTGGCACTTCTGACCAATGTATAGCTGGCAGATCTCCCCCCCCCCTTTTTTTTTTTCTTTCTAAAGAAAGATTGTGTATCCTTATCAGAGTTATTCCCCATCAGATGATATGAAGGAGGAAGGGAGGAAGAAGGAAAGGAAAATGAAATAAAATTTGATGGAAGACATCTGCATCCAGCTGTGTGTCTATGGAGCTCTTTCAAAGCAACCTGGAGTAACGCAGATCAGATTTTGGAGAGGGGGATAAGACTCCAGCCCCTCTGCACCCCCTGCCAAATGGCTTTTTAAAAAGAAAATTCCAAACATGCATTCCCAGCATCTGGAATGAGGACATGGACCATGGGCATAGCACTATATGTATGCATGTTTCCTCATCTAGCTATGGATTTGTCCAGAGAAGCCTTCTTCTGTGTGCATAATAATGTCCTCCTGCTAGTTTCTATTCAGACCTCGCCAAAGCTGCTCCCCAAAAAGCAGGGAGATGCAAAGTGCTGTAGGAGGGGATGAGTCTGTTCTACCTACTTGCTAATTCTTGCTCAAGACTACCTTGCATATTACCCAGCCAGGTAATCTGAAAACAGATACGGTTGTCAGTTTCCAAATTCCCCTCCGTCCAAATGAAAACTGGCTCCCTGTTGGAATCTTTTTGCAAGGAAATCAATGACAGTTCCCTTTTCTTCCCCCACTCCTCCTTCACGTTTTTGGCCACTTCAGTCATTCTGGAGCTCCCTCTTGGCTGTTAGTTGACACCAAGTATTGATCTTGATTGAACCGGCTCATTTTAAGCAAGCGTTTACCTTCTGAAAGTGCACATCAATATGCACAAAGAATCAAGGTAAGTTAATGCAAAGCTGGACGTGGAGGCAATCAAGGTGAAAAGAAGTTAAAGCTGATAGAGAGCAAATATTGAAAACCATCCAGCATCGGAATGTGCTAATTTAATAGAAAGGAAGTTTAAAATCTAATTCCCCGATCAGGAAATTAAATTCAGCCACACCTGGGAAATGTTTTTCTGTGTTTCTTTCCCCTAAACTTCTGGACATTGTTGGACCTGGACTAGATATTTTGACAAGGCTTTTTCATTTCTTTTATGAAACAAACTGTATATGCTGCTTGGTCATAAGAATACCTCTAAGCAGTTTTAGGTAAGGATGTTGGAAGGTGAAAGAATACGGGGAGATGAAGGATCCTTTGGGACTGTGCTGTCTGTTAAGCCCTAGTTGTTGGAATCAGGCTTCATAAAAGTGTTGATAACTAATATAAATTAGTTATGGTGTTCTATGCAGTTCCCTGGAAAGGCTGCTAACACATGCCTGCAGCAGGGAAACAGGTAGACTGAAGGATGGAAAGCAGATTGCCTTTAGCTGAAAGAAAGGTTGGAAGGGTCTAAATGTGTCGCTTGTTAAACCTTGAGCATTGGCCTCAGGCTTCATAGAGGTGTTGGTAACTATTGACAAACTTACAGCTTCCTGGAACATCTTCTAACACAGGTCTGCAGCAGGGTCTCGATTAGAGGGGAAGGAGAAATCTGTATAATGGGTTCATTGTGCCCGAATACAACACAGAGGAAAAATAGAGACAAGACTCTATCTGTCAGTAGTCAGTATTTGTTGTTGTTTAGTCGTTTAGTCGTGTCCGACTCTTCCTGACGCCATGGACCAGAGCACGCCAGGCACTCCTGTCTTCCACTGCCTCCCGCAGTTTGGTCAAACTCATGCTGGTAGCTTCAAGAACACTGTCCAACCATCTCGTCCCCTGTCATCCACTTCTCCTTGTGCCCTCCATCTTTCCCAACATCAGGGGCTTTTCCAAGGAGTCTTCTCTTCTCATGAGGTGGCCAAAGTATTGGAGCCTCAGCTTCAGGATCTGTCCTTCCAGTGAGCACCCAGGGCTGATTTCCTTCAGAATGGAGAGGTTTGATCTTCTTGCAGTCCATGGGACTCTCAAAAGTCTCCTCCAGCACCAGAATTCAAAACCATCAATTCTTCAGCGATCAGCCTTCTTTATGGTCCAGCTCTCACTTCCATACATCACTACTGGGAAAACCATAGCGTTAACTATACGGGCCTTTGTTGGCAAGGTGATGTCTCTGCTTTTTAAGATGCTGTCTAGGTTTATCAGTATTACCTGAAGCTAAAAGGCATGTCTGGACAAGCTCTGAATGCACAAAGGGTGTGTGGAGTGTTCACAAGGAGATCCTGGCACATGAGTTCCCACTGATAAAAAAAAGAAAGGCCTTCTCAAAGAGCTTTTGGGATATGCTTTGGCAATGGGCCTCTAGGTGAAGGGAAGGGCCATAGCTTAGTGGTTAGAGCACCTGATTCACATGCAGAGGTCCTCTGTTTAATCCCCTACATCTCCAGGGAGGGCTAGGAGAGACCATTGCAGACAATACTGAGCTAGCTAGACTCATGGTTTGACACTAGAAGGCAGCTTTCCGTGTTCTATATAAAGGACAATCTGGGGAAACAAGACAGGCTACAGATGGCTACAGAAAGAGACAGGCGGCAGTACAGCTGGGGCAGGACGCTCAATCGCCTCTGCAGATTGAAGCGTTTTATTTCTGGGAACAGATCTGCTGCATCTTCCCTTTTCAGAGTGAGAGCCCCTATGGAATCCATGAGTCAGGCTGGACATTAATTGCTATGCAGGCTTTCTCAGCATTCTCGAACCACTGCAGCCTCCCCCGCCTGGCAAGCTCATGAGCCTGGCTTCTGCTCTGCAAGCTGGGGGAACGAAGCCTCTGCACCCAAGGCGTTCTAGAAACCAGGTCAATGGTTATTGCACTAGGAAAAGCCCACACCAGCAGGCCTTGGTTGCATTTCTTGTTGTTTTAGGGTAAGCCCCTGCTTGTTGCACCTGTATACTGAAGCTGCTTTCTAGGCATTTCCTGTGCATTAAGGTCAGTAGCTAGAGGCTCCAGATCTGTCCACCTCCTAGCCTCTCCCAGATGCCCAAAAGTGAAGGAAGAGAAATCAGCAGAGAGACTAGCTGTACTGACAGCTAGAGATGGGTGAAATCCTCTTGGCTCAGCTTAAACATTCTCTCAAGCTTTGCAAAATGTCTCTTAGTGCTCTTGGAACAGAACAGGTCTCTTCCAGCTTATTGCTGGTCAACCCACAACCCTGAGACGAAGCATACCATGCTCTATATTCTGTGCTCCAAGCGTGTGCTCTCCCCACTGATCCACACTTCCTGTCCACCATGTTTTGCAGGGGGTTGGACTGGATGACCCTTGGGTCCCTTCCAGCTACACAATTCTGTTATTCTAGGATTCACCCCAGGCAGATGTTACCAACCCAAAACAAATTGCTTAGGCAGGAAGTTCTCTTTTATTTTCCATGTTGCATTTCTCCCCTCTAGCTCACCATCCCTGAAACATTAAACAAATCCTTGGCTCATTAATTTTCTTTTTGGAGCAAAGCCCCTAACTCTGTCTCTGCTTCACAGCTTCATTTTTCTCCTCACCCTCAAAATGGCGCAGTGCTTCTCCCCCATCTGCTCTGCTTTGCACATCCAACTCTGAGCGGTTGAGTGGTGAGACTTCCCAGCTGGTTTCAGCAGCTTTAGTTGGGCTGGTGAGTTTGGAAAAGAAGCCAGCTCCCAGGAGGAACCTCTGAAATGTTGCAGATGTTGGTATGGATGTGAGGAGAGGGCTATCAGTGGCTACTAGCCACAAAGACTGTGCTCTGCCTGTGGAATGTAATCCACTGGGAGCAGTCAAGTACCACATTCCTTGTTTTGCTAGAGTGGACATGCAAGGGAATGTTTGGTCCACTTCCTGTTCCTCCTGGCCTGGAGCATCCTTCCTTGCATGTGACTAGTAGGTGGGCGTGACCTTTCCAGACTTGGTAAAAGGCCAAGTCATGCTGCTACCTTTCTCCCTTTTCGACCTTCCAGTTCATCCTGCGAACTTCCTGATTCACCTGGACTGGGCTGCTGCCTGCCAACCAGCAGTCCCCCAGGTTATCTCCCATATGGGGTAAACCTGTATGTACATGTTTGTAGCCTTAAGCCTTAAGCCTGCCTTCAGGGATCACACTGTGCTCTGCCTGATCAGGCCACAGGATCACATTCATCCAGTGCTCTACCAACTGCACTGGCTCCCAGTGGAGTACAGGGTCAGGTTTAATGTGCTGGTTTTGACCTTCCAACTCTAGGATTCTTGACCGCCTCTCCTGGTATGCCCCGCGGAGGACCTTAAGGTCCACAAATGACAACACCTTGGCGGTCCCAAGTCGCAAGGTAGTTAGATTGGTCTCAACTAGGGCCAGGGCCTTTTCAGTACTGGTTCCGACTTGGTGGGACGCTCTGTCACAAGAAACCAGGGCCCTGCGGGACTTGACGTCTTTCCACAGGGCCTGCAAGACAGAGCTGTTCCACCTGGTCTTTGATTTGGACTCAGTCTGACCCCTATTGTCTTCCCTCCCCTTATGGTTTTGATTTATGGGCTACTTTTAAAATGAGGCTGCTTTTTAAATTGCATTTTAACCTGTATTTTAAATTGGGGTGTTTGTTTTTTGTCCGTCCATCCCCCCCCCCATTATGTTTCTATTGTAATTTTACTGGTGTTAGCTGCCCTGAGCCCGGTCCTGGCCAGGGAGAGCGGGGTATAAATAAAATTTGGTGGTGGTGGTGGTGGGGTTAAAACTACTTTTTTTGTTACTTATGAATAAGACTGTGATGTCTTTATTCTTTTAGGAGGGATTCAAATGGGGTCTTGCCAAGAATATTAGAACACATTTCAATTTGGACAAGCCAAATTGACTTGCTTGTTGTCTTAAAAAACTCTCACAAGTTTGCAGCCAGCTTTCTGCTGAAGGGGAATGCACTCTGCTAAGTGAAGAAACTTGCTAGTGCAAGTTAGGAAGGATATTAATAATCAATATATCCTCTTCTGCCACCCTCAACATTCCCACACTGCCTCCAACTGTGGAGGCAGCAATGCTTCTGAATACCACTTGTTGGAAACCACAAAAGGGGAGAGGGCTTTCGCACTCAGGTCCCACTTGCAGGTTTCCCACAGGCATCCGGTTGGCCGCTGCGAAAACAGGATACTGGATCATTGGCCTGATCCAGAAGACACTTGTTCTTATGAGTGCAGGGATGAGATGCTGCCCTCCTCTTTCCTATGCAGCTGTTTGATATGTCCCTTGAGTAACCAGTTCTTTTAATGGTTGCTTTGTTTTGTTTTTAAATGTTTTAATGTCGGGGTGTATGTGTTGGGATGTGATTAGATCCTAGTAGCGAATATATTTATTAGACATTGTCTTTCCTCACATTTGTGAGTTCAGCAGAGTGCATCCACCCCTTTGTAGCTTTTTATTTTTTATTTTGACAAAGTAATAATCATGAATAAATAAGAATAAAAATGTGCACCCCACCACTGAGACAATTCCATTGTAACTATCCAACCTGCCAAAATTTCAACACCTCTTGCGATGGTTTGACCCCTTTCCATTGTAACAATGCAAAGTCTACAAACACGTTCCATATTTCCTCAAAAGCATTTCTCCTGCATATTCCCCGCCTTATCTTAATGGCACTTGTTAATTTTTAATCAATAGCTATATCCCACACTTCTTTATACCATTCTTCCATTTTATGTTCCGCTTGCCCCTTTTCCTAGCTATAATAATTCATGCAGCTGTCAATAAATTTGTGAGCAAGTCCTTAAAGGGAAGCTTAGATAGGCTAGTTTTAGCCTTGTGGTTTAAGTAATCCATGATGCTTTAAGGCAGACTGGATTCTCCTGGTATCTCCCCCTTTTCTCCTACTTAAAACAACAATCACACAACCTAAAAATAGCATTTGCTCACTCAGAATATTTGTTGAAGAGGAACAGATACAGCGGCTTTGTTCAGGCAGGCTTAAAATGGTAATTTGGTTACAAAGACATACTTAAGTCTAGCTTAAAATGGTGCCTGAGCTTGCTGGCAGAGCAGAAAAGAGATGGAAAGAGGCAGTGCCCGGGAAGGTAGGAGAATATACAGTGGTACCTCGCAAGACGAATGCCTCGAAAGACGAAAAACTCGCAAAACGAAAGAGTTTTTCGTTTTTTGAGTTGCTTCGCAAGACAGATTTCCCTATGGGCTTGCTTCGCAAGACGGAAACGTCTTGCAAGTTTGTTTCCTTTGTCTTGCAAGTTTGTTTCCTTTGTCTTGCAAGTTTGTTTCCTTTTTCTTAAAACCGTGCATTCACTTCGAGGAGCAACTCATAGCATGCGGTGTGGTAGCCTTTTTTGAGGTTTTTGAAGACTTTGGTGATTTTTGAAGCTTTTCCAAAGTCCGTGCTTCGCAAGACGAAAAAATCGCAAGACGAAAAAACTCGCGGAACGAATTAATTTCGTCTTGCGAGGCACCACTGTACAGTGGTGCCCCGCAAGACGAACGCCTCGCAAGACGGAAAACCCGCTAGACGAAAGGGTTTTCCGTTTTGGAGGCGCTTCGCAAGACGAATTTCCCTATGGGCTTGCTTCGCAAGACGACAGCCCATAGGGAAATCTCCGGGACAGCGGGGAAGCGCAGCTCGTCTTCCCCGCTGTCCTCGGACCTCCTCCGAAGCCTGGCGGCGGGGCGGGGACACCTCCTCCCGCCGCCGGGCTTCGGAAGGATGCCCCGATGCCGGGCGGTGAGGCGGGAACGCCTCCCCCCACCGCCCGGCATCGGAACGATGTCCCGAAGCCGAGCGGCGGGGCGGGAAAGTCTCCCCCCGCCGCCCGGCATCGGAACGATGTCCCGAAGCCGGGCGGCGGGGCGGGAACGCCTCCCCCCGCCACCCGGCTTCGGGGCGGGAAAGCCTCCCCCCGCCGCCCGGCTTCGGGGCGGGAAAGCCTCCCCCCGCCGCCTGGCATCGGAATGATGTCCCGAAGCCGGGCGGCGGGGCCGCGAAGCCTGGGCGCGCTGGCAACTCTCCGCAAGGAGCGCTCCCGCTGCTTGCAGAGAGGTCCGCGAAGCCTGTCCTGGACCTCTTCTGAAGGCAGGCGGGGGGCAAAAGTCTTTGTCCCCCCTGCTTGCCTTCCCAGGGGCTTTTAAATCGCCTGGACAGCGGAGAAGTCCTCCGCTGTCCCGGGCGATTTTAAAATGCCGCCCGCCAGAAGAGGTCGGGGGAAGGCGGTTTCCATAGGAACGCATTAATTGATTTTCAATGCATTCCTATGGAAAACCGTGCATCGCAAGACGAAAAACTCGCAAGACGAAGAGACTTGCGGAACAAATTAATTTCGTCTTGCGAGGCACCACTGTATAGCTAAACTCTCCTGCACAGTGAGAGTGTCTCTCACAGAGTTCTCTCTAGGAAGTTTACAGGAAAACTCCATGGGCTTCAGCTCCCGTCATGTGCCTGTCTAGCAAAACATGGATTGTTGGTTTGACTGCATTTTAAATATCCCACACATTTCTCGCAGCAGCCAACCAGATTCCCATAGGAAGGCCACAAGCAGGATGTAAGCAAAACATGGCTCTCCTCATACACCCCAGCACCTGGTTTTCAGAGCTGTACCGCTTCCAACAGTGGACAGAGAACACAGCCATAACAATCTCCTCCTCCATGAATTGGTCTAATCCTCTTCTGAAGCCACCCAACCTAGTGGCTTACCACCATTTCTTCTTACAGCGGGTATTTCTGTTACAGTGGTACTTTGGTTCTTGAATTTAATCTGTTCCGGGCATCCGTTCAACTCCCAAAATGGTTTGAAAACCAAGGTGCAGCTTCCGCTTGGCTGCGGGAGCTTCCTGCACTCAGTGGGGGAGGAAGAGGAGTGTGGGGAGACCTCACCTCCCCCGGCAGCACAATCCTGGTGGGGGGCCATCGCGGCTGCCCCCCCGCCCGCTCTAGGTGCCACACCCCCAGGATGCATGCCAGCCCCGCCCCCACCTGCTCTCCGCCCCATAGTGCCAGAGCATGAAGCTCTGCCACTGCCTGCACTCAATTGGAAGCTGCAGAAGCTGAGTTGGACGTGTTTGACTTCCAAAAAATGTTCACAAACTGGAACACTCACTTCCGGGTTTGCAGCATTCGGGAGGCGATTTGTTCAGGAGGCAAGCTGTTTGAATACAGTGGTGCCTCGCAAGACGAAAAGAATCCGTTCCGTGATTCTCTTCGTCTAGCGGTTTTTTCGTCTTGCGAAGCAAGCCCATTGATGGCTTAGCGGATTAGCGCTATTAGCGGTTTAGCGGCTTAACGGATAAGCGGATAAGCAGCTTAGCGGCTTAGAAAAAGGGGGGGAGGAAAAAAACCCCGCAGGAACTCGCAAGACATTTTCGTCTTGCGAAGCAAGCCCATAGGAAATTCGTTTTGCGAAGCACCTCCAAAACGGAAAACTCTTTCGTCTAGCGAGTTTTCCGTCTTGCGAGGCATTCGTCTTGCGGGGCACCACTGTACCAAGGTACCACTGTACAGTCATACCTCATGTTACGTTTGCTTCATGTTACGTTTTTCAGGTTGCGTCCCACGGCGACCCGGAAGTAGCAGAAAGGGTTACTTCCGGGTTTCACCACTCGCACATGTGCACAAGCGCCAAATCGCTCCACAGACCTGCGCAGATACAGTGCTTCAGGTTGCAGGCTTTTCATGTTGCAAACGGGCCTCCAGAACAGATCCTGTTCACAACCAGAGGTACCACTGTACTGGAAAATACTACCATATGTATTCTACCACATAAAGTTCATTACCGTGATTATTTCATTAATCATTTCTGCCCTCCACACACAGAAATAGAGTGGAATAGGCTATCATTAACATGATTATCCCATTTAACGCATGGGGAACTAAAGCCAAGATATTGTAAGTGGTCTATCTAATGAATTCATGCTTGAGCCAAAATATCTTTCTTTTTTTTTTCCAAACCGCAAAGTTCTGAATACCATATTTACTGGAGTCTAATGCACCATCGAATCTAATGCGCACCTCGATTTTCAGAACCTTGAAACCAACAAAGAGAGGATTTGCTGGCAAATGTAAATGTGCCATTGGATCGAATGCACTCTAGTTATCTTCCGCTTGGACTGCTGCAATGGGCTCTATGTGGGACTACCTTTAAAGGTGACCCGGAAACTGAAATAAATCCAAAATGTGGCAGCTAGACTGGTGACTGGGAGTGGCCGCCGGGACCACATAACACCACCCCTGAGAGATTTGCATTGGCTCCCAGTACGTTTCCAAGCACAATTCAAAGTGTTGGTGCTGACATTTAAAGCCCTAAATGCCCTCGGTCCTGTATACCTGAAGGAGCGTCTCCACCCCCATCGTGCTCACCTCCCCCAAGGGCCTTCTGGCTGTTCCCTCATTGCAAGAAGTGAGGTTACAGGGAACCAGACATAGGGCCTTCTCAGTAATGGCGCCCACCCTGTGGAATGCCCTCCCATCAGATTTCAAGGAAATAAGCAGCTATCTTATTTTTAAAAGACATCTGAAGGCAGCCCTGTTTAGGGAAGTTTTTAATATTTAATGCTGTATTGTTTTTAACACTTGATTGGGAGCCGCCCAGAGTGGCTGGGGAAACTCAGCCAGATGGGCGAGGTATAAATAATTTATTATTATTATTATTATTATTATTATTATTATTATTATTATTATATACAGTTAGTTTTTCAATGCTTGTTCATTTTCTTTTAATTCCATGCCAATGTAACAGTAGAAGCTACCAGCATCCTCCCAAATAGATCTCTATCCTTTGCCTGAGCTGAGTCATTAAAATTTTTACATGGAGCAGTGTTCAATATGCAATAATCTTACTTACAATCTGAATATATATACATATGTGTGTGTGTGTATATACAGTACTGTCTTTCTATGTGAGCACATTTCCACCCAAAGCTCTAAGAAATCTACATCGATCAGCATTCTTAGCTCCCACAGATAATAAGACATTTACAAATCTTATGCAACTCTGCTGTATTGTAACTGTTTTGCCTGAGAGCATCACATTTCCCGAATCAATTGTTGATGCCTTGGCTGCTCTTAATCGCTCTCTTTTCCTTGAGCTTAGCAAGAGATTTTGCAATGCCAATGCCCGAGAATAGAAAGCTGAGGTGAGATGTGTCATGCCTTCCATGGTTTCCTTGCAAGGAGAGAGCCACAGGAACTTGAGGTGTTTTTATAACATCTCTTTGAAAACAAATATATAGGTTGGGTAGTGGGGAAGCAAGAAGATACACCAGCAGCTAGAAAACAGTGTTTATCTGAAGCAGAAGATAAACCAATTTAGGCATGAGATGGAATACTGTAGGGGGCATGATATTTGATATGAATGTTTCCCATTTGGTTAGGAATACATGCCAACATAACGCAAAAAGAGCTTGATTAAGCAGCAAAAGGGAGCAGTTTCCCAATTATACAAATTGTTTATAGACTCTTCCATGGGAAATGCTGATGGTCTTGGGCCTATGTGGGGAAGTGACTTGGAAATACAAGGAGGTGAGCACATCTGGGCTGGTCAGGTTAAATGATAGCTAGCTAGATGGACCAAAGATCTCTTCTTATAGCTCTGTTTACCTAAGCCCTCTCTTCAAAACCATGAGAACTGACAGCTTACTGTTGGTTTTCTAAGGGAAATGATGTAGCTATGTACATGTTTTGCATGCAAAAATGCACCAGTTTTACATGCAAAAGGTCCTGTAGGAGGTGAGGTCACCTGTCCTCACCTCCTATGCAACTTTATTTCCGGGAACTATGCCAGAACAAGAGATTGAAACATATCTGAACACTCTGAAACCCCTTGGCTTCTCACCCCTCCCCCTTTCCTGGGAAGAGTCCCAAGACAGGAGCTTTCTGTTCATGCTCAGAGGAACTCATGGGCAGGACTCCTGGAGAAGGAGGAGAAAAGGGGAGGGAACTGGAAGGGATATATATGCTCTGTGCATATGACTGTGAACTCATGCATGCTTTTTGTGAGTTATCACACATGCTGCTTCTACCAGTTCATGGATGGTAGAAATAAAAGCTTTTTCTCCGAAACTATTCCTTGAGTGTCTGTTGACTCCCATTTTCCCTTTCCCAGGCACCAATTGCCTGGCTCAGTGGAAGGCAAATTCCTGGGCTCCTGGGTCATTTGCTGCTATCTATCTGAAAGACAGACAGAGAGCGAGAGAGCGAGAGAGCGAGAGAGAGAGAGAGAGAGAGAGAGAGAGAGAGAGAAGGGATGGCATGGTGTGACAGGCACAAACGGAGCTGCCTGCCCAGGCACCAGGCAAGAGCTGCCCACATAGTTCTATAAACATGACCAGATATGCATCACTAAGAGGCAAAATGCAGTCAGGAATGCTTAGAGCTGCCCTACATTCCAGCCTCAACCATCTCAGCCTAGGGAAATATATATTTAAAAACACGGGTCCATCTCAATTATAAATATAGTTTGGACATCAAGGGAAGAGATGAGTGCCAAAAGGCATGTTAAAAGGGCAGTGCAGGATAGCCAGTGCAAGAAAAGGAAAGTAGTGCTTGCTGTTCTCCATTCCCAAAATACCACCCAAACTAAAATGGGTCATAGTCTCTCTCTCTCTCTCTCTCTCTCTCTCTCCATCTGCATAACTTTGCCACATGCAGGATTTGAAATGCTGCTCTTCTTGCCTTCTGTAGCACCAGAAAACCATCGCTGGGAAGGGGCAGCTGCAAAGTGGCTTTAGGCACTGAGAAGTCCTTTGCTTCCTCCTCCAATGGAAGGACCTTTTCATTTAAATTTGCTAAACACATCAAAGGTCTTAGTTCTTCCTTCGGCGGAAAGAACTGATGCAGAGCCAACTTATTCCAGAGTGCTTGTGGTGTTGTTCTGAGACTTACCTGTGTTACCTTGGTTACCTGTGAAATAAACAAGAGGCAGGAGCAGATCTCCTGCACAGCAGCTTCCCAGCTCCACCTGTAAAGCAGAAGGACCTGTGCACACATAAACACACACCAGCAGAGGCCAGTTTCACTAACCCCTAGGTACGCCTCTGGCTAGAAACCACAGGAAAGGAGGGTGCTCTTGTGCTCTGATCCTGCTTCTCACAGGTATCTGTGCAGCCACTGTTAGAACAGGATACTGAACCAGACTGGCTATTGGCCTGATCCAGCAGGCCCTTCTTATGTCTTCAGCATGCATCATCAGCTGGAGAATGATGGTGCTTAAGAAGAGTAGAAGAAGAAGAGTTTGGATTTGATATCCCGCTTTATCACTACCCGAAGGAGTCTCAAAGTGGCTAACATTCTCCTTTCCCTTCCTCCCCCACAACAAACACTCTGTGAGGTGAGTGGGGCTGAGAGACTTCAGAGAAGTGTGACTAGCCCAAGGTCACCCAGCAGCTGCAGGTGGAGGAGCAGGGAAGCGAACCCGGTTCACAAGATTACGAGTCTACTGCTCTTAACCACTACACCACACTGACATAGGGGGTGGGACTTTACTTGGAGCAACGCCATTATTTAGAGAGAGACTGCATTCCTTTGTCTCTCGCTGTGATTATTGAATAAACTAATTGGTAAGAACTCTTTTTTCCCTCTCTGCTTCTTTGCTGCCACTGAAGGAGGCATAGGATTCCCCAAATCCTGACATTAGATGACCATCTGCCATGGAAAATAAGACCCATTTGCTGTAGGTGAATTTCCGAGCCAATGCTAAAGACCTCAAACACCTGACGTTTCCAGAATATTAAATTTCCATTCATCACTCTGTGACCGTTTCCCTGTGGTTTTTTTAATTGCTTCACACTATGGCTAAAATGCAAGGTGGACATAGGATCTCCTGATATATGATCTCGTCTGTAGTAATTCCATTGCTGCTGCTTCTTCCTTTAGACCTGCAGCCGTGTCAGACATGACTAATTAATTAACACGGAAAGTGTCCCTAATTTGCTGTTCCACTGGGTGCTTAAATAACATAACCATTTATACTGGTAACACTGGTCCAGGGCAAGCATGGCTGTTTGAGATGTGAGGGATGGTTCAACATCTTTTTAAGGAAATTATATTCCTCTCGTTATCTTAGGTCTGAAACGAACAAACTATAATTATAATAATTAATAAATCTCTATAGCACTTACAGCATCTCAAAGCACTTCCCTGTAAAGTATGGACTCAGCTACATTTGTAAAGATAAAGCGCTTTATATGTGTTATAACACTATGACACCAGATGGAGCTGTAGAGTTCTGTTTTTTCACCAGCAGAATTTCCCTGTATGAAGATTAAAGGAAAAGTTAAAGGGACCCCAGAGCCTAGGACTTGCTGATCAGAAGGTTGGCGGTTCAAATCCCCGCAATGGGGTGAGCTTCCGTTGTTCAGTCCCAGCTCCTGCCAACCTAGCAGCTCGAAAGCACGTCAATGTGCTAAATAGGTACCACTCCAGCGGGAAGGTAAATGGCGTTTCCGTGCGCTGCTCTGGTTCACCAGAAGTGGCTTGGTCATGCTGGCCACATGACCCGGAAGCTGTACGCTGGCTCCCTCGGCCAATAAAGTGAGATGAGCGCTGCAACCCCAGAGTTGGTCACGACTGGATCTAATGGTCAGGGGTCCCTTTACCTTTACCTTCCCCCACACCCCTCTCTGCCCACACCTTTGTATCCTTTATGTGACCTGTACTGGCTGCTGCAGAATGCACCAATTTTTTCATTCTAATAGAAAAGAGCAAAAGAGAGTCTAGTACATGAAAAATGAATGAACTTTCTTCTTTTTTTTTGAAATAATTTTTATTAGTTTACATACTAATTTCACATCCAATTTTTCACAAATTATTTCTTTTCTGGACTTCCTTCAGCTTTTCCGTAAATCATCCATAGTCATTATTTAAGTTACGCATTCCTTAGGTTTGTGTTGTCATTATTTATACCTTTCTTTTTCTATTCCCTTTAAACAATACTTCTCAATTTTCACAGTGCTTATTTAAATCCTTCTAGCGTTATCTGTCCCTCACTTATACTTTCCAGATATTCCACAAATTTCCCCCAGTCCTCGATGAACTTTTGGTCTCTTAAATATCTAATCTTCCCAGTCAATTTATCCAACTCAGCATAGTCCAACAGCTTCATTTTCCATTCTTCCACCGTCGGTATTTCCTGTTGTTTCCATTTCTGGGCCAGTAACACTCTTGCAGCTGTCACTGCATATTGGAAAAATTTACAGTCCTTTCTCTTTATCTCATTTCCTAATATTCCTAACAGAAAGGCCTCTGGTTTCTTTATAAATGTATATTTTAGTATCTTCTTCAATTCATTATATATCCTTTCCCAGAAGCCTTTCACTTTCTTACATTCCCACCACATATGGTAAAAAGAGCCTTCTTTATCTTTACATTTCCAACATTTGTTACATGTCTTATACATTTTCGCTAATTTTACCGGTGATATATACCATCTGTAAAACATTTTCATAACATTTTCTTTTAACGTCATACATGCTGTAAATTTTAAGTTTTCTTTCCATAATTTTTCCCAATCCTCAAATTGTATGTTGTAACCAAAATCTCTGGCCCAATGTATCATTACCGACTTGACTTCTTCATCCTTCAAATTCCATTCTAGCAACAACTTATACATTTTGGATAAAATTTTAAAATCATTATTTATTATTTCAATCTGAAATTTTGAATCCTTGTCAGCATAACCACATTCTTTAATATCTTTCCTAAACATTTCATTTATTTGAAAGTAATGCAACCAGTCATATACATGTTCTTTAACCTGTTCATATGATTTCATTTTCCATTTTCCTCCTCCTTTAAATAACAATTGACCATATGTGATCCAATTGCCTCTCATATTAATTTTCTTTATACTCATAACCAGTGGCGTAGTGTGGGGGGTGCAGGGGGTGCCGGCCGCACCAGGCGCAACATCTGGGGGTTAGAGTTAGGGGCGCAAATCCACGGGTTAGGGGGCGCAAATTATTTGCCTTGCCCCGGGTGCTGACAACCCACGCTACGCCACTGCTCATAACTTCTAATGGAGATAACCAGTGTGGTACTCTGGGTTCTAATAGGTTTTTATACCTATCCCAAACTTCAATTAAAGGACCTCGGAAGATGTGGTTCTCAAAACCTTTATGGATTTTCTTCTTCTCACACCATAAATACGCATGAATGAACTTTCATTCAGAATCAATTTCTTTGGATTTCCATTCATTTTCCCAGCTAAAGCAAACTAAGCAAATGAGGCTCATTTGTTTCGTTTTCCATTTACTTCTTCTTCTTCTTTTAAAATGAATTCACATTTTTAATTATAAACCCCTAATCCACTTGAATAAAAATTACAAAGCACACACTGAAAATTCATACAGATGGAAGCACTAGGTTATGCGTTGATTTATTTTAAATATTTGGCACTCTGTCCTCACTAGGTAATTTACAAAAATGTAAAACACACATCATTTGTTTCATAATTACACCATAATTGACAACAACAAGCAAGCATCAACCCCATTAACCTATAAACAGCACCAATAAAATGTTTTACATTAACCAAACACAAACTGGAGTGCAAATGTCTTTAAGGACTTCTTGAAGAATGGAAAAGATGCATCCATATATATTTCCCTCGGAAGGGAGTTTCAAAGGTGTGGAGCCACCACTGAAAAGCCCCTGTCCCCAGTGCCTTCCAAACCAACAGCTCACACTGGTGGGACAGTGATCAGGGTGTCTTAAGCAGATTGCAAAGCCAAGGGAAGCTATTATGGATCCAAGTGTGTCCTTCAGATATCCTAGCCCCAACCAGCCTAGTAGATGAAACTTGAGTTTGCAAATTGCCAAACTGCTTCTGCAGAAATAATCCAAGGCAAAAATCTAGAAAAGCATGTGTCATTTCAGTCCTGCTAAGGAGTCCAGCAAAATTCACTCACACAGTGCAGTAGGTAGATAATTTATTACATTCAAAGACCAGCTCACATTACATAACACAATAAAAACAGGGTTCATAAAGATAAAATATACAATCGGAGCAGATTGCAGCAATAGCTCATGAGTTAAAATTGAGATATATACATACACCCGTACAACTGAGATTTGGGCTACCATAAAAATTGACCCTGAGGTGCCCCAAAGGGTGACTTCAGCATTTCCCTAGTAAGCGATTTTATTCTAGAGGATAATCTGTGCCTACAAATCTGGGCGCAGAATCTGGCTACCAGCCAGGTCGTCTTATGATCTTTGCCTAAGAGGAGAGAATTAAGTTTAGACTTGTCTGAAAGATCGGCGAGCCTCTTCAGGAAAGGATCAATGGTGTCTCTATGAACCTCAACATAAAAAGGACATCTAAAAAATATATGTTCGAGGCTTCTTATTTCCACTAAGGGGCAGGCGCAAAGTCTCTGTGCATACGGGACCCTTCTATAGGAGCCTTCCAGAACCAGTGAGGGCAAGGCCGAGACTCTAGCAAGAGTAAAAGCCCTTCTTATTGGGAAATTTTGGAGCAGGAGGGAGACAAAGTGAAATTGCAGAGTTTTGAGAAACTCAAGGATAAGGTGCGAGACTGGTTACATTATTTTCAAGTAAGAGAGGCCTACTATTCGGACAGGAAAATCGGTTTCCAGGTGGAGAAATCAAAATTGGAAACAGAATTGTTAGAACCCAATGCTAAGATATTGTCAAGAATGTGTAATCCGCTGTTGAAATGGAACACTGAGGATGAAACGGTAAAATCTGCTATGATAAAATGGGCACAAGATGTTGGTCATAACATCATGTTTGTTGACTGGGAACAGTTGTGGACCACCAGTATGAAATTCACGGCATGTAATGCCTTAAGAGAGAATATTATGAAAATGATATATAGGTGGTACATGACCCCAGTCAAACTTGCAAAAATCTACCAATTGCCCGATAATAAATGTTGGAAATGTAAAGAAACTGAAGGGACATTCTTTCACCTTTGGTGGACGTGCCCAAGGATTAAGGCTTTCTGGGAGATGATATATAATGAACTGAAAAAGGTATTTAAGTATACTTTCTTGAAGAAACCAGAGGCCTTTCTCCTGGGTATGGTCGGCCAATTGGTGCCAAAGAAGGATAGAACTTTCTTTATGTACGCTACAGCAGCAGCAAGAATACTCATCGCAAAGCATTGGAAGACACAAGACCTACCCACCTTGGAAGAATGGCAGATGCAAGTAATAGACTATATGGAAATGGCTGAAATGACCGGCAGAATTCGAGATCAAGGAGAAGAGCAGGAGGAAGAGGACTGGAAGAAGTTTAAAGTTTACCTACAAAAACACTGTAAAATTTTTGAGTGCTGAGGACATTGAAAAGGAAAAGAAGGGGTTCTAGTGACTAAGTTAAACAAGACTACAAAGGGAGGGACTAAGAATGAAAATGAATAAGAATGATCTTGCTGAACTAATTATTACATAGAATACAAGACCGGGAGGCGGGTGGAAGTAAGGAAAATAAGGTTTTGAAGGGTATAATTGGAAAGTGAGCTTTTTTATGCTAAAATTTCCTCTTTTTTCCTCTTTTTTTTGTCTATGTTTTTTTTTTTTTCTTTAGTAATGTTTGTGGATCTTTATGTTGGAATGAAAATTTGTTCTTTTTTGTTCTCTTTTTGTGTAAAACTCAATAAAATATTATTAAAAAAAAAAAAAGAGTAAAAGCCCTTCTTGCATTTCTGGATGTGAGGAAATAGAGATATGCTGCTGGAGCGGCTACGTATCTCCCTCTTTCTATGATTTTATAATCGGGGACCCTTGTACAGTCCTGTTGCCTCTCTATGTCCACGATTCTTTGCCTAACCATGGATCTAGCTGCAGTACTTTTCCCCTCTATGTGTGTTTGAAAAACAGGAAAGTTGCAGTTTTCTCCTCCACCCCTCAAAACATCTTCAACCGCGTCTGGGAAACCTCGACAGCCAACTTGCGCAGGGAGGTGAACGAGGGATAAACCGAAAGAAGCATCTGAATTATTTGTTTAAGAGTGTTTCGTCAAATCCAGTCGGTATAAATTGCTCGGGAGCAAGGCTGCTGACGTTAATCCTCCCATGTCATCCGCATTGACCCTGCAGGGCTGTGACAATAAGGGCGGAAGAGCTTTTACAGTAATGCCATGTCATATCTCTAAAGGATTCCTACAAATCTGCCCGTGAGATTGGGAGCCCGGGAGAGGGGAGAGGGAATCCAATTTAAGAAGAGCTTGAACAAGAAAACACATGGGATACGTCACAAATCCCTGTATAACTGCTTGGTAGGGCCAGATGGGGAGGAGGGAAGCAGGGGACACATCACATCTGAAATGAGAAATATGGTAAGGTAACATTGAGAAGCCTGGTGGTACTTAAGGAAAGGATCTTTCTTACACATCACATGGAGTTGCATCATGTTGCAGTAGGTTTCATTTCAGAGGTTTGACTAGATGACCCTTGAAGAGAAGAAGAAAAGGAGGAGGAGGAGGAGGAGGAGGAGGAGGAGGAGGAGTTTGGATTTGATATCCCGCTTTATCACTACCCTAAGGAGTCTCAAAGCGGCTAACAATCTCCTTTCCCTTCCTCCCCCACAACAAACACTCTGTGAGGTGAGTGAGGCTGAGAGACTTCAGAGAAGTGTGACTGGCCCAAGGTCACCCAGCAGCTGCATGTGGAGGAGCGGGGAAGCGAACCCAGTTCACCAGATTACGAGTCTACCGCTCTTAACCACTACACCACACTGGCTCTCTGGGGGGTCCCTCCTAACTCTACAGTTCTGTGCTAGTTGCTTAGAAATGCTCCAGACCTTTCGAGGCCTTCTTATCTTATACTTCTTATCTTATACTTATACTGTATTGTTTTAATTAGTGTTTTTATAGTTGTTCCGATTTTGAGTGGAGTGCCCTACCAGGGTGGATGGAGCAGCCAAGTAATTTCGTTGTCCCCGAGAGGGGGCAATGACAATAAATATATTATTATTATTATTATTATTATTATTATTATTATTATTATTATTATTATCTCATGAGCTGCCTTCCTGTTGGGGGAACAGGGGCAGCAGACCCCCCGCCTTTTTAATAAATCAGCAGAAAAACAAGTCGCCTGCAGAAGTGGTCCACCTGAGACCAGCCTTGCATTTGGGTGCACGGAAACAGCTACATATGCCACATTTGTTTTTGTTCTGTGTTTTTTAAAAATCATTTTTACTTGATTCTACAATACAAAATTATTATTTTTTAAATTCAGAAAACATAACCATATACAGAGATTCCTCCGAATCTCAGGGATTTCCCCTCATCCCTTCCCTGGAGTCCCGTTTTGATCAATTATAACTGCATCTTCTTCCATACTCTATTATATCAATACATATTTTCCATGGTAATTGTTACACTACAATTGAAATCAAAATCCTGCCAGTGTTTCCATCTGCTTACAGATGGTCTTTTAAATAGCTTATACATTTTCCCCATTCTTTTGTAAAGTCTTTATCCTCTTGGTTCCTGAGTTTTCCAGTCAGCTTTGCCATTTTGGCATAGTCCATCGGCTTGGTTTGCCTTTCTTCTCTGGTAGGGACTTTTCATCTTTCCATCTCTGGGCTAGTAGCATCCGAGCGGCTATTATTCCATACATAAGTAGTCTTTTTCTGGTCCTTTGGAATATCGGTACCTGTAATTCCTAATAAAAAACACTTCTGTTTTTTTAACAAAAGTTATTTTAAACATTTCTTTTTTCATTTCATTGTATATCATCTCCCAGAAAGCTTTTACCACCTTACAAGTCCACCACATATGATGAAAAGTACCTTATTTTTCTTTGCATTTCCAGCAGACATTTCCACTTGCCCTATACATTTTTGCCATCTTACTAGGAGTCAAATACCACTGGTACATCATTTTCGACAGATGTTACATTTGGATTTGTACATGGAATTTGCTTGGCTGAACTATATAAAAGTGCTTTGGAAATGAGGCAAGCAATCCGCCTCGCTTCCTGGCGCCGGCCAAAGGTTGGATTCTATTTAGCTGAATAAATTCTGTTTCGAGCCTTGTCTCAAGAGACTGCTTGCCTCCCTCCAGGAGAATATTGGATTCCTTCCAGGGAAAGTGCTTGGCATATATTTATGCAGCCTGGCTTGTTTATGTATTTATATTTTGAATTATTATTACTAATACATTCATACCCCACTTTTCTTCCAAAGAGCTGAAGGTGGCAGGCATGGTTCTCACCTGCTCTACATCACAACAAACCTGTAAGGCAGGTTGAGAAATCATAGAATTTACAGACTATTTGAAAAGTAATTGTGATGATCAGACTACGTTTGTAGGTTTGCAAGATGTTTTGTGAGGTGAATTATTGGAACTATTGCAAAAACGAATCAAGGGGAGGATGGTTAGTTAAGATAATTAAAGGCAATATATTTCAGAATTTAAGAATTTAAGAAATGCATAAGAAGTGATAAAAACGGTGGATCATCAGAGGTGCTGATGGAAGTTCAAAAAAGATTGTATAAGTGGTGAAGTATTGTGGTATGTATTATAATTTATATGTTAAAATTAATAAAAATTATTATTAAAAAAAAGGGACGTGGGTGGCCATGTGGGTTAAACCACAGAGCCTAGGACTTGCCAATCAGAAGACTGGCGGTTCGAATCCCCGCGACGGGGTGAGCTCCCATTGCTCGGTCCCTGCTCCTGCCCACCTAGCAGTTCGAAAGCACATCAAAGTGCAAGTAGATAAATAGATACCACTCCGGCGGGAAGGTAAACGGTGTTTCTGTGCACTGCTCTGGTTCGCCAGAAGTGGCTTAGTCATGCTGGCCACATGACCTGGAAGCTGTACGCCAGCTCCCTCGGCCAATAAAGCGAGATGAGCGCCACAACCCCAGAGTCGGTCACGACTGGACCTAATGGTCAGGGGTCCCTTTACCTTTATTATTATTAAAAAAGAGAGAAATCATAAGAGGAGAAGGTGGTCCTGTGCTTGAGTTCTGTTTGAGGATTCCCTAGAGGCAGATAGATGGTCCTTTGGCCTGATCAAGGAGGCTCATTGTATATTCTTACAGCTCAACATGTGCACAGTTAATTCAAGAGGTGTGCTTCTCTTCCTCCCCTATCTGAACAGATTCAATATCTCCTGGCAACGTGCAAAAAATGTTGCACCCTCACACAGGCAGCAAATCAGTGCCCCAGAAGGACAGCCTACATTTAGGATGTGGGGTATGAGCTTAAAACATTTTAGAAGTACTGCCTGAACTAGCTGATATATATATAGATAGTATAAAAGGGTGGTTTTGGCTTTGAAGACTTAATTAAGAGAAAGTGCTCTTGGAATCAGCCCTTGTTTCACCAGGCGACGTTTTTTCCCTTCCGCGCTCGGAGATCAAGTTTGTTCAGTGCCTGCTCGCCAGATCCAAATTTCACACTTCAGTGGCATGACTGGTGTTCTAGAAAACAGCCACATTCTGAACATAAGAACATTAAAAGCCCTGCTGCATCGGAGCAAAACTCTATCTGGCCCAGCATCTCATTCCAACAATTATGTTTCTAATAAATTCTGCCCGCCTGCTGAAAAATAGAAGTCCTCATAGGGAATTTGCTTCTTGCCAGGCACACTGCCTGCGGTGGTGTTGAGACCTGGCAAGCAAGATTTGGGGGGGGGGCAAGGATGCTGGTTCCTTGGTGAGTCCTCCTGGCTTGAGGGCAGCAGTCCCTGGAGCTCCTGGCTCAAGCTGGTTAGCTTTACAGGTGTCATATTCCAATGGTCTCTGGTTTCTGGACTCAAGCTCAGTGTCAGGTCCCAGATCCAGGGCTACTGTGGCCATTACTCATCTAGTCCCTACCTCTCCAAGCCTCTGTCCAGCTCACTGCTGGGAATCTGGACCATAAAAACAGAAATGGTTCTGATTGATCTTTGTATGGCTTCCGGCCATGCAAGCCTCCCCTTGAAATAAGGGATATCTCTGGGAGTAATCTTCCTCTCATCCAAAGCCTCCATTGTCAGTTCTCAAAGCCAGTTTACCTCTCCATACTTTTTGTCTCTTTTTGTGCCAAATAATCCCTGTTCCACACAGATCTTCTTAAGCAGCCCAGTTCCCTCCAGGCTGCTCAAGTCAAGTCGGCTGTCATTTCGCAGGGTGATTTAACTGTCTAACCCTTTTCCCAAGGAACTCTGGATATTGCAGCTCTGTGAAGGCAATAGGAATGTCCTAACAACTCTCAGTGCCCTAGACCAAAAGAGAGCTACCAGAAATCTTTGGGGCAAGTCATGATGGTTTAAAGTGGTATGGTGCCTCTTTCAATGTACGCTCAGTGGACGCTCAGGTTGCGAATGTGATCCATGCTGATGACACCCAACTCTATCTCTTGATGGATGGCCATCCTGACTTGGCCCCAGACACACTGACCAGATGTCTGGAAGCTGTGGCTGGATGGTTACGTGGGAGCCGGTTGAAGTTAAATGCTTCGAAGACAGAGGTCCTCTGGCTGGGACGGGACGATATGGGATTGAGGGGGCAACTCCCATCTCTTGCGGGGGTGCAATTAGTGCCAGCACCGTCTGTTAAGAGTTTGGGTGTAATCTTCGATACCTCCCTCTCTATGGAGGCGCAGATTACAGCTATAACAAAGGCGGCATTTTTTCACCTCCGCCAAGCTAAGCAGTTGGCTCCTTATCTCTCTCGCCCTGACTTAGCCACTGTGATCCACGCGACGGTCACCTCCAGACTGGATTATTGTAACTCGCTCTACATGGTGCTGCCCTTGAGACTGACTCAGAAACTCCAGCGGGTGCAGAATGCCGCGGCGAGACTCCTTATGGGGTCTTTGCTGCGAGATCACATTCATCCGGTACTATACCAGCTGCACTGGCTCCCGGTGGAGTACAGGATCAGGTTTAAGGTGCTGGTTTTAACCTTTAAAGCCCTATACGGCCTAGGACCCACGTACCTACGGGACCGCCTCTCCTGGTATGTCCCACAGAGAAACCTAAGGTCTGCAAATAAAAACATCCTGAAGGTCCCAGGCCACAGAGAGGTTAGGCTGGCCTCAACTAGAGCCAGGGCTTTCTTGGCTGCGGCTCCAATCTGGTGGAATGCTCTGTCACAAGAGACTAGGGCCCTGCGGGACCTGACATCTTTCTGCAGGGCCTGCAAGACAGAGCTTTTCCACCAGGCCTTTGGTCAGGGCGCAGCCTGACTCCTTCCTCTGGCAATCTGCACAGAATTTTGCTTAACGGTTGCCATCAATTTGATTTTAATTAATTTTTATAATGAAATGTTTTTAGAATGTTGGATTATTTGATTGTTTGATTGTTGATAGCCGCCCTGAGCCCGGCTTCGGCTGGGGAGGGCAGGATATAAATAAAATTTATTATTATTATTATGTGGGATGCACGTTCGCAACCCACAGCATTCACAACCCACAGTGGCGCATCCGCGGGTTGCGATTCGTGCTTCTGCACATGTGCAAAGTGCAATTTAGCGCTTCTGCGCATGCGCAACCCCTGAAACCCGGAAGTAACCTGTTCCGGTACTTTCGGGTTTCAGCAGGTCCGTAACCCAAAAAAACGCAACCTGTAAGCGTCTGTAACCCAAGGTATGACTGTATAATGCAGACAGGGCTTTAAATAAATAAATAGTAATTACTATTTTGAGCCCCTGGAAATAAAGGGGGCAATATACTCAGTGTATTGAAATCCCTTGAAAGGCTTCCATTTGCATCAAGTCACGCCAACTTTCCTTTCGTTAACAGTTCCCTAGCAAACTAGAGATGTACAGAACACACACATCCTCCCCCCCAAAAATCAGGTGTCCTGTCCACTCTGATCTCAAGTCCGCTGAATTCCCTCTAAATGCCTCTGAAGTTTCACCAGAGGAGAAAGAACCCCGGAATTTTCGCTTTCAGCTAAATTCCCTGTTCACAATTCACCTCATTAGACTTGCCAGTCCATTTCGTGGGCTGTGAATCTGTGATTGGGTAGGACAGACAGGCAGGCAGGGATACCAGTCACGGCTGCCCGCGAAGGAAGTGAATTGGCTGCTCTCTACCCCCTGTGCATTGTGGGAGAATTGCGGCTCTTGCTTCTCACCCAGGACATCTGCGTGAGTGAGGCAGCCGGCGTTTCCCCTCGGGCTTTTGTGTCACTTTAATTGACTGCCTGTTGGTGCTCTGCCATTGTTTTCCTACTGCCTCTTAGCTCCTTAAAGACTTATGAAGAAGCGTGGTGCAATTGCATGGACAGTGGCTCCCCAGTGGCCTTCCTGAGACTTTAGAAATGTCTTGTTGAATCACAGATGAAGTGTGCCTGTTTCCCCAGTAGCTGCAAATCTGCTGTTCGGAAGATGGGGACCTGCCACCTCCTTAATGATCTTGACGAAGTTTGGATCAGGTCCACCTAAGCCAATTGTTCACCTCTCTTCCTGATGTGTCCATCAAGGGGACCATATCTCCTTCATTGCTGCTCTTGGGATGAGTGACTGACGGACAGTTCAGCTATGGCAGGATGGTGGGGGTAGCTAATCCCGGTGCTTCACGCATCAACACCAGGAACGCACCGACATTTTTCTGGCCCTCCATGATGTCATCATATTTGGCATGGTGGCAAAAATGGAAGGGTAAAAAACGTCACTGTGGTGGGTGTAGCACCCTCCATATGATGTTGAACTACATCTTCCAAAATTATTGTTGTTGTTGTTGTTGTTGTTGTTGTTGTTGTTATTTATTAAATCTGTATACCACCCTAAATCTGTAGATCTCAGGGCAGTTCACAATATAAAATTACAATATACAGTGGTACCTCGGGTTACATACGCTTCAGGTCACAGACTCCGCTAACCCAGAAATAGTGTTTCAGGTTAAGAACTTTGCTTCAGGATAAGAACAGAAATCATGCTCCAGCAGCGCAGCGTCAGCAGGAGGCTCCATTAGCTAAAGTGGTGCTTCAGGTTAAGAACAGTTTCAGGTTAAGAATGGACCTCCGGAACGAATTAAGTACTTAACCCGAGGTACCACTGTATTAAAAAATACGTAATAACCACCACCCAAATACATTTAAAAGGGCTGTCAGATGTCAGTCAGAACCAAAGGCCTGGTTGAAGAAGAATGTTTTTGCCTGGTGCCTAAAGGTGTACAGTGGTAGCTTGGTTCTCAAACGCCTTGGTACTCAAACGCCGAAAACCCAGAAGTAAGCATTCTGGTTTTCGAATGATTTTTGGAAGCCAAATGTCTGATGCGGCTGTCGGCTATTGTTTCTGGGGCACCTGCACCAAGCAGAAGCTGCACCTTGGTTTCCGAACATTTCGGAAGTCAAACAGACTTCCAGAGCGGATTAAGTTTTGCGCTTTACTTTTTGCTATTTATTTTGTGTTTTTGGTTTTGAGGCTTTTTTGGCTAATTTGTTTTTGTGACTGTGTGGAACCCAGTTCAGCTACTGATTGATTGATTGATTGATTGTGTGACTGCGGAAATGGATAAAAGCCCCCCATCCAAACAATGACTATCATCAGTGCAGGTAAGAAAAAAATTTAATTTTAATAATAATAATAATAATAATAATAATAATAATAATAATAATAATAATAATTTATTTGTATCCCGCTCTCCCCAGCCAAAGCCAGGCTCAGAGCGGCTAACATCATATAAATAAGACAATATGCATAATACAATATACAATATGCAAATAAAATAACATTCAACATTCATTAAAATAATATAGAATAATATTAAATATCAGCATTTCAAAATTAAACAGAAATCCACTCAACAATTACAATAAGTAATTTCTAAACTCCAATCAATAAAACAACAGCAAACCACAGTGCACAACATAATACAATACAAAATAAGAAGCAGAGACTGGAGGGTGGGGCACGGCAGGTGGAAAAAGGCCTTGCCTGATGAAGTCTCTCCCCTTCCTTTATCATCTACAATACTGTCTTATTTATTTTATAGTACAGTACATTGCTTATTACTTTCATTTTATGGCTCAATGGTCTCATTAGATAGTAAAATCCATGTTCAATTGCTTTTTTAGGGTTTGTTGTTAAAAGTCTGGACTGGATTAATCCATTTTGCATTACTTTCTATGGGAAAGCTTAGGTTTTGGAACGGACTTCCGGAACGGATTAAGTTTGAGAACCAAGGTACCACTGTATAATGAAGGCGCCAGGTGAGCCTCTTTGGAGAGAGCTTTCCACAAATGGGGAGGAGCTACAGAAAAGGCCCTGTTCTTGTGTTGCCACCCTCTGGCACACAAAGAAGGGCCTCAAAGGATGATCTCAGTGTTAAGTTGTGGGTGAACATATCAGGCACAGCGATTCTTCAAACAGCTCTTGTTTATTCACAGGCCAGAACAGAACTGAACTGAAGGGTTCAGCCAGCCTGCTTATATAGAGCTCCACTACAACGCAACAGTAACCATTTTCTGTAACTATCCAATCACTGAGCGTCACTTTCGATCCCTTATTTGCATATGTGGACCTGAACTATCTACAGTATCCCCCTGCTGGCCCAGGGCGAGAACTTCAGTACATAACACTCAGGGTCCACATAGGTTCATAATCCCCCTATCCCTGTTTTATTCAAGCCTCTGCTGGTTTTTTAAACTTTCATTTTGAAACCTGCCTTGTCTTTTGCTCCCCCCCCCCCAGCTGTGCCAAAGCACTACAACTCCTCCTATGTAGGCTCCACAATGACAGTCTTACATCTTTATGTATATAGGAAGAAAACATATCACTGGCACATCTTTCTGTCGTATGGCTCCCTGATTTGGAGAGAGTTGTCTTGGAGAGCGAAGATGCAAGATGTTATCAGGGTGCAGGCAGCAAGAGTCTTGTTGGCACAAAAATGGAAGCAAGAAGAATTACCGACGAAAGAAGAGTGGCAAATGAAATTAATGGACTATACAGAATAAGATAAATTAACAGGAAGGATTCGAAAGCTGCGGGATCAGAGATTCTTGGAGTAAATATCTGAACTATTTGAAAAGCAATTGTAATAAACAGATTATGCTAGTAAGACCGCACGAAGTTCTATAAGGAGGACTTTATGAAATATTGCAAGGAAGACTTTGTAAAAAATTATTAGTTAAGGACAACAGAGAAATTAAGAAATGCAGAACAAGTGATAAAGAATGGAAAATCTTCAGGGGTTGTTGACAGAAGTCTAAAACGTTTTATAGGATAAGAAGCTATGTTAAATGATTGTTGGAATTGATACGTTTATACAGTATATATAGAGAGAGAGAAAGAGAGATGTTATCAGGGTGCCATTGCTGAAAAGACTCTGCTGGTTCGGGGATATACACCTGGTCTGTGCATTTTTCATTACATCCTATTAGAAAGTTGGTGCATTTTCCTCTATTATAAAAATATATGATGATTATATAATGCTTTGATTTCGCTGTTAGCTGCCTTGATCCTTTCCTGGCCGGGGTGGGGGGGTGGACGACAAATGTTTTAAACGAAATAAATAAATACCTATTAGCATCACAGGGTTGTCATGGGAATAAGTGGGAAGAAACACATGGGAAAATCCCTGAGTTCGTAGGACAGGGCGTGGAGGGAGATAAAATAAATTCCCTTTCTACAGCTAATCAGCGCAAGGCAATCGATCAGATGCACTTCGTTATTATTTCAGGGCTGTGCGCTTTGGGGAAACGTGTGCATTGTGGCTTTGGAATACTTCTTTGAAGGTCATTTAAGGTTTTATAAAGTATTTGTTCAGCAGCTTCGTGCTTTCCTTCAGTTGATTGGCTGCTGTCACACGTACTGACCACCAGGGGGAGAAAGATAGAAACCATCACTGCGGTTTACAGGGAAAGTACCGCATTTTAGCAAAAGGGGGGGGGGGGAGAGAGAGAAACCACATTACCCTACTGAAATATACTCAGAGTCGCAAAGTGATTTCATGCTCTTTATTCAGCTCATAGTGGTGAGGAGGAATGAATGAATGTCCCCTCAAAGTATCTGCTTTATATACATTATTTACACAATGGGCTGCACATGATTGGCTAATTCTGGAATTCTACTGTAAGCCAATCAGGTTGTGGATTCACTTATATCTGGAGCATGATTGGGTGGTTCCTGCCAACCAATCATACTGCTGCATTGTTCTAGGACCAATCAGACTGCTGCAGTTTGGATCCTATTCAACTCAGTACATAACACCTACGGTTTAAGCAAACTTTACCAAATCCCCACAACTTGTTGCCAGCCAACCAGACCTGGAGGGAGGTGCAAAAAACTTTGAAATATTCTGAGTAACAGAGCAAAAGCAGGGAAATTGCTTCATGATTGTGGCTTTAAGTACTTTAACTCAGTGTTTTTTTAAGGGGGGCGGGTTGCAGGGGTACACATACCCCTAAAGATTTTGTGAATCTTTGTACATTTACTGCATTTATTTCCCCCCCCCCCATTTGAACTACAAAATGGTGATTTTCTTGAGTCAAAATGAGAGTACCCCTAATTTTTTTAAGAAAGAAAAGCACTGCTTTAACTGTATAAAAGGTAAAGGTCAAAAGACCCCTGGCAATTAAGTCCAGTCCCGAACGACTCTGGGGTTGTGGCACTCATCTCGCTTTACGTGCTGAGGGAGCCAGTGTTTGTCCACAGACAGCTTTCCAGGTCATGTGGCCAGCAGGACTAAACCGCTTCTGGCACAATGGGACACCATGATGGAAACCAGAGTGCACGGAAATGCCATTTTACCTTCCCGCCACAATGGTACCTATTTATCTAATTGCACTGATGTGCTTTCGAACTGCTAGGCTGGCAGGAGCAGGGACTGAGCAACGGGAGCTCACCCCGTCGCGGGGATATGAACCCCCAACCTTCTGATCGGCAAGCCCACACAGCACAGTGGTTTGTTTAACCCACAGCACCACCCGCATCCCTATATTTAACTGTTAATCCATTTCTATGTGATCTGTGGTAACCTCCCTCTACAAAGATGAGAGTGAGGTAACGTGACCAGATTTTGGAGTAATTTTAAACCTTAGACCCCCTGCCAGAACACTCAAGAGGTCTGTTATGACATGTATGTGGTAATCTGTTATGTACTGAGTTGAACAGGATCCAAAATGCAGCAGTCTGATTGTCCTAAAACAATAGGATCCAGAATGCAGCAGTCTAATTGGTCCGCAGGAGCCACCCAATCCAGCTCCAGGTGGAAGTGAATCTGCAACCTGATTGGCCTACAGGTGAAACCCAGAATTAGCCAATCACGTGGGGCCCATTGTGTAAATAATGTATATAAGGCAGACATTCTGGGGGAACTTCCATTCCTCCTCACCACTATGAGCTGAATAAAGAGCATGAAATCCACTCTCGACTCAGTATATTTCATAACCTTTTTCAGTCATCATCAGCAAGGTACTGCAATTAAGTGAAAGGAGAACCTGCTAATGCTTGTTGATCGATTGATTTTACTTATATGCCACTTTTCCACAATGTGTCATGCCCAAAGCGGCTTACAACGGGCATCAAAACAGAGAAAGCCACTGGAACTGGAGAGGAGGTGGGGTGGCGGGCCCACGCCCTCCCCACACACGCGGGGGCTGGCTCATAGCCCCCGGGAGAATGAGGCTATCCTCGGGCGCGTCATCTCCCTGCTTAGCCAATCGGCTAGGCAGGGGTGTGTGACCTGGGCTATTTATGCCCGGCGCACCCGAGGACCGCCCTCTCTTCGCCTCTCCAGCTGATCAGGTTTCCCACCTTGCCCGCCCCTTTAGTTTACTCCTCTGACCTTGCTATGGACTCAGGTTGGTTGCCGTCAAGGGGCCTGGTAGGAATTTTTTCCACTTGGTGAATTGGTACCTGCCATTTGGTTTTTCGCCTACCTCGTAGCAAACGTCACAACTGTCCCGGTATTGGCGGTAAGGCATTGGTCGGGGTATTGTTATGCAGATGAGGGGGGGAGGAAGCGCCATCACCTTCCCCCAAAACAAAGGGTAGTCCGGTAAAGGATTCCGGGGGGTGTTGCCCTGTCCAAAGTCTGGGGAGGTGTGTGGGCCTAAGGCACGCCCCCGAGCGGTGACCGCGGGGGAGCTCCTAGTTGATGTACATCAGCAGGACTCCCCCTACTGGTGGTTAGCCCTTACCGGTCTTCACGCAATCGGGCTGAAGCCGGTTAGCCGATAGGACCAACGCCTAAGCCAATACCACTCAATTCCTGCTATCAATAAAGTTGTGGCCGTTTTCGCCCATTAACCTTAAATACTGTGTGCTGTGTCTTTATTTCTCAAGGGGGGAGGGGGGCTTGCCACGCAACTGTGGAAATGCAAATATACAAAATCCAAAACATGTCAACAAATACAAAATAAGTAAAAATAAACAATTCAGCAAATACAGAATAAATTCAATATTAGGAAGAAGAAGAAGAAACAACAACCCACCAAGCTGGGCTCAAGTACTGGCAAAAGTTAACTGGCAATAAAGTTTCTGGCAATGGTACTGCTTATCCTTCACTCAGAGGAGCGAAGTCTCTGGGGTGCTCTTGAGAGATCTTGTGAGAGAATCCTAGAGATCTCATCTGAACACTCCTAAACTTCTCAAGCAGGTGCACTGAGCAGGCAATGCTTCCCAAAGCAAGCTGGAGACCTTAGAAATAATAATAATATTATTATTATAATTCATTATTTAAGTCCTGCTCATCTGGCTGGGTTTCCCCAGCCACTCTGGGTGGCTCCCAAAATAATAATAACAACAACAACAATAATGCGACAAAACATCAAGCATTCCAAACCTCCCTAAACAGGGCTGCTTTCAGAAGTCTTACGTTTCAATCAATATATTATCAGACCCACCAAGTGTCCTTATTTTCCAGGGACAGCCTCAGATTTAGATTGAGCAAAACTGCATTCAAAGACGCATGTATATATTGAAGAGAAACCGACACAAAAATGCATCTGAGTTTTCATTCAGATTTTTTTCTTAAAAATAATAATAATGCAACTTATGGTTGGCAAAATGAGAAATGTACAGGGTTTCGTGTGGGGTTTTTTATTTGTTTGAGGTTTTTCAGCCATCTCGAGAGCAAGGAAACTCTCACTTGAATCACACCCTGTTGGAGTCAAACCCATAAACTGATGGTTTAAAAACTCCCCAAGCGCAATTAGCCAAGGCTGTAGCTGAACAGATTGCCAGAGCTCCACACATGTCCATTGGGTTGCTAAACTGCATTTTGAAAGCTCCCTGAAATGCTGTGATTATCAGGGTACTAACGTTTAATTGAACTGCTTTCCTTGGGTCCCACCATAAGGCGCTTTGTCTCTGCAGTGGCCAAGAGGACTTTTTACGGTGTGAATTCTTTCGCTCTTAATTATTCATCGCCCTCATCAATATACTTCTTGGCCAAAACCATCCTTCCATGGTTTGGGTGTAAGCTTTTAAAGGGACGATTTTAAACGGTACATTCAGAAAACCTAACTAACTGCCGGCCAGTTGCTAATCTCCCTTTCCTGGGAAAGGTTCTGGAGCGAGTGGTCACAGACTAGATCCAGGGACTTTTGGAAGAAGCTCATTTTCTGGTTCCATTTCAATCGGGGTTTAGGCCTGGTTTTGGCAACTGCTTTGGTCGCCCAAGGGAAACTCGTCCCTGTTAATTGTGGCTCTTTTCAGTTGAAGAGGGGTTGTTGGTTTTAATCTGATTATATATGTTGTGATCTTTTCTGTGAACCGCTCTGAGACCTCTGGGTATAGGGTAGTATATGAACTATAGTAATAATAATAATAATAATAATAATAATAATAATAATAATAATAATACAGTCATACCTCGGGTTACGAACGCTGCGGGCTGCACGTTTTCAGGTTGCGGACCACGCCAAACCCAGAAGTACCGGAACAGGTTACTTCCAGTTTTGGCGCTCACGCATGCGCAGAAGCACAAAATGACATCAAGCAAATGCACAGAAGGTTCGAATTGCGTCACGCACGTGCGCAGACACAGCGCTTCAGGCTGCAAGCTCTGCGGGTTGTGAACATGCCTCCAACATGGATCACGTTCGCAACCCAAGGTATGACTGTAATCTGGAAACAAATTGGAGCAAGTTCAGAGAGCAAAAGAAGTTGGTCAGGGGTATGGAAACAAGCAACGTCAGGAGAGATTGCAGGAAATGGGTACATTGAGCTTGCAGAAGAGATGACCGAGGGCAGTACAAAAATCCCTGAACTCAAAGCGCCCTGGACATTTTGAAGTAGATTTTAAGTGCTCTGTTTTGAAGTAGAAACCTCCAGCTGTTCTGTTTCAAAGCTTTTCTAGTGATGGGGCTGCATTCTGGAGTGAATTCCGTGTCCTAGATTTAAGATTTATGCACCATGCGCCAGCCATAACCACTTTTGTATCCCCACGAGTTAGTGAGTCAGCCAGTCAATCACTTCCGAGCATCATTCTGTTTATATTGTATTTGTAGATCAATGAAGCAGAACTAAAAATAGCGGGGGAGAGAGATGTTTTATATATGTTATATATGTTGTGATCTCTTCTGTGAACCACCCTGGGACCTCTGGGTATAGGGCGGTATATAAACTCTATTATTATTATTATTATTATTATTATTATTATTATTATTATTAATACAGTCATACCTCGAGTTACAAAAGCTGCAAGTTGTGCGTTTTCGGGTTGCAGACTGCACTGGTTCTGATGCCAGCAGTTGAACCTTCTCCTGAGCTACAGGCCTCCACGTCAACCTGGCCGATTCCAACATTAATTGATTGGTGTGAAGTTGAAGCAGCTCTTCCCCACTTATAAAACTGCCTTCTCCTTTCAACTGCTTCCTCTTGAAATCCCTTTGCGCCTATCTGCACACATTAAGGTAGGAAGGCCCTTACGAGGCACAAACCACATTGTTTCCCATGGAAGCGGGCCACAGTTCTTAATTTCCAAGCATGCAGTTTAAATATATATATCTCCATGAACACGGCGCAGTCAGCTGCAAGCACATGTTCCAGCCGTGATGCCAACTGGGCCGCTTTGACTCCCAAGGAAAAGAAGAGGTAAGTTTATGCAGTATTGAGTCAAACCATTAGTCCATCGAGCGCAGCATTGTCTACACGGAATGGCAGCAACTCTTGACATGGGATTTCTCTCATTATCAGGGAGGTCAGTGCCATGTAAGCAAGAGTGTGGCCTGACTATGGAACTGGCAAGGACCACTTTCGGCGGAACCTCATGCCAGAGTGAAAAACAGCTCCCAATAAGGTGCAAGGAGGGTTCTGCACCTTAAGCAAAAAACCTTGAGTTGAGCAAGTGTTTTCAAGGACTGCTGCTGGAGGAGAGATGGTGGAGTGCTGGGGTGACATGACATACATTTCCTATATAGGGTGTGTGCTAATGGAGTCCTTTGGACTCTGTCCTGTACTGTCATACCTCATGTTACGTCCGCTTCATGTTACATTCTTTCAGGTTACGTCCCGCGGCAACCCGGAAGTACCGGAAAGGGTTACGTCTGGGTTTCGCCGCTCACGCATGCACAAAATGACATCACGTGCATGCGCAGAAGTGGTGATTTGCAACCGCGCATGCGCAGACGCGCTGCTGCGGGTTGCGTTCCTTTCATGTTGCAAACAGGCCTCCAGAACGGATCCCGTTCGCAACCAGAGGTACCACTGTAATAGCTTTCCCACCTGCCATGCCCCACCTTCCAGCCCTGGGAGCCTTTCCCAGACCATGACTTTGAGAACAGCAGTAGCAGCAGGAAGAGAGGAGTTCAGGGATAGCTTTTTAAAATAATTTTGTAAGCTGTGTGTCCTTGTTGCTCAGTTTGACCCTTTTACATGGCGGTTTGAATCCCCGTGATGGGGTGAGCTTCCATTCCCCTGTCCCAGCTCCTGCCAACCTAGCAGTTCGAAAGCATGTCAAAGTGCAAGTAGATAAATTGGTACCACTCCGGTGGGAAGGTAAACAGTGTTTCTGTGTGCTGCTCTGGTTCGCCAGAAGTGGCTTAGTCATGCTGTCCACGTGACCCAGAAAAACTGTGGACAAACGTCAGCTCCCTCAGCCAGTAAAGCAAGATGAGCGCCGCAACCCCAGAGTCGTTTGCAACTGGACTTAACTGTCAGGGGTCCTTTACCTTTACCTTTTTATGCATTGTGATCTGCTGCTATTTTATAGATTAGTAATCCTTTATTGTAATTGATAAGTGTAAACTGTTGGATTACTATTTGCTGATGTCTGATTTTACTGTTTAGTATTGGATCCTAATGGATTATTGGGTATTGCTTTATTTGATATGCATTGTTTATTTTAAAGTTATTGTGACTTTTCATACAGGGTCTGATTGTTACTATTAATGTTTGATGTTCTATTATTAGTTTAATGTGTGTTGGAAGCTGCCCAGAGTGGTTGGGCCACCCAGCCAATTTATACCCCACCCATCTGGCTGTGTTTCCCCAACCACTCTGTGCGGCTCCCAACAGAACACTAAAAACAGAATAAAACATCAAACATTAAAAACTTCCCTAAACAGGGCTGCCTTCAGATGTATTCTAAAAGTCAGATACAGTGGTACCTCGGTTTACAAACTTAATCTGTTCCAGAAGTCCGTTCTTAAACCGAAACTGTTCTTAAACCGAGGTGCGCTTTCCCTAATGATGCCTCCCGCCGCTGGTGCCATTCCACCGTTTGGATTCCATTCTTAGACTGAGGTAAAATTCTCAAACCAAGACACTATTTCCGGTTTTGGGGAGTTGGTAAACCAAATCGTTCTTAAACCGGACTGTTCTTAAACCGAGTTACCACTGTAGTTGTTTATCTCCTTGACATCTGGTGGGAGGGCGTTCCACAGGGTGGGTGCCACCACCAAGAAGGCCCTCTGCCTGGTTCCCTGTAGCTTTGCTTCTCACAGTGAGGGAACCACCAGAAGGCCCTTAGAGCTGGACCTCAGTGTCTGGGCTGAGCAATGGGGGTGGAGACGCTCCTTCAGGTATACTGAGCCGAGGCCATTTAGGGCTTTAAAGGTCAGCACCAACACTTTGAATTGTGCTTGGAAACGTACAGGGAGCCAATGTAGGTCTGTCAGGACCAGTGTTCTGTGGTCACAGCGGCCACTCCCAGTCACCATTAATTAATGCATCACTGTATAAAGGCTGACTAATTAGGAATTTGGTATGCGTTTCCATACTGAACCCCCAAGGGATTATTTTTTTTCTCACACATGCCCCAAGGGTTCAGACTGGGGGATCTCCTAACTCTACCTGAAGATAACACAGGTTGATCCTGGGACCTCCAGAATGCAAATCATGTGTTCTTCCACTGAGCTGCAGTTCTTTCTGAAAATGGTATCCATCATGGGGGACCCTTTGCTAGCCAGCTGCCTAGGAAGATGGTGTTTGTCGGCAAGGAGATCCCCGGAACGAGTGTTACAGATAATAAAGTTGGTTGGGGATTAAGCAAAAGACACTGCAGGAAAACACTTTCAAGAAGGCAGTGGAGCGAAGGGGGAAGAAGGAGGGAGGCAGAAGGAAGACCTAAGGGAAAAGCAATGGCTCTGCTGGGAATCCAAGAACACGGACATTCCCACAAGTCGTTGCATGAACTCAGAACTCCCGATGTGTCATCACATCTGCTGTGGAAAACTAAAATTAAAACTGTGAAGCGATGAACGAAGCAGCTGGAAACGTCGATTTTGCTCTGCTCCAGGGGCAACAGCTGTATTCCGTGAGCGAGTAACTCGACACTCTTCACGGTCAGTATATTCAGAAATAACTGCGCATTAATGCGCCGGGCTCCCCTTTCCTCCCCACTGGCTCTCACACACACATCCACACACACCCCATCGCAAGTTAGCTAGCAATCATTTTGCAATTCACATTATGCAATATTTGCCTTTGGGGGGAAATAGCATACTTTAAAGATGAGGGTCAACCCAGCAAGCTACAAAACGATGTCATTTTCAGTGGAGGGACTCCAAATAATAATAATAATGCAATATATTGCTTCTTGGTCCACCGCTTCATTACACTTAGCTTTTCAAGGCTGGGGTCGTCAGCTTAGAATCCTTCTGTTGTGAGACGGATCAGCTGCAGAGAAAGGGATACCTGTCTCTTTAAATGCTGTGAAGACAAGAGCGTTTCAGCAGTTCCCCCACCTCCATTACGCCTTTGCCAGGGATAACAGAACACCCAGCCATATCTCCTGCCACTGAGCTCTGGCCCTTCTTCAAAGGTGAGGCTAGCATTAGATGTGCTCAGGTCTTGCTTGCATACATCCTATAGATATCTGTATGGTTTTCTTTGACGATCACTCATAGCCGAGTAAGATTGTCTTCCATAAACGCGGTCTTAACAGTGAGTCCGTAAGTGACTGTGGAGGCCAATTCTGGATCTGCACGTCCTTCCAAAGTGGGGACATTGGTTCCCAGGTGGGAGTTGATCACGGTGAGGGTTTGCCAAGTGTGCCTTCCTCTTAGCACGTTTCTCCTTTTCGTCCTGAGTTCAAGTGTCTTCAAAGTCCATGACACCTTTGGTAAAGGCTGTTCTCCAATTGGAGCGCTTGCAGGCAAGTGTTTCCCAATTGTTGGCGTTTATATTTCATTTTTAAAATTTTGCCTTTGAACCTCTTTTGTTGACCACCAGCATTACACTTTCCATTTTTAAGTTCGGAATAGATTGAAGACAATAATCAGGCATCCACACAACATGACCAGTCCAACAAAGTTGATGTTGAAGAATCATTGCTTCAACACTGGTGATCTTTGCTTCTTCCAGTACACTGGCATTAGTTCGCCTGTCTTCCCAAGTGATGTGTAAAAATTTTCAGAGGCACCGTTGATGGAATCTTTTGAGGAGTTGCAGATGGCATTTGTGAAACGTGGACCACTTATAAATGCCATCTGTATGGTAGACAACAGTGAGAACAGGATGGTGGACTGGATTGGGCCTTTGGTCTGATCCAGGAGTGCTCTCCTTACGTTCTGACATAAGCATTTGAGACTCTTTAGTTTAGAGAAAATATAAGGGGCAATATGTTATAGGGGAAAGTCTAATTGCCTGAATCATTATTTTTTTTATTTTTTGCAGGACGTTGAAATGGAAAATCATGTGTGGTAGAAACGGGGGAAGTATGCAAAAAGGTTTGTCTCTGAATGCACCCCTGGTCTTGCTGAAGAGGCAACAGATCAAGGCAGCCTGGGTGGCAACTTACTCTGACAAAGGTTAGAAGTGAACAAAGCCCTTTTCAGTCAGTGCTTCCAGTCCATCACTCCTAGACTTAAAGACATGTCTCCTATGTCTTATGGCTTCAAATTTGATGTGCTCCCTGCTCTGCTGGACTGGCAAGGTGCTGTGGGAGGCGATCAACTCCTTGGACCAAGGAGAAGGTGCCTTGTGAGGGTCCTGGCTCCCCTTCTATAGGCCTCAAGAGTTGTTTCAGTGGGTTCCTGCCAGCCAGTCTCAGATCACTAACATCGAAGCCAGGAACCGTGATCCACTTCTTACTTGGTAGTCCTGTAGCCTCCAACTCCATCTCCTGCTTACTTGTCATGGGCAAAGCTGTGAACGTCAGCTTCTCTCAATTTCTCTTTGAAAAAAACCAAAACAAAAAACCTTCAGTACAGTTCTCCACGTTTCCACTTCAGAATTACTAGGTCCTCATGAAAATTAATCCACATTTCAATGCAAATCTGTCCCACTCTAGACATTTTTGCAATATCGCCTAACACACCCCTTTTGGCAAAGCCGTTTCCCTGAACATAATGCAGTTTTTGTATGACTTTTGCTCATTTATATGCCCATTTTACCCTCGGCATATGGGTTTTTGTACAGATTACGGCACTGCAACATTCAGAGAAGTGTGAACATTGAAGGATGGCTGTGTTTCGGTTTGCGTATTATTGAGGAAGCAGCGAATTAGGTGAATTTGTCATGCGATGCAGGCGGAATCGAATTTCTCCGCCATCCTTCCCGCTGTCTCCTGAACTCTGGGGTCCTGACGGATTGGGGATTAACCTTCCTTTGAGAGACCCCAGTTGTGTTGTGACAAAAGCCTTCTCTGGCCTACAGTGGAAGGATTCTGGCTTGTTTGAAGAATGTTCCTCAGATCACGCGTAGGCAGATTACCCAAGGACAGGCACGTCGATCCTGGTGACACAGAGATTCTTGATGACTAAAGAGCATTGTTTGCCAGTGGATGGAGTTTTAAGGGAGGTTTTTCCCCCCCTCTCTCTCTCCCATTCCCTTGTAAAAATGATGACAGGATCCTTGAGAAAATAAGTCATCAGAATGTTTCACCACAGTGCAATGTTTTCCCCACGATTTTGGAGATGGAGGAACCGAGTTCAGGAGTCAGGACAGAACAACACACTGCAGATACAGTTTGGGTGGGATAGTTTGAAGTAGAGAAACTTCACAAAGAGGAAGAACTCCAGTTGAAATGCAAGATGCAAGGGGGCACTGAGGACACTCTTAAACAGTGGTTCCGCTCCTTCCTCCTGGGTCATGTCCAGAAAGTGGGGGGGGGATGAGTGTTCAGACCCTGGGCCCTCACTTGTGGGGTGCCTCAGGGTTCCGCCTCTCCCCCATGCTTTTAAACATCTACATGAAGCCACTGGGAGAGATTATCAGGGGGTTTGGGCTGGGTGTTCATCAGTATACAGATGATACCTAGCTCTCTAACTCTTTTTCAAATCAGAACCAGTGAAGGCGGTGAAGCCTGGGAGTCATTCTGGACTCACAGCTGTCCATGGAGGCGCAGGTCAATTCTGTGTCCAGGGCAGCTGTCTACCAGCTCCATCTGGTACACAAGCTGAGACCCTACCTGCCCGCAGACTGTCTTGCCAGAGTGGTGCATGCTCTAGTTATCTCTCACTTGGACTACTGCAATACGCTCTATGTGGGGCTACATTTGAAGGTGACTCGGAAACTACAACTAATCCAGAATGCGACAGCTAGACTGGTGACTGGGAGCGGCCGCCAAGACTACATAACACCAGTCTTGAAAGACCTACTTTGGCTCCCAGTATGTTTGTTTTAGTTCCTTGTGTTTGTTTTCAACCAGGGGTCAGCAAACTTTTTCAGCAGGGGGCCGGTCCACTGACTTAACTGTCAGGGGTCCCTTTACCTAGACTGGTGACTGGGAGTAGCTGCCAAGACCACATAACACTGGTCCTGAAAGACCAACATCGGCTCCCAGTATGTTTCCAAGCACAATTCAAAGTGTTGGTGCTGACCTCTAAAGCCCTAAACGGCCTCCGGCCTGAAGGACTGTCTCCATCCCCATCGTCCAGCCCAGACACTGAGGTCCAGCTCCGAGTGCCTTCTGGAAGTTCCCTCACTGCAAGAAGTGAGGTTGCAGGGAACCAGGCAGAAGGCCTTCTCGCTAGTGGTGCCTGCCCTGTGGAATGCCCTCCCATCAGATGTCAAGGCAATAAACAACTATCTGACTTTTAGAAGACATCTGAAAACAACCCTGTTTAGGGAAGTTTTTAATATTTGATTTTCTTTTTAATATTATGTTGGGAGCCACCCAGAGTGGCTAGAGAGGCCCGGCCAGAAAGGCAGGGTATTATTATTATTATTATTATTATTATTATTATTATTATTATTATTTTACATGCATTCAGATAATGACCAAAGCATTCATAGAATCATGGAACTGTAGCATTGGAAGGGATCACAAGGGTAATCTACTCCAACCCCCTGCAGCCCAGGAATCTTTTGCCCAACGTGGTGCTCAAACCCACAACCCTGAAATTAAGAGTCTCATGCACTGCTGACTGATGAAGGCGTTTTAGGATGCACACCGTCCTCCACCATGTTTCAACAGGGATGCAGAAGGTGTACTTGCATAAATGTCCCATATACCGCCTTTGCCAACATGACATCCTCCAGATGTTTGGAACTACAATTCCCATCAGCTCCTAAACCAGCGCAGATCTTATCACCGCTAAGAGATCAGCTGCACATCAGGGGTGGAGCCTAGACTGGAAAAGGATCACCTGAATTGAAAAGTCTAAAAGTGTTCAAGATTGGGGCACAGCTCAACTGCAAATGGTTTAATTGCCATGTGGCTGCCCCCAACCCCCCAAAAAGAATCCTGGGAACTGTAGTTTTGGGGTGCGCGCGATACTTTAATCCAAGCTTGCTATGAGAGCTGGAGTTCCCCTGCAAAAGGAAGGCTTTGGTGCAGCTGTGCCCTTTGAAAAACAATATTCAGGTCGTGCTTTAAAGTGTGGGAGGAGGGAAAGAGACTGCTATTGGGGGTCAGGTCTCACCCACTGGGGGGTTGGTGCTACAGCACAACCCGGTCACTTTTGACTTTAAGACTTGATGTAGGACTGATGGGGGGGGGCGGAATTTCAGATTCCAGCAGAAGAGGAAAGCACAGAGATTTCTTTGTGGGTGGGTGGACAGATTAGCAGCAAAGCTCAAAGGCTCAAGCCTGGATATAGCCAAGATTAAACTGCAGAAGAAAGCAGCATATTTTAAGAACGTTCGTTGAGGCTATTTTCCTTCTGCCTCGATAGCAATAAGAATAGCAACATTGTTAGCGCAGGTCAAACATTCACGCGCACACACACAATTTTATTAATGGGACGTGTCTTTGGCATCCATCCCTTTTAGGCCCATTTCACTATTTATAACAGGGGTGTGGAACGGGCGAGGGAGGGGGGGTGGTCCTCTAGATCAGTGTTTCCCAACCTTGTGCCTCCAGCTGTTTTTGGACTACAATTCCCATCATCCCTTGCCACTGGTCTTGCTAGTCAGGGATGATGGGAGTTGTAGTTCAAAAACAGCTGGAGGCACAAAGTTGGGAAACACTGCTCTAGATAATGTTGGACTCCATTTCCCAACAGCCCCAGCCAGCTTGGCAAGAGCAGAGGATGATGGGAGTTGGAGTCTAGCAACACAGGCTCCCTGCACCTGGTTTATAACAAGTGGGAGCTGCAGAAGAAATGTGTCGTTATATCCTCATTCTCTAACAAGAGTGCTCCATCTAGCCAGCCATTCCTTCCACTCTGAATGCCATAGGCTGTTTGGGGCTCAGTAAAGTCAATTCCTCACCCTACATTCCAGAAACCCCTAATTGACTCTCGACATTTCTGACCCCCTTCACTTCTCTTGAGTTGTTGTTGTTGTTTTTTAAAGTTTTATTTATTTATTAAAGTTCTTATGTTACACTGGTAAATATTATCATATTACATTACAAGGCTTATTATAATTTTCAGCATGTATACAAAGTTTATATACAAAGCTTATATACCTAAAGGGGAAAAAAACAAGAACAAAAAACTATTCCAAAATCATATACTTCCTGTCTATCTCATTGTATATTCCTTTTTTACAAATTAATGTACAGTGGACGCTCGGGTTGCGAACGTGATCCGTGCAGCATGCACGTTCGCAACCTGCAGCAGCGTGTCTGCGCACGCGCAGATTGCAATTTGGCTCTTCTGCACATGCGCGACCGCCAAAACCCGGAAGTAACCCGTTCCAGGTTTCGGCGGGTGTGTAACCCAAAAAAATGCAACCTGAAGCGGCTGTAACCCGAGGTATGACTGTACTCTTATTATTGTATATTTCTTTACATTTTATCTAATACATTCCTATATCGATATGTACCCCTTGGTCTGTTGTCTTTGTCCATGGAGTGGATGTAGTGATGTATGGAAGTAAGAGCTGGACCATAAAGAAGGCTGATCGCCGAAGAACTGATGCTTTTGAATTATGGTGTTGGAGGAGACTCTTGAGAGTCCTATGGACTGCAAGAAGATCAAACACATCCATTCTTAAGGAAATCAGCCCTGAGGGCTCACTGGAAGGACAGATCCTGAAGCTGAGGCTCCACCTCAATACTTTGGCCACCTCATGAGCAGAGAAGACTTCCTGGAAAAGACCCTGATGTTGGGAAAGATGGAGGGCACAAGGAGAAGGGGACGACGGAGGTTTTCGAGGTTACCAGCATGAGTTTGACCAAACTGCGGGAGGCAGTGGAAGACAGGAGTGCCGGGCGTGCTCTGGTCCATGGGGTCACGAAGAGTCAGACACGACTAAATGACTAAACAACAACACCCTTGGTCTTATTTCTCAGCTCAGTCTCTCTCCAACATCAATCAAATGCTAGCATAGATAGCAAACCTTTACTGTATTTTTGACCCCCCTTCACTTCTCAATGGGCTGTTTTCTTCCAGGTGCTGCCAGCGTTTAGAAGTTCTGTTGTGCTTCTGCACATCTCCGAATTCAGCAGAGCCCACCTCCTTTTTGTTGCTCAGCACCCATGTGTTGGCTCCAATGCTGTCAGCCTGGGGCGGCAGAGTTGGAGATTAGAAGGAGCAGTAAATAGGCAGAACTGATAAGGCGACCAGAAATACAGAACTGTAACTGTTGGTTCATTACCGACTGGTGCCCATTGGGAACGGTGGGGTGGAATACCTCATTCCCTGTCCACGTTCCCCACTTAATGCTACTCTAAATTCCACCCAATACACAAACCGAAAAAACAGCCCTCTCCCGAAACTTGCACTGCTCCGAATGTTGCAATGCATTTCTCCAGCCAGCTGCTGTGTAAAAAAAAAAAAAAAAAAATGCATATGCTTGAGGAAAGTTTGCATTGAGATATATATTTTAGTGAAAGCAGCTTGCAAAAAATCCAAAACATTTCAGTGTGGCTAAAGTGTATGTTTTAGAGAGGGGGGAGTTGCATTAGGAGAACTGCAGGCAAAAGGTGAATTTTCATGAGGGATTTTACTTTTTCAAAAAAATCTCAATCTGATGTGGAAATATGGAGGAACAAACTTTAAGACTCGAAAAAGAGAAACTGAGTGAAATCGAAATTGACAGATTCACCCATCCCTAAGACAGACTCCACGTACAGCTGGTGGTAGGTAAATAAATATTAACCCCTGGGTGCATTTTATGTTCTGACTTTCTGTCTTGCCATATACAAATTATCACTCTCAATCCTCACTTTCTAGCCATGATGAAACTAGAGTCAGGTAACGGGGCACCAGCTACAGGGAAGCAGAAGCTAGACTGTTTGCAAAATGGACAGTGGTCCCTTAACATAAGAGACAGCCATTAAAACAGAATCATAGAATCGGAGAGCTGGAAGGGACCATGAGGGCATCTAGTCCAACCCCCTGCAATGCAGGAATCTTTTGCCTGACGTGGGGCTTGAACCCACAACCCTGAGATTATGATTCTCCTGCTGTACCAACTGAGCTATCCCAAGTATTATTGACGGTTGTGTTTTGTTTCCCTGCCTATAGAATTATTGTTGTTGTTGTTGTTTAGTCGTTTAGACGTGTCCGACTCTTCGTGACCCCATGGACCAGAGCATGCAGTTTGGTTAGACTCATGCTGGTAGCTTCGAGAACACTGTCCAACCATCTCGTCCTCTGTCGTCCCCTTCTCCTTGTGCCCTCCATCTTTCCCAACATCAGGGTCTTTTCCAGGGAGTCTTCTCTTCTCATGAGGTGGCCAAAGTCTTGGAGCCTCAGCTTCAGGATCTGTCCTTCCAGTGAGCACTCAGGGCTGATTTCCTTCAGAATGAAATTAATATTATTATTATTATTATTATTATTATTATTATTATTATTATCATCACCATTTTATCCTCACCACAACCCTATGAGGTAGGTTAGGGCCGAGAGAGAGTGACAGGCCTAAAGTTATCCAATCGGCTTCATAGATGACTGGGGATTCGAACCCCAATTTCCCACTGCTTCAGCCACCCTACCATGGTTTCAAGATGGTCAGCAACAAGCAAATGCCAGCTTCTTCAGAGGCTGGTGAGGGCACCATGGCAGCTTCTGTCAGCCTCTGCACCTGCAGCCTAACCCAGCAGAGCACATTTGGCCAATAATAATGCCTGTTAGGGAGAAGGAGAAAACCCAGTTGGGTCCTATCTAGCCAGCAGATTCTGGTTGGCCAGCAGATACTTGCACTCCTGCGTCTAAACAGAAGCAGTCTATCTGATTTGAAATGCCAAAAGTGGTGCCCTTAAAGGACCACGACCTTTCTTAACTTGTCCCAGATGCTATCAGTTGTGCCTCGCAAGGAGGGGTCAGCACAAGGCTAACTCCTCTGGTATCATCTGTATGTAGATCTCTATCCCAGATGATCCTTTTATATTTGCCTGCCGCTGCTGGCGACTCCTTGCGAGGGGGCACAGAACCGAAAGCCCCCTGCCCCCCGAGTTACAGAACTGCCTTTTTACAATGTCACCTCTGGAGTCATGGCAGCGTTCAGGCCAGTCTCCCCAGAGCAGGAGGCCTCCGAACTTCATCCTGCGCTGAGACCTCTAGCGCTTTTCTTCCTCCACATCCTGGCAGAGTTCCTGCAAAGTACAAACACACACAGAGCTCCTATTGTTCGCAGCCCTTCACGAGCCCCACTCGTCCTAATATGGAATTCGGCAGGAAACTCATGATTTCCTGACATACAGCAAGCTGGGGAAAATAAAGGGCTTGCGTGAAAATGAAAACCGTCCATTAAACCCCTCCAGCTTCCCTTCTCCGCTTGGGAATGCGATGGCCAGTGGGGTGGGCTTAGCACAAATCCCAGATTTTGCAGGCCGGAGCAACGAAGAGAAGGAGGCACTCTGTTCCTCAGACGGCGTCTATTTTTAACCAAAGTCCTTCTGCATCCAAGATGAAGGTTTCCTGACTCGGGCTCCCAACACGCTCGTGCCCCTATTATTGTCTTATTTATTCTTCCCCCGCGTGGTTTTCTTCTCGGCTTGAGAAAGTTCGGGCTGGGACAAGCTTGGGGATTCGGCGTTATGATTTCGTGAAGGCCCACTACTTCGAAAAGAAAACAAAAGGGGGGGAAAGGACTACAGAAACTAACTCAGGAAAGAAGGCTTTTGGGGAGCAGGGACCTTGCTGCTTCCATGTATGCCTGAGATTCTGGGGGAAGTGGGCAGGTAGATAAAAACAAACAGCCAGGATGAGCAGTAAAGATGGAGAGCACACTGACGGCAGCGTGAAGAAGATGCTTAAGTGTGTGGTCGTCGGGGATGGAGCCGTGGGCAAGACCTGCCTGCTGATGAGCTACGCCAACGATGCTTTTCCGGAAGAATACGTTCCTACGGTGTTTGACCACTACGCGGGTAAGAGCACACTTGTTTCTCCTGCCCTGAGCAGAGACTTATATCACAGTGGGGGGTGGGGGTTCTGGGGGTACTCAAGGGCACTCAGTACCGGCACCTTTCTCCCTCCCCCCAATGTTAAAAATGTGGCCCGTACTTAATGGTGAGTAACGGCACTTGTATGATTTCCTAAAAAGAAAAGTACTGCTTCTACGTTACATGGGATGAGAAGGTAAAGTTGGGTGGCAGAATTCAGGACAGTACCGATTCAGATTCTGGGTGGCTTCAGATTTTTTTTTGGGGGGGGGGGTTCCTTCATTTTGTATCCTCCCTTCTGCAAAGATGTTCTGCGTACGAAGCAACAAAGGAGCAGATCACAGCTACTCTCCTTCTGTGCGCTCATTTCTGTACCTGCACAGAGATTGGGGTTTTTTTGAGGGTGGGGAGAGATAGAACTCCACACCTGAGATGGAACTGTTCGGAGTCTATCACCTCTGTTCATTGTCTCGTTCTGTTGGTTGGCTCAAATATTCTACTTTCCTTTTGTTCTAATGGCATGTTGTGGTTATTGCAAATGTGCTCATTCTCCAGTCCCATAATTCCCACCCCACACCCCATAATTCACCTCTGGAGTTTCCATCTCTTCCAAAAAATATAAATAAATGGGGATCTCTGTATTGGATGAGAACTCCCCAGCAGAGTCGCGGTGTCTAAATTGTGAGGTCACAGGGCCAAGCTGTGGAGGATGGTTGCCAGGGAGATAGAAGATCCTCCTCCGCCTAGCCTGGCGAGTGTTCTGATTGGGCTACAGGCCCACGCATTTGTTTACTGGATCAGGAGCAGAGTGACACACAAACACGCCAATCCCCTCCCAGTAAGACTGGTTACCCTTTTGTATGAACACCAAGCCATCATCTGAATTAGGATGCACACTAGATGTTTCTTCAAGACAGAAACCCCTGATGTGCTAGATTTCTACAAGCAGGGATTTATTTATTTATTTATTTATTTATTTATTTATTTATTGCTGAGGAGGAGAATTTAGCCACCTGAGTTTCCACTTGCAGTGAGACAGCCCAGGCACAGGTGTGTCATCTCACTGAGAACTAGGCCTGTGAAGGAATGGGGGATAAATGCAGTTCAGTTAGCATTTAAAGACAAAATTACCTAATTCACACAAAATTAACAATATGCAAACCATAGACACCGGCATTCTTCAAAATTTGCACTTCCCCAAAATTTGCAGTACAAGCTCTCTGGCCAAAAAATTGGGGGAAGCGTACATAAAAAATGCACAGTTTTGGGGGTTTGGGGGTTTTGATTTGAGGGAGGTGGAATTTTTAAAATAATTCAAATTTTTTGAAGATGAAATCTGTGGAGGGAGAAGTGTGAGAGCAGGGATGGGGAACCTGCGACCCTCCAGAGGTCACCAGACTACAACTCCCATCATCCGTGAGTGCTGGCAATCTTGGCTGGGAGAGATGGGAGAGGAAGTCCAACCAGCTCTGAGGGGCCACAGTTTCCCCCACCCATGGTGAGGGCCACTTTGGGGAAAGGGTGGAATAAAAATCTAAATAAATAAGTGCTGAGATCTGAAATGGCCTCCTCAATAGACAATCGGGCGTGTGAGTCCTGCTCACCCTTCTTTAAAAGGAATAAAATAATTTACAGGGGGAAATCAACATCGCACTATGGCAACCATCAAATCAGTACAGTCATACCTCAGGTTGCGAACGCGGCGGGTTGCGCATTTTCAGGTTACATACTGTGCCAAACCCGGAAGTACAGGAATGGGTTACTTCCGGATTTCAGCACTCGCACATGCGCAGAAACACTAAATTGCACTTTGCACATGCACAGAAGTGCAGGATCACGTCACATGCATGGGCAGACACAGCACTGTGGGTTGCAAACACTGCGGGTTGCGAACGTGCCTCCTGCACAGATCACGTTCACAACCCAAGGTATGACTGTACCAGTTTTTCATCTTGCTAGATGGAACAAGCCCCATGTGCTGTTTGGGGGGGGTTCCGGGCCAGTTTTGGGGGCTCAGGGACATGCAGTGGGTGAAGAGGGGGAGAAAGTCCCATTGCACTAGGAGGAGTTAGCAGGATCCCACCCTGGATTTGGAAAATTATATAGAGCCAGGGTGGAGCAGTGGTGAGAGTGTTGGACCAGGACTTCAAATCCTGACTCAGTCATGAAGCTCACCTCAGTCCCATCATTGCCTCCCAGTCTAGCCTACCTCACAGGGTTGTTGTTAGGATTAAATGAGGAGAGAGAGAACCACTCACACGCCACCTCGAGCTCCTTGGAGGAAAAGTGTAATAACAACAGCGACAATCCTCTATCTCCGCAAGCAGATATCACTTTCTTCCACAAGAGAGCAAATCGATTGAGTTTGAAATTCAGAGACCCCCAACCTACCCCATAGGTCAGAAACAGCTCTAGTCTGGGTGGGTGGTGATTGCTTTTTGTTGTTCCTGAATCAATTTCCATTTGTACACTTTAAGCATTTGAAGATCTAAAACGCACTTGTCAAACTCATCCTTTCCTTCTCCCTTGTGGTGAATGAGTCATACATCACAACCGTCAGATCTTGCCTCCAAACAGAATTTTAGGGGGCAGCAGGAGATCCTTCTTGGCCCAGTCTGAATAGGCTTGTATTATTATTATTATTATTATTATTATTATTATTAGCTCAGAGTTAAGCGTCTGGAGTGTTCCAGAGTTTCACATTTTGCAGGAGCTGATGCTTCTGATGTTCGGCTAACATGCAGAAGCAATACAGAGCTAGCACAGAGGAGTTACTAAGAGTGCTAGGCTCGGACCGGGGAGAGCTGAGTTCGAATCATGGTGGCCATTTATGTGTCATTTTGGTGACTGTTGCATTCAAATGGTGCAAGCCACCTTGAATCCTGAACTTGGCAGAAAGGCAGGATATAAATAGTACTAATATTAATACTAATACTAATACTAATACTAATATTAATACTAATACTAATAATACTTGCTGGTTTCCATAACCGTCATCATCTTGCTTGCTCTCTTCTGCCCAGTTTTTCGTTTGTCAATATCCTTCTAAAACTGTGCTGCCCAGGACTGGAAATGAATTGGACGGGAGGTGGCGGGGGGGGGGGGGAAGGCTTATTGCTGCAGTGCCTACTGACATAAGGCAACACTCTCCAATGCTCCATTTGTGCAAAGTTTGGGTCCCCTCCACTCGCTTCTCTCTGTCTATGAATGGGGAAACTTGTGTTCCATGTGACTGCCCTTCGTATCTATTTTGGCCCTAAGATTGCAGGGGACCATTAAACTGGATGGCAGTCATGATGGCGAGGGCAGAGTGGAAGGGGAAAAGTTGTGGGATAAAGAGGGGCAAGCCTTAATGCAATGCAGAGTTCAAGCCCTCTATATTACAGTGTACCTCGGGTTACACCTGGGATGCGGGTGGCGCTGTGGGTTAAACCACAGAGTCTAGGACTTGCCAATCAGAAGGTTGGCGGTTCGAATCCCCGTGATGGGGTGAGCTCCCGTTGCTCGGTCCCTGCTCCTGCCAACATAGCAATCCGAAAGCACGTCAAAGTGCAAGTAGATAAATAGGAACCGCTCTGGCGGGAAGGTAAATGGCGTTCCCGCACGTTGCTCTGGTTCGCCAGAAGCGGCTTAGGCATGCTGGCCACATGACCCGGAAGCTGTACGCCGGCTCCCTCAGCCAGTAAAGCGAGATGAGCGCCGCAACCCCAGAGTCGGCCACAACTGGACCTAATGGTCAGGGGTCCCTTTACCTTTACTTTACCTCGGGTTACATATGCTTCAGGTTATAGACTCCGCTAACCCAGAAATATTACCTCGGGTTAAGAACTTTGCTTCAGGATGAGAACAGAAATCGTGCTCCTGCGGCACAGCGGCAGCAGGAGGCCCCATGAGCTAAAGTGGTGCTTCAGGTTAAGAACAGTTTCAGGTTAAGAACAGACCTCCGGAACGAATTAAGAACTTAACCCGAGGTACCACTGGGGGTGGAGAAACCTCTCGTTTGCCAGCCAGATCTGGGTAAATAACCTAGATGTCATTATCCTATTAGCACGGACTGAAAATGCTAAACATACGTGGTTTGTTTCCATAGTACTTGCTTACATAGACATTCCCTTAATCTCTCTTGTTTGAAATGCTGTATTTGAATTATGGGTGTTTACATTTTAACATTTCAACGGGAACAATTTTATTGAGTGTTTTCATTATGGCTGTTTATACCTTAATCTTCATGTAACAGGGTTTTATATTTTGTAAACCACTTAGAGTCTGTTTTGGCATTGAGTGGAAGATTAATTAATTCATTACTTAATTAAGAATTAATTAATTAAGAGGGAGAGAGCTTTGTGGTTGCAAAAGCAGAAAGCCGTGACTTTGGAGGTTGAAGGATGGATGGCGGCTAACAGATTGAGGTTGAATCCTGACAAGACAGAAGTACTGTTTTGGGGGGACAGAAGGCGGGCAGATGTGGAGGATTCTGTGGTCCTGAATGGGGTAACTGTGCCCCTGAAGGACCAGGTGCGCAGCCTGGGAGTCATTTTGGACTCACAGCTGTCCATGGAGGCACAGGTCAAATCTGTGTCCAGGGCAGCTGTTTACAAGCTCCATCTGGTACGTAGGCTGAGACCCTATCTGCCTGCGGACTGTCTCGCCAGAGTGGTGCATGCTCTGGTTATCTCCCGCTTGGACTACTGCAATACACTCTACGTGGGGCTACCTTTGAAGGTGACTCGGAAACTACAACTAATCCAGAATGCGGCAGCTAGACTGGTGCCTGGGGGCGGCTACCAAGACCATATAACACCGGTCTTGAAAGACCTACATTGGCTCCCAGTACGTTTCCGAGCACAATTCAAAGTGTTGGTGCTGACCTTTAAAGCCCTAAACGGCCTTGGTCCAGTATACCTGAAGGAGCGTCTCCACCCCCATCATTCTGCCCGAACGCTGAGGTCCAGCGCCGAGGGCCTTCTGGCGGTTCCCTCATTGCGAGAAGTAAAGCTACAGGGAACCAGGCAGAGGGCCTTCTCAGTAGTGGCACCCGCCCTGTGGAACGCCCTTCCAGCAGATGTCAAAGCGATAAACAACTACCTGACATTCAGAAGACATCTTAAGGCAGCCCTGTTCAGGGAAGTTTTTAACGTGTGATATTTTACTGTATTTTTTGTTTCTATGGAAGCCGCCCAGAGTGGCTGGGGAGGCCCAGCCAGATGGGCGGGGTATAAATAATAAATTATTATTATTATTATTATTATTATTATTATTATTTCGTACGAAGCGACTTGAAGCTGTTTTTCCCCCACATGTATAGGGCAGGGAGGAACAGCTGCAATATTGTGCCTGTATAAATCGCATAGAAATCAATAAAGGCATTCTCACATGGCTATTTCAGAGCCATGAAAAGTCTTGGCTGTTTTGGTTCCCAGCTGTGAGCCGGTGCTGAGCATCTGCCAGCATGAGTCAGCGTTTGGCATGCAGCTGCAAAGTCCGGGCCAATTTGCATAGCATTCTGACATGTAGACTTTACACACTGTAGACTATGGGAATAAGTGCTCCTCCCGTGTCATGTGTAAAATGCGGCGCGGAACATGCGGAGGGCCTTTTTATCCATGTGCTAGATTAACCACCCATTGTGCACCCTGCATTACAGTGGACGTTCTGCGTGTCAGGATACTGTGCAAATCTGCCTTTTGCTTTACAAGCACTGTATATAGTTCCACTTGCCCTCACATGAAAAAGGACATTGGAGAACCTTGGTCAGACCACACCAGGAATACCGTGTCCAGTTATGGGTGCCCCAATTTAAGAAGGATGTTGACAAGCTGGAAGGTGTGCAGAGGAGGGCGACTAAGATGATCAAGGGTCAGGAAACCAAGCCTGATGAGAAATGATGTACAGGTGGTACATGACACCAGTCAAGCTTGCAAAAATTTATCATTTGCCCGATAATAAATGTTGGAAATGTAAAGAAACTGAAGGTACATTCTTTCACCTTTGGTGGACGTGCCCAAGGATTAAGGCTTTCTGGGAGATGATCTATAATGAAATGAAAAAGGTATTTCAATATACTTTCCTGAAGAAACCAGAGGCCTTTCTCCTGGGCATGGTCGGCCAATTGGTGCCAAAGAAGGATAGAACGTTCTTTATGTACGCTACAGCAGCAGCAAGAATACTCATCACAAAGCATTGGAAGACACAAGATCTACCCACCTTGGAAGAATGGCAGATGCAAGTAATGGACTACATGGAAATGGCGGAAATGACTGGCAGAATCCGAGACCAGGGAGAAGAGTTGGTGGAAGAAGATTGGAAGAAATTTAAATTTTACTTACAGAAACATTGTAAAATTTTTGAATGTTGATGACGTTGAAATGAAATGAAGTGGTTCTAGTAATAAGGTAAAATAAGAATATGTAAGAATGGATTGATATTAGATGAAAATTTGAAGCTATAATATGTGAGGAAAATAATTAAGGATAAATCAAGAGGGTATGAATTTGCTGAACCAATTTTTAAATGGAATACAAAAAAGGGAGATGTGAGGAAGTCAGGAAAACAAGTTAATGAATGGTGAGAAATTAAAAAGAGGGATTTTTCTTTTTTCTTTTTTCTTTTTCTTTTTATGTTAAATTTAAATTTTGTATTTTTGTATTTTTGTGTTTTTTGTTTATTGTCTTGTAACTCTTTTCTTGTTAAAAAATTAATAAAATATCATTAAAAAAAAAAGGAAACCAAGCCTGATGAGGAACGGTTGAAGGAGCTGGGCATGTTTAGCCTGGAAAAGAGGAGACTGAGAGGAGATGGGATAGCCCTCTTCAAATATCTTAAGGGCTTTCACATGGAAGAAGGTGCAAGCTTGGTTTCTCCTGCTCTGGAAGGTAGAACTTGAATCCATGGCTTCAAGTTACACGAAAGGAGATTCTGACTAAACATCAGGAAGAGCTTTCAGGCAGAAAGAGCTGTTTGACAGTGGAACAAACTCCGTCAGGAAGTGACAGACTCTCCATCCTTGGAGGTTTTCAAGCAGATGTTGTATGGCCATCTGTTGTGGATGCTTCAGCTGAGATTCCTGCATTGCAGGGGGTTGGACTAGATGACCCTCAGGTTCCCTCTACAATTCTCCCTTTCTCCCTAATAGTACAACAATGGTGTGGTCATGCACTGAAGCTGAGTGTTGGAAGATTCAGGACAGACAACAGGAAGTAGCTTTGGCCTGATCCCCTTCATCCATTGATCTCAGCGCAGTTCACAACATAAAAATACAAGATAAACCCCCCCACACAAAATACCACAATAAAAACAGCAATAAACCAATAACCCCGCCTCCTCTCCAACCCCTTCCACAACTCATTTAAAACCTATCAGGTATTAATCAGACAAACAGCTGGTTGAAGAGGAATATTTTTTTTTTGCCTTGTGCCTAAAGGTGTATAATGAAGGCACCAGGCAAGATTCTTTGGAGAGAGCATTCCACAAGCAGGAGGCCACCACAGAAAAGGCCCGTTCTCATGTTGCCACCCTCGGGACCTCTTGTGGAGGAGGCACACAAAACAGGGCATCAGATGGTGATTTCAGGGTCTGGGTCAGTTCATATGGGGTGGGGAGGCATCCTTGAGGGATTGTGTGGTCCTGAGCAGTTTAAGGCTTTACAGGTCAAAACCAGCACTTTGCATGGAAACTAATTGGCAGCCAGTGGATTCAGTCCAGAATCAGTGCAATAGGCTCAAACCATGTTGCCTATGCAACATATCTAATGTACATCCCATCAAACAAAAAACGGTAGAAAATGTGTTTGAGAAGACTAAACAATGGGATTCCTAATAATAACCCAAGAGTCACTCAGTGCAACTTTGGTTTGAAGGAAATCCAGGGTGTTCGAGAAACTGATCAGAGTCTTGGGGTGCCAACAAAGCCTTTCATTATGCCAAACATTGTCAGGGAAGGTGAATAAAAACACTTCCTGCCATTTCCCTGGACAATGAAGTCTTGAAACTTCAAAAAAGAAAGACATAATATGTTTAGGATTGTGGGAATGTTCAGGGTAGCAGGAGATGATATATTGTTTATTAATATCCTTCCTAACTTGCGCCAGCAAGTTCCTTTATGTAGCAGAGTTGTTGTTGTTTAGTCGTTTAGTCGTGTCCGACTCTTCGTGACCCCATGGACCAGAGCACGCCAGGCACTCCTGTCTTCCACTGCCTCCCGCAGTTTGGTCAAACTCATGCTGGTAGCTTCGAGAACACTGTATATTAAGGGTGAGCCCTTAATATACACACCTGGTGTCAAAAGCCAGGGCGAAAAATGAGCAGAATTGGTAATTTGTGCAGAACTGTGATTTGTGCGGCAGACTGCTTGAAACACGCCTGCCAGGACATAGCAAATATGGAGGAGGGGGCGTTGCTCGATGATTTAATTTCAGGAAACTTCCAAAATCCTGGTATTTAAAAAAAGAAGAAGGGGAGGTCATGTTTTCTATTAAAATCCCTGGTGAAGCCCCGAATGGAGCTCTCAGAATGTTGGCTTTATTTTCCCCGTTTTGCTTGGACAGCAGCAGCTGTATTGCCAAGCAGGGGGAATTTGTGGATATTAATAAAGCCTCAGAAAATGTTTGTCCTTTGGGGAATGTGACAAAAATAACACAATGAAAATGGTCCATTGATACTGAAGTTGCCCTCGCTATTTACGTCCATGTATATATATAAATGTGTGCATGTCTTTTGCAAGATCTCCCGGGGGCAGGAAATGGTGGGGGGGCTTATAAAACTGCCTCTAGTTTTCTAAAAAGTCATGGCAAGTCTATTTTTTAAAAAAAAATGTAAATAAATATATTTGACGGGTAAATGATACTCTACCCAAAAAAATACAGAACTAGTCATCTGCTACCTATAACTACATACTTGAATACCTGGGAGGGCTGGTTGAATTTCTGTAGTTTGGATTTGCTAGTAGTTGTTATGGACTCCATATGTTAGTTCCTTTCATTTGTATAGCTGCTTTAAAAGGATATTTTTTAAAATGTGTTTTTTTTAAAGGGGGGAAACTGCCTCCCTCTACAAATCAGGCAGGTACATAGCTCTTTTCATCTTTAAGTAGAGATCTTTATCCCACTCTGGATTGGATTTGAAATTGTTTTTACGTAGCGAAGTGTTTTTAATTGGTTTTACATTTTAAAAGTGTTTTTAATGGTTATAACTGTTTTTTATTATTATCTATTAAATTCAGCAATTGCTTTCATTAGCGATGTTTTCATTGTGAAATCCCTTTGAGGTATTTTATGGGAAGTGATTCACAAATGGAATAAAACAAAAGCACACTTTGTCTGTGGTTGGTGTGTTTTTTAATGCATCTTTTGTACCGCTCAGAGATTTATTTGAAATATGGAACGATATATTTCTCCTTTAATGCTGGGCCACCATCAGCCTTCTAAATCCACCCATGGGGGGGGGAATGTTGCCAAATGTCAGGAAAAACCCAGATATATGGGGAAAATGCTTAACAACTTAACTTTTTGAAATATGGCAACGCTAGCTAACTCTGCCCAGGAGTTTCCATGTTTGGTTTTTTTTTAAAAAAAGGTAATCTGTCCTTCTAGTGAGCACTCAGGGCTGATTTCCTTAAGAAGGGATCGGTTTGATCTTCTTGCAGTCCGTGGGACACTCAAGAGTCTCCTCCAACACCAGAATTCATCTTCATTTCATAATCCATATTTTGTATCTGTCCATATTATCCTTAGTACCGTATTTTTCGCCCTATAGGACGCACATTTTCCCCTCCAAAAATGAAGGGGAAATGTGTGTGCGCCCAAGGGGTGAATGCAGGCTTTCGCTGAAGCCTGGAGAGCGAGAGGCATCAGTGCGCACCGACCCCTCTCGCTCTCCAGGCTTCAGGAAGCTCTGCGCAACCCTCAGGAGACCAGCTCTGAGGGTTGCGCAGAGCTGCCTGCAGTCCTGGGCTCAGCGCAGCTCTGCGCGGCCATCGGGAGCGGGGTGCGAAGTCCCGCCCGGCTCCCGGTGGCTGCGCAGAGCTGCCTGCAGTCCCGGGCTCAGCGCAGCTCTGCGCGGCCATCGGGAGTGGGGTGCAAAGTCCCGCCCGGCTCCCAGTGGCTGCGCAGAGCTGCCTGCAGTCCCGGGCTCAGCACACTTCTCCCCATCGCCAGCCCCACAAGCTCGGGGGACAGCGGGGAGGCGGAGCGCGCCTTCCCGCTGTTCCCCGACCTGGTTCTTCCAGCCCCGCACCTGGGGGGGAAATAAAATGTTTTTTCTTTATTTCCCCCCCCCCCCCAAAAAAACTAGGTGCATCCTATGGGCTAGTGCGTCCTATGGGACACAAAATACGGTAATTGTTACATTACAAGTGTTATTAAAATCCTGCTAATGTTCTCATCTGCTTACAGTGGTCTCCTAAATAAGCCATAACTCCCCCCCCCCCAATTCTTTCCTGAAGTTTTTGTCTTCTTGGTTCCTGAGCTTTCCAGTCAGTTTTGCAATTTCAACGTAGTCCATCAGCTTGTCTTCTTTCCATCTCTGGGCTGATTCATGCCTCCTTGCTGGTACAGGCCCCCACAACCTCCCCCCAAGTAAGATTCCAGCCCCCTCACCCCCAGGGGCACACTGATTTGTGTCCTGCCAGGCCCTACATCTATGCTCACACTAGAAATTGTAAATTTACAAGGTGTTTCTTGGTCCCACTTTTTTCTGCTCAAGTTTCCCCTGCAACCTGGGGCAATTATTTCAAGGCCAAAGCCTACTCAATTAAGGCAGGTTGTTCACACTTGAGGGTACAGCACTCTCTCACTGATGCATCCCAGATGGAGTTTTCATGTGAGCTCAGCTCACACTGGGCCCTCTTAAACGGCCGTCATTCACACATTCAGCTGTGACTCATTGAGTGATAAGTCATGAGGTGATAAGATATCAAGTGATATATCTGCATGAGTGATTCGGTGCTTCGTCAGCCCCAGTTGGGTTTGTCATGGGTAGAGAAGCAGACTTCAGATGACTGTGCTCAAGCCAGCAATGACTTCTGAAGCTTTTAACCTTGTTGAAAGTCTTCCCCACCACTTCTCACCAGGGTCGGATTTAGGTTTGATGAGGCCCTAAGCTACTGAAGGTAATAGGGCCCTTTATATGTCCAGCTGTCCTTTGTCAACAACAAAAAGTTGCTGTTTTTGTGTTGAATATATGCTATATGGTAATTTATGGACCTAACAAGTATCTAAAGCCGTTTGCACATAACAAAATATGTATTTTATCAAAGTAATTGCTGAACTGAAATACAATTAAGAAGAAATATATTAATAGTGAAATACAGTTAAGAAGAAGTACTGTATTTTTTTGTTCTATAACTGGGAGGGCTTCTGTAAATCCGGGACTGTCCCTGGAAAATAGGAACACTTGGAGGGTCTGGCAATGCGATTGCATCCCACCCACTTCTAAAAGGACACAGGTAGTTAAAGGCCAAAGCTGTGCAGGTTCCATTATATACATTGGAAAGTTGTGGAAAACACAGTTTAAGCCACCTGGAAAAAAAGATACTGGAGCACTCAAAACTATTATTATTATTATTATTATTATTATTATTATTATTATTATTAATCCTCTTCATCCTGGAGAAGAGTGACTAGTGGGGTGCCACAGGGTTCTGTCTTGGGCCCGGTCTTATTCAACATCTTTATCAATGACTTGGATGATGGACTCAAGGGCATCCTGATCAAATTTGCAGATGACACCAAACTGGGAGGGGTGGCTAACACCCCAGAGGACAGGATCACACTTCAAAACGACCTTGACAGATTAGAGAACTGGGCCAAAACAAACAAGATGAATTTTAACAGGGAGAAATGTAAAGTATTGCACATGGGCAAAAAAAATGAGAGGCACAAATACAAGATGGGGGACACCTGGCTTGAGAGCAGTACATGTGAAAAGGATCTAGGAGTCTTGGTTGACCACAAACTTGACATGAGCCAACAGTGTGACGCGGCAGCTAAAAAAGCCAATGCAATTCTGGGCTGCATCAATAGGAGTATAGCATCTAGATCAAGGGAAGTAATAGTGCCACTGTATTCTGCTCTGGTCAGACCTCACCTGGTGTACTGTGTCCAGTTCTGGGCACCACAGTTCAAGAAGGACACTGACAAACTGGAACATGTCCAGAGGAGGGCAACCAAAATGGTCAAAGGCCTGGAAACGATGCCTTATGAGGAACGGCTAAGGGAGCTGGGCATGTTTAGCCTGGAGAAGAGGAGGTTAAGGGGTGATATGATAGCCATGTTCAAATATATAAAAGGATGTCACCTAGAGGAGGGAGAAAGGTTGTTTTCTGCTGCTCCAGAGAAGCGGACACGGAGCAATGATTCCAAACTACAAGAAAGAAGATTCCACCTAAACATTAGGAAGAACTTCCTGACAGTAAGAGCTGTTCGACAGTGGAATTTGCTGCCAAGGAGTGTGGTGGAGTCTCCTTCTTTGGAAGTCTTTAAGCAGAGGCTTGACAACCATATGTCAGGAGTGCTCTGATGGTGTTTCCTGCTTGGCAGGGGGTTGGACTCGATGGCCCTTGCGGTCTCTTCCAACTCTAGGATTCTATGATTCTAAGCCGGAGGTAAACAGCAACACGCTGGGTGTTCCAGTGTCATTTACTTACATGTTGTGCCTTGAAGAGACTTGTTGCCACCTCTAATCGAGCGTCAGTGTTCATTAAAGCAATTGAAAGCCATTTGCTTTCCCAGGTGACGCAGGAAAGTGGTATTTACCGTCACTCTACCCAGAGAATTGCGGAGTCTTTTGAGCGAGATCCATTGGGAACTCCTTCTGCGTAATCATTGTTTAAAAGGAACGGGTACTGCCCCTGCCCAACTCAGTTTCACTGTGTTTGTGAACGGCCTGTGGCTTCAGGCACAACAGTCAAATGTGGCCCCCAAGTGCTCTCTATCTGGCCCTTGGAACACTCCCCAGGCTGCCTCCCCCTCTCCACACACCACACTCCTCATTGGCCTTGCACCCTGAGTGTTTTTGCCTGCCTCGAATGTGCCCTGGAACTCTTGTTTGGACAAGAAGATTTGATTTTTATTTATCTATTAAATCCATATACAGTCGTACCTCGGAAGTTAAACGGAATCCATTCCGGAAGTCCGTTTGACTTCCGAAACGTTCAGAAACCAAAGTGCGGCTTTTGATTGGCTGCAGGAAGCCGCAAAAGCCCCACTGGACGTTCAGCTTCCAAAAGAACGTTCAAAAACTGGAACACTCACTTCCGGTTTTCAATCGTTCAAGAGCCGGAACATTTGACTCCCAAGGCATTCGTGAGCCGAGGTACGACTGTACAGTCATACCTCATGTTACGTTTGCTTCAGGATATGTTTTTTCAGGTTGCGTTCTGCGGCGACCCGGAAGTACCGGAAAGGGTTACTTCTGGGTTTTGCCACTCGCGCATGCACAGACGTGCAAAACAATTTCACGTGCATGCACAGAAGTGGCGAATCGTGACCCGCGCATGCGCAGATGCACCGCTGCAGGTTGCGTTCTATTCATGTTGCAAATGGGCCTCTGGAACGGATCCCATTCGCAACCAGAGGTACCACTGTACAAGATATTTAACTTTAATTATCTATTTTTAATTATCTATTAAATCCATATACCACCCTTCATCTGAAGATCACAGGGCAGTTTACAACATAAAAACCATGTGAGGGTAGCCAATGGGTCTGTTTCTGTATGTGCTATAGAGGGAAATGAGGGGCTGTTGCAGGTTGTTAACCTGAGAAGGCAGCCCATCTAGGAAGTAGGAAAACCCTGGTCCTAAACTGCATCAGCAGAATATCTTCAGGAGAAGAAAGGCTATGGAGAAAGTCCTAGGAGTCCCTAAGGTGGTTGGATGGGGCTTTGCTTTGCTTTGCTTGCCTCCTTCCAGCAATTCCTGTAGCCAAGCTGATGCTAGATGTATTGCTCTGATTTCCTTTGGGCTACATCTGTGAGACCAAGAGGAGGGTCTTATTGCGGTTATTAATAGTGTGCATTTGGTATCGATAGGATGAATAAAAACTAGCTCCACCCCCAGACATTCACATTTTCCACCGCTGGCTCCACTCCAGACACAAGGGGAAAGAGATGCACTTGCAGTCATACAACTGATGTCTCTAGAAGCACACGAGAGGGACGGCCATTTCCCCTTCTCATTTTGAAATGCCTTCCTCATTTACGTCCGGGTTTCCCCGGACACGCTCGGAAATAGGGCAGGATAATGGCACCCGGGCAGATTTTCAGCAAATCGGCAAAATGTCTGGGGAAACCCAGACGTATGGCAAGGGGGGTTTAATATTTTAAAAATAATAATATTAAAATTAATTAAAATTAAAATTAATTAACATTAATATTTAAATTAATAACATTAATATTTAAATTAATAAAAATAATTAAAATTAAAATTAATTAACATTACTATTTAAATTAATTAACATTAAAATTAATTAATATTGATAAATCATTTAAAATTGACCTGAAGGAAAAAAGCTCAACAACTTTGTCCAGATTTTCACTTTGGGGAATATGTGGCAACACTCATTTAGACAATGTATTGCCATGTTTGCAATACAGAGGTGGGGATGCTGCCCAGAAATGATTTCATTTTCGTCCAGTCAGGCTGACTTCTGAGGTAAGTCTGACTCACGTGCCGAACGCCTCTTGCCAACCATAAGCAGCTCAGGAAACAAAGATATGAGGCAGAGTGATGAGCTCAATGCTAGCGACAGGAACGCCCGGCTTGTTGAAAAAGTTGGAGGGGTTCAGGGAGAGGAAAGGGAGAAACAGAGGCACCTATGAATGTTTGTAACATGATGTCTTAGAGATGCTGAGCTAAGGTTGTGCTCATGGGTACAAAAATGTATGACGGAGCCTCGGCCTACAAATCTTTATTTACTTATTTATTATTATTATTACTACTACTACTATTTATCAAATTTGTATACCACCTTTCATCCGTAGACCTCAGGGCAGTTCACAGCACAAAACACAAGATAAATATACAAAAGACGTAATAAAAACAAGAATAAGAAAACCCCACAAGCCAATAAACCCCCCCATCTCACATGCAGCAGAGTGAGGACCGAATGAAATGGTAGAATTTTTTGAGGCAGTAGAAAGGACTATGGGATGTGATGGGAGGTGAGGTCCCATCACCTCCTGGCAAATAGAAGGGGAAGAAATGGAGGCAGTGAGAGATTTTACTTTCTTGGGTCCCATGATCACTGCAGTTAGTGACAGCAGTCACGAAATTAAAAGACACCTGCTTCTTGGGAGAAAAGCAATGACAAACCTAGACAGCATCTAAAAAAGCAGAGACATCACCTTGCCAACAAAGGTCCGTATGGTTTTCCCAGTACTGATGTATGGAAGTGAGAGCTGGACTTCCAGCTGATCACCGAAGAATTGATGCTTTTGAATTCTGGTGCTGGAGGAGACTCTTGAGAGTCCCATGGACTGCAAAAAGATCAAACCTCTCCATTCTGAAGGTAATCAGCCCTGAGTGCTCACTGCAAGGACAGATCCTGAAGCTAAGGCTCCAATACTTTGGCCACCTCATGAGAAGAGAAAAAACCCTGATGTTGGGAAAGATGGAGGGCACAAGGAAAAGGGGACGACAGAGGAAGAAATGGTTGGCCAGTGTTCTCAAAGCCACCAGGATGAGTTTGACCAAACTGCTGGAGGCAGTGGAAGACAGGAGTGCCTGGCGTGCTCTGGTCCATGGGGTCACAAAGAGATGGACATGACTAAATGGCTAAACAACAACAACAAAGAATGGACTACGGCCATATTCACACCACACAGTTGAAACGTGATGACAGCACTTCAGCCAGTCATGGCTTCTGCCTCCCAAAGAATTATGGGAGCTGTAGGGTGGCACTGTGGGTTAAACCACAGAGCCTAGGACTTGCCAATCAGAAGGTTGGCGGTTCGAATCCCCGCGACGGGGTGAGCTCCCATTGCTCAGTCCCTGCTCCTGCCAACCTAGCAGTTCAAAAGCACGTCAAAGTGCAAGTAGATAAATAGGTACCGCTCTGGCGGGAAGGTAAACGGCGTTTCCGTGTGCTGCTCTGGTTCCCCAGAAGCGGCTTAGTCATGCTGGCCACATGACCCGGAAGCTGTATGCCGGCTCCCTTGGCCAGTAAAGCGAGATGAGCGCCGCAACCCCAGAGTCGTCCACGACTGGACCTAATGGTCAGGGGTCCCTTTACCTTTACTTTAAGGAAAAGTAGGACATTCCAGGATCAAATGAGAAACCTGGATGGTTTCGGTAAATCCAGGATGCTTTGAGGGTCTACAGAACATAGCCATGCTGCTTGCACATTTCCCAGGGGCATCAAGTTGGCCACTGTGGACTAGATGGGCCATTGACCACCAGAGCTCTTCTTATGCATCTTTAGCACGGAGACGATTAGTCCCCCGCCATTTGACCCTGAGAATGGAAGGCAGAAGCTCTGAGGAATTCTAGAAAACAACCCCCGGCTTCTGCTCCATTGTTTTCCATTGCTCAGGCCTTTATCAGAGTTGATTAAGCCCCGATTTGCCACGCCTCATTAAGGCTCTCAGCGGGTGTTTCCTTCATAACCTGCTGAGCACACACTTGAGGTCACTGCCAGAGCCAAACTGTCGCCATGACTCACTAGGCCTGCAGAGGAGGTTTGTGTTGTGATAATTAGAGAGCCTCAGCGAGGTTTTAACATGGTTCTGGGAAAGTCAGGGAAGGAAGAAAAGAAGAGGAGGATACTATTAGAAAGCAGGAGCTTAGCTATTAAAACTGCCTATACAGGGAGAGCTAGTCTGGGTGGCAAAAGGGCAGGAGGGAATTAAGCCAGTGGTCAATTTCTTAAAAGACACGTGTCCAGGAAGGCTTGACACTGTGGTCAGAAAATGGACTGGCTGACAGTGAAGATGATGATGATGATGATGACGACGACAATAACAATTATTATTATTACCCTGCACATCTGGCCAGGCCTCCCCAGCCACTCTGGGCGGTTTCCAACAGAATATTAGGTAAAGGTAAAGGGACCCCTGACCAATAGGTCCAGACGTGACCGACTCTAGGGTTACGGCACTCATCTCGCTTTATTGGCCAAGGGAGCCGGCGTACAGCTTCCGGGTCATGTGGCCAGCATGACTAAGCCGCTTCTGGCGAACCAGAGCAGCACACGGAAATGCCGTTTACCTTCCCGCCAGAGCGGTACCTATTTATCTACTTGCACTTTGACATGCTTTCGAACTGCTAGGTTAGCAGGAGCAGGGACCGAGAAATGGGAGCTCACCCCGTCGCGGGGATTTGAACCGTCGACCTTATGATTGGCAAGTCCTAGGCTCTGTGGTTTAACCGACAGCACCACCCGTGTCCCTTAACAGAATATTAAAAACACAATGAAACATCAAACATTAAAAGCTTCCCTAAACAGGGCTGCCTTCAGATGTCTTCTAAAAGTCTGGTAGTTGTTTTTCTCTTTGACATCTGGTGGGACGGCATTCCACAGGGCGGGTGCCACTACCGAGAAGGCCCTCTGCCTGGTTCCCTGTAACCTCACTTCTCGCAGTGAGGGAACCGCCAGAAGGCCCTCAGCGCTGGACCTCGGTGTCTGGGCTGAATGATGGGGGTGGAGACGTTTCAGTCCCCAGTTGGCAACCAAGGTGCCCTATTGAAAGGAACTGGAACAGCCAGAAAGTCTTCAGAAGCAGGTTCAGAAATCTACCTCAGAGGTTACCAGAGCAGGGATTGAAATGATCCCTGCAATAAACGGTTAGCAATAAACATCTTCCCTCCTGGTAACCAAAAGGTCTGATGCTTGGGCGTGACATTCAGGCCTCAGGTTCCCCACCTGGGCGTTTGATCTTCCAAATTAGACCATTATTATCCCCATATTGCAGGTGGTAAACTGAGGCCAAGGCAGTTCACATAATGGCAGAGGTGAAGACTGAGGACTCAGCTACGTTAGTAAGAGAACAACATTCTGAATGCGTTATAAACATGCAACACTAGATGGTGCCAGAGAGAGAGAAAAAATCTATGCGATTTTTAAATAGTGGTTTTTTAAATAACAATTTAATTTCTGACTTAATTGTAGCATTCCACACACACACACACACACACACACATGTGTGTGTGTAGATCCACGCTGAATTGGGGACAGCTCAAACTCTTGCATAAAAATGCTGTGAAAGCTCATTATGCCACTTGGAGTGTGGAGTAGAAACAACCTTTCTTCAAAAGTTCAGGAAGCAGAATGGCTTTATCAATCAATCAATCAATCAATCAATCTTTATTACGGTCCAGAGACCCAACAAATCGTTACAAAGCAATGCACAATTCAGAAAGCCTACCTCCAGGTTAAACAAGCATTTTGTTCAGACTTAAAGATAGGGATCATTGGTTCTTGCAACCACTGATAAAAACTTTGCCACTGCTAATATTCTAGCGTTTGTCCGGTCTTCCAGTAGGAACCCGACATAGTGAGCCTCTGATTTTCCCGGGGAAGGTACTAGCAAGGGAAATAGAATGGCTTTATCTGTTTTCAGCTGGAGACCCACATGGTTGCATAACTTGGAACCCTGGAAGCAGAGGTCCCAGGCGTGTTGAGTTCAGAACCATCAGAGACTGAACATCTTTATAGAACCTGACAGCCAAGGAGAAATCTATTAGCAGGAGCATCAGCAGCTTGTACGCAGAGGACAATTTCGCTTGTGCAGAGAAATTATCTGTCTTAGGTTGGGAATATGGTCCATTTTAACACAGTGTCAGACCGCATCACAATCTCAGATGTATTTATAGCCACCCGGTCCGAGCGGGATAAGGCAGAGTTGGCGTTTGCTCTTGGGGGAAGGGGGGGGGATGCTGCCAGAGAATTGAGCATATGCTCGTTTATTGAAGCAGATGCAAATTTAAAATCTCCCCATTGTCCGAGGCCACTTGGGCTCATCTGTGCCCAGCAACGTGTCATTTGAAAGACTTTGGCATAAAATATCTCCCAGCATTCTTTCATTTGCCCTCGCCCACAATAGCCCGCCCTCCAAAAAAACTAACTGTATAGTTCAAGGGTTGCTGGATTATCTGTGGCGTTGTGAGCTGTGACATCATAGGAGCTGGTCCAATAGCAACGAAAGGGCCTCCTGGCTCTTGACCTTAAGATGTGTCTTGCAGGACCAGACAAAATGTCAACCGAGTCCAGCATTTTGTTGCCAGCAGTGGCCAGGCTCAAGCCCCACTTTGTGTGGAGGGGGGAGTTGCTTTGGTTGAGAAATCATGGATTACAACAACCCTCCAAAGTAGTCCAGTGTTGCTATCCTAACAGGGGGAAGGAGCAGGGAAAAATCAGCATGTGGCAATCCTGTATAATAATAATAATAATAATAATAATAATAATAATAATAATAATAATAATTTATTTGTACCCCGCCCATCTGGCTGGGTTTCCCCAGCCACTCTGGGCGGCTTCCATAAAAACCAGAAATACACTAAAATATCACAGATTAAAAACTTCCCTGAACAGATGTCTTCTGAATGTCAGGTAGTTATTTATCGCTTTGACATCTGATGGGAGGGCGTTCCACAGGGTGGGTACCACTATCGAGAAGACCCTCTGTCTGGTTCCCTGTAGCTTTGCTTCTCGCAATGAGGGAACCGCCAGAAGGCCCTCGGCGCTGGACCTCAGTGTCCGGGCAGAACGATGGGGGTGGAGACGCTCCTTCAGGTATACTGGGCCGAGGCCGTTTAGGGCTTTAAAGGTCAACACCAGCACTTTGAATTGTGCTCGGAAACGTACTGGGAGCCAATGTAGGTCTTTCAAGACCGGTGTTATGTGGTCTCGGCGGCTGCCCCCAGTCACCAGTCTAGCTGCCGCATTCTGGATTAGTTGTAGTTTCCGAGTCACCTTCAAAGGTAGCCCCACGTAGAGCGCATTGCAGTAGTCCAAGCGGGAGATAACTAGAGCATGCACCACTCTGGCGAGACAGTCCGCGGGCAGGTAGGGTCTACCATGTTGTTATCCCATGTTGGAGTTGGTTTCTGTTTACGCCACTGTGAAGTGCTTGGAGTCACAAGACTCTGTTTGCATTCCAGACATTCCAGACTGTTGGAAGTCTCACGGAAGACGGGAGATGGATGTGGCGTTACTGGTTTCTTGTTCCTTTGTGTTCGGTTGCCTCTCTGCTCTCACAGAGAGAGGATGTTTCTTTTCTGTCTGCGTAGTTAGAAACAAAACTCTTTGCAATGTAACTCATATTTCTCGTTCTTCCCTGCTTCCTTACTGGATACTCTGCATAATGGGGGAACGTGCCTAGAGCCTTATGAAAGGCTCAGGTTGTTAATCACGTCGGAAGACTCGACCGGAGGAGGAGCTCGGTCGAACGCAAGGTCTGACAGTTGAGGAATTTGGCAGTGCCGAATTTACGTATAAGCTAAACAAGCTATAGCTTAGGACCCCACTCTCTTGGGGGGGCCCAAAAATATACTTCTTCTTAATTGCATTTCACTATTAATATACTTCTTCTTAATTGTATTTCAGTTCAACAATTACTTTGATAAAATACATATTTTGTTATGTGCAAATGGCTTTAGATACCTATTAGGTCCATAAATTACCATGTAGCATATATTAAACACAAAACCAGTGACAATTTGTTGCTGACAAAGGACAGCTGAACATATAAAGGGCCCCATTACCTTCAGTAGCTTAGGGACTCATTAAACCTAAATCTGGCCCTGAGTGGGAGTGCAGTTCAGAGGGTTGTTAAGTTTGGGAAAGTGCAGATTTTGAAGGAGAGTTGCATGCATTGCCTTGCATTGTTTCAGTAAGTGTAAATCTACCGGGTCCTCAATTGAACCAAGCCAAACTGCTTCCCTGTCCCTAACTGGTACATATATATGCACACATATCCGAGTCTTTAGTTACCTTTGACTGAATTTGTGTACATTTTTATCGATGGTGCCATTATCACAAAATTGCTTTTGGGTGCCTTGCGGGAAATGATCAATAAATTAAATAAATGATACATAGGCACGGAAGAAAGCAAAGAAATGGTAAGCCATGGGAAATGCAAGAGGTAAGGTCTGCAATCTTCCTACATAAAGCTCAAATGGATAGAACAAAAGCACAGTGATATTTCATCGCCCCCACCCTTCTGAAACCTTGGTCTCAATTGAGTTATGGGCTGCATAGACACCATGCATTTAAAGCACACACATACATACACACTCCAAGAATTCTTGGGAACTCTAGTTTACACTGGCATAGCTACAATCCCCAGCACCCTTAAGAAACTACAGTTCCCATGAATCTGGGATAAAGGGCGAGTTGTGCTTTAAATGTATGGTCTGTGCACCAGCCCTAATCATGTACAGTAAAACTTGCTGACGATTCTTAGTTCCAAAAATGTCCTGCTTGCGTTTTGCATCTAGCAGGATTGTTCCAAAATGAACAATTACTGGAATTAAGTATTGAAGTGGGTTTCAGTTTGATAGTTCATTCCCCATGAAATATTATTTAACAGTTTAGAGGGCGATCTGCTGGGAAATTAAAAGGTGATCGTGCTGGTATTAAAAGGAGCTAAATGCGCTTGGGCTTATTCTTCAAAAAGTCAAATTGCGCTGGCAATTCATGAAAGCCGTGGACATGGAGTGAATAAATTGACTGATACAAAAAACAGAAGAATAGATCTGGCAGATAAATGGAACCCATTTGTTAACTCTCTGGACTTGTGTTACGGACATGTATGAGCAGTGCTTTTTTTCTTAAAAAATGTTTAGGGGTACTCTCATTTTCCTAAAGGTAAAGGTAAAGGGACCCCTGACCGTTAGGTCCAGTCGTGACCGACTCTGGGGTTGCGGCGCTCATCTCGCTTTATTGGCCGAGGGAGCCGGCGTACAGCTTCCGGGTCAGACATTTATTTCTATAATGCTTTCAGCAATTTCACAAATAGAATAAATTAATAGGGAGGGGGGAAGGAAATGTCATATGGCCGTCTTCCTTTGTTTTTTGGGGGGAGGGGATTTCAGCATGGTCAATAAGAGCAGCCTGCTGGATCAGACCAGCAAGCAGGATTCGAACCCAAGAACAGACTATCCTGGCTGGTGGACCAAAGTATTGCCCCATTGGCTTATGAATTTTGCCATTTCTAAAGGTCCCATTTGTGCGTATTCAGCCACACCTACCTGCTGAGCTCCAGAAGTTTTCAACTTACTGCCAGCCCGTATGGCCATGCCGACTGAGGCTGCTGGGACTGTTAAGAAGCAGGGCCAGCCCAACCATGAGGCAGGCTGGAGTAGCTGCCTCAGGCGGCCGAATCCCATGATGGGCGGCATCCCTGCAAGCTGTTAAGTTTCTAATGTCATTGACATGGACCCTCAGAAGGTGCAGTGTGTCAGTGTGCCTGGCTGTTAACCAGGAGGTTGGTGGTTTAAGCCTATCCAGAGATGGCTGTCAGCAGGATTCCTGCATTGCCGGGGGTTGGGCTGGATGACCGCTGGGGTCCCTTCCAACTCAACGATTCTATGATTCTATGACATAGGCAGGGCAAAGCACAGTGGCCAGAAAGTGTAAAAGCTGAGCTTGCTGCCAATGAAGGGGAATGAATAAAAGACATCCTTTGAGACGTACATCTGGGTTTCCAGGAGACATGACTTTGTGGTTTGTGGCTGCTTCCTTTCCGTTGCCACACTGAATGCAAGCCATTGCAAACGCCTGATGCGGTTGCTAATTGCAAAGTACAGGAAAATTGTTATGTGAAAGCATTAGCAGGAAAGGAAGTTGTCGGTGTTGGTTGACCTCAAGGAAACAAATTGCACTTGCCTGTGCAGCTAAAACCCATGGGAAGAGTCAGGGACCAGATTCATAAAAGCTAGCTCTTCAACTCTTGTCTCTTTGTCACAGCCCAGCGTAACCAGGAAGTAAAATCTGACGAGGGGCTGTGTTGATAGGAGTGGGCGCAATTCTCCTCTACAGAAATGTGGGGGCAAAGTCAGTCCAAGTTGAAACACCGCACTTTCACTTCATTCCGTTCAGGGGTGCCAACCGGAATAAAATATTGTAATCGGTCACATGATGCAGTGTACACACACCATTTGAATGGGAATGCCCATCAACTTGTGGGGGGGCCAGCCTCCTCAAATATTTTATTGTGGGGTCGAAGCCCCCACAGCCCCTAGGAGTTGGCTCCTATGATCCTCATGATGATGATGATGATGATGATGATGATGATGATGATGAAGAATTACATGCCCTTCACCAGCATGTCCCAGGGCGAGTTACAACAATTTAAAACTCAGTATTTTAAAAAGTCAATGCAAATTGCATTTGCAAGAATTATTTAGGAGCACCTGAGTCACAGGCACGTGAAGAGTTCTGCAGATCTGAACACTAGAGAGGTTCTTTAAGAAAGGAGTTTCTCATTCAGATATTTGGGAGCTAAATCATGTAGGGATTTAAACATTAGTGTGATAGGAATTCGATATATATATAAAAATTGTATGTTCATAAATGTACAAGGCAAACACATACATAAGTATATAAACCACGTGTCTGAAATAGTACAGGAGAGCAATCGTGAAGCCATTTTGACTCTTTCAGTGACCTCACATATTCCTCTGCAGTAAGGGAGGCAAATGGGGAAATCCTTCTCATTGTCTCTTTGCTCACAAATCCTGTCTTAAGGGCATATTTGCGTATGGATAGGGTGAGCCTGTGACCTGGATACAAGAACTAAGTATTGAGCATCTGAAATAAATGTCCACACTGTCCAGGTAAAGCAATCAGGGACCATTATCAGGTATCCTGACAAACAGGATTTCTGACTGCCTCCTTCAATGATGTATGTATTATGTTATGTACTGAGTTGAATAGGATCCAGAATGCAGCAGTCTGATTGGTCCTAGAACAATAGGATCCAGAATGCAGTAGTCTGCAGTGGCGTAGCGTGGGGGGTGCAGGGGGGGCCGGCCGCACCGGGCGCAACATCTGGGGTTAGGGCAAATCCACGGGTTAGGGGGCGCAAATCCACGGGTTAGGGGGCGCAAATCCACGGGTTAGGGGGCGCAAATTACTTGCCTTGCCCCGGGTGCTGACAACCCACGCTACGCCACTGGTAGTCTGATTGGTCCTAGAACAATGCAGCAGTATGACTGGTCCGCAGGAGCAATCCAGCTCCAGGTGGAAGTGAATCCACAACCTGATTGGCCTACAGGAGAATCCCGGAATTAGCCAATCACGTGCAGCCCATTGTGTAAATAATGTATATAAAGCAGATGTTGTGGGGGAACTTCCATTCCTCCTCACGACTATGAGCTGAATAAAGAGCATGAAATCCACTTTCGACTCCGAGTATATTTCAACAGAACAGGTTGCCTTTCTGTCTCTTGCCCCTAACTTGTTCAGGTTGTTTAGTCGTTTAGTCGTGTCCGACTCTTTGTGACCCCATGGACCAGAGCATGCCAGGCACTCCTGTCTTCCACCGCCTCCCACAGTTTGGTCAAACTCATGCTGGTAGCTTCGAGAACACTGTCCAACCATATCGTCCTCTTTCATCCCCTTCTCCTTGTGCCCTCCATCTTTCCCAACATCAGGGTCTTTTCCAGGGAGTCTTCTCTTCTGATGAGGTGGCCAAAGTATTGGAGCCTCAGCTTCAGGATCTGTCCTTCCAGTGAGCACTCAGGGCTGATTTCCTCAAGAATGGATATGTGTGGTCTTCTTGCAGTCCATGGGACTCTCAAGAGTCTCCTCCAGCACCATAATTCAAAAGCATCAATTCTTTTTCAGGAAACTTATTGCAAATGTTGTTGCTTAACTCGCAACAGGAAAGCTGCCTGTGTTTTTGACATCTATGCAACACTTCAGAGGCAATGCTTTCTGAAATCATACCGCTTCAAATTAAGGGGAGGGCAGCCAAGAGAAGAGATGTCAAGCAAAGGAAATCAGTTTGCCTCCAACCTAAGTGAAATATACTCGGAGTCCTGCAGTTATTTCATGCTCTTTACTGCAGCTTGTAAAACAGTGATTAAATTTTTCCCCAAACCTCAGGCTTTTATATACATTTTTTACACAATGATTCTGCTTCCCTCCTGGAGCCTGATGGGTCTTTTCCTGCAGGCCAATAAGTTGTTGCATTCTACTATCCTACCAGCCTAATAGGCCAATTAACTTCCTCCTGGAGCCTGATTGGTTTTCTCCTGCAAGCGAATCAGTTGTTGCATTCTAGGAACCTACTGCCTATTGTTCTAGAATCAAAGTTTAGTACAGTAGTACCTCGGGATGCGAACAGGATCCGTTCCGGAGCCCCGTTCACATCCTGAATGGAACGTAAGACACAACGACGCGTGCGCGGGTTGCGTTTTGCCACTTCCGCGCATGCGCGTGGCGTCATTTTGAGCATCTGCGCATGTACGAGTGGCGAAACCTGGAAGTAACATGCTCCGTTACTTCCGGGTTGCTGCAGAGTACAACCCGAAAGCGCTCAACTTGAAGCACATTCAACCCGAGGTATGACTGTACATAACACTAAGATTACAGCTTCCCCAGCAATATACCAAGTGCTACAGCTCCCTGGGGAACACGAAGTTAAATAAAAGACTTGATCCTTGTGAAAAATGCACATTTTCATATGGCGGTTTGCTGAGCTGGCTGTTTCACTAAAACACTGGCTTGCAAACAGATTGCAAGAAGATTGGACAGTGAAGAAATCTCCTTCAGCTGCAGAAGGCAAGATGGTCGGAGCAGTTTTGGTAACCTTTCAGATTAGCTAATATTTTTTACGAAGTTGTTTATCTGATCAATTGAACTATGACAGAGTTGTCAGAATAAATTCACAGGGAGAAAATAGCATTTCTAAATATAGTGCATACGGTATAAATCATTCCTTCTAATCCTGAGCTCGTATGGCCTTGTGCCGATCGGTTTGGGAACAAAAGAGTACCACGAACACCCAAGCTGGGGGAAGATTGTTGAAGGAACCTGAAGAAAGCACTACCTGTACTCAAGAGTTGGAGGTGCATAATGCACATCAGTTCATTCCCTCCCAGCCTGATGAATTCAATACAGAATTTGAGCCATTTCTAAATCTTCTGAACCAGGGCCTCTGATCTGTGGGCCATTCTCGGCCCAGCAGGTGGGTCTCATTTGACCTGCAAATCCATTTTCTCCAAACCACATCCACCTGCCCATCAGCTGACACTGATGGGCGTGAGGACAAGGCTTCATCCTGCATTGGCTTGTGTGATCCTGTTCCCAGCAGCAAACAAGGTTACTCAGCCAAGGCAGCAGGATTTAGTCCCCGCACATCAGCTGATCAGCATTGGCCTGCTAATCTCAGTCTGCCATCCTTGCTTACAACCAGCCTGGAGGGTTGCCCAACTGCCTCCTCCTTAGTCTCAGATTAACCCTTGTAAAAATCAGCAGGGAAGAGGTTGGCTCTGCCTGACTGTTCTTGTTCTGTCTACCCTTGGCCTCCCCATCTTCTGCTCTATCAGTGCCATTGGGCAACAGTCATCCCTGTACATAGGTGAGCTATGAAATTTATTACTGCAAGATGTAGTAATGGCCCCCAATAATTGGATGGCTTTAAAAGGGGATTAGACAAATTTGTGGAGGCGGCTATGGAATCGTAGAATTGTAGAACTGGAAGGGACTGCATGGATCATCCAGTACAACCCCTTGCAATGAAGGAATCTCAACTAAAGAATCCATGACAGATGGCCATCCAATCTCTGCTTAAAAACCTCCAAGGCAGTGGCGTAGCGTGGGGGGTGCAGGGGGGGGCCAGCCGCACCGGGCGCAACATTTGGGGGGGCGTGCTCGCACTCACAGCTCTCTGCCCCTACCTGGCTCACTCACTCTCTCTCACTGCAGTGCTGGCTGTGCGAATCCGATCTGAGCTACCGGGTCGCCGCCCACTGTGGAGGGGGAGGGTGCCAGGCGTGCGTTGCGGTGCGGAGCAGAGAGAGAGCGAGGGAGGGACTATCTGGGGGAGGGACAGTGCAGCGGCCGCCCAGCACAGCACTGAGCGCGGGAGAGAACCGCATCCGACCAGCCCAGGCAGCAGCAAGAAGAAGCTGGCAGCGGCGGCAGGTAAGGGGCGCAAATTACTTGCCTTGCCCCGGGTGCTGACAACCCACGCTACGCCGCTGCTCCAAGGAAGGAGAGGCCACCACCTTCCGAAGGAGTCCATTTCACTCTCAAACAGGCTCTTGCCACCAGAAATCTCTTCCTAATGCTTAGTGGGAATCTCCTTTCTTGTAATTTGAACTCATCGATTTGGGTCCTACCCTCTGTAGTAGCAGAAAACAAGCTTGCTCCATCTTCTATGTGGCAGCCCTAGAGATATTTGAAGATGGCTGTCATGTCACTTCTCAGTCTCCTCTTCTCCAGGCATTTAGCCTGGTGTATCCAACTCCCTCGGTCATTTCTCATGAGGCTTGGTTTCCAGGCCCTTGATCATCTTGTTTGTCATCATATCAATTGCTCTGCTCACAATCACCTCTGGCCCTGACCATTCATTGGCTTGTACCCCGCCTCAGAAAGTGGCCTAAAGGTTCTCCATCCCTGTTTTAGACCATTGCAGAAGCTTCTGGCTTTGCCAGAGTTCTGAATAAACAGGGAGATTCAATTCTGCCCTTTGACCACCATTACAGAGTATACTTAGAAGCGAGGTGTGCTTGTTCTCCTCTTGCCGTTAGAGATAACAAAGGAAACAGACTGTGGAGACAGATAGGCAAGTCTGTGGAAGGATGGGATGGGAGGAGAGGATAAATTAATATTTTCCACCATGCTGTCATAACTCTATTTCATTATGATTAAGGATCGGAGCATGTGGAAAACAGAACAATAGCAGGTTCCCGTTAATAATGCCTCTTAGAGGTCATTTGTTTAAAAGGTCACTTGTGAATGTGTGTAGTGAATCAAGCGATGTGTGTAGTGAATCAAGCGATGGCAAACCAATGTGTGTAGTGAATCAAGCGATGGCAAACCAGTTATATTTCTACTCACTAGCTATTCTGATTGACCATATCCCCACCCCTAATAGTATGCAAATAGCCCTGTAGGATCAGACCAAAGGCCATATCTAGTCCAGCATGGTGTCTCTCACAGAGGCCAACCAGATGTCCCTAGGAAGCCAACAAGGAAGACATGAAGGCAATAGCCCACTCCCATAAGACTCCATCACGTTGTATCTGATCCTGGAAGCAGCATATAGCCATTGTGTCTGGTGGCTGCTGAAAGAGGAAGGTGTCCTCTTATGAGGAACGGTTGACAGATTTGGGTATGTTGAGCCTAGAGAAGAGGAGACCAAGAGAAGAAAAGATAGCCATACAGAGAGCCATACAGAGTTGGGTATGTTGAGCCTAGAGAAGAGGAGACCAAGAGAAGAAATGATAGCCATCTTCAACTAGCTCTAGGGCTGTCACATGGAAGGAGGGAGCAAGCTTGTTTTCTGCTGCTTCAGAGGGTAGGACACAAATCAATGGATTCAAGAAAGCAGATTCCCACTAAATTTTAGGAAGAGCTTTCTGGTGGTTTTCTTCTTTGGGGATCACTCACAGCCGAGTAAGATGGTCTTCCATGAACAAGGTCTTAACAGTGAGTCCATAAGTGACTGTGGAGGCTAATTCTGGATCCACACATCCTTCCCCAGTGGGGACATAGGTTTCTGGGCACAAGTTGATCCCGGTGAGGATTTGCCAAGCATGTCTTCCTATTAGCACGTTTCTCCCTTGTGTCCTGAGTTTGAGTGTCTTCAAAGCCCATGACACCTTTGGTAAAGGCTCTTCTCCAACTGGAGTGCTCACAGGCCAGTGTTTCCCAATGGTTGGTGTTTATATTACCTTTTTTTTTTAGATTTCCCTTGAAAGAGTCTTTAAACCTCTTTTGTTGACCACCAGCACTACACTTTCCATTTTTAAGTTAGGAATAGAGTAGTTGCTTTGGAAGATAACAATCAGGCATCCGGACAACGTGTTCAGTCCAACGAGGTTGATGTTGAAGAATCATTGCTTTGACACTGGTGATCTTTGCTTCTTCCAGTACACTGGTATTAGCTCGCCTGTCATCTCAATTGATGGTTTTTTAAACTGAGGTTTTTTAAACAGAGGTTGGATGGTCATCTGCCAGGGATTCTTTAGTTGAGATTCCTGCCTTCCAGGGGTTGGACTAGAAGACCCTCAGGTTCCCTTCCAACTCTTCAATTCTACGATTCTATGATATAGACATTATATTTGTTGCAATGAGCTGGTTAGGGCTGATGGGCATTGTAAGCTGGAACAGCAGGAGAGCAGCAGCTTTGGTAAAGCTGTGCTATTTACTGATGGTGATCGTGTGTGTTTGTTGGATCAGCACAGCCACTGCATTTTCGGTCTCCTCTTGGACATGGCTATGGACTCTCCTTCAGCTTCACCACACCTTAAAATTCACCACTCTGCCGTCAAACATGAAAGAGCGCTCCCCCAAGTGCTTCACTTATCCAGTTATTGGGAAGTAAATGCTGCTCTAATCCTCCAGGACAAATAAGTCTGTGCATTGAATTAATGAGTTATTCTTGGCACGTCAAGGCAACTCTATCCCAGAGCATGTCAAGAAACCTGCATGTGTTCTAGGAAACGTGAGCCAATTGCTGCCAGAGACTTCATCACAATCGCAAAACCCCTGAGCACATGACAATATAGATTTATGGTGTGTTTCCTGAAGCTGCGGAAGTATTGTGGTCCTTGGGGTTACAGTACAGTGGAATCTCGGCTATTATTTTGGCCAGCCCAAGCAGATGACAATTCCTTACTTGCTTTCCAAGTTTTCATTCTCCCTAATGGAAATAGGGGCTACCCAGAGCCTTTGTCCCAAATCCACTATAACTGTGTATGAAAGATAAATAATTTGTCTGTTTGTTTGCATTTCTATCTTACCTTTTCCTCCAAGGAGCTTCCTGTGAGGCAGGTTAGGCAAGAGACATTGGCTGGCCCAAGCATAGGAGCCAACTCCTAGGGACTGAGGTCCCTTCACCACCACCCCCATAAAATATTTGAAGGGGCTTGTCACCCCCACCACCCGTTGATGGGCATTGCCATTCAAATGGTGTGCATCTGCTACATCATGTGATCGATTATGCGAGGCGGGGCTTACCTGACCCTGTTCCCAATATTTTATTCAAGTTGGCACCCTTGGACCCAACTGAATTTCTTGGCCAAGTGGGGATTTCAACCATGCTGTCCCAGGTTCTTGTCTGATGTTCTAACCACCAAGTCACACTGGCTGTATTCAACAAGGATGGCACTGAACAAAATAAGGCCACTATCCTAAACACATTGACTAGGAAGTGAACACAGTGGAACTTACTCCTGAGTAAGCTTACACAGCACTGACCAGCTAAATAAGTTCATAATTCCAGCCAGCCAGCCAGCCAGCCAGCCAGCCATTTCATGTGTGTTTAACAGGTATCTATTTTCTCACTGTAATGTGCTAGTTCCATCTTGCCCAGAATCCATGGGAAGCCCACAACCAGGACATGAGTCCAATAGCACTCTCCCCACTTGCTATGCCCTATGGATCTGGAAGTAGTACAAAGCCACCCTGGCACCTACAGCCCTATAAATCCTATATCCATAGTACAAAATCCAGAGGGCCAATTTAAATTTCTTTCAAAGTTTCTAGACCTCATTGGGGCAAATATACACTCAAAAGCAAGTTGGCACCACCTAGTGACACTGCAGAAGCTACAGAAAGGCTCAGCTTCATGTGGGGAAGGAAAGCATCAGAAGTCAGAATCAATGGCTACTAGTCATGATGGCTATGCTCCACAGGAGGCCAGAGTGTTCTTGTGCTCATATTTTGCTCCCTGGTTTCCTATACACATCTATCTGGCCACTGTGAGAAGAGGACATTGGACTAGATGGGCCATGGGGCCTGATCTCAGCAGCCCAAAACGCCAGTGTTATTCTAGGCTATATTAACAGAATTAGATCAAGGGAAGTCATAGTCCTGCTGTATTCTGCAGTGGTCAGAACACACCTGGAATACTGTGTCCGATTCTGGGCACCACAATTTAAGAAGGATGTGGGCAAGCTAGAAAGTGTGCAGAGGAAGGTGACCAAGATGATCAAGGGTCTGGAACCAAGCTTTATGAGGAGCGTTTGAAGGAGCTCAATATGTTTAGCCTGGAAAAGAAGAGACTGAGAGGAGATATGATGTTGTTGTTTAGTCGTTTAGTCGTGTCCGACTCTTCGTGACCCCATGGACCAGAGCACGCCAGGCACTCCTGTCTTCCACTGCCTCCCGCAGTTTGGTCAGACTCATGCTGGTAGCTTCGAGAACACTGTCCAACCATCTCATCCTCTGTCGTCCCCTTCTCCTTGTGCCCTCCATCTTTCCCAACATCAGGGTCTTTTCCAGGGAGTCTTCTCTTCTCGTGAGGTGGCCAAAGTATCGGAGCCTCAGCTTCATGATCTGTCCTTCCAGTGAGCACTCAGGGCTGATTTCCTTAAGAATGGAGAGGTTTGATCTTCTTGCAGTCCATGGGGCTCTCAAGAGTCTCCTCCAGCACCATAATTCAAAAGCATCGATTCTTCGGCAATCAGCCTTCTTTATGGTCCAGCTCTCACCATCTTCAAATATCATAGAATCATAGAATCATAGAATCATAGAGTTGGAAGAGACCACAAGGGCCATCAAGTCCAACCCCCTGCCAAGCCGGAAACACCATCAGAGCACTCCTGACATATGGTTGTCAAGCCTCTGCTTAAAGACCTCCAAAGAAGGAGACTCCACCACACTCCTTGGCAGCAAATTCCACTGTCGAACAGCTCTTACTGTCTCTTACTGTCTCTTACTGTCTCTTACTGTCTCTTACTGTCACTGTTGAGCAGCTCTTACTGTACTTGAGATAGTGCTGTCTTACTATCTCAAGGGCTGTCACATGGAAGAGGGAATGAGTTTGTCCTCTCTTGCTTTGGAGGGCAGGACCTGAATCAATGGTCTCAAGAAAGGAGATTTCAACTAAACATTAGGAAGAACGTTCTGACAGTAAGAGGTGTTCAGCAGTGGAACAGACTCCCATGAGAAGTGGTGGCCTCTCCTTCACTGGAGGTTTTTATGCAGAGGTTGGACAGCCATCTGTCATGGATGCTTTACTTGAAATTCCTGCATTGCAGGGGGCTGGACTAGGTGACCCTCAGGTTCCCTTCCAACTCTACGATTCTATGATCCAGTAGGCTATGCTTTTGTTCTTAACTCTGCAGAACCACTTCTTCTCCACCCAGGCCATAATGGCTATTGGAAGCTGTGCTGATGCCTTCTAATTCTGTTTTATTTGTTTTGCTCTTCTTGGCCAAGAATATGCAATCGGAATACATGCAGCCCCAGCTACTGCTTCTTAACGGGGACCGATCCATCTCACTTTAAGGCTCTATCAATAGGACTGGAGACAGGTGGACAGACTTAAGGCTCAGCAGGTTTCCCTGCTAACAAAGCCGCCTGGACCTTTGCCAGCAGCAGGGAGGCAGACAGACAGATCACCCCATACAGATCTGAACATGAAAAGCTAGAGCGAATTATCTGCCTGTCCATCTACCCCAGGCCTGTCAAGCCCACAGCCCCAGAGGTATAGCACAGGGCTGCAGAAACAGGGATTTCCAAACACCTACTGCACTGAGCTTTCAGAGATACCATGTGAATACACGGTCACGAGTCACGTGACCCGTGCAAGATCGTGGACCAGAAAGAGGGTGTTTTCAGGGCAAGATCTCAGCTCAAAATTGGGAGAGAGCAAGGCACCCCAAATGGGCCGTTGACGGGGACCTTAACCCCATTTACTTGGGCATAAAGATGGAAGGGGAATTTGATCCAATTCACATTTAAAGAATATATTGGATGGTGTTCGATTAAGTTTTACTCAGAGTAGAACTACTGACATTGTGGTTCGAGGACCCGATCCCCACGTAGTGGAATGAAAACACAAGGACACGTGATATAAGGTTAATGGGCAGGGAAAGGCCACAACTTTATTGATTACAGCAAGTGAAAAGGTATTGGCTTAGGCATTGGATTATGTCAGCTGACTCCACCCCCTCAGAGAGGGGTGAGTCTAAAACAGGGGGGTTTATTCACCAGTAGGTGAAGCCTGTTGATGCTAATCCAACTATAAGCTCTCCCCTGATGTCACCAAGGGTCGTGCCATAGCCTCCCGCCACACAGGCATCAGACAGAATACACGACCGCCGGATTCCTTTAACGGAATACAGTGGTGCCTCGCAAGACGAAAAGAATCCGTTCCGCAATTCTCTTCGTCTAGCAGTTTTTTCGTCTTGCGAGGCATTCGTCTTGCGGGGCACCACTGTACCCAAAATTGAAGGCGCAGGCGATGGCCACACCTAGCCCTTTGACACACCACAACACATTATTCCAATGCCTAACCTACCCACCAATACCAAGAAAGTTGTGACGATTGCTACAAGGTAGGCGAAAAAAACAAAAAGCCTAATGCCAAATGGAAAAATTTCTACCAGGCCCCCCGGACAACCAGGGAGACCAACCTAAGGTCCATAGCAAGGCCAAAAGAAAACTGAGACCCTGAGCTCTAAGGGAGTGGAGGGTGGGTGACTCGCGATGGGACGATGAAAAGTGAGGCCGGAAGGCTGGTGCCGCAGCAATTTAGGCTGCTAAACACGCCCCCTCGCAGCCACCTGGTTGGGTACCTGCCCGTGGGCGTGGGCGCCAGCCAGGTGAGTGGGAGGCAGAGGGCTAATCATCATCACCATCATCATCTATGCTGATCATGCTATGAAAAGAATATGTGCTGCAACCAGTTCATAATTGTATTAAACTTCCTGCTTTCTTCTGTGATCGTGCAATTGTCCATTATTTCCGAGTCAGGAATTCTCCATTCAGAGCAGATAAAATAATAATAATAATAATAATAATAATAATAATAATAATGCATTTGCCACAATTCTTATTTCAAACAACAGAGTATCAAGTACAAAACAAATATTCATCGTGTACATTGAGAAGGGAGGCCTGTAGCTGGCCCACATTTTCAACATGGAACAGAGAATGAGCAAAGATGCGTTTGTAACATCAGGCAGGAAAAACCATCTCCAGCCTTTGATTTAAATCCCCAAAGCTCACAATGACCGGATATTAAAAACCAAAGGCCAACCCTTTGTTTTAACCTGAGCATGAGGTTATATTTACAGGAAATACTTTACTGTTATTGATTTCATTCACTATTTCCCATCGCAGTATTTCTGCCTGGCTGAAAAATGAGGAAAGGAGGGGTTTCACTGAGGCTCAGATCCTTCAAACAGGTCTCTTAACAAAAGCAGAGGCACCGTTGCTTTGCATACCCCTCGTTTGCACCCAGCTCATGGACTCAGGGGATGTATTTGAGTGGTGGGCACTTATGTTATCCCTGCCAGATGATTTGCCCTTCCTCCTTCAGAGGTCTTCAGTAACTCCCTCAACCATTCCTCATAAGGCTTGGGATGTATCTACACTCATGGTTTTTAACATTAAGGAAGGGTTAAGGAACTCTGCAGTTCAGTTTACCCAATTTTTGTTTTGAACTATGGGGGGAAACCGCTGTGGTTGACATGTGCCCCTGACCCATTTGAAAAACAGCAAGAGTCTTGGGGTACTTGTAGGAGTCCTGCAGTGATTTCATGCTCTTTATTGCAGCTTGTAAAACCGAGATTAAATTTCCCCACAAACCTCAGGCTTTTATATACATTATTTACACAATGAGTCCCATCTGATTGGCTGATTCAGCTTCCCTCCTGGAGCCTGATTGGTCTTCTCCTGCAAGCCAATCAGTTGTTGCATTCTAGGATCCTACCTGCCTATTGTTCTAGGATCCAAGCTTAGTACATAACAATTTATGATGAACTTTTCGGGTTTTATGGAAGCGACTATCATTTGTTATTATTTTTATCATAAGCTCAGCCAAATATAATATGTTTAAGTTGAAGAATGACAATGGGAGAGTGTGGTAGATCACTTCCAGTTTTTTATATTGGATGGTAGATCTCAGGCTACTTGTGCTTGGAAGATGCCTGCTCTAGGCCATGCATAATTCTATATACCTCTATGATGTGTCTGTTAGAATTCCTGCTTCATGATTGCAGTCATGGGATTTTTGTCTATCATGTGACGGTGTATGTTTTGACTCACAGAGTGGAAAGTGACGGAGACAGGATGTCTGTGTTACTGTGTTCCGTGAAGTGGGACTATTGTCCTTTGTTCTTTCTCTCTTTGCTGTCTGATGCTAGAGAGAGGGGGAGCCATGTTGCAGTGCTCTGTGTGTGTTTATATGTAAATAAAGTAGATTAGCCAAAATGCTGAGTTGCTGAGGTCTGTCACGCATGATGCGCAAACTCTGCGGATCCCTAAGTGTGCCGGTGTCGGTTGGCATCGGTCGCTGTGATGTTCAGGCTGAAGAAAGCTTTTGAAGCTCCCAAACAATCGACCAGGAGGGAGAGAACATGCCAGTCGGGCATTTGTCTCTGCCAGGGTCCTACTCGAGTGTAGGCAGAACTCCTAACAGTGTCCCCATTGCATACCTTTTCTCCAAACTAAAAAGCCTTTTATCTGATGCTTCATCCACCCGATCTAACCGAGATGGTTGTGTGGTTGTGTTCCCCTCCTCTCCCATACTGCACATTTCCTTCCATACATGCTGTGCATTGTGCATTGCATTTGTCATTGTCAAAACTCACTTCCCTGTTCCCCACCCAAGCTCTGTGCTCTGTCAAGGCCATTTTGAATCCTGGCGTCTAATAGAGACATGGGTGGCAAGGAGCACTAACGTTGATGCGGACAAATCTGAACTATGAAATGAGGAGCTTAGCAGGGGTCATGGAACCTCATCTGAAATGGCCCTCGGTTTCGGAGGAGGCATAATTAAAAATGCCGTCTTCCCATCTTTCACATTGTGCAATGGCTGCAAACTTTAACCAGCCTAATTGACAGACACCAGGTTAATGAGCAGCGGCAATTTTTAATCGGCAGGGCTAAGCAGCAAGGGCGCAACTTGTTTATTTTTTGCTCTAATTGGTTTGGCTGTATTGCTATTTATTATTATTTTGGGTAATATTTAGGTGACATTCATCCAAGTTAATTTGAAATACATGTTTATTCTTTTAAAAGTTAATGGTTAATCTACATGAAACTCTAATTGGTAATAGTATATTTATTTCAGTCAGTGACCAGCAGAAAAGGTAGGAAGAAAACAGAATACATAAAACACAATATAATGCATTACATTCAATATTGAATATACAATTAAAAACCATGTAGAAATGATATGCTAAAATGATGAAGAGCAGTGTAAGGTGTTAATAAATTTAAAGTTAAATAAGATCTAACTGGTAGATAGTCTGCATAGACATGTAGAAACCTGCCTTTCAGTGGGGTGGGGAATTGATTCAGCTCACATTTACAGGCAGAAATATATAATTTCCCCTTTCGAAAGCAAAATGAGAACCGAAACACAGCAATCTTTCAAAATTCACACTTCCCTGAATTTTGCATTGCTCCAGTCATGTAATGTATGCAAAAAAATGCATCAACTAAAGTGTTTGATGAAAGTAAGATTAAAAATTCACTCCATTAGGCAAAACTGCATATTAAAATGTGTATGTTCAGAGAAATTCACACAGAAATGCTGATGAATTTTCATGAGGACTTAAAAAAACAACCCAAAAACCTGTGAACTAGTGTGGAGAACTGAACTGAAGATCGGAAAAATCAGAAACCAAAACTGACATATCTTTCCATCCCTACAAATCAGACCACTGGTCCTTCCAGCTCAGTAATGTCAACACTGACCAGCAGCATTTCTGCAGGGTTTTAGGCAAGAGCTTTTCCCAGCCCAATACAAAGCAAAAGGGCCAGCAATTGAACCTGTAACTTTCTTTGTGCAAAGCAGGATGCCCAACTCCCAAGAGACTGTGATCTGCTCACGGAGCAGAGTTCAGGTCAAAGTTGTTGAGCTTCTTCTTTGGGGGGAGCCAGCAGTGATCTACCACAGACGTCCAGTGATTTGCCGGTGGATCACGATCTACCTGTTGGACGTGCCTGTTCTAACACAAAGCCACAACTCTCCTCACCTGTCAGGGACTGTGCTGAGGAGCGCTGCGCTGAGGAGAAATGGTAGGAGCCTTCCCCTGCTCCTGAACCTTCCCAGAAGCAGGACGACAGTATCGATTTGGAAGAGTGGTTTGCAGAGGGGCATAGTTCAGAAGGCAGAAGCTGGGAAATACTGGGTGGGGAACAGCTAGGAGAAGGAACACTGGAAGAGAGAGGGTTAACAGATTCACAGTCATTGGACAGCATTCCTCCACCGCCCTCCCCAAAGTCAAGAAGAGCTCAGAAAGTCTCAGAACAGAAAGTGCAGAGGGTACAAACTCAGATTACAAGACGTAGGAGTGACGAAGATTAATAGGGATGGAGGGGTGTAAGCCTTTGCTGAGAGCACCACCATTTCCTAGGGAGACGTGTTCTTTTATCTCTCACTGTGATTATTAAAGAATCTAACTAGTAAGGCGTTCCTTTCGTTTGATTTTCTTATTTACTGCCACGGGGGAGGAAGCTGAGTCTCCGCAGCCTGACATCACCTTACCTTTCTGCATATTCATTTCACAATTTAATCTATTGGTGACTCTGCATTAGCAATACCATTAGGTACCTTTTCAGTGCCCAGGTACAAGGGGAAAGAAATTCAGGGAGGTTTGGGCTGGGTCTACACTGAAGGCACCCACTCAATTCAGAACCCTGATCATGCCGTGTTCTAAATTCCTACATGCATACTCTCCAACATTTCTCCGATGAAAACAGGGACACCAGGAAGCTTCTCCTACCATCCCTGACCATTGAGCATGCTGACCAGGACTGGTGGGAACTGTCACGCAACATATTGCTGGGCACCAGGCTGAGGGTAAGCTGTTCTACACGGCCTCTCCTTCTCCAAATGCTAGTCCAGCCTCCTTTAAAGGTAAAGGTACCCCTGCCCGTCAGGGCCAGTCATGACCGACTCTAGGGTTGCGCGCTCATCTCGCTCAAGAGGCTGGGAGCCGGCGCTGTCCGAGGACACTTCCAGGTCACGTGGCCAGCGTGACAAAGCTGCATCTGGCGAGCCAGCACCAGCGCCGCACACGGAAACGCCGTTTACCTTCCCGCTACAAAGCGGTCCCTATTTATCTACTTGCACTTAGGGGTGCTTTCAAACTGCTAGGTGGGCAGGAGCTGGGACCGAATGACGGGAGCTCACCCTGTTGCGCGGGGATTCGAACCGCCGACCTTTCGATCAGCGAGTCCTAGGCACTGTGGTTTAACCCACAGCACCACCCATGGTCTCCTTTATGCAAAGGCAAAGCATGAAAGTGTTTGGTGCGAAAGAAGCTTTCAGAAATCGAGGATGCCCTGGAGAGATGTCTGGAAAGAAGGGCACCTATTAGGCTCGGTGGAGCTGTCCTGCTCCAGAATAACGGAGAAAGCTTTAGCATGATTGATGCTTCTGAAAAGTAAGGAATAGTTTGGCAATGCTACTTACAAAGCAAGCCAAGAAATTAAGTTGCTCGTTGCCATTCCACTTTCCCGTTCGAGGGAGCTGAAATTAGAGATGGGCAAACAGCCCGCGCCGTGATTTGCGACGAATTTGGGGAAAGAAAGAAAACTGGTTCATTTGAAAAAGGTACTAGGGACTCCAACGTGGACTCAACTGTTGCATTAGGACCATTTAAGAGAGGCCTGGAGTCTTAGCTCCAAGACAATGACCTCATTGCCAGATGGCAAGGACATCAGGCCTTGGACACCAATTTATTTTTATTGCTCGGTTTCAGGGGCGGCCCATCGATGCATATCCCCCCGGGCGGCTTGCGGGGCTAAGAAAAATAAATGAACGCAATGTGGGAAATGTGAAGGTATAACTATACACATCAGGAACATAGCATGAAACTTTGGCAGGGAGAATTAGTGCAATCAGCGAGTGGCTCAATAAAATTCAGCAGCAGTGAAAGGTTATAAAGAAAACAGGAAAGACCCATAGGAGGGTATCGCTGTGGCAGCTATGTTTGCCCTTCTGAGGGCTGTGTGGCTGCAGACCCGTGCCAGCAGTCTGACCTCAGTGGTCCTGCCTCTGGCATCATGTATTCGGCTTACCCTGTTGCTGCCATCTGCCCGTTATGGGGATAGAGGATTCAGGGACGTCTTAGCCATAGAGGCTAGTGGTGCGGGGCGCCAGGGCGCCAAGTTCTGGAGGGCGCCAGGGAAGAGGCGGAGGCTGGACGTGGCACCTCCTGGCATCAGCTTGCCGACCTCGCCCGCCTCTGCCATGCCGTGCCAAAGCAGCACAGCGCCTGGAGCCTCCGTCTGCCAGTGGCGTAGCGTGGGGGTGCAGGGGGGGCCAGCCGCACCGGGCGCAACATTTGGGGGGGGTGCTCGCACTCGCAGCTCTCTGCCCCTACCTGGCTCACTCACTCTCTCTCACTGCAATGCTGGCTGTGCGAATCTGATCCGAGCTGCCGGGTCGCCGCCCACTGTGGAGGGGGAGGGTGCCAGGCATGCGGTGCGGTGCGGAGCGGAGTGAGCGCGAGGGAGGGACTTTCTGGGGGAGGGACAGTGCAGCGGCCGCCCAGCGCAGCACTGAGTGCGGGAGAGAACCACACCCGACCAGCCCAGGCAGCAGCAAGAAGAAGCTGGCAGCGGCAGCAGGTTAGGGGTTAGGGGCGCAAATTACTTGCCTTGCCCCGGGTGCTAACAACCCACGCTACGCCGCTGCCGTCTGCCATGGCCATCGTGGCACAAAATGGCCAGCTGAGCCAGGAGGCGCCGCGTCCAGCCTCTGCCTCTTCCCCGCCAAAGGAGACATCCTCCAGCCGCTGCCTGCCTCCTGCCGCCCCACCAGCAGCCCCGTCCTCCCTAAAAAATCTCTGACAACTCTGAGAAACGAGGGGGGGGTGCCGGAGGGAGCTTTGCACCACGGCACCGGATATGCTTAAGACGGCCCTGAGAGGGTTGGATTAGCTCTGTGCCTGCACCATACGCTGCAAGTGTCCCTATTTTCCAGGGACAGTCCCAGAATCACAGAAGCCACCCCAGTTTCTGATTTGATCCCGGAACATCCTGGTTTTCCTTTTTCCTCCCCTCCACATCTCAGAGAGCAATTAAAAGTGCTGCGACGGTGTGTAGGTGCAAAACTGGAGTCCTGTTGATACTGAAAATAAAATTGTTGTGCCAAATGAAGGAAGTGGTGAAGCTGGCAGGCAACTTCCTATGATTTTGAAGGGGAAAGGTCATCAATCCACTTTTAATTCTTTAATTGCAATGCTTCAGCAGCCAGCCATTTCTTAAGAAACACATGGAGTGTTTATTCCAATGAAGCCTTACACTTTCTACTCAAAAGTAAGTCCCACTGTATTCCATGGAACTTACTCCCAGGTAACTGGGTAAAGACTTTGCAGCTTACACGGCAATGCAAAACATTTTTACACGGAACTAAGTCACACTAAGTTCATTAGGATTTCCTCTCTGGTACGTTCCTGATTATTCTCAAAGTTTCCATTGTTAATTATTATTATTCTTATTATTATCAGTGCTTTTTTCTGGGGGGTGGGCACAGGAGTATGCATACCGCTAAACATTTTGTAAGTCTTTGTACTTTTGTCCATTTACTGTATTTATTTTTCCTGATTTAAACTATAAAATGGTGGTTTTCTTGAGCCAAAATGAGAGTAACCCTAAACATTTTTTAAGGAAAAAAAGCACTGATTATTATTATTATTACCCTGGCAGGGACACAAGGCAGCTTACAGCTAAAATATTGTTTCATTCCATTTATCTGTGGAAGGTGTACATGCTCCCTACCCTTGCATTTTTTTCTTTACAACAACCCTGTGAGGTAGATTCAGCTGAGAGGCTGCAATTGGCTCAATGTGTAGATGTGTATATGATGTCTATTTTTACAGAGAGATCCAACGCAGGAGAAGCTTCCTGGTACAGAATAGAATGTCCCTGTTCTCAGGGTCCCTTCCAATTTTATGATTCTCTGATGTTTTTTGTTCACTATCAATTGGTGTGTTATTTATTTTATGAAATAAATAAATAGATCCTTTTTTTTTACATGAGCTTTCCAAGTTCTGGGTCCTCTTTGGGTACTTTCCCAGCAGTCCTGATGCAGATCTTTTTAACTGGAGCTGCCAGGAATAGAACCGACGACTTTCTGCATGCGAAGCACATGTTCTAACACAGTCAGGAAGGGGAATTTTGTTTCAAGTGGGAATTTTCACCCCTCGTCCCCTTCCTGCCAGGTCGGTTTGGAAGCAGGGAGAGGTCTGCAAATACTCGTCATGACTTTCTTCCATCCTCACGCACAAGCAGAAAGGAACCGCTCTCCTTTCCTGGGTTGTCAGGGGTTGCGGAAGCCAAGGCACACACTGCAGAAATCGAGGGGTTGAAATAATAAACGCTTCCCACTTCAGAGAGGCCCATGTAAGCAACAGCTTGCCAGAGTGATGAAGCGGCTCTTCGAAACGCAGCTTAGGCGGCGTTCTGCAAAGATATGGGAATATAAATCTAACCCTGTCAATCAGCGCCGTCCTCCGTGTTTTCACCAGGCCATATTCGGCTCCCACCTTGTACAGAGAGGTTGTCAGAACGCTCTTGTTCTATTTATCTTCCTAACTTTGCCTCCCCTCGCTGCTTAAAGGACAGATTTGTTGTACATTGAATTCCTATTACCAGCTTGTCAACCTCTGGCAGATAAGGGTTTGGAAGAATCGTCCCCCGAGGGGAAAGGCTGTTCATTAACTGTCTGCCGGGGACTTTTGTGCATCTTTATCAGGACCTGCTTGCATTGGCCCTTGACTTAATAAATAGCCGCGGAGCTGTCGATAGCAACTGGATTTCCTGACAGGCCAGAGGTAGTGGCAGATATGAAAATGATCAATCCGTCCTCTCAGCTGCTCTGTTGCCTTGCCAGATGCTTTCACGTCTCACCAAGAGCCTCCAAAACTGCATGGGTGGGATCCAGCAATACCATATCATTCTACAGTGGGGGCCCCCAGAAAACAAGTGAAATGGACTTTTAATAATAAATTACACCTGGGAGGGGAGGAGTGGTGTTAAATGATAAATGAGATTAGTCAGGCAAAAAGAAATCAGCACCTGGTAGTTCATGCCACAGGTAGATGAACAGAGAGATCAAGCCTAATCCATCACAGTTATTATTTTTGCATGGAAGAAGAGTGGACTAGTTCTCTACCGACTTCCAGGCAAACTTCCAGATAGCTTCATTAGACAGGAAACCTGCTGAGCTGTCAATCTGCCTGCCTTCCTCCGGCTGTTATTGACGCAGCTTTAAAGTGAGATGGATGCGGCACAGAATTTGGACCTCGTTATGGTGCAATGGTTAAAAGTTCTTGGTGCATTTTATTCGTTCGCCAGCAAAACCCCTGACTTTGTGATGGGCACCATGTTTTGTTGGGAGAAGGATCATTCTGCACGATGCTTTGAGCCCTGCCTGATTCTTGGGTTCCTGTATTGGTGGGGGGAGGGCAGGTTAGAAGATAGGAGAGCAAGCTTGCCCAACCAGTCCCTTTGTCTAGGCAACGATTGTGGCTGGCTAGTTAAGCACCAGGATTGTTGTTGTTTAGTCGTGTCCAACTCTTCGTGACTCTATGGACCAGAGCACACCAAGCACTCCTGTCTTCCACTGCCTCCCGCAGTTTGGTCAAACTCTTGCTGGTAGCTTCGAGAACACTGTCCAACCATCTCGTCCTCTGTTGTCCCCTTCTCCTTGTGCCCTCAATCTTTCCCAACATCAGGGTCTTTTCCAGGGAGTCTTCTCTTCTCATGAGGTGGCCAAAGTATTGGAGCCTCAGCTTCAGGATCTGTCCTTCCAGTGAGCACTCAGGGCTGATTTCCTTCAGAATGGATCGGTTTGATCTTCTTGCAGTCCATGGGACTCTCAAGAGTCTCCTCCACCACCGCAATTCAAAAGCATCAATTCTTCAACAATCAGCCTTCTTTATGGTCCAGCTCTCACTTCCATACATCACTACTGGGAAAACCATAGCTTTAACTATACGGACCTTTGTTGGCAAGGTGATGTCTCTGCTTTTTAAGATGCTGTCTAGGTTTGTCATTGCTTTTCTCCCAAGAAGCAGGCGTCTTTTAATTTCATGGCTGCTGTCACCATCTGCAGTGATCATGGAGCCCAAGAAAGTAAAACCTCTCACTGGCTCCATTTCTTCCCCTTTTATTTGCCAGGAGGTGATGGGATTAGTTGCCATGTTCTTAGTTTTTTGATGTTGAGCTTCAGACCATATTTTGTGCTCTCCTCTTTCACCCTCATTCTTTAATTCCTCCTCACTGCCATCAAGGTTGCGTCATCTGCATATCTGAGGTTGTTGATATTTCTTCCAGCAATCTTAATTCCAGTTTGGGATTTATCCAGCCCAGCCTTTCGCATGATGAATTCTGCATATAAGTTAAATAAGCAGGGGGACAATATACAGCCTTGCCGTACTCCTTTCCCAATTTTGAACCAGTCAGTTGTTCCAGATCCAGTTCTAACTGTAGCTTCTTGTCCCACATAGAGATTTCTCAGGAGACAGATGAGGTGATCAGGAACTCCCATTTCTTTAAGAACTTGCCATAGTTTGCTGTGGTCGACACAGTCAAAGGCTTTTGCATAGTCAATGAAACAGAAGTAGATGTCTTTCTGGGACTCTCTAGCTTTCTCCATGAACAAGCACCAGGATTAGCATATCCAAAGAAGTTGGGTGGGCAGAAGGAAAATAGTGAGATAGTGGGGTTGTGTGAGAGCTGAGCTGGAAGCAGAGACAGAGACATGCTTGCTTTGTGCCAGGGGTGATGTCAGGGACTGGGCAGAAGAGGAATGGTGAAGTCTGCCTTCCCAGCTTGACCCTTCCAGGGAGGAGGAAGAGGAAGACAGTTTAGATTTACAACAGGGGTTTGAGGAAGGTCACAGCTCAGAGGCAGATGAGGGGGGAAGTTGGGAAATCATGGGAGAGGAGGAAGAGGAGGCACCGGGGGGGGGGCAACAGCTGACGGACACACTGTCTTTAGAAGGCATTGCAGACCCCCTCCTCCCAGAACCCAGCGAGCCTTGAAAGTAGGAGAGCAAAGAGCTCAAAAACAGAGGGTATGTAGCAGCACCTGTAGGAGAGACAATGAGATTGATGAATGAGAAAGTGGGAGAGACGGGGGGGGGTGGAGATTCACTCGCACAACGCCATTATCCAAAAGGCTGGGTTCTATAGCCTCTCTGTGTAAAGACTGAAATAAAAAAGGACAGTAAGAAACGTTTCCTTGTCTTTATACTTTCCTGGGCAACCAGCCGGGAGCCGCTGACAGCATCTTGACAGGCACCAACTTCAATAAAATATTGTGGGGGCCCAGGTAAGCCCCGCCTCGCACAATCGATCACATGACGCAGTGCACACACACCATTTGAATGGGAATGCCCATCAACTTTGTGGGGAGCAGCCCCCACAAATACTTTCTTGCTGTGAGCCCCTCCATCTTAGGCTCAGGTTGTATATAAAAAGTTGAAGGGACCCCTGACCATTAGGTCCAGTCACAGACGACTCTGGGGTTGCAGTGCTCATCTCACTTTATTGGCCGAGGGAGCCGGCGTACAGTTTCCGGGTCATGTGGCCAGCATGACTAAGCTGCTTCTGGCGAACCAGAGCAGTGCATGGAAACACCGTTTACCGTCCCGCCAGAGCGGTACCTATTTATCTACTTGCACTTTGACATGCTTTTGAACTACTAGGTTGGCAGGAGCTGGGACTGAGCAATGGGAGCTCACCCCGTCGCGGGGATTCGAACCGCTGACCTTCTGATCGGCAAGTCCTAGGCTCTGTGGTTTAACCCACAGTGCCACCCACGTCCCCAGGTTGTATATATGTGCAAATAAATCCATATATCCACCATCTCAGCTGACCTTCATTCCATGGAAACCAAACTCCTGGTAAGCACCTGGAACTCATGAAGTCTCTCACTGCTCAGGGATTGGGGTGGCGTTTAGCTGTGCATAATGCGCAGACTGGGCACCAGCACCCAACAAATGGGGTGAATGTCAGGGGTCTGCCACTACTACCGTGTTGCTTCTAACTCACCTTTTCTCTAAACTAAAACATCCCAAACGCAGCAACCGTTCCTCATAGAGGAAATAATTATCTTTGCTTTCCTCTCAGCCCACCCTCTTCCTATGATGCACTGGACTACTTGGGGCCCCTTTGTGGGGGGGGGGGATGTTGAATTAGCCAGATGAATCATGTAACGTAAAGCAAGAGCAATTATTTATCTCTGGATCAGAGCAGGCTTGCTCTTGGCCACCACCTGAATGGGAGGCTGCTGAAACGACTGTTTATACTTCCCTGGACTCCTGGGAGGAAGGACATAACACAAACTAAACAAGATTTTCAATAGATGAGTGTTGGGAGACATAAACACATAAAAGAATAGCCATGCTTTGTCCAAAACGAACTCCCAACGTTCTCACTGAGATGGTGGGTTCTGACACAAGGACCAAGACATTGCAAACTATCTTCCACTGGAAAGAAAGAAGAGGAAGGGGGAAACGGATGCCGAATGTACCAAACCCAGACATAACCCAAACACTCCCTCAGTAGGGAAGAGTTGCAACCTAGATCTGGGGTCTTAGAGATGAGTACCCACCAGCCAGGGGTCTCTTCCTAACCCTGCGGAACTTCCTTAGATCTCTTGCTACCCCGAAAGCACCAGCCTGTGAAGTTCATCTCCGCACTGGAGCTAGAATAACAAAAGATGAGCTAAGGGCAACAGATGTCTAATTTTGTTTGGTGGGTGCTTTTCTTCCACCTTCAAAACATCACACGAGTCCATTGTGATGCGAGGATCCCAACCAAATTTAAGCCTGAATCCATGCAGCTACTCTTCCTTTCATCCATCCGTCATCTTCCCTTCTTATCCTGTCTCCCTCTCTTGTCTCTTCCAGTGTCAAAATTTAGGGTCCTGTGCTGTGGGTTAAACCACAGAGCCTAGGATTTGCCGATCAGAAGGTCGGCGGTTCGAATCCCTGTGATGGGGTGAGCTCCCGTTGCTCGGTCCCAGCTCCTGCCAACCTAGCAGTTTGAAAGCATGTCAAAGTGCAAGTAGATAAATAGGTACCACTCTGGCTGGAAGGTAAACGGCGTTTCCGTGCACTGCTCTGGTTCGCCAGAAGCGGCTTAGTCATGCTGGCCACATGACCCGGAAGCTGTACACTGGCTCCCTCGGCCAATAAAATGAGATGAGCACCGCAACCCCAGAGTTGGCCACGACTGTACCTAAAGGTCAGGGGTCTCTTTACCTTTACCTAATGGGCAGGGATAGGTCTAATGTTACTCTACGTCAAGCTCTTATGCCAACGTTTTCTCTAAACCAGTGTTTCCCAAAGTGGGCGCTACCACCCCCTGGGGGGTGCTGGGACGATACAGTGGGGCAGTAGTAGCCTCGGGTGCAATTGGGGGAGGGCGTTGAATAAAAGTAAGGGGGCGGTGGAAGCATAAAGAAAGAAGAATTTTACAAACAACCATTCATACAACGTCTCCCCTGGATCTGGCAGTCATGCTGGAGGTGATGCGTTTTCCTGGGCTTGGCTGAACCCTTTTGGGTGAACCCAGGCCTGGGAACTGGGTCTCAGCTTGCCTGTCTATTTCACCAATGGCAGGGGGACTGTGGCACCGACCCCGACCCTCGAGCGGATTGGACTGAGCTGGCAGGATTTCTGGGGGGCACTGAGTAATTTCCCCCCCCCCTGAAAAGGTGGTGGTAGACCAAATAAGTTTGGGAACCTCTGTTCCAAACTCAAAAAAAGCCCAATTTTTTCATGGGCCCTTATTCTGATCCAACCAGGTTCCGGTAATATATTTCTGTTTTCTCTTTTTTTATATAGTGACTGTGACAGTCGGAGGCAGACAGCATTTGCTTGGACTTTATGACACTGCAGGACAGGTAATCTACTGTCATTTCTGCACGTTATGTCTATCTTTGATGCCGCTGTTCTTCTCACAAAGAACATTTTGTGGTTCTTCTTTGTTCCTTAAGGCAGGCAAAAATGTAAGCTTTTCATTTTTGGTGACTTGCACAAGAGTCACTTCATACACGCAGACACATGGTACAAAAAGCCTTGCAGCACTTTGAAGACTAACCAATTTATTATAACATACGTTTGATGATAAAAACATCATAGGATTATGTTGCATTATATGATGTTCTAAGTAATTTAGTGATATTCATTTAAGAAATTAAAATGATACGAGAAAAAGAAAATCTAACAAATTTATTACAGCATAAGGTAGGGCTGCCATATTTCAAAAAGTGATAATCCGGGCAGAAAAGTGGTTTAGATTTTTTTTTTGGCAGAGTTATTTAGCTTTTTTGGTAGGGGCGAAAAGTTGTTGAGCAAAATTTTTGAGGAAAGATGGCAAAAACGACACTGCTGATATGGATTGCCATTTGTCCGGATTTTCATGATGCCGATTTCCGCACTGCTGCCAACTGCAGTATTCCTGGTATGTCTGGGAAATCCTGGACGTATGGCAATCCTAGCGTGAGGTTTCATGGACTAGAGTCTGCTTCATCAGATGCCTGTAAAGACTCTCCTCCCTGCAAGAGAGGGGAGTGGTTGTGGGCGGGAGCCCGAGCTCTGCCCCTAGTAGGGGGCGTTAGCCCCCTGCCTCCTCCATTCACCTGGCTGGCGCCCACGCCCCTCGGCAGGCACCCAACCAGGTGCCTCCGAGGGGGCGGTTACAGCAGCCTTTTGCTGCAGCACCAGCCTCTCCTCGGCCTCATTCTTCGCTGTCGTCTCATCACGAGTCACCCACCCTCCACTCCCTTTGAGCTCAGGGTCTTAGTTCCTTGGCCTTGCTATGGACCTTAGGTTGGTCGCCCTGGTTGTCCAGGGGGCCTGGTAGGAATTTTTCCATTTGGCATTAGGCTTTTTGGTTTTTTCGCCTACCTCGTAGCAATCGTCACAACTTTTGTGGTATTGGTGGGTAGGTTAGGCATTGGAATAATGTGTTGTGGTGTGTCGAAGGGCTAGGTGTGGCCATCGCCTATGCCTTCAATTTTGGGGTATTCCGTTAAAGGAATCTGGCGGTCGTGTACTCTGTCCGATGCCTGCTTGGCGGGAAGCCATGGCACGACCCTCGGTGACATCAGGGGAGAGCTTATAGTTGGATTAGCATCAACAGGCTCCACCTACTGGTGAATAAACCCACCTTGTTTTAGACATCCAATGCCTAAGCCAATACCTTTTCACTTGCTGTAATCAATAAAGTTGTGGCCTTTTCTTGCCCATTAACCTTATATCACGTGTCCTTGCGTATTCATTTCACATTGCGGGGGTCGGGTCCTCGAACCACAACTTATGTCACATTGAAGTTGAAACTCTATATGCACGTAGGAAGCTGCCTAGTGCTGAGTCAGAACATTGATCCCTCTGGCTGAATATTGTCTACACTGACTGGCAGCAGCTGTCCAGAGTTTCAGGCAGGAGGGCATTTTCCAGCCCTTCTTGCAGACGCCAGGGTTTGAACCTGGGACCTTCTACATGCCAAGCAAATGCCCTAACACTGAGCTAGGGTCTCTGCCCCTTACTCTTACATATCTGAGAATAAGCCTTGCTGAATTACTTCTTAGCAAACGTGCATAGGATTGCACAGTACAGAAGCCTATCTTGGTTTTGCCAACTAAGCATGGCCACACCTCTGGAAATGATTATGCAATACTGCCAGCAGCTTACCATGAAAACAGGGTCATAACCCACCCCCTCCCCCAACATTTCTCCAATGAAAATAAAAAGGTAAATGGACCCCTGACCATTAGGTCCAGTCGTGGCCGACTCTGGGGTTGCGGCGCTCATCTCACTTTATTGGCCGAGGGAGCCGGCGTACAGCTTCCAGGTCATGTGGCCAGCATGACTAAGCTGCTTCTGGAGAACCAGAGCAGTGCATGGAAACACCGTTTACCTTCCCACCAGAGTAGTACTTATTTATCTACTTGCACTTTGACGTGCTTTCAAACTGCTAGGTTGGCAGGAGCAGGGACCGAGCAACAGGAGCTCACCCCGTCGCAGGGATTCGAACCACCGACCTTCTGATCGGCAAGTCGTAGGCTCTGTGGTTTAACCCACAGCGCCACCCGCATCCCTCCAATGAGAATAAGGACATCCTATTCCTTATCTTCCAACTTTTCTCAGATGAAAGAGACATCCCCTCTGATGAAAATAAGGAAAAACGGGGTATTCCAGGATCAAATCAGAAACCGAGGCGGCTTCGGTAAATCAGGGACTGTCCCTGGAAAATAGGGACACTTGGAGGGCCGGCAGGGGCCTCTGTCTCGCCTCCCCATCTCCCCTGGGATTTTGCCCTCAGCACAAGAGTCCAAGTGAATTACCCAACCTAGTGTCATGACAGCCAATTATCTCAGAGTCAAGCATTGATGTCGCATCCCATGTCTCCAGCTCTCTTTCTGACATTCTTAATGGTGCCCCAAGCTTCACCTCTCCGAAGCAAATATTGTTCGGAAACTCAAAAGGCTTTGTTGTGAACCTTCTTGCGAGAATCTAGTGCCATCTCGTGGTCACTCTAAGCTATCTGTTTTGCAGTTCGCCACATCAAAAAGTGTACGGTAAAGAATCCCTGACAGATGGCCATCCAACTTATGTTAATAATAATAATAATAATAATAATAATAATAATAATAATAATTTATTTTAAAAATTCCATGAGAAAATAAAGGAAAAGGAAAAGAACAAAACGAAAAGAAAAATTAAAGAAAAATACTTGGAATTGTGATACAATATGGAATACAGGTATATAAGTAATACAGTTATTACAACGAATGAAAAATTACTAATTTGTACATTGCCAGCATTGTCATATTTTCTATCCATCGCTCAAAGAGGGCCATGGTTTTATCTTTCCAATGAATCAATATCAGTCTTTTGGCAGACAGTCAAACCCCACAGTTGGTATATGGTTTAAAATAATCTCACCGCCTGAGAATTTTACATCTTCCCCCCCAAAGCAGGGCTTTTTCTAAGAGAACAAGGGAGGCATTCATGGCGAGTTCTAGATTAGAAAAATAGCACTGCCCCAAAGTAGTATTTATTTCAAACAGCTCTTGCTGTCAGAAACTTCTTCTTAATGTTTAGTGAACTGCGTGCTCCTGGCCCTGAAAGATAATAAGAAAACACCTAGGCAACTCAATAAATTTTGACTTTATCACGTGCAAAAACGGTTGTGTGGATGCTTAGAATCAAAGAATTGGGAGGAATCGGAAGGGACATCTAGTTTGCTGCTCCAAATAACCATTTCACTGCTGTTGTAATGCTCTCATTTAAATTCTTTTGCTGTCTGGCAGGAGGACTACAACCAGCTCAGGCCTCTCTCTTACCCCAACACGGACGTGTTTTTGATCTGTTTCTCCGTGGTGAACCCTGCCTCGTACCACAACGTCCAGGAGGAATGGGTGCCGGAACTGAAAGTCTGCATGCCCCATGTGCCTTATGTTCTGATAGGAACACAGGTAAAGGATGGCTGGGGAGTCTGCAAAACACTGGTCTCGGGTGTGTTCATGCTAACTCAGCCAACTGGAAAAGCTCAGTCGGTAGAGCATGAGGGTCGTCGGTTCGAATCCCATGTTGGGCAAAAGATTCCTGCATTGCAGGGGGCTGGACTAGATCCAGTGTGGTGTAGTGGTTAAGAGCAGTGGACTCATAATCTGGTGAACCGGGTTCACGTCTCTGCTCCTCCACATGCAGCTGCTGGGTGACCTTGGGCTAGTCCATAGCTGTCAACTTACAAATTTGAAAATAAGGGACCAGCAGCCTCGAAAATAAGAGATCAGCAGCCAAAATAAGGGATTTTTCGGACACAGGTATGTTCAGCTTCTGAGCCCCTCCGAGCCAAAGGCAGAAAGCCCAGCCAGTAGCCAAACGAAGCTTCAAGCGGTGGTTCCTACAGCGCAGCAACCCGGCAAAGGGGATGCAGCAAGGAATACCACCGTCACCTCTCCACTGGGAAGCACTGAGCAAAGGCGAGTCCCCAGGCAACGCGGCCGATTTGATCGGCACAAGGCATGCAAGCTCCACCCCCCAGTCGTTCTTAGACTCCTTATTGGGTGAGCAACGCAGCCAAGCAACACAGTTGGAGCCTCCCTCCTCACTGGCCGGCAGGGAGGGAGGGAGGGAGAGGAGCTGCTTCCTTTAAAACCTGGGAAATTTAAGGGACATCATCAATAAGGGACAGCAGCGGGACACAGCACTGGGATAAGGGAGTTTCCCACCAAATAAGGGACGGTTGACAGCTATGGGCTAGTCACACTTCTCTGAAGTCTCTCAGCCTCACTCACCTAACAGAGTGTTTGTTGTAGGGGAGGAAGGGAAAGGAGAATGTTAGCTGCTTTGAGACTCCTTCGGGTAGGGATAAAGGGGGATATCAAATCCAAATTCTTCTTCTTCTTCTTCAGCTCTCCGATTCTACAATTGCAGCTGCCACATGATAGTCTCACTTTGTGACCATTACAATGCCAAATAGTGTGATGATGGGCAGACAGATAGGACTAGGCAGAAGGTTCCTGCTCAGTGAGGGATGCCATAGCTGTGAACAAACCTTTAACTTGGGGGGGGGGATAGACTAATATCTTTATTGAAAGTTCGAAAATACATAACTATATGTGTGCCAAGAGACGCAAACAGAAAAGAGAAAATGAAAGAAAGAAGCAGAACCCGGGCAGAAGGGGAAACAAAGAGGGGGAGCCCAAAGCTGTATATTTTACAAGGTTGTTAATTGTACTTCACCAGATCTGAACCTATTGCAGTATTTGTAAGAATGGATTCCAAATATCATTGAATTTGTCCATCGCAAGTCTGCATTTATATGCAAGTTGTTCATATGTTCCGAGCTTGTATGTGTAAGTCTTCAATGCCCTCGTAGAAGGGAGCCGCATTTTTATTATTCCAATTCATTAATATCAGTCTTTTTGCCGTGGTAAGGGCACAGAGAGTCCACTCCTATTGTAAGGTTTGTAAGGTTCCATGTGCTGAGTATATAATTCAAGAGGATATTTTGCTCTGTAAATGTAAGGTTGCTCTGTACAGTTCTGTTGATAAACAGTTAAAGGTAAAGGTAAAGGAACCCTGACCATTAGGTCCTTTTATGGCCGACTCTGGGGTTGCGGCGCTCATCTTGCTTTATTGGCCGAGGGAGCCGGCGTTTGTCTGCAGACAGCTTCCAGGTCATGTGGCCAGCATGACTAAGCCACTTCTGGTGAACCAGAGCAGTGCACATAAACACAGTTTACCTTCCCGCCAGAGCGGTACCTATTTATCTACTTGCACTTTGACGTGCTTTCAAACTGCTAGGTTGGCAGGAGCAGGGACCGAACAACGGGAGCTCGCCCAGCCGCGGGGATTCGAACTGCCAACCTTCTGATCGGCAAGTCCTAGTCTCTGTGGTTTAACCCACAGCGCCACCCGCATCCCTATCTATAGTTTCAGTTACCTTCTGCCAAAACATCTTTCAATATAGGACAATAAAAAAACACTTTTTTAAGAGAAGCATTATCTGTTGCATCTCCAACAGTTAGAGACCTTAGATAGCCCTTTTTTCTTTTCTTTTTTGAACAAGCCTTAAACTTTACATCTGCTTTAAACTCCTAGATTGACCTACGAGATGATCCAAAAACCTTGACTCGATTGCTCTACATGAAGGAGAAGCCCCTGTCTTACGAACACGGCATCAAACTGGCTAAAGAGGTACTGTTGCTCCCATTAAACCCAAGAGCCAAGACGCCGCATGCAAGAGCACGAAAATCATGCATATCTTGACTGATTGAGCCAGGATTTGATCAGGCAAACTAGAACTACACCTGATTTGGGCCCTGTACCTTCCTTGTAAACTAAGCCAGGCTCATTGTTGTTGTATATACAGTATGTATGTATTTTCCATATTTTTCGCTCCATAAGACGCACCTGACCATAAGACACACGTAGTTTTTAGAGGAGGAAAACATGGGGGGGAATATTCTGAATGAAGGGGAGCCATGGCTACAGTCCGTCCTCCGCGGCTCGCTTTAAAGCAGCAAAGCGGACAGGAGCCGCTTACACGTCCCTCCTCCACACAGCTTTCGCTTCATAAGACACACAGACATTTCCCCTTACTTTTTAGGAGGAAAAAAATGTGTCTTATGGAGCGAAAAATACGGTTTTTTCCCTAGTCCAGGACTCAAGGCAGCTCACACAGATAAAACAGAGCCATATAAAAACCTAGAAAAGACTATCGTTACAATACAAGTTCTTCATAAGTGCCTATACATGCAGATTTTACTTCCACTCTGTCCGTATGAGAAGTCCACAGAAGAGGGGAAAGGATGTTTGATGGCTTTAGGTCAAATAGAACCTCCATGTCCATGGATAGTCTACCTGTGAATACCCATTGCTGGGGAGCAATGGCAGAATATAGATATTTGTCTTCATGCTCTGCTTGAAGGCTACTCCTAGAGGTACCTAGTTTAGCAGCCATGGGATACAGGATGTTGGGCTAGGATGCAAGCTAAAGGATAGATGATAGATAGATAGATAGATAGATAGATAGATAGATAGATAGATAGATAGATAGATAGATAGATAGATAGACATGATAGATAGATAGATAGATGATAGATGATAGATAGATAGATAGATAGATAGATGATAGATTGAATTATATGCTCTTATATGCCCCAGCCATTCTGGGAGGCTTCCAGCAAATCATAAAACAACAGTAAAACATCTTAGATAGCTTTAGACAAATTCTTGGAGGAAGACAGAGGACTCTTCTTTCGGCCAACATAGTCAAATGGAACCTCCTTGCCTGGGGGCACTCTACCTTTCAATACCCAGAGCAGGGTCAGCAACCTTTTTCAGCCGTGGGCTGGTCCACCATCCCTCAGACCATGTGGTGGGCTGGACGATATTTTTTGGGGGGGGGGGATGAACAAATTCCTATGCCCCACAAATAACCCAGAGATGCATTTTAAATAAAAGCACGCATTCTACTCATGTAAAAACATGCTGATTCCTGGACCGTCCTTGGGCTGGATTGACAAGGCAATTGGGCCACCCCTGACCCAGAGGTTATTTTTGTTTTTTTGTTTTTTTAAATATTAATTTTTATTAATTTTTTAACATATCATTTTCAACAATAATTAAACATACTTTTATATCTTATACAATTTTTTGACTTCCATCAATCACATCTGAAAATTTTTCAATCTGTTCACTTAATTTACATTTCTTACTTTCACTATTACATTTAAATTTCATAACTAATATCTCTATTCTTTCTCTACTTTGCAATATTTCATACATTTCTCCTTACAAAACTTCTTGCAGTCCTACTAGCGTAATTTGTTGATTACAATTGCTCTTCGAATAGTTCATATATTTCTTCCAATCTTCTGTAAATCTCTGGTCTGGCAGGTTTCGAATCCTTCTTGTCATTTTATCCAATTCTGCGTAGTCCATTAATTTCGTCTGCCCTTCTTCTTTCATCAAAATTTCTTCTTGCTTCCATTTCTGGGCTAACAATACTCTTGCCGCTGTTGTTGCATATAAAAATAATTTAACATCTTCTCTATTAATGTCCTCACCTATAATACCGAGTAAAAATGCTTCTGGGTTTTTTTATGACCCAGAGGTTATTTTCTTGCCACCGTCGCTCAGGCCTGTCTGTCTCTCTCTTTTTTTATTCGTTCTAGATCGGCGCCCAGTGCTACCTGGAGTGCTCAGCCTTGACTCAGAAAGGCCTGAAGGCCGTCTTTGATGAAGCGATACTCACCATATTCAACCCCAAGAAGAAAAAGAAACCATGCTCTGAGTGCGGCAGCTGCTGTCGAGTTGTATGACGATGGCCGGAATATTGGAACGGGGTTGGGCTGGTGTTTGGCCAGAGTCTTCCCATCCCATAATTTAACACCTGCACAAAAGATCGAAGGACATGACCAGGAAGGAGGCATCTTAAAAGGGAGATCTTCCCCATCTGTGATTCCTCCTAAGCTTGCGCCTTCTCATATCTTACCTGCTTTTTTCTAACCGCTACAGAGCTGTAGATACAAGCAGCTGGTCCATACTGTGGTCACTTTACCTGAGGCAAAGCTAGCTGATAAAGTAAAGCAGCTGAGAGAACTCTTCCTGCGGTGTCAGGATCCGGAAAAAAACGTGAAAAGATCTCAAAGGATCCTGCAGCAAAACTGAGAGACTCTCTAGATTCAGTAATTTGTAGCCTTCAGCAACAACGAATGAATTGATTTGTTCCGGTATGAATATTCAATCACAGCCGGGCCACAAAAGCTAAATCAGGCAGGCAAATAACTCTTCCAGAGTTGACCGTGGTTAAGATATTGATGCAACATTAGAGATCCTGTTTTAATCTGCTTTTTTATGAATATTCCCTCTTTCGGAAAGAGCCTCATTTCTTGGGGAGGAGGGAAACGATGTGGTATCAAACTGACATTTACTGTATTTTGTCTCCCTTTTTATATATTGAGCATTATCCAGCTAGAGAGCCATCAAAATGTATGGTCATTTTACCCTTGGGCATCTGGGATTTTATTTTATTTTTTACTAAATTGAGTACCACACAACCAAATTTTCTTGCTTGCAAATGGCTATAGCCAGGGTCTGGAAGGAGCTGCATGTATATTCTGAATGCAGACCTAGTTCCCTCTTCACCCAGTTGTTCTCGCTGTTGTTTTAAGATGTAGGATCCCAGAGCTGCTGGGTTGGAAGGGACCTCAGCGGTCATCTAGTCCAACCCGCTGCAATGCAAGAAATTCTAAACTGCTCATTGAACAACCTCCGAAAGGATATCATAAAGTTGAGGAAGGTTCAGAAAATGGTAATGGAAGTGATAAATGGGATGACCAACTCCCCTATGAGGAAAGGTTATAGCATTTGCTGTTTATTTTTTGGTTTAGAGAAAAGGTAAGTGAGAAGCAACACAATAGAAATGTATAAAATCATAAAGTGGGTACAGAAACGGTTTTTCTCCCCCTTTCTCCTATCACAGTGAAGATGAATCTTGGAAGATTCAGGACAGATAAAAGAAAGTGCTTCATCACACAGCGCCTGCAGGCCTGGAGAGACTGCAGGCAGTGTGGTGCAGTGGTTAGAGTGTTGGACTAGGACCTGGGAGGCCAGGGTTCAAATCCCCCCTCAGCCGTGAAACTTGCTGGGTAGCCTTGGACTGGTCACTGTCTTTCAACCTAACCTACCTCACAGGGTTGTTGTGAGGATAAGATGTGGGGAGACCAAGCAGGTTTGCCACGATGAGCTCCTAATAATAATAATAATAATAATTTATTATTTATACCCCGCCCATCTGGCTGGGTTGCCCCAGCCACTCTGGGCGGCTTCCAACAGAACACCAAAATACAATAACCTATTAAACATTAAAAGCTTCCCTAAACAGGGCTGCCTTCAGATGTCTTCTAAAAGTTTGGTAGTTATTTTTCTCTTTGACATCTGGTGGGAGGGCATTCCACAGGGAGGGCGCCACTACCGAGAAGGCCCTCTGCCTGGTTCCCTGTAACTTGGCTTCTCGCAATGAGGGAACCACCAGAAGGCCCTCAGCGCTGGATCTCAGTGTCCGGGCAGAATGATGGGGGTGGAGACGCTCCTTCAGGTATACTGGACCGAGGCCGTTTATGGCTTTAAAGGTTAGGACTTGGAAGAAAGGTGAGATGGAGACGTAATAACAAATGATAACAATCAAATAGTTAAGCTATGGAATTCATGCCAGCTGTGTGTCGTGACGGCTACCGACTTTGTTGGTTTTAAAAGGGGATTAGATAAATATCAGTGGGAGCCAGTGTGGTGTAGTGGTTAAGAGCGGTGCGCGTAATCTGGTGAACCGGGTTCGCGTCTCCGCTCCTCCACATGCAGCTGCTGGGTGACCTTGGGCCAGTCACACTTCTCTGAAGTCTTTCAGCCCCACTCACCTCACAGAGTGTTTGTTGTGGGGGAGGAAGGGAAAGGAGAATGTTAGCCGCTTTGAGACGCCTTCGGGTAGTGATAAAGCGGGATATCAAATCCAAACTCTTCTTCTTCTAGCACAATGACTGTCTTCTGCCTCCACAGTTCTGAATACTAGTTGCCAGAAACCATGGAGAGTGCACTCTTGGGCCCAGCTTGTGCATGTTTTCCATGGGCATCTAGTTGGCCATGTTGAGAACAGGACGCTGGACTCAGTGGCATAGCGTGGGTTGTCAGCACCTGGGGCAAGGCAAGTAATTTGCGCCCCCTAACCCGTGGATTTGCGCCCCCTAACCCGTGGATTTGCCCTAACCCCAGAAGTTGCGCCCAGTGCGGCCGGCCCCCCCTGCACCCCCCACGCTACGCCACTGGCTGGACTCAATGGGATTTAAAAATCTGCCCTGACTCTTCCAACTTTCAGCTTCCTTCGATTTGCACAAGTTCTGGTTATGAGAGAGGGAGAAACGCTTTTCTCTACCCATTCTCACACCCTCCAACATTTCTCTGATGAAGATAGGGAAGCCCTAAGGAAAAGCGGGGCATTCCAGGATCAGAAACCGGGATGGGCTTCTGTAAATCTGGGGCTGTCCCTGGAAAATAAGGACAGTTGGAAATGGCTGCAGTCTCTCCAGGCCTTGTGTAATTTAAACATTTCTATCGTGCCACCCCTTACAGTACTTGCCCTTTCTCTAAACTAAAAGTCTCAAATGTTTTTCATTCTGGTTTCCACGCAGCTACAAAGCAACCGAGAACCGCCTAGGACAACCCAGTGCCTTCAGGCTGCCGTAGGTGCCTTATTTAATGTTTTCCACAAATCATTTAAATGCAATTGGAAAGAGCAGCCTTCGGAAGGTTGTGGCGATCCCCCCCGCCGCCTTATTTTGCTATATAAGTGCAGATAGCTTACCTGTAGAAAATTTTGTGCATGGGTCATCGTTGTTAGAGTTTGGTATATATGTGAAGCTGCAGAGCTGAAATAAATAGTCTGCTAAAACTGCTGGCTGAAAAAAACTAAGGAAAGATACTCCTGGCAAACAAAGCCGTTATGGTAAAGGTAAAGGCACCCCTGACCATTAGGTCCAGTCATGGCCGACTCCGGGGTTGCGGCGCTCATCTCGCTTTATTGGCCGAGGGAGCCGGCGTACAGCTTCTGGGTCATGTGGCCAGCAGGACTAAGCCGCTTCTGGCGTACCAGAGCAGCGCACGGAAACACCGTTTACCTTCCCGCCGGAGTGGTACCTATTTATCTACTTGCACTTTGACGTGCTTTCGAACTGCTAGGTGGGCAGGAGCAGGGACCGAGCAACGGGAGCTCACCCCGTCGCGGGGATTCGAACCGCCGACCTTCTGATTGGCAAGTCCTAGGCTCTGTGGTTTAACCCACAGCGCCACCCGCGTCCCAAAGCCGTTATGAGTACCAAGCTATTATATGTGGCCATGATGGAGTTCAGTGCTAAGATGAAATAGGTCCAATGCTAACATGAAGCAGGAAGGAAGTAAAGCCTATGAGAAAAACAATCTGCAGGTAAGTTACTCAAGAAGGTGTCAGCAAGGAAAGAAGAGTTGCCTTTTTGTCTGTCTCCCCTCCCACTGGCTCAAGTGTCTTCCTGCAAGCTGCTTTACTCCCAGAAATCATGTGGTGGTTAATGGTGCCTTCAATAAAAATGTTTTTGTTTCTTTAAAAAAGGAGAGAGGAGAACTTGTGTACACCAAGTAACTGCTCATTCACAGTGACCAATCACCTTTGCGCGCCAAAGTCGTGTCGTGTAAAAACAACAGAGTCTCATTGCACCTTGAAGACTTTAACCACATGTTTTGCAGTAATGCAAGGATTAGTCTTGTCACAAGGGGATTCCCCCCCCCTCACATGCCCCCCCACCACCATCCCCAAAACTGAGACAGCTTTCTCTCCCTTCCCCCTCTTTTACGCTCGCTGTTCTTTTTTATATTCTGGTTAAAGTGGATTAAATTTATTTTCACTTGGAGTGCAATTTGAATTTCTTTCAGACTTATTTTCACAGTATAATTTACAGTTTAACAACCGCCTTGAGGTAGAGCCCCTTCACCGTCCCTCATGTTTTTTGATGATTTTTCATGGTAGCTGCTTTCCCCTTTACATACATCCTTGGTTTTTTTTACTTGCTCCAGGGATGCAATCAGTGTTTTTAATTCTTTATTGTTAAGTTGTGGGTGGACATATCAGACGGCACAGCGATTCTTCAAACAGCTCTTGTTTATTCGCAGGCCAGAACAGAACTGAACTGAAGGGTTCAGTCAGCCTGCTTATATAGAGCTCCACTACAACGTAACAGTAACAATTTTCTAAAACTATCCAATCACTGAACGTCACTTTCGATCCCTTATTTGCATAACTATCTACAGTATCCCCCTGCTGGCCCAGGGTGAGAACTTCAGTACATAACATTTATCTTTGCGGAGTAGACCAGTGCTGGTTGCTCAGGTTTCAAGGTGCTTGCAAGCAAGAGTGTTTTTTTCCCCCAGAGGCTGAGGTTCACCCCTTCACTCTTTGTTCTGTTCTTAAGTTTTGTGTCCAAAATGAGGAGGGCAAACCCCTTGTTGCGCAGCCTGGAATTTTGCCACCCAAGCTCTCCACTTGAGCGTAGGGTTAACTTTGCCTTTAGTTGCTCTCCCTTTAATCTCTCGTCTTGCAACTTCATCTCTCTCTCTCGATAGCAGGAGCACAGACTACACCCCGTCACTGAGTGCCCTAGTCCAGAAGTGTCACCCACAGCATATTTAAAGGACATGCTGGAGGGAGGAGATTTGGACATCATTGCGCCAGGAGAAATCCTTTCGCTGATGGAACGATCTTGCTTAGTGCTGCGTAGAATACACTCCTATCAGATTCATTATGGCGTAACCTTCTGTGGGCTCGAGCAAACTTTGCCAGATGCTCAACTGGCAGGTCTATAAAGAAGAAAAATCGTAAGGTGGGAGTTGGATGGCAATGAACTGCAAACATTACAGTCAGTGATAACGAGAGCTGAAATGGATGTTAAATAGGCATGCCTTGTAGACACATGAGTTCTGTAGCTGATGTGTAGCGGTTCCTCAGCAGACAAGTCAAGGTAGACAAGATACCCTGGATGTTTGAGAACCACAGATTGAGATGGTAGCTGGACACTGGCCAGTTCTGCCCCAGCCTAACAGGTTGCCAAGGCATCAGAGAGGGACATCCAAAGTCTCAGGTGATCCTTGGCCTGTCCTCTTAGGAACCATACAGTTCCAGATTAAATCTATTATATCCTTAATAATTGATCCCCTTTGGCCTTGATGTCCCCCTCTGACAGTTTCTTAGCTTAGTGCAGCTCCTGCAAGGTTTCAGGAAGTTTGATCCAGCATTTCTGTCTGATATGGTTTGGTGTGAAGATTTCTGGAGGTGAACATGGGGTGGGGTGGGGGACCTCAGGTCCAGGGTCTAAAAGCAGCCCATCAGGCGTCTCTGCCTAACCCTCAGGGCTGTCACTGGGCTATGCCCCCTACCCAGGTTCCACCCCTCACTTGATCCACCCATTTTTGTTGGGATGGATTTGGAAGGTAGGAGAGGATGCGTTATTTGTTAATTATCCTCCTCTTGCTCACTTGAGTAAGGTTAGTGTCTAGTTTAGCAGAGTTAAAAATATACTGAAATATACTCGGAGTCGAGAGTGGATTTCATGCTCTTTATTCAGCTCATAGTGGTGAGGAGGAATGGAAGTTCCCCCAGGATGTCTGTTTTATATACATTATTTACACAATGGGCCCCACGTGATTGGCTAATTCTGGGATTCTCCTGTAGGCCAATCAGGTTGCGGATTCACTTCCACCTGGAGCTGGATTGGGTGGCTCCTGTGGACCAATCATACTGCTGCATTGTTCTAGCACCAATCAGACTGCTGCATTTTGGATCCTATTGTTCTAGGACCAATCAGACTGCTGCATTTTGGATCCCATTCAACTCAGTACATAACATATGCCATCCTTTGCAGCATTAACACGGAAACTTGGCACAATTAGCTTTCTCTAATTATCCAGAGTACCTCTGGCAGACTGGATCTTCCCCTTTATTTATCCCTCGAAATGAAACAACAACGCAGAAGTCTGCGATGTAAGAATATAGTTGCAGGCTTGATTTACGCAGAAAATAGCAGTGGGATGTCAGGCAAAGCATCTTTCTAGAGTGCAAAACGCTTTGTTTAGATCAAAGATGCTACCTGGGGAGTGGACATGCTCCACATCCTAATCCCCATGGCTGCATGACAAGAGAGGTGGAAGAAAGTGATAAAGATTATCTTCCTATTGTTACCATTCCTGCCTGGGCAATTAGGGGATGCGACTTCACAGGGTGCCCTCTAGGAATTTACAGGGATCTGCATATGTCTAAAACCTTTGCTCACCTAGCAAACACGGAATTTTATATTTTGACTGGGACGTCACTTCCCCTCCCCACAGTTTTTGCCTGGCTGGACTGTGTCTTTGAACTTTGACCTCACTGTGATGGAGGGCAGAGAGGGGTGTGTGAGCACGTGTAGAAACTCAGATTCAGAAAGAGGTAGATTCCACCATGGGAGCAGGGCCGGGACGGAAGAGTGCTGGAGTCCTGTCTAGTCAAGTAGCATGGATCGGTTCCAATCTGTTGGGTGTGGACAGGCTGCTTCGATGAGTGAAACTAACCACCTGTCTCCTTGATCCTTGCCCATCCTGGCTCATAAAAGTGAGCCAAGAAGGGCTGGGCGATGGGCTCCGTGGGGTGGTGAATTCTTCCTAGAGGGAGCCTTCCTAGACTCACTGAAAGAGGCAGTCATTAAACCACTTCTTTAAAAAACATCTTTGGACCCGACCAATATGGCCAACTATCGCCCAGTCTCAAATCTTCCATTCTTGGGCTCGGTGATTGAGCGGGTGGTTGTGGAACTGAAGCACGTGAACGTAAGCAGGTACTCACTTGGTGTTAAATAAGGATCAGGCAGACTCAGCAATGGAGAATAAGAAGGTGAAGTTTATTGCCAGGCAATAAGGACCCAGTTTGGAATCTCTTCCAAAAGGAACTGGGACCCCGATTGACAGAAATCCAGAGGTCTTTATACCTGAGCAGATCACAGCAAATCATAGATTTGCAGAGACAACCATGAGGCAGTCACGATATTGTCAGCGAAAATTAGCCAATTAGCAAGCTTCTTGCCATGCTACCTGCTCCTGGTCAAGCACTGGTCAAGCACTGAGTTCTAGTTCTGCTTTCCATTGCCTGCAGTGACCCTCTGTCTAACCTCTCCCCTAGTTATGACAGGACAGGGAGTTTGGAGATTTTGGGGTTTTCTCTTCCTGTTCTGTGGATTAATTTAGCCTGTATCTGAGGGGATTTTGTATCAGAATCTCTGATTCACGTCGTCCCCTTGTCCAGGGTACACGGATGTTTGTAGGGGAAAGGTCGGCTCCTAATTTTGCTGTTTCAAGCAGTATGCAGTTAGTTAAGGCACAGCTTCCCTTTGATTCAAAATGGATTATAAAATACTGTAAGCCTTGATTATGTGTGAATATAATATATGAATATATTGATTACTGATAACTGATGGATAGCATAGGGGTAGCCCTTCTTCCTTGCCTCAAAACAACTCCAGGCACACCTGGAGAATGCGGACCATTTGGATCCCTTCCAGTCAGGATTCAGGCCTCATCATGGGACTGAAACTGCCTTGGTCGCGATGCAGCACCCATTGTGTCTATGCTCTACCCTGTGCACTCACTATTTCACGACAGACATTCTCAAGTTTGATCTTTCTCTTCGCTCAGGAGAGCTGCAGGATTTTCTTGCTAGAGGCACTCTTAGCTCCTGACCTGCCGTTTCAGCTAAAATAGACTTGGCATAAACTGCCACTTGGCCAGAAGGCTCTTCTGAATAGTCTTTGCTCCTCTCTCGCTGGGAATTGTGCTTATGCATCTAATGTTACTAGGGCAGCAAAAAAAAAAAAAAAAAAAAGTCAATTAATTGGTTAGGTTAATCAATTTTAAAACTTTGGATCAATAAAGCTTACCCCATAATATTAATCAGAAAGCACTTTTTAGTAAAGTGAATCCTGCTGAATTTAGTCAGGCTTACTTGCACAAAGGAGCTGCGGCCTTAACTATTCTTAGAGAGGGTGCTTCAAAATAGGTGCAAACTCAGTGGCTGACTGACACAAGCCAGTAATAATAAATTTTATTTATACCCCGCCCTCCCCAGCCAGAGCCGGGCTCAGGGAAGCTAATACCAGTAAAATTACAGTAAAAACATAATGGGGGGGGGGAAATACAGGTTAAAATGCAATTTAAAATGCAGCCTCATTTTAAAAGTACCCCATAGATCAAAACCATAAGGGGAGGGAAACATAAGGGTCAGACTAAGTCCAAACCAAAGGCCAGGTGGAACAGCTCTGTCTTGCAGGCCCTGCAGAAAGATGTCAAGTCCCGCAGGGCCCTAGTCTCTTGGGACAGAGTTGGGGCCAGTACTGAAAAGGCCCTGGCCCTAGTTGAGACCAATCTAACCTCCTTGCAACCTGGGACCTCCAAAATGTTAACATTTATGGACCTTAAGGTCCTCCGCGGGGCAAACCAGGAGAGGCAGTCCCGTAGGTACGTGGGTCCTAGGCCGCATAGGGCAACCCCTCTGCACCCCTCGCAGCCATGCCAGCACCTTTGTGGACCCCTCGCTTCCCCCCTTCACTGCTTTCTTTATAGGAGACCAGTCAACTGAGGAACAGTGAAAAGCTTTCTTAGTGCCATTCAAGCGACCCAGGTCTTCTTTTTGTAAAAACAGGAAGTGACGCCATATTGAGCGGAAGGAGAGGGAGCAGGAGGCATAGATCTAAGAAAAGCATTAGAGGACGCATGGATCTGAACGCCAGGTAACATGTTGAAACGCTGCACTGAAGAGAAGGCGCCTCGGGAATTTGGGATTCTCTGTGGAAAAGTGAGAAGCCGATCCCAGTATTTTCGGGACTGTTGGAGGGTATGCTACTTTGTGTTTATATTGGTGGGAGACGCATTCTTCCCCCTCTGACACATGCAGGAGGAAATGCCTCTGCCTCTTCTTGTCCTCACTGCCAGATGATGAACTCGAACCCGAGGCTTTGTTCCTGCCAAATATTTTAATGCATAAAGCTAAGTGATACATAGGCAAGGCAAGGGTTAAAAGGCAAGGGAGTAGAATCTGTCTTTTTTCCCTCAGGCAAAGGGTTATTCAATAGGTATCGGAGAGAAATGTTTTAGAATTGATCGATGATTACTATAGATGGATAAAAGGAGACTTACTCTACTCAAGTAATTTGAGAACAGGTTATAAGAAATGTACAGTGATACCTCGGGTTACATATGCTTCAGGTTACATACGCTTCAGGTTACAGACTCTGCTAACCCAGAAATAGTGCTTCAGGTTAAGAACTTTGCTTCAGGATGAGAACAGAAATCGTGCAGCGGCAACGCAGTGGCAGCAGGAGGCCCCATTAGCTAAAGTGGTGCTTCAGGTTTAAAATGTAGCACCCTGCTTGTGGTTAACGCTTAGCTGGAATGAAATATTCAACGCAGCAATAGAGAAATTAAAATAGTAATTTATTTGTCAGACAAATAAATAAGAGGCTCAGTGGTACGTGGTTACCAAGCTCTGGCCTGGCCTCCTGCCATTCTGGCCAGCACTTATATTCCCTTAATCCAGCCCCCTTTGCTCCTCCTGTGGCTGCCTCTGTCCAATCAGCCTGGTTGAAATTCCTATTGGCTGTTTGCTAGAGCCAATCACAAAAGATACACCCACAAAAGATACACCCATTTCCTTGCCCTTATATGGGAGACAAAGAGCTATATATAAATGACAAATAAGTAATAATATATCTTACATGGAATCTTAATTACCAGCTCACCTCTTGCCCTTCTTGCCCTATTGCCTTCTAAAACAAATGGTTTAATCTTACATTTTATGTTCAACAGATGTCAAGGATCTTGAGTTTCACATCAACATTGAAAGATTTCCTTCATTTAATGTTTCTAAACAAAATGCCTGACAACTATATATCAAGACTGCCCGGATGGCGTCTTCTGTCTGGCAGGGGGGGGGGGGCTGGTGGCTGACTTAATTTCAGGATAAATACAACTCTTACAACCATATGAAATAAGAATCTAGCATTCCTTAAATCCTTTGCATAATTACATTTAAGCCAATATATTTAAGCTAATATATTTCATACATTTATCATAGGTAGCCTCTTAAAAGAATAAAGCTTCTCAAAGTGAAAAGGAAGGAACTCAATAAAACACAGCTTTTAAAAGAAGCCTCTTCAGTTTGCACCTCCCCCTTTCCCCCTCCTCTCCAGCCTCAAAATAAAATAGGAAGAAGCTGCTTCTTCTGCCAAGCCAGTTGCCTTTCCAACATTTAACACATTTTAACCTTTTTTAACTCTCTTAGTTTAAGAAACAGCTTTAGAAGAGACTTCCCCAAAAATGCTCTCTTTCCAGCTAAATGTTTCTCCCCATTGCTCCTGGCCTTTTAACCTTAGAAAGAAGATCTGGCTCATTTTACTGGGAGGCACATTAGTATTATCTTTCCCCATTCCTAATGGTGTTTTCTCAGCCTTGGGGCAGCATATGTAATTCTCCCTTTTTATGACTTTGAGAATTGTTTTTCTACTATAAATCAATGGGGCCCTTCTTGTCTTAGGAGGAAAAACATCTTGCCAAGGTTCTTTTAGGCAGCTGGTCTTTTGCCTGGCATGAAACATTTGAAAATCCTTTTTTTTAAGCTCATTTTTAAATACAAGCCTTGATTGAAATATATAGAAGCTTTGATAAAAATGCAGGCTTATGGTTAGGTGCCTCATTCCCCCCTTTCAAGCTCAAGGACCTTCATCCCAAGTGTCCTTGATAGCTTGACCTTCATCATATTCCTGAGGTAAAGCTCTGTATAGGGCCATGATATGAGGTAGAGTTTCATTTGAAACCATCTTGCTAATTGTACTTCTAAAACATGAAATGATACATGGCATCATACATAAAACCAATACTACTACTGTCAAGAAAAACAAGCAAGACAATAGTATCCCTTTGAGTCCTGTGACATTAGGTAACCAATTGGTGAGCCATCCCATATCCCATCCTTCCCATGTTTGTACTGGGACATGTGCTATATTCTCCATCTTTGTGGCCAACACACGGATTGCCTCACCATTATCAGAAATGTTAAAGCAACAGGCATTCCCTGTCAAGTTCAAGACTCCACATAGGCCTCCCTGCCTGGCAAGTACATAATCCATTCCCATTTTCAGCTGCAAAATGGCGGCTCTACTTTCATCCAACTGTTGTGCAATAAGTCTCAAACTCTGGGCCGTTGCATTGGTTACAAGTTCCACTACTGCTTGCAATCGAATTATTCTGTTTAGATTATAAATAGGATCCCGTGCCCCTTGTATGAGCTCACCAGGATTCCAGGAGGCAGGATCATAATAGGCTATAATGCGCTCTGGCGGCCAATCATCAGTACCGCTCCAACTTTGGGTACTTCCTCCTGCTATATGAGAAATATCAGCATTCCTTCGTGTTCGCCTGGCCGAACTAGTGGGCATAATCCACATTGGTGGTAATACCCAACCCAAGAAACAAGTCCCACTCCATTTGGAAGGGAGTTTCTTGTACGCCCATTCTCCACATATCCACCACAACCATCGGGTCTGAGGTTTTTGGTACGGGGAATACAGAAGGCGAAATACCAAAAGGGGTAGAGAGTTCACAGTGCAGTATGTTAGATTGCCTTCTTCTGTCACAGTTATGTTCCACACCACTTTCCATGCATGAATAAAAGGAGGTGCACAGGGCAAGGCATTCCGAGTTCGATAGGTAGTACCGTGTGCCCAGGTATGACTATTCTTATAATCCCAAGTATAGTGACAATGAGAAGAGCCTATCATGGGAGAATCAGCTGCATCTGATGATTTATGTACACAGAATTCCCCTTGTACAGGTATAACTCGTAATGGTTTAGTTGAGTTCCATCCGGGGAAATTCTGTATTTCAGTTTGGTGTGGCATTTCGCTTACCATACCAATAGCATCTAATGGTATCGGTAATAAGGGCATACCTCCCTCTGAATCATCTGGCCCAAGAGAGCAAACAAGGCAATTGGTCCTATTTGCAACATTAGCTACCATTTCAGCTAAACCTACCCACATATTGTGGTCATGGCTGAATCCATATTTAGCCAATTTGGTCAGATTCAAGGACCCTTCCCCTTCCCAAGGGATCAGGATTAATAATAAAATCATGTTGATGTCTAGTATATGCATTCCTTCCACAAAAGATTACCTTATTGTGATAGCAAATAATTATTAGCCCCAATATAATTCCCCCAGTGACAGAAATGGGGAACCACCAAGACCAAAACATATATCTCGAGGATCCCCAATGAGTAATATCTCTGATAATTGTTCCACAAGGGGGGGGCAGTCAATCAATTGTATTAGAGAATCTTTCCGTTCACAGTCGCTGGTTCAGACGCTCCTCAAGCTTCAGGCGTGCGCAGGTCAGCCAGCTTCCAGGTTGTGGCTGCAGCAGGCCGGTCGTCAAATGTTGCCCGTGACCTAGCCCGTTCCCGGTAGGGCTAGATACAGGGGTTTTTGGAGAGAGTTAGTTTTAAAGGATTAGAGGGGTCACCTTTGCACGTCCAACTGCCTTCAGACTTCTTCAAACGAGAGTGATGAATCCAGGGGGTCACCTCAGCTACCTTCACCGCTGTTGGAGTAGAGAGCAAGACGGTGTAAGGTCCACGCCACTTAGGTGCAAGTGGATCGCGTTTCCACTCTTTCACCCATACGCTATCGCCAGCCTGGAACTGATGAATCGGCTCGGCAATGCTGCACGGCGTGCGCTCGAGGGCCCACCTGTTAAGAGAAACAAAAACACGGGAGAGAGATTGCACTTGTCCCTGTGTCACATGGTCTCCTATTTGTTTAAGGTCAGCTGGAATATCCTGAACAAAGGAGGGCGGTCTCCCATACAGGAGCTCAAAAGGTGACAACTTAAGTCTTTTTGTGGGTGCACACCGAACACGAAACAGTGTTATGGGTAACACATCTACCCTTCTGAGACTTTAGACATATTAGTGGGCTTCTGGCATGCCCTGCGAATACCTTGCACAAGTGTCTGGCGGTAGGTGGTAAGTCTGGCCAGGTGAATTGCATTGTTTGGATCCCAATTAGGATCTTCCAAGGGAAAGTTATCTTGGAGATGACGGTCAATATTATAAATATTTCCCGCTCTGGCCTGCTCACGCAAATATATCTGTGCCTTTTCAATTATGTCTCTCCTTTCCTCAGTGGTGAACAGAGTATTTAGGAGCTGGCGACAATCTGTCCAAGTAGGGCTATGAGTATTTACTATTGAAGTCACCAAGTCCATCATAGCCTGAGGTTTTTCTGCAAAAGATGGGGTGTGTGTTTTCCAATTCATCAGATCTGTAGTTGTGAATGGAATATATTGCAGGGTCGAAGTTCGAGGTGGCCGTGGTCCGGGTTGCCCATTAACCAGCGCAGGCTCCTCAAGTGCATCAAATACTCTTCTAAGAGGGGCTACTACGTGATCTTTCTCTTCACTTTGCTCTAGGGGCCTCAAATCATAGGGGATGGTATCTGTCGCAAGGCGTTCTTTTAGCAGCTTTATACGCCTGGCTGTATTGCTTGCTGACCGAGCAAGGTCTCCCTGTAACTTCTGTAACATTTCTCTGGGACTTGGATGTACAGGGGTTTGGGGTGGGCAATCAGTTGTTCCACTAAAGGAGACTGTAGATGGAGGTCTATTAGGAGTCACAGGTGGAATAACCACTTCTGCTTGGGCTTTATTATAGGACTCCAATGCCTCCTGAAGATATTTATCATAATCTATCAAGGAATCAAACTCTGTGACTCCACTCCCATTATTCATTCCAGTTTCTTGCCTTGGGGTTACAACTGGTGGAGTGTTTGGATTAAGCTCCCTTCGATGTGGAGCATAGGGTGGAGGTGGAAGCACCTCTTCCTCTGGCCCCTCAAAAATGGGTTTGAGTTTATTTGGCAAGATTCCTTTCCTAGCTTCGGCTTTTACAGCCAATAATTTGCATCGTTTGACTTTGCATTCCCTTATCCATGGAGGATTTTTATTTAATGTGCTCAGCCAGGAATCTATATATGGAAATTGTTCTGGGCACCCTCCAGTTTCTTTGGCGATATCAGTCCAAAGTTTGCTTACTAAATTTATATCAAAGGTTCCCTGGGATGGCCATCCAGTAATTTGTTTTGGCCATTCTAGTTCACATAACGTTCTCAAGCGCTCTGGCATCATTTTGACTCCATATGCCCCTGAGAAGGCTTTCTTAAAATTATTTAACATACACTCAAGAGGTGTATTTTCCCCCTTTGAACCCCCAACTCCCATTGTATGGCCCTGTGAAGTATCCACTCAGTCACTCACAGACGCGCTTCGTGGGTTTCCTTGCCTAGTGAAGTCGCCTTACTAGGAACCGAAGTACTGCCCACTCCACACTCAGGTCAGCTACAGATTGCTCTGTACTTTCTCACACATACAATGCGCTGGATACTTCACCACACTCTACCTCCCAATCCTTCCCTTTCCCTACACCAGATCACCATCTGATGTACCCAACCACCTAGCGTACTCAGTTTCCCCTTACTGAGACGCAGAAGTTTGATCAAGACTTCTCTTCCTCCCAATTAATTGGAGGGCCAAAAATCCCTTTGTGCACTTACCCTTGGTTGGTTCCCTGTTTCCCCCGGTCCGTCGCCGCCAGTGAGCAGGGTATCAGACAGACGAGTCTTCTGCGTTCCCCCTGGAAAAAATTACCAGTGCGCGCTTTGGGTAAGCAGTTGTCCTCTCTCTTGTACCCTGCCCAGTAGGGCGAAGGGGCTGCGTTCCAGCAGACCACTTATCCGAGTCACGGCACCATAAAATGTAGCACCCTGCTTGTGGTTAACGCTTAGCTGGAATGAAATATTCAACGCAGCAATAGAGAAATTAAAATAGTAATTTATTTGTCAGACAAATAAATAAGAGGCTCAGTGGTACGTGGTTACCAAGCTCTGGCCTGGCCTCCTGCCATTCTGGCCAGCACTTATATTCCCTTAATCCAGCCCCCTTTGCTCCTCCTGTGGCTGCCTCTGTCCAATCAGCCTGGTTGAAATTCCTATTGGCTGTTTGCTAGAGCCAATCACAAAAGATACACCCACAAAAGATACACCCATTTCCTTGCCCTTATATGGGAGACAAAGAGCTATATATAAATGACAAATAAGTAATAATATATCTTACATGGAATCTTAATTACCAGCTCACCTCTTGCCCTTCTTGCCCTATTGCCTTCTAAAACAAATGGTTTAATCTTACATTTTATGTTCAACAGATGTCAAGGATCTTGAGTTTCACATCAACATTGAAAGATTTCCTTCATTTAATGTTTCTAAACAAAATGCCTGACAACTATATATCAAGACTGCCCGGATGGCGTCTTCTGTCTGGCAGGGGGGGGGGGGGGCTGGTGGCTGACTTAATTTCAGGATAAATACAACTCTTACAACCATATGAAATAAGAATCTAGCATTCCTTAAATCCTTTGCATAATTACATTTAAGCCAATATATTTAAGCTAATATATTTCATACATTTATCATAGGTAGCCTCTTAAAAGAATAAAGCTTCTCAAAGTGAAAAGGAAGGAACTCAATAAAACACAGCTTTTAAAAGAAGCCTCTTCAGTTTGCACCTCCCCCTTTCCCCCTCCTCTCCAGCCTCAAAATAAAATAGGAAGAAGCTGCTTCTTCTGCCAAGCCAGTTGCCTTTCCAACATTTAACACATTTTAACCTTTTTTAACTCTCTTAGTTTAAGAAACAGCTTTAGAAGAGACTTCCCCAAAAATGCTCTCTTTCCAGCTAAATGTTTCTCCCCATTGCTCCTGGCCTTTTAACCTTAGAAAGAAGATCTGGCTCATTTTACTGGGAGGCACATTAGTATTATCTTTCCCCATTCCTAATGGTGTTTTCTCAGCCTTGGGGCAGCATATGTAATTCTCCCTTTTTATGACTTTGAGAATTGTTTTTCTACTATAAATCAATGGGGCCCTTCTTGTCTTAGGAGGAAAAACATCTTGCCAAGGTTCTTTTAGGCAGCTGGTCTTTTGCCTGGCATGAAACATTTGAAAATCCTTTTTTTTAAGCTCATTTTTAAATACAAGCCTTGATTGAAATATATAGAAGCTTTGATAAAAATGCAGGCTTATGGTTAGGTGCCTCAAGAACAGTTTCAGGTTAAGTACGGACCTCTGGAACGAATTAAGTACTTAACCCGAGGTACCACTGTATAAGAGTCTTTGCAGAAATTGGTAACTGAATAGGTGATGTGTAGGGAGAAGGGATGAAATTGTGAAATCAGAGTTGGAAATGTTATTCAGCCTTCAAATGTGTATAACATTTGTATTAATTTGGTCACAATTTGTTAAAAATTATGGAAAATTAATAAAAATAATTGGGGGGAAGGGCGAGGGTTAAAGGCCAGCAGGTGAATTGTAGGGGCAAGTATGAGGTGAGATCCAGCAAACAACACACCCTGTGCCTCTTCCTCCTGAAGAATGGGCTGGGCTGGGCACAAACCCAGGCTGGGGTGGCCATTTAACATGCATGCTTTAGTTGAGATTCCTGCATTGCAGGGGGTTGGACTAGATGACCCTGGGGTCCCTTCCAACTCTACAATTCTGTAATTCTATAGATCCCATTGGGTCCCCTATCCAGGTCCTGCGGAAGGCCTTGCACACCAACAGAGCTGCTCTGTGTACCTACGGCCCACTCAGCACAATTTGAAGTCGCCATCAAGTCCTGCTGAACGTTTCGAACGTGCTCCGATGTATAACCGGAAAATGCCAAATCCCAGAAAAAGCAACCTGTCACACCTTATTGATGAGAAAAAATGAGCTATAAAGCACTGATTGAATTAGGCAGCATAATGAGTTCTGCAACGTGGCAGAGGCTTCTGAAATAAACTGCTGAAGTATTTGTTGACATTAAGCTGATCTTTTGCAATCGGAGTGATTTCAAAGCGCTGCAATTGTTGCTTACTCAGCAACCATAAACGTCTTCAGCAACGGCGCGCTGCGTAAAGAACCACAGTTCCGAGTAATTAAACCAAGCTGTCTCTTCAAGATGGCAGGAAACATCCCTCGTCCAGCTTGTTAAAATGCAAGAGGTTCTCTTTTTTCTTAATTAAGCTGAACAAATGCTTTTGCCCTGATTGCTTAGTGTTTCACAGCTGGAGGTCTGAGAGACGTTTTCAAGGGCAGCCCTGCATAGAGCACATTTCAGTAGTCCGGCTGAGCATATGAGATCATGGAGTCTAAATTGGAAGGGGTATAATCCACAAAGTATCTTACAAATTAATCCTCACATACCAGTGTGGTGTAGTGGTTAAGAGCGGTAGACTCGTAATCTGGTGAACCGGGTTTGCGTCTCCGCTCCTCCACATGCAGCTGCTGGGTGACCTTGGGCTAGTCACACTTCTCTGAAGTCTCTCAGCCTCACTCACCTCACAGAGTGTCTCTTGTGGGGGAGGAAGGGAAAGGAGATTGTTAGCCGCTTTGAGACTCCTTAGGGTAGTGATAAAGCGGGATACCAAATCCAAACTCCTCCTCCTCCTCCTCCTCCTCCTCCTCCTCCTCCTCCTCCTCCTCCTCCTCCCACATGTCTCAGACAAAAAATATGGACATCCTAGTCTACATCAGGAAGCTTCTCATGCATTTGATCATCATCATCATTAGAAACTGTGAGAATTAATGGGAACATACCAGAGAGTAAATCCTATTGAGTAAATCCAATTGAAGTGGGACTTCGTTCTGAGTAAAAATGCTTAGGATTATAGTGGTACCTTGGGCTAAGAACTTAATTCATGCCGGAGGTCCGTTCTTAACCTGAAACTGTTCTTAACCTGAAGCATCACTTTAGCTAATGGGGCCTCCTGCTGCTGCCACGCCGCCGGAGCACGATTTCTGTTCTCATCCTGAAGCAAAGTTCTTAACCCGAGGTACTATTTCTGGGTTAGTGGAGTCTGTAACCTGAAGCGTCTGTAACCTGAAGCGTATGTAACCCGAGGTACCACTGTATTCTGTTGGGAGCTGCCCAGAGTGGCTGGGGAAAATATTATCATTATCATTATCATTATCATTATCATTATCATTATCATTATCATTATCATTATCATTATCATTATCATCATCATCATCATCATCATCATCATTAACATTATTATGTGCTTTGCAAGGGGTTGGACTAGATCACCCTCAGGATCCCTTCCAACTCTACAGTTCCATGAGTCTTATATTCCATAGGATGCCACTGGCCTGATCCAACAGAGCTCTTCTGATGTGCTTACGTCCTGGCAGCAAACCTCATTGTCAGTACAGAGAGTTACTTGGGTTGACTTTCTACCTGTGGCTGGATTTTAATCGAGAAGCAGAGCAGCTGGGTTGCATTTGATAAGACGTTTCATGCCAGCCTCTTGAAGGCATCCTGGCAGCTTCTAGTCCCCAGAGCTAGTCTTCCTTTAAAGCGAAGGAGAGTTGTCTTGCTTCAACACACATCGGAGAGCCACCCTTTGAAGAGATGCAAATCAAAGCAGACTCCCTGCTAATCTGCTGAGACAATACAACTGTAATGGCAACGAACAAAAGAATTGAGTCATCTCGTGAGCCCATCAAAAAGATGCCTTTATGAAACGGACGCACACATTTCCCAGACATGGTCACCACACTGTGGTTTCAGCCTGTCTCAATTCATATTTGTCGAGTTAATTTTTAAACTATAGATTCACTGTCCTCCTCAGAATGTCGAATCCAGAGCCGGTCTCACCATACAAGCAAACTAGGCTGCTGCTTAGGGTGGCACAACTGAAGGGGATGCCCACATCCCAGGAAGCAAGATGGCTCCAGGCTTGCCATTTCTAGGCACACTTCAAACCTCGTTTCAGTTTTTTAATCTGGCTTGGGAGCAAACTATCTAAAGTAAAGATGAGCTATAAGAAAGAAGTTCAGCTCCAATGTTGACAGGAGCAATGTTATGTATTCAGTGGTCTGTGCTTGCCTGAGTTTGAGTCTGGACGAAGAATTCTGAGCTCCTGGGTCGATACATGATGTCCAATCACAGAACACTTCAGGATTTGGACCTCTGCCATTGGCCCCTTGAACTCTGAGTCATGATTCGCAGCTTGGAAGTTTAGACAGCCAATCACGTTGGGAGTGGGAGTGGCCCAGGCTTTCAGGAATGTATATAAGCCATTGCTTTGAGCCTGTTTCCCAGTTATGTAGTTCAATAAAGGTTCTTGCTGTTATTGCTGTGTCTTGCCTCATGGGAACCCACCTACACTTCTAGAAAAATCCTAGCACAGAGCAATTTCGACAACTTTCCTGCGAGGAAGACATCTGCACACTGAAGCTGCGCTAACGTGTTGTGGCACACAGTTTGGAAAGCTCTGCTTTAGGGAAACTCCACATAGGAACATGGGAAGCTGCCTTTTATTGAGTACTTCTTCAAGCTCTAGTTATCTCCCGCTTGGACTACTGCAATGCGCTCTATGTGGGGCTACCTTTGAAGGTGACCCGGAAACTGCAATTAATCCAGAATGTGGCAGCTAGATCGCAGAGACCACATAACACCGGTCTAGAAAGACCTACATTAGCTCCCAGTACGTTTCCGATCACAATTCAAAGTGTTGGTGCTTACCTTTAAAGCCATAAACAGCCTTGGTCCAGTATACCTGAAGGAGCATCTCCAACCCCATCATCCAGCCCAGACACTGAGGTCCAGTGCCAAGAGCCTTCTGGCAGTTTCCTCCCTGCAGGAAGTGAGGTTACAGGGAACCAGGCAGAAGGCCTTCTCAGTAATGGCACCCACCCTGTAGAACGCCCTCCCACCAGATGTCAAGGGGAAAATACAACTATCTGACTTTTAGAAGACATCTGAAAGCAACCCTCTTTAGGGAAGTTTTTAACGTGTGACATTTTAATGTATTTTTAATCTTTGTTGGAAGCCGCCCAGAGTGGCTGGGGAAACCCAGCCAGATGGGCGGGGTACAAATAAATTATTATTATTATTATTATTATTATTATTATTATTATTATTATTACTTCTTCAAGCAGTGAATAGTTACCGTATTTTTTGCTCTATAAGACGCACCAGACCATAAGACGCACCTAGATTTTGGAGGAGGGAAACAAGAAAAAAATATTCTGAATCCCAGAAGCCAGAACAGCAAGAGGGATCGCTGCGCAGCGATCCCTCTTGCTGTTCTGGCTTCTGTGATAGCTGTGTGAAGCCTCTTCAGGGCAGGGGGATGAAGGCTCCCCCTGCCCTGAAGAGGCTTCGCACGGCGAAGCCAGAACAGCAAGAGAAAAGGAAAAGCCCCCAAGAGCTGTGCTCCCTTTAGAGAGCCGTGCAGAGCGTGTGTGCGTGGCTCTTGGGGGCTTTTCCCAAGGAGGGAGAAGGGACTGATGGGCTGCCCTTCTCCTTCCTTGGGGAAAAGCCCCACACAAACTCCACACAGCTCTTTAAAGGGAGCGCTGAGCAGAGCCTCCTGCCTGCATTTGCTCCATAAGATGCACACACAATTTCCCCTTACTTTTTAGGAGGGGGAAGTGGGTCTTATGGAGTGAAAAATACGGTACACTGTGGAACTCACTTCCCCAGGATGCAGTGGTGGCCCACCTGTTTGAATGTCTGGAAAAGGGGATTGGACAAATTCTGGAGGAGAAGTCTATCCCGGCCTGCTAGCCATGACAGCTGTGTTAACCACCCATGGGTCCTTTACCTTTTACCTTTTCGCCTTGACAGTCAGAGGCAGTCTGTATCTGAATGCCAGTTTATAGAAACCTCAGGAGGGAAGAGTGCTCTGGCAATTTTTGATATTCACATTCAAATGAAGGAATGCGACCTTAATCCAATTATCTGCCCACCCCCTCCGTTGTTAAATGCACAGGTCTGACACACACCAATGTGAAAAGCCTCGGTCACTAGTGGCAAACACAGTTCTGCTTGTTTTTAAAAGTTCTGCTTAAGTGTTATGTTCTGGGCAGCTTCCAGCATGAGGACAACTCAGGAGACAGGGCACTCCTCAGTAAAGCCTCTATTAATAGCCCAAGTGTCGATTTTCAGCAACTCGCTAACAAATCTAACTAACGGAGGGAAATAAAAACCTTCCAACTTAAAAGCTTATTGAGGATGAGAGTCCTAATTAGCTATATAATGTTCTCCTGGCAAGCAGAAGGAAAGAAGGTGCATTATGGGCCTCTTAAAAGTACGTACATCAGGAGCAGTACATTTTAAAGCAGTGGATTGGAAAAGAGATTTTTATTGTCTTCATTCTGAGCATTTGAGCAACAGTTCAGAGCAAGGGCAACTCATCTATAGGAAGGACAGGGCATCCGATTTAGATAAGACTATGCTTTAACTTTCCTATCCTATCTGATACCTCATGCCACAATTTCTGTGTTACCCAACTGTTAACCACCATCCAGTGGTGTAGCGTGGGTTGTCAGCACCCGGGGCAAGGCAAGTAATTTGCGCCCCCTAACCCATGGATTTGCACCCCCTAACCTGTGGATTTGCGCCCCCTAACCCTAACTCCCAGATGTTGCGCCCGGTGCGGCCGGCCCCCCCTGCACCCCCCACGCTATGCCACTGCCATCATCATTGTCTGCATTACTGTGGTTTGTTTCCTTCTGACCTCGGTGTTTGCAGTCCTCCCTAGCCGTGTCTAGGGATTGTCAACATGGCACCCGTTGATGAATGGCTGCCCAAAGAGATCTTCCCTTGTGCCCAAAGGGCTCGCCCCAGCTGAAATTAGACTTGAGGAAGCATTCGGTTGCAGCCAATATCCTAGAAGTTGCAGTGCATAATTGGTTACTAGAGTGTTGCCCATTACAATTTTTGCAGTTGCTCCAAATGCCTATTTGTCACAAAGAGAGACGGTCAGTAAATCACACATTTCAAAGTTGGAGTTAACTCTGTATTAGCAAAAACACAACCTCCTCTTCGCTGAGCATCAGGCCTAAGGAGCACAGCTGAGACTGAAAGTCTCCACCTCTCCACAATCGTCTAAGTACCCTCCTCTCCAGGGTTTCCCCCAAGCAATAGGAGACGACACCTGTGTGCAGCTGATCTCTCCCCCACCCATTTCACGCCTCTCCTGGTTCTGAGAGGCTTGAGGTAGAGCTTGTAGCAGCAGGAGGGGGAGACACCTGTGACCCTTCCCCAGCCTGACTCATCTCTGCCTCTTGGCCTCCCACCTCCCCTGCTTCAGCTTCTGCCTCTAATTCTGGACTGTGCTCTGCCACAGATTCTCCCTGCTCACTAAACCCTGTTGCCCCTTCAGCTTCCAACACCTCCTCTTCCTGGTCTTCTCCCTCTGACTATTCATCATTGTCCCACCACCATTCCCTTGGCTCTGAGCCTTCTTCCTTTGGAGATTCCCCAGCTGGTTCCTCCCACAATTCCTCTGGGTCCAACCAGTCCATGACTCTATTGAACCCCCCCAAAATTGGCAACCCCTGGTCTGTTATGCCTTCTGCTTAGGAGAACACTTCACACATCCAATAAAGCAGATTGGAGCCCACAAAAATCTTACGCTGGAATAAATTTGTAAGACCTTAAGGTACTCTTATTTTTGCCACAACAGGCTGAGCCAGTGCCCTGCCCTGGAAACTATCCCTGATTGATTGATTGATTGATTGATTGATTGATTGATTGATTATAAGAATTTTATTTCTATAGCACCCTCAGCATGCACAGTGTTTCACAATGTGGAAGGAGGCAGGTGTCTGCCCCAAGCCTCTTACAATCTAAAATTTGACAGGTCGGCAACTGCAGGAAGAAGGAAACAGAGATAGGCTTAACAGGGAAATTAGATGCAATTGTTTTAGTCACACTAGCTTTCGCTTGCCTAAACACTAAGCTGCAGCAGAGCACGGAAATTAAGGAGCAATGCCAAAAGCTTCACAAATAAATGGTTTGGGGGCAGGAGAAGGAAGGAGGATCGTGGATCGTGGATCATTCAGGTGTTCTGGGAGGAAATCATAGAATCGCCAACCCCCTGCATTGCAGGAAACTCAGCTAAAGCATCTGTGGCAGGTGTCCATCCAACCTCCCATTTAGGAGGAGGTAAGATGGGGTATGGAGGAATTAAAGAACCTTTTAATGAGGGTGAAAGAGGAGAGCGCAAAATATGGTTTGAAGCTCAACATCAAAAAAACAAAGATCATGGCCACTGGTCAAGCTCCTTTGCCACAGCAAGGCAGTGATCCATGAAGGGACTGGTCCCATCACCTCCTGGCAAATAGAAGGGGAAGAAATGGAGGCAGTGAGAGATTTTATGTTCTTGGACTCCATGATCACTGCAGATGGTGACAGCAGCCATGAAATTAAAAGACACCTGCTTCTTGGGAGAAAAGCAATGACAAACCAAGACAGCATCTTAAAAAGCAGAGACATCACTTTGCCAACAAAGGTCCGTATAGTTAAAGCTATGGTTTTCCCAGTAGTGATGTATGGAAGTGAGAGCTGGACCATAAAGAAGGCTGATCGTCGAAGAATTGATGCTTTTGAATTGCGGTGGTGGAGGAGACTCTGGAGAGTCCCACGGACTGCAAGAAGATCAAAGCGATCCATCCTGAAGGAAATCAGCCCTGAGTGCTCACTGGAAGGACAGATCCTGAAGCTGAGGCTCCACTACGTTGGCCACCTCATGAGAAGAGAAGACTCCCTGGAAAAGACCCTGATGTTGGGAAAGATGGAGGGCACAAGGAGAAGGGGACAGCAGAGGACGAGATGGTTGGACAGTGTTCATGAAGCTACCAGCATGAGTTTGACCAAACTGTGGGAGGCAGTGGAAGACAGGAGTGCTTGGCATGCTCTGGTCCATGGGGTCACGAAGAGTCAGATATGACTAAATGACTAAACAACAACAAGATGGGGTATGCCATTTGTGTACAACAGGGGTGGAGAACCCTTTTGGTCCAGTGGGCCAGATCTTTATCTCCCCCACCTTCTGGTCAGCTTTTGCAGGGTGGGTAGGACCAACACCCCTCAAATAGCCGGCATCATTATGACATCAGGCAACTGCTAGGTTGGCAGCCCCCCCCCCCACCTGTCAAAGATGACTCACAAGAGTGGCACACCCCTCACAGGAAATGCACTGGTGGAGCAGCACCTAGAACGATTGAACCCCTGCCTCAAACACCCGCTGATGGCACCCAGGGGCATCAGCTGATAGACAGGTGGACATAGTTTACGGGAAATGTCCTATCATGATTTGTTTGCTTTCATGTTTTTCTTTTGGATCTTCAAGGTGCAATTTAAGAAGTTTAGCACCACGTTAAAATTCCACCGCAAAGAGGGACAATGAGTCGCTGCGCACAACGGCTATCTTACTGTGATTTCGTTGTTTTATTATTATCATTATTAAGAACACAGAATGATTCGCAGATCATATGAGACCAGGTACAGTCATTGAAACAGGCACCGAGCAAGAGAAAGAAATCAAAAGGGTTTCGTTTGTAACTAACTGCAGTCAGGGACCTATTATTTCCGCCCAGTTGCAGAGCAGAATCCACCCCACAATTTAAACAGGGAAAACAGCAGTGTTTAATAAATAATGCAGGGTGGTTTTTTTAAAGGAACAGTAAGGCAGTTCTGGGTTTAGGAAAACTCCGAACCCAGAGGAAAACCCGTTCTACTTGGGCAAAGCTGAACGCACAACAATGCATGCTGGTGCTGACATGGAGAATGGCGTATGAGAAGGTCTGTAGAGTTAGTTCCTATACCATGGAGCTGCCTTTATTGGGGAAGGGCTGTGGCTTAGGGGCAGAACATCTGATTTGTGTGCATAAGGCCCGGATTCGAATCCTGAAACTTCCCAGGCTGGAAAATACCCTCTGCCTGAAACCAAGTCAAACCAGCTTTTTCCCTCAAACTTGGGTCTCTAGCTGTTGTAAGACTACAGCTCCCATCATCCCTGACCCCTGGTCCTGGTAGCTAGGGAGGATGGGAGTTGTAGTCCACTAAGAGCTAGAGACCCGAGTTTGAGAAAAACTTCAATAAGTAGACAATACTGAACTCAATGGATAATGGTCCAATTCAGTATAAGGCAGCTGCCAATCTTCCTGTATGGTGATGGTTTCTAAAGCCTCAACTACGTGGCTATATGAAATCTCTAAATAAGGGCCAATGGGGGGGGGGGGAGGGAAGAGAAATTTCAGAGCCAAGCAACTACATTCCATCCTGATTTGCAGCGGCACCATTGCCCTACTGTCGGTTTTCTCCAGCAGCAGGATTGAGCCCACGGAAGGTTGCGCTTCAGCCGTGGTGCCAAGGGCTCAGGCGGTCTCGCATTCCGTGGTTTCGGTGAGGCACATGCCGCAGTCACACCGAATGGCCTTGAGGTACGTGTAGAATGGGCTGACATTGGCTGCACAGTTTGGCAGCTTCACCGTCTCCAGCTTGGTCTCGTTGTAAGTGCAGACGCGGTGGTGAGCTTCGATGTAAGGGGGTTTCAGCACAGGTTTCTGGACACAAGGGAGGCAGAGAGAGAGAGGGGGAGAGAGGAGATGTTAGCTTAAGTATAGCTGTATGGACATACGCAACTGTCTTTGGACCAATCTTGTTTTCTCCTGCTCCAGAGGGTAGGAGCCAAACTAATGGCTTCAGGTTACACAAAAGGAAATTTTCAGACTAATAATAATAATAATAATAATAATAATAATAATAATAGTTATAATTTTATTATTACAGTGACAGACCAGTGCCAGTCACTTACAATATCAAGAAAATCATAAAACGCAACAGGAATACATTGAATTGCAATTGGGTATAACAGAGACAATTCAGATATAGCAGCAGTTAAAAAAAAAATTAAATCTTGATCACAAAAATATAACCTAAAATTATCATTTAAAACCTTGATCATTTTGGTAGTACAGCTTGTTCCCTAAGTTTTATGGCAGTCGCACAAAATTTGGCCACCCTTAATGTAAACTCTAGATCCTTGTCCTCTACCAGGAGTTTAATAATAATAATAATAATAATAATAATAATAATAATAATAATTTATTTATTTATTTATTTATTTATTTATACCCCACCCATCTGGCTGGGTTTCCCCAGCCACTCTGGGCTGCTCCCAAAAGAATATTAAAAACACGATAAAACATCAAACATTAAAAACTTCCCTAAACAGGGTTGTTTTCAGATGTCTTCTAAAAGTCAGATAGTTGTTTATTTCCTTGACATCCGACAGGAGGGCGTTCCACAGGGCGGGCACCACCACTGAGAAGGCTCTCTGCCTGGTTCCCTGTAACCTCGCTTCTCGCAGTGAGGGAACTGCCTGAAGGCCCTCGGCGCTGGACCTCAGTGTCTGGCCTGAGCATCAGGAAGAACTTTCTGATGGTAAGAGCCATGCAGCAGTGAAATGGACTCCTGTGTTTTGATTCTATAATTTAATTGTTCTAAATTGTTTTTGCTCTGAAATTTTTTAGTTGTTCCTATATTATCTGTATGCCACCTTGAATCACTGTCAGGGAAAGAAGCAGGGTAGAAATAAATTACATAATAGTCATAGTTTCTGAAGGGCTGTCATGAAAGATGGAGTAAGAAGGTTTTCTGCTGCTCTGGATGGTAGGACCCGAACCAGCGGTTTCAACTTACAGGAAAGGAGATTCTGACTAAACATCAGGAAGAACTTTCTGACAGAGTCAGAGCTGTTGGACAGTGGCACGGTCTGCCTCAGGAGGTTGTGGACTCTCCTTCCTTGGAGGTTTCAAAGCAGAGACTGGATGGCCATCTGTCATGGATGCTTTAGTTGGGATTCCTGCACTGTCAGAGATTGGACCCTCGAGGTCCCTTCCAACTCTACAGTTCTATGAGTCTATGAAATAAGTTTGTCCTCAGCATTCACCAAAACCTGCATATAATGAAGGTGCCAGATATGCTAGACTGGTGACTGAGAGCAGCCACCAAGACCACATAACACCGGTCTTGAAAGATCTTCATTGGCTCCCAGTATGTTTCCGAGCACAATTCAAAGGGTTGGTGCTGACCTTTAAAGCCCTAAATGGCCTCGGTCCAGTATATCTGAAGGAGCATCTCCACCCCTATCGTTCTACCCGGACACTGAGGTCCAGCAACGCGGGCCTTCTGGTGGTTCCCTCGCTGAAAGAAGCCAAGTTACAGGGAACCAGGCAGAGGGCCTTCTCGGTAGTGGCACCCACCCTGTGGAACACCCTCCCACCAAATGTCAAAGAGAACAACAACTACCAGACTTTCAGAAGACATCTGAAGGCAGCCCCGTTTAGGGAAGCCTTTAATGTTTGATGCATGACTGTATTTTAATATTTTGTTGGAAGCCGCCCAGAGTGGCTGGGGAAGCCCAGCCAGATGGGCAGGGTATAAATAATAAATTATTATTATATGAGTGCTCACTGGAAGGACAGATTGTGAAGCTGAGGCTCCAGTACTTTGGCCACCTCATGAGAAGAGAAGACTCCCTGGAGAAGAGAAGACCCTGATGTTGGGAAAGATGGAGGGCACAAGGAGAAGGGGGCGACAGAGGACGAGATGGTTGGATAGTGTTTTCGAGGTTACCAGCATGAGTCTGACCAAACTGCGGGAGGCAGTGGAGGACAGGAGTGCCTGGCGTTCTCTGGTCCATGGGGTCACGAAGAGTCGGACACGACTAAACGACTAAACAACAACAATTATATGTTGAGAGAGAGTTTTACAACTTAGTGACCGCCACAGGAGATGTCCTCTCCTGGGCTACAGCCACCCTCAGCTTCCGAGGGCGGTGGAACATGTAGGAAGGACTCCTCTGTCAGTCTTAACACCCAGGAAGATCTGTAGAGAAGGAGGTGATATTTCAGCAACTTGGGACTTGTGGGCTTTCCATATCACAGCCAGTCCTTTGAATTTCCTCAGTAGGAAAAGTGAGAATGAAAGCATTTGTTTCTCCATCAGAAGATTTTATACACAAACACACACACGTGGGGAATCAGGCTCAGAGCTCCTGGTGTGTGGAATGAAAAGGAGTCTAAAATTAGTCGCAATCTTGTTCTGCTTAATGTGCATGGACTTGCTTGCCCTGTTTTGTCACACCCACTCACAAACACCTAACAGCACAATTACCACAACTCGGAGGCAACCCAAATTAGAAGCAAACATATTACTGGGATATGGAATAAAAGGCATCCCCTGTGAGTCAGGGGCTCTATTTTAATCCCCGAGGAATTTTCTGTCGGTGGAGCAATAAAGGACAGTTCCCCCTTAAGTGCTTAAGCTGTAAGGAGCTTTCGAAATTATATAATGAGAGCATTAAGTAATTGCTTGAGAATATATCTTGCCATGCAACCACTAAGGCGTTCTTAAGAAGAAAGAGGTGGAAACCTGCCGTGTGGAATTTTAAAACAAGTGGCTCTCATTAGAGATGCAGCCCCGCTGCAAATATGCAATATTCGGTGATGTCAGCTATTTGTGTGTCAGAACAAGCCATTAAAAACCTCTGGAAAGTTACAAAGTAATGAGGGCAGACAAATTCTGTTCACTTCACATTTAATGGTAAACCAACCAAATCGGCACTTTCCAGAATAATATGTGAACCAAATCACAGCCCTCTCTCAAAATTCTCACCCCTCGAAATTTTTCAGTTCAATTCTCCAGCCAAGTAATATGTGCAAAATTGCACACACTGTGGTAAAGTGTGCATGAAAAATTGCATATATTCATGAAAATTAACTAAAAAAATCTGTACGTTAAGCAAAAATGCATATCGAAATGTGTATTTGAAAAGAAATTGGCACTAAAATGCTATTGGGTTTTAATGAGTCCTTTTAAAATGTTTGTTTGTTTGTTTTATTAAATTCGTATACTGCCCTTCATCCGAAGATCACAGGGCGGTTCGCAACATAAAAATACAAAATGGAAACACAAACTACATAATAAAACAAAAGCAAAAGCAAAGCAACCAATAATGATGTGGAAATATGGAGAAGATTGGAAAAATAAGAAACTGAGGAATACTGAAATGGACCGATTTGCCCAGGCCAAATTACAAGTATCATGTCTGTGTGTCCTGTATTACAGAGGATAGTCCCCTGTTTGAAGGAATGTCCAGAACAAGTCCAGATTAAAGATAGAGAACCCTCAAAAGAGAGAGTGTATCATGGAAGGCCATTGTTATTTTGAGGAGCTTTTAAGCGGGGAACAACAAGGCTCCTTATGGTGTTTATGGTGCCTCCCCTTTCATCCCGTAACTCTAGTTCAGGAGGAAGGTCTGTGGTTCAGTGGTACAGCATCTGCACACAGAAGATGCCAGCTTTGATCCTCAGCATCTCTAGGTAGGGCTGGGAAAGAGCCCTTATCCGAACCCCTTGGGAGCCCCTGCCACTCACCTCCCAAGTCTGACAACGGCCCCAGCAGGAGTCTGTCGTAATTCGCATCGCCTTGCAGCCAGGCTTCTTGGCCACGAAAGTGAACTCACGCACGGCACAACCAGTGAACGTTTGAAGGTTGATGCTGGGGGGCTTGGGGGCACCAGCCCAGCTGGCCAGGATGAAGAGAAGCAGTGAGCCCTGGACCATAGATGGGAGCTTCATTCTGTGAGGGAAACAGCAAAGATGGGGACTTGTTAAAGAAGCTCACCTGGAGCATGTTCTGCATCAGAACTGGGCCTTGCCAATGTCTTTGGACTCCAGTTCCCATAATCCACAGCCAGTATGGCCAACAGTTGAAGATGATGGGTATTGTAGGCCAACAACATCTGGAAGACCCACCCCATCCTTTTTCTGCATAATCAAAATCCCACCTTGAGGTCCTTAAAACAAGTTACTTCAACCACACCTTATTGCTGATATCCCGGACCTTTGACTCATTACAATGACTTCTTTTGGATGACTTTTTTTTTGTGAACAGGTTTGGAAGTGCTGAAAAACAGCTCCTCATCTGTGTGATTTATTTATTTTTTGGCAGCCAGCAAGAAAGTTCACTTACACATTTATATGGTCTTCCATCACCCTCATTTGCCCTCAGTGGTATCAATAGATGACAATATCAAACTGCCCTGGAGGTTATTTGAAGGCTGGAGGAGAAATAGCTGATGTAAATAAACAATACACGAATCGTGCGGCCAAGTCTGGCTATAGCTAGCTATGCTTTTATTCACTGATATCTGATAATAACATCATGTTATATCATCCCATCCATCTCTGCTACATGGGATCATTCATGTGCCTTGTTCAAGAAGGTAGAAGGTGGAATTTAGAAAATCAATAAAAATTAATTGGCAAAATAAAAATGGAAAATCAATAAAAAATCAACTGGCAAATAGGTGGAAGGTGGAAGGAGACAGGTGAGGCACCACCCTAAAATGATGTTGAAGGGTCAGGACATCAACTATGTAAAATAAATAAAAGTTGAGAATTTTCACTACTTGAAAAGCCTTTGTTCTGCTGGGAATGATTGTTTCAATACCCAAACAGGAATTATTAAACATTTGTACCCCTCCTATTTTTATATCCCTTTCAATTTTGCATTTCCAAAAATGTTTCCAGTGTGGGGAAATTCAACATCTCTCTGGCTGCATGTCTGAGGATGAAAACCCTCTAGCCAGTTTCTACCTGAACTCAGTTAGGGCTGTCTTTAGCATATGCGCCGCCGGGGTGCCAAGATCTGTCCAGCGCCCCCAAATTTAGTTTAGTTCCAAAATTAACTTTTATTATGCTTATGTCAGACACCATTCTTACGCCTTATCTCTTGTTTACAAAAGAAGGGAGGAAAAAGAAATGTGTTTCTCGCTTAGCGTTCATCGTAAAATGAAGAAAAAATGCAGCTCGCAGAATTCATAGTGTGTGCTCTAGGCACGCTTTTGTGGAAATTGAAAACTAAAATCGCGTCGTGCTGAAATGCATGTGTAGTAGAGTCCTAATTTTTTTAACGATTTCTCTAAATGAATTTGACCTGTAAGTGATGAAATTAAAATGTGCCATTGTGAATGATAAGCGCCACCGCTAGCATTGCGCGTCTTTGGTAAATGAGCACACACAGTCAAAAGTCCTTTAGTGAAACAGTAGGTATAAAGGACCCCTGACCATTAGGTCCAGTCATGGCTGACTCTGGGGTTGCAGCGCTCATCTCGCTTTATTGGCCATGGGAGCTGGCATACAGCTTCCGGGTCATGTGGCCAGAGCAGCGCACGGAAACGCCGTTTACCTTCCCGCCGGAGTGGTACCTATTTATCTACTTGCACTTTGACATGCTTTCGAACTGCTAGGTTGGCAGGAGCAGGGACCGAGCAATGGGAGCTCAGCCCGTCGTGGAGATTCGAACCGCTGACCTTCTGATCAGCAAGCCCAAGGCTCTGTGGTTTAACCCACAGCACCACCTTGGTAAATGAGTGCACAAAGTCAAAAGTCCTTTCGTGAAACATTAGGTATACATTTCAGTAATACCTAGTGTCAGAGCTGCCCCAAGGTCCCAGCTCACAGAGGACCAACGCCAAGTCGTCGTTATATACAAAAGTCTTTATTGAAGTTCAGTTTCCATTTCAAAGCCGTAGCGCGCAGCTCTACGTCTTAAACCCTAGACCGCTGAAGTTCCGTCTGAATCTCCTCCCCCCTGACACCAGCTTAAGACTCTAGCCCTGCTCCACCTCTTCCTCTGCTCTCTCCTCCTCTGGGTCCTCCTGTCCGCTGGGGCATTCCCCTTTCTGGACTCTTCTGACGCTGAGTCCCCTGACTCCTCCCCCTGCCTCCGACGGGCTTTAGGACCTGGTTCCCAATCCTCGTTCCCTGCTGTCCCGCGCGCCTGTACATTTGAACTTGGCTCTCGCGCCAACCCAGTGACCTTCCTCCTGACCGTTACACTGCTTCCGTCACTGCTTCCCTCTTCCGGGATGCTAGCTGGACCTGACCTCCCCTCCGTTGCCTGACTCTCCGATGGAGGCGTGGTCAGCCCTGACTCATCTTCTTTCCCTGCTGGGGGAGACGCGGGCCCCGATACCTGGGACTCTTCCCCCCCATTATGCTCTGGTGGGGAAGCTGGTCCTGATCTCCAACTGCTGCTCTGGGAGTCCCCGCTGGCCCCTTGCTTCTGGAGTGTCCCCCTTGGGACCCCCCTTGCCCTGGCCACTGGCGCCCCCTTCTGTGAATCTTCCGATTCGATGGAGAGGCTCATGGAATCTCTCGGGCCACTGTCATCTTCTCCTACGCTGCCCTCAGATTCTTCCCCTTCGCTCTCCATTTCCTCTCTTCCCTGTGCTTCTGCTCCTGAGCCCCTGACACCTAGGTATGTAGGAATTTGAATTTGAATTTGAATTTGCTGCCAAGGAGTGTGGTGGAGGAATTTGAATTTGCTGCCAAGGAGTGTGGTGGAGTCTCCTTCTTTGGAGGTCTTTAAGCAGAGGCTTGACAACCATATGTCAGGAGTGCTCTGATGGTGTTTCCTGCTTGGCAGGGGGTTGGACTCGATGGCCCTTGTGGTCTCTTCCAACTCTATGATTCTATGATTCTATGATTCTATGTATGTATTTTGTTTTTCTAGCTTGATCAAAATTAGTTAATTAAGAGCTTAGGCGGCTTCAGCGGTGGGTGCCTGGCACCCCCCAGAATTCGGCACCCGGGTGCCCCGCACCCTTTGCACCCCCCGGTAAAGATGGCCCTGAACTCAATGGGACTTGCTTTTGAGATTGCATGTATAGAGCTGTTCTGTTAGGCTTAGAAGAAATTCATACTAGTTTTACACCAGTTTTATCCTCAGTGCTTCCCCAACCCCCAAATGAATCCTGGGGACTGTAGTCTGGTGATATGAGAATTCTGTATCAGAGATCCATAACCCTTGTGTCAAAGAACTACACTTCCCAAGATTCTCAAGGAAGAGAGAAAGCCTGTTTCAGTATTTTAGGACAAAGCACAGAAATACCTGTAGGGAAACACAAGATTTAGTTTTCCATACTGGGACAGGGGGAGGACTTGCCTAATACAGAAGTATTGATAAAATACAAAACCTAGTGTTGGAGCAGGAGATTTCTCTTCCAGGACAGTAAAATACAGGCTTATTAGCAGCCATTACTAAGTTGTTAATGATGCTCATTTTATCCTTGTAACAACCCTGAAATAGAAGGAAGGAGGGGCGGTGGGTGGATTTATGGGTAGTGATAGCTAAAGCTATGATTTTCCCAGTAGTGATGTATGGAAGTGAGAGCTGGACCATAAAGAAGGCTGATCGCCGAAGAATTGATGCTTTTGAATTCTGGTGCTGGAGGAGACTCTTGAGAGTCCCATGGACTGCAAGAAGATCACACATATCCATTCTTAAGGAAATCAGCCCTGAGTGCTCACTGGAAGGACATATCGTGAAGTTGAAGCTCCAATACGTTGGCCACTTCATGAGAATAGAAGACTCCCTGGAAAAGACCCTGATGTTGGGAAAGATGGAGGGCACAAGGAGAAGGGGATGAAAGAGGATGATATGGTTGGACAGTGTTCTCGAAGCTACAAACATGAGTCTGACCAAACTGCGGGAGGCAGTGGAAGACAGGAGTGCCTGGTGTGCTCTGGTCCATGGGGTCACAAAGAGTTGGACACGACTAAACAACTAAACAACAACAAAGGCCTTGGTAAGGCCTTGAGCTCAGGTCTCCCCATTCCAAGTCCAAAACTCTAAGCCAGCAGTAGCCTTCAGGGTTGCCAAATTTCAAAAAATAAAAACACCCTGGAAGTTGCTGAGCTTTTTTTATTTTTTAGACAAACCCCAAGGATCCCTAAGATCCAGAACAAAGAGCCACCTCTCGGAAATTTCCCTTTGAAATTCTGGAAATGTCCAGTAAATTCCGGGCATATGGCAGCCCTAGTTATAGTTTTATTATTAAAGATGCTCACTTTCCATATACATTTATTTTTATCTGAATCCAGACAATATGGAAGTCCTAGAAGGACACTGGTGCTTTGGGCAAGTCTGTCTGTGGGTTATGGGTTGGTTTTGCTCCTGTTTGGTGTACTAGCGAAGCTGGAAGATGATAGATGATAGATAGATAGATAGATAGAGAGAGAGAGAGAGAGAGAGAGAGAGAGAGATGATAGATAGATAGATGGATAGATGATAGATGATAGATAGATAGATAGATAGATAGATAGATAGATAGATACAGTGGTGCCTCGCAAGACGAAATTAATTCGTTCCGCAAGTTTTTTCTTCTTGCGAGTTTTTCGTCTTGCGAAGCACGGTTTCCCATAGGAATGCATTGAAAATCAATTAATGCGTTCCTATGAAGACCGCTTGCCAGGCTGGCGGTGCGGAGAAGGGCTTTTCTCCCCACCGCAAGACTTCAGAACAGGTACGGGAACAGAGGGGAAGGCGCGCAGCGCTTCTCTTCTGTTCCCGGGGCTTGCGGTGGGAGGAGGGTTTTTCCTCCCCACGCCAACATTCAGAACAGCATTCTGAAAGTTGGCGGTGGGAAGGAAAACCCTCCTCCCACTGCAAGTCTTCAGGACAGCCATCCGAAGGCTGGTGGCAGGAGGAGGTCTCTCCGCCCCACCTCCAGCCTTCGGAGCAGCCTTCCGAAGGCTGGTGGCGGGAGGAGGTCTCTCCGCCCCACCTCCAGCCTTCGGAGCAGCCATCCCAAGGCTGGCGGCGGGAGGAGGTCTCTCCACCCCGCCGCCAGCCTTCGGAGCAGCCATCCGAAAGCTGGCGGCGGGAGGAGGTCTCTCCGCCCCACCGCCAGCCTTCGGAGGAGCCATCCCAAGGCTGGCGGCGGGAGGAGGTCTCTCCGCCCCACCGCCAGCCTTCGGAGCAGCCATCCCAAGGCTGGCGGCGGGAGGAGGTCTCTCCGCCCCACCGCCAGCCTTCGGAGCAGCCTTCCCAAGGCTGCCGGTGGGGCGGAGAGACCTCCTCCCACTGCCAGCCTTCGGAGCAGCCTTCCCAAGGCTGGCGGCGGGAGGGGGTTTCTCCGCCCCACCGCCAGCCTTCGGAGGAGGTCCAAGGACAGTGGGGAAGACGCGCTGCGCTTCCCCGCTGTCCCGGAGATTTCCCTATGGGCTTTCGTCTTGCGAAGGAAGCCCATAGGGAAATTCGTTTTGCGAAGCGCCTCCAAAACGGAAAACCCTTTCGTCTAGCGGGTTTTCCGTCTTGCGAGGCGTTCGTCTTGCGGGGCACCACTGTAGATGATAGATAGATGATAGATAGATAGATAGATAGATAGATAGATAGATAGATGATAGATAGATAGATAGATAGATAGATAGATAGATAGATAGATATAGATAGATAGATAGATAGATGATAGAGATAGATAGATAGATAGATAGATAGATGATAGATAGATAGATAGATAGATAGATAGATAGATAGATAGATAGATAGATGATAGAGATAGATAGATAGATAGATAGATAGATAGATAGATAGATAGATGATAGATAGATAGATAGATAGATAGATAGATAGATAGATAGATAGATAGATAGATAGATAGATAGATGATAGATAGATAGATAACATGTTGCCTTCCAGAAGTTTTGTTGGACTACAAATCCCATCATCTCCTGCAAGGATGGCTAATGAACAGAGATGATGGAAGCTGTAGTCCAACAAAACGTCTGGAAGGCCACATGTTATCTATCTATCTATTTATCATCTATCATCTTTCAGCTTCCAGATTCTCCATCGCTGATATAAATATCTACCTATCCATCTATGTATCTACCTGTGATGGGGAAGCTGTGGCCCTCCAGATATTGTTGGACGACAGTTCCCTTCATCCTTGATTATTGGTCATCCTGGCAAGGGTTGATGGGAGTTATAGTTCAGCATCATCTTGAGGGATTCAGGTTCCCTATTCCTGTTTCATTTTTTTTTTTTCCTGGTGCCCAGCTGGGATCATTTTCCAAATACAAAAGCCGGGCCATTTTTCTCACCTCTCTTTAAAAGAAATAGACCCATTTCAATGAACCTTTCTGTGGCCGTCAATTGCCTTCGTTCGCTGTTACCTCCTGGTTGCCTCTAGACCAGCTGCAAACAGTGACCTGCACGTTGCCGAAAGACAACAGACTCTCTTACCTAGCTCGAGGAATGCCCCTCGCTTCTCCAGCTGCGGTTCTGCAAGGCGGTCGCTTGCCAAAGGACGGGAGACGGCCTCCTCCTCTGTCAGTGTCAGCTCTTCCCAGAGCTCCTTGCCAGCTGCTATTAGGCTGCTTAATTGCTCAAATTTATAGAAAAGGCTGTGTCAGTCAAACCACAATGGAGGCAGATCCTTACTTGAACACGCAGCAGCATCAAAGGCGATGGGTTAGAAAAAGGAGCCTCTTGTTCCCAGAGCTAAGTTCAGGGATATTCTGTGTGTGTTTTTTTCCCCTCTCCCTAACATCACCTGAGTGGAACAAAAGGGAGCATCTTGGTGGGGCTGCAGGATCGTGGCAAGGAAAAAATGAGCAGGCCACTGGATCTCACCCCCGCCCTCCTTCGTGGCACTTTCCACCCCTTTGGCATTCAGAACGGTGCAAAGTCAGTCTCCCAGGTATCCGTTATCCCAGGGAAAGCAAGAACTCAGCCAAACGCACAATAAGGAGAGGATCCGCAAACAAAACCTCGAGTTAAATTTCACTGCCTTAGCTCCTTTGTTGTGTGAGTATGGAGGGTGGGGGGTGGCACGCACATTTCCCAATTCCGTGCAGTGATTATTGCAAGGTGTGCGTAACCATGTAAACTTTGCAAATCGCTAAGGAGTCGGCTGGCCCTTGGTTTTCTGTAAGCATTAACACTGCAGGTGCAAAAAAAAGAAGAGAAGCGAAAGTAAGAAAACGGTGCTGTATTTGGGGAAGTTTGCTTGCAATAAATGTGCATATTAGGCAAAATTGCACACCAAACCGTGAATATTCCGTGTGTGTGTGTGTGTGTGTGTGTGAGAGAGAGAGAGAGAGAGAGAGAGAGAGAGAGAGAGAGAACTACTGATGAAATTCTCTTGAGGAATTTCATAGGAACCTAGGACGTTGCCTTCTATTGAGGCAGACCCTTTGTCCATCTAGTTCCATACTGTCTGCGCTGACTGGCAGATGCTGCCCAGCATTTCAGGCAGGGGGCATTCACAGGCACACCTGGAGGTTCCATGGAATACTGAACTTGCAAAGCAGATGCTCTGCCAGTATAATAATTATTAATAATTATTATTTATTTATTTATTTATTTATTTATTTATTTATTTATACCCCGCCCATCTGGCTGAGTCTCCCCAGCCACTCTGGGCGGCTCCCAATCAAATGTTAAAAACAGTGCAGCATTAAATATTTAAAACTTCCCTAAACAGGGCTGCCTTCAGATGTCTTTTAAAGATAGGATAACTGCTTATTTCCTTCACGTCTGAAGGGAGGGTGTTCCACAGGGTGGGCGCCACTACCGAGAAGGCCCTCTGTCTGGTTCCCTATAACCTCACAATGAGGGAACCGCCAGAAGGCCCTCGGCGCTGGATCTCAGTGTCCTGGCTGAACGATGGGGAGACGCTCCTTCAGGTGGAGACGCTCCTTCAGGTATACAGGGCCGAGGCCGTTTAGGGCTTTAAAGGTCAGCACCAACCTTTTGAATTGTGCTCGGAAACCTACTGGGAGCCAATGAGCAATGGCCCTTCTCAATAACTCAGAGAAAGGGAGAGAGAGAGAGAGAGAGAGAGAGAGAGAGAGAGAGAGAGAGAGAAGAGAGAGAGATGGTGTGGAAATGTAGCTAACTCAAGTCACCTCCAGACTTGATTATTATAACTCACTCTACATGGGGCTGCCCTTGAGATGGACCCAAAAACTCCAGCGGGTGCAGAATGCAGTGGCGAGACTCCTTACGGGGTCCTCGCTGTGAGATCACATTCACCTGGTGCTATACCAGCTGCACTGGCTCCCGGTGGACTACAGGATCAAGTTCAAGGTGCTTGTTTTAACCTTTAACGCCCTATACGACCTAGGACCCTCGTACCTACGGGACCGCCTCTTCTGGTATGTCCCACGTAAGGACCTTACGGTCTTCAAACAAAAACATCTTGGAGATCCCGGGCTACAGGGAGGTTAGGCTGGCCTCAACCAGAGCCAGGGCTTTTTCGGCTGTGGCCCCAATCTGGTGGAACGCTCTATCACAAGAGACTAGGGCCCTGTGGGACTTGACATCTTTCCACAGGGCTTAAAAGACAGAGCTGTTCCACCAGGCCTTTGGCCAAGACACAGTCTGACCTTTGGTAATCCTCATAGAACTCTAGCCCAATGGTTGCCATTAATTTGATTCTGAATTGATTTTAGAATGAATTGATTTTAGAATGTATTTCAATTAATTGATTGTGATTTTATGTAAACTGTGTTACTTTTACTGTTGTTAGCCGCTCTGAGCCCAGCTTCGGCTGGGGAGGGCGGGATATAAATAAAATTTATTATTATTATTATTATTATTATTAGGCTGGGAAAACGATAAGTTAAGGAAAAACCAAAATTGGCCAGTTCATCCTTCTCTACCCAATCCCCAAAGTGCCTCTTGGAGACATATCTATGACAAGGTAAAAGGCAATATGAAATGAAAGTTCTACTTGTTTTTCCTGTATAGTCAATCAGGCGTCGTCTGTTGTGTCCTGCAGGCTTATATAGTTCAGAAAAGGGTCACGCAACACAACCAGATCAATGTCTACCAAAGTGTAGGAAGTCAAGGGGGAAGTCCCCTGTTTCCATCCATTCACATAAACTGTGGGAAAAGTTTTTTGGTTGTTTTTTTTTGCACACAGAAACACCTTGAATTGATTCTCTCACCCCATATTTTTTTTTTCAAAAGTCGCTGTTTATAAACGTTGCCCTGGCAACGGTGATGCTGAATGGCAGCCGTGTTACCTGTGAGACATGACACATCTCTCCAAACACCAGCTTGTCCCTTGCCCTCCTGCGAGACGCTCATCTAACTGTTGATGGCCTCCCAGCCAGACAACCCATCACTGCCGCAACCACCTCACTCCTTGCACCATTTGGGGGGTTGACTAGCACCGACAGGATTAGCCCTGAAGTTATAAACCGAATGGTCCCTGCTGTTACATTTCCTGCAGATTCAAAATTACACCATCAGTCAGAAAGCTATCTGGTCCAAACTCTGAGGGTAAAGAGACCATCTGAAATTGTTTAACTAGTCCAGTGGTTTATCATGGAATTCTACTCAATATTGATCCAGAGCAGATTCCAACATCAACTTAGCAGAGTAAAAACTTAAATATGCTGCAGGATTCCCCAAAAATAGACCAGGGGCAGACATCTGAAGGCAGCTCTATTTAGGGAAGCTTTTAATGTTTAATGTTTAATAGACTATTGTATTTTAATATTCTGTTGGAAGCCGCCCAGAATGGCTGGGGAAACCCAGCCAGACGGGTGGGGTATAAATAATAAATTATTATTATTATTATTATTATTATTATTATTATTATTATTATTATTATTTCATCCAGCAGAGCTGTACTGCTACTGAAGGCAAAGTGAGCATAATGGTCACAAATTCAATACATTCAGGATTGGCACTGCCCATAAGAAATACAGTTGCAGAAGACTTAACTAAAACTTAAAATAACTTATAAGAAATCTAAAACTTAACACTAAGCATACTATGTACAGAACACCACACCAGAAGGAAAAGAGATAGAAAGAGAAAAGTGAAAACCAGGCTCCTCACTTTTACGGTCGGCATGACCTTGACAGAAAAGAGATAAGAGAACCAGTTTAAGCCAGTTCTACTCAACTTCTCTGAAGGAATAACCCAAACATCACGAACCTTCTGCTTGTTTCTTTCACACAGAAAAGCTTCCAGAACCCTCTTGAATTAATTAGAATAGGAAAGATCTCAACACATCAGATCAATACTTTCTGCACTAAGAAAGGCAAATGGACATGGTTTTCAACCAGTGTGCCCTGGGGTTCCTTGAATGATGGTCAGGGGTGCCGTGGGCAACACTGGCCTCTGTCCCTCTTTCCTTCTCTGATACCCTCTTGCGTCTCTGACTCCCAAGGGCTTGCACAGCTGTTTGTTGCAGCAGCCCTGGCTATATGCTCCACAGGCAAATGGTACCTCTGGTCAGGGTGCTGGTTGCCAGGAGGTGAGGTGGCCTTGGAGTAAGCAAGCAAGCAAGCAAACAAGCAAGCAAATAAGCAGGGGAGCCCAGCCAGCCAGTTCGCCAACCCTTGTTACTGGGAATGGATGGACAAGTCCCAGGCCCCTTCTGGTTCCCTCACTGCGAGAAGCGAGGTTACAGGGAAGCAGGCAGAGGGCCTTCTCGGTAGTGGTGCCCACCCTGTGGAATGCCCTCCCACCAGATGTCAAGGAAATAAAAAACTCTCTGACTTTTAGAAGACATCTGAAGGCAACCCTGTTTAGGGAAGTTTTTAATGTTTGGTGTTTTATCGTGTTTTTAATATTCTGTTGGGAGCCGCCCAGAGTGGCTAGGGAAACCCAGCCAGATGGGTGGGGTTTAAATAATAAATGATGATCATGATCATGATGATGATGAGTCAGAATTTCCTTTTGTGTAACCTGAAGCCATTAGTTTGGGTCCAACTTCTGGAGCAGGAGAAAACAAGCTTGCTCCAAAGACAGTTGCGTATGTCCATACAGCTATACTTAAGCTAACATCTCCTCTCTCCCTCTCTCCTCCTTCTCTCCCTCTCCCTCTCTGCCTCCCTTGTGGCCAGAAACCTGTGCTGAAACCCCCTTACATCGAAGCTCACCACCGCGTCTGCATTTGCAATGAGACCAAGCTGGAGACGGTGAAGCTGCCAAACTGTGCGGCCAATGTCAGCCCATTCTACATTCTCAAGGCCATTCGGTGTGACTGCGGCATGTGCCTCACCGAAACCACGGAATGCGAGACCACCTGAGCGCTTGGCACCACGGCTGAAGCGCAACCTTCCGTGGGCTCAATCCTGCAGCTGGCAAAAACCGACAGTAGGGCAATGGTGCCACTGCAAATCAGGGTGGAATGTAGTTGCTTGGCTTTGAAATTTTTTATGTCTTATGTTTTACAATTTTGTGTGTGTTGTAAGCCACCCAGAGCTGCTGGGGAAACCCAGTCAGATTGGTGGGGTATAAATAACAAATTATTATTATCATTGTTGCTGTTGCTGTTGTTGTTGTTGTTGTTAGTGGCCACATTCCCTCAGGTGCAGCCTGTCAGGGGTTGCTTATCGAAACTGGCAGTGGGATCAGAAGCTGTGGTAAATGGCAACCCGGGAGACAGCTTTCTGTGTGGCAGCCCCTAAACTGCAGAACTCCCTCCTCACAGAGATGCACAGAGAGCCAGTGTGGTGTAGTGGTTAAGAGCGGTAGACTTGCAATCTTGTGAACCGGGTTTGCTTCCCCGCTCCTCCACCTGCAGCTGCTGGGTGACCTTGGGCCAGTCACACTTCTCTGAAGTCTCTCAGCCCCACTCACCTTACAGAGTGTTTGTTGTCGGGGAGGAAGGGAAAGGAGAATGTTAGCCGCTTTGAGACTCCTTCGGGTAGTGATAAAGCGGGATATCAAATCCAAACTCTTCTTCTTCTACTCTTCTTAAGCACCATCATTATCCAGCTGATGATGTATGCTGAAGACATAAGAAGGGCCTGCTGGATCAGGCCAATAGCCAGTCTGGTCCAGTATCCTGTTCTAACAGTGGCTGCACAGATACCTGTGGAGAAGCAGGCAAGCAGGATCAGAGCACAAGAGCACCCTCCTTTCCTGTGGTTTCTAGCCAGAGGCGTACCTAGGGGTTAGTGAAACTGGCCCCTGCTGGTGTGTGTTTATGTGTGCGCAGGTCCTTCTGCTTTACAGGTGGAGCTGGGAAGCTGCTGTGCAGGAGATCTGCTTCTGCCTCTTATTTATTTCACAAATGGGTGGGGTATAAATAAATTATTATTATTATTATTATTATTATTATTATTATTATTATTATTAATTAGTGGCGTTCTGTTTTCAAAGTCTCATTCCCACCTGCAAATTCTCATGGATCCTTTACTGACACTAGTGCTATTAAACGTGTCCTTAAATTATGTTTGGTCTGATTGGGTTGAATATGCCCACCCTCATTGGGGGCCTTAACCCTAGCCTTGCCCAGATATCGCTCAGATTTATGCATGAGAGCAGAAACCCAAGTTTGAGTTCTTCATCCAGCAGCGAGGGCCAGGGCAACTTTGGTCACAGTGCCACATATGAATCTACTTCTCCATAAATCAGGAGTGATCCATGCCAGTAATCTGGGAATTTACTGCCATTTCTATGGATCGGGACCGTCTCATCTTTTAAATACAGTGAAGCACACACCCATCTTACTTTCTTTGAGAAACTCCTATATTCCACCTTGCTTTCCATTTCTTGTGGAAAGGCTCGTATGACAATGAAACGGTCTGAATCCCATAATCCCTTCCCTCTGGCTCACAGACTGAAGTTGAAGCTTTACAACCATAGAGACTCTATATCTTATGTCATCGTTGGGTGGTTTGATTTTCCTATTGTTCCTGACCAGCAGGCTGGAAAATAAAACCTCATTCTGACATGCTACTACATCCTTTTAAAAAAATTAAAATTAAAATAAATAAAGTTTCCAAGATTGCAAACTTTATTTATCACCAAGGCAATCAAAAAAAGCTTTTGGGGAGGGAGGGGGAGCTGCCTGCCTCCCTGCTCCAAGAGGAGAGACAGTTGCAAGAAGTCAGAGAGTTTCCCTTAGCCTAAAATGCATGCAAAGAATGTGCTCGTGAACAAAACACAAGTTATAGTTGGGAGTGAAACCAATTCAACATCTGTGAAATTAACACTGCTCACCTGCTCAAAGAAATCTCAGTAGTTTCATCCAACGGGTTTTAAGTGCTTAAATCTGCCTAAAAATTGCATACAGCTAAAACAATAGTTTTGACCTAAGGGAATAGGGAGAAGAAGCATACTTGGGACTTATAAAGGAAAAGGTAAAGGGACCCCTGACCATTAGGTCCAGTCGTAGCCGAGTCTGGGGTTGAGGCACTCATCTCGCTTTATTGGCCGAGGGAGCCGGCGTACAGCTTCCGGGTCATGTGGCCAGCATGACTAAGCCGCTTCTGGCGAACCAGAGCAGTGCACAGAAACACCGTTTACCTTCACGCCGGAGTGGTACCTATTTATCTACTTGCACTTTGACGTGCTTTCGAACTGTTAGGTTGGCAGGAGCAGGGACCGAGCAACGGGAGCTCACCCCGTTGCAGGGATTCGAACCGCCAACCTTCTGATCGGCAAGTCCTAGGCTCTGTGGCACTACCCGTGCGCTACCCGTGTCCCTATTTGGGACTTATAGGATCATCGAATTGTAAAGTTGGAAGTAACCATAAAGGCTGACTAATTCAGCTTCCTGCAATACAGGAATCACAGCTAAAGATGACTACAGATGCAGTGATGTCCAAACTTTTTTCAAAGAGGGCCAGATTTGATGAAATGAAGGGCCGTGAGGGCCAGCCGAAGGGCCGACCATAGTTGCTGAGCTTTATTTAGGATTGAAGCTGTTGAACTTTTTTGGGGGGGGGGTTAAGTTGTTGCTTGTTGAGCTTTTTTTTAGGGTTGAAGTTGTGGAGGGTTTTTTAGGATTTTGCCCCAGGAAATAAACTGCCACAGGGGCCGGATTTAACCGACCGGTGGGCCAAATTAGGCCCCCGAAACAGACTTTGGACATGCCTGACAGATGACCATCCAACCTCTCTTTAAAAGCCTGCAATGCAGGAGAGCTCATTACCTTCTAAGGTGGTCTGTTCCACTGTTGAACAGCTCTTACCTTCAGAAAGTTTTTCCTGGTGCTTAGTCGGACTCTTTCTTGTAACTTGGAGTCACTGGTTCGAGTCCTATCCTCCAGAGCAGGAGAAAACAAGCTTGTTCCCTCTTCCATGGGACAGCCCTTGAGATATTTGAAGACGGCTATTGTATCTCCTCTCAGTCTCCTCTTTTCCAGGCTAAACATACCCAGCTCCTTCAACCGTTCCTCATCAGGCTTGGTTTCCAGACCCTTGATCGCCTTGGTTGCCCTCCTCTGCGCACCTTCCAGCGTCTCAATATCCATCTTCTTTTAAATAGATGGTTACATTTTTAAAACATGTCTGGGAGGATTGGACCAGAAGACAGTGGCGTAGCGTGGGGGGTGCAGGGGGGGCCGGCCGGACCGGGCACAACATCTGGGGGTTAGGGTTAGGGGGCGCGAATCTACGGGTTAGGGGGCGCAAATCCATGGGTTAGGGGGCGCAAATTACTTGCCTTGCCCCGGGTGCTGACAACCCACGCTACGCCACTTCCAGAAGATGTTGGGTTGGCTTCCATCTCTGAGGTTTCCAGGGTTTCAGAGAGGGAGTCTTTTCCAGCCCTGTCTGCAGGTGTCAGGAATTGAACCCATGACCTTCTGCATGCAAAGCAGTCCCCCCTACCTCTGAGCTGCAACTCATCTCCAACCAATTACAAGCAGCATAAGAATTCCAGGGCAAGGATGCCCAATTCATAACATGGATTTTATGAGCCCTGCTACCTGCTGAAAGAAGAGCTTAATTAGGCTCTCCTGTCCCTGAAGTGTTCCCTGCCCCACCTGGTCATGATAAAAAGTACTATTTAACTTGAAAGAATTGATGACGGGGTCTACTGCTTTCCTCTTCCCTCCATAGTCCTGTTACCTTTTATGTTGCATTTTTTTTTTTTAGGGTTGTCTGCCCATAGGCAGGGATTGTCTTGTTTCAATGGATTGCACATAAGCTGGTTTGAGAGACTTTTCGGCGGAGGAGTGGGGGGGAAAGGTAAATGCATCAGTGGATACATGCATAAAGGTAAAGGTAAAGGGACCCCTGACCGTTAGGTCCAGTCATGGCCGACTCTGGGGTTGCGGCACTCATCTCGCTTTACTGGCCGAGGGAGCTGGCCAGCATGACTAAGCCGCTTCTGGCGAACCAGAGCAGCTCACGGAAACGGCGTTTACCTTCCCGCCAAAGCGGTACCTATTTATCTACTTGCACTTTGACGTGCTTTCGAACTGCAAGGTTGGCAGGAGCAGGGACTGAGCAATGGGAGCTCACCCCGTTGCGGGGATTCAAACCACCAACCTTCTGATCGGCAAGTCCTAGGCTCTGTGGTTTAACCCACAGCGCCACCCGTGTCCCTGCATACATGCATAATGCCTTGCTAACTGCCACCTGGAACTGCTGTTTGCACAGGTTACTTTGACCTTCAACCTGCAGGTATATCGCCACCCATATCCTGCCCAGGTGGAAAAGGGAAGAGTTGTTTCGTGATGAACGATAGAATGTCTTTCTTTCTTTCTTTCTTTCTTTCTTTCTTTCTTTCTTTCTTTCTCCTTCTTCTTCCTCTTTAGCCAATGATAGCTTTACCCAAATTAATCTCTGCTCCTTTTTTGAGTGCAAACTCTTGATTTGTGCCAAAACAAAGTAATTTTTGCTCTTATCAGCTCCTGATCTGTGTTCAGTTCCAACGGAACTCAAAAGAGTTCACAACCGAGGCCATTGTGAAATTGATCCGACTTTCCCCTTTCAGTTAATTAATCAGAACTGAGTCAAGCAGTTCCTGCTTATGTTTCCAGTAAATGCGATGCTATTCCCCAAAGCAACGTTTCCAACTTATTTTCATTGGCATCAAACTTCGACACACAGAGAAGCTCCTCCTGGAAAAAGCCATGCCCCCAAAAGACTAAAGCAGACTAAAGCGGGAGAGAGGGATATTCTGGGGCCATTGAGTTGGAAAGCATTTGCTAAGGGCAATTAAAGGAAGGGCAGGGTCAGAGGAGGTCAAGGCCTGGAACAATAGTGATACTTGATACTGCAGCATTATAGGCCAGCTCCTTTCTGACATCTCAAAATATTGCCAGCATGGCTAAACCTTCTGGTGCCTGGCATCTTTTTGAAGGCAGGCAAAGCCTATGGGGGTGCAGTGTAGCGATTAGGGTGCTGGACCAGGACCCGGGAGACCAATTGTCTAGTCCCCACTCATCCATGAAACTCATTGGGTGACCCTGAACCAGTCGCTGCCTCTCCACCTAACCTACCTTTGAAGGAAAGGCAGAATACAAATGCATTCATTCATTGGTTTGTTTTAAATTTATTTAAGCTATAAATTGCTTACAGGCATTTCAGTAGGCCCTTTAAGGAAGTGTGCTGTTTTCATGATTAGTTTTATTGGACTTTTTGCAATTATTTACGTGCGCAGCTTAGCATCTAAGATAATTACGAGGGGTATAAATGGCTTAAATATACAAAAACAGAACCATAGTAATTTAAGTAACTCCTATACCATACCTTTAAAGCACATAAAAGGTAAAGGGACCCCTGACCATTAGGTCCAGTTGTGGATGATTCTGTGGTTGCGGCGCTCATCTCGCTTTATTGGCCACGGGAGCCGGCGTGCAGCTTCCGGGTCATGTGGCCAGCATGACTAAGCCACTTCTGGCAAACCAAAGCAGTGCACGGAAACGCCATTTACCTTCCCCCTGGAGTGGTACCTATTTATCTACTTGCACTTTTATATGCTTTTGAACTGCTAAGTTGGCAGGAGCAGGGACCAAGCAACGAGAGCTCACCCCGTCGCGGGGATTCAAACCAACGACCTTCTGATCAGCAAGTCCTAGGCTCTGTGGTTTAACCCACAGCGCCACATTTTTAAAGCACATTTTAAAGCACATTTGTTGTTGTTGTTTAGTTGTTTAGTCGTGTCCGAACTAACAGGGAGGATAAAAGGAGATAGGGTACAAAAAGTGAATAAGGAGGGGGCTATCTTTAAGGAATACATCAAAATCGATGTGGGGAAAGTAGAATTTCTGACAGATACTGAGTGAATCCAGAAAATGATTGGAGTGAAAGGAGAGTAAAGTCAAGATAGAAGAAGAGATTAAAGAAATAATGAAATGCGTTTAAGCTAATTGGAAAAATAAAGTAGTGTAACTAGAACGGCTGGAAGTCAAGTCACTTGGTGGGTGTCTGTGTGGGGTAGGTGTGTAGGTATGTTGATATGAATAGTATAAAGGTAAAGGGTAAGGGACCCCTGACCATTAGGTCCAGTCGTGACTGACTCTGGGCGCTCATCTCGCTTTATTGGCCGAGGGAGCCGGCGTACAGCTTCTGGGTCATGTGACCAGCATGACTAAGCCACTTCTGGCAAACCAGAGCAGCGCACAGAAACACCGTTTACCTTCCCGCCGGAGTGGTACCTATTTATCTAATTGCACTTTGACGTGCTTTCGAACTGCTAGGTTTGCAGGTCTAGTATAGGTAGGTATTATATAGAGTAATGTAGGCATGTTTTATTTTATGAAAATTAGGTAGTGTGTTGTGTACGTGAATTGTGTAAATGTATATGTATGTGTTTTGTATGTTAATAATAATAAAAAAGGTGCACAGAAAAGGGCAAGCAAGATGATCAAGGGTCTGGAAATCAAGTCTCACGAAGAACGGTTGAGTGACTTGGGGGTGTTTAGCCTGGATAAGAGGAGACTGAGTGGTGATCTGATAGGCACCGTCAAGGGTCAGTCACACAGAAGATGAGGCCAACTTGTTTTCTGTTGCTCCAGAGGGCAGGAATCAACTCCTGGATTCAAATTACAATGGTACCTCGGGTTACATACGCTTCAGGTTACAGACTCCGCTAACTTAGAAATAGTTCCTCGGGTTAAGAACCTTGCTTCAGGATGAGAACAGAAATCGTGCAGCTGCGGCAGTGGGAGGCCCCATTAGCTAAAGTGGTACCTCAGGTTAAGAACAATTTCAGGTTAAGAACGGACCTCTGGAACGAATTAAGTACGTAACCAGAGGTACCACTGTACAAGAAAGCAGATTCTGACTAAACAGTTGGAATAACTTTCTGATGGTTAAGAGCTGCTCAACAGCAGAATGGGCTCCCTCAGAAGGCAGTGGACTCTCCTTCCTTGGAGGTTTTTAAAGAGAGGTTGGATGGGCATCTGTCAGGGGTTATTTAGCTGATCATTCCTGCATTGCAGGGGGGTTTGGACTAGTTGACCACCGAGTTCCCTTCCACTTCTACAATTCTGTCACCCAGTTTGTCTCGACAGGAAAAAGAATCATGAGACAGCTGCTCGTTTTAACACACTTGGTTATGACCTGTGCAGACTGCGTCCGCTAAGCTTAATGGAACAGCATTCAAGCTGCCATTGTGAACAGGTGGCAAAATGTATCTGTTTGGCTTAATTGCCAGGGAAAACAGAAGTTCGCAACTAAGCCATTGAGAGGGATTTCTGCTCTCCCTTTTAGTCAGCTCTGAAATCGTTACTAGGGCAAGAAATCCAGTTGTTTGCAACATGGTAGGAAAACGTATGCAGGGTGTGGGTGAGCCTGAACTGGAGGGGGATACTTTCATTTAAAAAAGAAAAGATCTCGTTTATTTTTATTTTTAGTCATATCTCCACCCCTGCCCTCCATTACTCACCCTACTGGGAAGGGATCATTCCTTTGAGCGAAGCCTGAAACTACCCAAAGAGTTTATTTCGTGTCTGGGATGGAGGCAATTCATCTAAGGCTTTACTGTTGGTGCCGGCCCTATCCTTAGACAGGAGAAGCATCTGTAGAACTGGCCCACCTATGGGGCTGGGTGAGGTGGTTACCTCAGACAGCACCCCCTGACTGCTTGGGGGGGGGTTGGGGCCATTCCTGAACTCGCTTGGTTCTGTGTGGGTTTTTCAGAACACCAATGAGATCCGGATGAGCCCTGACAATGCTGAGTGCTGTTTAATGGTGCATTATTTTTAAAGGAGGAGCAAGCGGCCTGTGTTGACTGGATTTCAGAAAGAAAACAGTGTTTCCTTTGTCATGCCGAGGAGAGCCGTTAGTTCAGTGATCATCGGCACTTGGAATCTACTCTGAAATAACAGGCCATGTGCGAATCAATTATTGTCTAATGACAGGCGTGTGCAAAGGATGTCATAATATCGTCTTTGTGCCTGTGAGATAATCTGTGAACTAATTAGCTCTGTCTGAATTCCACATTTCCTTCTCACTGAAGCAAGCCAGGAAGGGTTATTCTCAGAAGTCAGGATGAAACCTTTCCCAGAGAATTGTCCTCTTCGGCAGAGGGTGGTGAACCTACGGCCCTCCCCATGTTTTTGGATGATAACTCCCGACAGCATGTCCAACAATCTCTAGAGGTCCATAGATTCTCCATTCCTGAACTAATTTTCTTCTTGTTGTTGTTAATTTATATGCCACTTAGGTGCCAAAATGGCTTCTAAGCCGTTTCTAAAACTAGGGACGTATCCAAACCATTCATTTAAGGCCCTTTTACGCCATGGCTTCCCCTAAAGATGTGCAGCTCGTATAGAGTACTGGGAGTTGTTAGAAGAAACTTTTTGAACTACAGTTCCCAGAATTCTTGGGAGGAGAGAGCCAAGGATTGTTAGCAAGGCCGAGAGGGGAGTCTTGTCGTCTGTGCAGCCCAGGAACCCGGTACACACAGCCCAGGCTTGCACCCTGGGGAGGTCATTTTGGTGCTAACGGAGCAATTTGGCTTTGCCCTTGGCGGCACACTCCATTGTCTCCTGAGACAAATGCCAACAATAAATATGCTTTGAATGCATAGCATGGGTGTGACTGAGGATTCTTATCCCTGCAGCAAAGGCGTTGCTGCCCATCAGTTGGAATCCGTAAACAAACGGTGCTGTGAGGGATCAAAACAGGATCCCCTCTGCAAAGACAGCATAGAGATCGGAAAATATAGGACGCACAAGAACACAGGGAAGCAGTTCCGGATCCCAGCTGAAAAACTACAGAATACTATAATACAGAGACAGACCGTAGAGAGGTGGAGGGTGCTTTACCCAATCTTAAATTGCAGGCAGAGCTGGGAGTGACTGTTCCAAGCAGGGAGAGACGGAAGGGTCAACCGTGCACCGAATATACCCAGCTCTATCTCTCGGTCATGTCTGAATCAAGAGAGGCCATGCAAACCCTCGCCAGGAGCTCAGATGAATGCATGAAGGCAATATGAAGGCGCTGTGAGTGGGCGGTTTCTGAGTCTGGATGGAATTATAGAACTGTCAAGTTGGAAGGGACACCAGGGGTCATCTAGTCCAACCCTCTGCAAAGCAGGGGAATATCAGCTAAAGCATCCGTGACAGATAATCATCATCATCATCTGGCTGGGTTTCCTCAGCCACTCTGGGCGGCTTCCAACAGAATATTAAAACACAATAGCCTATTAAACATTAAAAGCTTCCCTAAACAGGGCTGCCTTCTGATGTCTTCTAAAAGTCTGGTAGTTGTTTTTCTCTTTTCTGGTGGGAGGGAGTTCCACAGGGTGGATGCCACTACCAAGAAGGTCCTCTGCCTGGTTCCCTGTAACTTGGCTTCTCGCAGTGAGGGAACCGCCAGAAGGCCCTCGGTGCTGGACCTCAGTGTCCGGGTATAACGATGGGGGTGGAGACGCTCCTTCAGGTATACTGGACTGAGGTCATTTAGGGCTTTAAAGGTCAGCACCAACACTTTGAATTGTGCTAGGACATGTACTGGGAGCCAGTGTAGATCTTTCAAGACCAGAGTTATGTGGTCTCGGCGGCCGTTCCCAGTCACCAGTCTAGCTGCCGCATTCTGGATTAGTTGTAGTTTCTGGGTCACCTTCAAAGGTAGCCCCACATAGAGCGCATTGCAATAGTCCAAGTGAGAGATAACTAGACCATGCACCACTCTGGTGAGACAGTCCGCGGACAGGTAGGGTCTCAGCATGCATACCAGGTGGAGCTGGTAGACAGCTGCCCTAGACACAGAATTGACCTGCGCCTCCATGGACAGCTGTGAGTCCAAAATGACTCCCAGGCTACGCAGCTGGTCCTTCAGGGGCACAGTTACCCCATTCAGGACCAGGGAGTCCTCCACACCAGCCCGCCTGCTGTCCCCCCAAAACAGTATTTCTGTCTTGTCAAGATTCAACCTCAATCTGGTAGCCGCCATCCATCCTCCAACTGCGTCCAGACATTCACATAGGACCTTCACCGCCTTCACTAGTTCCGATTTGAAAGAGAGGTAGAGCTGGGTATCATCCACATCCAACCTCCATATTGAAAACCTCCAAAGGAGGAGAGTCCACCACTTCTTGTGGGAGTCTGTTCCACTGCTGGACAGCTCTTGCAGTCAGAAAGTTCTTCCTGATGTTTAGTTGGAATCTCCTTTCTTGTACCTGGAATCCATTGGTTCAGGTCCTACCCTCCGGAGCAGAAGAAAACAAGCTTGTTCCCTCTTCCATGTGACAGCTGTTAAGATATCTGAAGATGGCTACCATATCTCCTGTCTCCTCTTCTCAGGCTAAACAGCCTTCAACTGTTCCTCATCAGGCTTGCTTTCCAGACCCTTCATCATCTTGGTTGCCCTCCTCTGCACACCTTCCAGCTTGTCGACATCCTTAAATTGTGGTGCCCAGAATTAGACAGAATATTCCAGGTGTGGTGACCAAGGCAGAATGGAGCAGGACTCTGACAGTCACCTGCTTTGTATGGGAGTTGTATTTCCCCAAAAGAGCAGCTTCATAATTTGAGGGTGCACCTGGGTCTATCTTTGTCACTAGAGGCCCAGGTGACGGGAGAGACTTCTAGCAGCTTTGGCTGGTAAAACAACTGCAGCCATTTCTGGACCAAGATAGCTTGACTGCTGTCATCCTTGCGCTGGTAACGTCCAGGCTGGATTACTGCAATGTACCCTATGTGGGGCTGCCCTTGAGGTTGGTTCAGAAGCTGCAGCTGGTGCTCAGCAGCTCAGTGGAGCAGGATATTGCCAACACTTTACCCCACCATGGAAATAATTGCACTGGCTGCCAATTAGCTACCGGGCGAAGTTCAAGGTGGTGGTTTTGATTTATAAAGCAGCTTAGGGTCAGGATACCTGAAAGATTGTCTCACCCCCTTATATCACCACTAGATCACTGTGCTTTGCAGATGGAGGCCTCAGAATGCAAAGGCTTCTCCCGATCCACCAGCAGAGAGCTTGCATGCTTGCATGCTTTTTCATTCTCGTTTTTTTAATATATATATATATATATATAATATATATATTTAATATATATATTTATATATATATATATAAGGATAAAATCCAGTTGGAAAACCAAGGGATCTATGAAATACCCTGCAAAGTCTGCCCAGCCACGTACATTGGACAAACAAACAGACGAATAAATGCACGTATCGCAGAACACAAGAATGCCGTCAAAAAAGAAGAAAAAACTTCCTCTCTTTTCCAACACATGAAAGAAACAGGACACGAAATTAATTTTGCAGATTCCAAATTGCTCTTTAACACGGAACATCACCACAAGAGAATAATCATGGAAGCCATCGAGATAGAGAAACACCCTCACAACATGAACAAGCGTGACGACACATCCCGCTTGCCAGACATCTGGAAATTAGCCCTCCCCACAAAAACTGACACCAGATCCAGAGGCACACAGAACGCCAACACCAATCAACCACACCAGACCCAAACCCAGACCCTCTCCACAGATGAATTACAGACACCATCCAGTAGCCAATCCATGGTGGCACCTCCGGATGCTGCACCCCCCTGCAATCCCTACACAGATCTGGCTGACACAAGCCACAAAACCACAGCTCGCCCCTATACACGAAGCCAAGCCAGAGCACAACTAAGTACAGTACAGCCATCTTCTCAGGAAAACTCTTCACAAAGTTCAAGAGGTCAAGACACAAAGACTTTAACAACTAATCCACACCTAATGACCCACCTAAGTGGTACTCAGGATATCACTCAAGAAATCACTCAAGATATCTCTCAAGTAATTAAGGAACAAAAGAAGAAAAGGCACACTAGCCTGGGAACTTCCTCTCTGCCCAGAACATTGGAGGCTATACACCACACCCCCTCTACAGTATTTATAGGAACTCAAACACTGAGATCCTGCTCTGTTCCAGTAACAAGAAGCCGAAAGCACCAGCCTGAAGATGACGAGTGAGACCTCGTCGAAACGTCGCCTAGACACCCCAACTTTTACACGGGAAGACACCCGAGGACACCAAAACCTGCATTCCTGTACCCGTGAAAATCTACGAAAGCAAATATATATATATATATATATATATATATTATAGGTGAAAGCATTCCTACGGAGAAACTGAGCTTCTGCTGCCCTCTCCTGGCTAAATCATAAAATGCAGCCTCATCCTATATCTATGCAAGTTTTAAAAAACCCAAACAAACAGCAGCAGCAAAGAATGATCCAAAAACCTGCATGAGGGGCAAACTTTCATAAGGGAGCCGTTTCCAGAGGAAGAACTGTGAAAGGAGAGAGACTTTGTCTGCAATCATGGGGTGTCTGGGCTCAATCAATCAAAAGATTATGAGTCTTGAGGTTATTTTTTTGGTTGCTATTTTGTTAACTTTGTGGTTTTATAGATTGCGAATGCTGTACTTTATGAATCCTATCATATGACCTTTGTTGCAATTGTGCCATTAGGCTTGTTGGGGGTTTTTTAGTTGTTGCACTGATGGCATTTTATGGGTTGTAGTCGTTTAAACTGATGACTTCTTAATTGCTCTGTACGAATTGTGCTGTATTTGTTCTAATATGTTATTACAGTGGTACCTCTGGTTACGAACTTAATTCGTTCCGGAGATCCGTTCTTAACCCGAGGTACCACTTTAGCTAATGGGGCCGCCTGCCGCCACCATGCGATTTCTGTTCTCATCCTGAGGTAAAGTTCTTAACCCGAGGTACTACTTCTGGGTTAGGGGAGTCTGTAACCCGAAGTGTTTGTAACCCAAGGTGTTTGTAACCTGCGGTACCACTGTATTTGCCATTTGTAAGCCGCTTTACAACTCACCTGAATGAGAAGTGACATAGAATCATAGAATCATAGAGTTGGAAGAGACCACAAGGGCCATCGAGTCCAACCCCCTGCCAAGCAGGAAACACCATCAGAGCACTCCTGACATATGATTGTCAAGCCTCTGCTTAAAGACCTCCAAAGAAGGAGACTCCACCACACTCCTTGGCAGCAAATTCCACTGTCGAACAGCTCTTACTGTCAGGAAGTTCAGAAATGAACATAGAAATGTGGTTTTTTAAAAATCGAATCAAATCTCCCATCAGCCCCAGCGTGCATGGCCAACTGCTAGGGAAGATGGGAGTTGTAGTTCAGCCATATCTCAGGACCACAGATTCCCCACACCTGCAGGCATAGCCAAAGTGCAGCTCCCATCATCCCTGGCCCTTGGGCCTTCATGGCTGAAGCCGATGGGAGACAGAGTCCAACTGCAGCAGAATATAAGCTACCCTTGGGCTGGGGAATCACCGCTATCAACTTGATTTCCACTCCCCTTTTTTAAAAAACAAAACATACAAAAGGCTTTTAAAGTGCATGACTGCGGCTCCCCCATAATAGTGAGAGATCCTGCAGCTGTAAACATGATTTAAGCTCAGTGTGCAGACACAATGCTGCGTTTCCTGGTGCCTCAGCACCCTCTCAAGCATTTCATGTGTTTTGAAAGGCAGATAAAATATCTGTGCATGAAAAGTGTTTTGCTTTCCCATTCATTAAGGCGAGCTGGGCCAGGGCCAGCCTGTTTTTGCACCTGAGGCAGAACCACAAAATGACGTCCCACTCTCCACCACAGGAAGTCTATGTTAGGAATAGAGGAAGGAAAACTGACATTGGGATCTGCTGCCCCTGGGGATGCTGCCGCCTGAGGCAGCCCCCTCACCTTGCCTCATGGGCGCGCCGGCCCTAGATGAGACCCTGCTTCAACTGCCTCAGTCTGCCCCCAGCTATCTCCCGCCCGACTCTCTTTTTATAGTTACATACAGTCCAGGAAGATCATTTGTTGACCCTGGGAGCTGCGTTCTAGTCTCTTTGTTGTATTTACAGTGGTGCCTCGCAAGACAAAATTAATTCGTTCCGCGAGTTTTTTCGTCTTGCGATTTTTTCGTCTTGCGAAGCACGGACTTTGGAAAAGCTTCAAAAATCACCAGTCTTCAAAAACATCGTTGCAAGATGACTGCAAATATCCGGGAGTCAAGCAATCAACTGACCTTCCTTCAAAGATATACCACTTTTTCCTAATTATGCACGTGTGTGTTTTAACACCATGATAATAGCATATAACATTTACACTGCTGCTTTAATATGCTTTTCACGACTGTAAAAAGTTTGTCAGGTGTGTAAAATGTTCTCGTCGAAGCCTATTTTAGGCATGGGTTAACTTCAAAATCCGTAGCAGAAACAAAAGACTGGTCAAAATCAAGGACGTCTAAGGGATATGATTTGTTATAAATTTATTTCATCTTCAGTATTTCAGCTTGCACCTTTTGCTCCAGCACTTTTTTTTAAAATAGAACGTTTCACCTATGGCAGCATCTGCCATGTATACATTGAGTCCCAGTCAATGTTCTTAAAAGAGGCTTAGCTTAATCCCATTAAACCATGTTGTGTTTGGTGTTGCATATGACTAGTTTACTTCTCGTTTCCACCCGCCCTCCCCCCCATGAATTAGCAGTGTCAAGTTTTTACAAAGCTCTTCAGTTTACAATATCCATGTGCAAAGACTCACATGTACAAACTGTGACCTGGTAACCCCGAAACAGTAGTCCGTCTGACAAGAGAGGGGAATCTCCCTGCTCTCTCATTTTATTTATTTATTTGGCCTGGAAACAAGAAACCCCCAATTCTACCAAATATTTAAATGGCAGGAAGAAAAATATACAAGCTCGTATTTATACTGTACTTCTATCAATGGCAACAGGTTGTAAATTCATGTTTGCGACTATCACAAAAGACTTATGAACACCAATTCAGCTTTATACTGTAAATACTGCTGGATCAATGGTTTAGGATTATCAATCATTGTTGTCATATGTTGTCTATAACAGTTCAAAAGCATCCTGGAGAAAAATCCTGAAAAACACATACCTTACGGTATATAATAATGTACCTGCATTAGCTAAATATATACTGTACACAAGTCTTATCAGCATTTTATCTACCAAAGATGTGAGATTCCACTTTTAAATACAAAGCAGATAGCCATTAATGTATATTTATAATACAGCCCTCTCTTTTTTCCATATATATTTTTTTGCTTTGTTTTTAACCTTAAACAATTTGGTCACAATGCACCTTTGATATAAAATCATTTAAAATTTTATTATTAATACTCAAGACATTAGGTTTGCCAGAATTGGAATATTCTCTTCCCCACCCCGCTCCCCAATAGTATTTTTTAGAACCACTTTTGGTAACAAATACAGTAATTAGGAAATGAGCACCCAAGTTCAGAATGCTGAAGTATGTTATCCATAATCCATTCCAGCTCAAAACAAGATGTTGCTGTGATAAGAAACGGAGTTGCAAAAACCACCACAGAATCTTTTTTCTTTGTCTTTTTTGGCTGGAATGTTTAATAAATATTTAGAAAGGTAAGGCAACAACTTCAAACAATCCAACCTGTCTGCTCAACTCCCCGCCCCCCCGCCCCCATATTAGCTCCATGATGACCATACACGATCCATTTTTTTTTAGGTGTACTCTTGTTTTATTATATCCAAATAGCCTAAAGAAAATGTATAGCAATGCAATAATTTATCCTCAGTATTTCTAAGACAAATCTGGCCGTTTTATCAGCCGTGTACAGCTTAATACTGGTCGGATACTGAAGTCTGCGTTGTTGCCACTGCGCACTTTGATAAGGATTGGTGGGGTGAGCTGAGATTCGCAAGCAACTGATTCATTGGCAAATCCCAATGCACACCTCCCAAGTCCGCCTATAACCACATTATAGTTACTCGTAACGTTCACACTGAAGGAGCACCAAAGCAGGTCTGGTACTCAAAAGTTGCGTATACCAGAACAAACTCTTAGCATTTAAAGGACCTCTATTTTTTTTTTTTTTTTACGGCCCTGATCTGTATAAACATTCAACTCATGAAGATGTGCAAAAAAAGGAAAAAAACAAAAACAAAAAAATCCAAGTCAAATTACAGCATAGTTATCCGGAGGAGAAAGATGTTACACAAACTCATAAGAAAATGACAATCTTTTTTTTCTCTCTCTCTCTTTTACTATAAATACATTTAACAGTTTAGCAGAAAGACAAGCTAAATTTAAGATTGTTCACATTTGAAGTTGTATCACTCTCTGCTAATGATAAATAAGGAAGAGGTCCTGACAATGGAATTTGGACATAGCAATTTCGACAGATCTTTTGAAGACTGGTTTAAAGAAGGGTTAAAACAATGATTATTTTTGCAAAGTTCTGAGAAGTCCATCTGTTGTCCAAACTTTGGATTGAAGTTCTTTTTTTGTTTGTTTGTTTTCCTTTACTTAGAGACAGATATATACAGTGCTGTTGTAATAATGAAACAAATGTGAAATCTACTGTAAAGTTGCACAATACAGAAAACTGTTGCTCCATCTTCTACTACATACATGTGTGACTCCACAGGTTATTTAAATGCTGCTTTGCTGCTTTTTGTTAAGTTGGAATTATCCCATCCCGTCTAAGACCCCGCTTTAGTTCCAAATCCTCCAGTTTCTTCCATAGTTCTTCACGTTCCTTCTCCTTTTTCTTCTCGCTGTTAAATTAAGGGGAGGGAGGAAGAGAAGCATTAGAGGAAAAAGTCAGGTTTTCACGAGCCCCTTGTTTCTTACATCAGTACAGCTACAGAAAGAAAACGGCACTAGAGGTAGAACGATGAACTGGGACGTCCCAACGTTTTGCATTTTCTCTGAAACCTCTTAAGGCTGCACACACAAGAACCCCGCAACTGAATAGTGCCAGGCGTTCGCAGGAACAACCCCAAGCCGGTGGTGCCTTGCAATATCCAATGCTACCCAGTCTGGCAAGACTTCGGAATCATACCGCTTGCTCTATTTGCTGGTCTTGTCCTGCACTTACTGGCATTTCTTTATCCGAGTTAATGAAAACCTGCCTTCTAGAGCAAAACAAAGGTAGAATAAAAACAATTACATACCAAATGCACTACTGCAGACATTTTGGAGGGTAAGGAATTGTGTTCCTGTATTTGAAGCCATTACAAACCCAAATTGCCCAATATGTTCCTTCAAATACTATGGAGATGGAAGCCAGTGGAGCTTCATTTGGCAATGTGTGTCATCCGTGACGAGTGGGTTTATTTTTCTTTCTAGCGAACTCATTGGATCTCTTTTTAATTATCGGACTGCATCAGTTATTTAATTTAAAAGCATTATTATTCCATTTCTTGTTCTCTCCTTCCCCGCACATTCTTATCTTCATCATTATTTACAGAAAACTGTCCTAAGCTTCTTTCCAATGAAACCACCAATGAAACCATTGGAACTGCAGCCAGACAAGTGACCAAAATTCCAGGTCCAAACTTTCACAAAACAGAAACTGCTACTTAAACTTTCTATTTCTCAGGATCATAAACTTAATATGTGCATAACTTTCAAGTTGCCAGAGAGCTAATGAATTATACCCAAGTTTATTGTAATAATTATTATTTATTTATTTATTTATTTATTTATTTATTTATTTATTTATACCCCACCCATCTGGCTGGGTTTCCCCAGCCACTCTGGGCAGCTTCCAGCAAAAGATGAAAAATACATTAAAATATAACTATTTAACTTTTTTAAAATGCCAGATATTGACTTGGCAGGCAATAGATAATGTCACAGTCGTGTACATAGTTAAAAATGGCAAAATTCTGTATACTAGAACAATCCTGGACTACTATCCTACCATTATTCATTATGGAGGAGGCCCAGTGAAAACAATAGTGCTTACTCCCTAGCAAAGTGTATCCTCTACTTGAGCAATGCATTGTCTTTTTTACTGCTGGAATCCAAACAACAGGGCATCGAGTTCTGTGCTAGCAGCCAAGGAGGCTTTAGACTTGTGTTTCTCAAACACCCCACAATGCCACACGGAAAACCATTTTTGAGACCGAGTGAATGTTCAAAGCTGATCATGGTGTGACATGGGAGCCTGCTGTTCAAAGACAAAAAGGTCAAAAACCATGCCGGAGATTCTCGATGAATGAAATAGCTTTCCGAATCCTTGCCTCCAAGATGTCATGATTTTAAAAATGTGTTTCCTGCACGTAGATGGAAGCCTCAGCTTTGATCTTTTGAGGTGACCAAACGCCAGAAACAGCCATTTCCAGAAACACAATCAATACTTCGCTAATAATTGCTAGGAGTCTAACCAGTTTCTTGATGAAACTTGTGTAATGTTTGCAAAAAGGTCCACACTACATCCACACAGCAGCATCTCCGATACCCTGATGGTCCTGGGCCACTGTGTAAGAAGCCTAGCCTAGCTTAGACAAAACATTAACAAATCAAGCATAACTGACTTGCTGTGCGTACAGGCATAAAGTCTATAAAAGCTATGGGGTACTTGGTACACCTCTATTTACATTTCTTTGAGTTTTCTTTTTAATGTTAAGCAGAGAGCTGTCAGCCTGGTGATGGAACTGAACAACATTAGGGCCTCCAAGAACGTGTGAGAGGCTATACTAACCTAACAAGGCTTGATGACATACAGTACCCTTCGCTTTGCTTGTGGGAACCCCGAGTCTCACAAAAGGCACGACTTTCACCAAGTCGCAAACTGCCCGGAGTTCCCGAAGTTTCCTCATTAGTTTCACCTGCTGCTTTGGATAAGCTGAAATTTCAGACAAAAGATGATGCACTATAATTGGAGAAGGGTGATTAAGGGAAAGACAGAGAAACATTTTAAACTAAGGTGCAACTAATGATCGTATGGATGGCACTTCTTCTAGATCCAGCAATGTCAAAGCCTTAAATGTATCAAGATATTATGGAGAAGGAAAGCAAGGAAGGCTGGGGGGGGGGGGAAGGGGGTCACTTTGCTTAGAGATCCCAATAAAGGTCAGACGCAAGTTATGAGAGTTAATTGCTGAAAGCTTTCTTGACTCGCAAAGAGTTCCTGTATGCATTCTGGACACCATCTTCAAAGCAAAGTGAAGGCAAATTGACGAGTTTGGGGTTTTTTAAAAAAATAAAAAAAGAAATTAATTTTATTTTTTACTATTGACATTCTTGATACAATTAAGTCTTTAAGAACATAGAGCCAAAAGAAGTTCTGTGAGGAATGCAAGTTCACAAGCTACGCAATGGGTACTGTATCTCATAAAGGGAAGGAAAAAAACAACCATCTATACGTCTTGCAGGGGCCAGGCTAATGAGCATGCGGGGAGGGGGGGAATGAGGCATTGCAATCAATCATGTGTGGGAATTATGCAATTGCTGCAAAGTGTTTAAATAAAAAAAGAACCAAAACTAAAAACAGCAGGCTTTATGCACAGCTGACAAAATAAAATAAAAAAGCTGTAGAAAGTTACCGCTGGCGATCTGACTTGTAAGTGGCCGTCAGCTCGTCAAACATGGCGCTGTTCATTTCCATAAATGCCTTCAGCACGTTGTATACTAAAGCCACAATAGCCCTGTGAATCGTGAAAGAAAGAGTCCATTAATTTGCCGTTCAAACGGGACAGATCTTTTCGTGTCAACAACACCGTTCTGATTTGATGTATTTGTGTCACAGGACACACAGCTCTGGCATCATCTAAGGTGTGTCCCCTTCCAGTCTTCCCCAAATCTATAATGGGCCAATGGAAACAGAATCCTGCATCAATAAATGTTGTGCTGGGAAATGTCAGCAACCACAGCTGAATATAGTGTGTGGAGCCTTTTCAAATTCTGCAGTGTTTCAATGTAAGCCAAACTCAAGATGCTATGACTTTGTGGGGGAAGAGCAGAGGGGTTTAGAAGTCAGGTTTTGCAGAAACATATGAAAGCAGGGAGAGAATGCAGGAAGATTTAACACAAAACTTAGCATGGTACCAGGCAGGTGATCCCAACTTTTTCATTCCTTTCATCTGTGCAGCCTAGTGCTAAGTTCTCCAAGGACTGGGAACCTCAAGATACTCTCTAGTCAACTCTAGTCCTTCTATGCTAATAAGCTGGGACAATGGCAAAAGAAACTATAAGAAAAAGGACTGGGGGAAAGGAAGACTAGAATTAGAAAAAGGAAATCGAATGAGAGAAGCACTGAGGAGGAGCAGAGAACCTCATATTAAATAAAAAAGGACGTTCATGTTTATATTTTTCCTTTATTAACCCGTGGAAGCTCAGTGCAATATATGCTTGTAGAAGTAAGTACTACTGAATTTACTACAGTGGTGCCCCGCAAGACGAATGCCTCGCAAGACGAAAAACCTGCTAGACGAAAGGGTTTTCCGTTTTTCGAGGCGCTTCGCAAGACGAATTTCCCTATGGGCTTGCTTCGCAAGACGAAAACGTCTTGCGAGTCTTGCGAGTTTTTTCCCTTTTTTCCCCTTTTTCTAAGCCGCTAAGCCGCTAATAGCGCTAATCCGCTAATAGGGATGCTTCGCAAGACAAAGAAACCGCTAGACGAAGAGACTCGCAGAACGGATTATTTTCGTCTTGCGAGGCACCACTGTACATGTCCTGTTAAGGAGACCCAGAAGAAGAAAGTGTAAGAAAACCAGGGACTCATCTCCCATAAGCCCTCTTGAGTAAGCTTTTGATGACCTGTCTGTGCACCTCAAGGCTGTCTCCTACTGCGGACCCCACAGAATACCACAGGGCTTATTAGTGCAGTGCTCTGAAGACTAGGGCAAAAGTAAATCGTATTAAGGTTTCATCTGGAGGATATTGCTGTAAAGTGGCAATGTTGTAGCTGCAGAGCGGCAAAAGGCACCTTTTAAAAATACGGGATGTACATCTCTGCGGCGCAATAAGTAAGTGCATCTGGCTGTTGACCAGAAGGCTGGCGGTTCAGGCCCCCCCCCCCCCCCAGGGACAGCTGTGGACAGGAGTGCTGCACTGCAGGTGGTTGGACTAGAGGGTAGATGACCCTCAGGGGTTCCTTCCAACTCTAATTCTATGATAGAGCCTTTGTTTCAAAGATCCTGATAACACAAAGTACTAATGACATCAACATCACTCAACTGTGACACAATCCTCCACACAACCGGTCTGAGGAAGCACAGTAAACCAACCTCCCTGCTCCCAGTGAACTGCAAATTCTTCTCATTCTTTTGGCTAGATTTTTAATAATACAGTTCAGTCTTTGGGGGGGGGGAGGGGAGATACCAGAATCAGAGCATCTGCCAATATGCTAGCTCAGGATATGGAATGAACTTTGCGCTTCCCCAATTCAATATTTAATATGGACATATCATGCCGGGTACTGCTAACTGGTGCTGCTTGTTTCAGCAGGTTTCTGTGCTGTTTTGGAAAAATGAAATTATTTCTTTGTTTTTATTTAGTCTCAAAATTATATTATGGCTTAACTGTGAACAGCATTGTGAAACTTGGTTTGAACAATGATCTGTACGATTTTTAAGGAAAAAATAAATAAATAAACTTTCCATTTCTGAGAAACGGACCCTTCAAACTGGTGAAACCTTTTCCAGGTTCTGCCAGTCTCTAGATGAAATGTTTCTGTTCAAAGATCTGTAATAGTCCAACTTGGAAGTCATCATACTTTTGCTCACAATACGGCTGTGCACCATATATCTACGAAGAGGTTCCAATATCACTTTTCAAGTAAATAGGCCAGATCATAATGAGAGTTGCTTTGGAGAGCCAACCAAGTCTCCTCTAATTTCCAAAAGTTTTAACCTTATCTATTTTCCTAAGTGACCATGTACACAACGAGGCAGGGCCACATTTCAACTGAGTACAGGGATTTATTATCTCTGCAATTCCAGAGTTTTCTCCTCTTCTTAACTTCTCCCACCAAGGATCTCAGAGGAGCTCCTGCAAGTTTATTCTATCATACTGTAAGTACCATACTGTCAGCTAGCACTATATAAGAGAAACACTGCAAATTTCTCAAATGTATGGTGTCCCAGAAACAAGTTTCGTGCATACACTTCAGGTAAATATCCTAAGTGCTTGCAAAAGCCCTGCTCTCATTGTGCAACTCTAGAGTTAAGTGCATTTGGTGTCAAATCTATGCTGTAAAACCCTGCAAGTGGTGAAATGTCAAGACAGGTCAGATAACCAGTATTTCATTGTTTAGGAAACAACTCTGTGAAAGGTACAAATCTAAGATTTTCAATGTGTTGCAAATATACAACAATGGGTTTTTTAAAAAATAAAACAAAGAAAAACACTTACGGGTTCCAGTGTTCTTTGGAAATCCTGTACAGACTGGAAAACATTATGGGAAGTATTACATTGGAATTCTCCTCTATCAAACTCATGATGTATTCATTATTCCAATAGTACAGTGCTCTTTCAGCCACCTTGGAAAAAGGGGGAAATGGTATTCTTTTATTTCCTAGATCAGGTAACAATTCCAGTAAGTACAACCATATTATGCCAGTGCTTTGCCATCTGTACTGTTTTCCAGATTGTTTATGGGCCCAACTTAAAAGTGCTGGAATTAACCTTTAAAGTCCTAAACATATTGGGGCCAGCAAGTAAATGCACATGTGGTATTCCATTAGGGGAAATCTATTGAGGGGAAACAATATGGCATGGCAAAGTGGTAGGACAGGGCCTTCTGGCGGTTTCCTCACTGCGAGAAGTGAAGTTACAGGGAACCAGGCAGAGGGCCTTCTCGGTAGTGGCACCCACCCTGTGGAACGCCCTCCCACCAAATGTCAAAGAGAAGAACAACTACCAGACTTTTAGAAGACATCTGAAGGCAGCCCTGTTTAGGGAAGCTTTTAATGTTTGATGGATTACTGTATTTTAATATTTTTTGGGAAGCCGCGCAGGGTGGCTGGGGAAGCCCAGCCAGATGGGCGGGGGTATAAATAATAAATTTTAATTATTTATACCCTGCCCTCCCTAGCCAAAACCAGGCTCAGAGCAGCTAAAATCAAATATATAACATATTAACATAAAATCAGGCAATCAATTAAAATACATCCTAAAATCATATCAGAATCAAAGTGAAATCCAATCAGATGACAACCCACAGATTAGGGCTGGGGACCTTAAATGCTCACCGGCCTGTTTGTACTGATCTTATATGAGCCTGTGAGAAAAGTTGCGGAGCCACTTTCATATAAGTTCTTATAAGGAGAGAGGGGGAGTCAGACTGGACCCCGACCAAAGGCCTGGAGGAACAGCTCCGTCTTGCAGGCCCTGTGGAAAGATGTCAGATTCTGCAGGGCCCTGGTCTCTTGTGGCAGAGCATTCTACCAGGGTACCAGGTCAGGGCCACGGCCGAAAAGGCCTTGGCTCTGGTTGAGGCCAGTCTAAGCTCGTTGAGGCCCGGGACCTCCAAGATGCTATTATTTGCGGACTGGAAGGTCCTCCGTGGGGCATACCAGGAGAGGCGGTCCCGTAGGTACGAGGGTCCTAGGCCTTATACAGCTTTAAAGGTTAAAACCAGCACCTTAAACCTGATCCTGTACTCCACTGGGAAAAGGCTAAGCATGCTCCAAAACTTGCTTCACTGCTCAGAATCCCCCTCTTCTGAACTGACTTCCCATATTAAAAAATGGTGTCACGGTTTATATACATGCAACATACAATTTGCTTCTGAGTTTCTGGCTGCCAATACTGACCTGAAAGTGAGGGCTAGACACACACTTAGCTATTTGTTTAAACAAGGGTTCTTGAATTTTGACAAACTGTGAGGGTTCAATCACATCCAATATCTCCTCCAGCTCTCCAAGGAACATGACCTAAAGTGAGAAAGGAAATATTAAATTCAGAGGTCTTCTGTTTGCATTCAGAAATAAATTTTGAAGGAAGCATTAACTCAGCTTCTAGTTATGCCAGTAGAGATAATGCACGAGAACAATATACCCTTCGTTTGCAGAAACTGGCTGCAATCATGCATATACTTCTCAGGAAGCAAATGCAAAACCCAGTGCCATTTATTGGCATAGGAACAAGCACACTTCAATCAAGTCAGTAAGACTCTGCACCAAAATAAACTTGCAAATGTCACAATTAAAGAGCACATGCAAACATTTCCAACCGCTCTTAAAAATTGACACTATTAACAGCTAAGTAGGGTGGACAGCTTACTTTTTACAGATGGCACTAAGGAGGGTAGCCATTATTTTACTCCTACAAGAATATGCAGCATACAATGGTTGCTAATTGGGCTGCTGTCAACCTTTGTGCAAAGCAATAAACCTATGGCTTCTGAGTAGTCAAGGACGAATGTCAAAAAAAAAAAGATCTGCATCTAAAATCATTTAATAGAATCGTTTAACTTTCCTCAAAGACACCTACATTTTCCATTGTACTACAAAATACTATTGGGTTACTTGTAAGGTTTCTCTCCTACAATTTCTCTAAAGAGCTCAAAACAGCACACATGGCTGGCTCCTCACCATTTTATCCTCAAAGTTGCCCCGTGTGATAGGTTGGCCTGAGAGACAATGGTTGACCAAAGGCCACCCAGTTAGCTTCATGGCCGAGTGAAGATTTGAACCTGAGTCCCCCTAGTTGAGGGATGCGGGTGGCACTGTGGGTTAAACCACAGAGCCTAGGACTTGCCGATCAGAAGGTTGGTGGTTTGAATCCCCGCAACGGGGTGAGCTCCTGTTGTTTGGTCCCAGCTCCTGCCAACCTAGCAGTTCGAAAGCACGTCAAAGTGCAAGTAGATAAATAGGTACCGCTCTGGCAGGAAGGTAAACAGCATTTCTGTGCACTGCTCTGGTTCACCAGAAGTGGCTTAGTCATGCTGGCCACATGACCCGGAAGCTGTACGCCGGCTCCCTTGGCCAATAAAGCGAGATGAGCACTGCAACCCCAGAGTCGGCCACGACTGGACCTAATGGTCAGGGGTCCCTTTACCTTTACCTTTACCCCCTAGTTGAACGCTCTAAGCACTCTAATGATCCCAAGCACGGCCTTTTCCCCCAGCTGCTGCATACCCTGGGCTGCCATCTTCATCTAGCCATTTCCAAGGTCTCTCTCCTCATCAGCCACCAGCAGTTCAGACCCCATGAGCATATACATGAGATTAAGATATTTTTGTCTGAAATGTGCATCCCTTTACACTTGCTTACATTAAATGGCATTTGCAATACAATAAGAGATGGCCTAATGTTTCCTTTTTCTACAGATTCTGTTTTCAACAGGAAGACGATCAACGCCCCATTACTTACTTCTTTTTGACTGCAAGTTTTCGGCCAGAATTTCATTAAACCTCTAATGACCTGCATTGAAGAAGAGACAACGAACAGTCCATTTAGATACAGAAATACACAGGTGTCTGAAGCCAACTCTCAAGATAAAAAGAGACATGTATAGATCATACTTACAGGCTCTGTGAGTGAAGGGTCTTTCTCCAGAAACTGCACTATGCAATATGCCAACTGCAAAATATATAAGAAAACATTGCATTAAAATATTTTCTTGAAAACGCAAAAAGAATAAAAAAAGAATAAAAATATTGTTAAGGTGGCTAATCCAGATATACATCCTGAATCCTAACTGCAACGAACAGACTTCCCTCATGGCACTGGGTTTCCCCTGACCTGCTGCAACCTCCTGCAAGTACAAAGAGCAACTAGTGATGATACCCACAGGAAAATATTAGAAAGTACAGTGGTGCCCCGCAAGACGAACGCCTCGCAAGACGGAAAACCCGCTAGACGAAAGGGTTTTCCGTTTTGGAGGCGCTTCGCTAAACGAATTTCTCTATGGGGTTGCCTCGCAAGACGAAAAAATATTGCGAGTTCCCGTGGGTTTTTTTCGCTCCCCCCCTTTCCTAAGCCGCTAAGCCGCTTATCAGCTGTTCCGCTGATAAGCCGCCTCTCAGCTGATCGCTAAAAGCCGCTAGACCGCTAATAGCGCTAATCCGCTAAGCCGTCAATGGGCTTGCTTCGCAAGACGAAAAAACCGCTAGACGAAGAGAATCGCGGAACGGATTAATTTCGTCTTGCGAGGCACCACTGTAATGCAGGGGGCTGTAGCAGGAACAGATAAATCAGTGGTCCTACCCTAATAATGATAATAATGATGATGCAACAACCCTCAAATGACACAGGGGCAGCTTTGTATATCCAAGTCTTATTCTGCTAGCAGTTCCCACTTCAAATGCATTTCAAACTGCAAAGCTGACCAACACACCAAGCTCCTCAGTATACTAAAGCAGCTAGATAAATGTGAGTCTGAAACCATCTGAATTTCGGCACTGAATGCCTCATTGTGCTGTGGATGTTTTTCTTCTACGTTTCTGGCAGCACTAGGGCACGTGAGTTGAGTTAGCACAGCTGAAGACCGGCGTACAGAAAGATTAAGCTAGCAAGGCTCCCTCTGCAGGGATATCAGAGGCAAAGGTTTGGAGAGAAGGAAAGTGTGGGACATGCTGCTACTGAATGAGAAGATTTGTAGTCAAACTCAGGAAAACAAGAATACTAAAGAGTATAGGTGCTGGTTCAGAATTTGTGCCAGGAATTCAAAGCAGTGGTGTGCAGAATGTCAGCCTGCAGGCTAAATCTGACACCACTGTTGATTCACCATCACCTTGCAGCAGAGGAAGGCAACCTTTTCCTTCCAGCCAACCCCCTCAACAACTGGCTTCTGGAAGGAGCAAACACTTTCAGAAACACACAGCAACACTCCCCACTTATTATTCCCTGCAGTCGCCTCTCCCATCAAGAACAGTGGAAGATGCTACCCTTAGGTGCTTTGTGTCAGCTGACTACAGATTCACTGGAGTGGCAAAAGTAAGAAGGCGGGAGGAAAGGGGAGGAGGTGTCTGACTCGGGCTGTAGTGCTCCTCCCCAAGTTAGCTGGCAGGCATATCTAGCTGCCAAACCCCAATTACAGAGTGGAATAAAGCACCCAAACAAAAAAAAGTAATAAATAAATAAATAGGGAAGCTATACAGGCAGTCCCAGATCTGGATGGGTCTAGCATTCCAGGGAGTTGCACACTTGCGTGAAATTGTGTGCAATTAAAACACCCTGCCCCATCCATCCATTTTAGGACGTTTCCTGGTCCCTTCTGGATTTGCCGCTGTGTGCATGTACACAATCATGCACATTTCGGTCGCGCCTAAAACAGGGGTTGTTTGTATTCATCAACACTGAAGACAGACACTTGTGCAAACTGATGTAAGTTTAGCTTTCAAACCTTGTGTGCGCCCTCATCCTAAGGCAACACCAAACAATTAAGATACAATTATCAGTAGCTCTGTTTCAGCAAAACAGCCAGTAGTCTTGTACCTCCTTAGCTTACCTAGCACTGCATTGTGGGGTCAGGGCTGAACTAGAGAAAACATCCCGCTCGCCTAGCCAAATAAGCTTGTAAGAACAGACTGACAGAAGTGGATGGGTTGCTGGAGATTCTTGCCCAATTGCAGGCAGTCTCTGGTGAACACAAGGGTCAAGCAAAAATATGTCTACTGGACTCTACATGTTTCTGTTTTATTAAAGGGTTTGGTTAAATCTATTTCCAACTCAGCACATACCGAAGTGCCGCACTGGTTCTAACAAAAGCAAGAAACAAAAAACAAACAAACATTTGTATGGAAGTTTTTACCTGTGCATGGAAGAGCGATAAACTTCTAACGGTATGTAGAGGAATCAGTACTTTCACCAAAAACTGTTTATGCTCGGCTTTAAGAGGTAAAGCAAAGCCATTGATAATACTAGAAGGGAGAAAAGAAGCATTATGAGTATCAAGGTATTCCTTAACACAGAATGAACTGAGATGTATCTAATCACAGCTAGAACAAGTGTTTGAAACTGGCACACGTGAAACATGGTCTAAATTTGCATGAGAACAAAATTAATCTTGCAAATTTTATTTATAAGCAGAAAAGCATTCCTTTACCAATAAGTGCAAACAGTGCATATTATAAAATTGTCCAGACAGATTTCCTTTCATTATCTGACCCCTGAGAATTCTGTTATCATGAGCAAGTTTGGGTCTCTTGTCCTCTCTCACTGTGGGTAGAAGTGACTGAATAAACTACTTTCACTTCAGGATGGAATCTGCCAGATCCTGCAAGTGAAAAGGCCAGGGATTTCTCTTTCAGGATCAAAGCGAGCAGACAAGGGAGCATATGGGCTGTAAGTCCACAAAGAGAAAGTACATGAGCTCAAGGTCTGCTCCTGACCTCAATGCAAATAAAATCCTGGGAACCAAATCAACAAGCCCAAAGTGTGGGCCATTAGAAAATCTAAAATGGAGCACAGCAAGCAACTAAGGATACAGGGCCCCACAGCATATGTTTGTTTGTTTTTTAAAAAATATATTTATTAGGCTTTTACAGAAGAAAAAACACATAACAACCAAAAAAGTAAAGAAAAACAAAACATAATCAAAAATACACATAAAACAGATCAGAAAAACAAAATACAGAAAAATAAGATTCCACCCAAACAAAAGGAAAAATAAAAACTCCAGCTTTTAAATTCATACTTAATTAACTTTCTTTCTTGACTTCCTCACGCCTCCCTTTTTCGTGTTCCTCTTTACCCAATCAGATACAGCAAATCCTTACCCTCTAGGGCCCCACAGCATTTGAATGCCGCTTTAAATGTCAGTGAGAGCTACCTTGCCAAAATCAGGTGCCCAATAAAGCATAGGCTGTCTGACAATCGCCACCAGCAACCCAATCCTTTAGATCCAATTTAGAACCAATATTATAAGGAACAGGTTAAACCAACTCAGATAAGGCAGCACCCCAGCCCTGGCAAGTGACTCTGTCCAACTTCAGGAAGACACATATTTAGCTTCCTTGTGCTCTCAGAAACGCAGCAGTCAAGAGTCATGACTGTTAGAACTCCTGATCTATGATTGCAGTCATGGGATTTTTGTCTTTCACAGGACGGTATATGTTTTGACTCCACAGAGTGGGATGTGACGAAGACAGGATGTTTGTTTTACTGTGTTCCGTGAAGTGGGACTATTGTCCTTTGTTCTTTTTCTCTTTGCTGCCTGATGCTAGAGAGGGAGCCATGATGCAGTGCTCCGTGTGTGTTTATATGTAAATAAGGTAGATTAGCCAAAATGCTGAGCTGCTGAGGTCTGTCACGCATGAGGCGCAAACTCTGTGGATCCCTAAGTGTGCCAATGTCGGTTGGCAACGGTCGCTGTGATGTTCGGGCTGAAGAAAGCTTATGAAGCTCCCGAACGATCGACCAAGAGGGAGGGAACATGCCAGTCAGGCATGTGTCTCTGCCAGGGTCCTACTCAAGTGTAAGATGAACTCCTGGCAATGACATCTTTCCTGAATTTCAAAGAGGGCCTTCTACAGCTTCACTCCCCCCTGCACCACTGCAGCTCCAGTTGAACTATTGTGTGCAGCACAAGTGAATGGAGGAAAAAAGAACGGGACAGGGCTGAGAGTTGGTTCAGCACCACTGCACCTTATGAGTCCCCATGGCAAGGCAGCAACTCACATTGGGCCATTAGGGCTTGTCATTTTAGGAGGTGAATTTTTTTGCAAATCTCTTCAGCGAGGCATCTTAAAATATGTTTTTGATTTTGTGATTGGACAACAGTTAGCTTGGTAAGTCTATGTTGATGGAGAAGCACATAAACTGCTTTCGGAAAACAAAACAAAAATTAATTTTACCTTATGAAAATGTCAGATAATGCTAAATAGTAGTAGTGATTATAGTAGTAGTAGTAGTAGAAGTAGTAGTAATAATTTGCCACAAGTATTTGGCAATGATTTTTAATGAATTCTATGCAATTTGACAGACATTTAACTTACCAAGCAAACCTAAATTATATTAATTTAATTAAAATACCTTTTGAATTCTTAAGTCATGTTACAAGTTTTTAACACCCCTCATTTTGGGAAATTGAAAGTTGGGCCATGTGTTTACTATCACAAGCACCCTTATCTGGAAGCCAGTTCAACTGCTAGTGAGGTTTCTTCCACAGAAACATTTTGAGCCGTCAGTAAATTTAAGATAACCTTTTTCGCACAACAAGTTTGTCATCACGTAGAAGGAGTGTCGTAGGTGAGGTCAGACCTTAAAACGAAACTTTATTTACCTTCCTAATATTTCCAGCAGTTCAGCTACACCATTGAAGTGTTCAGTTTCATAAACAAACCTGCCCAAACAAATTACATACATTAAATAATTAAGCAAATTGCACAGACACAAATTACGCAGATTAAGTATTTATTTACTTGGAAATTTCTAGCCTGCCCTTCTAGTGTACAGGGTGGTTTACAACCAGGGTGGTTTACAGTTTAAAAACACAACACGTTAAAAAATATATTGTGGGCATACAAACCTACAGGAATGAAAATAGAAAATTACCATATTTTTCACTCCATAAGACGCACCTGATCATAAGATGCACCTAGTTTTTAGAGGGGGAATGCAAGAAAAAAAAATATTCTTTAAAGGGAGTGCTGAGCAGAGCCTGTATGCATCTCAGGCTCTGCTCAGCGTTCCCTTTCATGAGCCGCGTGGAGCATGTGTGCGGCTCTTGGGGGCTTTTCCCCAAGGAGGGAGAAGGGCAGCCTGTCACTGATGGGCTGTCCTTCTCCCTCCTGGGGGGAAAGCCCCCAAGAGCCCCACACAGGTTCCACGCAGCTCGTGAAAGGGAGTGCAGCTCTTGGGGGCTTTTCCAGGAGGTAGTGGAAGGGACAGAGGGGCTAAACCAGAAGCTAGAACAGCAAGAGGGAGTACTGTGCAGCGATCCCTCTCGCTGTTCTGGCTTCTGGGATAGCCGCGCAGCCTGCATTCGCTCCATAAGACATTTCCACTTACTTTTTAGGAGGGAAAAAGTGTGTTTTATAGAGCGAAAAATACGGTACATAAACAGTTTTCTTTTTAAAAACAAACCCACACTTACCGTAGAAAAATATTGTTAATCTGTTTCCTGATAAATGCTCTAAGACCAAGGAACTTTCCATAAATTCTGTGTAAGACTGTTTTTAGGTAGTCTCGCTCACGAGGATCTTCGCTGTCAAACAGTTCCAGAAGCTATGGGGGGGGGATCAAAATGAAATAAAAATGAACCCAACAGCTCAGAAATGGAGTCTGTCACTAACATCTGCATTTCTGAATTGGCTTTATCTGACCATACTTCTTCATTCCACAGCCAAATTGTCCATCGTGAATTCTGACCTTCTGTCTATCCCTACCAATAACCTTCACAGAAGGCTCTTTGATCCAGTGGAAGCTTCCATGAACAGGGTGGGGGGATGTTTTTGGAAATGTCCCCTTTCCTCCATACAGCTCCCAGCACTGTTCCAGAGAAGTGTTAGAAATTTGGACATATAAGCTAGGGGCCAAATGGCCACTTAAACCAAGGTTGCAGTCACCAAAGCAGAATGTCTAGTTGCCATTTTGGAGCAAGACAAGCCAGTGTGGTGTAGTGGTTAAGAGTTATAGACTCGTAATCTGGGGAACCGGGTTCTCGTCTCCGCTCCTCCACATGCAGCGGCTGGGTGACCTTGGGCCAGTCACACTTCTTTGAAGTCTCTCAGCCCCACTCACCTCACAGAGTGTTTGTTGTGGGGGAGGAAGGGAAAGGAGGATGTTAGCCGCTTTGAGACTCCTTTGGGTAGTGATAAAGCGGGATATCAAATCCAAACTCTTCTTCTTATTTTTCAAATGATGGGCTGATGTGATTGATTCTCTAACTAGTTCAGATGACACCCTTGAGCTAGGTTAAGAGCTTTGAGAACTTAAAGAAGAAAAGTCACTTTATCCAGGGTCTGTCCACATATATACGGGCCTATTTCTACCTCTTTTTCTTGACGGTAACACATTCATAAGGTAAGAATATTCTGCACAGCAATGGAGTGGGGTAAGTGAAGACAAGCTACAGCAACTGACCATATTGATGTTCACTGCTCCTGCTCAGACTGCACAGGAAAAAACCCCACATTTTGGTTCCTGAAATTCATTCCGACTGTGCAGCGAAAATATAACTGACAGAATTCTACAGGAAGGGGCATTAGTGTGTGAAAACAGTCCAGATCCAAGGATCCTCAGGTATGCACCTCCAGATGGTGGAGATATCAGGTGTCATCCTGGAGCTCAGGTATCTGTGCTTGGTCGGAAGCGGCTGATAGCCAGATGCAAAATGTGCCTCGCGCCTGGCTATTTTCGAACCCAAAGGGTATCCGAACTCTCTGAAGCAGATCTGGTGTGGACGCAAGGGACTGCAGAGAGAAGGGAGAATGTATGGCAATCACCTCTCTCTTCTTCCTCTTCACAGAAGCCTTTGCTGGATCAAAGAGTCTGCCCATGAACAGAAGGACCAAATTGCATATAAGCCTTACTTCCCAAGCACTGATGGACCAGTATATTGCTTTATCCTTGGCAAGATCTAACAGGGAGGGGCAGGTTCAAGCACCACAGAATTTTATTCATAAGGTGGAGGAAGATTGAGAATTGTTTCAGGAGATGACTATGTGGCATTCTCTCTCATGTGAAGTTAGCTACTTCTTAGTGCCAAACATTTAATGTCATCTTCTCCCAAATTTAAGTTACAGTATTTCATAATTGCCTTCACACATTCCAGTGACAGCTTCTGAATGCAGCTTGTTTTTTTAAGTCCCTCAGACTTACTGAAACTCCAGTAATCAACCTACAGTATTTTTTTTTAAATAAAAGTTAGCATTACAAATACTCTCATGAGCTTCGAAGAGAGCAGACCTCCTTACCTGTAGTACAAATTTCTGATCTATGTATTTTTTGGCAATGCTGGGCTGGAATTCTTGGCTTTCCAAAAATCGTATGAAAAATTCATATACAAGCTGCAATAAATCACAACACAATTTAGTAATGTGTTAATGCGTGCTGCATTTCTACAGAACGAAACAGTAAATTATTATTCTGCTTCCGTATTTAAAGAGAGGCAAGAGAGGGACAATGGTGGGTAAAGACATCGTCTATGTTCCTACCCCTGGTTCAAGTGAGTGTTTTCCAATCTGCTGCCCTCCCTCCTACTGCACAGAGGAGTTCATTGTTCTGCATGTGTGAGGAGACTGTTGCTGAATCAAACAACTTTTTTTTAAAAAAGGTTATGTTCACGACCACCTTGATAAAACTGTTTCCCCATCTCTCCCTACCTCCTGCCCCACCCTTCCTTGGTTTATTTATATGGTCTTTCCCCCCCTATAGGCCCTTTTCAGAGACACAGACCCACCCACACATATAGTTAAATATTACCACTGCCACTCATACCTACTCAGGATACAGATAGGTAGCCGTGTTGGTCTGCCATACTCAGTTGGTCTTTAAGGTGCTACTGGAAGGAATTTTTTTATTTTGTTTCTACTCAGGATAGGGTGGGATATAAATCCAATTTAACTTAATAAATAATGTATTATTTCCCTGTGTTCATATAGTCTAGAGTGGCATAAGCCTAGCGCCTATTAATTCTTTTTATTTAGCTGCCATCAGAAGTACTGCAGCTCATTCTAAGAGCAGGCATTACAAACTCTTTTGCACTGGCTTGCCAAAGCTCCCAGGGGTATAATCAGCATTCCTCTGCCCTCCAGATTCTTGAAATCATATAAAATAAAGCAATTATTATGTTGGTGAAACATTTAATGGTAATTAGAAAGCGTTTGGGAGCATTCAACTACAACACAGATGTCTGATGCAGAATAATGTGTTTTAATCTGGATTCTCCAAACTTGTTGGGGGGCGGGATGACTGCCTCCTGCATGGAAGGCATTTGTGTGCCCGCACTCTCTCCCTCTCCACCCCACAGGGCCTGACTACTGGTTACACATAAACATGCCCAACAGCCCTTTCCACTTTGTAGAACTGATGGGGAGGGAATCAGTGGATGGAAAGGACACTTAAGTCCTTCTCTGCCCTGTTTCCTCACTCCAAGTCCCCATGCCAGGCAACCTTCCCCCCTGTGAGGTTTAAAATGTGTGGGCATTTATAACCCTGTGGGGGGAAAAATCACCGTGTGGCACTATTTGGGGCAAGGAAAGGATTATACAGCCTGCTACGTTGCAATTACCGTATTTTTTGCTCTATAAGACTCACTTTCCCCCCTCCTAAAAAGTAAGGGGAAATGTGTGTGCGCCTTATGGAGCAAATGCAGGCTGCACAGCTATCCCAGAAGCCAGAACAGCAAGAGGGATCGCTGCTTTTGCTGCGCAGCTATCCCTCTTGCTGTTCTGGCTTCTGAGATTCAGAATATTTTTTTTCTTGTTTTCCTCCTCCAAAAACTAGGTGCGTCTTGTGGTCTGGTGCATCTTATAGAGCGAAAAATACGGTAATTGTCCTCTCCTGAAGAACTGGGGTGGGTGTGCTACTAGGCTACCGTTGCCCAGGTTTGCACGTAAGCAGGAACACATGAAGTTTCCTTTCACTAAGTCTCATCACAGGTTTACCCCAGCAGGCACTGGCTCTCCTAGGTTTCAGAGAGGGGGCATTCCCAGTCCTACCTGGATTGAACCCAGGCCACTTTGTACACAAAGCCTGCATCTTTTTAGCGGAAAGCAAGTGGCCAGGACCATTAGTTCCATGAAGAGTGGAAAGGAAGCGATAACACTGGTATTTATTAAAATCTGTGTGAAACTGGTTTTAGAAGTTGCAAGACCATCATAAGGTGTGGCTCAATGTATTCTGTAGCTTAGCATCTAAGATAATTACGAGGGGTATAAATGGCTTAAATATACAAAAACAGAACCATAGTAATTTAGGTAACTCCTATACCATACCTTTAAAGCACATAAAAGGTAAAGGGACCCCTGACCATTAGGTCCAGTTGTGGATGAGTCTGTGGTTGCGGCGCTCATCTCGCTTTATTGGCCACAGGAGCCGGCGTGCAGCTTCCGGGTCATGTGGCCAGCATGACTAAGCCGCTTCTGGCAAACCAGAGAGGCACAGAAACGCTGTTTACCTTCCTGCTGGAGCGGTACCTATTTGTCTACTTGCACTTTGATGTGCTTTCGAACTGCTAGGTTGGCAGGAGCCAGGACCGAGCAACGGGAGCTCACCCCGTCGCAGGGATTCGAACCGCTGACCTTCTGATCGGCAAGTCCTAGGCTCTGTGGTTTAACCCACAACGCCACCCGCGAAGCACTGACTACTGAATCCTTAAATGTTGCACTGGACCTGCAGCAGAAAGGAGAAGTAAGCTATGGTCCCCTGAACCAGCCAGAGGATCATGGGCTACTGGAGGCTTCTAGGCAGAGCAAAGGGGAGTTATCAGGCCCTGCCATTGGACAGGGGGCCATCAGTTACAGGGAGTTTGCTTCCTTCTCCCCAAAAAGAACTTTGCTGCAGCCTGTAACTATCTACTACCCTGTGGGGAGGGTGCTGGCGAGTTCCTGTCCTGCTTGAAGGCCACTTATAAGTAGCTAGATAGCCACTGTAAAAACAGAATATTGGACTAAATCGGCCTTAGGTCTGGTCCATACGTGGCTGCAGAGCTAAAAAGGTCAATCCTGCCCCACAGTCACCAGGCTGGGTTACTGGGGAGTTATAAGACATAACCCAGGAGGGCGTATCACATTAATCCTAACTGGACACTGTCACAAACCATCCCCGCCCCTGTCCATCTAATCACAATAAATTGTATTTTTGTTGATTTTTTTAAAATACTTTGCGTTCTGTCCCATTTCAGGGTCCTTCCAGCAAGTAAGTTGGTGTGCTTGATTTTAATTCTAAAATAAAAAAAAGTAAAGAATAAAATCACCTGTAAATGTGGCCATGACGCCTCAAGGGTGGGTTCATCTTCTTCTGGATCAAACTCATTGCTATCGCTAGGAGGAAGTGTTCGGAATATATTGCAAGAAACCTGGGAAATTGAACAAACACAATTAAAGGCTGCTCTCTCTCATCAAGATTACAGGGCAAGGCAATCAGAAGAATTAGAGTGCCTTCACAAATTGATAAAAATTGCCCAATGACTCCATAAATTGATATAATGCATTTCACTAGCAGATTATTCTTAGATAAGAACAATGTATATGTCACTTTATGGTTTCCAAATTGCACTAATCATTTCTTACCTCCGTTTTATCCTTGTAATGAAAGCAGGGAGCACCTACTACCAGCTCTAGAGAGAAGAAAATACTATGTGACTCCTCTAAGCTGGCTAGCATCTCCCTCTGAGAATACTTTGGACACAAAGCATAGCTCATATTGCAAGAAATGAAAATGTGCCCTGCTATGGCTACACCTCACGAGGCCGACATCAATTGACAACGCAGCCTCAACCTGCTCCCTTTCTTTACAGTGCTCAGATCAAGCCTCTATCAGGAAGGAGCAGAAGCAGTTTATTCTCACAAGCACCTTGTTAGATGATAGCCAAAAAAAAAACACAGCACCTTGTCCAAGGTCATTAAGGCTCACAATTAAGAAGGGAAATGAACTCAGTCATCCATAGCCCAAGTCTGAAACTTTATACAACTGTGCCTAATTGTCACCTCCTCCTAATGCATTTCAATATTCCAGTTCACTTAGATGAAACAGAATCATTTCAATAATTTGAGCTTTCTCTCACACATTAGACTAGACTTTAAAATTACTGAGAAAGAGTAAGCAGGAAATAAAAGAGGTTTTGTACTTAGTGTTTTCTTTTCTCGCCACAAGAGGGTGCATTTTGATATAATCCTAGAAAAAAGGATGCTGACTTCTACTAAAATATTTGTTATGCACCAATATATACTTCTGTCACATGGTGTTTCATAGTGAGAGATCAGTCTATTAGCAACAGATACCAAACAACTGATTTAAACTTGCCTTTGGTGCAGGTTTCCTAAGAGATTATCTGTTTATATTTTGTTCTAAAATTAACACCTAGTAGCAGTGATCATTCAGAGAGTCTATTTATGCTATTCATCTAATCTGAGCAATAGATCAAAGGGTTGACCTATGCAATCTAATTTAGCCGAAGTGGCAAAGATCCCTCAGTTTAAATCTTGCTTCTTCCACAAACTCATTGAGTGCCTTTTATACAAGATACCGTCTCTCAAACTCAACCCCCCCCTCATCCCCAGTTCCTCCCCAGCACATGCTACAATAGGTAGACACTGACTTACCTTACAATGATGTTGTAAGGGTGGAGATAGGTCACATCCACACCACACGTTTAATGCACTCACACCACTTTAACCATCATGGGCTTCCCTTAAAAAAATCCTGGGAACTGTAGTTTATTAAGGGTGGTGAGACTTGTTACGAGACCCCCTCACAGAGCTACAATTCCCAGCACCGTGAATGAACCACGGTTCTCATGATTCTTAGGGGAAGCCATGACTGTTAAAGTGATATGAGTGCTTTAGATGTATGGTGCGAATGTAACAATAGTGTATGTAAAGCACTTCCACCTCTCCTAACAGTTATACAAATGCCAAGTGTTAGTTCCGCCAAAGATACTTTGGATTTCACACATTTTGCTGTATAATAGTAGAGAAGAATGATATACATATTGTGGCAGATACATAAATAACTTCAAGAAAATCAATGATTCCATCTGGCCACGCAAATAGAAAATTGATCACTTGTGCTGGGACTGAAGAACAATATACCTGAAAGCGACTGGAGAGCCAAAGTAGCCATGCATGGAGAATAATAATAATAATAATAATAATAATAATAATAATAATAATAATTTATTATTATTATTTTATTTTTACTGAAAGATTTTCATGGATAACAAAGGTGCATATAATGTCTCTGTTTTCAATTCACAGAGTCCTTCCTACAGGTCAAAACACAAACAAAAGTCACAGAGTGTCGGCTGATCATTACGAAGGCACCCAGTTGGCAGAAAGGCGGAGTAAAACTCTTTCATCCCCTGCTTTGGTACTGATAAAAATTGGTTCTTTGAAGCTGCTATTTGCATTGGGGGGGGGGGTCTTCTTTACTAGCACCAACACTTCTGCAGTGTAATTACAGAACAGCAGCAGCACATTGGGATGTTCAATTACACCTCATTACAACAATGGCTTTTCAATAGTGTATCATCACTGTATGCACAAAAGATACAACCCTGTGCATCCTTTCTTAAGATTGAACCTAATATCTTCTGAGGAAATACTTGTAAAGGTAGGCTGGCAATGAAATAGCTGTATGGAAAAGTAGCTATCTTAAACCGATCTGATTTATACTTCATTCTATCTTACCCTTGAAAGAACAGCCGTAATGAAAATTCATAATCTCTTCCATTTCTGTCTTATAAGCAATAATTTCCCCTATTTCCTGGTGTGACAAGTTGTTTAGTAGGCAGTAGAGTTAAAAGTATACACAAGTTCTTAACAGACAGACGTCCTGACTCCATGCAAAAGGTTCCATTCCTCTCATTGTGAGTCTACATACATGGTGAACCAGTGTGAGAAACTCACGATATATAAGCTGGGTGCCAGACGGCACCTTAAACCTAGGTTACGCTTGCCACAACAGAACGTCTATTTTCCAGGGGGTTGAACTAGATGACCCTCAGGGGGTCCCTTCACAACTCTACAGTCTCAACTACATTGCTTGACTGTAGCTTGCTTTTACAACAATTCACTTGTCTCAGTATGCAAGGAGGAGAAACAGCGGAAATGGAAATGTTATTAACTGTGGACTAAAAGGCAGATGTTTTTAGACTGCGGTAGCCAGCCGGGTGCCCAGGAATCTCCATGTAGCCACAACTGGACCTGCGCCAATAGCAAAATGCGCCTGGGGAATGTCAAACACTGGGGTAAACATGTATGTGGGTTCAGACATACACCTTATAACACCACATTTCTGAAGATTATAATTTTAACTGAAGGGGGCCACTCCCGTGTTATGTGCCACACAGCAACAAGCAGTGGATTTCTTTTAAAAGTGAGAGTGTGTAAAAATCACAGTGCACCAGCCTGGTAGCCAATGAGAAACTGCAGGCAGGCAAGAGGGATGGATAACATCTAGGCTAGAAATCAAATAGGCTGCTCCCTCTCCCACAGCCCCTTAAGGCTGCTTGGCTAGTCCCCAGCAGGCTACTAACTTTTGCAAGCTTATTTGCAAGGCTGTTTTTAGTATTACTTGTGCAGTGGCTTTCTAATAGACCCCCTTAATCAAAACTGAAGCGAAGAGGTGTTGCATGTACATAGTTGAAGGGGACGAAAGCACAAGAAGCTGTTTGCAGCTCTAAAATTAGCTTTTCCACATGAATGAACCCCAGGCATTCACTTATATGGTAGAAAGGAGGCGTGGAAATTTATTTATGAACGTCAGCAACATCACCCCTCCTGTAACAGTGCTGCCAACTACAGGTCACTTATTTGTCCTACAGAACTCAATGGTAAACAATCGAACCTGATAAAGAGGCTATTAGGAACTGGCTATTGCCTTTTTTGGAAAATTATGATATTTATATTTATTTAGGAGTGCCTTCTACCAACTTCACTTGGTCAGGCTGCTGCAGGTGATTCTGGATTGTCTCAGCACTGCTGGCCCATGGACTGGTAACATCCAGACTGCATTACTGCAACATGTTATAGGTAGAGAGGCCCTTGAAGCTGACCCAGAAGCTGCAGCCAGCACAAAACCCAGTGGCTGGGTTGCTCACTGGAGCAGAATATCACCATCGCATTGTGCCACTGATAAAGGAACTGCACTGGCTGCCAATTGGCTAAGTTCAAGATACTGATATTGGTATACTAAGCCCTATACAGCTGGGTACCGCAATACCTAAAAGATCCTCTGCATACCTAATTGATCACTGTGTTCTGTAGTAGAGGTCTGGCAGATATCAGTCTATCTGTAGGTCCATTCCAGAATCAGCCCTTTAGTCTGGCAGAACCAAACCTCTGGAACACCTTCCCATTGCTATCAGACAACTAACTGCCTTTTCTCTTGGCTTTTAGACCCCATATTTATTTTTTTATAGCTGCTTTTTAAAAATGTTTTTATATGCACTTGCTTTTAACTGTTCTGTATCTTTTACTGTATTGTAAAATTGTTTCAAGATGCCTCATGTGATTCATAAATTAATTAAATATTTATTATATATACCTTTTTGCAAGTATATGGGACACCCATACTCACATTACACACGCACACACACAAAATTTTCACACTACTTCATTTTTAGCCTTGATGTTTGGCAAAGCTTATATAAACAAGGACTAAAAACATGTCAAAAGAATTATTATAGCAGAATATAGTGATGTGTTCTAAATTATTATTTTTTAAATACTATAAATCCTCCAGTGATAATGTATGGCTGAAGTTCAGGAAAGTGAAGGGGTGGTATTCGCCATGGGCTCGTATAAAAGGAAGAGCAGGTACAAATTTAATCAAGAAACAAACAAACAATGTTAGTTATACTCATTGAACTACTTGAATCAATGGACTTCAGTGGAACTACTTATGACTTAGCTGACTTAGTTGGATAGCATCCAAGGAGTAAGAAGAGAAGAAAAGCCTGCTAAATCAGGCTAATGGTTCATCTGGCCCAGCATCCTGTTCTCAAACTGGTTAACCAGATGCCCATGGGAAGCATGCAAGAAGGGCATGAGTGTAATAGCACTCTCTCCTCCTGCCATTCCCAGAAACTAGTATTCAGCAGCATTTATCTATCCCCTTTCTCCACGCCATGCATGATTTTATAAACTTCTATTGTGTCACCTCTTACTCCCATTTTTCCTCGGCTAAAAAGTCCCACGTGCTGCAACGTCTCCTCATAGAGGAGCTGCCCTATCCCCTTGATCATTTTGGTTGCCCATAATTAGATCTTTTCTAACCCTGCAATTTCCCTGCATGTGAGGCAACCAGAACTTTACATATTATTCCAAATGAGTAAACACCACAGATTTGTATAAGAGAAATGTTGTATCAGCAGTTTTGTTTTCAATTCCTTTCCCAATTATCTTTAGTATGGAATTTGCCCTTTTCACAGCTGCTGCACATGGGGTTGACATCTTCATTCACTATGGCCCCATGGTCTTGTTCCTGGTAAGTCACCTCCAGTTCAGACCCCATAAGGGTCTAGGTGAATTTAAGATTATTGCTCTCACATGCATCACTTTACACTGTAGACAGTGATTTGTATTTGTCATTTTACCACCCATTCACTTGGTTTGGAGAGGTCCTTTGCAAGCTCTGCACAATCTTTTTTAACAATTTTGTACCATCATAAAACTTGGTCATCTCACTGCTCACTCCTAACTCTGCATTGTTTTCAACAAATTGAAAAGCACAAGTTCCAATACCAATCTTTCAGAAACTCCACCTTCTATCTTCTCCGTTCAGAGAAATGTCCAGTTAACCCTACTCTGTTTCCTGCTATTTAACGTACTCCTGGTCCGTTTCCTCTTATTTTGTGTCATTTACAGCTGCCATTAAGATTTGTAGAAAAAGTACAGTAAACCAACAACACATTAAAGATGCAATACTAACACAAGCCAGACAGGTTTTAACCATACAACTTGTGTAGATATACACTGTAATAACAGTCATCATCCACTGTAATATAATTTATTCCAGAGTAAGCAACAAACAAAAATACAACGTAAGGATGCCGTTTTAGAGCAATCATCTGCTAATGTCCTTAAACCTTGCAAAATATTTATGCTTTAAATGAAACAGCCAACCTGCTCAGACCTGCTTCAACCTTTATCAATATAAAACAGCTCTTACAGGGGACTGGTTCAGTGTGGGAAACACAATATTTTACTTGTTCTGCTCTACAACGGCAAGTGATGGCAATATGCAGGCAGCCATGATGATATGAGTGACAGTCACACTTACAACTATTGGTAATCAATGCTTGTGTCAGTTTCCAGAACTCTGAAAGGTTTAATTCTTAACTATGTTTTAAGTGGTTCTGTTCAAACAGTAGGTTTTTTTCAAAAACAGAACCATAAATGTTCCTATATTCATTGAGATCTAACTCCCCCGGCAACCTGTTTCCAAATATATTTGTTCATTCTCTCCTCTCTCTCTCTCTCTCTCTCTCTGAAACACACACACACACACACACACACACACACACACACCACTTTCTCTATCCTCCTAAGTGTTCAGCTCGACAGGTTCTTACACTGTCACCAGCCTTCAACATACAAAATTAATTTTCCCTTAAGGATAAATGGCACCCTTTCAGGAGTGTTCAAGGAGAGCAGGGTATTGTCAGGCCTCTTCCCTATTCCTCCTAAGGTGGGTAAGATGGTCAAAAAGCTAAAAACCTGGGGCAAGCTCCTCACCAAGATGTTTCCATATCAAAGGAATATACATTTCCTAGGGCTTACAACCCTCCATTAATGCCACAATTTCCCCAAGTTCATGGAGAAAGCTTGGAGTTTCATCAGGGGGCTTATATAATCAACAGCAAACAAATCAGCAAAAGAGCTTTTCCATCACATAGGCAATCTAAGGACAATAAGTCATTGTGTCACTGGATCAGAATGAGACAATGCAATGAATACTGTGGAGCAGAACATCGCATCCTGTGGCACTGTGAGCAGATTCATGATCCCACACTAGGGCAGCACCACTATGCTCTCAACACGGGTGAGGTTACATAAAGGCCAGAAGCAGAACCCGCTACAAAAGTGCAAAATTAAGTCCGAGCTTCTAATATGATTTAGCAGAATGTTGTTTATTTATTCAATTTCTATGCCACCCTCCACCCAAGGATCACAGAGAGGTTTACAATGTAAAAACACAAAAATACCTAACATAAAGGTAAAGGGAACCCTGACCGTTAGGTCCAGTCACAGACGACTCTGGGGTTGTGGCACTCATCTCGCTTTATTGGTACAGCTTCCGGGTCATGTGGCCAGCATGACTAAGCCGCTTCTGGTGAACCAGAGCAGCACACGGAAACTCTGTTTACCTTCCCGCCGGAGCGATACCTATTTATCTACTTGCACTTTCACATGCTTTTGAACTGCTAGGTTAGCATGAGCAGGGACCGAGCAACGGGAGCTCACCCTGTCGCAGGGATTCGAACCGCCAACCTTCCGATCGGCAAGACATAGTAACAAACAAAAATATATATCCCCCCCACACACAGTTTAAAGGGCCATAAATAGTAATTGTTTTATTTATTAAATTTCTATACTTGCTTTGTCATCAAATGCTTTATAACAAACTAGACCAACTGCTCTTCTACTGGAGCACAGTCTACCTAGAATGGAAGCAGCTTTCCTGGATTTCAGTTCTTTATTATTAAAATATCAATGACCACCTAACAGCAAGGTTATACCTGCAAGTGCACTATGTAAGTAGTACCTGACGCATAATTCAGCAGTAGGCATCTGAATCCAAGTAAGAAAAATTAAACCAAATTTCTTGTCTTTATGGATGCAGATAAAAGCTTGGAAATGTGCGAGCAATGCCTGGTCTCGGATAGTCTCTCATGGGTTAACACCCCAGGCACTAAAGAAAGCCCTCTATCCTTCCATAATGCCAAAATATCCTGCTGTCCTGATCTTACTAGCCATTTAAACCCTATCTCCATGCAGCAGTCTTCCACCACCATATGCCTCACTGCAAGAGCGCCAATGCAGAATAAGGAGCTATACTGCAAATGTGCCACAAATACGTACATATTATATATTTTTACTTCACATCATGAGGCTCTTTAGAACAGAAGAAGTGAATGCACACTATACACAGCCCTGCATATCAGACATTATGGAAAGATCAAGATTTTCCCAGTGACTAAGCCCCACTTCTTTAAATTATGGGGGCCTACCGATTAAATTTTTAACAATGCAGAACTGTGACAATGAATCTAGTGAGTGTTAAACTGAAAGGGTGGTGCATTTCCAAGGATAAAAATTGTCACTGGTGTCATAATGAAAGACAGGGACTGCTCAGCTAGAAAGGTAAGGCAGCAGAGAGGACAGATGAGATCTGAAGGGAAAACAAAATCAAAACTGCAGCATGTGGTAGCTGACTGGGATTGGCAATGCAGGGTTTTCCACAGCAGTCTGTCTACTTCGCTTTTAAGAACAGCGAGATTCACGAATACCATAGAAATTATACCACCAAACCAGCATCACTTTTTTTACAGCACAACCCCCGAGATAAAGCTGCCAATTAGTTAACTGAATCATACCTTACATTTTGCCTACACATATCTCATTAATAAAATCAGCTCTGTCAGATTTTAGTTAAACCTGAAGGATGCATATATATCAAGCACTAGAGCATGAACATTTTATGCTTCCCATAAGCATGGTACAGGGAAATTGGATGTTGCTGGGATGCAATACACATATCTTATTAATGCAACTTCAATCTAAACAGCCCCTTCACCAATGACCAACTTAAACAAATATTCCTCACAACGCTTTCAACTTTATTTCATCTTTTACACTGTTCAGTCACAGCAGCTAAGGATAAACCAATGTTTCCCATCTATGTTATCCTAAAACATTTTTAAAAATACTGTGACCAGGGACCAAGACATGGGCACCTCTGCTTCAGAAGGGAAAATTCCCTTTCCCAGGACCACGTTTAAGAAGCAGCAACTGGGGCAGTCTTTTTGGCAGATACTTCTACCAACAAAGAACCACCAGTTTAAACTCTGCTTCTTTGATCCATTGCTTCTGAGGTTTGTTTGCCAACATCCTCAGATATCTACTATCCCTTTTCAGAAATTCATTCAGCTATTTCCCAGTAACAATGGCATGCAAGCCCCAATATGGAAGCACTGTCCCTTAAATGCAAGTTGATCTCCCATCAGGGAGGTGGGAACTGGAACACACACCTGTGTATTTCAGCCCTCTGGAAGTTTCAGGCCATGACTGAATCAACACTACAGGTTTCCTCCTTTCCAACCTAGATTCTGATGCTTGACACTGAGCAAATGCTGCATGCTTGCCATTATTACCTATCCGCCAAACTCTGCAGTACAAACTCTGACTCCAAGTACTCTGCAGTCATCACTACCTGCCATCCATCCCTGAGCTCTGTGTGTTGGGATACTGCCAGGGAGACAAAGTCCATCATGGCCCCCAAGCCGCCTCCGGACGTCCATCGATCTCCCGTAGACAACGCAGTATCATTCAATTAGCGACACGAGCTCCAGAAATAGCTTGCCACATTCCAGAGCTGGTGCACGCTCTATCAGCAGATAATGCACAGCGAAAGATGCACGCAGGAGAGCATATTTACAAGTTTATTCAGTGTTGGTCAGAACAAAGAAAAAAACATGACTGCCTGCTTCAGTGTCTCAGACACAGAGAGAGAAACGAAAGCAAAGACACAACAGAAACATCCTGTGAACAGGAAATACGCAGGCTGTGACACAAACATTCTGCTCCCTTTTAAGGTGGAACGGAAATATCCCAACACTGTGTTGCAATATAGCCAAGCTGAACAAAATAACACAACACGATTGCCAATAACAATGGCACCAAACACTATTTATAGACTAATACAAATGATCAGAAATTGCAACTAAAATCTCTAAATCTTCTTCACCACTTGCGGTAGAATAATTCAAAAGTTCGATATATACATAATCTGTCACCAAATATCGCCGGAACAGAGTTTCCGGATAACCAATCTGTTTCGTTCAATGCTTCATCAGCCAGACTTGTAAGAATATGAGAAGGATGCAGTTCAATTTCTTAACAAGCTGAAATTACAATATACATGCGATGAGACCTGCGTCTGTATAAAATAAAATGCATAATACAATATATACAACTAAGATACATACCCAATCTTACATGTAAGTAATTATAAACGCTGTAGAAAATATGCTCTGGATCAGTGCTCATATGATACTGTAGTCACTGATGCTGGTAACAAATTGTAAAGAACATAATATAGTTAGCCACAGGTGAAACTAATATACTGTAAGGGAAATTAAAGATACAGCACAACATTAACAGCAAGAATGCCTGACAACCAGATGAAAACAGTACCCCATCCAGTCAGTGGATCATGGCACATAATGCAATTAAATAAAACAATGAAAATCTAACTCAGAATTCAATCCCCCCAGATGAACAGAGTTGAACATGTAGATGAAACGGGTTTCCTGTTGGCGTAACCACCGTTCCAGATTTGGGTGGGGTACTGTTTTCATCTGGTATCCTGAGCTAAGAAATTGAGAAAGAACCTGGAGAATAAGCAAGTGTAAAGTGATGCACAAGGGGACAATAAATCCTCATATATTAATAGAGTCTGAACTGACAAGTGAAGAAGCAGGGGAAAGACCTTGGGGTCAAAGTAGATAGCTCAATGAAGATGTGAACCCCACTGTGCAGAAGCTGTGAAAAAGGCAAATTTCATGTTAGGGATCGTTAGGCTTTTTAGTTTAAAAAAAAGCAGTAAGGAGGGAAATGATAGATGTGTATACAATTATGTAAGCTGTAGATAAAATTAACAGAGAGACGTTTTTCTCTCTATCTAGAAGCTGGGGACAGCCAATGCAAGCTTAATGTTGGAAGACGAAAGGAAATACTTCACACCATGCACTGTTAAACTATGGAATTCAATACCACAAAATGTGATCACGACGACTAAACGGGGTGGCTTTAAAATAAAACTAGGCAGATTTGTGTTTCTCAGTACAAGATGTCCATTACGGCAACCAAAACCATTTCTGTCGCAAAATTCTGCATAAAACCAGACTGAAAGGGATCTAGACAATGAGCTCCCATGCAGGTAAATTTGAAGCTGGGTAAACACAATACACAACTACCTAGCCTAAGACTCCAATACTCAAGACTAGACAATTTCCCAGTCTGTTTGAGTAAAACGATAGCTTCATCAAAGGGCACATCACTGCCTTCTTGAGAACAGAAGGCATGGAACCTTCTCTCAAGGTTGCCCAGACAGATAATCTCAGCCTTCCTGTCTTTGTCATCCAGGAAAGGGAAAGGATCAAGCATATCTCTCAAAGAATTTCGTCCATTTCCTCTAGTCAAACAGTAGGCACAGAAACCTGATAGACTGTGTTAAAGACACACTCAGCACACTCCACACACAACTGCAGTTCAAGTCTGAACAGATGTAAAAAAAATTATTCACAAAGTGCTTTGCAATCTCAACATAGACTCTGATGGCTCCTCCAACTTCCACTGAACGCCAAGTTGTAAAAGGCCCCTCGCCATTTGAAAAATCAATACAATGAGTAAGACAGTGCTAGGTGCAATCCAAATAACTATTTAAAATCCCTAACTTTAAAGCATTTTAATGTTGCATATGTAAAATGGTATTTCCCCTAACATCAAAACACTGCACAACAACTTTTGAACATTGTATAGAAGTGTTCTGAACCACAGCTAAGAAGCCCAACATTTGAAAATCCTATATTTAAACAAAATAAGGAATACAAAACCTCCTATGAGTTTTCTGTGATCCCAACCCACACACTGCATTTTGAGCAGACATAATAAATTTGGCTGCATCTCATATTGTGAATTACCAGAAGTAAAGTTGTCTTCCCCATTTTGCATTTGAAAGGCTTTACAGCAATACACAATATCCGTCATGCAAACTCCAATGTTCTATTGAGCACACATACTAGCTAGCACTATCTTGATTTATAAAGTGTTCGTGATAAAACTTACCATTCTAACTACTTCAGGGTAAGTCTGTTCTGTCAAACAGCCTCTGCTTATTGTAATGTAATCCACAAGTTCATTAAGAGTTGAGCGCTTGTATTCTTTCATTTTAAGATCAGAAAGTGTGTCCATGAAGTCAAAAATGACACAGCACTGCTGAAGTTTCTTTAGGAACAACTCAGGTTGCTCTGAAGTTGGAACGTCTGGAAAGGAAAAAAGGAAAGCCTGTGTTAGTCTTAACATTCCTGCATAAAACAAATCATGCTTCAAAAGCAGCAATAGCCATTGAATATCTATAAAAAAAGAAACTATATGAACAATTATGCTTTTCAGAGACTGGTATGTTGGATACTAAATCATCAACTAGTAATATATCCATGGTTTCATAAATAAGCCCAAGCAGGCAAAAGGCAATCTGGCAGCCTTAGTCCTTCAATAGAACCAAGTTCTTTAATTTCCATCTAGCGCCAGTAGAATATCACAAACAGCTCAAATAATAAAATAGCACTTTTTATTTGTTCACAGGCATATTAAGACTGGGACCAAGAAACTGGCTCAAATTTTATTACAACAGTTGTCACTTGTATTTTCAACTAATAACATTATAATTTCTCCGAAAACTGCACAGAAATCTGGGAATGGGGAGTTGGGCAAGTTTAGCTTTCATTTTAAAAAATATTGCATATATTTGAGTTTATTCTGGATGAGAAAAGGCTAAAAAGAACAACATTTTACTTTCCTAGTAGCATATCAGATGCACAAGTAAATCTTTTAAAAGCATAATACTACAACACTCAATGCTCTCCTCACCATACATGTGTAAGTGTTTAATAGGTTGTTGTAGTAGTAGTAGTAGTAACAACAACAACTACTACTACTACTACTATATTTATACCCTGCCCATCTGGCTGGGTTTCCCCAGCCACTCTGGGCGGCTCTCAACAGAATATTAAAAACATTATAAAACATCAAACTAAACAGGGCTGCCTTCAAGTGTCTTCTAAAAGTTGTGTAGCTCTTTATCTACTTGATATTTGATGGGAGGGTGTTCCACAGGGAAGGTGCCACTGCTGAGAAGGCCCTCTGCCTGGTTCCCTGTAACTTCACTTGAGGGAACCACCAGAAGACACTCGAAGAGGACCTCAGTGTAAGTAATATGTATAATTTATAAGGCTTTTAACCATATACAGGGGGGTGTGTGTGTGTGTGTGTGTGTGTGTGTGTCCCCCGCACATGATCAATTTGTGAATGTCTGCATATATGTGCGGCACTGGGAAATAAATAGATTTAAACCAGGAAATGGCAGGAGAGGGCTGGAGAGTCCTTGTGGCTCGTGAGGAGACCCCTCCCAGAACCCAAAGAGGACTTCATTGAGGGTGAAGGAAGCCCCAAAGAGATTGGGGGTGCAGCAGGGCTATGTTTAGGCTGCTCAGCCTCCCCGCCTAGCAGCTGACACACACAGCAGCGCAGCAACCACTTTCATGCACGTCCCCCAGCCTCCAGCTGCCCCAGAGAGGGGGGAGAGAGCTGGAGAGCAGGAAAAGACAGGTGTTTAGAGGCTTTTTAGAGGGTGCTCTCGACTTTGGCGATTTTTGCTTATGCGCACAGGAGCCCGTAAGGTAACCTGTGCATAAGCATGGGGGTGGACCTGTATACACAAGCCTCTTGGATTTATTGCTTCATACTGAATCAATGTTTGACTCAAAATATTGTATGAAGGTAACCATGAATGTGGCAAGTCATCATAAACCTCCTCAGAACAGTTGACGGTTTCCATTTTATTCACAGTGGCAAGTTAGTTACGCTGTTACACATTTTCAAAGGAAATGCATAAAATGTAGATTAATCTCAAGTACCCAGGGGGCTAATAATAATGGGCAAGTCACAAGAACAAACACTGAGCTTTATTTGAACAGCAGACACCAAGCAAAGGAAAATGATTTTTCCTCTACCCTGCAGTTTGATTAGGAGCAGCAGCTTTATTCACAATGTTTAAACAGCATCGCAAAACAAGGGGGAAAAACCCCAAAAATTGTATTTTAAAGCAATGCTTCAACGGGTACACATTTTGCAGTCTTAAACAAGGCTGTTTATCTTCAGACTCTCACCCAATACATACAAAATAAGATGACAATTTTCGCTTTCTAGTAGGAAGTTCTGGATTCCAAATTTTAGTTGGAAACAAAATAAAAATATATAGGAGTTTTGTGGCATAGTATATTTTTTCCATTCAACACCATGTATCTAATAATAGCCAAACCAAAACTTGAATGTCTGCTCCAAGCCTTGGCTTTGCATGCTCCTTCCTCCCCTTGCATGCTCCAATTTCTTCCCTGACTGGACACAGGCAGCACGCCCACTCCAGACTGACCCACACTGATTGGTAGGCTTACATTTATGTCAGACTCCACAATTCACATGCTGCAAGATAGGAAACTATCACTGTCTCTGCTTCTCTACAGACACTGTCACTAAATAGGTTTACACTGTGAGTGCAAGAATTTTGCTTTCCTGCATTAGGAGTTATTCCACTGCCTAATTCAATGTGTTGCTGCTTTAAGTGCTTTGTGACTGAGTCACTACTTTTAAGTAGATTTTTAACTTTAAAAAATCATGTATTAAGCAATCTTTCAACTTGTCTGGAACTTTTCTGCAGACCAGATGGTAAGCAAAAGAAACCGAGAAGGGGTGGATGAGGAGAGAAAAGCTAGGCATGATGAAATTTAACAGATTTATACAGTGGAACCTTGGAAGCCGAACGCCTGTAAACTCGAACATTTTGACTCCCAAATAATCTAAAACCGGAAGTGATTGTTTTGGTTTGTGAATGATTTCAGGAAGCCGAACGTTCAGCACAGCTTCAGATTGGACACTCTTGCAGCCAACTGGAAGTCGCACCTTGGAAGTCAAATGTTTTGGAAGTCGAACTAACTTCCGGAACAGATTCTGTTCGACTTCCAAGCTACGTCTGTACCAATGGTGACTCTGGCCCATGGGTAAAACGTGGCCCATGAGGTCCATTTCAGGAAGTCATGCCCCCCCACAACATCAAGTGTGGGGTGGATAAGAATGGGAGTTTAAAGGAATGATCAGCAGCTTAATGTTTCTGGTTGCTCCCTGGACTGCTCCTTGGATCCAGCAAGTACGCTCCCACCTGACTAATCAGCTGATGGGCGGATTGGAACGTGACTGCAACATCCCCACTCCCCATGTTTCTTCTTCAAACCATGGAAGTTTGAAGAAGTGGAGGACCTTTGAAGGTACACTCCCATCTGCCCATGAACTATTAAGCAGATTGGAGTATGCATTCAACATCACCCCACACCCCCCCCACAAACTTCTTCAAACCTCAGCAGTTTGCTCCAGGGATGTGTACAAAGGACTTTAAATTAGCCGCACAAACAACCCCCACCCCACTTTTCATTCAAACCAAGAAGAATTCTTGCAGAGGGTTGCTTAGAAGCCCCACAGTTCACTTCAATTGGGACTTTAAATAGAAGCACAATCTGATGTCATTCTCAGCTCAGGTGGGTTGACAGGTGGGCACCCTTGTCAGAGGCAGGAGAGATAAAGACTTGGCCTTCTGCCCAGAAAAGGTTCCCCACCCCTGGATTAAACCAAGCTGGGTGAAAAACAAATTTCAAGGCTACTGGCACAAACAACAATAGCTGCTTCCACATTTTCAAATATTATAGTGAGTGGAAGAACAGAAGATAAATGTGGCACATCAAAGCTGGTCCATGGGTACTCTGCCCTGCCCAGCAACTGTCGCCTGCAAAACTGCAGAAAGTCATTTATCAACGGATGCCTTAATTATTATAATCATTGATATTTATATCCTGCTCTTCTGCTCACTGAGCACTTTGATTGACTAACAAAAAAAAAAGCAAAACAATAAAAAGAGCAGGCATGTTTCAGCACTAGTGAGCCAAATAAAGCCATCCGCTAGACTTTGGCCTGGGACTAATGGTGTTTGCTCTCTGGCACATCTAAGGCCTTTTCAGTTGGATACATCAGGATTTCTAGGAACCCTTAAGAGATCCTGCCTCTTTGGATGGGTTCTATATCCTTATTTACTAACAGGTTCTTAAGCTTAAGGCTGCCAAAAATACGATATCCAGAAAAAGTGTCATAGAATCATAGGACTGCAGAGTTGGAGGAGACCCAAGGGTCATGTAGTCCAACCCCTGCAATGCAGGACTGCCTTTTCTCTTCTGAATGCATGAACTCAGTAAGATAGTGTTTATGCAAAACATAAATATACTACTTTTCTTTCTGTTAGGACTTTAGGGTGTTGTACAAACACTGGTAAAGGTAGGTAAAGAACCCCTGGATGGTTAAGTCCAGTCAAATTCGACTATGGGGTGCAACGCTCATCTCCGCTTTCAGACCGAGGGAGCCAGCATTTGTCTGCAGAGGGCTTTTCCGGGTCATGTGGCCAGCATGACTAAACTGCTTCTGGCACAACAGGACACCGTGACGGAAGCCAGAGCACTTTATCTACTTAGGCTGGTATGCTTTCAAACTGCTAGGTTGGCAGGAGCTGGGAAAGAGCAACGGGAGCTCACCCTATCGCGCAGATTCTAACTGCCAACCTTACAACCGGCACGCTCAAAAGGTTCGGTGGTTTAGACCACAGCATCACCTGCGTCTGTTGTACAACCATTATGTCACAATACAAGTGACAACAAAGGATAAAATCCTTAAAACAGAAAACTTAAATTTACAACAATTTAAGAAGCCCGGGTGATTAATAACTTTTTTGTCTAGTACCAAAAACATTATAAAGGTAGACACCAGACAGGCCTATTTTACAAGTCTCTTTTATTGTTTAGAAGCATACCTCAGATAAATAAGGTACCTGAAACAGAGTGTCAAACACAACTTAGTGCACAGAAAGATTGCTATCGGGCTTTGACATGTGTTCTCATCCAAAACATACCTAAAGCAGTTTAGGCTCCTTCATAATCCTGAAGTGCTTTCTCTGTGAGCTGAAATAGCAGAGCTTAAGTCAGCTGGCATTCAGCTGGATCTCAATTTCTGCAAGACACTTCGTAAGTCCTTCAACCTCTGCCTCTGGGTCAAAAGAGGCAATGCAGACTGAGGCTGTTGAAGCTCATGTTAGCACAGCAATCTCCACACTATATGCAGGCACTTTGTGAATCTGCAGCAGGTCTCAGTTCTGGAGGAGCTGAGATCAGCCATAGGGGAAGCACAAACACAAAGAATGAGTAGATATCACTCGTGTAACATGGCAGTTCTATAGCTCTCAAGAATCAACAGATGCAAAAATAGATAAAGCTGATAATGGCTTGGGTACCAAGATAAATTAGTTTGTGGAAGGAAAGTTTCCCAGACTCTCTTTCCCAGCAGGCTCACTACCAGCACACGGGATCAAGCCATTCTTATCCTCTGTACCCCAAATGTTGCATGGACCACCATGCAAATCAATCCATTAAACCATTTTCAGACTGTAAGCTGTAGAACAGGGGTGGGCAACCTAAGGCCCAGGGGCCGGATGCGGCCCAATCAGCATCTAAATATGGCCCACGGGCAGTCCAGAAATCAGCATGTTTTTACATGAGTAGAATGTGTCCTTTTATTTAACATGCATCTCTGGGTTATTTGTGGGGCATAGGAGTTTGTTCATTATCCGGCCCCCCACATGGTCTGAGGGACAGTGGACAGGTTGAAAAAGGTTGCTGACCCCTGCTGTAGAACCTATTGCCACTGATGCAATTCAGCCCATTTACTCGTAACAAGAGGGCCTCTATTATTGCTCCCAAAATAAATAGAATATACTATTTCATATATATTGCCCTGCTGCCACCCTTTTCTGTCTCTCATATAGTCTGATTCTCATTCTCACTCCACTCAATATTCCATTCAAGACTCCCTTCCTCCATTTAAACTTCATTTGCAACAGATTCGTGCTGAGCATGCGCAGATCCACACACCATTATGAAATTTGATTGAATAATACTGGTCACAAAAATGCCTCTAAAAAAACAACAAAAATCCAAACTACAAATATGTTGCACTACACTTAGATGAAAACACACTAGGTGTTCCCCTTGACCTAACAGTTTCCTAAAAACCACAGCAAAAACTGAGAAATGTTTCCAGAAAAACCGCCCCAGAAAAGTCTATGCAAGAAAAACACCCTGCACCTGTCAACATGCCAGTCTTGCTCATCAGAAACTTAACTGAGCCACAGAATGCTCAAAGTTACAACATTTAATTAGCACAGTTACAGAGATTTGGAGGCACCAAAGGAACTCATGATGGAATGCAACTTCAAGTGTTGAATATACTCTTGTATATTCTATCAAAGGGAGACATCTTTTTTTTTTCAGACATCTTTTTTCCTTCCTCCTTTGTTGTCATGCTGCTTCACTGGTTGTGCCAATAATTATAGTATATTTTTATTGCTGACTATTATTTTAAATTTTGGCTGCAAGCTCATTCGAGCAGTTCAAAAAGCGTAACATAAATATTTAGAATAAATATTATTTGCTGCAGTCTGCTTAATAGTTTAGGTCTTTATTTTTCCTCCGATCACTTACATTCCTATATTCACTTTTCCTTTCACAGCATCTTTTTTGTCTCGCATTAGAGGATACCTCTCAAATCTTCACAGGAGAATGGATCAAAGGAAAGGTTTCCGTTTTTTTCAAGACTGTGGTTAGGGTAGAGCCAAAGGTTTTTAGACAACAGCATGAAGAAGCTACAAACCCAGGTATTTATAGACTGTCATGAGACAAGATTAAAAAGCTGCCATACATTCTGCAGTTAGGGCATTATAAATCTAGTGCAAGAGATACCAGAAACGTTTGACCTTTCATGTCACTACAGCATTTCCCCCTTCCTTTCCCATTCTTGGGGGTTTTTTTTACCCCCATCTCAAAAGCAATTCTAATTCCTTTTCAACTGCAGTCAACATATGCATTTTTATTTTTTGTAGCAGAAGCACAACACATCTTTGGGATTGCTAATTCCACTTTAAATTTATTTCCCTCCCTACAACTATTTTCCTGGGTCACCAAGTAGAAAGTAATGCAAAACATTCACTTCAAATATATGACTGTTTGCAGTAGGGATCTTTTTTATTAAGGCCCCCAGGTTAGCTTTATTTTATGTTCTGTTTTGATGTTATCGGTCACCAAGGGAACCAGATTAGCACATTCTGCTTTCTCAGTTTAGGGATATATATTTTTTAAATCCAAGGTTTTGATGCTGGCCTTGAAACCTGACACTCTACCAACACACTCCCGCTTCAATTCCAAGAACTACTTGTATCCTCTTCTGGTATCTTATTTCCTGCCTTCTTTCAGGTGAAATAACACTGCAAATCCACTGTTGCTTTAAAATCTGACTCACCCTACTGTATACAATGTGCTTCTTCTCTCACGCAGCACTTTAATGGCATTTACTATTTTGAAATATAGAGTAGTCTCACCACATCAGTGGCACAAGAACATGCCTTGTGTATCAATGGCAGTTCAAAATCTGAACCTCTTCAACAGTTTCCCCATCAAGAACAATTTTAAATATCTGGAAAGAAGTCTTAAAATGCAAGGCACAGGAATGCAGAAGTAACTTGCTAGATCACAAAGAACTCAACTTGACTCTTGCTCATCGCTAAAATGTGATTCTACTCCTTATCTTGACCCGCAATGACAAATCAGGCAGTCTCATCAATTAAAGCAAAATTGTTTTTTTAAAAACCAGTCACTTAGAGTACTGACTGTGGTTATTCTATTATTCCATGAAAGAAGAAAAATTAGCACAAAAGTCACTCTCTTGAAAAACTTAGGTTTTGCAGCCCTTGCTGTGGCCAGAAAAATATGCTAAAAGCGCGTGGACAACACCTGGTAAAATCTCAGAATTGGGGGAGGCGGGCAGGAAGGGTGTGAGTTGGCCAGGATTTACAGAATATTTCTGGATTTCTAGATTACAGGATTTACAGAGGGAGAGAAGAAAAACTGCACAATTCTCTTTTTAAGTTATTAATTTTTTTATGTTACCATCCAACAATTCCCCCTAGTTCCCATTACTTGTCCTGAAATTAATTCCCCCCCCCAATTAAAAATAACCAACTTTAATAAGATCACAGAATAAGACATCATTCACAACTGAACAATGACTATTTTGCACAGGAATACTGTACAGGAAGCTGCCTTATACCAAGTCACCTTATTTGTCTACCTAGCTAAGTATTGTCTACTCCGAGTGGTATCAGTTCCATGGGGGGGTTCAGGCAAGAGACTTTCCCACCCCCACTTGGAGACATCAGAGATTTAGATTTGAACCTTCTGCATGCAAGGCATGCTTTATTTTTCTTTACTTCCACGGACTGGAGTCAGCGGCCAAAAGGTGACTTTCCTTACAGTCGAAAGAGCCCCTTGAAAATGCTCCCCTGAGGATTGACAACTCCCCACGACACACACTTTTAAGTGAGATCTGTCCCTTCCCTGTCAGCCCCAGTCTATTCAAGGTGACCCCATATCCCTCAGGTAAGCATTGGCGTGGGAGGTCCTCTGGGGTTGGCAGGGAGAAAAGAGGGTGAAAAAGTCACCTTCCACCCACCCCTGTGGATCTACTCCCATGTGTATATGTATACAGATCAGAGAATTCAGTTTTTCTTCACAACTTTTCAGTCAATTTGATGTGGTTGGTTTTGTTTCTAGCAAAGAGCACACACAGCCCTCCAGTTCTGATATTCCAATCAATCGTATACACACCGGCACACAAGCACACACACACGCATATAGGCTTGCAAGGGAGACCGTACTTTCCTGCTGAAAACACCAAAGAACACTAAAGTGCACTGGTTTTTTTAAAATGTTTGTAAAGGGTCCAAGGTAAATTTAGCTAGCAACTTAATTTATAGAGATTTTAATAGAGTGATGTTCAGAGTTCTTCTGATGCAACAGCTAAAGTCCCAAATGGAATCAGATTGCCCAACTGACATTCTCTTTTAGTGAATAGAGTCACGGGGGCAAATAAAGAAGCAGCATAAAAACAGGATAATAAGTCCATGCACAAGCACAGATCACTGGAAAACTCCAATATCCTCCTCTACTTTTAAGAAGCCCAGACTACAATGGTCTAAAACAGGGGTCAGCAAACTTTTTCAGCAGGGGGCCGGTCCACTGACCCTCAGACCTTGTAGAGGGCTGGACTATATTTTTTAGGGGGGAGGGTGAATTCCTATGCCCCACAAATAACCCAGAGATGCATTTTAAATAAAAGGACACATTCTATTCATGTAAAAACACGCTAATTCCCGGACCGTCCGTGGGCCGGATTTAGAAGGCGATTGGGCCGGATCCAGGCCCCGGGCCTTAGTTTGTCTACCCATGGTCTAAAATGTTTCCATAACCATAGGGATTAAAATCTTACCTTCGGAAAAATGAAACCAGAGCATCCTACATTCTGAACTGGGATGTATTTCATACCTATATTGAGAGGGGCTTTTACTCAACGTCAGCAGCTTTTGACACTACTGGTCACAGAATCTTCCTGGACCAGCTCTGTAAGATGGGAATTAAACTGTGTCCCATCTGTGGGAGTTTGGCTTCAGAGAGCAGCCTCAGAGGACTGCCTGGCAATTGTGCTAAGGTACCCACAGGGTATCATCTTGTTCCTCACACTGTTTAAGATTTATATGAGGCCGGCGGGTGTAGCCATTAGGAGATTTGGAGAAAAAAGGCATCAGTAAGCTGATGACGCTCAACTCTATGACATCCAAGTCAGGTGTGGCTGCACAAGCCCAGACCAGTGTCTGAACACAGTGTAGGGCTGGACGAAGGCCAATAAACTGGAGTTGAGTGGCAGTAGGACAGAGGCCCTGTAGGTGAGTGGCTCCACTGTCTAAGATACAGACCAGTTACTGGATGGGGTTACACTCCCTCTGACGGAACAGGTTTAAGGTTTTGCTGTTAGTATACAAAGCAACTACTCAGGACCAGGTTACCTGAAGGGGGACACTCTTTGTGGTATCACACGTGCCAGAGGTCTGCTTTTTGACTATCTGCCTCATAAAGTCAGATAAGCATCAAAGATCTGTACTTTTTGTCGTAATACACACACACACACACACACACACACACACACACACACACACACGTATTTATATTTCTACGGGCCTTCCCAAAAGTCTATACACTCACTGGCTATGCCCATGCCACAATCACATTCCTAAATATTTAAAGGTTTATTTAAAAAATCTAATAACCAATACTGCCCTGTACTTCTTCAAATTCAATGAAGCCTGCACACACAGGACCTAAAAATAGATTCAGGTAAATATCAACCTTTGCACTACAGGAGCAACACTAACTCTGCTTTGATGCTAGATAGGCACATGTTTTTCAATAATCTCTGAGAAGACAGGTATGTAATTTTCAATATACATCTAACCCATATTGCCTTTTTTAATGTATCATTCAAATAAACTGCAGACAGATACTATCTTACTAGGTAACATTTACGTGATTGAATGCACAACCAAAATTCAAGAATAGTACTTTTAACACAAGACAAGTTATGTGTTCAGTATTAAAAGCATTTGAAGTCTAGCCATTCAATGACAGGCTGTTGTACAGTTTCTCCCTCCTCCAGAATAACAATAAAGATGATGATAATGATGATTTGCTTTCTGGTTTAACATTTATTTTTATGAGGAATTTTAAATTAATTTTCAAAATAATAGCAATCTATTGCTGCACATGCTCTTGGGCTAAGCCCTGGAGGAAAGGTGTAACTTCTGGCTGAATTTTAGCTCCAATAATTGTTGTTGTTTAGTTGTGTCGGACTCTTCATGACCCCATGGACCAGAGCACGCCATGCACTCCACTGCCTCCCACAGTTTGGTCAAACTCATGTTAGTAGCTTCAAGAACACTGTCCAACCATCTTTCCTCCGTCATCCCCTTCTCCTTGTGCCCTCCATCTTTCCCAACATCAGGGTCTTTTCCAGGGAGTCTTCTCTTCTCATGAGGTGGCCAAAGTATTGGAGCCTCAGCTTCAGGATCTGTGCTTCCAGTGAGCATTCAGGGCTGATTTCCTTAAGAATGGATAGCTTTGATCTTCTTGCAGTCCATGGGACTCTCAGGAGTCTCCTCCAGCACCATAATTCAAAAGCATCAATTCTTTGGCGATCAGCCTTCTTTATGGTCCAGCTCTCACTTACATACATCACTACGGGGAAAACCATAGCTTTAACTATATGGACCTTTGTCAGCAAGGTGATGTCTCTGCTTTTAAAGATGCTGTCTAGGTTTGTCATCGCTTTTCTCTCAAGAAGCAGGCTTCTTATAATTTCAAATAAGAATACTTCTTAAATGGCAAATGAGTGTTTATGTAATCTTTCTATTCGTTTAACGTGAAAATCTGGAAAGTCTGTATTACTATGGCATTTACAACTACTGACTAAAATAACGGCATTTCCCCTAATAGTTATGGAGAAGGAGGAGGAGGTATTTGGATTTGATATCCCGCTTTATCACTACCCGAAGGAGTCTCAAAGCGGCTAACATTCTCATTTCCTTTCCTCCCCCACAACAAACACTCTGTGAGGTTAGTGGAGCTGAGAGACTTCAAAGAAGTGTGACTAGCCCAAGGTCACCCAGCAGCTGCATGTGGAGGAGCGGAGACGCAAACCTGGTTCACCAGATTATGAGTCTACCGCTCTTAACCACTATACCACACTGGCTTTATACATAGGTGGGTGAGCTCTACCAAATTCACCTTGGATTTACTATGTTGCATCCCCTAAAAACCATACCCACCAAAACACACTCACCATCTTCCATTGTCTTAACTTTAAAATGGCAGCAGCAACAGCTGGTGCACATGTTGAGGAGGGTGTTTGTAGCAGCTGCTTAGAAAATTCACATGACCCAAAATCCCCCAAGCACAGGTTACTTAGCATATCAAGGTGATAGGAAAAGGGGCAGGGTGGAAGAAAGGAAACTACCCTCCTCCTCACCTCCACTGTAGATTCTACCACAAATGAAAAAGTAAAGGGATTGGGTTGGAAAATACCTTGGTGATATCTCAATATATCATGATGCCTGAAATAAGGATGGAACTATGTAGAGACTAACAGTAGGGCTGGACGATATCTGGTTGTCAACATTGTGATATATACCACCAGCTAAACATCGTGATATACTGATATATCACAATGCCTGAAATAAGGATGAAGCTATATAGAGGCACTGGCTGGCTTCACAGTATTTCCCACACTGTGATTTTTAGCGCGCGCTCTCTCTCTCTCTCTCTCTCACACACACACACACCATGATTTGTAGCCAGGTCAAAAATTATGAAACTGATATCATGATATAGACTTCAAACCAGTTTTGGACAATATATTGATCTATCACCCAGCCCTAGAAATGAGGTGTTTCGTGGGCTTGAGAAAATGGCAGAAGGAAGGAATTCTTCTCCAGATCAGTTACAGATAGGTAGCCGTGTTGGTCTGCCACAGTCAAAACAAAATTTTAAAAATCCTCTTAAGAGTCGTCAACAGGCTCATCACAGCTATCTGCCAATCACCCATTCCCACCACCCTTCTGAGTAATACCCCTCCCCACCTTCTCACTATATAGAAGGGTCTGGTGACTTCTGTTTCAGTGTATCTGAAGAAGCGTGCATGCACACGAAAGCTCATACCAAGAACTAACTTAGTTGGTCTTTAAGGTGCTACTGGAAGGATTTTTTTTATTTTGTTTTCTCCAGATCAGACTTTGATCACATATCCGAGAAGAATTCAGGAGCTTTAAAAGTTCACCTTCTGTTTGAGTCAGCTTTTACAACCTCCCAAGTTTGCTTCTAAGCCTGGATCAGATGAACTGGATCATCTAGCAGTTTGACTATATTTTCCTTGTGATTAGCAGCACACACAGGACGCCTTCATAAGAATGGAAAAATCATCATAAGCAGGAAAGACAGGCTGAGTGAGCTGTACTTGGGAGGACAAAGCAACAATCTAAGGGAACTGAATAATCCAAGAAAGCTCTGCAGAAGTCAGCAAGCCAGACAAGATACTCGAAGATGCATCTTCCTGAAATGCACTTTAAATATTCTAATTGAAATTTCTTTTCAAGATAGAAGCTATGGAACTTAGAATTTATTTAAAAATGACACAAATTTTAACCACATTTATAAAATTATTTAAATGCATATATTTTAAACTTTCAAAAAGACCAACCCGGAGTTCCTTTTAAATCTCAAACAGACACATCATCTCCAATATCCACAGGAAGAAACTGCAAGATGATCAGCAAAACCTTCAGGAGCTACCTAGAAGAAACAAACAGGTCAATCTTGCTCCTGCTGAGCAAGAGTCCTGCTGGATCAGGCCAATAGCCTATCTATTCCAACATCCTGTTCTCACTGTGGCCAACCAGATGCCAACAGGGATCCCACAAACAGAACATGAGCACAGTAGCACTCTCCAGCTTACGATTCCCAGCAGCTGGCGTTCAGAAGCATAAAACCTCATATATTTGGAAGTAAATCTAGCCACAAGGGTTCTGTGTCTTACTGCTGCCTGCCTTGCTCCACACTTACCCATCCTAGCCAAAGCCTTTAGAGACTTTATCACCGCACACAACTCTTCTTGTGTGCCAATCAGAAGCTATTCCGATATAAAGTTATGTTTTCAATTCATCAACATTCTGAGGAAGCCTAGAAGAAATATCAGGCCCCAAATTCCTAGGTTTGAATCACACACCACCTGATTAAGGTACTGGAATGATTAAAGCACCAAATATTTATGACTTAGTGCTATGGCTAACTTTTCCAGTCTGGTGACACAAGTGCGTTAGTAGTAGCCATCCAGCGTAAGGAGATACAGGGAGGCTGAAACCTGCAATCAGGGAAGTGGTCAAATGCCTTAACCGCAATCATGGCAGCTCTTGATTATTAGGAAGCATGTTAAAATAAATTAATTTACTTACGACTGAGCACACAGTATCTGAAGGGAAAGTGCACCTATTCTGTATAAATCAGAAAGAACCTCATAAAGAGCTCTCTAAGGCTAAGGAGCTAAAATACATCAATTTATTGAGCTATATAAATTTGTGCCACAAAGGCAGGACAGAAAGCAAGCCAGAGATGATCCTCCTGGACTACTATCCCCATATGTTCTTTTCAAGAAGGAACAAACAAATGTGTGCATTTGGAGTTTTGAAATAAGACAAGATAATCTCTGCTAGCTTTGTCGAGTGACTTTTAAAAGGTGTTCTCTCTTTGAAGGCACTATTTGAAAGAGGATTTCTTTTCATTAATTAGATTGATGACTTCCTCCTCTCTTGGATGTGCAAATACACACCCTTGAATTAGCAATGACTGGAATGCAGATTTTCCATCTGGCCCATAACTTCCTTTCTCCACAGCACAGTAGCTCACCAATGGCCTCTTCACTGATTCAAGCAAAAACTTGGAGAAATAGCATTGAATACAGAATATATACAAGAATCCTTACAGAACTCTCAAAACTACAACCCATTGTACCTAGATAACCCCACAGTAGGGCTGAGTACAGAAGCTACAGCTTTAAAAATACCAACTGCCATGCTTTCCAGGCACAGGTCCATGATTTCAAGCTCCAGGTGCGAGCACTCTTTTTTTCACCCCAGAGCTTTGCCCGTGAAATCCCACTCTTTAAAGCTGAAGTGCAATAAACGGCAACTCAGGTTTTCCACGTATTGACGTATGCTCAGATTCAGCAGTAAAGAGGTTTTTGCAGGCAAAGCTCCCGAACGAAACAAAGAGAGTTTTAAAGTGCGGACCTGTGCCACTGATTGGGCCTGATGAGCACTCATTTTGACTGCAGTTGTCTCCAATTGTGTTTAAGCGAGGGTGGTCCACATGCGGCCCTCAAGGGCTTTTTTTTGGCAGCCATCAGCAATATTTGGGCCCTGACAGAATCCTAGAGTCCAGTCTCCTTCCCAAAAGCCTAGCTAGCGCTTTACGTGACATACCTTTTCCTGGAGGGAGGAGGGCTCTAGGACCCTACCAGAGCCTCACATCTCCTTTCCAAAGCCTAGTGCCTCACCTACCCAGCTTTGGGAAGGCAGCAAAAGGGCTAGGGGAGTGTCACATTTTGGCCTCGCTCCCCTGATCCCCACGTGACAAGGCAGTATGAGGCTCATGGATTCCATGTCAAACTACTTTTGCTGCCCAATTGGTATAAAAAGTTGGACCGCACTGGTTTAAACAATACTTGTTTCATTACCCTAAGCTCTGGAGCAATAAGGAAGAGCCACTTGGGCTCTAACAAGTCATCATGTCAACATGCTGGCTCATCTGCATATTCCAAAAATCTGTCAGGGCTACAGCAACTGTAACATCCATTATCAGTTAGAAAATCCCCAAGCGTAGTTTGGAAACCAACTGGATCCATCAGAAACTGGGGGCAGACCTCCCTGATTGGTTGTACACCTCTGCAGAGGGGGAAAGCAGTTGAAATCCTAAATCTCAATAGATGATCCATGCATGACAAGCTCCTGGTATTAATATCCCTTGCTCTCAGATTACCTTCTTCCTGCCTGGTTCAGAAAACCAGATCCGGAGTGTGGCAGGCCACATGCTGCAGAACTGACAGCCTCAGCATGGATGCCTCAAATCTCCTAGAACCAACAGTATAGGAGTTCTCAAGACCATCTCTATTAGCTCGCCCAGTGGAGACTGCTGGGGAGCAAAGCAGATAGTAAACTAGCAGAATATCTCATCTGTCCTGATTACCCAACATCAGGTTCAGATATACACTCAGGATGTGACTGGAAGGTCGGCAGTTTGAATCCGTGCAATGGAATGAGCTCCTGTTGCTCTAGCCCAGCTTCTGCCAACCTAGTAGTTCAAAAGCATACCAATGCAAGTAGATAAATAGGTACCACTGTGGCAGGAAGGTAAATAGCATTTCCATGCACTCTGGCTTTCGTCATGGTGCCCAGTTGCACCAGAGGTCATGTTGGCCACATGACCCAGAAAGCTGTCTGCAGACAAACGCTGGACCCCTTGGCATGAAAAGCAATATGAGTGCCGCACCCTATAGTCATCTTTGACTAGCTTTAACCATCCAGGTCATTTACCTTTATGTTTTTTTTCTGGCTTGCCCCTCCTCCCACACCATACCTCCCCTTACCCAGAAGAACTGCAACTGCCCCCCATCCCACTCTGCCCAGTTGAGTGGGGAGGCACATCACTTGCCTTCCTCCCAAGAACTTAACAATTTAAGCAACAAGCTAAGTTCCTAATTAGGCAAGAACCAGCTCCACAAAAGAGAAAGGGGGGGGGGACACACATACACAATACCCTTAATCTCAAGTATCAGGAAGGTAGCTGGCTGTTGGGCCCCAACCTTCCCCCACCCGAAGTCACGCCCAACACGGCTGTCAGTCAAATCAACAAGGCATGTTCTCACCTGCCAAAAATGTAAAGCCTATGTTCTCAGATGAGAAGGCAAGAAAAAGGTTTAGGAAGCACAACAGTGTGTGAGGCAGGAATGAGTAAACAGCTCATCTACTCCACTGATGGTTCTAGCTGTCACATCCATTTTTTAAAAAAACGCCATTATGAAAGAAGAATCATGATATTTCACCAAAGAAGCTCATAAGGCTAGGCTCCAACAGCCGATATGTCTGTTAACACCATCCTTTCCTCTCCTGTGTATATACTTGGAGGTGAACACAGTACTTGCATGCATAAATTCATAATTAAGGAATGACTAATAAAAAAATTACCTGTCACACAAACAGGATGACATACAACATTTCAATTAACCAATCATTCAACAGAAATGGCTTATGTTTCATAATCATATGCAACCTTGCTTCCTGCACATCCATTTTACTTACAAAGTTTGTTATTCAAACAGTAACAAGATGTCTTAAGTTTCTTGTAAAAAAAGAAACCCAACGATGACTGTTCAAAGTCTGAATTGTGGGAGTAGTAGAACCTCAGGAAGAATTTTGGAGAAATACTGTTCATCTACAACCATTCTTTCATCCTCTGGACAGAATAACTTGTTCCAAATCATACTCTTCCCTTTCTTGGGAAGACAAGGAGAACACAGTGGCAGCAAGAACAAGGTATGTCTGAATTATTAATACAAATATTCTCATATGGGAATGTTATTTTCAATATGTGTGTAGCTTTAATGTGGGTCCAGAAATAGACCCCTAAGTAAATCAAAATCAATCTTTGTTTTACATCTCTGTCTCATTCTGCCTCCTCCCTTCTTCCCTCTTTATGTCTGAAATCTTGAAAATAATTGTGAAATCTTTTGCCTATTTTGAAACAGAAATGCCTAATCCAAACATAAATTTATAAAGACAAATGTATTAGAAATGAAGTGGGGAAACAGCTGTTTACAATTTTCTGTACTTTTGTTACAGTAGACATGTTCTAGAAAGGAAAAACCCAGCTACACCACACCACACCACACCACACCACACATAACCTAACGCATCAATGTTTAGGTTCAAAAAGCTTATTTTATAATTCCACTTAGGCTGAACAAATACAGTCACATTGTTTATTACCTTTGAAGAGTTCTTAACACAGCTAGCCACAGGGAAGAAAACAGACATGGCTTCATACAGGAGAATCATGGGCAAGTTATATTACTGTCTTCGTCAAATTTTCAGAACAAACTCATGCCAAATACCATTTGTCTTTGTCAGAACATATTCAAGCTTTCTGTCACCCTCACATGTGTACAACACAGAATTCATTCTAAGGTCTACATTTCTGCATATTAAAGTAAGGGGAGGGGCTAAACCAGACAATTAAGTAACAAAAGATGACAAGATGAATATTGTAAGTTCTAGCCTCTGATTTCCAAGAGCAACAAAATCATAAATATGTTATGTATTTAAACTTCCGAATATACTAAAAACACATTTTAAAAAAAAAAGACAAAAAATGACACAAATGCAATTCTTCTGGGATTTGTTCTAGCCTTTTAAAGGTTTGTGTTGTTTTATTTACGTTGATCATTTTTTATTCTCAGATGTTTGCAGCTACATGTTTTCTATAGCATATGGATGGGCTGATAAGCCTACAGACTTGATCCAGCCTCCAAAGCTGCTTCTAGCGGCCTGCCAGCCCTCTGCCAATATCAGGCACTTCTCTGTACCTTGGAAAAGTCCCGCTTCTCCCTCTGGTGCGGCGTCACTGGTCTTAGAGGTTCAGGAAATAGGAAGGAGAGCTCCCTTCTTTTCCCCATGTTCTAAGAGCTTCTTGCAATCATGACACACCAGAAGGAGGTGTGCTTTTCCAATATAAATAGAGTACTTCTCTTGCATTACTGGGTAAAGAGGAGAACGCTGGGCTGGCTGCTTTTCTTCCTCATTGCAGCACCTGGCTAGGAGCAAGTACCTCTTCCTAGCCCAGTGTTTGTGGGGTGGAGGGGAGGGAATCTGGTATGTATATGAGCATGGCAAGGTTGACTGTCCATATGCCAGAATTAAGAGGGTTGGTTCACCCTCAGGGTGGCTCTCATGCTGAAAAGGATTACCTACCCAGCACCCAAGGAAAGGATTCAGTTTTCCTTATCCAAGATAGACAGAAAGGAGGAAGTGCTTCAGTTCTCCTGCTGGTCTACCCTATATAACTGCTCAGAGAAACAATGTGTTGGGGGTTAACATTATCTTACAACCTCAAATCATATCAGCACAATGGTGAGAACTATTACTTATGAACGATTACACTGAATTAGCAACATGTGAAAATACCAGGGTGGATAAAAATCAATGGTTTTCTTAAAAAAAAAAAAAGTTTTTTATTTAAATCGGATGTTTTAAAATAAAATGCTTTGGAAGAAAAATCTTTCTAAAGATTCTTTCCTATTTAAGTAACATTAAAATCCAAAGGCTATTCATGAGGAAATAAGGATTTGTTTTTAATTATGTAGCATGAGGCTTTATATGCAACGTTTAAAAATTTTGGTAAACGAATTCCATTAATCCGTTCACAATGTCATGCTCTTCCAGAGGTTTCTGTAAGATAATTTGGGGCAGTTTTTCTAATGAGAAGATATTACCACAGATGCTTGTTTTTGCTGTTCTCAAAAGTGTGAATTTGTGTCTGCAGAGATAACAAGCCTTTTCTTCACAGGAAAAATGTTATAAAATAAACATACAGAGTTGAGGGGGGGACCCTTAATCCCATTGTTCCTTTGCAAATTTATATACAGAGAATCAACCCCATACCTCTGAAATGCTAAATTCCAAGAGGTTCAATGAATAGACTGTTTGGAGTGGAATAGGGCTGCACAAGTAGCTAAAAGTGTGAAACAGTAAAAATGAAAGTGCAACATTGTAAGCAGAATGCACCACAAGTCTTGGGAACTTTGTGTAATACAGTGGTACCTCGGGTTACATATGCTTCAAGTTACATACGCTTCAGGTTACAGACTCCGCTAACCCAGAAATAGTGCTTCAGGTTAAGAACTTTGCTTCAGGATGAGAACAGAAATTGTGCTCCAGCGGCGCAGCGGCAGCAGGAGGCCCCATTAGCTAACGTGGTGCTTCAGATTAAGAACAGTTTCAGGTTAAGTACGAACCTCCGGAACGAATTAAGTACTTAACCCGAGGTACCACTGTAATTGTGCAAGTCAGCTGCATGTCTGTGCAACTCAGACTTGAGGCAAGTGCTGAAGGCACTTCAGGGCTGGCACCCTTTTTCCCAATCCTACTGGGTTCCAACAACTGCACTAACACTTAACTGTACAGAATAGGCACCTGAATGTAGAAGCAAATCCAAAGGTGATGGTGGTGGTGGTGGTATAAACAGTAACTGGGATCTGTAAGTCCCTTAGCAAGACCTTCAAGTGCTTGCCAGTCGACTAATAAGAGTTCACTGGTTCCAGGCCCTTCTTCCCAGGGCTCGCCTGGCATTGTCCATACAATAAAGTCTCTAACCACATCAGTTAACAAGCGTGGATACACATGCTATAATGTTAGTGTTTTAGTTAAATAAATTGTTTAAATTGTTATTAAGGAAATGATTGTTTATTTTTCTCCTTCCAATACAGCAGAAATGTTGTCAAATTATAAACAGTTCACTTATTAAACCTCATAATAATTTCATAATTATTTGTCTATGTAGTTCTAATAGCATAACCAAATCAGTAATTTTTAAAAACTAGTCTGAAAATTTATTATTCCAAAAATGAAACCTTCATCTGGTTGTAAATATTAAGATGATGATTTAAATCAAGTCTTACTGACTAGTGGTTTAAATTGTGATTTAAATCGATTTGATTTAAATCAAATCCACTTTGGAAAATACTTTAGAAGTTGTGATGATACAAATAATTCCACAGCATGAGCTGGTTAATAGGGAAAAGCAGAAGCACAAGAGAAACAGGTGGGAAGGGGAAGAGAAGAGGAGCCCAATGAGCAGCAAAGGCAGGTGGAAAGAGACAAAGCTCTGGTTCTTTCCCTCTCAATCTGCTGCAGCCACTGAAACCTTCAGTTCACTCAGGGACTGGTCAGGCTGCCTCTGCTCTGGCCGAATGCCACAGCAAACAGAGTGCTCCAGAACACCCTCTATAATCCTTGATTATGGGCAGGGTTTAATTCATACTAGAGCTCACTCCTGACATCTGTTTTCAATGTCAATGACCAATCCCTGGAACACATTAAAAAAAAAAAGAATAAAAGATATTTTCTGCATTAAAACACTACCTATGCCCTGGTCACATTGTAGCTGCTGGAATTTCCCAGTTTTTACCCCCCACTCCATTGCTCCTTTTTCCCATCAGTTCAGCCTTGACATTTTCATTCACTCCTACTAACATATGTGTTCCAAACTGGATTTTCTGCTTCCTACGCTTTACCTGGCTTTTAAAAAAATCCTCATTAAGGAAAAAATTATCATGCCCTCCTAAGCTTCCAAAACAGTCCAGTCTTTCAGGTGTCTGCAAAGCCTGTGAATATATCTTATTCTTCCATCTTCCCTCCTAATTGCAAATCCTACTTTTCTCCCTTCCTGATCTCCAACTCAATTCTCTCATTAAAAAACAGCACGGCTGTATTGCCAAATGGGCAGCATTTTCTTACAAAAATAAAAGGTTAATGGCTTTGACATACATAACTTCTTTGAAAGACATTTTTTTTTTAATCATATAAGCCTAAAACTAACAGTGCAGCAAACAGTGTTAACAAATAGGAATATCAATCACAACCGAGGGCTTTCCATGATTCCTCAATGAGTACAACCAGACACGTGAAAAAAGTCCTTAGACACAAACCTGAATAAAAGGATGATTGTGGGAGAAGTTGATCCTGCTGCATTTTTAAAATCATTTTCAAGTTTTTAATCTAATTCCAACATACTTCTCATCTGTGTTCAGAGCCATTCTTACACATGATGTCCCTTAAAGACATTTCTGGCCATACCTTCAATTCATCAAAAGCACCTGACTTCTTCCAACATTCCACACCTCAAGAACAAGCATGATTCCCACATATAGCAGGTTCTGCCAGCTGACTATTATGAAAGATTCCTCAACAGAACTTTTAACAGGGTTAGAGATTTATTCATCTTTTTCAAGTTTGTCCACAACAACCCTCCCCAGCCTAGAGCCCTTGAGTTGTTTTGGACTGCAATTCAGTCTGGGCCACCATAGTCACAGACTTAAGACTTAAATATTATATCTAAAGAGCTGTACATTTTTCATAGTAAGCAACATTTGCTTCTTCATTAAGAAGGGAGTACACTACACATTTCTCCAACATATATACTTCTCCAATATATATATATATAATACACACACACACACACACACACAACATATGACTAATTTGAAAATACTAACCTCGTGTAAGTGTTTTAGGCATGATTCAAAGGTTAAAAAACATGTCACACTCTAGTGGCTGCATTTAATCACTACAACTAAAGAAGATGATTTTAAAACCTTGAAAGGGGCAAAGGTTAAGAAATTAAGAAATTAAGAAAGAAAAGTGGTAAGAGGTAACAGGGAAAGAGAGAAAAATAAAAACTAATGCCATAATCCTAAATAATAATTTGAACAATATAGCACAAACTGAAATGTAGGAATGTCCAATTGCTGTCTCTAAATTAGCCATCGAATATGATTAATAGATTTTTCTTGCCAGACAGTATATTGTGGTTCTACGGTTGTCCTATACAACTCAGCCCACAATGCATGATTAAGTGTGTTTTCCCCACCTCACCAATCCTCTGGAGAAGGTTTCCTGGGAATTGGGAAGAATGGAAAGGTTTGTTGCCCAAATTTGTCAACCACTCACACAGTGTTGGCTAATTCCCAACGACTAAATGTTTTTATCTTGCCAGCCACTGTGACACAACTCAACCTTTGTCAGAAAATAAACAACAACAACAACAGCTTCATGCCTGAACATCAGGTTATGGATACACAAATCAGCTACTATTCTTATCCCAATATTTAAAGATCACATTCTTGAAAGAATCTGATTCAGTTCCTGCCTTCTGCTTCATGTACAACTGGGAACTGCTACAATCCACCTCCCCAAAAATAATCAAGAGTAGCAGAAGGGACATAGCCCAGGGGTTAAGCACCCACCTTGCATGCAGAAGGTCCAAGATTAAATCATCTCCAGGTAGGGCTAGGAGGAATCTCCAGCACCTACCAGCATCTCCAGGTAGGGCTGGGAGGAACGGCTGTTTTAAATCTTGGAGAGTCGCAGCTAGTCAATGTAGGCACTATTGAGCTAGATGGATCCAATAGACTGACTCAGTATAAGGCAGCTTGCTGCGTTCCTAACATCATTTCTTTCTCGACTTAAGAGAGGCAGAAATGAAACACAGCCTACTGATTATATGGTTCTCCATCCATTTATCTTACTCCTAAGTCCCCTACTGGGGTGTATGGGGTGTTAGGTGAGGAGTACTGCCTCTTTACAGGAGGCAGTGGAAGACAGGAGTCACGAAGTGTCAGACACGACTAAACAACAACAACTACCTCTGGGGTAGACTGTCCACCTTTGGTCCCTACCCTGCACTCAGGCTCCTAGAAGCAGTCAGCATGTGACAGAGGCCACACTCCAGGTAATGGCTTCTACTGGCCAGCTAAACGAGATTAGGGTAGCCAATGGCTCTCAAACCCTTGATGAGTTAGGAACTTCCCCTGCGTGTGAAGATAGGCTCCAGCGGATTGAATGGATGAGACAAATAATGGTTCAAATGGTCAATAAGGCAGTTTCTGCACATGCTGTAGAACAGGCATGGTCAGACTTGGCCCTCCAGCTGTTTTGGTACTACAATTCCCATCATTCCTGACCACTGGTCCTCTTAGCTAGGGGATGGTGGGAGTTGTAGTCCCAAAACAGCTGGTGGGCCAAGTTTGGCCACCACTGCTGTAGAGGGAAGTGAGGGGCAGGTGGGATTTGTCAACCTAGGAAAGTAGCCTATCTAGAAGGAAGACTCTGATCTGAAACTTCCACTATCTTCGGGAGAAGAAAGGGCTAGGGAGTAAACCCTGCACAAATCCAGAGTGCAGTCTCTAAGGTAGTTGGATGGTGCCTTGTACACCTCCTTTCAGCAGCTCTTGCAGCCAAGCTGGTGCCAAACGTATTGCTCTGCTTTCCTTTGGAGCACATCAGTGAAGCCAAGAGTGGAGTCTTGTACTCTACAGAGCCCAGGACATCAATACACACTGCTCAGGATTATGCCCTGGGGAAGTCACTGTTGGAACACGCCTGGGGGGCACCCACAGCCCCCGGACTACGACAAACCTCCCCAGGCATCTTCCTTGTAGAGCACAGCACAGGACATTCATAAATCTTCAGGCCCGGCATTCAGCAGAGAAACATATCCAAAGATATATGCACACTCAAACAGCAGAGTAAAGCAGGAGTGCTGTGGCTATGAGGTGTGGCATTTTAAGTAACTTCAGTTCTGCTAACGCTCCGGAGGTACATCTCATTGTCTCTCAAGGCAGATGAATACCAACAACAAGTCCCCCACAAACTGTACTCTATTTACCCATATGTATGAGCCCAATTCAGGCATCACATTTCCTACTCTCCACTTACTTCCATAGTATACTACAACCATATTCTGCAAACTCACGAACCACGATGTGAAATCATGCATTGGCAATCCTGCTTAGCAATTACTACAGTTACCCAACTCAGGTGACAGAGAAAAGCATGAGCCAACTATGATATTATAGGAATTTCAAATCTGAAAACATATATGATCTTAGAAACAGCAAGGTCTGAAAGGATCATTTGTGGTGCTTTTTTATTTGGCTTGCAGTTTTCAAAGGATATGCCATCATCACATTTTAAAGCTTATCTTTGCAAGCATGACAGCTTTTAAATGAAAGCTGGGATTCCCAGGATTCTAACAGGGTCTGTGAGCCACACAGAATGCATCAGAAAACCAGCCAGGGAAGCAGTAAAACTGTTGGATGACAAGGTTTAAAAAGGAATGCTGAAAGAAAAGGAAACTGTAGAGAAACTAAATGAATTCTTTTGCACAAGTCACTGCAGAAAATGTTAGAGACATACACATTCCGGAATCATTTTCAGGGAGTACATTTGAAGAACTATGTTAAATGGAGGTGAGAGGATGCCATTTTAGAAATGATTGACAAATTAAAAAGTAGTCAGTCTCTTAGTCCAGGTGGCATTCACCCAAGAGTTCTTAAACTCAAAAATGAAATTGATTTACATATTTCAGTTAAAAGGCTGGCAAAGTCCTTATCAGAAGTGATTGGAAGGCAGCCAACACAACACTGATTTGTGTGGTTTTTTTAATCCAGATGAATCTAGGAAATGACAGGCCCTGTGAGCCTAGTGATGTTCCAGTTAAATTGCTGGGAAGCATTATTAAGACTAAAGAAAGGATCACCATGGCTTCTGAAAAGGGAAGTTTTGCCTAACCAACCTTTTAGAATTGGTTGAGAATGTCAACAAACTTTTAGATGTGGTGAGTGGTAGACATTATATATTTGGGTTTTCAAATGGTTTTTGACAAAATTCCTCCCCAAAGGCACCTAAGAAACTTTGCACAGGCATATCTTGAAGATATTGCTGGTTCGGTTCCAGACCACTGCAATAAAGAGAATATCGCAATACAGCAAGTCACACCTTTTTGTTTGTTTGTTTCCCAGTGCATCTAAAAGTTATGTTTACACTATATTGCAGTCTATTAAACCAGTCCCACCTCCCTGGCTGAGGGCAGGAGGGGGGAAATCCAGTCCCAGCCCTAGCCAGCCCCACCCTTGTGGCCATAAGAGGGGTGAGGCTGCAGGGGGCTTCCTTCCCCTGGAAGTGGCCGGGCTGCCTGCCCCTGAACCCAAGTCTTTGTAAGGGGCAATATCTGTGAAGCACAATAAAGTGGGGCACAATAAAATGAGGTATGCCTGGAAGAAGATGGCAAGCTGTGATATAAATTGTGTGAATCAGTAAACTAGTTTAAAAACAAGAAGCAGAGAACTGCAAAAACTGGGCTGTTTCCATTGGAACCAATGTAACTTAATATTCATAAGTGAGAATGAGTCAAGGGTGAATACTGAGGCCATCCAATCGGCAGTGGATACTTCAAACCATGTGAAAAGGCAAAAGAATGGCAGATGAGATTCAAAGTATAGAAGACGGGAAAAGAAATCATAATCTTCCTCCAAAGAAGGGCTGAAGGGGTTAATACTTTTTCATTTAGATAGAACCTAACTACTTAAAGGATTCATAAGATGGGCTTATACAATCAGTTTTGGCAAACTGAAGGGATAAATGAATTTCTAACACCAGAAAATTCACTCATCCAATGAATATAGATGTTGAATAGACTAAGGACACACACACACACACACACACACACACACACACACACACAGCATTTCTTGCCACAATACTTGTAAGATTCATCAATAAAAAGTAGCCAGTTACATACTTGTAAGTATCCTCCAGACTGACCAGCCACAGATTCCCCTTTACTCCTTTGGTTTCCAAATTAGGGCAGCCAGTAGGCATATTTCAGGGGCCTCACATCACTGAACTCTTTTATACCTCAAGAGCATCAAATTCTTCACAAAAAGTTTTGAACAGGAAATTTCAAAATATGGTTGTGGGCTCTCCTTCCTTGGAGGTTTTTAAGCAGAGGTTGGGTGGCGATTTATCATGGATGCTTTAGCTGAGATTCCTGTACTGCAGGGGGTTGGACTAGATGACCCTTGGAGTCCCTTCCAGCTCTACAATTCTATGATTCTATGTACCAATTAGCTATATTCCCAAGCACGCCAACTGCAATGTGAACTTTAATGAAATTTAATGTTTAGCCATAGTATGGCTTCTATATGACTTTTATCTGCCCTAGATGTTCCTAAATGCCACTTGGGTTTAATCTGCAAGGAGAAAACAGCATTATAGCACAATTGAAAGTTGATTAATCCCTGGTAGTTATTCTCATATTTTTACCTTTATTCCCACCTATTTTAAGCAACCATTTTAACAGCTCTTGTCTATGTGATGTTTTGCCTTAATTCCACTATATTTTCTCGTTTTTGCTCTGTTGAGATTGTTATTATGTCATTGTTATTAGACCATTTCTGTACTTTTTGACATATTCTGTAAATCACCCTTTACTATAAACTACTACTTTACTACTATAAACTACTTTACTACTACTTTACTACTTTACTACTATAAACTGCCCTGTGATCTTTGGATGAAGGGTGGTTTATAAATTTAATAAATAATATTTACTACTATAAACTACTTTACTTTACTACTTTACTACTATAAACTGCCCTGTGATCTTTGGATGAAGGGTGGTTTATAAATTTAATAAATAATAACAACAGTAATAAAAATAATAAAATTGTGCATTCAATGAAATATAATGCAAAAAATGGCCCATAAATGTGGGACATTAATGAGCTAATAATGTGAGCCATCAAGCCCAGAATACTTGAGGGAAAGTATTCCACTTTATGCCCATCCTGCCTACCTCTAAGATCATCAGGTGGGCCCCAAATGTATACTTCCTTCTGCTCAAATTTGAAAAAAATATGCAGGGGTGCAGAACACATTGTCTTCTATTGCTGTAAAACTTCCCTTAATAGGTGCATTATTTAGGTACTATTGTTATGGTATTCAATTGTGTGGTTTGTTTCAGCTTCACTGCTACCTTGGAGCAGGATGGCAACCACCCATAACATCCAGGCAGAATGACAGAGCTGGAAGAGACCTTGAAACTAGTTATCTGGACCCATCTCAATCTGGCTTCAGGCGAGAGTTTGAAAGGAGAGACATGGGGGAGTGATTTTCCTTGCTTACTTGGTGGCTTTGGGTACCAGTGATCATGGCATCTTGCTGAACTGGCTCTGCAGGTTGGGAGCAAGAAGCATAGTGTCAAGGTGGTTCTGCTCATACCTGCAGGGTCAGCTGCAGAAAGCTCACTGTAGGGTTTCAGCATAAGTGTTGTGTGGTTCTGCAAGGTTCCATCCCCCAAGCCCAATGCTTTTATGAAGCGACTCTGGAAGGCCATCCAAGGGTTTGGAGGGTGGTGCTATCAGTGTGCTGATGACACTCAGCTCTATTTCTCCCTGTCATCAGTTGGCTGAGAATGGGGCAGGTACTGAACCATTGTCTGGATTCGGTACCAAAACGGGTGAAACTGAATCGTGTTGTTCCTCCTATACCAGGCAGGTTGCACCTACCATGAGAGAACTAGAGGTTCCTGGATGGGGATAGATTAGTTACAGTGCTTCATAATCTGGTAATTTCCACATGAATTACTGTGATAATGTTGTTGAACATGAAGCTGCCCTTGAAAATAATCCGGAACACTTGCAGAGAGAATTTGGCTACAATAATTATCTGATGTGGATATATGAAGCACTGTCACCCTGGGCTCCAGTGGGAGGAGGGAAAGGATAGAAATTTAATAAAGGAATTATTAGTCCTATTCTTCAAGAATGATGCTGGTTGTCTGTATCCATCTGGGCCCAATTCAAGTTTTGGGGTTCATGCTTAGTCTTTCAAGGAGCACTAGAAGATGCACCAAGGAGAGTTATGGAAAAGCCTCACTATGCAAGCAGAGTTCTGTTTGCACTTCTCTGGTTCCAACCAAGCAGATAGAAAAGATACGCAGCTGCAATCCTATACACACTTAACTGGGAATGTGTCCCAGTGAACTCAGTAGGACTTACAAAAGTAAGTGGACGTGCACAGAACCTATGTAAAAAAAACTAATGTAAAGTATATTAAAACATAATTTAGTAGCATTTGTTCAGGAATTTTAGCATTAGTGAACAGATATTTCACAAGAGACAAATTCAGAAATGCATGAAAGATCGCTACAAGAATATGAACTATTTCTCTACAAGATGAGAGAACATCCTGAAGCAGTGTATTATTTTTTGGAATACAAGGTTCAAATAGGGATGAATCCCCCAGTTCAATAAACTACCTCTGACATTAACTTTTCAGTCTACATAATAATTCCTGTTCCTGACACAATTATTAGTCCTTTAATTACCCAGAGTTCCACCTAAATCAATGATGTTCTGGCAGGAGGTCAAAAGCGCCACCTGTGCCGATCCATATTCAGACTAGCATGATAGCATTAAGAGGCAAATTACTACCACCCCCCTGAGTAGTTGTACAACTTACCTAGTGAGTAAATCACAGCCCTAACTTCAAGAGCTGTTTGAGTGCCATTCACAACTGCTCCCTGCAGGTTCCCCCTTAACAAACGGTCTACCTATACAACATTCTGCTTTGGAAAGTTTCCTGTGCTTTAATCTGTGGTTCTCAAACTTTGGCACACAGACTCTCCTTCCAGAACTGCAGGCCAACAATACATTTCCATCACGACCTTTTATCATGTATTTACCAATCCCCTTTAAATACATTGTCAAAGTTTAAATCTATCTCAATGCACTACACTTGCTTACAGAGGAAAGAAAAATGGTTTTTATTAACAAGGTGAAGTTTACAATCTGCTCTGGTCAGATGAAAGGCAAGCAGGTAAGATGGGACTATTTCCATGCATCTACCAATGAGTGCAGATGTCTAAATCTGTGATACTAATGCCCAAATGTCTTAAAGGCTCACTTTTGCATCGCAGCCTGGGGCTTCATGGAACCATGGGTTGTTTCTGAGTATAGGACAAATATTCCTAGAGCCCTCTCGCAGCCTGCCCATTCTTTCTTCTTGTCATTATCCAATGTCATCTGTCTGCCTTCTCCACCAACCCTCCAAGTTGCAAACTCCTACTCTTCATGTTACTCAGACAATCCATTACAAAGAAGGTTGCATTACACAAGTCATTACTTCTAAGCATTTGTCTATTCCCTCGATTTCTTCCTATATGTATCAAATCAACCTCCCTTATTTTATAAACAAAGCCCCACATTTACTGCAAAATCCTTTATCTAAAGTGATGGAACTAACATTAATCATTTCTACCATGCCATTTTAATTTAGCTATGTCTTCAGCCTTTCATTGACCCTGGGGAGAATTACTGTATTTTTTCGTGTATAGGACTAGATTTTTTCCCTAAAAATAATGTCAAAAAATAGGGGGCATCTTATACACGGATACATCTCCCATTTTCTTAAATCCGAGTCCCCCAAAATAGGAGGTGCCTTATACATGGGGGCATCTTATAGACAGAAAAATATAGTATTACTAATGGTTTTAACTGCAATTTTGCTCTTGAATTAGCCTACGAATATCACCATATATACTAATACAATATCATCATATTAGCAAATATAATTGCCACATGTGTTGTGGAAGTCCAACTAGCATCTAATGCCACTGGTCCCATGCAGCAGAACATCCTTCCAGCACAGAATCAACAGGCATTTCACTTTCAGGCATCTCTGAACCTTTTTATAATGGCAGGCCTGTGTAACTGTTTAATTCTTAATTCTTGATTATCTGTATTGTTTTTAATGGTGTTTATGTTTTAATGCTATACACTGCCCTGATATTTTATGATACGGCATTACAGAAATACTTTTATAAATAAATAATGGTAAACTCAATTGGAGAATTGAGTGCTGAGCCAGAAGAGCCACATTGATGCAAAAGAGCCAGATATCAGCAAGCTTGGGGAACTCAATTGTTTTCATAAGTAATTAAAAACGGGGGGGGGGGGGCTAAAAAGGGGAGGGGTAAAAAGACCAGTTGAGATGGTTAGCAGAAAACTTGAGGAAACTGAATGATGCAGCCTAAAAGGCATAGCTGGAACTCTGAAAAGGAGCTCACCACACAGAACCATTTCATTGCAGGTCTCACTTATAATTAATCATGAACAAGCACATGACAGGTACTGGCCTGGTCCACAAGTCAGAGTAATCAGGGATAGCTAAACTCCAGATGTTGCTGGTCCTCTATCATAATCCCCTGAACTATCACCCATCATGCTGGCAGGGCTGATGGAAACTGAATCAGACAACATATGCAGTGCCACTGCTCAGCTAGCCCTGCGTGATGGTTTCTTTTGAACTATGGTTTGATGTGAACAAAGAGCATGCTGATGCAGGCTGCTCAAGACATTCCCACTGCAGACAAAATACGCCAGTCTGCTCTTTTATTTGTTTTGGTTTTTTTAAATATATATATATATATTTATTAAAGATCTGTGTTACCCCAAACCCAAGATCATGGTTTGTTTCCTCCATAGCTTGTTTTAAACCATGGTTTAATGTCATGTTTCACAAATCCTTCCACTGCCTCTATCAGATAACTTCTATAGCGCTTAATACTTGTTCACTATGGCAACAAACATGACTAATGCATCTCACAGTAATATTATCAAAGCTAATTTTATGATGAAAGCAGTCTTTTCACAGGAAAAGGCAAGCTTTCAGAAACTGTCAAAAACCATTATTAAAAGCTAACTTTAGATATGTTGGGGGGGGTGTATGTGTGTGTGTATATGTAGGTGGTATTTACCATGGCCATATATTTGTATGCAGTCAATAATGCCCTTATGAGTGTGGCAGCCTACCTTTCATTATAGATCTTGGGGGGATTTTTAATAAAAAGGCTGTCACTAACAAAAGGGAATTATTTGCTAAGATCATGGTAAATAACTGCTGGCAATTTGACTGTCTCAACCCTACCCTAGGCCAATTTTAAAGCAGCCTCAGAAGGAGAACAAACAACAGTTTGGTAAGATCTATAATCTTTATAAATCTTTATAGTAATTCATACCTCTTCTCTAATGTATAGCTCAATAATACAAATACTGAAGCAAGACTATAGATAGAAGCTATGAACAAGAGTAATATACCGGTAAATTGAATAAAACATTTGAAGGAGTAAGACCGTTGAAGTGTCTTTTTACAAATTTGCAGCTACAGAAATGACTGGCCATGATGAGCACCTAGGTTTAAGTTTGCTAAAATACAAATCAAAGTAGTTAACAAGGTATTAAATCCAAGATCCTTGAAACCTTGGAAATACATGAATAAGGGCCTTTGCAGACACGGTTCACAGATCCACCCTAATAAGCCATCGTTAAACCACTGTTTCTCATTTCAGATGTAACGCGGAACTGTAATTCAGATAACTGGGATCAGTGCTGTAAAGCTGGCCCACAAAGGGAAGTGGCTTGGGAGAAGACATATGGGCAACACTCTCATTCGCAGTTCGCTGTGTCCAAATCGGGCCAATATGAAATCTGAGAACAATAAATTTCCAGACGTCTTTCTTACTTTATGCCTCCAGGGATATGGGTTCAAACATCACCATCTCACAGAAGGGAAGCAAACGGCCAAAACTCAGAAACCTTCTTTAAAATTCATGTAGCACAGTGGCTACACAAACTAAACTACAAATCAGAAATCCCCACTTCAAATCTTCCCATTCATTAGGTAATCTTAAACCCACCCAATCCACAGCACCTCCCACATCTGCATCTAAAACCTGTCTGATATGAACATACTATTTTCATTTTACTTAACAAAATGTTTCATTCCAGAATTGAGTTCCGGTAAGTTCCAGTTGAAAAAAGCCCTGAATTGATCTATATTTAGCCCATCGGGAGTTTCCATACAAAAAATTAAAAGTCCAAGATGAAGAAATCGGGGGATGGGGCACCTCCAGGTAATGTTTTGCTAGCACTTAGGCACTTTGTTAAACTTACTTTCAAAAGGGACAGAACTATGACTAAGGAAGTCCCCATTCAAATCTTACTACAGCCATTAATTTGCTAGGTTGCCTTAAACAAAGCAAATCACAATTCTCTTAACCTAGGTCCCCCCCAAGCAATACGGGGATACAAATACAGACCTACATTATCTCAGTAACCCTTACAGCAGCCCTGTAAAGTATGTGACATGCTCTGAACACTTAAGAAATACAATATATAAACACAATTATTAAATATTTATTCACCCTTGTGCAATGTAGTGCTGGTATCAAGAAATCTGAAACATTTTCTCAGTCCCGTAACAGTATAATGAGTTCCTTCATTACAGGCATGTGAAAAATTATACACCACATGAAACTCAGTATTCCTATTATATGACCAAAGAATAATATTCTAAATAGAACAAAGGCCAACCGCAGACAATGTGCTCTTCACATACATTGCAAGCTTGAAGGCTGATGCGACCACATTCTGCTTATTTTCCAATTATTTTATCAACCAGTTAATCTTGTGTGGATTTATTTATTTAAAAAATGTATTCTCAGAAATGTATACATACATGGATATTTAAGTTTACTATTTCAGACTACAAGTTTCTTCCAATAATAATAATTAAGAGCTGCATTGTTTTGTACTAAATATGAGGATACATTGAATGATGTCCACCTGCTTACACAATGGGACTTCTAGCTCTCATCTCCCTGCTGTATGCTCCCATATATGCTCAGAAATTGCTCCGGAGTAGGGCTGGGCGATGTTAGGCTTTCAACAATGTGATGTATCACCAGCAAAACATTGCCGTTTGGAGATAAACGCCAATGTTGAAACAAGCTGCATTGGCCCCAGTTGGCAGTGCGCTGGGAGAAACTGACCTGAGGCGCTTTCAGCCCAGCGTCCGGAGGGCTGAAAGCGAGGTGGGGGCTGCTCAGCTGGGGAGCATGAGAGATCCCCAGCTGACAGATCCCTGACCCTGCCCCTGCTTGCCTAGAAGAGTTACCTCAAGTTGAGAACTTTGCCCCAGGATGAGAACGGAAATCGTGTGCTGGCAGCACAGCGGCAGCAAGAGGGCCCCATTAGCAAGAGCACGCCTCTAGTTAAGAACAGTTTCAGGTTAAGAACGGACCTCCGGAACGAATTAAGTTCGTAACTAGAGGTACCACTGTATTAGGAATGAGATGGGGCAGCTTTCTCCTTCCTTCCCAGCTGGGAGAACCCCATCCTGCTCCTCCTTGAATGGGAGCAGGAGCTGGATTGGGGCCCCTCAGCTGGGGAAGTGGAGGCTCCTTCACACTTTTCCACTGAGGGCTGCGTGGCTCCGCTCCCCTCAAGGGAAAAGTTCAAAGGAGCCCCCACCTCAGCATCAGAGCCCCTACACCACCTGAAGGCAATCAGGCAGGAAAGGGGCTGGGGTCGGGGGAAGGTGGAGGCAGCCCAGCACCTGCATCTGATCGCCCCTACATGCCTTCTGATGTCTTTAAAGGTTTGAGAAGCTAGTCAACTGACCATGGTCAAATTTCCCACAATGTCAATAATGTTTTATGTAGATGGGCAGCCAACTTTTTAAATTGTATCATGGTGCCTTCCAATAACTAATGCTGTGTATTTATTGTTGCCCAGCCCTACGTAGTACACATGAACTCCACAATTATGAGAAGGAATCTCCTGGCCAGTACTATATCCATGTTTTAAAACCATTGCCTTTACATACATGCTATCCCTGAAGTTCCAAGCAAAATCTGAAAGTAATTATTTGATCTCTTATACATCACAGACATAAATTTATATCTGCACAATGAGAGATCATAGATCTGTCAGTCATATATCATCCTTTGCAAGCAGAAGGGCCCAGTTCAATTTCTGTCAACTACAGCAAGCTATAAATAATAGCTTATTTAGAATATTGTTTCCCCTACTCATAATAACAATCTGGGTTTTTGTAATTAGAACTACCCTTTGAACTGTAGTTCAACTGGCCTAAAACTTTAACACATTTAGCCACCATTTGATCTGTGAATTGCCAAAGTTTTTATAACCACCTAACGGCGAAGTCAACCTCCCTGTGCTCATACACTTTCAATGTTGTCACATAGCATGCAAAATGCAACTGAAGTTGCAGACCCATGAGCTTTGAAAAGATTCTATTAATACTGAAATGCAACACTGATTTGTTTATCAAAATGCCACACAGGCTGACAAAAATATTTGGAAAGTCAGGTAATTCAACACACTGAAGAACATTTTTGTTTTGGTAGAACAGGGCTGGGCTGATGATGGACTCAGATCATTAGGAAATTTTGGAATTGAAAACTCAAGTTTTTGTGTCAGATTCTTGATGAGAATTTTTAGAAAGAAGCATCAATCTGGATGGAATCTGGAGTCGAAGCTAAGCACTTCTTGTATCAGGTGCTGAGGGGCTTTAATTCAGGAGCCCTGCAGGAACAGGAACCAATTCCTCCGGCCCTTGTGCCACTATAGCTGCTTGTCACTCAAGAAAACTCGTTATTTCAGATCAGGCTGACAGGCACTGCTGAGTTTGAGAGTCAAGTGATACAGGAGAGCCAATCCTACTCTCCATTTTTTTAATTATTAATTTGCATTATATAGCTCTAAAGCCTACCCTGCACAAACTTAGTCTGGGCAACTCATTTCTGAGAATGAACATGATCAACATTCTACGTTCCTGTTCTTGGCCTCCCACAACTATTTCCCATCGGATACCTGGCCTATTTAGCCAAGCCATATCCTCCCTTGCCCATATGAACTGTTGCCTTAACTTTCGAGTTACTGGTACCTGACATTGTTAAGAAATCAAGTGTCTTGTGTCTAACACAGTAGTTCTTCACAAGGTGAATCAGTGAATGACCACAATGGAGATGAGTACTCAAGTTCACTGTGTCAACCATACTCAAAAACATACAAGGTGTATTTAACTTGTCAAGTGCTTCCCAACTTATCTCATTGTTAATCTACTTTCAGAGGAAGAAGAGGGAAGCCCGCTTGGTTTTATTAGGCCTCGGGCAAGCTAAATGGCATTAGCCAAGATTACATGTTCTGCAACCTCCTCTACCCTATGTGAGGTTTGTTTAAATGTAGCTAAGTATAGCATGGCCAAGCTTCTGTCACCCAGTCCCTCTTAATGCAGCCTGAAGGTTCACAACAAAGTTTGCCTGGACAAGGCCTCACGTCAGTCACATGGAATATGTTCATCTGTCCTACATAAAGCCTGCTCTGGCACATGCTTGACAAATTCCACTTGCTATTCAAATAAAACAGGGGGTTTTATTTTATTTTATTACATTTATAGCCAGCCTTTCTTCCATCATTACACCCAAGGCAGCAGAAACCCATGTAAAGCAGATTCTTATGTGCCTTCAAACAATATATGAGATCATCTTGTTAAATTACTGAGTATTCCATACCTTGCTAATTGCAAGTTGACCAAGTGTAAGGAACAGAAAATATAAGCAGCTGCAGAACGAAACAAAGTTGGCAGCTCCAAAATTAAACATTTCATACTACAGTACAAGTTACTAGAATTATCTGTTAGTAAACACAGCGTCTATTTTCCATGTTTGCACACTTTTGGTAGGCTGAAAAGATCCAACAATAAAAATGAGAAAGGTAGAGAATATATACAAAGGCTTCCCAGATTTTTCAATGGTCCAGATTCCTAATGAAACTGCAGAAATTGTCAAATCTTAAATGCTGCAGAAAATAATCAGGCTGTGTGATCAACCACTAAACTCCCAGCACATGCACTGTCTGCTAATATTGCAACTACATTATGATAAACAGAACTGGCAATCAGTTATTCAACATAAGCATCAATAGAATTTACACATACATTACACACCTATAGAGCAAAACAAAATTAAAAAATTCCTTCCAGTAGCACCTTAAAGACCAACTAAGTTAGTTCTAGGTATGAGCTTTCGTGTGCATGCACACTTCTTCAGATACACTGAAACAGAAGTCACTAGACCCTTCTATATAGTGAGAAGGTGGGGAGGGGTATTACTCAGAAGGGTGGTGGGAATGGCAGACCAACACGGCTACCTATCTGCAACTGGACCTATAGAGCAGTTAAATAGTTCACTGTAATCCAGTGTGAACTTTCTTTCTGCATAAAGGTAGGTAGCCGTGTTGGTCTGCCGTAGTCGAAACAAAATTAAAAAATTCCTTCCAATAGCACCTGAGACCAACTAAGTTTGTTATTGGTATGAGCTTTCATGTGCATGCACGAGATTAGGTGGTGGGATTAGGGGGCTTTAACTCTTTGCCTCCCTGTGTTCCCAATCCAGATTGGGCCTACTGTACCTGCATGGCGTTGGGCACACACCTCCCATTGGAGCAAGTAGGGGCCCACTGCCAAGAAAATAGCAAGCAGTAGAGGGCCCAGTCCAGATTTGAACCCTAGCAGGAGGGGTGAGGCCAAAGGTTGATGCCCCATTCCCTCTGTGGCAGGATCCCAGTCAAATCAGGCCTCTCATTCCCACACTTGACCTTTAGCAACTGGCTGGGCGTCTTTTTAAACTCATAGATGATGTCTAAGTTTGTTACTGGTATGAGCTTTCGTGTGCATGCACATGAAAGTTCATACCAATAACAAACTTGTTGTTGTTGTTTAGTCGTGTCCGACTCTTCGTGACCCCATGGACCAGAGCACGCCAGGCACTCCTGTCTTCCACTGCCTCCCGCAGTTTGGTCAGACTCATGTTGGTAGCTTCGGGAACAGTGTCCAACCATCTCATCCTCTGTCGTCCCCTTCTCCTTGTGCCAAACTTAGTTGGTCTCTAAGGTGCTACTGGATGGAATTTTTTATTGTGTTTTCTTTCTGCAAACAGCAACTATTATCTGACTCTTCCACAACTTATTTATAATTAAAACATTGTTTTCCAACTGATAAAGATTGGTAGAGCCTTACCTTTTAGCAGAGGCAGTAGAGTTAACTCTATAGGCTTGCCCTGAGACCGAAACTGGGAGGAACTTTGCGACCTCTTCTGCCTGGCTTTTCTGACGGACTTCCGAGAAAATCCGTCTACTTTATCCACTGATGGAGGAGTGGTTGGTGCTGAGGACATATCCCTACTGAAAGGAACAAAGATCTTTAAGAATTTTTCCAACAAATATTACACACACACTTCACTGCCCCTTAAATATAATACCAGCAAGAAATCTGTCTCTAACTGCAGAGTTTAGTTTGGGAAACTGACCTAGAGGGCAATCCAATTTGTCCACTGGTCCATCCAGTCCTAGTATGACAAGATACATGCAATGAGAATCCCTCAATAATGACCAGTGCAATGAACATACATATACGCAGCTGCACCAGTCTTTATTTTTCTCATTCTTGCTCCAATTCACTTTTTTTTTCTTTTTGAGGATATTTTTTAAGTTCATGCATCATAGCAATTATGCAAGCAACACAGGGAAAGCAAATTCATAACATCTTTAAATGGGTGGCATGAACTCTCCTATTAGGAATCGTTTCTGGAAATAATGAGCCTTTCAGTCCTTATTGCATAAATACAATACTCCAGATACCCCTAAATTAATCTGACGGTATTTTAAGCATGTAATCAAAGTTATGTAATGGCAATGTGAGTCTGACACTGAGTTCAGTTAGTCAAAGATGTATCATGTCCATTACCTATGGTGCTAACCTGCAATTCCCTTTTTCTTTTGCTTCCCATTTCTTGAGTCACTGAAATTGGGGGAAGTACTGGGAGTGTTGTAGTCCAATTCCTTGCCCTAAGCCAGAAAACCCTAAAACTAATAACCCCTGTGAACCCACAACCTCACTGAGTAGATCGATTTTAAAAAATTACAACACCTTCTCGATATTGTCATCATGGATTATTTAAACATGTCATATTATATTCTTTAAAAATAATAAAGTTTTTTACTTATGATTTACTATTTTAAAATAGCAGCAAACATAATAGCAAGATCTCATACTGCAAATAGTGGGCACTGAAATCAACACAGGACACATTACTCAAGTCAATGGGACTATGCTATACACACAAGACCTTTGCAGGACAAAGGGCATTACTGCAAGTATAAAATATCATTGAATATTGATTTAAATGTTTATTGCCCTGTGTCAGCCCAAAAGTTGAACTTTCATATATGAGAGTTCCATGTTGATTTTTAAGATGACCACTGCTGTGTAAAAAGCGCGGGGTGTGTGTGTCAGAATTGTGTGTACAAAAACTACAGTACTCTCAACCTCTACAAGGAATCACAAGTCCTTGTCACTCAGCAGTGAGAGCAGCTTTATCTACAACAATCCATACTTTTATCAACTTATCATTCTCATGGCCGTTGCGGCATTGTTATCCTGACTAACACAGCTTGCATGTAAAAGATTAATGATACTGTGTTATTATTATGGTTATCAATTTAAGTATGAAAAATTAAAATATTAAATATACCATGAAGATGTGAGGCCTCTACTAAAGGATGCCACAGTTTTCCAAACTGAAGATGTATAAAACTAGCCTGTAAGGCATATTTGAGAAAAGCTCCACACAAACAACAAGGATGTTATTGGTCCTCCAGTGGGAACCCGAAACTCAAAAAACACCCCTGCACTCACAGCCCAATGCAAAGCATGCTTACTCAAAGGGAAACCTGGCTCTCACTCTTGAATAAGCATGCAAAGGCTGGTGCTGCACTCCGAGGTTTCCGGGCCTGCTAGGCAAGGGGTTTATCCTCGCATTGTCAACAACCCTTTAGGACTACGTCTCCATCTCTCCTGCAATATTTTCGCGGCGTCTCAAAATGGAACGGCTAACCGTATTAATGGACAAGCCCTCAAGCAGATCCTTTCGACGGCGGGATCATTGTGTCAGCAAGAAGCTTTTGGCGGCCCTTCTCGGCTGTAAATTTAGCAACGCTTCGATAAGGGTCTAATTCTAACCCGACGAGCCCCGGCGACAGTCGGCAGGCAACGCGGGGCGCGGAAGAGGACAAGAGGGGTCCTTCCCGCTTTCGGATCTCCCTCCCAGCGGCGGGCGGCTGCTTCCTTGGACATAATCATGCAGAAATAGATCTTATTTATTTGTGTTTGCGCGGGGGGGGGGGCTATTATTAATATCCCTGCGTGGCCTTCCCTTCCCCTCCCCACCACCCGCTTCCCCCGAGCTTTCCCTTCTCACCCTCTTGGGCCAGCGCAGGCTTAAGCCGGGGATTACCGTTATTATTTTTAAGCGACGGGGAGGCGGCGTTTGGGCGCCTGCGGAGCAACCGGCTGTCAAGAGGCAATGCGGGGAGGAAACACCGGCGGGCCGAGAGGGACGGAAGCGACCCGCTCGGTGACACCGGGTGACCGCAGGGGGGGGGGGAGAGAGAGAGACACCTCGTCCCGGCGGATCGGGGGCGATCCCCTCGCGCCTGGACTTCCAACGCTCCCAACACGCGCGGCCGGGCGGTTGCTCTCTGGAAGTTACCTTGAACCCTCCCGGCAGAGAATCCAGAGACGAGGAGGAGAAAAAAGGAGCAGCAGGAGCAGCAGGAGCAGCAAGGCCCCGATCCCCGGCGGAGGCGGCGAGGGCGAGCCGGGCCGGCGCGCGTGTGCCTGCGCCTCTCTCTGGCCGCGGCGCGGTTCCTGCCGCAGGAGCAGCGGCAGCCTGGTAGGCCTCGGCGGCCTCCCCCAGCGCAGGGCGGCGGCGGCGTTGGCGGCTTCGGGAATCAGCGGCAGCGGCGGCGGCGGCGGCTTCTCCTCGCCTTTCCCTCCGGTCCCATGCGCTGCCGCCCTCGGCCCGCTCCCGCCCTCCTTTCCCCCCAACGACACGGCGGCGGCCGCCCCAGAGGCCTCCTCCTCCTCCTCCTCCTCCTCCTCCTCCTCCTCCTCCTCTTGCGGTTGTAGCCGAGGCGGCGGCGGCGGCGGCTTCTCTCACATTCCCGGCGAGGCGGCCTCGGGGAAGGAGGGCGAGCGCGGCCCGAGCTGCCTTCGTTCGGGGTGCGGCGAGGAGGAGGAGGAGGGAGGAGAAGCGGCGGCGACGGCGGCGGGCGCTGCTCTTGCTGCTGCGGAAGGTTTTCTCGGGCGGCCTCTTTCCCTTTCTCCCCGCCTTCTGTCGCTGAGGCTGCGGCGGCTCTCGCTCGTCCCTATTGTCAGTCAGTCAGTCAGTCAGTCAGTCAGTCACTGAGCTCCGGCCATGGCCTTCTCCCGTCTCTCTCTCTCTCTCAAACACACACACACACACGCTCGCTCGCGCCCTCTCCCGCTTTCTCCGGCGCGCGCACGCGCTCTCGCTCTCTCTCTCACACACACACACATACACCGTCAGTCAGTCAGCCGAGCCAGCCGTTCAGGCCCCCGCTCGCAGCCGAACATGCTGGGACCCTCGAGGCCCCGCCTCGCACCCACGCCCCTCGGGAGGATGGCGACGGAGGGGGGAGGAGGAGCCGAGGCTGGGCGTGCGCGTGCCGACACCGTTGACGTCCGCCGCCGCCAGAACGTCCGACGCGAAGCCTCATTGGGCCGGAAGCAAGTCGGTTCCTCCTCCTCCTCCTCCGGCCCCTCCCCCCCCCGGCTTCGTATCGCCTCAAGTGGCAGCAGCGAAAAGAGGACAAGGCCGCGGCGGGAGGCGAGTGGTACGGGCGTTTTCTGTCAGGGAAGGGAGACCGGCGGGCTCGCGGGGAGAGGCGAGGGTGGGTGGGTGGGTGGGTTGGTTCTCGCCGCCCCCCCGGAGTCCCGCGGTCCTCCTATCTCCCACAACGGCCGGCGGCGGCGGCGGTCTCCTGAGGGAAGCGGGGTGCTGCGCGCCGACCGCCGGGCCTTTGCGAGAGGTCAGCTTCCGCCTGGGCTCTGGAAATTAAGGGACTTGGGGGGAGGGGGTGCGGGGATATTATTTTTCTGGGAAGGCTGAGGTAAGCATTCACACGTGACGCATTTCTCGACGCGTGGAGGAAGAAGCGGAAGCTCGCTGGCCGTGGCCCGCGTCGCCTTTTCGCGGGTGCCGCGCGCGCGCGCTGATCCTGGGATCGCCCCTTTTCTCCACGAGGCGGATTTTGTTATTATTTTGCGGAGCAGCTGCCTGGCTTGTGGGGAAAGAGGAAGAAAAGCTACCCGCGCGACGTTTCCGAGAGAGAACCCACAAAGCAAACCCCGCGGAGCGGCTTGCGCGCTGGTTTAAGGTGCGATCCTATGCCTACCTGCCTGGAAGCGGCAGCCCGGGGCGGAGACGTCTGAGAGGAGCCCAGCAGCGAGGAAGCCCCTGGAGCCTGTGAGGGCTTGGCGCCTATCTGGGTGCTGCTTCCAGGCTGGCGAGGCAGCTGAAGAAAGGCAGCTTGGACATCAGAGAACGAGGAGAAGTTACATGCTCTTCTGCCCTGCCCAAATAACTTTGGGCCGTTTTGTTGCCTAAAAGAAGCTCGTTTAGTAGGTGTGGGTTAGTGTTCCAGGTGCAGTGATGCGCCAGCTGTGACAGATTGCAGGATGTAGCATGGTCTTGCCTTGCCTCTTCCTTTGGCCAGTCAGTATACATGCCCTTGGAATTTGTCCTCACTGGGGTGGTGTCCTGACTACATATGGGGATCCGTATGATGAAATACTCCACCGTCCAAAAGTATTTCCTCTGTGTCAGGAAATTAGCTTGCCAAGGAGAAGACACCGTCCTAGCTTCTGTATAAGGTTTCCACATGGAGGGAGAGAGTGATGGTGCTGGTTTTTGTATGGAGAAGTGTTGCAACATATGAAAAACCCCACCCAAAATTCCAGACCAGCCATGCCACTTCATTGCTTAAGAAAGAATTAGGGCTCACATCTGGGGCCCAATGAGATAATGATGGGGACAGTCAGTGCAATTTTTCTAGAAAGAGAGGTGCTGGGGCTCACCAAGAAATTCTCCTTTGTTCTCTTAGAATGGCAATGGCACCTACTTGAGAGGTTCCAGAGCTGAGTTCAGGTGAGCTCTGACTGAAAAAAAGCCCTGGGGACAGCCATGTTTGTTTGCCCTATATGAAGGTGGGGGTTGCAAAAAGTGTCTAAAGGAAATAGACTGGAGAATGTAGCTTTTGAAGTTTCACAGTTCCCAATAAATAGTCCAACCATGTATAGAGTGCACTTTTAAAATAAAATGATGTTACAATACAGCAGTATTTCAGACCATGCTATATTGCCATTATAATTGCAAAGAAAGGAAAGCTGCAAAATGTTGGCAAGGAGCTCATTCTACTAGCCAGAAAAGTAGTTATACAAATGGTTATGAAATTGAATGGAGGACCTATTTTGAAGAGGATTGCACTGAATAACAATTCCCCTCAGCACCTTGTTAATGAGGTAGTCCATGATGTTCAAATAACAGTGACTTCAACAGTTTAATTTCCTATCCAGCTGGGCAAGTCAGTGTTTGGAAATTGTAATAGTCTTTTGACTTATGTAAGGTATTGCGGTACCAGCAAAAGGTGCACATTCAGTCCGTTTGCCAAATCATTTAAAGCTGACTTGAAGGGTGAGGCAATCTTCCTGTGCTTGGAGGAGTATTTTGAGAAATACGACAATCCACAGGTAATATTGCAGCAGTTGCTTCCAGTGGGACACCAGCAGTGATTGGCAAGTACTGTGGATCCCCCCCCCCCCCAGTAAATAAAGAACTTCATTTTTTAACTAAATATCATGTTAATGTTTCTTGCTTGCAGTTGCCTGCAGTCCAGATCTTAGAGGAGTAAATTTGCCACTTCCATCTTGGATATTCTCCATCATTTTGAGCCCCTCCAAAGCCTAGAACACTCTTGGAGCTCCAGGTGACTAGGAATCACACCATTGCGCTGTCAGCCCCTGTAGTTCTTGATCGTGGAGCCTGCTCTGGAACTACCACAGAGATACAGATGGTGGGCTGTACACAGCTCTGGTGTAGAACCAGTTCTCATGATTGGTAATGCTCAAGGATGTGGACAAGGTACTTGAATCAGTCGGGGGACCGCTTCCCCTCTGGATCTTTGCCCCCATGGCTGATAAAAACTAGCAGGCAGAGGACAGCATGCTGGGCTAGGGAGGTGGTTAATGTCTCCCTGCAAGACAGGGTGGTCCCTGCCTGCTTGAAGGAGGCAGGGGTAAGACCACTCCTTAAGAAGCCTGCCCTGGATTCAGAAAATCTTAAATAATTACCAGCCAGTTGCCAGTCTCTTCTTGGTAAGGTTCTTGATTGCATCATCGCAGATCAGGTTCAGGCACTCTTGGAGGAAACTGATTTTCTAGATCCATTTCAGTTGGGGTATAGGCCTGGTTTGGGCACAGAAACTGCTTTGGTCACCCTGTATGATGACCTCTGTCAGGGGAGGGGGGGGAAATGTGTCCCTGTTAATTCTCAACCTCTCAGTGGCTTTCAATGCCATAGACCATAGTATCCTTCTAGAGCAGCTGTATGAGTTGGGGGTAGGTGGGTGGCACTGCTTTTCAGTGGTCAGATAGTCCATTCAAGAGGTTGATACTTTTAGCATGTTCTTCAGCCCTGTGGAGCCTTCATTGTGGGGTTCCTCAGGGTTCAAATTTATCCTCTATGCTGTTTAACATCGACATGAAACCACTGAGTTGGGTCATCCAGTGTTTTGGAGTATGTTGTCAGCAATATGCTGACGACACACAGCTCTACTTCTCCTTTACATGGGTGTGCAGGACAGTTGTTTTGCCTTGGTAAGAGACTGGATGAGAGTCAACAAATTGAAGCTCACTGAGGCACAATTAGTGGGTAGTTCCCTATACCAAATGGATGGGCAGTTGCCTTCTCTTGATGGGGTTACACTCCTTCTGGAGGAGTGGGTACATAGCTTGTGGGTGCTCCTGGATCCTTTGCTGTCATTTGAGGCTCAGGTGGCCTTTTGCAATGTTAAGTGAAAATAGTAGTAAAAATTTCACCCAGCTGCCTCTGCATACAAAAGTACAGTGACTCTCAAAGGAAGATTGTTTACAAAGACTAGCCAATTCAGCTGTAGAACTTCTGAAATACGTGGAACCATCACTGAGTAATGAGTTGTTGCACTGTAAAGATCATGTCTTATTTTGATGACTTATGTTGCAAATTTAATGAAATACAAAAAAGCCTGCAAAGGAAAGGCATTACTACCATTCAAACTCAAACTATAATACCACTATTTCACAAACTTGCTGCACCTATAATGGGGAGCTGAGAATAGTACTTCAGAAAATGAACTATTGATCTATACAACACACCTTTCCTGAATTGCAGGCGGTGGACTAGATAACCCTCAAGGACCCTTCCAACTACAGTGGTACCTCGGAATGCGAACGGGATCCATTCCAGAGCCCTGTTCCCATCCCGAAGCAAACATAACCCATGTCTGCACATGCGCAGGTCACATTTCGGCGCTTCTGCGCATGCGCGTGACGTTATTTTGATGGTCTGTGCATGCGCACATGGTGAAACCCGGAAGTAATGCGCCGCGGAGCGCAACCTGAAAATGCTTAACCCAAAGCATATTCATCCCGAGGTATGACTGTATATGATTCTAATATTTTAAGGTTTGTTTTGAATACTTTGAAATTACAGAATGCAGTTTTCTGATTGGATTAGGATGTATCTCTGCTCTACTTGCAAACAGGAAGTGCAAATGTGGAGCCTAACCTACAGCAGGAATTCATCTAAATGAGCATGAATTTTGAGGCAAAAACACTTTTCAGTGGTTGCTAGAGCAGTGAGAGCTGCTGTCAAATACCCAAACCACTGCAAGCATATTCAGGTCCATGCAGAGTTAAAGCTGGATTCATATATATTTGTGCTCTTCTGAACAAACAGAGAAATGGGCTGAACATTAAGGAACAGTGATACCTACAGCCAAATATTCATGTACTTGTTGAAGCTCATTAAAGATAAAGGTACCCCTGCCCATACGGGCCAGTCGTGTCCAACTCTGGGGTCGCGCGCCCATCTCGCTTAAGAGGCTGGGGGCCAGCGCTGTCCGAAGACACTTCCGGGTCACGTGCCAGCGTGACAAGCTGCATCTGGCGAGCCAGCGCAGCACATGGAAACGCCGTTTACCTTCCCGCTGGTAAGCGGTCCCTATTTATCTACTTGCACCCAGGGGTGCTTTCGAACTGCTAGGTTGGCAGGTGCTGGGACCGAGCAACGGGAGTGCACCCCGCCGCGGGGATTCGAACCGCCGACCTCACGATCGGCAAGTCCTTGGCGCTGAGGTTTTACCCACAGCGCCATCCGCGTCCCTTGAAGCTCATTAGAAAAGATTTAAAAATATGTATTGTTGTTATTTGCACTTTTTCACTATATAGATAATGGTTCATAGTAATAGTGATTGATTGATTGATTGATTGATTGATTGATTAGTAAATGTTGATTATATATTGATATTTCTTCACTTGCCTTCATTTACATCCTTAAGAATTTGGTTTGGGATCAGCAACAGCTTTATAAGCTCATCAAGGGCTCAGTGAATGTTGGGAAACCCTGGTGTAGACAAGACCAGATGGACTAAAAGTGTAAATGTAGAACAGCTGCTTATGTTCATCCTGACAAATAAACATACACACACCTTACCTTGCCGTGCCCCATCACTTCAGACACTTTTCTCATTGCCTGGCTGACATCTGGCATTGCAACCAGACCAGAAGAAAAGTGCCTGAAATAACAGAACACAGAGAGATAAGCTATAGGAGGACTCTGCTTTCTCATACCTGTATGCACCTTTTCTAAAAATTATACACCATATCCCACCCATCCTTTTTGTTGTTGTTGTTGTTTACATGAGCATAGCAAATAACAATAATAAAATATTGCCGCCCCTTCATTAGATTCAAGTTGGACACCCAATAATAAAGGGTGTTTTATCTCAATGGTATATCTGATAGCAAAGAGATTATGTTGAAGGATACCGTGCTACCAACTCCTATCATGTGACATGCAGATGTCTGACCTTGAAGCAAATGAAATATTAATTTGTAAAAAGCACAGTGAGTATAACACATTTGGAAATATTTAGCTTCCTTTTTCGTGTAGCTTATTTGAAATATTTGGTTATAGTGTGGAAAACCTCATTGAGAAATTAGATATAATTATATGCTGATCAGTATGTGATATGCTGAGTTGCACAATATTTTTCTATAGAATTACTGATTTTATTGCATTATATTTATAAAGTATGTTACCTGGAGGAAAGCAGTTATATCTCAACACTTTTAATTGCCTACCATGCTCACAGTGATACGAATAAATATTATTAAAGGTTGCCGTCTTAAGCACACTTGATAGTGAATAAGGCCTGTTGAGCTGGATAGGACTTAAGAGTAAACACACTTAAGGACTGTGTTGAAAGGGATGGGCTTTTCCACCCTTTTAATGCATATTTGTGCTAAGGAGGTGGCATTTAACATGGAGCATGGTGATACGATTTTATGAATGTGATGTTAAAAGTTGGTGTTGACCATTTTTGCTCAGACCACTTGTACAGCTATTGCTGTTAGACTCTAGACTCTGTATCTAATAAAGTGTACTCTGGTCCAATTAGTTGGTCTTTAACCATCTAACTTGAAGCTTTAAACTAAAGCATCAAACATGGCTAGTTCTCTGGGCTTAGGTGACGACCCTTAATCATTTTCTCTAAAACGTTCCTTGTAACTTTTTTCCAGACTGCTATTACAACTTAAGAGATTTGAGCACTGGAAGCTATGCAGTAATTAAGGTGGTTTTTGTTTTCAGTCATTTTAAATATGCCACCTTTATTTATGTGTGTATGACTATGAATGGTATTATAAAGCACCCAAGATTGTGAAACACTGCAATTAAAGTAGATCACAACTGCTTTCCAAGAAAGTGTGTGTGTGTGTGTGTGTGTGTGTGTGTGTGTAGTGGCTTGAATATCTTTTGGCTATTTAATACATAATGATATCTGCGTTTGCTGATAGAAATTACAGTTGCGCGGCTCTTGGCTTTCAACATTCAGTGATATTCTGCTAAAAGCCACTAGAGATGGCTTTTACAAAATACAGATCAGCTGTTGAAAAAATGAACACCTGACAACTGTAATGTTTGGGACGTACTGTTCTGGCTAAGAATCCCTGCCCAGCAACACTGTGTGAGGCAGATTTCAGTTGAAGATAGTAAATGTTAAGTAAAGATGAAGATAGAATTCCTCAGAGGACCTGTCAGTGTGGAGTAGGCAAGTCAGAAAACTCGAAGACAGCAGCTACTCCTCCCAGCTGTCAAAGCCAGAAATTCTAAGATAATTTGCATAATTCCTTCCTGTTGGAGCAAGTGGGAGGAGTAATCTCCAGGATACAATTATCAGCTGATGGAAATGCATTATTAGCAGCAATTATTTTCCCAATACTGCTTTGGAGTATATTTAAATGGGGGGGGGGAGGAATCTTACATATTAGGTCTATTATAATCTCATGATTTAGGATTGTTTCGTCAATAATTGTTCAGTCACATTCCCTTCTGTAGAAAACAAGAAATTTACTAACTTTATATATAAACTGATGAAGTCTGAATAGGTGGTGACTGGAAAAGAAAATGGAGTCGTGGGGTGGCACAGGGGAAAAGTAACCCTTGTTTGCTGGAGGTGAACAGCAAATTCCTTGGTAGGTTCCAAGGCATAGTATAAAGGCATACGATGCAGCTGAAACTAGGCAGGTCTCTGTCTGGCCAGTTCTTGAATGGGGAGAACCCGATGTAATTACCGTATTTTTTTCTCTATAAGGCGCACCTGACCATAAGACACACCTATTTTTTAGAGGGGGAATGCAAGGGAAAAAAATTCTTTAAAGGGAGTGCTGAGCAGAGCCTGTATACATCCCAGGCTCTGCTCAGCTCTCCCTTTCAGGAGCTGCAAGGAATGTGTGCGCAGCGCTTGCAGGCTTTTCCCCAAGGAGGGAGAAGGGCAGCCCATCACTGACGGGCTGACTTTCTCCCTTCTCGGGAAACAGCCCCCTAGAGCCACACACGCGCTCTTTAAAGGGAGCGCGGCTCTTGGGGGCTTTTCTGGGAGGTGGGGGAAGGGATAGCCCCACGAAGCCTTTGCAGGGCACAGGGATGAACGCTCCCCGTGTCCTGCGGAGACTTCGCGCGAAGCTAGAACAGCTAGAGGGAGCGCTGCGCAATGCTCCTTCTAGCTGTTCTGGCTTTTGGATAACCCCACAAAGCCAGAATCTAGAACAGCTAGAGGGAGTGCTGCGCAGCGCTCCTTCTAGCTGTTCTGGCTTTGGGACAGCCGTGCAGCCTGCATTCGCTCCATAAGACACACACACATTTCCCCTTACTTTTTAGGAGGGAAAAAGTGTGTCTTACAGAGCGAAAAATACGGTATATCATCTTGAGAGTGGGAAATGGGTGGGACATAGCAACCAACTAAAATAAAGGGCTGAAATGCCTTCAATATGAAGAAACGTTAAAATGTCTGGAGCTTTAGAAAAAGGTGTTGAGTAAGGGGAGACATGATTGGGGTTTAACAAATTATCCAGTTGTTGGAAGTGGGGAGGGGAAATCACAGGGGAGTATTGTTTGCCTTTGTGTCCTGCTTGTGGGACTTCCTGACTGGCCACTGTTGGCAGCAGTGTTGACCCCTGGCTCAAATCCAGCAAGGGGTTTCTTGTGGTCTTATCATTCTGCCCTCAAAGTCCCAAGTGTCATTGCAATCCTCAATCCGTTTTCTGACACATTTTTCCTCTCTGAGGATCATGCAGCTACACTATTTTTGGCAGCTAGCTGAAAATAACTTCCGCTGGCATCGAGAAGGTAGTGGTAATTTGGAAAATTCAGGGGAACTTTAAAAAAGTGATAAAGGGCTGGAAAGGAACGGAGAATGGTTTCATCTAAAAAGAGGTGGCATGTGCACTTTATTAAAAATAAAGCATGTAAAAAAGGGGGTGACACTTGTTTATCCACAACATAAGAAGTAATGGGGTTAAACTAGAAAGGGAAAGCTTCCAAACTATAAGGCCTGCTTGTCCGAAGCGCAAGCCATCCAGAAAAAGCTCAAGAAGAATCTGTTAGGAATGAATTCATGTGATTCTGGGATTGCAGCCACAATGAATTTACTGTGCTATTATTCATAATATGTCTAAAAGTATACGTGGAATGAAAGAGTTTTATAATAGAACCAAAAGTGCACCAAGGGTTCTGGTGTTGATGTAGTTCAATTCACCATTATCACTTCTAGTTCGTATCTAAGGTTTCTGTGAATTCAAACATCACAACAAAGGAAGCTTAGCCAAGATTTGATGTAGGGTTGCTACCAACAACTTATCTGTCTGAATTTTCGCTGTTTGAAATACAGCAACCCTATTTGGTGTAGTATATGCATTGGCAAATCAGTTTATAGTAGGCTAGTAAACCAGAGCTGAAAACCATATTTTGAAGTGAGCTTGTAAATAATGATTTTACAAACTCTGGTTTGGCATGCTGTCTGAACTGGCAAATAATTGATACAGCAGTTGCTTTGGTTGCTGACCCATAGAGGCATCAGTGACCTCATGAATTTACAATGCTAGGTGCTTACAAGATGGAAAATTAAAGTAGGAATGCAGCTCTAAAACCATGGTTTGTATGTTGGAAGTTCAAAACATCGTTTCAGCTCTATACTATGATTAGCACAAACTATGGTTCAGCAGACTGAACTGCTGGTGACTGCGTTTTTATGTATCACAGAAGCAAAATTCCCTGAGCAAACTCAGCTTATGCTTTTAGAAGGTATACAAACATGACTAGTTTTGCCAGTATGTGTATGGGAATGGGCAAGGGAACATGCAGTCCAAGGAAAGCATTAAAAAACAGGCACATCATCCACTTTCCATGCAACTGGATGTGCATTTGACCCACAGTTCCTGATCTAAAAATTTTTAAGTGGAACAGATTTCCTTAACTGGAGCAGTATGAGGAGTTGCAGCAGCATTGAAATTAGACTTACATTGTACTTTTTCTTCCAATCAGCAAACTTGCTCCTAGCTTCCTTTTCTTATTGGTCAGCTTTCCTTTTCTTTCTTGGACATTTCCCATGAATTCTTGCTTCTCTGTATTTTTGAGAAAGGTCAGAATGTCTTTAACTATGTAATGTAACTAATGTACACCTCATGGCCATATTTGCAAACAGCAGCTGCTTAAGTGTTGCAATTGTATGCTTAATTTACATCTGGGTTTCTATAAAAATAATTGTGATAATGTATAATGGCTTTTCTATATCCTGAGGCATCTTAGTCCTCTTGAATTAGAAAGTCATTCTCTGAGAAAACCCATTGAATTTGAGGGATCTCAGTTAATCATGACTGATGTCCATTGAATTAAATTGGTCTACTCAAGAGTATGATGCAGCTCATTGTTGTCTTCTGCTGATATGACTGTGAAGCTGCACAACTACCCTTTAGCATAGACAGTCCCACTGAATATATTTGAAGAATAATAATAGCTGTCCCATTAATAGATCTTTTGGAAATGCCCTTGTTCAAAATTCAACTAATTGCAAGCACTCATGTTTCAGTTATGATCATTTAGAGGGATCTTTAAGATATTTGTCAAGATAATTCCTTTTTTAAAAAAAAATTGAGAGGGATTTGAGTGCCTACCAATCAAAATATCTCAAGCTGAGTCTATATATGTGCCTTGCCAGCATCTACTTGTGTTTTCTGGGATTTGTGACCTCGTTTGTGACATATCTTCTGTGTCATATAGAATAAAAGCTCACAAAACTCTACAGAGCCCTTAATACTTTTATCCATGGTGTTGAATTCCCAATCAGGGAAGCAAAAGGGGAGCCTTTCCCCACAAAAGTATATTCATGGGAATATGGTGCAGCTTCTAATCAATTTTTATGTAAGATTGGCACAGGGTGAAACGATTGGCACAGGGTGAAATCTTTAGTGAACTTGAAAATGGAAGTTATATTCATCACTTAAGTGTTCATTTGCAAGTCTAGTTCTTAGAATACAGCTGTAACTGTTCTGCATGTATGCTCCTAATGTTTGAGCCAACTGCTTATTTCTACCAGTAGGTATGTGGTCAGTATCTCATCTAAGACTACTTTAAGGTTTTTGCAGGAATTGTGACTTCCCTTGTGGGTTAAACCACAGAGCCTAGGACTTGCCGATCAGAAGGTCGGCGGTTCGAATCCCCGCAACGGGGTGAGCTCCCGTTGCTCGGTCCCCGCTCCTGCCAACCTAGCAGTTCAAGAGCACTTCAAAGTGCAAGTAGATAAATAGGTACCGCTCTGGCGGGAAGGTAAACGGCGTTTCCGTGCGCTGCTCTGGTTCACCAGAAGCGGCTTAGTCATGCTGGCCACATGACCCGGAAGCTGTACGCTGGCTCCCTTGCCAGTAAAGCAAGATGAGCGCTGCAACCCCAGAGTCGGCCACGACTGGACCTAATGGTCAGGGGTCCCTTTACCTTTTCCTATTTATTTAATGTTTGGGCCAGTTATGCATTTCATTTTGGTTTAATATTTCATTTATTGAGATCATTTCTGTACATTTTTTGAAGAAAAAAGACTATTGAGAGATTTGCAGCATCTCTCTTAAAGCATTACAAATATGTTATAAACTATAAGAATAGAACATTATAGCCAATGCTTTTCTCTGCCGCTTTGCTTCTGTGGTTGAAGCACTGTAGGTGGGAGATCTATAGTTAATTAAGGAAATAGGGGTGCCCCACAGGCTTCTGGGAAGAGGATGCCCCCAACCTTAATGGCCCGATGGAGACTGGCCAAAGGTGGACATGAGGCCAGCACCTTACCTTGGAGGCAGCAGTGGGCACTGCTGGGACTACATGGCAGAAAGGCTCTCCTTCAGCACTGGGCACTCAGCTCCCAGGCAGGCCTTGCATGCAGCAAGCACAAGAAAGGCCAGCACAGTGCCTGCCTACCCAGCCTCCCACTAGTCCGTCCATTCCCAACAGCAAGGGCTGGTGCACTGGCTGGCTGGGCTCCCTCACCCACTTGCTTGCTAACTCAGCTGAGGCCACCTAAGCTCCTTGCAACAAGCACCCCTTGGCCAACCCCAGAGGCACCATTTGCCTCGGGATGTTGTAATAATAATAATAATAATAATAATAATAATAATAATAATAATAATAATAATAATAATAATAATAATTTATTTATACCTAGCCCATCTGGCTGGGTTTCCCCAGCCACTCTGGGCGGCTTCCAACAAAGTATTAAAACACAGTGGTCTGTTAAACATTAAAAGCTTCCCTAAACAGGGCTGCCTTCAGATGTCTTCTAAATGTCAGGTAGCTGTTTTTCTCTTTGACATCTGGTGGGAGGGCGTTCCACAGGGCGGGTGCCACTACCGAGAAGGCCCTCTGCCTGGTTCCCTGTAACTTGGCTTCTCATAGGGAGGGAACCGCCAGAAGGCCCTTGGCGCTGGACCTCAGCGTCCGGGCAAAATGATGGGGGTGGAGACGCTCCTTCAGCTGTACTGGACCAGGGCTGCTGCAACAGACAGCCCGCACAAGCCTTTGGAAGGCAGAGGTGTGAGAGGGCATAAGAGGAGGGAGGGGAGGAAAGAGGGACAGAGGCTAGTTAGTTGCCCGCGGCACCCCTGACCATCATTCAAGGCACCCCAGGGTGCCATGGCACACTGGTTAAAAACAAACTGAAATAATCCTTTAATGTGAAGTGAATAAACAGTTGCCACTGCTAAAAGAATCGTATAGTTTGAGGCCAGACACAGCATCAATCTGCTTTGGTGGAGTAAAAAAATGCCTTTCTGAAGTGAAACAACCGCACTTTTATACACAACCATGTCTAAGAAAACTCTGGTGGCCTGGGTTGTGTTTGTTTGCTTGCTTGCTTGCTTGTTTGTTTGTTTGTTTGTTTCTTGCTTGTTTGCTGAAAAGCAGCAGGAGGGAGCCGTTCTCAGTTGAGAAGCAACTGGCAGGAAAAATATAATCAAACCGTTGCTTCCGCTCTGCAAAATCACTAGCGTCCAAAATTGCTTTTCGGCAAAGAACTGGGCTGTCATTTTATTCAGTTGCATATCTTGCCTCGTGTGTCCCTGTCATGTCATTTTGCTCCTGCTTGCTTTTGTTCCATTTCATTCATTCCTTGCTCATTCCCTTTGGGCTCACTTTTCCGTTCCTCACCCCTTCCCAACACTCACTCTCTGCTCATTTTCTCCCCTTCCCCTTGTTTCCAGCTCTACTCCGTGATGCTTTCTTCAGAATGCTTTCTCTTCTGTCCCAACTGTCATCGCCAACTGCTTCAGAATACACTTGAGTCCAGAGTTCTGCCCTTTCCTGCCTCCCTCCCTGCAACGTGTGAGATAGCCACCTCCCTAAAGGTTCCTTCCGAGTTCGAAAAGCGAAGGAAGATGTCCTGCTTACTCGTCATTCACTGTGCTTTCTTATTACTTCCGTTCTGGGAGTTGGGCTGAAATACGGCCACTGTGCTGAATTATTATTTTCACTTGAGCTGGAATCACAAGCATAAAAAGTAAAATTTTGCCCTGTCCATTGAACCTGAATCCACTCCCCGTGGAGGACTTAACAGCCTGTCAACTAGATTTTGACCTGCCATGGTGCCACTAAACTCCTGTGAAAAGGACTGGAAAAATCCCAGAAATTGTCAGCTGCCTAAAATGTTGCTTTGGTGCCAAATTTCCATCGTTCAGCAAGACTCGTACTTTTTTTAAAAAAACAACAACCTGGACAGCCTTATTCTGACAACTAAAAATCTGCAGTATTTTATGCTCACTTTTGCAACAGCAAAATTCTGGGATAAGGCAGACTTAATGGTTCTTATTGATATTATTTGAGTCTACCATAAGAGACCCTTGCCTTCATAAGGTAGCCTATATGTTTTGTAATGTGTACCAGTCATTCCTACAGTCTTCAAAATGCCAAATGCTGTGTAGTGGTATGATGGCATTAAGAACACTGAGCCTCCAACAGCTAATTGCATGCGTTAATTTAAGAATGGCACTTCCTATATTCAAAGCTATTCAATGCCTGTTGGATTGTTAATAGATTTTGATGAGGCATATAAATAAATGTCACTGGCAAGTTGGAATAAGTTTTCATTAAGCTACATGCTCATATTTCCCACCCCCTTTCATGTTTAAAGAGAAACGCACTGTTATTGTTATGTTAAAAACTATAACTGACTGCAATTAATCACAATAGTTTTACACTTCTGTTGTGGCCAAACTGAATTAACAAGTTATAAATCTTTCCAGCCCTGTCTTTATTGCCTTTTAGATAGTGCCATCTGATGTAGGCGTGGTATTGAATTAAGTTATACTCAAAGCAGAAATAAATGCAAATGAGGTTAGGTTTGTTAATTTCAGTTACTTCAGTACAGTTGAATGCCACCCTAGGAGACTGGGGTTTTAAGGAAACTCGATACTTAATCCTGCCTGTAGTATATTGGGTGGCCTTTAAGATTTAAAAAAAAAAAAATCACCTCCCTGATTGATTTTGTTTTATCTGTAGCACAGAGGTGATCACCCAACCCAAAAAGCACTGTTGAGTTCATGAATATTTGCAAACTCTCACAATGGTTATTGCTTTGTGGCCTTCATTTGAAAAATGCAGTGCTACAACTACTTTTGGAAAAGAACACCATTTAGAATGAAATGATTTTAGAATGTATTTTAATTAACTGATCGTGATTTTATATAAACTGTGTTACTTTTATTGTTGTTAGCCACTCTGAGCCCCGCTTCGGCTGGGGAGGGCAGGATATAAATAAAATTATTTTATTATTTATTATTATTATGTGTAGCTAGGTTTTAGGTGATATTTTCAGAGTGTTTGAGCAAGATAGAGCATTGGTTAAATATATACAAAGCTGAATTATTCATAAAATATCCTGTACTTTTTATTGTATATGTTGGCTTCATAGCTAAAGTTATAGTATATGATCCAGTTATCTAAAATGGTAAAATCCAGTCACTTAAATTCTTAATGGCACAAACACTTTGTTTACTTAATCTATTTTTAAACCACCCTTCATCAGTTAAGTTCCTAAATTCAATAAAACAATAGCAGTCAATATCATTGAGTTGGAAGGGACCCATCTAGTCCAATGCCTTGCAATGCAGGAATCTCATCTAAAGCATCCATGACAGATGGATATTGATACCATAACTTAAACATAAAATCTAAATCACAAAAAACCTTAAGATTAGTTTTGTGGGAGATCCCAGTTCCTCTAGTGAGAATTGTTGTATTCAGTTACAGTGGTGCCCCGCAAGACGAACGCCTCGCAAGGCGGAAAACCCGCTAGACGAAAGGGTTTTCCATTTTGGAGGCGCTTCGCAAAACGAATTTCCCTATGGGCTTGCTTCGCAAGACGAAAATGTCTTGCGAGTTCCTGCGGGTTTTTTCCCCTTTTTTCCCCTTTTCCTAAGCCGCTAAGCCGCTTATCAGCTGATCCGCTGATAAGCCGCTTAACAGCTGATCGCTAAAAGCCGCTAAACCACTAATAGCGCTAATCCGCTAAGCTGTCAATGGGCTTGCTTCGCAAGGCGAAAAAACCGCTATACGAAGAGCCTCACGGAACGGATTAATTTCGTCTTGTGAGGCACCACTGTATTTCAGACTGAGCAGGAACCTAGACAGTTAATCACTGAATTATGAGTGCATCACTAAGAATATTGCCATCTAATGGCTATTACTGCAGCTATTGCTAGAGCATGTAACATCTCCAGCAGGCATTGTGCATGGGTTTTGGCTGTCATCGCATGGATTTTGTATTATGAACCAATTTGCAGCAGTTGTGGTGCCCAGAACACTCATGTAGATGATTTAGGTGATGGACATTGTGCATTCAGTGAGAATGATGCTGACTGTACACATTGGAGGGGGGAAGGAAATAGTCTTTCTTTTCTCCAGCCTACAGGATTTGCACATTTATTTATTATTACATTTATATCCCACCTTGCCTCCATGTGGTTTCTCCCCTTCCCCACTGTGTTCTCACAACAACCCAGTGAGGTAGCTCAGGCTGAAAAACAACTGTTGTCCCAAGGCTGTCCGATGAGCTTCGTGTCCGAGTGGGAATTTCCACCCTGGACTTGCAATTCTTAGTCCAACACTAGTGGGGAAGGGGGGTCATCTCTGCTGAGAATGTTGCCTGTATCATAATAGCTAACTCTTCACAAATCAAAAGCGCCCATAGAATCTCATTCTTCCTGGATAATTTGTGAGCTGTTTCTTACGTAACACACAGGCATGCAGTGAGAACAGGTAGGGCTAGAAATAAGAAGCTGAATGAGCTTGTGATTTTGACCTGGGCTGTTTTGCGAAGCCACTTTAAATATTTGGAAAACCCACAACGAAACTATTTGCAGGCCTGCATAGTTTATGCATAACTCGGCATGTTACAACCAAACTTCATGTTACTATGTACAGATCTTGTAGGGATTTAGGGGATTTTAACAGGACTACCGACTTTTTGTTTCCTTATTTCCTTAGAAAACCGCTAGGGCTTACACGCTGTAACGGGTGGTACTACATTGTGGTTGCTGAACTTGGAACGTAGGCTGGTGTTAGACCAAGGGAGTGGAGCGAATCAGACAGACTTGGAAGAAGTGACGCGGCAGCTAAAAAAGCCAATGCAATTCTGGGCTGCATCAATAGGAGTATAGCATCTAGATCAAGGGAAGTAATAGTGCCACTGTATTCTGCTCTGGTCAGACCTCACCTGGAGTACTGTGTCCAGTTCTGGGCACCACAGATCAAGAAGGACACTGCAAAACTGGAACGTGTCCAGAGGAGGGCAACCAAAATGGTCAAAGGCCTGGAAACGATGCCTTATGAAGAACGGCTAAGGGAGCTGGGCATGTTTAGCCTGGAGAAGAGGAGGTTAAGGGGTGATATGATAGCCATGTTCAAATATATAAAAGGATGTCACATAGTGGAGGGAGAAAGGTTGTTTTCTGCTGCTCCAGAGAAGCGGACACGGAGCAATGGTTCCAAACTACAAGAAAGAAGATTCCACCTAAACATTAGGAAGAACTTCCTGACAGTAAGAGCTGTTTGACAGTGGAATTTGCTGCCAAGGAGTGTGGTGGAGTCTCCTTCTTTGGAGGTCTTTAAGCAGAGGCTTGACAACCATATGTCAGGAGTGCTCTGATGGTGTTTCCTGCTTGGCAGGGGGTTGGACTCGATGGCCCTTGTGGTCTCTTCCAACTCTAGGATTCTATGATTCTAAGTAGCTGGCCTAGCTCACAAGGCTTCCTTTCTGATGTATGGAGGGTGGACACATACAACATCTCTGGACACATACAACATCTCTCTGATTTCAGTGGGTGGCTAACCTATGGCCTTCCAGCTCTCGTTGGACTACAACTCCCATCGTCGCTAGCTAGTAGGATCATTGGGAGTTGTAGTCCCAACAACAGCTGGGGACCAAAGTTTGAGAAACGCTGGCTTAGCTCCACACACCCCAAAGCATTTGCTGATCACTAGTGTCTGAGGCAGGTGGTGTAGCATCAGTTCCCCCACCCACTGCCGCCATTAAGGGTCTCCTTGGTCCTTGCTTGGAAGCACAGGCGCCTACTATCCCTGACCATTCAAGCTACTATGGGAACTGCGTCCATAGAGGTGACTCTAAGGAGAGATTTACAACATGAGAAGTTATGAGAGAAGAGAAAGTACCAGTTGCTGGAACCGCAGGAGGGGAGCCTGTTCTTGTGCTCAGATCCTGCTTGTGCATTTCCTACCTTGGCCGCTGTGAAAACAGGATGCAGGAACGTAGCGTACCTTGATTTCAGTAAGGCTTTTGATAAAGTCCCCCATGGATAGTTTTGCGGAGAAGCTGGTAAAATGTGTGGTCAGACTGCACCTGGAGTACTGTGTCCAGTTCTGGGCACCTCAATTTAAGGAGGGTATTGACAACCTGGAACATGTGCAGAGGAGGTCTGGAACCAAGCCTTATGAGGAACGGTTGAAGGAGCTGAGTATGTTTAGCGTGGAAAAGGGGAGACTGAGAGAAGATGTGATATCCATGTTCAAATATCTAAAGGGCTGTCACATGGAGGATGGAGCAAGCTTGTTTTCTGCCTCTCCACAGGTAGAACCTAAACCAATGGATTCAAGTAAAAAGAAAGGAAATCCAGACTAAATATCAATAACTTTCTGATTGTAAGAGCTATTCAGTGGTGGATGTAGTATCCGGAAGTGCATGGTGGGAGAAGAAGAGGGTAGGTCATCTCCTCCAGGATCTCCTTATGAACCTCTTCCCATCTGCATCCGATCCCTGTTGAAGACAGAGAACCCTAGATGGACTCTTTGTATGATCTAGCAAGCATTTACCATAGCAGCACTTACAATATTGATTCTGATTATCCAGTCAGGATGCTCCACAACATCTTGCAAAGCAAAGCCGTTATCTAGATGTGATGTTTTCTTGTGTAATTTTTCTCTTGCAATTGAATCCTATTCTCAAGGTCCTGCTCTCGGCTGAACAGTAATACTGTTTGTACACACCGTGGTGAGGACTCAAGAACAGTTTGTGCTGATCTTTACCTGAGAGCAGCTACCATGTCCCTCACATTCGCAGTCTTATGTTAGCTGGAACTGTGGATGTTTGTTGTTTTTCCAGGTCCCAGGCATTGTTTCAAAGGAGGATATTTTTCAAGGCTTGTCAGTACCTCCAGCACACGAAGCAAAACGTAGTTAAGCTTGCATTGACCCAAGCAGACCTGGGTGGAGGGTTTCTATAGTTCTGTCAAGTTTCAACAAAACACAAACCTGCCTTCTTGCCTCTGCATCTCCACAGGGAACTTGCACACAGCAACAGAGGCTACACTTTCCAGTTTCTCCACGTCCCTCCTCTTCCAGTGACACTGTCATTGCAAAAGCAACCAGCACGACATTTTCAGAATTTCAAAGTGGCCTAAGTGAAATGTGAAACTTGCAGTAGTCAATGTACAATGAGTTCCTCCCTCGTGTAACGTCAGGAATAAAAAGCTTGCCTACTAGGAACAGATATTTGGGGCCACTATCTCCTGAACAGATAATATGGAAAAATTGCAGACCCTTCCAAGGGTCCCTATTTTCCAGGGACAGTCCCAGATTTACAAAACCTGTCCGTCCCGGTTTCTGATTTGATCCCGGAATGCCCTGCTTCTCCTTTTAGCCGAGAAATGTTGGAGGGTGTAGAATAGGATGTCCCTATTTTCATCAGGTAACTGCTGGAGGGTAAGGTAAAGGGACCCCTGACCATTAGGTCCAGTCGTGACCGACTCTGGGGTTGCGGTGCTCATCTCGCTTTGCACTTTGACGTGCTTTCGAACTGCTAGGTTGGCAGGAGCAGGGACCAAGCAACGGGAGCTCACCCCATCGCGGGGATTCGAACCGCCGACCCTCTGATCAGCAAGTCCTAGGCTCTGTGGTTTAACCCACAGCGCCACCCACATCCCCTGGAGGGTAGGTAACTGTAATTGCCATGTCACATCACATCCGGTTTACGGTATACAAGCAGCAGCAAGGCTTGTTTCGGGGAGTGACTCAAGTGCCCATTATGTGTGATGATGGACATTTGGTTTCAAGGATCACATGGCTCATAAGTCACTCTCAGCAGCTACACACTGGAACTAGACACTGGAAGGTCCTATCAGGAGTGAATATAGACCCCCAGTACAAAAATGTATGGGAAACTGCTCTACTAGGGAATTTAACCAACTTTAACTGGCACAGGGACAAAGAAAGAAGAATGCCTTCATTCTGGTGTGGCTCCCCTATATCACATATACAGCACAACAAGACAGTGTCTTATTCCCCTCCCCAACAGAATATGAATAAATATGGCTTATCTGAGCCAACAACACACACACCCCTTCACACATGCAAACAAACCACACAGCAACCAAGTGAACACAAACAACCAAGCTCTGGACTCTAATCTCTTGCAATGCCAATAAAAATAAATATAAAATCTAAATATATAAATACGATAGGCTTCTGGGAAATGATACATAATGAATTTTTAAAAGATGTTCAAAATAGCCATTCCCAAGAGGCATGAAGCATTTCTTCTAAAAGGTGCTACTATATATCTGCGCGTTTTGTTTTGTTGGGAGCCGCCCAGAGTGGCTGGGGAAACCCAGGCAATTGGGGGGGGGGGTATCAATAATGCAGCATTATTATTATTATTTATTAAACTGTCACCTAAGTAACCAACTCCCAGGGCAAGTTAGTTCTTCCAGGGAACACCAGCTGATATCATCTTTGCTCTTGCTGCTCCCAAAAGAATGAATCAAAGGGCTGGTGTCCTTCGGTGTTGCTCCAGCAGTGGAAATCTTCTGCCATTCACAAACCCATGGTAAAGAGTTCCTGAGTCTAAGAGCTTCCTCTTCTCACTCTGCAGGGATAATTGATGGCGGTCATTTCATTTGCTTTTACAACTGGTCTCTTTCTGCGTTTCCTCATTTGCTGAACATAAATTATTACCACCACCACCCCTTTTGAACCTTTGTCTCGTTTATTTAGCTGGCACTAGGCAATGTGAAGGGATACGGATGGCGCTGTGGGTTAAACCACAGAGCCTAGGACTTGCTGATAAGAAGGTCGGCGGTTCGAATTCCCACGACAGAGTGAGCTCCCGTTGTTCGGTCCCAGCTCCTGCCAACCTAGCAGTTTGAAAGTATGTCAAAGTTCAAGTAGATAAATAGGTACCGCTCCGGCGGGAAGGTAAATGGCATTTCCGTGCGCTGCTCTGGTTCGCCACGTGGTTAGTCACGTTGGCCACATGACCCGGAAGCTGTCTGTGGACAAATGCCGGCTCCCTTGGCCAATAAAGCGAGATGAGCGCCGCAACCCCAGAGTCGGTCACGACTGGACCTAATGGTCAGAGATTCCTTTACCTTTACCTTTTAGGCAATGCGAAGCCAGCCAGCCAGACCTGACCCACCCAAGTCTTCCCCAACAATTCTGGAAATGCTTTACTAGAGAATAACCTGTCTTCAGGTGGAAGAAATTGCCAGAGATCTGATGATGTGTGCCAGCCTCTGTGCCAGCCTCAGTACCAGCCCATGACATTTTGTTGGAGTGGAGCCCAAGTAACACACACACACCCCAGCAAGGACCATCCCTTCCTTTTTATAAAAATCTTGCTGTACCATCCAGACACCGATTCCTGCTTTCATCTATTCCCACCCCCCAACCCTCCTGCCTTCATGGTGCTGTCTGAGCTTCACCCTGCAGCAGGGCAGGGCCAGCATTTTGGGAAACAACCTAAAGACAGAGGTCATTGTCACAGGGAGGTAGGAAGCAGTCCCAATCAACAGAGGCTGGCTATTGTGGGGGTGTCTCTGGCAAGATGGGAATCTGTTGCTGCGAATGATGCACGATAGGCATTGCTCCAGGCTGATTAAAACAGCAAAGAGATGAAAACCACGTGTATCCCTTTCCACAGGCATGACTCAGTTTTCTGAAAAGCGGAGTTATTGTGCTCCACACTGATGAGGGCAAAACCTTAGAGAAACGATATATGTTGGCTAGCTCTGGGTGAAAATTGTACCCAAATACTCTCAATAACAAATCTCGCAATACAATGTCCTCTTTAAACAGCTGCATGAAGGAGAAGGAAAAACGGGGGGCTTAGGGTCTCCTCAGACTGCCAGATTCACAGATTTCTGATACCCATCATTAAATGGCAGCTATTTCATCCATATTGTTTTCTGTACTTCCCAATTAGTAAAATCAACTTAAAGGATGTGTTCTACTTGCTTGAAGGAACCTCCAGCCTGCCTGCATGTATGATGTGGTCAACCTTTCCCGTGCCTGATGGACGTCAGGAGCCAGAAACATCCCGCCATGGTTTTAAACATAAGTTAAATATGGAGAAAGAGCAGGAATGCACTTTTAAGTGTCCTCCCAATTCTCTGCTTCAGAAAGACTGTGCTTTTTGAATTTGGCACCTTATTCTGTTGCCCTCCCAATCCTTTCCTTTGAAGTCGGGTCTGCCAGCCACATGCTGTTCTCTACATGGCTGAAAGGGAAGTTGCCGCTTCAATATTCCTTGCATATCTAGTCCTTCTGTAATCAAGATCAATAGTAATATTGCTGGTAGCCTGAGGAGAAGTTCCCAGGAGCCTGGGATTTATTTTGTTTTTAAACATCCCATTAATGTTAAAGTAATGTGCTCATTAAAGAGGCTCATCCATCCACTGCCGATTCGCAAACCTGCAACGTGGGGGGTAGAGCTGTGCTGCAAGAGAGTGGAGTGATCAAGGTTTGCACAAGGAAGAGAATGCTGGCATCCACCATGCAACTACAGGATCTACTGGATTCTGTACCATGAGAATGAGAGCCCCGGTGGGTGAGCAGTCACAGGTATACAAGCAATCATTTCGTAAAGGGAAACCTATAAAAGTGTGTTCACAGGATGGGAGAATGAACGTGCAGAGGGCAAGAGTTTGGCAAAACACAAATGTGGATACTCAGCTTCCCAAAAGAAAATTGGTTGCACGCACATGCAGTTGAGAATGCTGCACACTCCAGAGGCCAGCTGAGAAAACAATTGGGCAGAGCCAGGCACCTTGCTGGAGCCAAGCTCCATTCAATGTAACACCTCTTCTTCATCACACCTGAACCAACCTGCCTTTCCCTAGGAACAGAGGAAAATTTTGTTGTTGTTGTTTAGTCGTTTAGTCGTGTCCGACTCTTCGTGACCCCATGGACCAGAGCACGCCAGGCACTTCTGTCTTCCACTGCCTCCTGCAGTTTGGTCAAACTCATGCTGGCAGCTTCGGGAACACCATCCAACCATCTCGTCCTCTGTCGTCCCCTTCTCCTTCTGCCCTCCATCTTTCCCAACATCAGGGTCTTTTCCAGGGAGTCTTCTCTTCTCGAGGTGGCCAAAGTATTGGAGCCTCAGCTTCAGGATCTGTCCTTCCAGTGACCACTCAGGGCTGATTTCCTTCAGAATGGATAGGTTTGATCTTCTTGCAGTCCATGGGACTCTCAAGAGTCTCCTCCAGTACCATAATTCAAAAGCATCAATTCTTCGGCAACAGAGGAAATTGCCGTACTCTAACTCAGGGCTTGTCAATCTGGTCCCTACTGCCCACTAGTGGGTGTTTCAGGATTCTAGGTGGGCGGTAAGGGGTTCAACAGCACAAGCTGAATCCCCCTTCCATCGAGCACTGGTGGGAGGTAAGGAAATTTTACCATCAAGAAAGATGCATTAGTGGGTGGTAGGTATAAAAAGGTTGACTACCCCTGCTCTAACTACTGGGAATATTGGTATGTTATAGAGAAATTGTGGCAGCGACCAGAACGCCTGTATCATTTGGGTGGCGGTGGGACAACCTTCAAACTTCCTCATTCCCTTTAACTTCTGCATACGGTTTGAGTTCCGTCCCATATAAGACCACCCAGTTTTGGGGGGGTTTGATAAACTGTCCCATTAACACAGGTTTCGATGTTTTGATAATGCAACTGGTTGCTTTAGGAAGGCCTTCCTGCAGCTTCTCTGATGCATCATTTGGGCACGGCGTAGATCCCCTAGCAGGCTCAGACCGAAACTTTAAAAATAGACTGGCAAATTAATGCTTCCATAAATGGACGACAACCCCTTGATACACAGGTTGTGGGATTATTCCAGAAGTGGGTCCCCCGCCCCGCCCCCCGTTTCCTACTTGGATAAGCACAGCATGCAGAGTTTTAATCAGAGACCAGAGCCTTACTATGAATAATTTGGCACTAGATCGGCTTCCCCGAAACACAGAGAGCACTGCAGGCAGCAGGCAGGCTCCTACCACTGTGGCAAAGGCTGACTTGTTATAGGCCAAAGAAAGTTAAGCCTCTCAACAGCATTCAAGGCATCAAGGGGCAGGATTCAGCCAGTTACCCTAGCACAACTTTTAGCTGTAACTTTTAGCTAAAACTTTTAGTGTAACTTTTTCTGCTTCCATTCCCTGCATGCCCCCTATACATGCTCTGAGGGTTCCCTCAATTCATTGCAGTAACATAAAATAAAGTATTGCCTTCTTTATTGTTTAAGAGTTAATATTGTTTGCCACTGTTTATGCGGCTGGTACGCTTTTCTTTGTTTTGCTTTTCCATGGTTGTGATATTAAATATTAACATGATTCCCCATGGCAGCTGGGATAGCTCAGTCGATAGAGTGTGAGGCACTTAAATCTCAGGGTCGAGGGTTCAAGCCCCACCTTGGGCAAAAGATTCCTGCATTGCAGGAGGGTGGACTGGATGACCCCCAGGGGAACCCTCCAAGTCTATAATTCCCCCCTCCCCTGCTTTTCCCCTTATGGTATTATGTACTGTATATTTTTATTTGTGTGAGTCACTTGGAGACCTTCAGGGGACAAGCAGCTAAAAAGTTTCATATAAATAAACTAAAATAAAAATAATAAAATAAAATCCAAGAACTTCTGTAATTGATTTTATTCCTAGGGGTTAGGGGAGCCAGTTTCTATGCCAGCTTAGATCTTTATATAAACACACAAGACGTAACCGGCTGTGCTTTTGAATAAATAAAGTATACTATTCATTGTATCAAATTGTAGATTTCAATGGAAGTCTCATAAAGTTCCAATGAAAAAAGCAGAAAACCCAGTAGATCAGTTCATTCTCTAGTCAGTTCATGCATAAGGTCCATACATGTATAAGTGTCTATTCCACCTGTCTGTTCATAGAGTCCAATAATCCACATGAAGGGTTGTTGCAGTTCCACAGAATCCTTTCACAGAGTCTAAGACAAGGATTTCTGGACTATTAGCCTTGTTTCATCATCCTAGGCTGCAACCACTACTATGCTATAAGATCCACTATCCTGTAATACAGTGGTACCTCGGGTTACATACTCTTCAGGTTACATACTCTTCAGGTTACAGACTCTGCTACCCCAGGAATAGTGCTTCAGGTTAAGAACTTTGCTTCAGGATGAGAACAGAAATCATGCTCCAGCGCCGCTGCGGCAGCAGGAGGCCCCGTTAGCTAAAGTGGTGCTTCAGGTTAAGAACAGTTTCAGGTCAAGAACGGACCTCCGGAACAAATTAAGTACTTAACCCGAGGTACCACTGTATTACATATGAGCCTGTTCTACTGATGAAGCCTAGGATGATGAAACAAGGCCATTTTCCAGAAGTGATGTTTTGTCTTCCCACTCAAAATGCACCACACTTGGGGCGTGTGGAATCCCTCAAATGCTGAGCCCAACCCAAAGTCACTTAAAAGCTGACAAGTCAAGCAGATGACGTTGCCTGAAGAGGTCCAGCGAGCGACGAACTCCGACGCCCCCATGTACTTGACAACTGCCAAAATCGTGTCTGCTGTACGTATGGCAATAGCAAAGTTCATCGCACAGCGAACAACCATCCACATGCCTGGTTTTGTGACGGCATTGCCATATGGATAAAGGAAGGAAAATGTCAGTTCATCCCACCCACCACCATGCCGATCTACAGATCCCAAAAGGGAGGTAAATTTAGGTTTCACGTCTTTTTCAATCTTTTTAAATACAAGAGAAGTTCAGGGTCACAAGCAATAGCCAACAAGCATTGCAGTATTTCTGTCCAAGGGGTTGGAGCTCACTCAAGTCTGCAGGAAGCCAAACCTGGGTCTGTACCCTGGAGGGAACATTCTCCAACCCAGAATCTTCGGAGGTCAATTGTAGGAGCCGGAACCTGAAATGCTGTAGGCAGAAGATACTGCTGTACTGACGATGGAAAAGCATGAATCAAGACCGCTGTTTTACCTAGCTGAGTATTCTTGATGTTGGCAGGCACTAGCTTTGACCTTTGAAGCCCTAAACAGCCTTGGCCTTTTATACCCAAAGGAGTATCCCACCTCCATCGTGCAGCCCGGACACTGAGGTCCAGCTCTGAGGGCCTTCTGGCGGTTCCCTCCCTGCGAAAAGTGAGGTTACAGGGAAACAGGGAGAGGGCCTTCTCAGTGGTGGCACCCGCCCTGTGGATGTTAAGGAAATAAAGAACTATCTGACTTTTAGAAGACATCTGAAGTCTGCCCTGTTTAGGGAAGCTTTAAATGGCCGAGGTTGTATCGCGTTTTTAATATTTTGTTGGGGGGTGGATGGGGAGAAAAGAGAGAAGGAAAGACTCATTGCAAAGCTGAAGGTCCTTGTGCTAACAGAATGACTGCGATGAATATTGCCTAGTATATTTATGGAATACAAAATGTACAAAGCTGCTTTCGTTTTTGAAAACTAAGCTTTTGCAAGTCGGGAAAAATCGGAGAGTTGGTTACAGAAACCACCCACACTGTAGTAAACAAAAGGAAGTTTTTATTATCTCGACTTAATCTGTTATTTTTACTGTCAGCATCAATCCAGAAAGAAAAGGAACTATAGTTTTTAAAAATCTGCAACACCTGTTTACTGCCAAGTGACGGGGAGAAACATACAAGGCACAGTTTTGGTTTCAAACTGGTGCCAGCTCTTGACTTGGGGGTGTCGGGAGAGACCCCAATCAGTGCCTGTCTTCAGCCTTGACAGATCGTGGTATTAAGTAAATCTGAGTATTGTAAACAACTTCAAAGCAACGATGTGCCTACAAAATCAGCCACATGAATCCATGTATCATTTACAAAATAAGTAAGACATTTTCTCCGGTTTTTGAAGATCCATAGCTTCAGATTCCAGACTTTCATTTTTCTATCCATGGATTTCAGGGAACTGAAAGTTTGCAGAGATCGAAACAAACTACCTTGTGTCTTGATGTGATACGCAGTGCTAAAGTTAGCTAGCAGTTCCCAGTTTTCAGTTCCTCATCTGGACCAACGTTCGAAAAACAACTCATTCAGAAGAGGAACTAAAGGGAAGGAGCGAATTAGCTATGATCAGAGTAGATCCAGTAAAATCACAGGCTTAAGTAATTTCAGTGGGTCTACTTTTCAGTAAGATTTAGTTGGGGATCACCCAATATGCCCCAAGACCTCAAAATAATGGTTGCACAGCCAAAAATCATAGACTTCCATGACTGCTAAGACTCCCCTTCAAGAGCCACAATAAATGTCTCTAGTCATAACAGTCATGTTTGCACAATGCTCATAAATGCACAATGGCCTCTGATAACAAATAAGGAACTGGGTGTGTGCACCCCCAAATCATGGGAACCATGTATTCAGCTTGTAGTATTTCCAAACAGAGACCAGTTCCCTTCCCACCTGCAGAAAATGGATGAAATCAGAAGCAGGCAAGAACTACAACATCCATTAGCTGCAGCAAATGGTCAGGGGTGATGAGAGGCCACAGGCTAGTCCCCAGCCCTAGCCCCAAATTAGAGAGATGCTGTGTGTGTTCACACATTGGAGAAGAGGCCTTGTGTGACAAATATCAAGTTTCACAGAACTGAGGGGGTGCAGAAGGGAACTTTCTAATCTTGCCATTCTCAGTTGTCCCTTATGCCTCTTTTAGCAGGCTTATCTCCCTCTTCCTCCACTCCCTGTGACTTCAGGCATCGTTTTAAGAAAATTCCATCTATAGCAAAATATAATTTGGGCTGTTGGGGTCTGGAGAGAAATGTTTGAACAACCCTGTCATAAGCAGCTTCAGACAAAAGAACGATACCTTTTAATTTGCTTGGCAGGCTTCTCGTATCGAGGCACCAATCCAGTGCCAACTTTGCTGGAAGTTGGGGTCCCCACTGACACGGAGAGGATATTTTCCGAGTAAACAAGGCCACGGCTGTCGAGCTGTACACGTCAAATACCTGCAAGGAACTCACTCCCCCCAAAAAAGTGTGGCAACTTTTCAAAAGGTCAACTCTCTACAAGTGGAAAACTGCAGCACCCTAAAGACCCAACTAATTTATTATGGCATAAGCTTCCGTGCGTGATGAAGCAAACCTTAGTCCACGAAACATTATGCCATAATAAATTAAGTCTTCAAGGTGCTGCAGGACTTGTTTTCCCCCTGAAACGGGCTAAGGCAGGTACCCTTCTGGAATCACTTTCAGGTAGAGGCCTCCTCACTCCCCATCGCCGCCAACCTCTTTACAAAGACGTCCGTTTTTTCTTGCTCTTGAAAGCGTGCTGGTGAACTCTCAGCCGCTGATGAACAGAGGAAGCAGTCTTCATAGAAGTCTTCTTTCCAAAGGCTTTCCCCACGGCTCCAGGTTTCCATAGCAACAACTGTGCATCCTCTCCACCGGTCAGCAAAGAGTCATCTGCCACGTTCCAGCAGAATGAGCGGACGGGAGCAGAGTGCCCCTCCTGAAGGACTCCTACAGAACTCAGGCCACCAACCCCACAGTCCAGGAGGCAGATGTTTCCTGCTGACGTTCCCCCAACAACAACCAACTTGTCCATCGTTTCATGGTACAAGCCACCGATTAAGTAGTCCACCTTGGTGCTTTGTCCACTTCCTGCTTCTCGGGCGTCTGGAACACGCAGCAATGTAACTGGCTCCTCGGTCTCCAGCTGGGCAAGATCCCACCGACAAAACCCTTCATCGTGCGTTGTGCAATAGACCTGCCAGTAATCTTTTCCGGACCACCCGACAGAACTGACCGACGAGTCGGAGTTGCAGGTAGCAACCAGCGCATCTTCTTCGCTGTCCTTGTTGATGTCAAACACATTCACCAGCCCGTCGGTTGACCCAGAAACTACCAGGTTCTGTTTGATGGGGTGAAAACGAATTTTGGTGATGTCATCATTGTGGGTCTCCGAGTAGAAGCCCAGGGGCTCTCTGCTGGAAGCTACACTACTCGCGCAGCTGCGAGCATCCCAGAAGGCCATGAACACATCATCCCCCACTTTTTCCGTTCCAGCGCAGACTATGAGGTCGTTGCAGCTTATGTCAAAGCTAATGAAGACATTTGAAAGAGAGCCACGGAACAACTGTGTCGGCCCTGTGGTTGCCAAGCGCGTATCCCAACATTTCACCGTTCCGTCGCTGCAAGCAGAGAACAACACACTTTCACACGCATGTGCGAATCGGACGCCGCTGAGCAGCCCGGGACGGCTGCTATATCCCCGCAGCAAAGTGAGCGTCTCTCTGTTGTAAACCCTGATTGATTTATCGGAACACGAAACGGCCACCAACTGGCTCCCTCCGCCTCTTGAAATGTCCAAGTCCAACAGATAAGTGGGGTCTTTAGCCAGCGCACACCGTTTTGCGATTTGGAGGCTGGAAAAGTGCTCCTCGATCTTCTCCATACCAACTGCGACTAAAACTGCATCCTCAAGAAGGTAGAGGTCTGGAAAATAGAAATAAGACCAAATGAAATAAGGTCTCCACTGTTAATCCTTTCCAGAGCACTTTTCTGAACAACAACAACAACAACAACAACAACAACAACAATAATAATAATAATAATAATTTATTATTTGTTTCCCCAGCCACTCTGGGCGGCTTCTAACAAAGATGAAAGATACACTAAAATGTCACATATTAAAAACTTCCCTGAACAGGGAAGATGTCTTCTGAATGTCAGGTAGATGTTTATCGCTTTGACATCTGATGGGAGGGCGTTCCACAGGGCGGGTGCCACTACCAAGAAGGCCCTCTGCCTGGTTCCCTGTAACTTGGCCTCTCGCAGTGAGGGAACCGCCAGAAGGCCCTCAGCGCTGGACCTCAGCATCCGGGCAGAACGATGGGGGTGGAGACGCTCCTTCAGGTATACTGGACCGAGGCCATTTAGGGCTTTAAAGGTCAGCACCAACACTTTGAATTGTGCTCGGAAACGTACTGGGAGCCAATATAGGTCTTTCAAGACCGGTGTTATGTGGTCTCGGCGGCCGCTCCCAGTCACCAGTTTAGCTGCCACATTCTGGATTAGTTGTAGTTTCCAGGTCACCTTCAAATGTAGCCCCACGTAGAGCGCATTGCAGTAGTCCAAGCGGGAGATAACCAGAGCATGCACCACTCTGGCGAGACAGTCTGCAGGTAGGTAGGGTCTCAGCCTGCGCACCAGAAGGAGCTGGTAAACAGCTGCCCTGGACACAGATTTATTGATACAAGAAAGGTTCCGCTAGTGGTTTAAATCAAGGTATTCAGCATGTTTATACTTGAGAGCTGTTCTTACTATCCTGACAGTGGTTTAGGGCAGTGTTTCCCAACCGGTGTTCCGCGGCACACTAGTGTGCCGCGAGACGTTGCCTGGTGTGCCGTGGGAGGGCACACTCATTGAAATTAGAATTAGACTTTTGCCCCCCGCCCGCCTTCAGAAGAGGTCCAGGACCTCTTTGCTCCCCCCTGCCTGCCTTCCCGGGAGAGCGGAGAAACGCAGCGTGTTTCTCCGCTGTCCCGGACAGCTTTTGAAGGCAGGCAGAGGGGAGCAAAGACTTTCGCCCCCCGCCCGCCTTCAGAAGAGGTCCAGGGCCTCTTCTGAAGGCGGGCGGGGGGCAAAGGTCTTTGCTCCCCCGTGCCTGCCTTCCCGGGAGAGCGGAAAGTCTTTGCTCCCCCCCTTCAAAAGCCGTCCGGGACAGAGGAGAAACGTGCTGCGTTTCTACGCTCTCCCGGGAAGGCAGGCAGGGGGAGCAAAGACTTTTGCCCCCCGCCAGCCTTCAGAAGAGGTCCTGGACCTCTTCTGAAGGCGGGCGGGGGGCGAAAGTCTTTGCTCCCCCCGCCTGCCTTCAAAAGCCGTCCAGGACAGCGGAGAAACACGCTGCGTTTCTCCGCTCTCCCGGGAAGGCAGGCAGGGGGGAGCAAAGACTTTCACCCCCCGCCAGCCTTCAGAAGAGGTCCTGGACCTCTTCTGAAGGCGGGCGGGGGAACAAAAGTCTTTGCTCCCCCCGCCTGCCTTCAAAAGCCGTCCAGGATAGCGGGAAGCGCTTCCCTGCTATCCCGGACTGCTTTTAAAATGCTGGCGGTGGGGAGCAAAGCCTTTCGGCCCCCGCCGGCCTTCCTGGACCTCTTCTGAAGGCCGGAGGGGGGGGGGAAGGCTTTGCTCCCCACCGCCAGCATTTAAAAGAGGTCCCTGGAGATTTCCCTATAGGCTTTCTTCTTGCGAAGCAAGCCCATAGGGAAATTCATCTTGCGAAGTGCCTCAAAAAACGGAAAACCCTTTCGTCTTGCGGGTTTTCAGTCTTGCGAGGCATTCGTCTTGCGGGGCACCACTGTATATATAGTCAATATAGGCACAGAGTTAATTTTTTAAACATTTTCTAATGGTGGTGTGCCTCGAGATTTTTTCATGAAACAAGTGTGCCTTTGCCCAAAAAAGGTTGGGAAACACTGGTTTAGGGGATGGAAGGAGCATTGCGCTCTGGAAACTGACCTTTTCAAGTGCCATAATAAAGTTACGGTTTGGAGTATGTCCTCTGAGGCACAGCCAGGGCATTCCAAACAAAATCCAACAGAGATAGATATTTACACTTTCAAGCATGCCATTTCTCATTTTTTCCCCTTATGCTTGAGGTTTGGGGCAAACTTTAACCAGAGCCTGAATGCAATTATCCAGAGCCTTTATGGGCCAGGTGAAATTGGCCATTCCTAGTTTACAAGTCAGCGTAGAAGTAAATACTCCTAAAGGCCAGTTTTAAAACACTGCTAAGACCCAGGTGAAAGGGACAAGGGTGGCGCTGTGGGTTAAACCACAGAGCCTAGGACTTGCCGATCAGAAGGTTGGCAGTTCGAATCCCCGCGACGGGGTGGGCTCCTGTTGCTCCGTCCCTGCTCTTGCCCACCTAGCAGTTCAAAAGCACGTCAAAGTGCAAGTAGATAAATAGGTACCGCTCCAGCGGAAAGGTGAACGGTGTTTCCATGCGCTGCTCTGGTTAACCAGAAGTGGCTTAGTCATGCTGGCCACATGACCCAGAAGCTATACACCGGCTCCCTCGGCCAGTAAAGCGAGATGAGTGCCGCAACCCCAGAGTCGGCCACGACTGGACCTAATGGTCAGGGGTCCCTTTACCTTTATGACCTAGGTAAGAATAAAACCAATGCAACACAATACAACCCAAATCATCATCAGCATAACATCGCCACTCAATAAAAGATGATGTACTACTAGCAAACCATGCAGGCAAAGACAAACCAACTGACATCGTTGTGGTGTCAGGTGACTGACAGGTGAGTAGCCCCGCCTGCCCGTCCCTGAGGCATCTCCAGCCAAATGTTCCTCCAGTTTCCATTCAGAAGAAAAAGAAGCCATCAGACATTTGAGGAGCATTTCCCTGGACTTCCTCAAGAGACATTGTGGAGATCTGGAAGGAGAACAGACCTGGAGTTCTTCCAGGGTACTATTGTATAAATCTGCATTTACGTTTCTTAAAATAATAATAATAAAAAGTCATTTCCACATTTTCTGGGGCAATGTTTACATGTCCTTGCTGTCGGAGGGCACCGCCTTCCAGAAGAAAGGACAGCATCCCACACAATGGGGTAATAACCGGCGAGGGTGTATTTTTGTCGACTGCCACATCTCATTAAGTCGCGCCACGGACATGTGGCAAAATGTCAGCTGGTGAAAACGGAATCCTACCTCTCGTTAGGAATGCCCGGCTGAAGGTTAAACAAACAAGCCGGGCAGAGAGTCCAGGGTGTAGCCAGAGGCTCTTCCTCTTCGGAACAGGAAGCTGCTGCGCGACTTTGATGGGAAGGGTTTCAATAGGAGGCAGGAGAAGCCCCCCCCCCCTTCTGCCCACTGGGTCACATTTATGGGAGAAGTAGGGAAGTCGTGATCTTCCATGCACAATGGGAAATTAAGAGCTGGGAGGCAGCCAGGTGCAGACATTGTCAGGGGCAGAAGCCTGCAAAATGCAAGCTCTAGTCTGCGGCTGCTGTTTTCACCTATTAATTCCAAGGCGATTAATCCCAGGGTTGTTAATAGCTCGACTCTCCTTTTGCCTGCATTCCCCCCACCCTTTCATATATATCAAGTTTTTCTGGGCAAAACGCAGTTTCTGGATGTTATGAGAGAGGGAGTGGGTGGCTGTGTCAGGGGAAGAATACATGGCAAAGAGAGATCTGCATTGGCTCCCAGTACATTTCTGAGCACAATTCAAAGTGTTGGCGCTGACCTTTAAAGCCCTAAACGGCCTCAAAGGCCCAGTATACCTGAAAGAGCGTCTTGACCCCCATAGTTCAGCCTGGACACTGAGATCCAGCACCGAGGGCCTTCTGGCGGTTCCCTCATTGCGAGAAGTGAAGCTACAGGGAACCAGGCAGAGGGCCTTCTCGGTAGTGGCGCCCACCCTGTGGAATGCCCTCCCAGCAGATGTCAAGGAAATAAGCAGCTATCTTCTCTTTAAAAGACATCTGAAGGCAGCCCTGTTTAGGGAAGTTTTTAATATTTAATGCTGTATTGTTTTTAACACTCGATTGGGAGCCGCCCAGAGTGGCTGGGGAAACTCAGCCAGATGGGCGGGGTATAAATATATTATTATTATTATTATTATTATTATTATTATTATTATTATTATTAAAAGTTAATGGCTCAGGGCTCATGTTTAGTCCTCAGACCACACAGGGCGGGGTTGAACTGCACCCAGAGTCCCAACTCTGTTCCTGTCCTGTTCCTTTGGCCCAATGTCCGACCACTGAGTTGAGCACCTCGCTTCAGCAACCTCTATCCCGTAAATCATGGGCGGCGAAAACAGCTGCCCTCCCATTGTGGTTGGACTGCGATTCCCAACAGCCCCCACCCAGCATGGCCAATGGGCATGGATGATGGAAGTTGTAGTACAACAATACCGGCTTAAATACTGCTTTTCACACATCCCTCTGCTTTTCCCCCTTTGTTTTAATCAGACTATCATCGAATCAGGAGGGAACTCAAAGGTCATCCATCACAAGATTAAGGAACGCACATGCAGCACCCAAGCATGGGACCAAAGCGTCTCTCTGCCACGGACAGAGCCATGTTCAGAGGTCAACAAATTTGGGGTTGCCTTAGTGACCAACAAAAGCTTTGTCTTCGCCAGCACATGCCCCTGCTTGTCCCTGATCTCACGCTACGTCCCTGAAACAGAGTTGTTCCACCTGGCCTTTGGCTTGGAATCAACTTGATCCCCTCCCCCTCTTTCCTTTTTCCTTCTGTGATGGAACTCCTATTTGGGGACTTCCCTGGCTTTTTTCTGGCCCACATAGGACCAGTCTGGATAGTTGGCCTTGATGAAGTTTTGACGTTTTCATCCCCAAAAAGTTTTTGATTTGAGTTTCTACTGAAATGAGGCTGCATTTTAATGTTGTATTTTAATCTTGTTTTTAAGTTGTATTTTAATCAATTGTTTTTATACCTGGTGTTAGCCACCCTGAGTCTGGTCTTGACTGGGGAGGGCGGGGTAGAAATAAAAATTATTATTACAGTGGTACCTCGGGTTACATACGCTTCAGGTTACATACGCTTCAGGTTACAGATTCCGCTAACCCAGAAATTGTGCTTCAGGTTAAGAACTTTGCTTCAGGATGAGAACAGAAATCGTGCTCCGACGGCACGGCAGCAGCAGGAGGCCCCATTAGCTAAAGTGGTGCTTCGGGTTAAGAACAGTTTCAGGTTAAGTAAGGACCTCCAGAACGAATTAAGTATTTAACCCGAGGTACCACTGTAGTAGTAGTAGTATTATTATTATTATTATTATTATTATGTCCCTGAAACAGCCTCCTTGTTTTCTTCCTCCAGCCTGGAGCAACAGTGACTGGGAAAGGGACAGAAACAAGCCCCCATGCACTCACTTAAGCCAAAGAAGGGCAACAGAAGCTTGCTCTAGATCTCTGCTTGCGTCTTACAGAGATCTACGACCAACTTCCAGACTTCCACCCAAGTTTGGGGCTAGGACCACCAGCTTGTCTTTCTCACCACAGCCCAGCTGAACTCCCACCATGGTAGAGAAGCCAAGCTGCACTGTCAAACCATGGCCAGGTCTCTTGTCTTGCAGAGGGGACACCCCCTTCCACTCTGTTGCCTCTCCTGAAGTCACTATGAAATAAATAAACAAACTATCCTCCACCTAGCCTTGCCTCCAAACTCTCCTAACAAACATGGTTTGCTAAACTGCTCCAAACTATAGTTTCAAAGAAACTATGGTTTGTATGGATGGACATGACATGTGAAACCGTGGTTGGGAGGTAAAATTTGCTCCAAAGAGATGCAAAGCTTAGCTTCCAGTTTGCAAACCACGGTTCACAGGGAGAAGATGATGCACCAGGGTGAAGACCTCGAAAAGTTGTACCGGGTGACTAGAAGAATTAATTGGAACTCAATATTGAATTACTGATCGCAAAGTAGTATTTGAAATACTATTTTCTCCAAGAGTATATTGGAGGTGATAAAGGACTATAAAACCTTCCATGCCAGGCTTGAAATATTGGTCCGTATAACTTTTAATGCTACTGGAATATAGTTATAGATGTTCAGTCATTGACACACAAGTTATAAACAACATTTCTTAGGCTAAAGAGAGATCCGTGAGTCATTTAAATCCTACAAGGTTTTCAAAAATAGACCGGTGATTCATGAATTACATTCTTCTACCTCCCAGAGAATCTTTTGGCAACAATGCGGTTTTCACAATGGTTGCTGTCTCCCGAGAGCAAGGCCGCTGCGGCAAGTAACCACTGGAAAGCAAACCCCACGCAAAGAAGTGCTGTCGTCAAATCTATGCCAAGCAAGGCTTGCGTCTGCCTGCATCGAAGCACCAAGACCACACAATCTCTTTGCTTTCTTTCTCCTGCTGTCTCTCACACTCCCTCGCCATCGGGTGGCTCAGAACTGCTGCTTAAAAAAAGCCTCTTCCCTGTTTCTACTGCTACCACTTCGTCCTGGCTTTTTAGAGTCTGCCCTGGGCATCTCACTATTTTTGTCGCATCATTTCCAAGTTTCTAGTCCTTAAGGGCTCTCCCACCCTACTAATGACACCCATGTATCGCATAAGAGCACGGGAACCCGGTGCAAAGTCAAGCCATTAGTTCACCAAGTTTAGTGTTGTCTACCATGTTGAGAAGCATGGGTTTCAGACAGGGATTTCCGTCCCATCCCCCTAACTGGAGGTGCTGGGAATCAAAGCTAGGTCCTTCTGCATGCAAAGCAGATGTTCTACCCCTAAGCTACAGCCCATCTCCAGGTGCAGAGACAAGCCAATGCGTCTAGAGGGGGTAGAACAAGGCAAGCTCTACCTCTTCTTTAAATCAGAACCAGTGAAGGCAGTGAAGGTCCTGTGTGAGTGCCTGGAGGCGGTTGGAGGATGGATGGCAGCTAATGGATTGAGGTTGAATCCTGACAAAACAGAAGTACTGTTTTTGGGGGACAGGGAGCGGGTGGGTGTGGGGGACTCCCTGGTCCTGAATGGGGTAACTGTGCCCCTGAAGGATCAGGTGCGCAGCCTGGGAGTCATTTTGGACTCACAGCTGTCCATGGAGGCACAGGTTAAATCCGTGTCCAGGGCAGCTGTTTACCAGCTCCATCTGGTACGTAGGCTGAGACCCTATCTGCCCACAAACTGTCTCGCCAGAGTGGTGCATGCTCTAGTTTTTTTATTTTTAAAAAAAATAATATTTATTCAAATTTTAAAGATTACAAAGAGAAAATTAGAAAAGACAAAAAAAGGAAAATAAAAAATACAGAAAATACAATACAAAATTACAAACAATTCGAAAAAAGGAAAAAAACAGAGGGGGGGGAAACAGCTCAAACTTTTACATAATTTTCTTTCCTTTGCTTATTTCCTTGACCTCCTCACACCTCCCTTTTTTGTATTCTAGTTCAATTAGATATTTCAGCAAATCCTTTCTGGTGCATGCTCTAGTTATTTCCCGCTTGGACTACTGCAACGCGTTCTACGTGAGGCTGCCTTTGAAGGTGACCCAGAAACTGCAATTAATCCAGAATGCAGCAGCTAGATTGGTGACTGGGAGTGGCCGCCGGGACCACATAACACCAGTTCTGAGAGATCTGCATTGGCTCCCAGTACGTTTCCGAGCACAATTCAAAGTGTTGGTGCTTACCTTTAAAGCCCTAAACGGCCTCGGCCCAGTATACCTGAAGGACTGTCTCCACCCCCACCGTTCAGCCTGGACACTGAGATCCAGCGCCGAGAGCCTTCTGGCGGTTCCCTCATTGCGAGAAGTGAGGCTACAGGGAACCAGACAGAGGGCCTTCTCGGTAGTGGCGCCCACCCTGTGGAACACCCTCCCTTCAGATCTGAAGGAAATAAGCAGCTATCCTATCTTTAAAAGACATCTGAAGGCAGCCCTGTTCAGAGAAGTTTTTAATATTTAATGCTGTACTGTTTTTAACACTTGATTGGGAGCCGTCCAGAGTGGCTGGGGAAACTCAGCCAGATGGGCGGGGTATAAATAATATATTATTATTATTATTATTATTATTATTATTATTATTATTAGTCAGCTTGCTCTGCCTTTGAAGGATGCTTTAATCCCTGGGTAACAGGACCAGTGGTCAGGGGTGATGGGAATTGTAGTCCAAAACATCTGGAGGGCTGGAGGTTGGGGGTGCCTGTTCAAGCAGATCACCAGGGAGGTGCCTGTGATATCAGATGCCTCTAATCAGGCGCCTCCTCAAGGGCCACCGTTAAGGGGCTTCTGCCTAGGGAGGCACCAGTAAGTAAAAGACCTCCGTCCACAAGGAAATGGAGACACCGACACAGGGAGACCTCACAGACCCAGCCCACTCGCTGCTCCTTTCCACCCTCAAAGTCAGCGGTTGGAAGGAGCAGCATAGGGCGGCTTCGCAAAGTAATGCTGGGAGGGAGAAGCTCCGTATCCCCCATCAACTGATGTCATGGATCGGCAGGATGCAGAGGAATGGTGGGGGGCACCAGCTGGGGAACCCCCAAGGGAAGATGGCTCAGAGCCTGGGAATTGGTGGTGGGACGAGTGGTCAGACAGAAGAGGCAGGGAGGAGAAGGTGTGGGAAGCTGAGGAGGTAACAGGGTTTAGTGAGCTGAGAGAGTCGGTGGCAGAGAGGATTTCAGAAACAGAGGCAGAAGCAGGAGGAGAAGAGTTTGGATTTGATATCCCACTTTATCACTATCCGAAGGAGTCTCAAAGCGGCTAACATTCTCCTTTCCCTTCCTCCCCCACAACAAACACTCTGTGAGGTGAGTGGGGCTGAGAGACTTCAGAGAAGTGTGACTAGGCCAAAGTCACCCAGCAGCTGCATGTGGAAGAGCAGGGAAGCGAACCCGGTTCACCAAATTACGAGTCCACCGCTCTTAACCACTACACCACACTGGAGGGTGGAAGGAGGGAGGCCAAGAGGCAGAGATGAGTCCACCTGGGGAAGAGTCACAGGTGTCTCCTCCTGCTGCTGTGACAAGCTCCCTGCCCCGCTTGTCGCCCAGAACCAGAAGAGGCATGAAAAGGGCAGGGGAGAAGTTGGCTGCATGCAGGCGCAGTCTCTGATTGACTGGGAAAAGTCCTGGAGAGGAGGGGACTCACGCAGCTGTGGGAAGGCGGGACAAGACCTACCAGAGATTATACTCATTAGGCCTGATGCCCTGACAAGTCTGTGCATATCATGTTTTGGCTGGTAAGGAGTTAACTCAAACCAGCACAGTGTGATTTACTGCCAGTTTGCTCCTGACGGCTGCGGGGCAGATGAGAGCGCGTCTTGCTCTAAGGAAAGGGACGATCAGGAGCTCACTTAAGATCCAGGTTGCTCCTTTGAAGCCCACCCACCCACACTTGATGTCATGTAGGGCAGAGGGCCTGGCTTCTTCTAAACAGCCTCAAAGACGAATCAAGAGGTCTTGACAGACTACCTTTGGCCTGTAGGCTAGAGCAGTGTTTCCCAACCTTGGGCCTCCAGCTGTTTTTGAACTACAGTTCCCATCATCCCTGACCACTGGTCTTGCTAGCTATGGATGATAGGAGTTGTAATCCAAAAACAGCTGGAGGCCCAAGGTTGGGAAACACTGGGCTAGAGTTTCCCCACCTTTGACCTAAGCTATGCATTCAGCAGAATAGGCCACTGCTTTTCCATGGTAGCCCGGAAGGGAGGCCTGAACATCCTGACTACGGAAAGGAATAGTTTGAAGCTTCTAAGTGCTTTGCAAAAATGCAGACGCCAAGCATTTCAGCACTGAACTGTTTCAAAGAAAGAGCCACCAAAACAACAGGTAAAACAGTCCCAAGGTTGGAAGCAACAGCTCAAAGCAAACTCCAGAACAAGAAAACAATTCTCATTTAAAAATAAGTCTTGAGTGTGACTCATTTTCTGCATTTAATTATTTCTCTGGCTGGGCCTTCCATCTCTCTCGCGATTCCCACACTAATGCACATGTGTTATTTTAGAAACCAGGTTTCCAAGGCAATAGGACCTGAAGAAGCAACGCAATTGGCAGCCAATTTGCTCGGCACCTCTGGAATCTGTCTTGGGGGGAAAGGAAGATCTTTATGCCTTCGAAGAACAGAGCTGTGCCCAGAAACAGCTTCCAGCCCGGAGGTTAGCTAAGACCAAATGTATCATTAACTGCAGGCCTGCCTTTGTAAGCTGAATTCAAACTCAGAGCGACTCACAAATGAAAATATAAATTGTTCTGATAATGAATGCAGGTGCTGAACTGGCTTGGAGTTCAAATAGGGACTCTGCAAATCAAGAGAGAGGCATCAGCATACTTGGGAGGCATGCAGGGAAATAAACCCAAGGGTTGTTGTTGTTGTTTAGTCGTGTCCGACTCTTCGTGACCCCCTGGACCAGAGCATGCCAGGCACTCCTGTCTTCCACTGCCTCCCGCAGTTTGGTCAGACTCATGCCGGTAGCTTCGAGAACAGTGTCCAACCATCTGGTCCTCTGTCGTCCCCTTCTCCTTGTGCCCTCCATCTTTCCCAGCATCAGGGTCTTTTCCAGGGAGTCTTCTCTTCTCATGAGGTGGCCAAAGTATTGGAGTCTCAGCTTCAGGATCTGTCCTTCCAGTGAGCATCAGGGCTGATTTCCTTAAGAATGGATAGGTTTGATCTTCTTGCAGTCCATGGGACTCTCAAGAGTCTCCTCCAGCACCATAATTCAAAAGCATCAATTCTTCAGCGATCAGCCTTCTTTATGGTCCAGCTCTCACTCCCAAGGGTTACAGAAGTGCAAAATGAAACCACCCATTTTTAAAACAAAAACAAACATAAGGTGGCAAGAAGCCCAATGAGGACTGAAAATGATTGGTAGTCCTGAAATGTTAAGTGACCATAGGAAAAGAAAAAAGGACGACTGGGGTGCGGACGGAATAGTCTACTGAAAAATAGCCTGGCAAAATTGCAGGGGGTTGGAAGATGATCCGTAGGGTCCCTGCCAACAATTCTACAATTCTATTTTTCTATCCAAAGCACTTTGCATGCACTATCTAGTCACAATTCTTATGTCCCGGCAAGGTAAGTGAGTATTATTACCCCCATACTTCTGATGGGCAAACTGAGGCCAGGAGACAGGGCCTTGCAAGTTGAGTATTATTACCCCCATACTTCTGATGGGCAGACTGAGGCCAAGAGACAGGGCCTTGCAAGTTGAGTATTATTACCCCCATACTTCTGATGGGCAGACTGAGGCCAGGAGACAGGGCCTTGCAAGTTGAGTATTATTACCCCCATACTTCTGATGGGCAGACTGAGGCCAGGAGACAGGGCCTTGCAAGGTGAGTATTATTACCCCCATACTTCTGATGGGCAGACTGAGGCCGAGAGACAGGGGCTTGCCCGAAGGCCACCTAATGAGTTCCTGGCAGAGGTGTGATTCAGACCAGGAACTTCCTGATTCACAGCTCGGACATTTTAAGCCACCGCTCTGCACCTCCAGGTCTCTAACACCAGCAACAAAAAGTACCAAGCAAAATTTAAAAATGGTCGCAATGATGAAGCTAGACAAACTAAAACAACAGCGAAAACAGAACCCTAAGAAAGGAAACAGCAAAGGGCAGACTAAAGGTGATATCCAACATAGCGCTATGTTAAACTACAGCATGCTTGTTCCACTGGCGAAACGTTCTGCACTGGGGAACGTTGCTGTGAACTTTGGTGCACACAAGACCGTGCAATCGGTTACACGGCAAGCTTCTGCTGGTGTAACTGTTACACTGGGTTCGTTGGCTGTGCAATATTAAGCATGGCCACAGATAAAGATTCCCTCTGCTGAAAAAAGGCCTCCAACTTTTTCTGTCTGCAATGCAGTAAGGAGAGCCCCAATAACGAAGTAAAAAAGTTGAGCTTGCGTGTACAATTCCTGAGATATCCCCAGATCAGTTAGGGCTGTAACAGTCAACACACTTGGAATACAACCCCCAAGCCAGCTGGATGGCAATGAAATTGACCAAAAGGAAAAGATATAAATTATAAAATACTTGCTTAAGCAAAAATGTGTATCTTGTGGGTCCTTTGTGACCCTGTATAGAAATGACCATGCTTAATTTTGGATAAGCAGTCACTGCTATAAGCAACAATCATTAAGCCCCATTTACGTGCATTCGATATGTGCATTGCACCGAACCCACGAGTGAAGATAGCAGGAACTGGGTGTTTCCAAGCTTTTCTCATGGTGTTCCAAATATACGTGATTTTACTTAAATGTGTGGTGCCTTGGAACGCAATCCCTGTGTAAATCAGGAGCGATTTGAAAAAGCTCAAGTTTGAATTTTGCCGTTGTCATTTTACTAGTTTAATAATATCTTACCACTCTTAAGACGTGTCACCACAGACATGGATCTGGGTGATAAGAGCAGACTGAAACCGTTAGGAAGCACAGTGGTGCCTCGCAAGACGAAATTAATCCATTCCGCGGGTCTCTTCATCTTGCGGTTTTTTCGTCTTGCAAAGCACAGCCATTAGCGGCTTAGCAGCTTTAAGAAAAAGGAAACAAACTCGCAAGAACTCGCAAGACGTTTCGTCTTGCGAAGCAAGCCCATAGGGAAATTCGTCTTGCGGAACGACTCAAAAAATGGAAAACTCTTTTGTCTTGCGCGTTTTTCGTCTTCGAGGCATTCGTCTTGCGAGGTACCACTGTAACAGATCTGGCTAAAGAGTTTTGGGAGAGATGGCACCACTATATGTATTCTTAATCATTCACAGAAAGTTTTAAGTGCACAAAGCTCTCTATACTGTCCTCCTGAAAACCCTGTAAAGTATGTTATATAAGTTCACTTATCAGGAGAGGTAAAGTGACTTCTCTGTGGTTAGAGGCAGCAATGCTTTTGAAAACCAGTTGCTGGAAACCATATATACCTACCCAAATCTTGAGAGTCTCTTCACAGGCTCAGATTCAGGTGCTGGAGCCAATTTAAGCGAGATAGGCAGCTACCAAGGAAAGGGCCTTCTTAGTGGTGACACCCTTGACTGTGGAATGCTGGGCCCAAATAGACTTTCTCTACGTGGCAACTGTGGCCATGTAGGGAGATACTGCAAATCACATGTGCCATGAACATGTGTGCACCTGAATGAATGCAATACATCTTAAAGGTAAAGGTAAAGGGACCCCTGACCATTAGGTCCAGTCGTGGCTGACTCGACGTGGGGTGCGGCGCTCATCTCGCTCTATAGGCCAAGGGAGCTGGCGTACAGCTTCCGGGTCATGTGGCCCGCATGACTAAGCTGCTTCTGGCGAACCAGAGCTGCGCATGGAAACTCTGTTTACCTTTCTGCTGGAGCAGTACCTATTTATCTACTTGCACTTTGACGTGCGTTCGAACTGCTAGGTGGGCAGGAGCAGGGACCGAGCAATGGGAGCTCACCCCGTCACGGGGATTCGAACCATCGACCTTCTGATCAGCAGGTCCTAGGCTCTGTGGTTTAACCCACAGTGCCACCTGCGTCCCTCAATACATCTTAGGACACCTTCAATCACCACTTTTGCAGTCTGCAATTTCACACGAGCTGCTACTCACACCTCTGGGGTAACAGCAGTAGCTGAGACACTCAGAGCAGGGAGTCTTACACATGAGAGAGAGAGGTGGGGAAAACAGTATATAGCTAAATTATAAAAATAAAAAAAATCTAGATATATGTAAAATTATAAAAAATACAAGGGAATTTGCAGGTATTTTTCCCAAGGGGTAGAAGCAAAGTAAAGTGGGGGACCAGGATAGTTTCTGATACACACAGAAAGGGGAGAATATTGCCTGTGCATTTTTCATAATTCAAGTTATTATTATTATTCATGACTCTCCCATGCTGCTTTATATTTTTAAGAAAAAATGTCAGCACGCTTTACAACACATTGAAACATCAAATAAAACAAGACAGAATAAAAATTTACTGAAGAACGTCAAACAGAAAGTCTACCTTCAAAGCGACATAATTAACAGGGAATCAAATGCACATTTAACGCAGCAAAGTTAACAACAACAAAAATCTAAAACATTTCAAAAGAAAAAAAGTTCTACTAAAATGAGAATTACTTTCTAAAAAAATGAAACCTGGGAATCTGAGAATTATAGTTTTGGGCAGCAGGAAGGACACCTGAGCCCGCTCCCCCCATGCACACATGGGGAACAACAGAACCAACTGCCTAGTCCTTTTCACACGTGCACAAGCCAAAGCCCGACTTCCCACACCACCGAAGTAATTTCAGGAAGGGATCGTTTTAGAGATACTGCTATGAGAAATGTTTTTTTAAAAAACAACAACCAAAAAAGTAGTAATAATAATGCTGGTGATCCAAGGGCGGCCCAGGAATTTCTGGAAATTCGTAATGCAAAATTATTTAACTGAGAAGGGAGTACATAACTTTATTTTACTAACCCAACTTAAATAAATAATGTAATTTACAAATGAAAAGAGGGGGGAGAAATTATGCGGAACAAACAAAGCAATAAACAAAACATGCACAATTCACACGTACCAAATGGGAAGACACGTGTATTACCTGGCGCAGGCGGGTTAAAGAAGAAGCGTCTCCCTTCCCCGCGTGCTCCACAATTCCTTCCTGCTCCAGCAGCTGCCTCCGCTCAGCGCAGCCCCATTGGCCGGCTGCTCACGACGCAACGACGACAAAGGACTCCTGAGCTAATATGATTGGTCAAGGCAGCAGCGAGGGCGTGACTTTCCGAACGCCGCGCCCACACCGGCTATTGAGTTAAGAAAGGCAAGCACAGCGGACGGCCAGTACTTCCGGGTTACACCAAAACGGCGCCATTTGAGGGGCGCAAGAGTGGAAATGCATAGAATTTGCTCACCGAAGTCCATGTGTGCTATCAGCAGCACGGCAACTCCTGCGCTTTTATTTGTAACTTGCTTTTGCTCCGTTTCTCAGCTAGATTGGTAAAGAAAAAGCGTTTTATATGCGTTGTATCTGCGATATGACACTGTGACACCAGATGGCGCTGTGGAGTCCCGTCTTTCCCTACCGGATTTCCCTGCATGAGTTTACAACGCGTTTAACTGAATCGCTTCTTTGACCAGTCCAGATCCAGCCAGGCGTCCCCGATCCTATCTTTTTGTTCAGACTTGACTCTGCCCCACATATTCGATGGCGAGCCGGAAGTGCAGTTTGTGTAGCGTCAATTAGTTTTGCAACGACCCACCCCCTTGGAGGCAAGAGAGGGAAGGATGCGAGCGGACGGCGCGAGCAAAGGGAGAGCCGTGCTGCTGCGTGGCGTGGCCGCCAGGGGGAGCTGTCGTACTGCTTTTTCTAACGACGTGAATTATTTTCTTGTGCAGCCCTGTGTTTATTTATTTTATGTGCAAGAAAATGGAAAGATGCAAATTGCAAAGGGTGGAAGAAACGGGAGGATCATTAGGCGGGGTTTAATTTGAACCAGGCGTCGGATCCAATAATAACAGAACAGAAGGTGGTGGTGTTATTTATTAGGGCACTTACACTTTTTAAAAGAAGAGACAGCCCTTTGCTGCTCAAGCTCCCAATACAAGTTACAAAAGGAGGGCAAAGCAGAGCAAATTCAGGATCCAACGACAATGGTGACATAAGAACATAAGTCGACCTTGCCAATAGCCCATCTAGTCCAGCATCCTGTTCTCGCAGAGATTCACATGTCCAGGAGAAGCCCACTAGCAGGATTCGAACACAAGGCCACTCTCCCCTCCTTCGGTTTCCACCAGCCAGGGTCAGCCTACCTATGAGAAAGGTGAGGCAGTCACTCCAGGTGGACCACTCAAGGAAGTGGTTCCCAAACTTCTGGTAAAGGTAAAGGGAGTCCTGACCGTTAGGTCCAGTCGCGGACGACTCTGGGGTTGCGGCACTCATCTCGCTTTACTGGCCGAGGGAGCCGGCGTTTGTCCGCAGACAGCTTCTGGGTCATGTGGCCAGCATGACTAAGCCGCTTCTGGCGAAACCAGAGCAGCGCACAGAAATGTCGTTTACCTTCCTGCCGGAGCGGTACCTATTTATTTACTTGCACTTTGATGTGCTTTCGAACTGATAGGTGGGCAGGAGCAGGGACCGAGCAACGGGAGCTCACCCCATCGTGGGGATTCAAACCGCCGACCTTCCAATCGGCAAGCCCTAGGCTCAGTGGTTTAGACCACAGCACCACCCACGTCCCTAAACTTCTGGTAAAGGTAAAGGGACCCCTGACCATTAGGTCCAGTCGTGGCCGACTCTGGGGTTGTGGTGCTCATCTCGCTTTATTGGCCAAGGGAGCTGGCGTACAGCTTCCTGGTCATGTGGCCAGCATGACTAAGTCGCTTCTGACGAACCAGAGCAGCGCACAGAAATGCCGTTTACCTTCCTGACCTTCTGATTGGCAAGCCCAAGAGGCTCAGTGGTTTAGACCACAGCGCCACCCACGTCCCTAGACTTCTGGTAGCTATGTGTAAAAGTTTACATTTAGTGTGGGAGAGAATTGGGGGGAAATACTGTCTCCCCATATGAATCAACTCGGACCTTGCGATCATCATCTGAGGCCCCTCTTTGTATGCCTCAGGGCACCGACACAAGAACGGCTCTTTCCTGCAGCGGCTAATTAATCAATTTATGGCCTTTTAAACTGTGTGAGGAGGATTAATTCTTTTTGTTTGTTATTATGCCATACATTTCTGTGTTCTCATATTGTAAGACACCCTGTGATCTTGAGATGAAGGGTGGTATAGAAATATAATAAATAAAATAAGTAAATAAATCTGGGCTGTTTTTCTGCGAGCACATTCTGCCACGACATACTCTCCGACATTTCTCTGATAAATAGGGACGTCCTATTCCATCATCGTAATAATTTTATTATTTAGACCCTGCCCATCTGACTGTGTTGCCCCAACCACTCTGTGTTGCCCCAACCACTACCAGCATACATAAAAGCATAATTAAACATTAAACAGATTTTTTAAGAAACTTCCCTGTACAGGGTTGCCTTCAGAGGTCTTCTAGAGGTTGTACAGTCACTTATCTCCTTGGCTCAGGGGTGGCATAGCTCCACACCCTCCAACATTTCCCCAATGAACATAGGGACATCCTAAGGAAAAGCGGGACATTCCGGGATCAGATAAAAACCAGGATAGCTTCTGTAAATCCAGGACCGTCCCTGGAAATTAGGGACACTGGTTTTCCCATGAGCCTGCCACCACTGCCACCTCCTCTGCCACCGGCACTAAAATCCTGTTGAATTTTCATGAAGGTTATATAATAATAATAATTTATTATTTATACCCCGCCCATCTGGCTGGGTTTCCCCAGCCATTCTGGGCGGCTTCCAACTGAATATTAAAAACAGTACAGCATCAGCCATTAAAAACTTCCCTAAATAGGGCTGCCCTTCAGTTGTCTTTTAAAAGTAAAATAGTTGTATATTGCCTTGACATCTGCTGGGAGGGCGTTCCACAGGGCAGGCGCCACTACCAAGAAGGCCCTCTGTCTGGTTCCCTGTAACCTTACTTCTCGCAATGAGGGAACCGCCAGAAGGCCCTCGGCGCTGGATCTCAGTGTCTGGGCTGAACGGTGTGGGTGGAGACACTCCTTCAGGTATACAGGTTCACAAACTGATGCAGAGATGGAGAACTGAAACTGACAAGTGTCTCCCACATGTTTCTGACATACAACTTGCACCGGCCAGGAACTATGTGAGTCCATTTCTGTGGCACTGCCTCCCAGTTGAGATCAGACAAGATGAAGTTCTAGTGCTTGGTGAACCCTTTTTAATTATCATTTCATTTCACATATCTATTTCTCCTTTACATCTGGAGGTGAGGCGGTGGAAGTGCTGGACCGGTGTCTTTCCTCAGTAATGGACTGGATGGGAGCCAAAAAGCAGAAGCTCAAACCAGCTAAGGGAGGCCCTGCTGGGGCGGGGGAAGGCTTACACTCCCTCTTAAGGAACAGGGCCTGCTCCTGGGTCCCCTTCTGCCACTTGAGGTCCAGGTAGCCTCGGTGGTGCAGAGTGCCTCATAGCCAAGTAGGATTGTCTTCCATGAACACGGTCTTAACAGTGAGTCTGTAAATGACTGTGGAGGCCAATTCTGGATCCACACGTCCTTCCACAGTGGGGACATAGGTTTTCAGGTCACGGTGTGGATTTGCCATGCATGTCTTCCTCTTAGCACGTTTCTCTCTTTTATCCTGAGTTTGAGCGTCTTCAAAGCCCATGACACCTTTGGTAAAGGCTGTTCTCCAACTGGAGTGCTCGCAGGCCAGTGTTTCCCAGTTGTCAGTGTTTATACTACATTTTGTTATACTTGCCTTGAGAGAGTCTTCAAACCTCTTTTGTTGATCACCAGCATTACACTTTCCATTTTAAAGTTTGGAATAGAGTAGTTGCTTTGGAAGACGACCATCGGGCATCTGCACAACATGACCAGTCCAACACAGTTGATGTTGAAGAATCATTGCTTCAACACTGGTGATCTTTGCTTCTTCCAGTACACTGGCATTAGTTCACCTGTCTTCCCAGGTGATGTGTAAAAATTCTCAGAGACACCGTTGATGCAGTCAGATTACTGCAACACATTATACGGGGGAGCTGTCTCTGAAGACAGTTCAGAAACTTCAGCTTGGTGCAAAATGCAATGGACAAATTGCTCACCAGAATAAGACGGTTTGAGCATAGAACAGCAATCCTGGCACAACTGCACTGGCTACCAATTAGTTTCCGGGCCCAATTCAAAGTGCTGATGTTGACCTAGAAAGCCTTACAGGGCTCAGGACCTCAATACCTTAAGGACTGCCTCTCCCCATACAAACTGACCTGGACCCTGCACTTGTTATCCGAGGCCCTTCTTTATGCCCCCCCCCCATCCCAGAGAGGTTCGGAGGGTGGCAACACGAGAACAGGGCCTTTTCTGTGGTGGCTCCCCAGTTGTGGAAGGCTTTCCCCAGAGAAGCTCGCTTGGCGCCATCATTACACATCTTTAGGCGCCAGGCAAAAACATTCCTCCTTTACCCAGGCTATTAAATAATCTATGGTCTGTGAAAGTGTGGGGGAGAGGACTGTTATTACGATGATGATTTTATTATTCAGCTGTCTGCCAGTATGCTTTTTATTATGCTTTTCATCATTGGTGCTCTGTAACGTGTTTTTAATGTTGCAAACCATCCTGGGAACTTCTGATAAAGTATGTAAATTGTGGGGTTAATTTGAATAGTTTTTGTTTCCTCATGAACCTCTTTCCTAATCCAGTCGCTGGAAGCCACAGGAGGAGAATTCTTGTGTTTGAATCCTGCTTGCTGGTTCCCCACAGCCATCTGGTTGGCCACAGGCTTGTCTTATGCCCTAATTTTATTGTTCTGCCTTCCGTGCAACTGAGACATCCCCACAGGCATAACCAAGTAGTGTACCCCACCCATAGCTGTCAACTTTTCCCTTTTCTTGCAAGGAATCCTATTCGGAATAAGGGAATTTCCCTTAAAAAGGGGGAAACGTTGACAGCTATGACCTCACCCCTCTAAATATATATTACCCCGCCCACGTGAAATGTGGGGTGTGAACTATTCCTCTGGGATCTGCCCAGTGCTTTTTTTCTGGGTGAAAAATGTGAGTGGAGGAACTCGCCGCAAATTTTGTTTGTTCGTTGCAGGCCCCCCCGCCGCCAGCAATGGCTGAATGTAAGATGTGATTAATAAACTCAAGCAGACAATGATCTGGAGTAGAAATGGCCACAACTTCATTGATTACAGATACAGGTGCATATTTGGCTCTGGCACCCCTGGACCAAAAACAAAAATCAATCATTTGTTTTTTAAAAGGTATGGGAACTCAGTTCCCCGAGTTCCTGCTAAAAAAACAACCCCATACCTCTGGACCTGCCCCTGCAGGTTAAGGCTTTTCGCTTTCTGATAAGAAAGTCCTCCGCTGCCATCCACCTTGCGTGACTTAAGCAACAGCAAACCACAGGCTCATTGCATGAATAAGACCGAGAGTGCCTGCAGCAGCAGTGTCGCAACGCTTTCTGAGAGTGGAGTTGGCAGGGCTGTTCTCAACGGGCACGTGATGAAAGAACGTAAGCGTGGGATTCCTGTGCAGGTGGCAGGCAGGTGAACAGAGGCCGTGCGAAATGGGAAGCACTGCCGGTGTGCCAAAGACAGTAGTCCTGCAGGACCCGGCGGCTTTTGCGGTGGCACTGCCAGGCCCCTGGGAGTTCCTTGCTTGCCACGTTCTCTGGGGCCTTTATCTGATAAATCACATTTATCCTTAGTCTGCCATTGGGGGCAGAGGGAGAAGCCTTGCAGAAAGCGCTGTGGCATGGAATGGCTGGGTCTCCAGGTTTGCCCAAAGGATCTCTTTGCCAAGATGCCAACATGCAGAGGGCCAGGAGGCCAGCTGCCTAGCCCTGGCTGGGCTGTCTCCTTCCAGCGACCTGCTGCAAAGACTATCACCTCTGCTCCGACGTAAATCAGCGACCGGGCTTCTGAGCCAGGGCACACTATCAGCAGATCGAACTGCGCACACAGAATAGGTGAGAGGCTTGTGGAAGCATACTACAACTACAGATTTATTAATCATAAATCAGGACAAAGAAACATGTCGTCTCTCTCTCATGTCATCTCAGAGAGAACGGCTAAAAGCAAAAGCTATACACTCAAGGGAAGTTCCCAGCATACTGTGCTGGAATGTAAACAGACATGTGACACGTAACAATCCCATGTCTGTTCCTTAAGGTGGAACGGAATTCTCAACAGGGAGCACTTCATCATCCCCACCTGACCCACACTGGTGGTCTCCCCACTTCTGTTTCTTCCCCACCCCCTTCAGATTCCCCCCCCCCCCGCTGCACATAACAAAAAGACCCACTCTAACCTAGGAACTGGGACGCAGGTGGCGCTGTGGGTTAAAGCCTCAGCGCCTAGGACTTGCTGATTGAAAGGTCGGCAGTTCGAATCCCTGCGGCGGGGTGCGCTCCCGCTGCTCGGTCCCAGCGCCTGCCAACCTAGCAGTTCGAAAGCACCTCCGGGTGCAAGTAGATAAATAGGGACTGCTTACCAGCGGGAAGGTAAATGGCGTTTCCGTGTGCTGCGCTGGCTTGCCAGATGCAGCTTTGTCACGCTGGCCACGTGACCCGGAAGTGTCTCCGGACAGCGCTGGCCCCTGGCCTCTTAAGTGAGATGGGCGCACAACCCCAGAGTCTGTCAAGACTGGCCCGTACGGGCAGGGGTACCTTTACCTTTACCTTTAACCTAGGAACTGTCGTTTAGGCAATGCATGCAGAAGCAAAGTCAAACTGCTGTGTTAGCAGTACCAAAGCAAACTCCCTGGGGTGCAAGCCTGGGCAGTGTGCCTGGAGCTCCTGGGCTGCCCAAATCTCCCCCCCCCCCCGGATTCACTGATGTGGACCAATGGAAAGCAGAGCAATATGTTTGGCACCAGCCTGGCTGCAGTTGCTGCTGGAAGGAGGCGTACAAGGCGCCATCCAACCGCCTTATGGACTGCACTCTGAATTAGTGTAGGGTTTACTCCTCAGCCTTTTCTTCTCCCAAAGATGTCCCACCAGGCAGTGGAGGTTTAGGGTCAGAGTCTTTCTTCTCCCAGACGGGGTACCTTCCCAGGTGGACGAGCCCCATCTGCCCCTCATGCAGAAACCACCTTCTTGACCGTTGAACCCATTACAGTGGTACCTCAGGTTAAGTACTTAATTCGTTCCGGAGGTCCATACTTAACCTGAAACTGTTCTTAACCTGAAGCACCACTTTACCTAATGGGTTACTGGATCCAGAGACAACCTCAGCTTCCCCTGACGGAGCTGAGATTGGAGCACCTGCAGGCAATGGGTCCTCCATCACCTCCGGAGCCAGAGCGGATTCATCTGGTTCCTGCTCCTGAGGATCCAGCACAGGTGTGGGCCCTTCAGATTCAAGCCCCTGCCCCGGCTCAGCCAGCCCTGGAGGCGGGGACTCCTGTGCAGGCTGGGATTCCTCCGGTTCAGCCTCTGAATCAGATTCCCAGACATAGATTCTCTGACATAGATTCTCTGACATAGGGTCATCTTCCAGCCAGCCAGAAGCAGCTCTGCTTGCCTTTCCTCCACAAAGGGCAGAGTCAACCGGATTCCAAGGAGAAGTTTATTGATACAACAAACTTTTGCAGCCGGTGGAACCTCACCCTGCTTCCTTCCAGCACCCCGTCTGGGGCTCAAAGTGCCAGCTTCTTCTCAGACACAAAGAGACTCCTGCCTGTATCTTATGTTATGTGGCTCAGGGGCAAAGCATCTGCTTTCCATGCAGGAGGTCATGGGTTCAATCCCCGGCTTTGCCAGGGTGTGCTGGGTCCTTCCTCTATCTGAAACCCTAGGGAGCTGCTGCTAGTCAGTGCAAGATAGATCAGTGTTCCGGCTCAGTTTATGCAGCTCCCTGCACTCTTATTTCAACCAGCCTTTTCTCCACAGCAACAGAGATTGGGATATTGGTATCATTCTTAAGGGAAACAAAAGCAAAAAGTTGGAGCGTCTACATTGCATGCTGAACACCTCAGGTTGAACCCCTGACATCTCCCAGTAGGGCTGGGAATGTCCCCTGTTTGAAACCCTGAAGAGCTGCTGCCAGCCAGTGTAGGCACTACCTAGTTAGGTGGGCCAGTGGTCCAAGTTGGTGTAAGGCACTACCTATGCCTCCCTTGCCAACAAAGGTCCGTATAGTAAAAGCTATGGTTTTCCCAATAGTGATTTATGGAAGTGAGAGCTGGACCATAAAGAAGGCTGATCACCGAAGAATTGATGCTTTTGAATTCTGGTCTGGAGGAGACTCTGGAGAGTCCCATGGACTGCAAGAAGATCAAAGTGATCCATCCTGCAGGAAATCAGCCCTGAGTGCTCACTGGAAGGACAGATCGTGAAGCTGAGGCTCCAATACTTTGGCCACCTCATGAGAAGAGAAGACTCCCTGGAAAAGACCCTGATGTTGGGAAAGATGGAGGGCACAAGGAGAAGGGGATGACAGAGGACGAGATGGTGGGACAGTGTTCTCGAAGCTACCAGCATGAGTTTGACCAAACTGCGAGAGGCAGTGGAAGACAGAAGTGCCTGGCGTGCTCTGGTCCAGGGGGTCAAGAAGAGTCGGACACGACTAAACGACTAAACAACAACAACATGCCTCCCTTCTTCTTTGCTGCTTCCACCTGGGATTCTTTCTCCCCTTGGTTTCAGCAGAGCAGCAGACACAACACATCTTCTCCATCCTTCCCCCTCTGCAGCACTTGGGCCGTACATCTGCAGAACTCTTCCCAGCTCCCACCTTTCCTACTCGTAGCAACGGCCTGCATTCATAAACCTCGAAGAGTTGCGCATTATTTGCTTCCACAGTAAAGGTGCGCTCTTCACCCGAGCATCTGATGTCCCTCTGGAGCCACCTCATGATGTCATTGGATTATGATGTTGGATTAAAAATAAGTGGCATTAGTGATAAAGTTAGAAAGAGCGTGCAAAAATGAATTGATGGATGAAAATATTTGAGTTGTGATATGTTAAGATACAAAGTTAAAGATGATAATTTGAAAGAGGGCAAGGATTTGCTGATTTGATTATGTAAATGGGAATACAAAAAGGGGAGGTGTGAGGAGGTCAAGGAAACAAGGTAATGAGCTTCAAAGTTAGAAAAGGAATAATGGAATTTTTCTTTTTTTCTTTCTATTTTTACCTATTTTTATCTAATTTTTGTTTTTTGTTTTTTGTATTTTTCTGTTTCTGTCTTTTCTTTTTTTGCTGTATTTTGTTATGATTCTGTAAAATCTTTATATATATATATATATATATATGCAGGTTTTGGTGTCCTCGGGTGTCTTCCCGTGTAAAAGTTGGGGTGTCTAGGCGACGTTTCGACGAGGTCTCACTCGTCATCTTCAGGCTAACGTCGCCTAGACACCCCAACTTTTACACGGGAAGACACCCGAGGACACCAAAACCTGCATTCCTGTACCCGTGAAAATCTACGAAAACATATATATATATATATATATATATATATATATATATATATATTTGCTTTCGTAGATTTTCACGGGTACAGGAATGCAGGTTTTGGTGTCCTCGGGTGTCTTCCCGTGTAAAAGTTGGGGTGTCTAGGCGACGTTTCGACGAGGTCTCACTCGTCATCTTCAGGCTGGTGCTTTCGGCTTCTTGTTACTGGAACAGAGCCTCTGTTCCAGTAACAAGAAGCCGAAAGCACCAGCCTGAAGATGACGAGTGAGACCTCGTCGAAACGTCGCCTAGACACCCCAACTTTTACACGGGAAGACACCCGAGGACACCAAAACCTGCATATATATATATATATATATGCCATCCCTGCAGAATAGGCATGTGCTGTTATTGTTGGGGGGGGGGGTTTGGGGGGGGGTTTGCCTGCCTACTTTCTTACATATAATCAAGCATGATCATTAAATGCAAAACAAAACGACTGAAACTTGTGGAACCGGTCGATGCAACGATCTCTCTCGCAGCATCGCTCATAACTGAAGAACAGTATAAATTAAACGTCTGCTAGTAACGCTCAAAGGCCAGGTGAATTGAGAACGTTTCAGTTGTCGCAAGAACCTGCTCAGCGTAGGAGCCATCCAAGATCTCAGAGGGAAGACTCGTTCCAAAGGCCGGATGCCAGAGCTGAGAAAACCCTGCTCCGGGTTCCAGTTAACCAGATCTCCCATCATGATGGTAATGATGATTTTGGTTCAGCCACTAGGACTTCCCTTGCTTGAATCAGCGTTGCTCCTCCAGTTAGAAGAGCCTGGGAACGGCATGACCTGTTTTGGACAAGTGACACACAGAATTTGTCCCCTGCCACCCATGAGCGTAGCTGTCAGGCTTCAGGGACTCAGCTTCCCTCTTTGGTAGTAGATAAGCAGAACAAAGTGAAAGGAGTCTCTTACCGGTTATCAATTTTAATTATCACAGTGAGAGAACAAAGAATCCATTCCTTGGAACAAAGGTGCTCCCAATTCAGGCTTTCACCCACTTCATCCCTAGCCCCCCCTCACTTCCATGCCTTGCAACCTGATCTCGCAACCACTGTGCTTCCTGAGCTGCCACCTTATCTGCTCTCCTTGACCTTGGGCTGGGCAGATGGGCGCTTTCCAGTAAAAGCGAGTCTGTTAGCTGTCTCTCTCCGAGTTCTTCTTCTCCTAGCTGTTCACCACCCAGTTCTTCCCAGCTTTGTCTTCTGAACTATGCCCCTCTGCAAACCACTGTTCCAAATCTATACTGCCCTCCTGCTCCTGGGAAGATCCACCATTCCTCATCTGTGCAGCCCTCCTCAGCACAATAGAAATACTTAACTAACGGATCAATCATGTCGGTTCTGCCTCCCCAACAAAAGTCCTGATTCCCCAAAAACCTCAACAACTTTTGGTGACTCCCTTCCCCCCAAAAAGCTCAACAACTTTAGTCCCTTTAAAAATGCTCTACCCCAGGTGCTGGCAGGGATTGCTATGCCACTGTTTGCCCCACCCCTAACAAAAGTCCTGGTTACGCTCATGCTGCCACCTTCAATGCAACCCCAGAGCCTTGCTGCTGCTGCTGCTGCCAAACAAGGGAAAAGGCCCATCAGGAAGACATTGCTCTCTACACAGAGCACAGGGGCTAGAGTGGCTCTTCTCAGTGTTCTGCACAGGAGCTCTAGGACCCAGCTCTGTGGCTGGACTATTAACTTCAGAGCTCCTCCTGGCAACTTTACTGATGGCAAAGATTCGTGGAGACAGGCTGGCCAGTTTGCAGGGGAGCCTGTATGGTTGTGCTTGTGTGTGTGAAGCCACACCCACACCATACTTTTAGAGTACTCTTAAAGCACTTTCACAGCCATGGCTTCTTTCTTCAAAATATTATGGGAACTGTAGTTTGCTAAGAGCACTGGGAATTGTAGCTCTGCAAGGGGTCTCCTAACAATTCTCAACATCCTCACCAAACTGCAGTTTCCAGTGGACACTTGTTACCACAAACGCTGGAGCATAGCTAGAATGGCATTTGTTGCATATACAGCCGGATCACACATGCTATCGTCACAAGCCTAGCAAATCTTGAACTCTATTTGGGAATTGGCTAATATTATTTCTGTACACGAAGACAACTTTTGCCCTCGCTTCCCCCCACCCTCCTTCAATGACCTGGAGTTTGTTACTTAACCCATATGCAACTGCCCTTATTTTACCTGCCTGTTTTATGGTTTTGTTTTTCATTTTTCACCTGTCGTTATCGCCCTTCTCCCTGTTTTATACACATTATAAAATGGGCCTGTGGGATAGCTCGGTCAGTAGAGCACAAGACTCTTAATCTCAGGGCTGTGGGTTTGATAACCACTTTGGCCAGAAAAAGAATCCTATCTTGCAAAGGTTTGGACTTAGATGACCCTTGTGGTCCCTTCCAACTGTACAATTCTACGAAAATGAATTTTTGAGATATATTTGGAAATCAGAAGGTCTTCCTTTCTGCCTGCTGCTCCTTGATTCTTTAATTGCTGTCACTGAGGACAGAACCCAACTCTTTCTGCTATTCTCCTCTAAACTAAAAAACACACAAATGCCTGTTTATTACGACGACCAGCTTTGAAGGGAGGCCGACCAAAGTCTCATTCCCAGAGCCAGTGCACTGAATATCTTGGCTTTTATCTTTTCTAATCAGCCCTGCTCCCAGAGGTGCAACAGCTGGGATTTTCACCGCTGCATTTGATCTCTCCGTTGGCATCCTCCTCTCCCGTCTCGTTCCACCTGCCCCTGTTACGACAGCAGGGCAGCAGCGCCAGAAGAGAGAGAAAACGCTTTGCCTTGCAGGTCCCGTCATGAATATTTCAAGGACTCGCTCTGAATAGTTGCTCCCAGCTTTAAAAATGCAAAAGGGTTGTGACACAGGCAGCCTTGCTAAATTGCACGCTGTTAGCTTCCATAATGGAGGGGCCTCTTTTGCTTCCAATGCAGGGAGCGCACATAAAACCTGCGTCTGAAAGACGCCCACATGGTACTTTTTATGGACGTGAAAGACTGGCTGGGTGCAGAGGAACGGTAGGAGGCACCAGCCAGGGAACCCCTAAGGGAAGGAGGCTCAGAGCCTGGGAACTGGTGGTGAGACAACGAGGTGTGGTCAGAGGGAAAAGAGGGAGCAGACTGAGAGGAGGAGGTGTTGGAAGCTGAAGATGTAAGAGGGAGTGAGCAGGAAGAGGCTGGGGCAAAGAGAGGTCCACAAGCAGAGGCAGAAGCAGAGGCTGGAGAGGAGAGGGCCAAGAGACAGAGATGAGGCAGGCTACTGAAAAAGCCAGGGGGTCTCCCCCTCCTCCCTGGTCACCCAGAACCAAGAGAGGAATGACGATGGCAGAGCAGAGACAGACAAGACGGTGGAGTCTCAGATTGCTTAGGAAGGACCCAGGGGAGAGAAAACTTGGAGAGCTACCGTCTCGCCAGAGTGGTGCATGCTCTAGTTACCGTATTTCCTCCCTCTTCGCTCAGGAGGCTTTGCGGGGCTATCCCTGAAGCCAGGAGAGCAAGCGGAATCGGTGCATGCCAATCCCTCTAGCCCTCCTGGCTTCAGCGAAAGCTAGCCTCCTGGCTTTCCCCCCACCTCCTGCAAGAGCCGTGTGCTCTTTAAAGGGAGCGCGGCTCTTGGGGGCTTTTTTGGAAGGTGGGGGAAGGGACAGAGCCGTGCGCCTCCCGCAAAAGCCAGGGATAGCCGCGCGAAGCCTCCGTAGGGCAGCGGGATGAAGGCTCCCTGCTGCCCTGCGGAGGCTTTGCTAAGGCAGAAGCTAGAACAGCTAGAGGGAGTGCTGCACAGCTCCCAGGGCTGGAGGGGGAAGCCCAGGTTTCCCCCGCCAGCCCCAAAGAGCAGCTCAGGAGCGTGCTGCACTCCGGCAATTTAGCTCCAGGGACCACACATTTGCTCCATAAGACGCACAGACGTTTCCCCTTAGTTTTTAAGAGGCAAAAAGTGTGTCTTATGGAGCGAAAAATACAGTATCTCCTGCTTGGACTACTGCAATGCACTCGACGTGGGGCTACCTTTGAAGGTGACCTGGAAACTGCAACTAATCCAGAATGCGGCAGCTAGACTGGTGACTGGGGGTGGCCACCAAGACCATATAACACCGGCCCTGAAAGACCTACATTGGGGCCCCAGTATGTTTCCAAGCACAATTCAAAGTGTTGGTGCTGACCTTTAAAGCCCTGAACGGTCTCGGCCCAGTTGGTATACATGAAGGAGCGTCTCTACCCCCATCGCTCAGCCCAGACACTGAGGTCCTCCTTCCTGGATCTTCTGCTGGTTCCCTCACTGAGAGAAGTGAGGTTGCAGGGAACCAGGCAGAGGGCCTTCTCGGTAGTGGCGCCTGCCCTGTGGAACGCCCTCCCTTCAGATGTCAAGGAAATAAACAACTATTTGACTTTTAGAAGATATCTGAAGGCAACCCTGTACCGGAAATTTTTTTATGTCTTATGTTTTACAATTTTGTGTGTGTTTTAAGCCACCCAGAGTTGCTGGGGAAATCCAGCCAGATGGGTGAGGTATAAATAATAAAATTATTATTGTTATTGCTATGGGAAGGCAGGGACCGTCAGTCCTCACAACCACCTCATAGGGGCAAGATCTACCAAGAAGGGTTGTTGTGCTCACTAGGCCTGGCCTCCTGAGCTGTCTTGTTTCTTTGATAAAAGAGTTAACTTTGCTGACGCAGTGTGATTTATTGCTCGCCTGCTCCTAACACTCATCCCTGACAGCTCACTAGTACAATCAGAAGCTGATCTATTACAGATTCCAGAACCTCTTCCTGTGAGGCTACAGGAGACCCGGTGAACACAGGGACTCCAGTCTCCAAGATTTCACAAGGCCTGGTATATGGAATACAGGGAAATGGGGGCAGTAGAGTTCTGTACCACTTTGGGCTGCATTTAAAACTGTATTAGGAGGCCCCCAAGCTTATCCTGATGAACCCCTGGTTCAATCGCTCTCTCTCTCTCTCAGCCTACCTCAAAAGGTTGTTGTTCTTGGAGGAAAGACAAGATAAAATGGCAATTAACTAAAACAAACAGTATAAATTGCGGTAGCTGAGCAGCCTCATTGCGCAAAGGAGCCAAACCTTCTGAAGCTCACGGAAGCTAGCCATGAAGTTCAGCATCTGGTTTGGGGCAAGTCGTTCCTCTGCCTCTCTCAGTGAGTTAGTGGCTATAAGGGTTTATCACAGCCTACTCTCAACTCTTAGGTTAGGGCAGGAAAGTGATCTAAGTGAATCATCTCTAATGGAAAGGCAGGTGTAAACAGCTAAAATTGTCCCGCAGGGATTATGCAAGGGCGGGTGGGTTGGTGAGGACGTCCAGGCATGTCCTGAAAAAGGGAAGACCTGAAAAGATTTTATCAACAAGTTTTCAGCAGTTGATTTAAAAAGTGAAGTTTAGGTTTGATAGTCAAAGAACGAGGTGGAATCTGCAGAGATCCAGAACTGCAATGGTCTCAACCGCAGGAGGGAAGCCATTTATCTGTGCAGAGCTGGGGTTTTGGGGGGAGGCGGGGGCTGCCAGCTACCTGCACAGACCTGCCATGCCTCTGCAAGGGGCTCTCTGCTGCCTCCCACAGCCCCCTCCCTCTTCCTCAGTCCTCCTGGGAAGGAGGCAGGAGGCTCTGGCAGAGTCCTAGAGCCCTCCCACCTCCTTCCCAAAACTGGGAAAGCACTAACTAGGCTTTGGGAAGGAGGAAGGAGGACTCTAAGGACCCTGTTAGAGCCCTCGCACCACCTTCCATGTGCCTCACTTACCCAGGTTTGGGAAGGCAGCGTCAACTGTTGCCGAGGGCTGCCAAAAATGCCTCGAGGGCCACATGCGGCCCTCGGCCCACACGTTGGACCACCCTGCACTTGACCAAAGATAGGGACCTCCCTTTGGCCCGCCAACTATCACAGAACTCCAGCTCCCATCCCCCCCCCAACAGGTATGGCCAATGGCCTGGGATGGTGTTTGGCAACACCTGGAAGGCCAGTGGGATGTCCCCACCCTTGAACAACTGCAGGGCAATCCAATGTACAGCCCTTAATGTGTTTTTTGGTGGGCCTTGGCCCCTCCAGCCCTTGCTCCTTTGGGAAGGAGGCATGAGAGCTCCTTCACTGGAGGTTTTAAAGCAGGTTGGAAGGCCATCTGCCAGGGGTTCTTTAGCTGCAATTCCTGCATTGCAGGGGGTTGGACTAGATGACCCTAAGGTCCCTTGCAAATCTATAATGGGAAACCCAGCCAGATGGGCAGGGTATAAATAATAAAATTATGCTGCTGCTGCTGCTGCTGCTGCTTGTATGGGAGATGCTCAAAGGCGCAGGTGCTCCCAGTGGGTTTTCAACAAGTAACAACAGCTACTGCTCTCTGAACGCCAGGGAGCCGAGCCATCTCAAAAGGAAACAGGGATGCAAAATTGACATGGAGGGGTTGGCATTCTAGAATGGCAAGCCCTAAAGCCCTCTGGGAGACATGGAACCTGTTTCACAATTATTTGGCTCCCAGCAGATTGAAAAACTTGATATTATGCATGCATTTCATCATCAGCTTCATAGACGAAATCCTACCCAATCTGCACAGGTGATAATGAAACATTTGCATTCAATTGAACTCACAGGTCTTGATGAAATGGGTCCACTCACTACTATGGCGAAACCAGCAAGAGTCTTGTGGCACTTGAACAATCAACAGTCTTGACTGCCGCGTAAGCTGCCTTGTCTGTCAAATGCACAGAAGCGTTCTCTGTTGGCAGATGACATAATACACAGCCACACAGGGAGGGGGACGCATGCATCTCATGCATCTGAGCATTGCAAGTCAAGCTGACAGAAGCTCCTTTCGCAACAAATCTGTCAGGGCTTCTAGCACCAGGAAAGACCCAACTTCTATTTTTGCTGCAAACAGGCTCACGAGGCTCCTGGCCTTATTAGAGCATTTCCCCAAGAGCTCTGCTTCCTCTCTTTACACAAAAAGCACCCATTAACGCCTGGCACAAACAACAGCTTGTGTCTACCTAGGTTATTCTCTGAAATTGATGGATGTGGCTCACTTAGATCTCTGCATCTAATATTCCCACGAGGATGACTTGGCCGGGTGCCACCCAAGGGGTTTGCGTTACAACTCCCTCTAGTAGCAAACTCAGGTGGTGGGTGCTGATAGCACAGAGCCATAGCAAGAGGCACAACCAAGCTTTGCAGAGGTACTAATAAATTTTTGAGTAAAAGGGTGGGGGCAGCCCAATGAGAGTTGGGTATTCTCTGAATCTGCAAAGCATTGAGGTCCGTTGTTTGGTTGTAGGTCGCATTGGGTTGCCTTGGGTGGTATAAAGTGGCTGACAAGTTAATAAAGAATGGGGAAATGGGGAATTGTACAAGGGGTGTGTGAAGGAAGAGCAACCGGCCTGAAGCTCTGGTAGATTTAAATATCCTGGGGGAAAGCCTGGCTGGCAAGCACTCCAGCTAGCAGGCAAGGCTACACTCCCAACATTTATATGAAAGGGAAATGTCCAATGGAGTTCTTTGTGGCCAGTGCCATTGCACAAAGGGGCAGGTTTTGATTGCTATTAAAACTGTAATAAATATTTATTTTGTATTATTTATTAAATTTGTTTACTGCCCTTCTTCCCAAGATCTCAGGGCAGTTTGCAGCATACAAGATAAAAACACAGAATGAAAACAAGAACAAGCCAAATCAATACCCCCTCCACAAACACATTTAGAATAGAATAGAATTTATTATTTATACCCCGCCCATCTGGCTGGGTTGCCCCAGCCACTCTGGGCGACTTCCAACAAAGTATTAAAATACAGTGGTCTGTCAAACATTAAAAGATTCCCTAAAAAGGGCTGCCTTCAGATGTCTTCTAAAAGTCTGGTAGTTGTTCTTCTCTTTGACATCTGATGGGAGGGCATTCCACAGGGCGGGTGCCACTACCGAGAAGGCCCTCTGCCTGGTTCCCTGTAACTTCACTTTTCGCAGTGAGGGAACTGCCAGAAGGCCCTCGGCGCTGGACCTTAATGTCTGGGCAGAATGATGGGGGTGGAAGCGCTCCTTCAGGTATAATGGACCGAGGTCATTTAGAGCTTTAAAGGTCAGCACCAACACTTTGAATTGTGCTTGGAAACATACTGGGAGCCAATGTAGATCTTTCAAGACCGGTGTTATGTGGTCGTGGCAGCCGCTCCCAATCACCAGTTTAGCTGCCACATTCTGGATTAGTTGTAGTTTCCAGGTCACCTTCAAATGTAGCCCCACGTAGAGCACATTGCAGTAGTCCAAGAGGGAGATAACTAGAGCATGCACCACTCTGGTGAGACAGTCTGCGGGCAGGTAGGGTCTCAGCTTGCGTACCAGAAGGGAGCTTGTAAACAGCTGCCCTGGACACAGAATTGACCTGTGCCTCCATGGACAGCTGTGAGTCCAAAATGACTCCCAGGCTGCACACCTGGTCCTTCAGGGGCACAGTTACCCCATTCAGGACCAGGGAGTCCTCCACACCTGCCTGACTCCTGTCCCCCAAAAGGATATAGGGTGTTAATCAGCCAAAGGCATGGCTTAAGAGGCACAGCTGGGCTACCGACCAGAGCTGACAGAAGGCACTCCGTGCCACTGAGGCCACCTGAGCCTCAAGCTACAGCAAAGGATCCAGGAGGACCCCCAAGCTACATCCCCGCTCCTTCAGAGGGAATTTAATCCCCTTAAGAGCAGGCAACTTCCCATCCATCGCCAACAGTGGACTGAGCTCCAGTCTGCTGGCTCACATCCAGTCCATTACCGAGGCAAGACAACCGTCCAGCACTTCCACTGCCTCACCTGCAGATGTAAAGGAGAAGTAGAGTTGTGTGTCAGCAGCACATTGCTGACAATGTATTCTAAAACTCCAGATGACCCCGCTCAGTGGTTTCATGTAGATGTTAAACAGCATAGGGGACAAAATCAAACCATGAGGCATTGAAAGCTCCACAGAGCCAAAGATCGCGCCTGCCCCCCAAGCATCACCCTTCTGGAAACAACTATCCAAATAGGACCAGAGCCACTGCAAAGCGGTGCCATGTCCACAACTTGAACATCCGCTCCAGAAAGACACAGTGGTCGATTTACAGATAGGTAGCCGTGTTGGTCTGCCATGGTCAAAACAAAATAAAAAAATTCCTTCCAGTAGCACCTTAAAGACCAACTGAGTTAGTTCTAGGTATGAGCTTTCGTGTGCATGCACACTTCTTCAGATACACTGAAACAGAAGTCACCGGACCTTTCTATATAGTGAGAAGGTGGGGAGGGGTATTACTCAGAAGGGTGGTGGGAATGGGTGATTGGCAGATAGCTGCGATGAGCCTGTTGACGACTCTTAACGACTGCAATAGGTCTAACAGGAAAAAGCAAGGGGTGAGAAGGTGAAAAATGGCTTTTCACCTTCTCACCCCTTGCTTTTTCCTGTTAGACCTATTGCAGTCGTTAAGAGTCGTCAACAGGCTCATCGCAGCTATCTGCCAATCACCCATTCCCACCACCCTTCTGAGTAATACCCCTCCCCACCTTCTCACTATATAGAAAGGTCCGGTGACTTCTGTTTCAGTGTATCTGAAGAAGTGTGCATGCACACGAAAGCTCATACCTAGAACTAACTCAGTTGGTCTTTAAGGTGCTACAGTGGTCGATGGCATCAAAATCTGCTGAGATGTTGAGGAGAATTAACAAGGACACATTTTCCGTCACTCTCGCAACAGAGGGGGACTAATGCAGTTTCTGTGCCAAAAACAGGCCTGAACCCCAATTGAAATGGATCTAGAAAATCAGTTTCCTCCAAGAGTGCCTGGATCTGGTCTGCAACCACCCGCTCAAGAGTCTTGCCCAAGGGGAGATTAGCGACTGGCCAGAAGTTGCTTAGATTTTGGGAATCCAGGGAGGGTTGCTTGAGAAGTGGCCTTACCAAGAAGGCAGAGACCATACCCTCTCTCAAGGAGGCATTAATCACTTCCCTGGTCCAGCCAGCTGTCTCCTCCCTGCTAGTTTTTATCAGCCAAGAAGGGCAAGGGTCCAGAGTGCAAGTGGTCAATTGCATTTGACCAGTTCTCCTCTGCACACACCTGAACCGTCTTCCAGCCTGTTTCCTCGCTAAGCTCTGGAGTATACCAGGCAACCAAAAGGGCTCCACGAAGTGGGAGAGGGCATTCAGGGGTGATCATGTCAACAGACTGAGCCATTCAGATGTTCCAGAGGTCAGCCAGGGCTTTGACAGGAGCACCAGCTGCATCAGCTGGAAAATCCCTGAGCCATCTGGAAACCCACTTGATCCATCAGCCTCTGAGGGCGGACCATCCCAGCAGTTCTCCTGCCTCTGCGGAGGGGGAAAAGGTGCTGAGCACCTAAATCTGAACAGGGTGTAATCTGATCATGACAAGCGGCTGATGTCATTATCTCCCACTTTCAGATATGGATGTTGAAGTCCTCCAGAACCAGCAGTCTGGGAGTCCTCAGCACCGCCTCTGAGACCAGATCTGTTAACTCAGGCAGGGAGACTGCCCGAGTCAACCATGCACACATTTTGGTTTCTTTCAAATTATTTTACAATGGAGAACACGATCAGCATCGTCTACCTCATGTGCAAAAACGTTTTGGGCTGTGATCATCTCTTTATAGGACAGGACACGTTCCCTAAGATTACATCAATTCCTCCCCCGCCCCGCCCCCCGCCAAAGCACAGTAAAATGCAGTTTTATTTCATTCTATCCTACAGGTTTATTGGGATTGTGTTTGGCTAGCAAACAAACCAGAGGTAATAATGTCTTTTAGGTCAACATAGGACTATCACCTTGGGGGCGGGGGGGGGGTATTAAGAGTAAAATGGTGTTTGGCTGCCTTCAGCAGAGCATCCAAAAACCCCACTTCCTCCTTACCAGGTCAAGGTACATATAGTAAGAATCTGAGGCCTTCTGGCACCCAAGGCAGAAAACCCAACAGGAACTGCTCCCAGTCCGTAAAAACACAACACTTAGCAAACCACTTGCTGACCTGTCAATGATACCCAAAATCAATAGCCTGAGGTGGCCAGCTCATTCCCCCACACGAGTAGCTTGGCCCTGAGGCTACCACTTGTGCAAGTCATAATGGAAGCCGGGTGATGACCAGATAACATTTGTTTTGAAGTGCCTTCCCGGGCAACCCATTCATTGCCAGGCTTAATCAGAGTGCCGTTTGGACCTTTTAAAAGCCCATACAGCTTCAGACCCACTCAAAGTCCCCGAGATCAGTCTTAATTCAAGGTTCTCATCCAGGCGCCCTCATCTTCTGAGGCGCAACCAGTTGGGAAAGAAAATCTCTCCAGGAAGCTTGGCTGCCACATACTCTTGATGTTTTAAGCAGACAAAGTAGCATGTGTGAACTGTCCTGCCACTTTTTAAAGCTGAATGTTGTTGTTGTTATATGTTTTAATACTGCCAATATTTATTATATAAGCTATTAACCTTATTCATTTATGTATCGTTCGACAGAAGCTTTCAAAGGGAAACATTTTTATGAAACTTTGGGGGGGGGGTAGTAATAACCACAGAACTGGGTTGCAGATCACATGATATTTTTTCATTAGAAAGCTTAGCTGAGTGCCTTTCTGTTCCACGCTCCCCTGAAACTGGGACACAGCCAGGCAGTTAAAAAAAACCAGATTCTGGAACTTCATTTTATTTTGAAATCATATAGATGGATTCGTGATCTGTGTTTAGTGCTTTCAAGTCCAACTTAAACAGAATAATAATACAGACTAAATTTAAAATTTGGACGCGATATTTCATTTCAAGAGAACTACAGGCAGTGTAAAAAAATATACAGAGTAACAGTAGAATATACTACAGTGCATGCTTTTTAAACTTTGGAGAACATGATTTGCACACTAGTATATGCACAATTAAATGAGCTCTTTCTGCAAAACCATTTCTTTCTGCATTAAATTGTTAAAACAGCATGAAAAATTAATCCCCCCGAATGCAAGCATTTTACTTGCAACAGTCCTTCCCCGTTTAGCCCTTTCAACTACTGTACTTACATTAACATTATTTATTGGAGAAAAGTCAATGCGACTGTAACAAAAAAAGATGTCTATAAACATTATTTTCCCTCACTGATGTGCTTTCATTTAAGATTAAATGCAGTATTCAAGGATGCAAGCAAATGCTTATCTGTTGCTCAGCTGATTGCTGGGAACTGTCAAGTGAAGTAGAGAATTGTACAATTACGGTACTGAATGTTTTCTTCCAACGCACATTCAGCAAATAACTATATGAAGAGTGCAATTCTATGCAGATTTACTCAGAAGTCCCATTGTGTGGATAGGAATGCAGCAAATGATTTTAAAAGTGCAGCAGTACCAGTGAATATTCCCCAACAGCAGCGATTTAAAATGATAAATTAGTGGTTTACTAACTAACAGTGGTCAGGATTCAAAGAGCTGCTTAGGTTCACGCAAAGAGCTTGCATTAATCCAATGGAAATTTGGGCACTGAGCATCTGGCCCCAATTCACGTCAAACGGCTGATGGATCATCCATCAAATTATAACTTCTCAGGCTCATGAAACTAATTGAATAACTTCTTTGAATCCAGATCAGTATTTTGGCCATTTGTAACAGGTCCTCATCGTAATGTACATTTGGAGCAATCTCCAAATGGGCATATCAGAATATAATCCAGTAATTACAACAGCTACGATAGAGAAAGACAGTGTCTTTCATAAAACACAATTAGCATTCATAATAAAGGATCCTGTTTCAAATTCTCGTCTGCAAAGGAATCAGAGCAAAAAACAGTTAATGCTTTCCCTCTCTCAAGCTAAAGGTTCTGTATAGACATTTCAGGAAGACTGCAAAACATCTATGCTTTGTCTGAAACTAAGGTTCAGAACAGAGTTATCGATTTTTTAAAAAGTGGGGAAGTGCCACGATTGCTTCCATGTCCCAGGAGCCTGGAGAATTCCTGCAATCCATCTGCCACCCAGTGAGGCTAAATCATGTCTGCTACATAACTCAGCCCGTGTTCCATCTTAAGAATGTTATAAGCTGCAGTCTTTAGGCAATCTCATGCCCAAACTTTTTCTCCCATCCTGGATTTGTGTAACATCCAGACTGAGAAAGAGGTTTGGAGAGCACAAAACCTTGCTCACAATATTGTGAAACATTTTGGCCTGGTCCCAAACAAAAGTATTACTGTATGATGGTGTTTTCTATGGACCAGCACAGCTACCTGCATTTTTTTGTGTTAACTGGAAGTTAGAACACATATTGTAGTCAAGATGGAAATGACCATTGTTGTTTAACAGGTGTGGACTGCGTAAGCCAAGTTTAATTTTTAAAAAAAATCACAGCGCCAAAATGAAATTAATGTCACAGGGAAATAATTCAGTGCTCCGACTTCTTTTATGAACAGCAAAAGGATGATGTCACCAAGAGATAAGTGCACTGTTGTCGAGGTCTGCTACTGTAATTTTATTAATGCATAGTTTGTACGTGCATAAGAACTGCACAGATAGGTTGAGGCTGGGCTTGCTGTCATCACACTTCTTCCCCCATATATTAAATGTACACACTATAAACAAGTTAAAAGTGCTTCAGTGTTCATGAGTTATTAGCTCACGCAAATCCACCTTAGTCTGTGAGACAGCAAACACGCTCTTCTCCCCAGTCTTCCTCCGTGCAGCTCCAAGCATCGCGTATCAGGCTTGTCTCCAGAGAACCTTGAGAGAGCAAGCCACATCAGAAGGCGTTGCTGCCAATAAGTTGCCAGAAGAATAGCCTGCCATAGTTCTACTCGGTGTGCCAACTCTATTGGGCAACGCAACTTTAGACAGAACGTCCATAATGAAGCACCCAACTTCCACAGAAGAGTCAGCCACATTTAAGTGATCACTCTTGACACTGTATTGCAGCTATCTAATACTTTTGGAAAACAAGAGTTAACTGATAATATGCAAGTTTTGGACAGGTTTCTTCCAAAGCCAGCATTAAGAAGACTGATCAATCTGAAATGAGTCTGAAGAAAATGATGTGGAATTAATTGTTTGGCGCTAACATACACATGGTTCGAATTTGTAATTTTCAGCACTCTCTCTCTCTTTTGGATATAGCATAACTATATTATAAATTAAGACAGCAGAAAAATATATGTTCTTCCAACAGCATACACGGCACTTTAAAAATACCTATAAAAAGCAAGTAAGCATCAGGTTCACAGCTAGCGAACACCAATGTAAATTTCAGCTCAATTGGTTTTCAAACTTTTAATACAGAAGATAAATCTTTATTTTCATTAGTTATGTGGCTAGTTACATTTTAAAATATCTGCCTAATTCAGTAAAAATTTAAAATAGTTGTGGGCTTATTTTATATATACATCACAGTATATGGTGCTTTTTAAATTAGCAACAGAAAGGCACAATTATCAAGCAAAAAGAAAAAAAGAAAAAGGGCTACAGTACCTAAATGTAACTGGTTTGTATTGACAAATTAACGATGTTTTAGAATATGGAAAAGATTCTTAAATACCAGGTTCTCTCATTAAAATTTTGGTCCATTAGAACAGCTTCCTTCCTACGCAAAACATTTGGAAGTGCTGAGGTAACAAGCTTTTCCACCAGAGCAGTTTGTGGTCCGAAGAAACAAATAACTTAGTATGAAATGGCTTGAACTGACCACAAATCAAACTTTTGGATCAACTAGAAACATAACCAGTTTTATACATGTCCAAATAAAGAGAGAGGTACGTTTATAAGTTTGAGGCATCGACAGTATATATGCATACACATACACAGAGTTTACATTTTGTTACAACAGTAAGACTAGACATGGCATTTCTCAGGGACCTGAAGCTTCTAGGTCTCTTAACTCTATGATTGAAGACTGGAGCTCTCTTTGCTTGCCCCGTACTATTTCAGCAGAGGCAGCGCATCTCTGTGTTTCTCAAACGGTGAACCTTCTCTCACAATGTCCGCTGTCCGCCTCCCTTCCCATGCCAAGGAAAAAACACCAGCATCAGGACAGACCCATTACGTGGAACAGGCAGGGAATCAAGAAAGTTAGCGCAAACCCCACCATTCCATAGGTGCAGTAGCGATAAGGCAGCTCCACCTCCATGCGTTGCCGCGCCTGCCGAATATCGTCACAAGGGATGCGGAAGATTTTACAGGCCAGTGGGATGGTGACCTTCTTCATGCCCCACTTTGTGAGCAACAGAATCACCACTCCAATCAGCAACCGCAACATGGCTTTTCCAAAGAGAGTCACGGTGAGGGAGGGAGGCAGTAAGGGAAGCATCTCTGGCAAAGGATCCGGTGTCATGTTCAGCATGTAGATAACATGAGAGCCGCATGCAACGCCGGCACCGCAGCCCAGGATCTGAGCAGTGTCTCCTCGCGAGGTGCTCCAAGTGTCAAGAGTGAAGGAGAAAATCCCCAAGGCAAGATGGAGACTGATGATAATTAGGGGCGCGTACGTGCAGGTTAAGTTGAAGCTGTCAACTAAGTCCACAAATGGAAGGAAGACAGCTAAGATGAGAAGAGCGTAAAAGAATCCAGCAATAACATCCTGTTATAAAGGGGGGGGGGGAGAACAGATTAATACTATTTTAACAATATGGTGGTTTCATAGGACAGGTGTTTTCAAACTTCCCTCCCCCCAGAATGTCTTAGTACAGCAAAGCAACAATGGGTACAAGAAAGAAGGGGGCAACACTTCAGCAATGCCACAATCACCACCCAAGGTTGCAGTGATGCTGTTCATCCTAAATGCACCTCTAGCACAGAACTGCTGGCTGCTTTTCTGGAGGGAAAGCTTTCGGTGCTAGCAGATACATCCAGATACAGAAACAGAGGAGACTGGCCAGCATGGCAGTTGTTGTCCCTGTGCAACAGGTGGACAACAGCATTTTCATGTCTCTGAAAAGGTATTGCCTATGCAAATTAGGAGTGGCAACCTCTAGCCCAGGAGCCAAATGTGGCCCTCCAGTCCTCTCTACTTAGTCTTCTGAATTCTCCCCAGGTCACACGCCTCCCCGGCCTTGCTTCCAGTATTTTTGCCTGGCTGGAATGTATCCTTGTACTTTGATAATGCCTCTCGTGTGTCTGGATGAAAAGACAGGGAGGGGTATGCAGCTCGGATAGCTAAAGTTGGTATAGTATGCGACTCTTAATCTCAAGGTTGTGGGTTCGAGGCCCACATTGGGCAAAAGATCCCTACATTGCAGGGGGTTGGAATAGATGACTCCTTTCAACTCTGCAATTCTATGATTCTATGTGAGTTAGTGTGCAAGCCAGCCTACCGTACAGAGATAAAATTAACATTAGTTGCTCTACTCACTTTTGTCTCTGGTCCTTGAAAGGCTGCCCTTATGCTGAAAAAGGGTCCCCACGAAGGAGGAGGAGGATTCTCTAGTTAGAATGCAGAATCCCAAATCTGGTTTATTAGGTTTTTAGATAAACCTTTTCAACGTCCTCATTTGCTCATGCTTACATTAAAGGTAAAGGGACCCCTGACCATTAGGTCCAGTCATGACCGACTCTGGGGTTGCGGCGCTTATCTTGCTTTATTGGCTGAGGGAGCAGGCATACAGCTTCCGGGTCATGTGGCCAGTGTGACTAAGCCGCTTCTGGCGAACCAGAGCAGCACATGGAAACGCCGTTTACCTTCCCGCCAGAGCGGTACCTATTTATCTACTTGCACTTTGACATGCTTTCGAACTGCTAGGTTGGCAGGAGCAGGGACCAAGCAACAGGAGCTCACCCCGTCGCAGGGATTTGAACCACCGACCTTCTGATTGGCAATTCCTAGGCTCTGTGGTTTAACCCACAGCACCACCCATGTCTCTCATGCTTACATTATCGGAGTACAAATTTTTGCTCAATTCTGTTCAAGGAGTTGCACCAAGTGTGGGTGGGTTTTATTTGCTTATGGAAGGAAATCAGCAAGAGCCCCAGATATCAAATGGAGAACAGGGAAGTGGCAGAAGAAATGCAGAACCCTAGAGAACAGCTGCCAAGTACTCAGACTGTGTGGACTGCAGATCAAAGAGAGGAAGGAGATGTATGGACAAGATGTGCTGCTCATACACAGACACGCAAGCTGAAAAAACGTTTGCAGTTTGGGAATCTTTCCTCTTTTTATCTAAGATCTGCAACAGAAGTAGCCTGGCCTAACTTAAAAGGGATTGTTTTGCTGTGCCAGAAGGAAGTTGTACTTTAAAAGTGTGCTGTCTAAAACATGGTGCTTCCACTCAACACGCCCGCCCCCCACACAGCCTTTTTTGGCTCTTCAGAAAGATGGCTGAAAAATGCATATGTTTATTTCCTGTTGCAGATGCAAGTAAAGAAGAAGGGAGTACTGTACATGAGCCCGAGACTTGGGCAAGCTCATTCACATAACCTCCATTCATGATTTAGCACTATGTCTCAACATGCTCACTGACTAAAGCCCATGTCAACTGCTAGTGTTGCTGGAGTAACACTCTAAGCAAGCAGGAATAGCAGGACAAGGACTCATAGTCCTTAAAGCAGCCCAGCTGGCAAATCTGAAGGCCCTTGCCCCCATTATATTCCGGGCTCTTCGCATCCTTTCAGGAGTCAGACCTATTCAAGTTCCTTCAGTGGCTGATCCCTGTTTTAAGCAGGACATTTGACATGCTTTGTTTCTATAATATTATTTCAATGATACTTGGAAATTTAATTAGATCTTCCAAGAAACAGAAGTCAAATTTGATCACTTGGAACTGCAAATGAGGCCCACATCTCAGCTCAAAGTATGTGCACTCTTACTGAAATGAAAGGAAGTAAGGAAGTGTATACATTCTAAAAATAACACATCAGAAGGATAAAACCTAATACAGCACTTGCATTAAAGTGTGTGTGTGTGTATGAATGAATGACATAACTGTATCTTACCAGAATTGAATGCATCCCCATATATATTCGGCTAAAACAAACCAGAGAACACCAGCAGATGGCAAGAACCAGCCCATATGCCAAAGGATACTGAGGAGAGGAAAAGGGAGATGACATTGGAGTGTTATTTATTTACTTGCATAATTTCATAAAATATATTGCTTGATTGTAAAAAACAAAACAAAACAAAAGCCTTAAAGCAGTTTACAAAAAAAGAACAAAACAATAACATTATTAGTTAAATCCATTTTAAAAATTCAGAAAATTAAAACCGGCAATAAACTAAAAACATGTCCACATTCATATCCATAAAAATACAATTAGGTATTTAAAAGACCATTATCATAAAGTCATTTTAATGGAATATTTATTTAAAATATGTAAAGCCTGCTTACCGAAGGAATAGCTTCAATGCAAATTACAGTAAGAACAGTAAAATACAAGAATACCACACATATATCAGCTAGAAATTGCAGTCATTGTGTAAATGGCAAATGGCACTTTGAAAAGGGCCACATTTATTTAAAAGGAACTGCAGCACGAAAAAGCAGGACAGACTTCCTCAGATACCTAAAAGCTAAGTGAGGGCACCAGCCAAATTACCGTATTTTTTGCTCTGTATGACTCACTTTTTCCCTCCTAAAAAGGGGGGGAAATGTTTGTGCGTCTTATGGAGCGAATGCAGGCTGCGCAGCTATCCCAGAAACCAGAACAGCAAGAGGGATTGCTGCTTTCACTGCGCAGTGATCCCTCTTGTTGTTCTGGCTTCTGGGATTCAGAATATTTTTTTTCTTGTTTTCCTCCTCCAAAAACTAGGTGTATCTTATGGTCTGGCGCGTCTTATAGAGCGAAAAATACGGTAGGTCCTGGAAAGGTAAAGTTACATGATTTGGGCATCTCAAGAAAAAAAGGCTGTATTTCTAGTAGCAGCATTTTATTTCCACTGGGCTAGATTATGAAGCAATGTCTGGCTCTGATGTGGAAAACAATCAAAGTCCAAATTCCTTAACACAGCATGAAGCTGTGACTTGCTTATCAGTGCAGGTGCATGAATAAAACAAAAACCTAGGATACAAAAGTAAGTCATTTTTTAAAACAAATGCAAGCAGAAGTAAAGTAAGAATTTTCACCTGCTTCCTATAATATCCACAACAAAATTTCTAAGTGCACATGTTTTTGCTACTCCTGGCAGAGAATAAAACGGTTGTGGATAACAAATTGTATTATTTCAGCTAAATTGGCAAAGCTATGTTTTAAGGAAAGGAACATAACAAATCCTTCTTTGAGATTTCCTGTGACCTTTCAAGCAGAAATTATTTACAGATGGTAACGGGTGAATAGAACATAGTGTTGGTTTGTGTTTATCCTACTCACGAAAGCATAAAGCAATCAAAATTAAAGGTAATATAAAAGATTAGGAAGAGGTCAAACACGTTAATCAACTTTTTTATTTTTACTTTTATCACATATGTAATAAAATTCAATAGCACAGCATAGCAAATTATTTACAAGTTAGTACTGATAAGAATCCAGTTTTACTATGAACTTCAACATTACTCCCATGGCATCTATTAGATTATACTAGCGACAGTTTGCAGGAGGGATGCATTTCTATAAAAATGAATGGTGTAGCTATAGCCCAAAGTTGCATCATCACGAGCAGCAAGAGTTACTTTAATTACATACTCTATACTATAGACACCTCCTTGAATCTTTTGGATTTGTTTGCATCAATCTTCCACAAAAAATGAGTGCAAGATACTCATTTAGATTTAGCATCTGCTTAGAGTCACTCTTTTCAAGAATATTTAACATTGCCAGAAACAACTAAATATTATACATTTTTGACAAGATAAGTAATATGCCCAGTATGAATGAAATTTTGGAAACTGCTGTGAATATACACTCAGCAGAAATAAAATTAATCAAACTTTTCAGCATTGCTCACTGCAAAGTAAGCACAAAAAGAGAGCTCCAACTTGCCTCAAGTATTTATGTTATTGGCATAATCCAGAGCCCTTTTACCCATTAAGCAGGCAAATTGGGCTTGCCATCCAATACTGGCCCCCAATTAGCACACCTGTAACAAATTTATGGTGGGCATGTCTTCTCTATAAGACACCAGCTAAAGAGAAAATGTTATTTCCTTTACACACAGCTTTGTAGATGTTAATTGGAGGTAAAACAAACACACACTTGCTTCTCTGTTCAATACAGAACTCAGTGAGAAATGGCTTTTAGGACAGCAGTACTGTAACTGGCTATTTCGAAATGAAAACAAGTAGCGTGTATACATTTTTCAAATTTACTATCCAGAAATCAGGTGGTGGGCAAAATATATGAAACAAATTAAGTGTTACTTGGCAACAGTTTCAATTACTACCTCTGTCTTTGGGTAAAGTCCAAATAGCAGCAGTACGTGACTCAGCTTACAGACTGCAAGCTGTGGTTTGGAAATCAGCTGCAGTGCAAAGGGTGCTGTGTTTCACCAACCTTCCCAGGTCACCTAAGAGATTTCCTACAAAACCCTTTACCCTTCATTGGGGGGGTGGGATCCACTGATCACAGCCCTCTCATACCGATGCACCTAGTGGATTGCTTGTTCTTGCCCACGGCTCATGATTAGTGAGAAGAGAGTCATCGTGAGTCCCAACTAGGAGCACATGCCAAGTCAAACCTCAATCCAGGGAGTAGCAAAGCTCCTTCCCATGTTCACTTGTGTACTCACAGTAAACCAAGGTTTGGTTTAGAGTGTTGTGTGAACCTGCCCAATGTCTCTGGTCAACCACTTTGGAGGTACACAGTAGGACTAACACGCTTAGATCCACATTTAATATTAATTATCATTAGGATATGTTTAGCATTTACAATTTTTAATTCTAAAAATCCCTTTAAAGAACAGAGCCAATATAAAACTCAAATCACTGATTTCCATCTACCTTGCCCCATATATTCACCTTCCCATTCTTGATCAAGATGAACTATGCCGTACTTTTATGTTTGCAAGAGGTTAAAACCAGGATTAAAAGCTAATTTAATAGTATGTTTAGCAGCTGTTTACAACAGGGTAACACCACAGCACATTAGTAAATGCTACTGCAAGAAGAGGGGAGCAGAAATGCACAAACCTGAGATAAAAGCCAAATCCACAGAGCTCCCCCAATCACAAAACTATGGCTTGTTAATTAAGAAGGATTATGTCTAAATTGGACCTATAAAGTTTTTATCATGAGCTTTATTACAGCAGTTAACACTAACCTCTTCCCCTATGCATTATATATCAGCAAACTGTTTTTTTAAAAAATATTTGCTTCTTTAAACAAAGATTGCCTTCAAGGAAAAAAATAGCCAAGGGAACAATAAGACAAAGTCCTGTAAACATTTATTCTTCTTGCCTACCTTATCTGCTTTCCTATTCCCTGTTAACAAGATTTTCTGAAGCCGGATTATCAGAAGACCAAGGCACACTATCCACTACGCTAATGAAATTATAACCACCTTATCTCACTTGAGTGGGGGAGACAGACACTGCCCATGCAGTACTGAACTGTAAACAATGGCTAATGAAAAGCACAGGAACCAGAGCTAGCAGAGACTGAACCTAAAAGGTTTTCATATATAAAAGGGCAATGGATTCAAGTTACAAGAAAGGAGATTCCGACTGAACATCAGGAAGAACTTTCTGACAGTAAGAGCTGAACGACAGTGGAATGGACTCCCTTGGAAGGTTGTGGACTCCAACTTCCTTGGAGACTTTTAAGCAGAGGTTGGATGGCCATCTGTCATGTGTGATCTAGTTGAGATTCCTGCAATGCAGGAGGCTGGACTAGATGGCCCTTGGGGTCATTTCCAATTCTACAATTCTATGATTCTGTGAATGTTACCCTAAGTTTTCTTAGACTTCTTAGACCCTAACTACACATGTTGCAAGGAGAAAAACTACAACAGCCTGATCCTATACTTGGAAATGACCTGCTGTGTTGCATGGGGCTTGCAAATAGGATAGCAGCAAATGCTATGGACCAACAAGGAGGTTTTCAAAAATAAGTAAATATAAGTAAATTGTAGACAGGACATCTCCTGGAACATCTGCTGTCCTGTGCTTTGTTTTTGCTGCAATAATATCAAACCTTTCCTGCAATAATATCCGATCTTTATGTTTTTATCCAACCACGCTATTTTGCCAAGTTGATGTCTATGGTACAGAGGAAGAACAAAAATACCAAATTCTTCCAAGCTATTTAGGGAACAGTTTTCACTGATGTCTATTATCAAGTGTTGTAAAACAAGGGGCCCTGAGCCAAACTTAAAAAGAATATATATTTTGCATGTCCTCAAACTCTATTACATTATATCCCACAAAGAGCCACAAATGCTTTTGTTAGCCACAATATTGTAGATGCTGCACTGTACAAGACGGGATGCATACAACACCCTTCTAACGCTGAATAATGTTTGCTACGGTGCACTGCAAAGCCTCAAAAGGGAAGCTGTCACAGAACGTGTGGCATGTTTCCAAGCCTTGGTTTCATTTCATTCATCATTTAATTTCCTCTATCACATAAACAGTATTTGCCAGTTCCCCACAGCTTCAGTTTCTACAGAAGCCATTTCTCTAAAGATGAATTTGAAAAAGAAACTGCAGTTCTGACTGTGTATTGCAATGTTCACGTGGTTTTCATGCCATTGTTTAAACCAGGGAGCCCTGGAAGCTGAAATTTCATGAGGAGAACAAGGGATATCCAAGGAAAGAATTAGATGTTACTTCAGCTGTACAGGCTCCCCAGCCTATGTCTGCTGAGGTGAAGTGAATCTGGAGGGCACCTGCAAGGGAGAATTGGCTGGTGTGGAAAGGAATCATCTGCTCTTATTGTCCCCCTGCCATGTTTCCTAAACCGGAGCCTATTTCTAGTCCCAGGCTGCAGTAAAAATACAGGTCGAAATTTATAGGGAAGACATTTGCAGGGAAGGAATGATGAGGTGGCTCAGTACTGCCTTTCTGCCCGTTCTCTGCAAAAGAATGCCCTCGCAATGGGACTAGGAAGCTAGAACCTCCTGACATAACAGTAGTAGACCGTTTGTAGTATGGTTATCATAAGCAGCACAAGGTGTCCTGCCACTCCTGGAAAAGAGCAGGGACTTGGCTCTGGAATAAAGTCAACTCCACATTCCTACCTGCCTCACCCAAAATTGTACTGCTACTGCTCACTGGCTCAGTAGATTGGACACAAAACCATTCCAGGCTTGAGATATGCAATTGTAGTGTGCAGCCAAACTTTGCTACTGCTTACTTTAGATTTCATTTCAGGCACACTTACTAAAAATGTCGGCCTCCACCGATCTAGAAGTGAGTCTGTGTAATGCAGCTAGTATTTGCATTTTGGTCTGTACAGTAGTATGGATCTTTATTAGTATTAAGTTCAGGGGGCTATTTTTTCTGTTTTGGGCATACTGCGGCTTTGTTTGTTTCATGATGTTGCAGCCATAAAAAGTAGGAATTATATAAAAAGGGTAGTGACATCTCTGCTACCTAGTGCAGTACACATAGTGATGTTCATGTGTGCTTTGGCTCTTTTGTAAGCTAGTTTTGTGTATAGAACCCTTTTCCCCTATCCACAAAAATGTATTTTTTCACAGGAAAAAACAGTGTCTTTGAACAGGACAAATGTCGGATTCTCATCCTCACCTTTGGAAGAGTACAATATTCTAAACAAAACAAAAAAAGCAACTCCTTATACCCTGCATATGAATTCATTGGCTTCAAAGGTGCAAAAGATTACTTCCTGTGATATTTGATGAAACATTTTAATTTTGAATTTTTGAACTAGCCACCCTTGTTTCCAGATACTTCACTGCCTCTAGTCTAGCCCTTATCACCTGATCCAGCTAGCCATGTCGCACCTTGGATCATTGAAAGCCCTCAGGTGATACACCTGTCAACTCTTTTATTTTACCACTAACGACAGCAAATAGCTATTCAAATAAATTAGAGTGAAAGTATGGCAGTCTCATAGGATTCATCTGACACCGCCACAATACACTGGTAGAACCTTTCTCATAGCAGTATGCATAAAGCAGTACACATAGCCAACATACATTCAAAACAACCTGTCTGTTAACTGCGATAACTTATAAGAAGTACACATAGCCAACATACATTCAAAACAGCCTGTCTGTTAACTGCGATAACTTATAAGAACTGGAAAAAACTTTAATTTCCAACACTAACATTCTCACACCTTGACAGACTTCACTTCCTGTTTCTGCATGTTTTTAACAACTGTTTCCCAGACTGAGAGGGGGAGCAAGAATCTTGTAGTATTGTGAACCTTTCATACTCCACCAGGGTTAGATACTGGGATAGAAAGCTAGGAGCCAAATGGCTCCTGGGACCTGGGTTGTAGGCACCAAAACAGAACATCTAGTCACCCCCCCCCCCCGCAACACTTTTTATTTATTATTTTGATAAGCATAGATTTTGATAAGCAATTCATGTAAGTGACACATTGTTAATATTACATTTTTAGCAGAAATTGTTAATACATGTTTCATTTGGTGTTGACAATAAAAATATTGGTACCAATAAAAATATTGGTTGTCAAAACACTCTGCTCTTTATTGTTAAACTCCTTAACATATTGTCTATCCTTAACATATATGTTGAGGCTTCAAAGCACATACATTTCAGTAATCCTTGAGTGTCAGCCAGGCACAAAAAATGGCACCGAGTCTTTTTGAGGTGCTGACAAATGGAGAATCTTTAGGCACAAAATGCGCCTGGCGCCCAGCTAATTTCGAACCCTGCTCCACCCACACAATGCTCTGGAGGTTCTCCTGAAATTCCCCACCACCACCAAGCCACCTTTAGGGAGCATGGGGGAAGCGGAAGTGCTTGCAAAGTGCTTCCACTGACAGGGCTTGTAGTGAATCCAAAACTGTTGTAATCTCAGAAACAAGTTGCTGAAACTACCGTATTCTGTCTTTAAGTAGAAACCACTGCAGTTATGAATATAGAAGAAAAAGAAAGATGCACACAAACATATCCATTAAATTAGTGATGGAATCCTGGAAATCCTTTTAAAACTCTCCTAAAATATGAAAAAGTATCATCTACACTACAGGGAGTGTCACCACTGAAAAATCTCATCAAGGAGTCATTTCTAATCTGGTTGTTATCCCACAGCCAGCAGCTGTTCCACCTACATGTGTCTTTCACAGCCAGTTTGGAAACTTTGTAGGCCACTCTCAGAGTATAAGTGAGTGGCTTTAGCTGAGATTCCTGAATTGCAGGGGGTTGGACTAGATTACCCTTGGGTCCCTTCCAATTGTATGACTCTATGAAACCTGGTATATAAATACCTCAAAATACAATAATAAAATAAATTAATAGAAACCTGTTTTGTAGGCAGAAGAAGAGGAGTTTGGATTTGATATCCCGCCTTTCACTCCCTTTAAGGAGTCTCAAAGCGGCTAACATTCTCCTTTCCCTTCCTCCCCCACAACAAACACTCTGTGAGGTGAGTGGGGCTGAGAGACTTCAGAGAAGTGTGACTGGCCCAAGGTCACCCAGCAGCTGCAGGTGGAGGAGCGGAGACGCAAACCCGGTTCACCAGATTACGAGTCTACCGCTCTTAACCACTACACCACACTGGCTCTCATCTCAGGCAATCTACACCACACTGACTCTCTCTCAGGCAATCTTTATGGGGGTTTTTTTGCATATAATGTGCATACTAATGTATGCAGGTGCATGACTTCTGTGGTGAAAGAACAGTTGTGGTGTAATCCCCATGTGCACATGGAGTGAGACTAGTGAGAAGCCCTGCAGATCAGAATCAGAAAAAGTTGAAACTTGTTTTACAGCACAATCTTACACATGCACTCAGAAGTATGTCCCACTATGTTCATTTGAGGCTCACCACCAGTAAAGTGTGCTTAGAATTGCAGTCTCAGTTACTTAAAAGATTATCGGCATTTGCTTTTTTATTCAATTATGTTTGAGATCAACATTTTGAAACATTTTAACAGGAAGCTGCAACTTGGCAGCATTCGCAAAAATCTTGACTAAGAGAGCTCAAGTGGAAAATAGTCTAATTGTAAGTTTCTTCATCATGCCAGTGATTGGAGTGGTATTTCTCCCCCCCTCCCTTTTAACAAACATGTTGCCCATTAGACCATTCGTAGTTAGGAAATTCCTTGTGTGTTTTGTATTACATCCTCTTGCAATCCTGATTGGAGGCACGGAAGAAAAGCTTCCCTGAAGAGTTCCTCTTTTTCTAGGCTGAGCTACTGCCAACAGCTTTTAATAACAGAACAATAGTTTCAGAAGTATTCCTAAGGAAACACTTCATCTCAAATGTTTATGACCCAGGGTCAGACTTTTTTAAAAAATAAAAAATCAAGAATTAAATCCAAGTGCTTTCAACTTTTTTGTGCCAACTGTTCATATTGCAGACATGAGCACAGTTGACACCCGAGTTATAGAGCAAAACAACATGTAATGAGAAAACCCAATCTGACTAGCTGGGAATATACTCTAGATTGGCATTAGAGCGGGGCAAATCATTGCATGGGACTACAAACTTCCTCTATAGTTCTATCTAATTTAGAATAGGTAAAGATAAAGGGACCCCTGACCATTAGGTCCAGTCGTGACCGACTCTGGGGTTGCTGCGCTCATCTCGCTTTATTGGCCAAGGGAGCCGGCGTCCAGCTTCCGGGTCATGTGGCCAGCATGACTAAGCCGCTTCTGGTGAACCAGAGCAATGCACGGAAACGCCGTTTACCTTCCCGACAGAGCGGTACCTATTTATCTACTTGCACTTTGACATGCTTTTGAACTGCTAGGTTGGCAGGATTTAGAATAGGATCAGATAAATAATGGAAGATATCACTGTCTACTTAAGTAGTCATCAATAAACTCTCAAAATGTTGCATTTAAAATCAACTATTTTGGAGCAGAATTTTCTATATCTTTTATGCCATTTTCAAAAGTATTGAGCTCAATTGTCTGGAATCCTCAAACATGTAAACGGGGAAAAAAGGTTAAGAAGTACGCATCCCCTTAAAATTATTGGAGTAGCCCAATACCGGATCATTTTATTCATAGTGGCAGTGCAGTGTGTGGTGTTTAACATGTTGAACTGGCACATGGGAGACACAGGTTCAAACCCCTAGTCACCCATGAAGCACAGTTGGCCAGTCACCATTTCTCAGACCAACCTTAACAACATGGTTGTTATGAGGATGGTATGGGGAGGGAGAAAAACTTATACCTCACTTTGATCTCCCTGCAGGGAAGGTGAGATATAAATTGCTATAATAAATAAAACAACAAATTGGACAGCTTTCAACAGCACAAGTGCCAATCATGACCTGGCTTCCTTTTACTGTGCTTAAGACAATCTACAGCATCTATTAAATTGCCCAGCACAGAAATGAAAAATTAGTAACTTGTAGGGTCAAGGATCACTGCCAATAAAATCTTGCAGTGTTTTGTATTTCTGTAAACCTTGAGGTCCCCCAAAGTATGTTGATAATCTTCATCTTGTGCATGAGTGGCACCAATTTGGGTATGCAAGCAACAGCACTTACACCTGGACTTTGAAAATAGAGGGAATTTATATTACATTATATTATATTATATTATATTATATTATATTATATTATATTATATTATATGTAAACAGTAGGCCACTGAGGAGCTGCACCCCCTGCTCTCAGAAAGAACATATTCAGAAGGGAGAAACCAATCTGGCCCCATCCACTGGCCAGAAAAAGAGCACCTGCTTGCTTTCCTCTTCTATTGTGCCTATTCAATAGTGAGCTTGCAGTAGATACTATATAGTCTTTTAATATCTGCATGGTGCTTAGAATATTGTTAGTATTTTATAAATGTAAACATAATCACCTCTCTAAAGCTTGCTCACATCAGCTTCATGTCTCACATGCACGCCTTTCCTTGCACAGCTTGAAATCCTCATGAAGTACTCATGGGCAATGGAAACACTAGTCAGGATTTCATTAACTATTAACCATATAATCCAAAACTAAAACCTTTCACATTCTATCAAAGAACCTTCCCTTTAAGAGCATTTCCCTGGAAGATTAGACAAAATTAACAGACAGTCCGGTTTAGGGAAGCATAACAACCCAAATCCTTTATTCACTTTAACGGAACATACATTTTAGTTTTACTGGTCCATATTTGCCAGATGGGAGACCTCCTAGGAACAATGTGTGTGTCACCTTGGGTTTCATGATGGAAAGAATGCTATATAAATGTAAACAACCAAGTAACTAAATAAATTTAAAATTTTTAATGCATTATGTGGCATCAAAGCACAGTATCTTCTATTCCAATTGCCATAATCCGGATCCTTCCTTATTCTGGACATTTCTCATATTGTTTTCACGCGTACTGTGCAAGATAACCCTACTATAGCTGGGTAGAAAACCCAGTTACTCAAAATAGTATACAACTAGTGGGCAACACAGGTGGAAGAAGGGGCAAGGTTTGAGGGGTTTTTACACTAACCAATATTATAGGAGTTGCACATCTGTGAAAGAAATAGCCTCCACAGAACAGGTCTTCACAATAGGTTTGCATGTTTTCAGTCATCGCTCACTGAGCTTCTTATTTTCTTAGATAACAACAGGATATGACCAGCACAGATAGGGGTGCTAGGGATTTTTTTAAGGAAGCATATATATATATATTTTAACAGTACCAGAATACACCAGATAGAAAACCTTGGGAAAATTAACTAACATGAGTGCAAAGGGCTTAAGGAACATCGTGATGGCTGAAAAGAAGAACTTTGTCCAGAAATGTGACACAATTAGTAGCAAGAAAATGGCATAATCTCTATTCCAAGATGTTCTCCAGCTGGTACATCCCAGGCTTGGCCAACTCCAGCAGATGGTCACCAATAATTTACAGTTACTTTATGGACCCATAGCATGAAAGGCAACATAAAAATGAAGCGCAAATTTCGTAGTGCACAGTGGTACCTCGGGTTACAGACGCTTCAGGTTACAGACTCCACTAACCTAGAAATAGTACCTCAGATTAAGAACTTTGCTTCAGGATGAGAACAGAAATCACACAGCAGCGGGAGGCCCCATTAGCTAAAGTGGTGCTTCAGGTTAAGAACAGTTTTAGGTTAAGAACGGACCTCCAGAACAAATTAAGTTCTTAACTCGAGGTACCGCTGTATTCTGAAGGAGGCAGAAACTCAAAAGCTTCAAAACCTAAAGGAAATCAGCTGATGCAAAAGCATGTATGCATCCGGAAACACAATCATACCTGCAACAGATGCTTATCCATGCACCAGTGAACTGCCAAAATCAATCTTTTGACACAGATACATATGTGAATTTTCTCATCCAGGGCCACTAGCTGTTTCATGTGACTGGTTAGTGGTGACTGGAGTGACACCATAGCCAAAGTTTGCAAACTACTTGCAGTGCACTCATGTAGCGGTTTACTTGGAAGCAGGATACAACCCCATGCACACTCACCTAGAAGCCCCACTGGATGCGAGATTTACATCCAAAAAATAGGATAGCATTGTTAAATTTGCACTCTCCATTTGTAGTTTCAAATCAGGGCTTCTTTAAGCTAGAAATTTAACTGGAATTCAAGGCAGTTTATTTCCAAGTAATTTTGCAAAGGGCTGCAGCCTTCATCTACAATTAAAATCAGAAGTTACTGCATGTCAGTCTAGAAATGTAGTTCGAAACTAGAGATATTTAGAGGAAGTAGGAGGAACACTGGGGTGTTTTATTAGTCTACACAAGTCTGTAAATGGCTGTAAGATTCTAATACAGATAGGCCTTGTGGAAAGTATATTTACTTTGCTAACTGAAGAAATCGAAAATGACTTCAAACACACATTTCTATTTTCAAATCCTTCTGTGGCCTATAGAAATCACCTGATTTCCAGCCTAACTCCCACAGAGTAAAAGCATGTGTAGTGCCAGAAGATACAATAACTCGCAGTTAACAAAATGAAACTTTAACAAGAGATCCTGCTGTTTGTAACTCAGCAGGGCATACTGTCCCCATTAAAAAAAACCTACCAAGTTTGTCAGCATTCTAATCCTGGAAGTACTATATAAAGATCAAGCCTCCCAACTATCTAAACACCTACTGGATAATGTTTTTAAAGCAATGCTTTTGTTTTAACTCTTACTGAATAAAATGATTTTTTAAAAGAGTACTATTTTGTATTTCCACCAGACTGTTCCACCGATAACACAGCAACCTTGACTGAACACCTTAAACACCGGGGGGGGGGGTTGTCTCTTACCTGCCACCGTCCATAGCTGAACAACAGTAATGTCACTGGGATGGCAGTGCCCGACATGGCATGCGTAGAGGGCATGCTGTACTCGGAGTTGTAGAAAACCTCCAGCTTGACCACGGGTGGGGATGCAGGTCTGGGCCAACGGATAAGGTCCTTGGTACACTGGCCCAGGTACATGACCCAAACCCAAACGATGATGAGCCTCCTGCCCAGCCAAGCATCCAGGTTCCAGATGCAGAAGGGGAAAAAGAGGATGTAGAAGAGCTCGTTGCCCAGCTCCGTGCCCAGGCTGAACAGGTAATAGAGGAAGGGGCTGCGGATGGTGAAATCCTGGCATATCATTTCCCCAGTCAGAGAGTTGCGCCGAGGCTGCTTTTTGGGAACCCCGAGCCCAGGCTTCTCCTCTTTCTTCGGGGGCTTGATCTGGGCTTCCACCCCACCGCAGGCTCCCCCGGAGAGCACCCCGTTTGAGTGCCACACATCACCCTTCTCGCCCACACTGCAGGGGCCTTGGAAGCGGCACCTCCCGTCGCTCGCGCCATCTGGCTGGGTGGTCGGGCAGTTGCCGTTGGCCACCGGGGCCCCGGGCTCCAGGGGCTGGGGGGGAGAAGGGGCAGGCCGCCACTCTGGGGGCGCTTGCACGCCGCACAGCCTCTGGAAAGCGGCGACCTTCTCCGAATCCTGCAGGCAGTCGGCCAGGCGGCGCAAGGAGGACATCCTGAAGGGCTCCGGCCAGGAGGAGGCAGCTGTCGGCTTAGGAAGGCGAGTCCAAAATCAGGGGTGCTGCACTGGGGGGAGAGAGATTCGGAAGAGCGTCAAGAGCGGTTTCATACATACATCATGCACATATACAAGCACCTATTTTAAAAAAGAGATAAACCTTTTTTAAAAATGGTTTGGGGGGGGGGTCAAGCGAAGACGTCGGGAGCCCATCCCCTGGGGGTGGAGGAAAGGAGGAAATGGGGGGGGCTTGGGCTTGTGGGGAGCTCCTGCTCCAAAGGACTTTGGCTGCCCCCTCCCCCCCAAAGCCATAGAAACTGGGGGGGGGGGGCGAGAAAGAGGGAGGTTAGTGGGGTTTTGGCTACACGAGGAAAGTGGGGTTGGGGAGGGCAGGGCAGGCGGTGGGGCTGAGGATGTGGGGTGGGGGGAGGCCCTGACTTTGGGGTCGGGGGTTACCTCAAGCGCTGGGGAAACGCCTCAGTGGGGGTGGGGGGAGAGGCGAGGGGCGGGTGGGGGGGGGAGAAGAAATGTGGGGTGGGGGCGCGGTCGTGACGGGGAGGGCGTCGAGGGGAGGGGGCGCTCGGCCAGGGCTGCTCTACCCGTCATTCCGTCCCGGCGTCGCGTCAGTCCGTTGCTCCGTCGGCCGCTCGGTCCTCTCCGCTCTCCCTCCCTCGGCTCCAGCGCCCAAGTCCCGCCTGCCGCCCGAGGAGGCGCCGCCACTCAGGCGGAGCGCGCACGCGCAGTGGCCTCGTTCCCCTCCCACCCCTCCCGCCGGAGAGGCGGTTGGAGCCGCTGGAACGTGGGCGCGAGGGAAGAGAGAGAAGGAGAAAGGAGCCGCCGAGGATGGGAGGGGGGGGGAGGAGAGAGAGATCGGGAGCGCGCGGCGGCGGCGGCGGCGGCGCGCCTGCCACACATGCGCAGAAGGACAGAAGCCCTTCGCTAGCCCCTTACTCTTCCCCCCCCACACACAGCAGGAAACTGCTCCCTCCCACCACATTGATTGATTGATTGATTGATTGATTGATTGATTGATTGATTGATTAAAGCAGGGCTAAAGGAGATTTAAAATAAATAAATCAAATAGAATTGAAAGTGTTTTTAATTATTTTTTTTGGGGGGGGGAGTGGTAAATAGCTGTTTCCTATACTGTAAGCTGCAGTTAGAACTGGATATGGAACAACTGATTGGCTCAAAATTGGGAAAGGAGTAGGACAAGGCTGTATATTGTCTCCCTGCTTATTTAACTTATATGCAGAATTCATCATGCGAAAGGCTGGGCTGGATGAATCCCAAACCGGAATTAAGATTGCCAGAAGAAATATCAACAACCTCAGATATGCAGATGACGCAACCTTGATGGAAGAAAGTGAGGAGGAATTAAAGAAGCTTTTAATGAGGGTCAAAGGGGAGAGCGCAAAATATGGTCTGAAGCTCAACATCTTGAGAGTCCCATGGACTGCAAGAAGATCAAACCTATCCATTCTTAAGGAAATCAGCCCTGAGTGCTCACTGGAAGGACAGATCCTGAAGCTGAGGCTCCAATACTTTGGCCACCTCATGAGAAGCGAAGACTCCCTGGAAAAGACCCTGATGTTGGGAAAGATGGAGGGCACAAGGAGAAGGGGACGACAGAGGATGAGATGGTTGGACAGTGTTCTCGAAGCTCCGAACATGAGTTTGACCAAACTGCAGGAGGCAGTGGAAGACAGGAGTGCCTGGCGTGCTCTGGTCCATAGGGTCCCGAAGAGTCGGACACAACTAAACGACTAAACAACAACAACAATACTGTAATTCTCCTCTCAGTGTCCTGTTTTCCAGGCAAAACATATCCAGCTCCTTCAACTGTTCCTCATAAAGCTTGGTTTCCAGACCCTTCTTCATCTTGGTCACCTTCCTCTGCACACGTTCCAACTTGTGACGCCCAGAATTGGACACAGTATTACAAGTGTGGTCTAATTACGGCAAAATAGAGAGCTAATTACGGCAAAATAGGAATGTGGGTGGCGCTGTGGTCTAAACCACAGAGCCTAGGGCTTGCCAATCAGAAGGTCGGCGGTTCGAATCCCTGCGAGAGGGTGAGCTCCCATTGCTCTGTCCCAGCTCCTGCCAACCTAGCAGTTCGAAAGCACATCAAAGTGTGGACAAACACCAGTACCTTTACCTTTACCCAGAGAACTACTATTACTTCCCTTGATCTGAACACTATACAGTGGTACCTCGGGTTAAGTACTTAATTCGTTCCGGAGGTCCGTTCTTAACCTGAAACTGTTCTTAACCTGAAGCACCACTTTAGCTAATGGGGCCTCCTGCTGCCGTCGCCGGAGCACGATTCCTGTTCTCATCCTGAAGCAAAGTTCTTAACCCGAGGTACTATTTCTCGGTTAGCAGAGTCTGTAACCTGAAGCATATGTAACCCGAGGTACCACTGTACTTCTGTTGATGCAGCCTAGAATAGAATTTGCTTTTTTTGCTGCTGCATCACACGGTGGACTCATGTTCAGCTTGTGGTCCACCAAGACCCCTAGATCCTTTTTTTACATGTACTGCTAGTGAGCAGTATATTTGTGCATTGGTTCTTTCTGCCTAAGTGCAGAACTTTACATTTGTCCCTATTGAAATTTGTTTTGTTAGGTTGCGCCCAGTTCTCCAGTCTGTTAAGGTCCTCTTCAATCCTGTTTCTGCCTTCCACAAGTCAGGGACAGCAAAGAACGTGGCCCACAAGACCAGGAGAACAATAAAATAATTAAAAATAACGTAAGATTATAAAATCATGAAATGCCAAACAAATGATGAACACAGAGTCAAATGAATTTTGTAAAAATGCTTGGCAAAACAAAGATGTTTCTGACATTATTAATTATGATAATAATGCTAGTGTAATTATAAATTACCTCTGTGTGGCTTTTAATTATAAGCTGTTTTGAAGACCAATGTGTGTGTGTGTGTATTTAATGCACAAATAGTGTATATGAAAGGTTTTGAACACGGCGTAAGCTTTCTCTGCCTCTGTGTAAAAGGTGAACCTCCATTTCATGAGACTGACTGAGGACTTTGCCCAGCTGTTGTAAGACTATGACTGGGATATAGTGTCTGCCTCCCTCCCAGCAGCCCGACCTAGTTGTGGCTGAGGGCAAGGTACAGAAAATGTTAGCATCTCAGCATCTGTTGACACTCCAGAGTGGCTGGGAAAACCCAGTCAGGTGGGCAGGGTGCAAATAAAAAAAATATTCTTCTTCCTATTACTAGTATTACTCAGTCTTGCATATTCGGTTTCTGCATATGGAAGAGACAAACTTTTGGCATTGCTTCTTACCTAGGGACCCCCCCCCCATTTTTCTTTTTTGCAAATCCACAAATCATATACAGTGGTACCTCAGGTTAAGTACTTAATTCATTCTGGAGGTCCGTTCTTAACCTGAAACTGTTCTTAACCTGAAGCACCACTTTAGCTAATGGGGCCTTCCGCTGCCGCCGCACTGCCGGAGCACGATTTCTGTTCCCATCCTGAAGCAAAGTTCTTAACCTGGAACACTATTTCTGGGTTAGCGGAGTGTGTAACCTGAAGCGTATGTAACCTGAGGTACCACTGTATCAGACAGTCAATTGGCAATTTTTTTCCGCTTTAAAAGTCAACAAATGCCCACCCGATCCCTTTTCTTTGCTTGGCTTGTGCACACACATCAATGGTCACTCCAGCTTCATTCCGCTCCCACAGCTGGCGGTTGAAGCCAAAGTACGTATGACGTGAGCCATGATCCATCTGGATCCTGTCTCTCTTGTCTGATGCCCTTTCCCTCAAATCAGCTTCCGCCCTCGGAAGCAGAGGTCAGTCTGTGCTGCCTGCATTTCAGGCAGCCGGCGACTTACCCTGATGACAGCTTCAGTGAATTGGAGGGAAACAAATCAGGTAATGGGTAACTGGCAAAGTTATCTCTGCCCCTTCCCTGGCATGTACAGAACTTTGAGAAACTGGAAGGAGAGATCACCTCGCTGTCTTTCAAGCCACTAATGTGTGCATAGCCTTAGTTGCCTGCCTCTCGTGGCTCACTTTAGTTAAAAGTTACCGTATTTTTTGCTCTATAAGACTCACTTTTTCCTTTCTAAAAAGTAAGGGGAAATGTGTGTGCGTCTTATGGAGTGAATGCAGGCTGCATAGCCATCCCAGAAGCCAGAACAGGAAGAGGGATCGCTGCTTTTGCTGCGCAGCCATCCCTCTTGCTGTTCTGGCTTTTGAGATTCGGAATTTTTTTTTTCTTGTTTTCCTCCTCCAAAAACTAGGTGCGTCTTATGGTCTGGTGCGTCTTATAGAGCGAAAAATACGGTACTTTGCTGGTTTGTTTGTTCAACATATTTCTATAACACCCTTCACCCCCCCCCCAAAAAATGTTCAGCTTACAGCTTCGATCTGTGGAACTGGTACTGTACCACCTGATACACGGCTGTGAAAACAATCTTTTAGGACAGTGGAACTCCCTGTCTATTGACATTAAGCAAGTGCCCTTGTTGTGCTCTTTCCAGCACCTGTTAAAACATTTCTGTTTGGACAAGAGATATCAATGTGTTTCATTACTACCTCATATTGCTAATTATTTTGAAATGCTGTTTTACTATTTTTATTTATAATTTTAATATCAATTGTAAACCACTTAGAGGTTTTACAACAATCAAGCGGTACATACATTGTGTTAAATAAAAGCAATGACAAAAAAAATGCATATCGAAAGGTGCTGCCTCTGTTGTCTATTTGATGTCCAGTGAAGATCTTCCTTTTTCAAGAAGACTTTGAAGGGGAGATATTTATTCTAGCCTGTTGCCTGTCATTGGATTTGACATGGTTTTCGCACACAAAAATCATCATCGCTTTTAATTTGTATACCGTCTTTCTATCTTACAATACCCAAGGTGGTTTACAAGCTGAAGAAACAAGGAGTGTACACCTTATAACAATCTAAAGCAATACAGCAATGTGATAATACAATATAACTTTACTTATGTGTAAGCTTTTGGGGGGGAGGCAGGTGGCGCTGTGGTCTAAACCACTGAGCCTAGGGCTTGCCGATTGGAAGGTCAGTAGTTTGAATCCCCGCAACGGGGTGAGCTCCTATTGTTCGGTTCCAGCTCCTGCCCACCTAGCAGTTCGAAAGCACACCAGTGCAAGTAGATAAATAGGTACTGCTCGGGCGGGAAGGTAAACGGCATTTCCGTGCACTGCTCTGGTTTGCCACAAGCGGCTTAGTCATGCTGGCCACATGACCCGGAAGCTGTCTGCGGACAAACGCCGGCTCCCTCGGCCTATAGAGCGAGATGAGCGCTGCAACCCCAGAGTTATCTGCAACTGGACCCAATGGTCAGGGGTACCTTTGAACGTGTTTTTAATTGTCGCAATTGTTTTACTATATGAAATAGCGCAACTCTTCTTGCTGTTGGCTTTTTTAAATTGTGCAATCACTTCAAGGCATTTGTGGGAAGCAATTCATGTAGGAAAATAAGCAGGCACTCACAGAAATGAGTTCTTGTCTGTAGATTATGGGATCTTGCAGACACTGATGTAAATATATTGTCATGCATTGGCTGGAGACAGAGGAGGAGTGGGAGGCACCAGTTGGGAAACCTCCATGGGAAGACAGCTCGGAGCCCAGGGAGTGGTGGTTGGACGCCATGCATGGTCAGAGGGAGGAGAGGGAGCAGACAGGGAGGTGTTGGTGTTGGAAGATGAAGTGGTAACAGGGTTTAGTGAGCAGGAAGAGGCTGTGGCAGAGAGTGGTCCAGAAGCAGAGGCTGGAGAGCAGGGGGACCAAGAGGCTAAGATGGACCAGGGTGGTCAAGAAGCCAAGAGGTCTCCCTCTCCAGCTGCAACTAGCTCCCCTCCTCCCTGGTCGCCCAGACCCAAAGACGTATGAAGAGGGCAAAGCAAAGACAGGCAAGCCGACCAGAGTCTCAGATTGCTCGGGAATGTACAGGGGGTGGGAGGAGACTTAGAGAGCTGTGGGAAGCCAGGGACCTTCAGTCCTTGCAACTACCGTATTTTTCGCCCTATAGGGCGCACCGGCCCATAGGGCGCACCTAATTTTGGGGGGTGGAAATAAAGAAAAATATCCCCCCCCCAGGCGCGGGGCTGGGGCGGGGGAAGCCCAAGCTTTCCCCACCGCCAGCCTCCAAATCAGGTCGGGGAACAATGGGAAGGTGGCGCTCCGCCTCCCCGCTGTCCCCCGAGCTTGTGGGGCTGGCGGTGGGGAGAAGCGCTGCTTTCCCCACCGCCAGCCTCCAAACCAGGTCGGGGAACAACGGGAAGGTGTCCCCCGAGCTTGTGGGGCTGGCGGTGGGGAGAAGTGATGCTTTCCCCACCGCCAGCCTCCAAACCAGGTCGGGGAACAACGGGGTGGCGGGGAACAACGGTGGAGCGCCACCCCGGGCTTCGGGCAGATATCTGCAAGCCTTGGGAGCCCAATGGGAAGTCACGCAGGCTCCCAAGGCTTGCAGAGAGCTTCCTGAAGCCTGGAGAGCGAGAGGGGTCGGTGCGAAAGCCTGCATTCGCCCCATAGGACGCACACACATTTGCCCTTCATTTTTGGAGGGGGAAAAGTGCATCCTATAGGGCGAAAAATACGTTACCTCATTGGGGTTAGACCTGCTGGAAAGAGTTGCTGTGCTCGCTAGGCCTGAGCTGTTTAGTTTCTTTGAACACAAAGTTAACTTCACTGGCACCTTGTGAGTTATGGCTGACTTGCTCCCAACATCTGCCCTGACATATATGCTGGTTAGCGGAAGAGTGCATTTGCTCAATGCACTGCATAATCCTATGCTTGCTTCCTCGGAATAAGTCTCATTTATTTAAACCCGGTTTGCTCCAGGAGGCGAATGACTGCAGCATTAACACTGGGGAAATTTAATGCCCTTGCAGCAGAAACAGATGCTTGGATTACAAGTGCAGTGGTGCCCCGCAAGACGAACGCCTCGCAAGACGGAAAACCCGCTAGACGAAAGGGTGTTCCGTTTTGGAGGCGCTTCGCAAAACGAATTTCCCTATGGGCTTCCTTCGCAAGACGAAATGTCTTGCGAGTTCCTGCGGGTTCCCCCCCCCTTTCCCCCCTTTTCCTAAGCCGCTAAGCCGCTTATCAGCTGATCCGCTGATAAGCCGCTTATCAGCTGATCTGCTAAAAGCTGCTAAACCGCTAATAGCGCTAATCCGCTAAGCTGTCAATGGGCTTGCTTCGCAAGACGAAAAAACTGCTATACGAAGAGCCTCACGGAACGGATTAATTTCGTCTTGCGAGGCACCACTGTGCTTGGATAGCCCCACATTGCAAGCTCTTTGAAGAATGCTGTCTGGGTGCCACACCACAAGTCGGGTATCTTGTGTGCGTTCCTAGCCCAAAGTCACCGTCCTTTGGAAAAGCCCTTAGTTAAGAGGATTCGAGCTGCAAACCTGCTTGTATTGCCTTGGGAGTAAGCCCCACTGGGCACAGCTGGGCTTACTTCCAGGTAAATACACACAGGATCAAGTTGTAACATTAACTTTGCTGAAACATTACTGCAGACTGCAATAAGATCAGGACTCTGTCTTAAGAAGGCTGTCAAAAGATAGAGAGAAGGTCCTTTCGTTGGGTAATCTGAGACAGCTACTCCAGGCAGCAGATGTTGAGTGCTGAGTAGGACATAGACAGATATCACCCTATGAGGTTGCCCTCCTCTGCACACTTTCCAGTTTATCAATATCCTTCCTAAATTGTGGTGCCCAGAATTGGACACAGTATTCCAAGTGTGGTCTGGCAAAGGCAGAATAGAGAGCTACTATTACTTCCCTTAAAAGCGACGCGGGTGGTGCTGTGTGTTAAACCACAGAGCCTAGGACTTGCCGATCAGAAGGTCGGCGGTTCGAATCTCCCGTTGCTCGGTCCCTGCTCCTGCCAACCTAGCAGTTCGAAAGCACGTCAAAGTGCAAGTAGATAAATAGGTACCACTCCAGTGGGAAGGTAAACGGTGTTTCCGTGCACTGCTCTGGTTCACCAGAAGCAGCTTAGTCATGCTGGCCACATGACCCGGAACCTGTAAGCCGGCTCCCTCGGCCAGTAAAGCGAGATGAGCGCCTCAACCCCAGAGTCGGCCACGACTGGACCTAATAGTCAGGGGTCCCTTTACTCTTTACCTTTATTACTTCTGGCCACTAGACTTCTGTTGACGCAACCTAGAATACAATTAGCCCTCTCTTGCTGCTGCATCACACTGTTGTCTCATGTTAAGCTTGTGGTCCACCATGACCCCTCGATTCTTTTCATATGTACTACCAGAAGTGCTTTTTTTCTAGAAAAAAGATGCCAAAACTCACCATGAACACCTCCCTTGTTCTCTTAGAATGGCAATGATGCCTGTCTGAGGGGTGCCAGAACTGAGTTCCGGTGAGTTCCAGCTGGAAAAAAAAAGCTCTGATACTAGTTAGCCAGGCGTCCCTGGTGTTTTATTTGTGCATCTGATTTTTCCTGCCTAAGTGCAGAACCTTACATTTGTCCCTATTGAAATTCATTTAGTGAGCTAGCGCCCAGTTCTCCAATCTGTTAAGGTCATTTTGAATCCTGATTCTGTCTTCTCCTGCATTAGCTACCTCTCCCAGTTTGGTGTCGTCTGCAAATTGGATGAACATCACTTCAGTTCCTTCCTGCAAGTCGTTTACAAAGACACTGAACAGCAACGGACCCAGGACAAGTGTCACTCCACTTGTCACTTTCCCCCACAATGAGGAAGAACCACTAATGAGCACTCTTTAGGTTCGGTCAGTCAGCCAGCTGCAAATCCATCTACCTATCTCAAAGCTGAGGGAGGAGCCTCTCCCATTGATAGCCTCCACTCTCTGGCTTTGCTAATGGCCTATTATCTTCTCTTAATCTTTGATTAATTGCTGATCTCCCAGGCGATTTCCAGAACATGAGAAACTGGTATGGCCTGTATTTTAACACTTTGCTAAATCCAATTTCTCTCTCAGCTCTTGCCAACCTAGCTGTTCAAAAGCATACCAGTGCAAGTAGATAAATAGGTACCGCTGCGGACGGAAGTTAAACAGCATTTCCGTGCGCTCCGGTTTCCATCATGGTGTTCTGTTGCGCCAGAAGCGGTTTAGTCATGCTGGTCACATGACCCAGAAAGCTGTCTGTGGACAAATGCCGGTTCCCTCAGCCAGAAAGCGAGATGAGCGCCGCAACCTCATAGTCGCCTTTGACTGGACTTAATTGTCCAGGGGTCCTTTACCTTTACTTTTTTTTACTCTTGATATTCTGCAACTGTCACAGTCTGGTTTACGGGTGATCAAAGTCCCAGCTGAGGACGTCGGGACCAGGGGCAAGATGGCGGGTTGGGAGCAGGAATGAGAGGCCAGAAGTCAGGAAGCCAAGAGTCCGAGGGTCAGAGAGCCAGGAGTCAAGAAGCCAAGGGTCCAAAGATCAAGAAGCAAGGAGTTGTGAAGTCAGGGGTCCGAGGATCAAGAAGCAAGGAGTCACGAAGTCAGGGGTCCGAGGGTCAAGAAGCAAGGAGTCACAAAGTCAGGGGTCTGAGGGTCAAGAAGCAAGGAGTCACAAAGTCAGGGGTCCGAGGGTCAAGAAGCAAGGAGTCACGAAGTCAGGGGTCTGAGGGTCAAGAAGCAAGGAGTCACAAAGTCAGGGGTCCGAGGGTCAAGAAGCAAGGAGTCACGAAGTCAGGGGTCCGAGGGTCAAGAAGCAAGGAGTCACAAAGTCAGGGGTCTGAGGATCAAGAAGCAAGGAGTCACGAAGTCAGGGGTCTGAGGGTCAAGAAGCAAGGAGTCACAAAGTCAGGGGTCTGAGGGTCAAGAAGCAAGGAGTCACAAAGTCAGGGGTCCGAGGGTCAAGAAGCAAGGAGTCACAAAGTCAGGGGTCCGAGGGTCAAGAAGCAAGGAGTCACGAAGTCAGGGGTCCGAGGGTCAAGAAGCAAGGAGTCACAAAGTCAGGGGTCTGAGGATCAAGAAGCAAGGAGTCACGAAGTCAGGGGTCCGGGGATAAGGAGGCAAGGAGCCAAACGCAACAAGGCAGGAAACGTGAATCATAGAACCTCCTCTTCTCCAGGCTAAACATGCCCAGCTCCCTTAGCCGTTCCTCATAAGGTATCGTTTCCAGGCCTTTGACCATTTTGGTTGCCCTCGTCTGGACACGTTCCAGTTTGTCAGCGTCCTTCTTGAACTGTGGCGCCCAGAACTGGACACAGTACTCCAGGTGAGGTCTGACCAGAGCAGAATACAGTGGCACTATTACTTCCCTTGATCTAGATGCTATACTCCTATTGATGCAGCCCAGAATTGCATTGGCTTTTTTAGCTGCCGCATCACACTGTTGGCTCATGTCAAGTTTGTGGTCAACCAAGACTCCTAGATCCTTTTCACATGTACTGCTCTCAAGCCAGGTGTCACCCATCTTGTTAGCCAACCAGAGAATATTGAGAAGCAAAGCAGCCTGATCTTTATTGACTGTTGCAACAGGATGCTCCTCTCACCTGCAGGAGAGGAGGAGGACCCAGAACAAAGGTGTGCCCGCCCTTATATAGACATTTTAAATTGCCCACCCTGGAGTCTAAGACCACCCCCAGAAACATCATACATACATCACAGAAGGGGCATAGCTCAAGACCACCCCAAGATACATCATACCTACATCACAGAAAGGGCGGTCTACAACAGAAATCTGAGTGTGTTGTTTATCTCCTGTCTGGCAGGTTACCTATTAATGGTCACTTGATTGGATTACCTGGGGAGCGTGGCCAGTCTTTTGTAATGATAAATACTTAGTTCCTGAGGTCACAGGCTCACCCTATTCATACACAGACATACCCTTAAGACAGGATTTGTGAACAAAAAGACAATGGGGAGGCTTTCCATTTTCCTTCAACCTTGCAGAGAAATATTTGAGGTCAATTTGGGAGGCACTTTTTCTGTGGGGTTTCAGACATGTGGTTTATATATGCAGTTATGAACATTTATATTATATTATATTATATTATATTATATTATATTATATTATATTATATTATATTATATTATATTATATTATATTATATTATATTATATTATATTATATTATTATATTATATTAATTATATTATTATTATAATATATATGTATCCTTAAATTTTTTATTTCAATGTGAAGGGCTCCTTCACATGCACTTTGGGATGTGTGTTGAGTCCTCTCACGTGCTGGCTGAAAGCATTGGCAGCAGTGTGTCTGAATAAACAGCAATCGGGGCGCCTCAGGAGGCAAATCGGAGGTATCATGAAAGGTAAGCATTGTTGTTTCTTTAACTTAATGTTTTACTTTATTGAGAGGGGGAGAGGTGCTTGTGGGATTGTCGGGTGCCAAATAACTTGACTGGCCTTGAGTATTGTGCATCCTGAATTGGGGGGGGGGGCGGTGTTGACACACAGGTTTGCTGCGCCGCCCTAGGCACTAGAGGGTCTTTGGCAACCCTGTGGTGGGGGGTGCTGCATACAGTAGCAGTGTTTGCACGGGGAGTGGGTAGATTGCACAACACCACAGTCCTCTGCAGATTTTCTTTCAGGAGCTGTGTGGGTGGGTGGGGTGAATTCTCTGACACCCACCCACAGTCCCACACCCTGGAGGGGAAATGTCATTCCACCCTATACAATACACATGCTTACAGATATGCGATTGGTGCAATCGCACTCTATGTGTCGTACGCTTCCAACGCATGGTGTCACTCTAAAATTGTAATGTGTGAAGAGGTCTGCTTATTGCAAGGGGGTAGTGCTAGAGCTGTGACTTTTAGATCTGCAAATTCGGTGCCGCAAGGAAGGAAACCGAAGGCGCTGCTAAAAGAACTCTGTCAGCAGAACACTTGCAGGAATCCAGCTCCTCCTGCCTGTTTTCTCTCTTTCCGCTCCTCTCTCCATTATTTTTCTTCATTCTTTAATGTGCTTAAAAGCCTTACTGTAACCCTATCGTATCCTGCCAACCTAGCAGTTCGAAAGCATGTCAAAGTGCAAGTAGATAAATAGGTACCACTCCGGCGGGAAGGTAAATGGCGTTTCCGTGCGCTGCTCTGGTTCGCCAGAAGCGGCTTAGTCATGCTGGCCACATGACCCGGAAGCTGGACGCCGGCTCCCTTGGCCAATAAAGCGAGATGAGCGCCGCAACCCCAGAGTTGGCCACGACTGGACCTAATGGTCAGGGGTCCCTTTACCTTTAACCATATCGTAAGACGGTAATACCAGTCTACCTCTCAAATAATTCTTAAGTATAGGGTGAAAATAAAGGTAGAAAGGTTAACTTGATATTTGGCAACCCACAACCGATCGCTTTGTTTCACTTTCCAAGTGATATCTACAGCCATTTCCTTACTGGCGGTTATTGAATCAGGCCACACCGCCACAAATCCCTTTAACAATCTATAGTTACGATGCCGGCAACGTTGCCTAATCAGAAGATGTATGCCTGGAAAGCGGCAATAAAACCAGGACCTCGTTAACACTACAAACATAAAGCTGATTTAAGCCATTGCATTGTTGTTTAGCCGTGTCCGACTCTTTGTGACCCCATGGACCAGAGCACGCCAGGCACTCCTGCCTTCCACTGCCTCCCGCAGTTTGGTCAGACTCATGTTTGTAGCTTCGAGAACATTGTCCAACCATCTCGTCCTCTGTCATCCCCTTCTCCTTGTGCCCTCCATCTTTCACAACATCAGGGTCTTTTCCAGGGAGTCTTCTCTTCTCATGAGGTGGCCAAAGTATAGGAGCCTCAGCTTCAGGATCTGTCCTTCCAGTGAGCACTCAGGGCTGATTTCCTTAAGATTGGTTTGATCTTCTTGCAGTCCATGGGACTTTCAAGAGTCTCCTCCAGCACCATAATTCAAAAGCATCCATTCTTCAGCGATCAGTCTTCTTTATGGTCCAGCTCTCACTTCCATACATCACTACTGGGAAAACCATAGCTTTAACTATACGGACCTTTGTTGGCAAGGTGATTTGTTGGCCATTGCATTAGGACTGATAATTTTGTGCAATGGGACTCTGGGCACTCTGCTACAATTGCAAAACCATAGTTCCCAGGATCCTTCCCCTACTTAGCACTCAAGACCCCTAGCAGGCTAGCAACCTCACCATCATCTCCAAGCCACCGCCCCTAAACACCCCCTCCCCCCTCACCTATCTTGCTCCCTCCTTGAATGTTTTTGCCTTGCTGGAATATGTCTTTGAACTCCAAGAACAGGCACATCCCATTCTGTTGTTTAATGTGGATAGCAAGCTTCCTTAGGTAGTAGGTTTCAGTTTGAGAAGTGGCTTGTCTCTTTGGCAATCACAACGCCTGTGGTCTCAATGGGTTTTGTGCACCTGTTGCTTCTCCCTATGCGCATGTTGCAACTTTAAAGCACAAACATAACACTTGTCCAGACTGTCATTTAATGCGCCCTCAAAAGATGATGTCAGGGTCCGGGTGGGTTCATACGGAAAGAGGTGGTCCTTGAGGTATTGCGTTCCTTCAGCCAAAGGAGCATGGACCTCAGCCTGAAAAATGTTCTCCACCTGCGCTATGCTTTGCTAAACACAAAGGTGGTAGCTGTGTGGAAAATAACATCAGAGAGTCATTTAATCCTCAACTCCAGCTTCAAACAGCCTGGGATCCATATGCCTCAGAGACCAGCTGCTTCTTGCCCACTGTCACTATGACCTTGTGCATTGTGCAGCGCATGCCCTTAGTTGCACACCATCTGCATATTTCCCCTCAAAGGTTGCAGAGACGTCACTGTTGCCCATCAAACAAAGCGCAGTATTTTGCACCTGTTCTTCTTTTTCTCGGCTTGCAGGTGTTTTGTTTGTCAGTGCCTTGAATAACCACTTGCCCTACACGGCACTTTGCAGCTGTTGTTCCCCAGAATTGTGCATGAATTGCTCTTTGTGGGAACTGTGTGGAATGAGAGCGCTTCCAGACAACCAGTGCTATTTTTGTAGAAAAAAGAGGTGTCGGAGCTCACCGTGAACAAGTCCATTGTTTTCTAATGATGGCAATGCAATAGCGCCCACCTGAGAAGTGCCGGAGCTGAGTTTCTGCAAGTTCCTGCCGGAAAAATGGCCTGCAGACAACCTATTGACCATTTATCCTGATTTGCCGCAGTATGATGCAGTGCATGTACAGAATGGTAGGCGAGAAGAGGAGGGAAGGGCAAATTTTGGACTCACACTGGGCGCCACTGAAAGACCAAACTCCACCTTTGGTTGATACGTAATGAAAACGGGGGGGGGGGGACCCAGTACAGTGGTACCTCGGGTTACATACGCTTCAGGTTACATACGCTTCAGGTTACAGACTCCACTAACCCAGAAATATTACCTCAGGTTAAGAACTTTGCTTCAGGATGAGAACAGAAATTGTGCTCCGGCGGCACAGCAGCAGCAGGAGGCCCCATTAGCTAAAGTGGTGCTTCAGGTTAAGAACAGTTTCAGGTTAAGTACGGACCTCCGGAACGAATTAAGTACTTAACCGGAGGTACCACTGTATTTTATGTCTCCATGCCCCATGCCCCAAAGGGTTTACAGTCATAATTTTGACACAGAGAAACTACAGAGGAAGGGGAGAGGTCCAGGGATAAGCAAGGAGAATATGGGCTACTGCGTGAGATGCAATAATAATAACAGATGCCAACAAAGCAGGGTTTTGTGTCTCTCTGTGGTTTTTTTTTTTTAAAGTAGAAAATTAGTAAGTAGAAAAAATAAAATGAATTTCAAAGTTTTCTTAAGCAGGAAAAAAATAGTACAATAAAGGAAAAAAATAATGCAAAAGTTATATGTATAAACATGAACTGCAAATCCTGTACTTCTCAAACAATCTTGGGTTCCTGCCACGTAGGCATTCTCTTCCAAAAAGGCATCCACTGTGCCAAAAGTATTATTTATTGTAAGTATTTGTTTTTAATACTGCCCTTTGATCATATTTCCTGGGCTGTTTACAAGATAACTGAAACAATTAAAAGGCACAGGAAAGAAAGAAAGAAAGAAAGAAAGAAAGAAAGAAAGAAAGAAAGAGCTAAATTCCAAAAAATTATAAGAGTGGCATAAAGAAAATAACTCCTCTCACCTTCCCAAAGATGCATGATATGGCTTAATTTATAGATAAGCATCAGATTCTATTTCTCACGCTTCCAGACCTCAGAGCAGATTTTGTTTGTTCGTTTTTTAGCTAGCGAAAGTCAGAGCTGCCTCTTCAACGCTTCTCTTCTGCTGTGTGCATAGATAGAATCGGGAGCTTTGATATCTAGATGAAATGCAAAACCGTTTCATGGCGAAGGCTCAAAGCCAAGCTCTCCCAGTCCAGGGTGTGTCTACATCTGAAGGCGAGGAGAACAGAGCTAACTGGAAAAGTTTTGTTCACAGGAGTTTGGGAGATCACGTGATCTGCAAAGTCACTTTGCCACTTGAAACTCACTTCTGCTATGCAGCTTCCAGTGAGCACTCAGGGCTGATTTCCTTCAGAATAGATAGGTTTCATCTTCTTGCAGTCCATGGGACTCTCAAGAGTCTCCTCCAGCACCAAATTCAAAAGCATCAATTCTTCGGCGATCAGCCTTCTTTATGGTCCAGCTCTCACTTCCATACATCACCACTGGGAAAACCATAGCTTGAACTATACAGACCTTTGTTGGCAAGGTGATTTGTTGACCATTGATTTAGGACTGATAATTTTGTGCAATGGGACTCTGGGCACTCTGCTACAATTGCAAAACCACAGTTCCCAGGATCCTTCCCCTACTTAGCACTCAAGACCCCTAGCAGGCTAGCAACCTCACAATCGTCTCCAAGCCACCGCCCCTAAACACCCCCCCCACCTATCTTGCTCCCTCCTTGAATGTTTTTGTCTTGCTGGAATATGTCTTTGAACTCCAAGAACAGGCACATCCCATTCTGTTGTTTAATGTGGATAGCAAGCTTCCTTCGGTAGTAAAGTCACTTTGCCACTTGAAACTCACTTCTGCTATGCAGCTTGGAAAAGAGCTGATAAGACTCTTACAGCCCCCCACACAGCTACACCAGTCTCATTCTTTTCTTTGTCGGGTGTCAAGCATATTCCAAAGGCACCCTTAAGTGTGTGCAACAACCATATAGTGGTAGGGAAATTTAAAAAACTCTGCACATGCTCAGAGGTGCTTGCTTATTTCTACACATATTCCAGGGGTGAGCCAAGCATTACAAAAGAAAGAAAAAATAAATCTCAAGCTTCAGATCCTGAGTCAAATTCATAATTGTAGGGTGTCCTTTAAATTTCCCCTAACTAAGCTTTGAACAGAATTTATACTAGGACTCTGAAACGGGGGCATAAGACCTTTTTTTCGATGTATGTTAGTATATTTTTTTCAATATATGTTAGTATATCCTAGTATATTCTCCTGGCTATTACTTATCCCCTGTTTTTGGTGGGGATAAGTCATAAAAACAGAGGGCAGGAGATCTACTTTGGTGATCACTCGTAGTCTAGTAAGATTGTCTTCCATAAACATGGTTTTAACAATGAGTCCATAAGTGACTGTGGAGGTCAATTCTGGATCCGCACGTCTTTCCACAGTGGGAACATAGGTTTCCGGGCGGGAGTTGATCATGGTGAGGGTTTGCCAAGTGTGCCTTCCTCTTAGCACATTTCTCCCTTGCGTCCTGAGTTCGAGTGTCTTCAAAGCCCACGACGCCTTTGGTAAAGGCTGTTCTCTAACTGGAGTCCTTGCAGGCCAGTGTTAACTGGGAAACACTGTTTATATCACTTTTTTTAGATTTGCCTTGAGAGAGTCTTCAAACAGTTTTTTGTTGACCACCAGCATGACACTTTCCATTTTTTATTTCGGAATATAGTAGTTGCTTTGGAAGACGATCATCAGGCATCCGCACAACATGACCAGTCCAACGAAGTTGATGTTAAAGAATCATTGCTTCAATGGGACAAGAGTGTGGATTAAGGTGTGTAAGGAAACCTAAAAGAGATCTGTTTTGTTGTTTTTTCATGGTGGTGTTTTTTTAAATATCAAATGTCTTGCTAGGAGCGTCTCCAACCCCATCGTTCAGCTTGGATACTGAGGTCCAGCTCTGAGGGCCTTCTGGCAGTTCCCCCCTGCGAGAAGTGAGGTTACAGGGAGCCAGGCAGAGGGCCTTCTCTGTAGTGGCACCTGTCCTGTGGAACAGGACCAGATGTCATCCCACCAGATGACATCCCACCAGATGTCAAGGAAATAAACAATTGTCTGACTTTTAGAAGACGTCTGAAGGTTTAGGGAAGTTTTTAATGTTTGATCTTTTATCGTGTTTTTAATGTTCTGTTGGGATCTGTCCAGAGTGGCTGGGGAAGCCCAGTCAGATGGGCGGGGTATAAATAATAAATTATTATTATTATTATTATTATTATTATTATTATTATTATTATTATTATAGCTCAGTTGGTAGAGCATGAGACTCTTAATCTCAGAGTCATGAGCTCATCTAGGTGAAAGATTCCTGCATTGCAGGGGGTTCGAGTAGTTGGCCCTCGTGTTCCCTTCCAACTCTGCAATATTACAAATTATTTTAGAAATTTCTCTCGCTTTTTCTCGTTGTGCCCCTGTTTCGTTCATGCCCTAAGCACAAGCTTGTTGGGCAATCGAGCACGGATTGATTCTAAATCAGGGTATGTGATTCTTACGCAAATACACATCCTCTTTTTTGCAGCGATGCATCCTCTTTCTTTCTGCAGTTGACGGATTAAAGGGAAGTGCTTCTGTGACTCGGGTGAAGGCGTCAGCGCGTCTGGCTGTTAACCAGAACTTTGGTGGCTTGAGCCCACCCAGGGACGGGGTGCCTGCCTTGCGGAGGGGTTGGACTAGATGAGACTCAGGATCCCTTTCAGCTCTAGGATTCCACTCTAGGATTCTATGAGACCTGAGTTCCAATCCTGGCTCAACCTGGTGTGGCCCTGCATGAAAAACCTCCCCCTTTTGATACGATATGATAATCTTTATTGTCATTGTCCCATACAGAACAACGAAATTGAAAAAAATCTACATCAGACATTCAAAAACCAACAAGCCTGCTATCCCAGCTATCCCAGCCTGGTTAACTCCCTAAAAACTCTGATACCCCATAAATAAATACAATATACTCCCACAGAGACTACCTTCCACTGCGTTTAAAACCAAAATCGCATTTGGATAAAAACTGTTTCTCAGGCGGCTAGTCCCAGTCTTTATAACCCTGTACCTTCTTCCAGAAGGCAGAAGCTGAAAGAGATCATTTCCGGGGTGTGCACTATACTGCGCTATCTCTGCAGCTTTCTTATGGCACCTGGAAGCGTAGATTTGATCCAAAGTGGGAAGAGCACACCCAATTATTCTCTCCTCAGTCTTTACAACCCTGGACAGCATTGTTTTTCCCCTGCCTGTGCAGCTCCCAAAGCACACACACAGACCATAAATTAATACACTCTCAACAGTACAATGGTAAAATGCCATCAACAGGTCCTTTGAGATATTATTTTCCCGCAGGATTCTCAGAAAATAGAACCTCTGCTGTGCTCTCTTCATCAGATCTTTACTGTTTTCTCCCAGGTTAGGTCATCTGCTGCCCTGCCCCACAGGGTTGAGGATGAGGCGGGTCAATCCCTTGGAGGCCTCCCTGAGAGGAAGGGGGACAAGAAGCAAACATGAGAAATATTCGCTCTTCCTCCATGCGCGCGCATGGGTGCGCATAGTTGCCATGGGGAACACCGTTCCCATAAACAGGCCCCCTAAGCGCTGCTCATATCACACCAGGTCAATGAGGCATCACTAAGCGCCATTATCTCGCTGGTCTTCTAGGCCTCAATTTAAGCAGTTTTACTTAAATTAGCGGCACCCGCGAGGGTAGTTATTAGAACATTACAAAAGGAGAGGATTTATGAGTAGCAAGCGAGGCCGCAGCTGCAGCTGGGAGAGTCTTCTCCTGTTGCCTCCCATTCATGCTCTCGTCGCTCCCTTCCTTTGAACAGGGCTTCGACACTTGCTCCTGCTTTTGGCTGCCACAGGTCTTCCATTCAGGCCTCCAATTCATTTGCCAATTTTATTTGGTGTGGGTTTTTTTCTTCAGGAGGGCGAACAGCTTTGCTTCCCTTTTGGTTCATTATTCCCAAGCAAAAAGGTGAGGGAACACACAATAATTTGGATTAATATTTTTTGGGAAGCCGCCCAGAGTGGCTGGGGAAGCCCAGCCAGATGGGCGGCGTATAAATAATACAGTGGTGCCTCGCAAGACGAAATTAATTCGTTCTGCGAGTTGCTTCGTCTTGCAATTTTTTCGTCTTGCGGAGCGCGGATTCCCCGGGTATTAACGGCTTTAAGAAAAAGGAAGCAAACTCGCAAGACGTTTTCGTCTTGCGAAGCAAGCCCATAGGGAAATTTGTCTTGCGAACCACCTCGAAAAACGGAAAACCCTTTCGTCTAGCGAGTTTTTTGTCTTGCGCGGCATTCGTCTTGCGGGGCACCACTGTATATTATTCTTATTATTGCAGGTATTCAAGGGTTTCACCAATTGCCCCCTTCAAAAGTTACCTCATAAACTCAGCATATCTAAAGGGCAGAGTTTGGATGCCCACATCACCACCCTCGATATAGGGCAGGATTTTATTTCTTATACAAATATTGAGGCGTACGGTCTCCCGGTGCCACCAGTGTAAGCAAATGTCTGGCTCGTCTGAGCCTATATGGAACCTTTATTCTCAGTAATAATGGAACTCACAGGTGGGTAATGCAGTTATGAGTTGTGGGGGCTAGACACCCTTAAATTCCTGGGTCCAGTGGCATACCCTCCAACAATCCTCAGATGAAAATAGGGATGTTTCTCACTCCCCTCAACTGGCCTTCTCGATCCTCCCCCTTTTTTTGCCCCCCCCCCCAACAGAGCATTTTCTGTCAGAAGAAGGGCAAGTGTCACCAGCACCACACCAACAGGACACAAGCCCTCCACTGTCCTGAGAAAACCCTTTAATCCCAGTTTTATTTTATTCTCTGGTAGATTTGCAAAAAGAAAAGCACGCACCAATAAATAATTTCCAGAAAGGGTCAAGATCAGACCTGGGATTCTCATAAAAAAACAGCACTTTGAATGCATGATAAACATGCAGCACCAGGTGGCGCCAGAGAGCAAAGAAAATTTCCTACGCAACTTCCCAGTGTTTTTTTCCTCTTGTTATACCGATTTAATTTCTGACTTATTTATAGCGTTCTTTTCCTGTGCGTAGATCCACCCAAGGATGCACAAAGCATTTCTTTAAAAAAAAATAAAAATACAAGACTCCTTGAGCTCTTCTCCCCCTTTCTTCCTGCCCAGGGTGGCCCTGCCTTCTGCCTCCACCTCAGAGCCGGCACATCCCATGGGGCTGGGCCTTGGTGGCTGCAGCGTCCCCTCCTCCTCGCCTGCTCTCCAGCAGCCGCTTTGGGCTGCCCAAGGGAGAAGGCCGGCGGCAGCAGCAGCCGTGGAAAAGCCATGGAAAGCTGCCTCACTGCTGCCACTGCTGCCGATATCACAACTCAACATAAGTACTGCTCTTCCTCCTCCCTGAGCTCCACAACACTGGCAGGGGAAATGGGGACATTCTGGAATCAAATCAGAAGCTAGGATGGCTTTTGGAATTCCGGGGCTCTCCTTGGAAAATAGGGACACATGGAAGGTGTGCAGTGGGTGCTAGAATTTAATTAAGGCTAGGAATGTGGAAAAGGGACGCGGGTGGTGCTGTGGGTTAAATCCCCACGACGGGGGTGAGCTCCCGAATCCCCACGACGGGGTGAGCTCCCGTTGCTCAGTCCCTGCTCCTGCCACGTCAAAGTGCAAGTAGATAAATAGGTACCGCTCTGGCGGGAAGGTAAACGGCGTTTCTATGTGCTTCTCTGGTTCGCCAGAAGCAGCTTAGTCATGCTGGCCACATGACCCGGAAGCTGTACGCCGGCTCCCTCGGCCAGTAAAGCGAGATGAGTGCCCCAACCCCAGAGTCGGCCACGACTGGACCTAATGGTCAGGGGTCCCTTTACATTTACTAGGAATGTGGAAACATAGCGAGACCCTGTGTATTAGGACTGGTCACGTTGTGCGGATGCCTGATGATCGTCTTCCAAAGCAACTACTCTATTCAGAACTTAAAAATGGAAAGTGTAATGCTGGTGGTCAACAAAAGAGGTTCAAAGACTCTCTCAAGGCAAATCTAAAAAAATGTTGTATAAACACCGACAACGGAGGAACACTGGCCTGCGAGCGCTCCAATTGGAGAACAGCCTTTACCAAAGGTGTCGTGGACTTTGAATACACTTGAACTCAGGACGAAAGGGAGAAACGTGCTAAGAGGAAGACACATTTGGCAAACCCTCACCGTGATCAACTCCCGCCCGGAAACTATGTCCCCACTGTGGAAGGACGTGTGGATCCAGAATTGGCCTCCACAGTCACTTACGGACTCACTGTTAAGACCGCGTTTATGGAAGACAATCTTACTCAGCTACGAGTGATCGCCAAAGAAGATTAGGTCAGAACTGTGTGCATTTAAGCTGTGTACTAGATACTTCTAAATCATGTGATCAACATGTCAATAGCTAATTAAGCCAAGCTGGTGTTTCCAGCGATGTATCAAAAGCACATTATGCCCGGACTTGCCTCTTGTGTGAAGTGTCTGCCTGGGGGTAAATGACCCATTAGGGCAGGAGAACATGAAAGGGAACTCTGTGTGAGATGGCAAAGAAGTGGGGATCCTGTCGCTCCACAGTCGTGGGATCGAGCCCTACGTTGGGCAAAAGATTCCTGCATGGCAGGGGGTTGGACTAGATGACCCCCAGGGTCCCTTCTGACTCTACATTTTTGTGATTCTCAGATAGTGTGGGTCAAGAGCAGGAGTGATGTGTCAAGCACAAAGGCAAAAGCAAGAGGCAGAGCAGTGGCTGATGTCTGTTCGAATCCTGGGGTGTGAATCCTGTGCACCTCTCCATTGTAGACTCAGGTTGCATATATGTGTAAATAAATGCAATAACCTAAGTTGGAATATCCTCGCAATTTTGGTGTGTATCCTGGTATTTAAAGGTAAAGGGATCCCTGACTGTTAGGTCCAGTCGTGGCCGACTCCGGGGTTGCGGCACTCATCTCACTTTATTGGCTGAGGGAGCCGGCGTACAGCTTCCGGGTCATGAGGCCAGCATGACTAAGCTGCTTCTGGCAAACCACAGCAGCACACGGAAATGCCGTTTACCTTCCCGCCAGAGAAGGTATTTATCTACTTGCACTTTGACGTGCTTTCGAACTGCTAGGTTGGCAGGAGCAGGGACCAAGCAACGGGAGCTCACCCCATCGGGGGGATTTGAACCACCGACCTTCTGATCGGCAAGTCCTAGGCTCTGTGGTTTAACCCAAAGCGCCACCCGCATCCCTATGCTATTATTTAGTGAGAGCCAAAACTAGGACACTGGCTAGCTTGATGATTACACTAATGGTAAATCAGTCATGTCTATTAGAGTTGTACTTTGGAAGTCAAGCAGAATCCATTCAGGGAGTCCATTCGACTTCCAAAACGTTCGGAAACCAAAGCACGGCTTCTGGTTGGCTGCAGGAGCAATCGGAAGCCAGCCAATCGGAAGCCACAGAAGCCCCACTGGACGTTCAGATTCCAAAGAACGTTCGCAAACTGTAACATTCCCAGGTTTGCGGTGTTCGGGAGCCAGAATGTCTGAGTACCAAGGCGTTCGGGATCCAAGGTACGACTGTAATATATTTTCCGTTTAAGAGAAAGAGGAAATTAAAAAGAGCAGAGAGATCAGGGCAGGATGGGGCATGGAGACAGAGGGAAAGCATAGAAAGATGGGGTAAAAGAGGTTAAAAAATAAAAGGGGATGTTTGTAGCAGGCTGAAGTTAAAGATGAGCCCTGGCTGAGTCTTAAAAGGTCATCCCAAACCACTTCGCCTATGCACAGGGCGCCAAAGAATGCAAAGGAAAATGCTGAGGAAAATAGCCTAGCTTCGTATTTGGACCAACAGATCACCCTAAGCTTTTTACGAATCTGGGTGAGAATGTCGAAAGTTATGGGCCTTCTGCCGTCCAGGCTAGGGGGGCGGGACCTGCGCCAACCCTCGAGCATCTTCCGGACCACAAAATGAGAACAGGGGTCGACAGAGAACAGGGCTTTTGAGAAGAAGGATATTGCCGCTGAATGAATATTGAGGGTTTTTGGGGCCCGCCCTAGGTCACGGAGATGTACCAGGTATTCTATAACCTCAGGCCTCGATGGGGACCTGCCTGGCCTCAGCTGCCCCTTCTTCTGGCGAAAAGAGGCGAAATCTAACCAGGCCTTATTATAGGACCTTAAGGTTGAAGGTGCTATTGCAGACAATACTCCCTTTATAGCTTCTCGTTGCCAATACTCCAGAGGTGCTCCGGAAACGGCTGCGGCAGCTGCTGCGCATCCGGCGCCAATGAGCGAAAGCGATCCATCTGGAAACGAGATAGAGCATCCACAATGTTATTATCAACGCCTGGAACAAACCGAGCTGAGGTGAACAGGTTCAGCCGGAGGCACGAAAGAACAAAGTATCGCAGCAACGATGCAACTCTGGGTGAACGCGCCAATTGCTTGTTTAGGACCGACACTACGGCTTGGTTGTCTGTCCAAAAACAAATTCTATGATCTTTAAAGTGCTCGGCCCAAATGTGAATAGCGACCACGATGGGGAAAAATTCTAAGAATGTTAAGTCACGCAGTATGGGTTTTCCCTGCCATGATGCCGGCCAACGCTGCGCACACCACTGACCTCTGAAGTAGACACCGAATCCCAATGAACCTGCGGCGTCAGAATGTACCTGGAAATCCGACTGCAAGGTGATGCTGTCTTGCCAGAGTGAAATACCATTATAATCTTCCAGGAATTGTCGCCAAACTAGTAGGTCTGATTTCACTGCCTTCGAAAGACGCACTCTATGGTGAGGGGAACGCAATCCCGCTGCTAGTTTCCCCAACCGCCCACAGAAGGGGCGACCCGGGGACACCACGCGGCATGCAAAATTGAGATGACCCAAGAGTGATTGAATTTGTTTTAAGGTGACCTTCCTTAGGGGCAAAGTCTGTTCAATCAGCCCTTTTAGGGCAACCAACTTATCTGTGGGTAGACGAGAAGTTTGGGCTATTGTGTCTAGTTCGATGCCCAGGTAAGTCATTACGGTGACCGGGACCTCCGTCTTGTCGTTCGCCAGTGGCACGCCCAGCTCCCCAGCCAAGGACTCAAAGGCATGTAGCAAGGCCTTGCAATCATTCGCAGTATTAGAGACCAAAATAAAGTCATCCAAATAATGCCCCACCCCTTCAGCACCAGTTTTGAACTTAAGCGCCCATTCTAAGAAGGTGCTGAATGTTTCAAACGCGGCACAGGCGATCGAGCACCCCATGGGCATCGTCTTGTCTATGAAGTAGGCGCCCTGAAATTTGAAACCCAACCAGCGATAATCCTCCGGGTGAACCGGAAGGAGGCGAAATGCCGACTCGATGTCGCATTTTGCCATAAAGGCACCCCTACCGAAACCCCAGACCAACTTCACTGCCTGGTCAAAGGAAGCATACTTGACTCTGCACATTTCTTGGGGAATAGCGTCGTTAACCGAAGCACCCTTGGGGTAAGAAAGGTTGTGTATCATCCGGAATTCACCGGGGGCCTTTTTTGGGACAATGCCTAGAGGAGATATGTGTAGCTCCTCAATAGGAGACTCAAGGAATGGACCAGCCACCCTGCCGGCAATAACCTCCTTCTGAATCTTCTTCCAGGCAATGTCTGGCCTCTCTAATACTGACTTTTGATTGGGGGGGCAACCCGAATTGGGGGTAAAGGACACTGGAATTCTAAACCCATGGGAAAACCCTGCATCCAAGAGGAGAGCAGCTTGTCTATTAGGATATTGGCTTAACAAAGTTCGAAGGGGTTGAAGCTTAACCGGAGAGTACGCTAGGCTGAGGGACAAATTAGTAGCGATTTGCTGCTGATCCTTGGGCCAGTCCTGAGGCAACTGCGGGGGCACCCCGATTTCCCTGCTGGGGGTGACCCCTGCTGCCCCGAAAGGGCTGCTGTCTACCTTTGAAGCAGTTGACGGCCGAATGGCTGCCCAAACACTTGTCGCATTCATGCGCATACTTACATGAAGTGCGCTGGCAGGCCCCTCTATTGAAATCCCAGCATTGTCTGCGACGCTTGGCCTCAACCTTACCGGTCTTTGCCTGGTCATGCGGTTTCTTTTCGATGTTAGGCCCCACATGCTCCATCCAGCAGTTATTGTCCTTCTGATCCCAGCGCGTTGAGGACAGCATTGAGGCATTCCTACGGAACTCCTCGTCGTACGAAATGGCGGCCTCATCTCCTGCTAGCTCCCGCGCCCTCCTCACATGCGCCAAGTAAGACGCAAGATGCATCCCGCGTTTTGGATAGCCACCCAGGACAATTCCCATAAACACTTGGTAACCATTAAGCCAATTCTCAAATGTGCGCTCCGCCCGAGGGGATCTGTATCTCTTCTTACCATAATACCTCCTTTTTTCGCCTTTTCCTTTTACCTGGACTGGAGGCAGCAATGTAAACATGTCTACGTAATCCCCATTTAATATCTTATCCCTCTTCCTCTTGGAAAGGTGGTTTCCCAAAATAAAATCAGTGGGTGAGTGGGTTGAAACCTTAACATCCTGCACTAGCGCCCCATCCTTCCACTCGAGAGTACCATTGAAGGTTTTGCGGTGCGAGTTGGCCCGCCTCTCATGGACCCACAGAGGGGCACCTGTCTCCTCACCCTCCCCCCAGTACGTCTCCATGGGGGCATCACTATCGCCCTCGGAAGAAGAAGTACCTGTCTCTTCCTCAGAATCCGATGTGTCTCTCCTCCTGCTCTTCTTGGACACGTGCTTCCTCTTTGCCTTCCGCTTTCCTCCTCGGTGGTTACTTTCCTGAGTTGCCGGGTCAGAGGAAGCTGGTGCTGCCTGCTGAGGTGGTAGCTCGTCGTCCGAAGATGACACCTCCAAAGGGCCCTGCTGGGCTGCGGAATCCTGAAAAAGACTAGGAACCCCAATAGCCTCCTGGCTAACGTTAGAACGGTTGGCCCGTGAAGGTCTGGCTTTCTGAGTGCTCGCCCTCGACTTTCCAGCCCCAGATTTGGCCCTCTGGGCCGCAGCCTTAGACCTCTGAGCCCGCACGGTTTGCAAACGTGTTTGGGGCCGATTGGTGCCCTGTTGCGATGTGCTAGCCTCCGCCATTGAGGGCCCGGCTTGGCCTTGCTGGCTGGGGGGAGTGTCAGGTATGCAATCTTGGGACAATTCCACTATCGTAGCCGTTGAGGCAACCGGAGGATTGCATTGTTCGTAAAATGATTGCAGGGCCGAGAACAGTTGCGCCAGGGCTTGAGGGTTACAGGGCCCAGCAGGCATTAGGGCGCCCCCTGCAGCGGTTGCTTGAACTCTCGCCCTGTTCGCCATGTGTGCGGCCTACCAGAATGCGCGCAAGGTGTGTGTAACTATGTGTTTATAACCTGTTTATTTTATCTTTTTTTAAAAAAAATATATTTATTTATTTATTTATTTAAATTATATATATATATTGTATTTTTATTTTTTTATTTTTTTATTTTTATTTATTTATTTATTTATTTATTTTCTGAATTTATATATTTATTTATTTACTTAATTACTTTAATTAAATTCAGCTATATGTCGCAAATCCAAGCACCTTCAAACTAATATACTCTTACTAACTTATTATTATTTAACTTATCTGTCTATTTTAATTACAGGTAATACTATGCTTATTATTACGCTGTTGTAACTCCAAATGTTAAGCAAAAAGCGGCGAATACGCGCTAGACTTTAGCAGTTTAAACTATTGCTCAAATGCGGTGCCAAGCCAGGCAGCAAGGACAAAGGTGTGCCTTTTAAAAGTTGCAAATGCTATACCAATAAACACTCCTCTCCTCCTCGACCTACCAGATGGCTAAGCAACAACGCTTCTGCAAGCAAAATCAGCTGCGCCTATTTGCACCAATATGCCAGGAAGTAAAGCATGGGGAAAATGAGCAAAAACTAACCAACGAACTAACCGCAAGCTACAAATGAATTAAACAAAACCTAAAAGTAACCAAGCCAATCAATTGTAAACCGGACACATGCGATAATCAATCACCATGAGTTATTAATTCGCTACCCAAACAAACAAATGAAAACCCACTTAAAAGGGTCGGCAAGGACCTAATTGAAATGCGGCAGCCCGCTCCCAGCAAGGATACAAAGATAGCAGCTGAGCAAGTGAGCAAACCTGTATAAGTTTTTTTTTTTTTTAAAGCAGGCAAGCCAGGCGGTGAGGACGCCTGTAGGCGAGGTTATGCCTCACCTAAAATGGCCGCCACTGAGACCACGTGGCTGAGGCAAGATGGCTCCCGACTCTCCTTTGTTGCCCCGGTTACCGTGGATGCCCAGAAAGAGCTCCGCGAGCCGATTGAATTATTCAAGCAGGAAAGAAGAACGCTAAATTAAAGCTAGCAAGCAAATACGATCACCATAAACCATGCGACCCCTCAGCTGGAGCTCTGATTATCCGCAACCGCGGCAGCGCTCTCCTTTCCCCTAAGCAATTGCAGCACCGCCAAACAGCTGATCCTACCGCTTTACAGCTGATCCGCCACCGGTTCCAGCCTCCCGAGGGCTACTGCAGCGCTCCTGAGCCGAAAACAGCGCCCCCCGATCACCTGCCATGAGCGCTGTGGCAACTCACGCTAAACCGCTTCAGCCGAAGCGGAAAGTCGAAAAGCGGCTGGCTTTGCGGGGACTGGAACCGTGCGCGATCCTCCAAGGGTGCCAGCGACGATCCTGCTTTGCCTGATGCAAGCTCCTTTATGCGCGGTTGCCTTAAAGGCCAGAGCCAGCGGAAGAGAAAGCCGGGATCCAAAAGCGTTCAGGAAAGTACAGCCAGGAGAGTATCGGAGAACAACGCTGAAGCTGCCGAGGAGGAAAAAAGGGGCGAGCCTAGGCTGCCCCAACCTTAAGAGCCCTCCCGTTAGACCCGCCCCCGGCGGCTGGCGCTGCTAAAATGAATATGCATAAGCCCACTGGGTCCCGCGGGGCTGGGATAGCCCCGCGATAATGCGGGTGGGGGCGCGTGCCCGCAAACCCCCCTCCGCAGTTCGGGAGGGGCTTTCTTGTAGTGAGGAAACTGCCAGAAGGCCCTCAGAGCTGGACCTCAGTGTCCAGGCCGGATAATGGGGTAGAAACGCTCCTTCAACAGTACTTTCCCCCAGAGGCTCCTGGCAGACAGCCTTTACACTGGGATGCATTTCCTCAGGAGTAAGTCTTGGTAAGGGACGCGGGTGGCACTGTGGGTAAAACCTCAGCGCCTAGGACTTGCCGATCGCATGGTCGGCGGTTCGAATCCCCGCGGCGGGGTGAGCTCCTGTCGTTCGGTCCCAGCTCCTGCCCACCTAGCAGTTTGAAAGCACCCTTAAGTGCAAGTAGATAAATAGGTACCGCTTAATAGCGGGAAGGTAAACGGCGTTTCCGTTTGCTGCTCTGGTGCCGGTTCGCTGGAGCAGCTTCATCACACTGGCCACGTGACCTGGAAGTGTCTGCGGACAGCGCTGCCCCCCGGCCTCTAGAGTGAGATGGGCGCACAACCCTAGAGTCGGACACGACTGGCCCGTACGGGCAGGGGTACCTTTACCTTTACCTTTAAGTCTTGGTGAGGAACGCGGGTGGTGCTGTGGGTTAAACCACAGAGCCTAGGACTTGCCGATCACAAGGTCGGCAGTTCGAATCCCGGTGACAGGGTGAGCTCCCGTTGCTCGATCCCTGCTCCTGCCCACCTAGCAGTTCGAAAGCACATCAAAGTGCAAGTAGATTAATAGGTACTGCTCTGGCGGGAAGGTAAATGGTTTTTCCGTGTGCTGCTCTGGTTCGCCAGAAGCAGCTTAGTCATGCTGGCCACATGACCTGGAAGCTGTACGCCGGCTCCCTCGGCCAATAAAGCGAGATGAGCGCCGCAACCCCAGAGTCGGTCACGACTGGATCTAGTGATCAGGGGTCCCTTTACCTTTAAGTCTTGGTGAACTTGGTGAACTTAATGACGCATGCTCACGAGTAGGCACGCATGAGGCTTGCCCTGCATTTTAACCTGAGCAGGTCTCAACCCCGGGCCAGCTCATGCACAGAGTTGTGATCCTGTTCGACGGATCACAGCCTAGCAACCTGATTCAGCACATACTCACAGTGGGGCTGATTATGTTTGGCAGTGCTTACAGTAATTGCATATATTAGCTATTATTAACTGTACTGCAAACACTTTGATTAACGATATGGAGATTAAATTCATTATGTGGCGCCCGGGTTCTGCACATCAAAGGGCTCTTGCAAGCCCTCTTGGTCTGAGAGGCTGGACTGCCTTGCATTAAGTGGATTGTCAAGCAAGAGAATTATATTTAAAAAAGTATTTGTTGACCCCTCTGTGATGGCCCTCCCTATTAATTTTAGGCAGGTGGTTTTGCAGCACTGTTTCGGCTTGCCTGCTTAAAAAAGATAAAAACCTGTTTAGGCAAGCGCTGCCCAGACATGATTTTATCATCATATTTGCCTTTTAAAAATGTTTATTTAATTTGCATTTTGACAGTTTTGTTATGTCTACTGTTTAAAAGTCTGCTTTCAACACTATTTTAAAATGAATATTTTATGTAAACTGCTTAGGCATTTCGTTTTGTAATTAAAGCTGTATGTAAATCCTGCTAGATAAATATGTTATCTCTCAAAAACTGGCTAGGAGAGGAGAGTGCAGAGAGCAGCACCAAGAATGCTTTCTTCTTTGGCGATCACTCGTAGCCGAGTAAGATTGTCTTCCTTAAACATGGTTTTAACAATGAGTCCGTAAGTGACTGTGGAGGCCAATTCTGGATCCACACGTCCTTCCACAGTGGGGACATTGGTTTCTGGGCGGTAGTTGATCACGGTGTGGATTTGCCAAATGTGTCTTCCTATTAGCACGTTTCTCCCTTTTGTCCTGAGTTCGAGTGTCTTCAAAGTCCATGACACCTTTGGTAAAGGCTGTTCTCCAACTGGAGCGTTTGCAGGCAAGTGTTTCCCATTTGTTGGTGTTTACACTACATTTTAAAAGATTTGCCTTGAGACAGACTTTACACCTCGTTTGTTGACCACCAGCATTACGCTTTCCATTTTTAAGTTCGGAATAGAGTAGTTGCTTTTGAAGATGATCATCAGGCATCCGCACAACATGGCCAGTCCTAATACACAGGGTCTCGCTATGTTTCCACATTCCTAGGTAAAGGTTAAGGGAACCCTGACCATTAGGTCCAGTCGTGGCCGACTCTGGGGTTGGGGCGCTCATCTCGCTTGACCAGTCCAACAAAGTTGGACAACTTTGTCCAACAACGTGACCAGTCCAACAAAGCTGATGTTGAAGGATCGTCGCTTTGACAGTGGTGATCTTTTCTTCTTCCAGTACATTGATATTAGTTTGCCTGTCTTCCCAAGTGATGTGTAAAATTTTTCGGAGACACCGTCGATGGAATCTTTCGAGGAGTTGGAGATGGTGTTTATAAGTGGTCCATAATCTGGGGCCCAAGTTGGTGCTCCTGCTGTGATCTTTGCATAGAAATTTGCTATAGAAATTTAATTTAATAGTAATAATCATAATCATAATAACCAGTGCTTTTCCCTGGCATCTGTCAGGTGAGTGCCATTGCGGGCCAGTGCTCCCCTGCCCATTTCTTGCCTTTATGTATTTCTCAGAACCCAAAACGAACATTTCAAGTCAAAACAGAAGCTGGCCAGCGTGCAAGTCTACACTTTTTTTAAAAAAGATCTATCACTCCCAGCTCACATTTCCATTTTCTTCAGTCCATCTCCTGTGTGGCTGTGGCGGACTTTGAGCTTTCCAGCAAGGCCTCTACCATTGCCCGCACGCACGTTTGTGCGAGGGCCCTTCCAAACTGCCCTAGTCATCTGCCTGAATTTAAGAGAGCAAGGGAGGTGTGGGCACATTTTATTTGACCTGCACCAGAACCAGGGGTGACCCCCAAACCAGCTAGGGAGCCAGCTTGCCGTAGTTTTTAGCACCTCCGCGAGCAGTGTACGTGGCTGTTGTCAAACCGGCCTCAGTTCAGGCCTGCCCCGTGTCGCACGGCAACTTACTGTAATAACTTCATGGTGAGTTCCAGCACCTATTTTTCTTGGAAAAAAGCACTGGTAATAATAATAATCCCTTCCCTCACCAGCAGAGACATTTGGGGTCACCAGGCGCTCTGATTGACTTAACCCGTTAGTTATGTACTGAAGTTCTCACCCTGGGCCAGCAAGGGGATACTGATTGGATAGTTTATATGCAAATGAAGGATTGAAAAGTGATGTTCAGTGATTGGATAGTTTTAGAAAATGGCAACAGTTACATTGTTCTGGAGCTCTATATAAGGGAGGGGTGTTATGTACTGAAGTTCTCACCCTGGGCCAGCAGAGGGATACTGTAGATAGTTTATATGCAAATGAAGGATCGAAAAGTGACATTCAGTGATTGGATAGTTTTAGAAAATGGCAACAGTTACATTGTTCTGGAGCTCTATATAAGCAGGCTGACTGAGCCCCTCAGCTTAGTTCTGTTCCAGCTTACAATAAAGAGCTGCTTTGGAAGAATCGCTGTGTTGTCTGATATGTTCGCCCACAACTTAACACCGTTTCCCTAGCACAGCTCAGGGTTGCAGGAGGAAAGTCAGGCTGGCTAAAGCTCAGAATGCCCCCATCTTCAAAAAGGGGGAAAGGGAAGACCCAATCAGTGATCTTGACATTGATACCAGGGAAGATCCAGAAAAGACAATTCAACAGTTGGTCTGTGAGCATTTAGAAAAGGATGCTGCGATTACTAAGACCCAGCATGGGTTTCTCAAAAATAAGTCATGCCAGACCAATCTGATTTCTTTTTCTTTTATGCAGTTACAAACTTGGTGCATCAGAGAAATGTTGTGGACATAGTTTATCTTGATTTCAGTAAGGCTTTTGACAAAGTCTGCTATGATATTCTTGCGAGGAAGCTGGTAAAATGTGGGATGAACGACGTAACTGTTTGGTGGATTTGTTGACTGACTGAACCCAAAGAGCACTCATTAATGGTTCCTCATCATCCTGGGAAAAAGTGACAAGTGGGGTGCTGCAGGGTTCTGTCCTGGGCCTGTTGTTGTTCAACATTTTTTGTAAATAACTTGGATAAAGGAATTGAGGGGATGCTCATCAAATTTGCAGATGACACCAAACTGGGAGGGGTAGCTAATGCTGCAGAAGACAGAATCAGAATTCAGAACGACCTTAACAGATCGGAGAACTGGGCGCAAGCTAATAGAATGAATTTCAACAGGGACAAATGTAAAGTTCTGCACTTAGGCAGGAAGAACTGGGTGCACAAATATAGGATGGGGTGGCACCTGGCTTACCAGCAGTACATGTGAAAAGGATCTAGGGGTCTTCGTGGACCACAAGCTTAACATGAGTCAACCGTGTGATGCAGCAGCAAAAAAAAAAGCTAATGCTATTCTAGGCTGCATCAACAGAAGTCTATTGTCCAGAACAAGGGAAGTAATAGTACCACTCTATTCTGCCTTGGTCAGACCGCACCTGGAATACTGTGTCCAATTCTGGGCACCACAATTTAAGAAGGCTGTTAACAAGGTGGAACATGTGCAGAGGAGGGCGACCAAGATAATTGAAATATACTCAGAGTCGCAAAGTGATTTCATGCTCTTTATTCAGCTCATAATGGTGAGGAGGAATGAATGAAAGTCCCCTCAAAGTATCTGCTTTATATACATTATTTACACAATGGGCTGCACATGATTGGCTAATTCCGGAATTCTACTGTAAGCCAATCAGGTTGTGGATTCACTTCTATCTGGAGCATGATTGGGTAGTTCCTGCCAACCAATCATACTGCTGCATTGTTCTAGGACCAATCAGACTGCTACATTCTGAATCCTATTGTTCTAGGACCAATCAGACTGCTGCCTTTTGGATCCTATTGTTCTAGGACCAATCAGACTGCTGCAGTTGGGATCCTATTCAACTCAGTACAAAACAATGATCAAGGGTCTAGAAACCAAGTCTTATGAGGAACAGTTGAAGGAGCTGGGCATGTTTAGCCTGGAAAAGAGGAGACTGAGAGGAGATAGGATAGCTATCTTCCAATAACTTAAGGGCTGTCACACGGAGGAGGGAACAAACTTTTTTTCCTGCTCTGGAGGGTAGGACTCGAACCAATGGCTTTAAGCTGCAAGAAAGAAGATTCCGACTAAACATCAGGAAAAACTTTCTGACAGGAAGAGCTGTGAGACTGTGGAACGGTCTCCCTCAGGAGGTGGTGGACTCTCCATCCTTGGAGGTTTCTAAGTAGAGGTTGGGCGGCCATCTGTCATGGATGCTTTAGCTGAGATCCCTGCATTGCAGGGGGTTGGACTAGATGACTCTGGGGGCCCCTTCAAACTCTGAGATTCTATGATTCTATGAAATGACTGTACTTCAGTATCAAGTGGCCCCTCAGTGAAAATAAAGAACTGTTCCGTAGAAACGGCTGAAGCGTATGACAGGATTCACATACAACAGAGTCACTGTGCATGCTCCCAACTCCAACGCTCTGAAAGGTATACAATGGCTCTTTCAATGTGGCACAGTTGATGCATGTGGGTGGGGGGCAAGTTCCGGGCATGTTGCCCTTCAGAGATTAAGTGCTTAGCAGGCCAAGGAACTCATGAGGCAGAAGAAGCTATGAGGCAGATTTTATAATAATAATAATAATAATAATAATAATAATAATAATAATAATAATAATTTATTATTTGTACCCCGCCCATCTGGCTGGGTTTCCCCAGCCACTCTGGGCGGCTTCCAACAAAGATGAAAGATACACTAAAATGTCACATATTAAAAACTTCCCTGAACAGGGCTGCCTTCAGATGTCTTCTGAATGTCAGGTAGATGTTTATCGCTTTGACATCTGATGGGAGATTTTCTTTCACATGAATTCTACCTCAGGGGACAGCTAATTTGTCCACATTGCCTTTTCACCATCATGACAGTTCCCCACCTGCTGTTTCATCGCCAATGGTCAGGGACCGACCAGACTCACTGGTTTTATTTATCCGTTTTCTTGCATTTATGTACCTACTGCCTTTTCCTCCAGGGTTCTCTCCCCTCCTCGTTGCATCCTCGCCAACGACCCTGCAAGGTAGCCAGGCAGGGACAGGGTCAAGGTCATCCAGCGAGCTGAGTGGAGATTCAAACCCAGCTCTCCTGGGCCCTAGGCCGACCCCCTGACCACTACGCCACACCAGCTCTCTGTAATCCAGCCACGTCCGGAGGGCTGCAGGTTTCCCCATCATAAACATCAACTGCGATTGCAAAAAGCACAGTGGAGCGATGTGGTTGGCACTGTGGTCATTGAAGAAGACCAGAGCTAGTTTTCTGATTTTTGTGCAGATACTGCTGTGTTCTGCTGACTGATCCTGACAGTCTCCATTTCCTTCCTTACAATGTAGTTCCCTCTACTGCAGTGCACTGTCAGGCTGCGGACACATTGCGGTTTACTCTGGCTCCAAGGTGCTCCCACCGCTGGCTTTTGAATCTGCGTAAGCCACAGATGGTCCCATCACCTCCTGGCAAATAGAAGGGGAAGAAATGGAGGCAGTGAGAGATTTTACTTTCTTGGGCTCCATGATCACTGCAGATGGTGACAGCAGCCACTAAATTAAAAGACGCCTGCTGCTTGGAAGAAAGGCGATGGCAAAACTAGACAGCATCTTAAAAAGCAGAGACATCACCTTGCCAACAAAGGTCCGTATAGTTAAAGCCATGGTTTTCTCTGTATTATTTTTTTTCTGTTTAAATATGTTCTTTATTTTTTCTTTTTTGTAACCTTTAAAATCTCAATAAAAATCTATTGGGAAAAAAGCCATGGTTTTCCCAGTAGTGATGTATGGAAGTGAGAGCTGGACCATAAAGAAGGCTGATCGCCGAAGAATTGATGCTTTTGAATTCTGGTCTGGAGGAGACTCTGGAGAGTCCCATGGACTGCAAGAAGATCAAACGCATCCATTCTTAAGGAAATCAGCCCTGAGTGCTCACTGGAAGGACAGATCATGAAGCTGAGGCTCCAATACTTTGGCCACCTCATGAGAAGAGAAGACTCCCTGTAAAAGACCCTGATGTTGGGAAAGATGGAGGGCACAAGAAGAAGGGGACAACAGAGGACGAGATGGTTGGACAGTGTTCTCAAAGCCACAAACATGAGTCTGACCAAACTGCGGGAGGCAGTGGAAGACAAGAGTGCCTGGCGTGCTCTGGTCCATGGGGTCACGAAGAGTCGGACACGACTAAACAACAAAAGCCACAGATGACACAACCTTGATGGCAGAAAGTGAGGAGGAATTAAAGAACCTTTTAATGAGGGTGAAAGAGGAGAGCGCAAAATATGGTCTAAAGCTCAACATCAGAAAAATGAAGATCATGGCCACTGGTCCCATCACCTCCTGCCAAATAGAAGGGGAAGAAATGGAGGCAGTGAGAGATTGTACTTTCTTGGGCTCCATGATCACTGCAGATGGTGACAGCAGTCACAAAATCAAAAGACGCCTGCTTCTTGGGAGAAAAGCAATGACAAACCTAGACAGCATCTTAAAAAACAGAGACAGCACCTTGACAACAAAGGTCCGTATAGTTAAAGCTATGGTTTTCCCAGTAGTGATGAATGGAAGTGAAAGCTGGGCAGGACAGATTGTGAAGCTGAGGCTCCAATACTTTGGTCACCTCATGAGCAGAGAAGACTCCCTGGAAAAGACCCTGATGTTGGGAAAGATGGAGGGCACAAGGAGAAGGGGACGACAGAGGACGAAATGGTTGGACAGTGTTCTCGAAGCTACCAGAATGAGTTTGACCAAACTGTGGGAGGCAGTGGAAGACAGGAGTGCCTGGCGTGCTCTGGTCCATGGGGTCACGAAGAGACGGACATGACTAAACGACTAAACAACAACAACAAGCCACTTAGAGATTTTAGTACAAATCAAGCAGTACGTGCATTGTGTTAAATAAAACAAACGTCAAACTAAAATACACATCAGAAAGGTGCTTCTTGTGTTGTCTTTTTGGTGCCCAGTGAAAATCTTCCTTTTTCAAGAAGCCGTTGAAGTTATTTATTCTAGCCCGTTATTGGACTTGACATTGTTTTTGCATGCAAAGACATGTTCTTAACCGTCGCAATCGTTTTACTATATGAAATAGTGCAACTGTTCTTGCCGATGGCTTTTTTCAGTTGTGCAATTGCTTTGAGACATTTGTGGGAAGCAGTTTATGTAGGAGAATAATCAAGAACTCAAAGATACAAGTTCTTATCCGTAGATCATGAGATCTTGCACACACTGTGGCAACTATATTGTCATGCACTGGCTGGAGACAAAGGAGTGGTAGGAGGTCAAGAGGCAGAGATGGGTCAGGCTGGTGGAGAAGCCTGGGTGTCTCCAAGCTACCCTCTCCCCTGGTCTCCCAGAACCAGGCATGAAGGGGGAGAAGCAGCGACAGGCGTGTTGGTGTAGTCTCAGATTGCCTGGGAAGGACCCAGGAGAGGAGGAGATTTAGGCAGCTGTGGGAAAGCGGGGAACGTCGGCCTCCCCAACTGCATTACAGGGTCAATGCCTACCGAGAAGAGTTGCTGTGCTCATTAGGACTGACTCCCCTGTGCAGGCCTTGTGTTATGTACTGAGTTGAATAGGATCCAAAATGCAGCAGTCTGATTGGTCCTAGAACAATAGGATTCAGAATGCAGCAGTCTGACTGGTCCTAGAACAATAGGATTCAGAATGAAGCAGTCTGATTGGTCCTAGAACAATAGGACCCAGAATGCAGCAGTCTGATTGGTCCACAGGAGCCACCCAATCCAGCTCCAGGTGGAAGTGAATCTGCAACCTGATTGGCCTACAGAAGAATCCCGGAATTAGCCAATCATGTGGGGCCCATTGTGTAAATAATGTATATAAAGCAGACATTCTGGGAGAACTTCCATTCCTCCTCACCGTTATTGTAGGCTGAGCCTAGTCCATGCCAGGGAATCGTTGGCCCGCGTCCCCAGATCCGGAGAGAGAGCAAAGAAAGCACCAGGAAAGATCCTTCTTTGGAGGAAAGCAGTTTATTATCTGTGCACAGAGACAGCCAGCAGAATCACTTCTAGAGACTGGCTGCCCCGAAATACGCCTCTGCAAACTTTCTTATACCTTGAGAAAAGCTCCCTCCCTCCTCCCCAAACGCCCTCCAAAAACTTCCCCAATCAGCTGGAAAGTTTTCAACTTATTTCCTTATGTGGAATGGCATGTCTATATTGCTAGCCCTCTAAGCAGCCCCCTCCCTATTTTCCCTATATGTATCTTTCTGCTGGCTAGGCATAATGGCATGTCTATATTGCTAGCCCTCTCCTCCCGTCTCCTTCGTATGTGTCTTTCTTATCTTGCATTCCTAAAATAGGAAAGCGAGGGGCCCCTTTTTGCAGGTCTGGTTATTTCTTGCTAGCTGCTAGCTAACCATATTTTGCAGAAATCAAATTAGCTTAGAAATCTACTTAGATCCAAGGTACAGAGAATATAGAAAATCCTTCTTAGGTACAAGGTACAAGATATAGAGAGCATATAGAAAGCAACCCTTCCCTCTCCCTTCATTATGAGCTGAATAAACAGCATGAAATCCACTCTTGACTCCGAGTATATTTCACCTTGTTTCTTCTGATAAAGCCTTATCTCAGTGTGATTTAATCACTGTCTAGTTCGCTGACAGGCATGTACAGTGGTACCTCGGGTTAAGTACTTAATTCGTTACGGAGGTCCGTTCTTAACCTGAAACTGTTCTTAACCTGAAGCACCACTTTAGCTAATGGGGCCTCCTGCTGCTGCCGCACCGCCGGAGCACGAATTCTGTTCTCATCCTGAAGCAAAGTTCTTAACCTGAAGCACTATTTCTGGGTTAGCGGAGTCTGTAACCTGAAGCGTATGTAACCTGAAGCGTATGTAACCCGAGGTACCACTGTACCTAGACTCATAGAATTGTAGTGTTGGAAGGGATCTCCAAGTTTAAAGTCTATATAGGGAAATTTTGTAAAATTTAATGAGGGATAGAAAAATCTTGGAATGGAATTTTTTTTTGGCCTTAGTGGAAATGTTTTAAGAGGTTAAGTGTAAATAGGTATATTAGATTTAATGGGGAATAAGATTAAAAATATTTTAAGATAAAGGATTTGCTGAGATAACGTATAGACGTGGAATACAAGGAGGGAGGTGAGAGGAGATCAACGAAACAAGGGAATGAAAGATAGATTATGGTAAAGGTATGATGTGTGTTAAATTGTTTTTGTTTTGTTTTGTATAGTTTATGGTGTTTAGATGTTAAGGTTGTGTTTTGTATTGTCTATATTGTATTGTTTCTTTTGTTTCTTCTTTCTTTTTCTTTCTTTTTGTAAGCTTTAAAAGTAATATATATATATATATATATATTTTAAAGGAAGGGACCTCCAAGTTCTCCTATTACAACCCCCTCCAATGCTGGATCTGAGGCAGCCAATTCTCATGCACCAATGACAGCACATGTGCAGATGGCAGCTTCATGAATAGGAGTTGGGTTTTTAGGGGGGTGGGGAAACCCAACAGGCATTGTGCATTAGGTGAAGACACCCACCCTCCCTCTATGGTTTGAAGAACAGCAAATTGAAACACATCAGGAGGGGAATGACCTCACTGGTGTTTTAAGACATTAATGTGGACATATCTTTAGTGTGTCTTCACCTAGAGCTCCATCTGAGCTCTTTGAGAGCCACAATCTCTTTCTAAAGACGGGAGTAGTCTCAATAGACTGATTCTCTTTTTAATAATAATAATAATAATAAATTTTATTAGTATTTTCCACACACACACACACACACACAAAAAAAACACAATGAAAAATAACAAGACACAAAGCACAAAAACAAGCATATAAAAAACAAATCCAAATCTTACAAATTAATAATATAAACACTAAAAAGGAAAACAAACATTGACTTCCACCAATCCCACAGGACCTCTTTTACTTCTCATTGTATCTTCCTGTTTTCCTGCTTTCCTTATCATCTGTATCCTAGCATCTATAAATCCCTCTTTCTTATCCTTTCACTTCACAAGGTTATTCCAGACTCAGCCAGATTTCTGTCCTCGAACCTTGGCTTTTAAGGTATTCATTTAGGCATAGATTGATTCTCAGTAAAATCCTTGTTTGTTGTCTTTCCAGCAACGACCAAGGAACTTCCTTTTCCAGCAAGTGGAGAATCTTGTCCCAGTGTGCCTTTATTTTTATTATTTTTATTATTTTATTTTTACTATTATTTTTTATCTGTTTTTATCAGTGATGTTTTTATTGCTAAATCACTTTGGGGAGTTGTATGGTGATTCCTAAATGAAACGCAGCGAACATCAAATCACTGTGGGGGGGGGGGAAGCTTTGCAAACTGGGAGACAAGAATGAAAGGTCAGCCAGATAAGAAAATGTTTAGCTAAAAGATGTCAGTGAAAAGGCTAAAAAAAATCATTAGGGGGAACGTCGCAGCAGGAAGAGTTGCTTCGACAGTAGAACAAAACTGTCTTGGGAGACAGTGGGCTCCTTTAAGCAGAGACTGGGTGGAAGGCGAGGGACGTGGGTGGCGCTGTGGGTTAAACCACAGAGCCTAGGACCTGCTGATCAGAAGGTCGGCGGTTCAAATCCCCGCGACGGTGTGAGCTCCCGTTGCTCGGTCCCTGCTCCTGCCAACCTAGCAGTTCAAAAGCACGTCAAAGTGCAAGTAGATAAATAGGTACCACTCCGGCGGGAAGGTAAATGGCGTTTCCGTGCACTGCTCTGGTTTGCCAGAAGCGGCTTATTCATGCTGTTCACATGACCCAGAAGCTGTACGCCGGCTCCCTCGGCCAATAAAGCAAGATGAACGCCACAACCCCAGAGTCGGTCACAACTGCACCTAATGGACAGGGGTCAGAGTGGAAGGCATTCATCAAGGGGGCTGTCGTTGCCTCTCGCATCAAGCAAGGGCTTCGAACAGATGACCCCCAGCGTCCCTTTCAGCTCCAAGAGTCCACAATTATTTTTTTCAAAAAAATTGATTAATTTTCCAAATTTATAACAAACAGATAGGAAAAAGAAAAACAAAACAAACCAACCAACAAATAAACATTTATGCTGATTATAATAATTCCACTTTTTGTTAACATTGTTAGTTGACTTCCTCAAATCCCCCTGTCTGAGTTTCCACATAAACCATTGTAACAGTTTTCCAAAACTATTTTCCCATAAACTTTACTTGGTCAATTAACATCTTACTTTCTTTTCATTTTTAACTTTAACATAATATTTTACACATCACATTTTCAAATCCTAGGCCTATTTGGTACTCGCAAGTAATTCTAATTATATTATCTTAAGATATTTAGCTAAATAGTCTTTGAATTTCTTCCATTCCTCTTGGTGCTGCTCCTCCCTCTAGTTACGGACTTTTCCAGTCAAGAGTCTACGATTCTTGAGTTCTCGTTGTTCTGACTGGGGAAAGGGTTGTGGATAAATGAGTCGTCCTTAGAGCGCTGTATACATACAACAGTTATTGTTTATTATTTACAAAGTATCATCAGAATGCATTGGTTTTTTTCCTAGTACACATGGGAAGGTCTCTGTCCCCAAGACCTTACAGCCTGCAATCTGACACAGGAAGACGGCAGATGATGGAAAGGAAAGTTTAGGCAGAGGTGAATGGGTGCTGTAATTACCAACTCACTACCAGGGGAACTAAGGGCTTGTACTAAAGACTCCATGGAGAAAGTTGGTTTTAAGAAGGGTTTTCATGGGGCGGATGTAGGTGGCGCTGTAGTCTAAACCACAGACCCTAGGACTTGCCAATCAGAAGGTCGGTGGTTCGAATCCCTGTGACGGGGTGAGCTCCTGTTGCTCAGTCCCTGCTCCTGCCAACCTAGCAGTTTGAAAGCACATCAAAGTGCAAGTAGATAAATAGGTACCGCTCCGGAGGGAAGACAAACAGTGTTTCCATGCTTCTCTGGTTTGCCAGAAGCGGCTTAGTCATGCTGGCCACATGACCCGGGAAAACTGTCTGTGGACAAACGCCGGCTCCCTCTCCCAATAACGCGAGATGAGCGCCGCAACCCCAGAGTCATCTGTGGCTGGACTTAACTGTCAGGGGTCCTTTCCCTCTACCTTTATCTTTTAGGGAAGGGGGCACCATGCAGGTTTTCCGGGAGTTAAGTCCCAAGCACATGGGGGCAGCAAGGCAGAAATGATGGCGCCTTTCCTGGGAGTCAGAGGTCTTCAGATGGCAGAGGTGGAGCAGCGGAAGCCACAAGCAAAGATGGATTGGGATGTAAAAGGGGAGAGATTGCAACGGGGAGGAGAGGAGGAGACAGTGGAGTTGAGTCACAATGAATGCACGAGCAGTGTTGGAGTGATTAAAGCTGGAATGCAGGAACAGCCAGCAGTTGCAAAGATTGTTATCAGGCAAGATAGCAAATTTGGACTGATAGCCTGAAGGTCAAAGATTGCTCCGAAGGCCCAGGGCTGCGGCTAAATAGCAGAGCATGTACTGTGCATGCCAGAAGTTCCAGGTTCAATTCCCACTATCTCCAGGTAAGTCTGGGGAAAGACTCCTGCCTGCAAACCCTACTGAAGTGAATGCATATGGCTGCTTCATAGGTTCCAATAGGTTTCATGAGAATGGTATGGGGATGCGGGTGGCGCTGTGGTCTAAACCACTGAGCCTCTTGGGCTTGCCAATCAGAAGGTTGGTGGTTCGAATCCCTGTGACGGGGTGAGCTCCTGTTGCTCAGTCCCTGCTCCTGCCAACCAAGCAGTTCGAAAGCACACCAGTGCAAGTAGATAAATAGGTACCACTGCAGCAGGAAGGTAAATGGCATTTCCATGTGCTCTGGTTTCTGTCACTGTGTCCTGTTGTACCAGAAGTGGTTTAGTCATGCTGGCCACTTGACCCGGAAATCTGTCTGTGGACAAACACTGGCTCCCTTGGCCTGAAAAGTGAGATGAGCACCACAACCCTATAGTTGCTTTTGACTGGACTTAGCCATCCAGGGGTCCATTACCTTAGTATGGTATTATGAGAGAGAGAGAGAGAGAGAGAGAGAGAGAGAGAGAGAGAGATGATAGCCATCTTCAAATATCTAAAGGGCTGTCACATGGAAGAGGGAACAAGTTTGTTTCCTCCTACTCTGAAAGGTAAGACTCGAACCAATGGCTTCAAGTTACAAGAAAGGAGATTCCAGCTAAACACCAAGAACTTTCTGACAGTGTTATGTAGTGAAGTTTCACCCTGGGCCAGCAGGGGGATACTGTAGATAGTTTTCACTCAGGTCTGTAGATAGTTTTCCCTCAGGTCCGCGTCAGTTATTTTAGGCGGGAACTCTGGGCTGTTGTTGTTACAATGTTGACAGCCGGCTGCCTATAAAAGCAGGCCGGCTGAGCTGTTTGCAGTCAGTTCTATTCCAGCTTACGAAATAAAGAGCTACTTGGAGAAATCGCTGTGTCGTCTGCTATGTCAACCCACAACTTAACTCTGGCGACGAAGGTGGGATGGATGGACATCAGAGCACAGCCAGATGCGGCCAGCCTCTGAACTGAGCTGAATCACTGAGCTGAATCACAGAGCGAAATCACTGAGCGAAATCACTGGACAGAACCAATTCAGAGCTGACTGTTCTGGCTAGAGCACTGTGTTCCATCCATCGCCCTTCACGCCGGCATCGGAATCATGGCTTCACTTGTGCCTCTACCGCCGTTTGCGCCAGCCTCTGAATCATGGGATTCCTACCTCGCTCGGTTCGACTGCTACCTCCAAGCCAACGAGCTGACAGCAGTACCAAAGGATCGTAAGCGGGGCCTATTCCTCAGCCTCTGTGGGCCTGAGGTGTTTGAGACGGCCCGAGCATTGGTTGCGCCCGAAGCGGTCCAGGCAACACCATGGGACACGATCCAAGAGAAGCTCCGCAACCACTACGCACCAAAGCCGTCCAAGATTGCTGCCCGCCATGCGTTCTACCACCGGAACCAGGCAGAGGGGGAGTCAATCAACAACTACACCACCGCCCTGCGACAGGCTGCAATGCACTGTGAGTTCCGAGACTTAGACGATGCCCTGATGGATCGAATCGTCTGCGGGGTCCGGGACATCCATCTGCAACGGCGTCTCCTTGCCAAGCCAGACCTCACGCTGCAGAAAGCCATTGAGGAGGCTGTGGCCTCAGAAGCTGCTGAACGCTCCGCCCAGGAGATCCGCAAGTGCAGCAGCCCGCGTCTTGCTAGGGAGCCAGTTCCGGTGCATCATAAAGAGGCCAGCAGTGATGAGGCATCCTCCAGTGAAGGCGATGACGTGCACCAGACAAAGCGGGAGCACAGGAAGTTCCAACAGAAGTCCAAGGGCCAACCGGAATGTGCCGGCTGCGGAGGCAACCATTCCCGTGCCAAGTGTCGATTCAGAGACGCCATCTGTAGGAAGTGTTCCAGAAGGGGCCACATCGCTAAGGTCTGCCGATCGGCTCCGTCTGACACCCCCCCTTCATCGACTCGCAAGTCCAAGCCTTCACTCCAGTCTGCCAAGGAAAGTTGTTTCGCTCTCACCAACTGCCGCTGCCCGTCTGGAACCACGATTGGCCAAACTGACTCGCCTACGCGACGCAAGCTGAACGTCACGGTGCTCATTGAAGGAGCTCCATGTGACATGGAAATCGACACCGGGTCTGCCCTGTCCATCGTGTCGTGGAGCACCATCAAAAGACTGGTACCCAGAGTGTCCAAAAGGCAACTCGACTCTCACCGCGTACACCTGAGAGACTACCAGGGAAACGACATTCCCGTGGTAGGCGTTGGCCGGTTCCGGATTGCCTTCAAGGATTTTTCGGGCCTGCTCCGGTTGGTGGTGGTTGAAGGTCAGCGGCCAAGCCTCCTAGGGCTAGACTGGTTTGATGCCCTCGGCCTGGAAGTCACCGGCATCAACTGCATCTCTAACGCAGAGACTGAGGGTCTGGTCAAAGACTTTGCCGAGGTTTTTGACGGCACCTTGGGGCAATATACAGGTACGCCCATCTCCTTTAGCCTTGATCCACAAGTCGCCCCCATCAAGCTAAAGCCACGCCGGGTTCCCTTTGCTCTCAAGGCTAAGGTGGACGAACAACTGGACAAACTGATCGCCCAAGGAGTTTTGGAGCCGGTTGACCACGCCAAGTGGGAAACCCCCATCGTCACGCCTGTCAAGCCAGATGGGTCGGTGAGAATCTGCGCTGACTACAAGTGCACGATCAACAAGGCACTTCAGCAGCACGCTTATCCGGTTCCTGTTGTCCAACACCTGCTGCATTCCCTGGGTGAGGGTAAGGTCTTCGCTAAGCTGGACCTTGCCCAAGCCTATCAACAACTGCCAGTTGATGATGCCACTGCTGAAGCCCAGACGATCGTCACCCACCGGGGGGCATTCCGTTGCCGCCGGTTGCAGTTCGGGGTGAGTGTGGCTCCTGGCATTTTCCAAAGCCTTATGGAGCGTCTCCTGCAAGGGCTTCCGGGCGTGGTACCATATTTTGATGACGTTTTGGTGTCTGCAGACTCACACCAGCAGCTGTTCGAGCGCCTCCGTGCCGTGCTGACCAGGTTCCAAGAGGCCGGGCTCAAGGTAAAGAGGGAGAAGTGCCAGATCGCCGTTCCACAGGTAGAGTTCCTGGGCTATCTTATCGATGCCTCCGGCCTTCACCCGACCACATCCAAGATCCGCGCTATCCAGCAGGCCCCCACCCCAAAGAACAAGACGGAGTTGCAGGCATTCCTGGGGCTGCTGAACTTTTATAACATGTTCCTGCCCCACAAAGCCACAGTGGCTGAGCCTCTTCACCGACTCCTTAGTACAAAGACGCCTTGGGCCTGGGGTCATCGGGAGACGGCGGCCTTCAACGCGGTTAAGGCTCTCCTTTCATCAGACAGTGTGCTGGTACAGTACAGTGAATCCAGGCCGCTGGTCCTTGCCTGCGACGCCTCACCTTTTGGCATCGGTGCTGTCCTTAGTCACCGTTTTCCAGATGGGAGAGAAGCACCACTCGCCTACTTTTCCAGGACACTATCTCTGACTGAACGAAATTACAGCCAGCTCGACAAGGAGGCATTGGCACTTGTGGCTGGAGTGAAGAGGTTCCATGAATACCTCTATGGCAGGACTTTTGACCTCATCACTGACCACAAGCCACTCCTGGGCCTCCTCGCCGGTGATCGTCCAACTCCACCGGTCCTCTCGCCACGCATGCTGCGATGGACTGTTTTCCTGGCTGCCTACCACTACCGGCTCATCCATCGCCCGGGGAAATCAATGGGCCATGCCGACGCCCTCAGCCGTTGCCCTCTTCCAGCATTTGTGGAAGACCCGGCTCCAGCTTCATCGCTCCTTCTGATTGAGGATCTTCCGGCAGCGCCTGTATCAGCTGCCACTGTGGCCTCCGCGTCTGCCCAGGATCGCACCATCAGCCGGGTGCTCAACTGGGTGTGGAGGGGGTGGCCACAAGGGCCTTTTGCATCGGAGTTCCAGCCCTTCGCAACCAGACAACATGAACTCTCAGCTCATCGCGGCTGTCTGCTGTGGGGAGACCGCGTCGTGATTCCCCAGGGACTCCGTCAGCGCGTCCTGGAGGCTCTGCACGTTGGCCACCCGGGAATTGTCAAAATGAAGGCGTTGGCTCGGTGTTACGTCTGGTGGCCTAATATGGACGATGCCATCACTGCCTGGGTGTCCGCCTGTCAAGCGTGCCAAGAGTCGAGGCCTGCACCACCGGCAGCTAAGGGACACACCTGGGAGACGCCAAAGACACCCTGGTCGAGGGTGCACATTGATCTGGCTGGCCCCTTTCACGGCCGGACCTTTATGGTAGTGGTGGACGCCTATTCCAAATGGCTGGAGGTCGCCCTGATGCCCTCCACCACTACCGAAGCTGTCATCCGGGTGCTGCGAGGCCTGTTTGCAACGCATGGGTGTCCTGATGTCCTTGTCTCTGACAACGGACCACAGTTCACGTCAGGCACGTTTGAGCGGTATCTTTTGGGACTGGGCATCCGCCATGCCCTAACGGCACCCTTTCATCCATCCAGCAACGGGCAAGCGGAAAGAATGGTGCGCTCGGCAAAAGAGGTACTGGCGCGCCTGGACCGGGGAGACTGGCATGAGCGGGTCGCCAAATACTTGTTCGTGCAACACATCACCCCTCATGCGGCCACAGGGAGGAGTCCTGCTGAACTGCTTATGGGCCGCCGCCTCAGGTCACCGCTCGACTGGCTACACCCGGACTTTGCCGTGGCTGAACCCCCAGGCTGTGCCAACGCGCCACGGTCATTTGTCCCAGGAAACCAGGTCTTTGCCCGGAACTATGTGGGGGACATTCCTTGGGTGCCAGCCACAGTAGTGGGAGTCACTGGACCTCGCTCGTACCAGGTGGCACTCGAAGACGGACGCTTGTGGCGACGGCACATAGACCAGCTTAGGCGCAGGGTTGGGGACTTGGACACTACCGAGGTGCCCCCAACTGCGCTTGCGGCTCCAGAAGAGACACGTACAGATGGCGAGGCCCCACCTACACCTCCCTCGCAAACTGCCAGCGTGGAGCCGAACCAAGCCGCTTCAGAGGGTCTGCCAGACTTACCACAGACTCAGACCACTCCACTTGCGGAGGCTCCACCCACAGCAGCGGATCCAGGGGAGTTGGTTCCAACGCCACCTAGGGTCGCACCACAGCCTCAGCAAGAACTGTATGGCCTTCCGGACTTGGCTACCAGTCCCCGGCGGTCTGGCAGAGTTCCCAAGCGCCCAACTTATTTAAAGGACTATGTTGTTGGACATGTATCACTGTTGGTCTAAGTATGGGAAATGTAACCAAGATGCTTTTGTGCCTAATTGAACCATTACGCGTAGTGCTGTATATAAGGAAACCATTACGATTGTAACTAACGCCTTGTATCGGTGGGGAGGGGTGTTATGTAGTGAAGTTTCACCCTGGGCCAGCAGGGGGATACTGTAGATAGTTTTCACTCAGGTCTGTAGATAGTTTTCCCTCAGGTCCGCGTCAGTTATTTTAGGCGGGAACTCTGGGCTGTTGTTGTTACAATGTTGACAGCCGGCTGCCTATAAAAGCAGGCCGGCTGAGCTGTTTGCAGTCAGTTCTATTCCAGCTTACGAAATAAAGAGCTACTTGGAGAAATCGCTGTGTCGTCTGCTATGTCAACCCACAACTTAACTCTGCAAGAGCAGTTCGGATTTAAATTTATGGTGCTCTTATCTTCACTGTTTATCCTCCCTCGCTAGAATATAATTAATATATAATGAAGGAAAAATTCAAATGCTGATTTCAGAGTAACCATGTCCTTTATAGAGCCCATAGCTGTTAACGTTTCCCTTTTTTTAAGGGAAATTCCCTTATTCCGAATAAGATTCCTCGCAAGAAAAGGGAAAAGTTGACAGCTATGATAGAGCCTTAATAAGAGAATATACACATGGATTTAGATGCACTGTGCTTTCCACACTTCCATTTCCTGCTTGAACTTGTGAGCAGTTGATTTTAAGATTTGATCCCACCAACAGTGATCTCCGAAAGAAAAAAAATTCCTTCCAGTAGCACCTTAAAGACCAACTAAGTCAGTTCTTGTGTGCATGCAGAAGAAGTGTGCATGCACACAAAAGCTCATACCAAGAACTGACTTAGTTGGTCTTTAAGGTGCTACTGGAATGAATTTTTTTTGTTTTGACTATGGCAGACCAACACGGCTACCTATCTGTAACAGTGATCTCCAAAGCAGAAATATTTATTGTGCTGCAAAGCCCCCTGCTGGAATATGAAAGATCTACAGCAGACTAGAATACATTGCCATGACCGTTGAGTTGTAGATGACTGTTTCTCTAAATCTTTTGTTTACCCAGAGCTGCCAGTTCACTGATGGGAGGAATCTGTTGGTAGAACAGGAGAGGAAGGCAATGTCTTCCTTCCACCAACGAACAGAGGAGATACAGCCAGTTCTTTTAATGAAACTGATGCTTACGGAAATCTGAGTCGAGGGGTGGCATGGCTGGTGGCTTCTAGCTGTGGTGGTGCAGAGGCTGAAGAGAAACACCCTCTTTTGGTTTGAAAACCATCAGGAAAAGAGACAGAACTACGCGGTTTGTGGTTGGTTAACAAGAAGAAGAATTCTGATGATGATTTATGGAAGAACCAGACTTGCTGACTCTCTACTGAGGCCCTTTATATCATCATGTTTAGCCTGGAGAAGAGGAGGTTAAGGGGTAATATGATAGCCATGTTCAAATATATAAAAGGATGTCACACAGAGGAGGGAGAAAGGTTGTTTTCTGCTGCTCCAGAGAAGCGGACATGGAGCAATGGTTCCAAACTACAAGAAAGAAGATTCCACCTAAACATTAGGAAGAACTTCCTGACAGTAAGAGCTGTTCGACAGTGGAATTTGCTGCCAAGGAGTGTGGTGGAGTCTCCTTCTTTGGAGGTTTTTAAGCAGAGGCTTGACAACCATATGTCAGGAGTGCTCTGATGGTGTTTCCTGCTTGGCAGGGGGTTGGACTCGATGGCCCTTGTGGTCTCTTCCAACTCTATGATTCTATGATTCTATGATCTTGCAAGCTCAGTGACACCCAGACCACCCCTTCTTGGACTCTGCAGCACCCAAGGGTGGAAAACACTCCTTCCTTGGTTTGTTCTGACCATGATTCCCTTTAGTCTTCCCCAATTATGCTGTGAACAGCCCCAAGATTTATGGGTGAAGGGCAGGATACAAATTGAATAAATAAAATATTTCTCCTTCTATAAGGGCTGACTTAACACCTTTTGCTCTCTGAGGTGAAGCAGCAAATGGCAACCCCTTCTTCCGAGTCACGGTGCACTTATTATTATTATTATTATTACTATTATCATTCTTATTTCTTACCCTAAGGTCCCACAATATTAAAAAGTTTAAAACAACTTGAAACTACAAAAATAAGACGGGTCCTGTTGTTGTTGTTTAGTCGTTTAGTTGTGTCCGACTCTTCGGGACCCAATGGACCAGAGCATGCCAGGCACTCCTGTCTTCCACTGCCTCCCGCAGTTTGGTCAAACTCATGCTGGTAGCTTCGAGAACACTGTCCAACCATCTTGTCCTCTGTCGTCCCCTTCTCCTTGTGCCCTCCATCTTTACCAACATCAGTGTCTTTTCCAGGGAGTCTTCTCTTCTCATGAGGTGGCCAAAGTACTGGAGCCTCAGCTTCAGGATCTGTCCTTCCAGTGAGCACTCAGGGCTGATTTCCTTAAGAATGGATAGGTTTGATCTTCTTGCAGTCCATGGGACTCTCAAGAGTCTCCTCCAGCACCATAATTCCAAAGCACAATTCTGTGGCGATCAGCCTTCTTTATGGTCCAGCTCTCACTTCCAAACATCACTACTGGGAAAACCATGGCTTTAACTATACGGACCTTTGTTGGCAAGGTGATGTCTCTGCTTTTTAAGATGCTTTTTAAGACAGGTCCTAAAATATTCCAATTATCCCCCCCCCCATGTTTCTAGTGATTATTGCTCTTATCTGTAAGCTGCCTTGAGTCCTGTCAGGGAAAAAGGTGGACCATAAATAAATATATATCCTTCAGTATACCTGAAGGATTGTCTCCACCCCCATCATTCAGCCTGGACACTGAGGTCCAGCGCTGAGGGCCTTCTGGCAGTTCCCTCACTGTGAAAAGTGAAGTTACAGGGAACCAGGCAGAGGGCCTTCGACACTGGAGGCATAAATGAATATCAGACTTTGACAAGCTGGTAACACTGAACAAGTTTATCAGTTTTGTTGAATTAAAGTAAATTGTTTTAATTGGAATTTCGAATAAACATGCAATTAATTGCTCCTGTTTTGAATTCCATCATTCCCTGATGAATCTCCCTACACAAAGGGGGTTTGGATTGCTCTGTTCCCGAATTTAGCACATTTGTCCCAATTCTGCTAAAACTATTCACACCCGATTCCTGTGGCAGTCATTCATGCTTTAGACGAATCACAATTAAGTTGCCCACACAGTTTCAGATGTGTTTTAAAGGGCTGCATTCAATGTTAGCCCTACTCTGAGTAGACACATTGCGTGGTTTTATTCTTTTATATTCTTGTAAGCCACCATGGTATATTTTTTAAAAAAATATCTTTTATTAAATAAAGAATATGATGGAGACAATTACTCTTGAGCGTTATTTAGTTGGACACCATCTAAATATCTGTTCTTGGATCAGGACTGTTAAGCATTTTATAACCACATTTCGGATCGCAAATAGGAACATTTATTATCGCACAACCGAAACTTTAATGTGGAAAAGGCCTGGTTATGAATTCATTATAAGCAAGGGACCAGTTGTTGCAGACCTCAGAGCTGTGTTTCCAGTGTGTTTTCTCAGCATTCCTGCGAGAATAACAGTTTAAAAATTGGCACGCTCTGTTTCCTGCTTGGGGAAATGATTTTATCCCAGATTCTCATTAAAGTCTAGGAAATCCCCCTAAGCCTTGTACAGTGGTACCTTGGGTTAAGAACTTAATTCGTTCTGGAGGTCCGTTCTTAACCTGAAACTGTTTTTAACCTGAAGCACCACTTTAGCTAATGGGGCTGCCGCCGCACGATTTCTGTTCTCAACCTGAAGCAAAGTTCTTAACCCGAGGTACTATTTCTGGGTTAGCAGTGTCTGTAACCTGAAGCATCTGTAACCCGAGGTACCACTGTAATTGTAATGTGCTCAGAGGTTTTCCCACTAGAGGTCACTGTTGCTCCCAAAATATGTACTGCTCTCTCTCTTGGGCTCTGAAGTTCATCTCCACCGCCTGATAATCTTTGAAGGATTACTGAAGAGGTGATCATACCAGCTCCTACTGCAAAAAAGGTGGGGTACTATTAAACATTTACCTTTTCTCCCAGGTGGTTGGAGGATGGATGGAGGCTAACAGATTGAGGTTAAATCCAGACAAGACAGAAGTACTGTTTTTGGGGGACAGGGAGCGGGTGGGTGTGGGGGATTCCCTGGTCCTGAATGGGGTAACTGTGCCCCTGAAGGAGCAGGTGTGCAGCCTGGGAGTCATTTTGGACTCGCAGCTGTCCATGGAGGCGCAGGTTAATTCTGTGTCCAGGGCAGCTGTCTACCAGCTCCATCTGGTACGCAAGCTGAGACCCTACCTGCCTGCAGACTGTCTCGCCAGAGTGGTGCATGCTCTAGTTATGTCCCGCTTGGACTACTGCAACGCGCTCTACGTGGGGCTGCCTTTGAAGGTGACCCGGAAACTGAAATTAATCCAGAATGCGGCAGCTAGACTGGTGACTGGGAATGGCCGCCGAGACCACATAACACTGGTCCTGAGAGATCTGCATTGGCTCCCAGTACGTTTCCGAGCACAATTCAAAGTGTTGGTGCTGACCTTTAAAGCCCTAAACAGCCTCAGCCCAGTATACGTGAAGGAGCATCTCCATCCCCATCGTTTACTGAGATCCAGCGCCGAGGGCCTTCTGGCAGTTCCCTCGCAGCGAGAAGTCAGGTTACAGGGAACCAGACAGAGGGCCTTCTTGCCCACCCTGTGGAACACCCTCCCTTCAGATGTGAAGGAAATAAGCAGCTATCCTATCTTTAAAAGACATTTGAAGGCAGCCCTGTTCAGGGAAGTTTTTAATATTTAATGCTGTACTGTTTTTAACACTTGATTGGGAGCCGCCCAGAGTGGCTGGGGAAACTCAGCCAGATGGGCGGGGTATAAATAATTAATAATTAATAATAATAATAATAATAATAATAATAATAATAATATTTCTGCTGAAACCCTGGAGAGCTGCTGCCAGTCAGTGTAGCCAATACTGAACTAGATGTGCCAATGGTGTAAACAAGGCAGTTTCCTATGAACTTTCTTCTAAAGTCACTCCAGAAAACTGCAAGATGCATTTTTATTTCTACCTTGCACTCCTCTGACCACACCACTGTTGAAGTGCTCTCCTTGACCTCTGACCTTGCTGCTTTCCCCACCTCCCCAATGCTATTGGATAAACTGCTCTGATATCACAGCAATCTTTGGCCAATGGGTGTGACACAGTCCCATTGGCTGCCATCGCTGCAAGAGCCTGGATAGTTTTAACCCAACTTGGCCAAGAGGGGAAAGGAAGACCTCGAAAGCCTTAGAACAGGAGCTCCAAAATCAACAAACCACTTTGGTTCAAGCGAACCACATAAATATTGCCTTGATTTTGTGGGCGATTTGTACCTACAAATTGGTTTGGCAATTTCAGCGACCTTAGAGGCAAAGACAGGAGGTGGAATATGTCGCTTAGGGAGTAGGATCACAATTTCATTTATTTATTTAATATATTTATATCCCACCTGTTTCTCCAAGGAGCTCAAAGTGGCATGTGAGGCTCTCCTCCTCCTCATTTAATCCCCCACAATGACCGTGAGGTGGGTTTGGCAGAAAGATGGGGACTGGCCCATATATGCACCTAGTGAGCTTCCAGGCTGAGCCCCAGGCCCTAGTCTGACACTGCGGAAGGAAGCATGAAGTGCTCCAAAATCTCCTGGTAGACGACTGCGTTGACCCTGAACTTAATGAAGCACAGTGGACCAACACCAGCTGATGACATGGCTCCCCAAATCTCTTTTCTGATGAGAGCAGCTTTTGCATCTCATTTGGAAACCAAGGACCCAGAGTCTGGAGGAAGAACGGGGAGGCACACAATGCCAGATGCTTGAAGTCCAGTGTGACGTTTCCACAGTCTGTGTTGATTTGGGGAGCCATGCCCCTCTCAGAGTTACAATTCCCAGCAAAGTTTGCCAAGCGACAGCACCTGGCATTCTCTGAATTTTACCATATTGTTCTTGGCTTAAAAATGCACCAAAATGTGTATTTTAGGTTAAAGCATGTACAGAGGGTAACATGTTTGTAAAAATGCAAGCTACAGGGTTAAATGCAATAAAATGGCGAATTTTGTGCATTTTTTAAAAAAGTTATTGAATGGTGCAAAAATGGAAATTGGACTTGTGAATGAACACATGAGGCATTGACAAGAACCTGGTACTTACCATATTTTTCGCTCCATAAGACACACCTGACCATAAGACGCACCTAGTTTTTAGAGGAGGAAAACAAGAAAAAAAATAATCTGAACTAAACAGTGGATGTATGTTTTTTGTGGTTCAGGCTGTGGCCACAGACATGATATGTGATTTGACAGTGAGTTTGGGGTAGCCCAATGCAAAAATCCTGAGAATCCATGTGGATCCGTGCTTTGTAACCACATTTTTGTGCCACTGCAGAAACAGTGGATACGTGATTTTTTGGGTGCAGGCTGTAGCCATGGACATGCTATGTGATCTGATGGTGAATTTGGGGTGACCCAATGCAAAAATCCTGAGGATCCATGTGCTTTTACCTCCCCCATCCCAGGCAGCCTCCTTTATCGCTAGTGTCCCTTATCTCCCTCCCTGATCACCTGCCAATCAGCTGCTCAGCGGCTTTGTTTCAACAGCCCCTTCCCTCTTGTTTGCCTGAGCGTCTTTTCCTTAGTGGGAGCAGTTTTTTGCTCCTCCTTTTCTTCTAATTTCTCTTCTCATTGCTTGTTTTAGTATTCCTGTCTCCTCTCCTTGCAAGTTCGCTGTCTTTACCTCCCCCCCCCATGGCAGCCTCCTTTACCCGCAGCCTTATCTCCCTCCCGATCACTTGCCGATCAGCTGCTCAGCGGCTTCGTTTCAACACCCCCTTCCCTCTTTCTAAAAAAAAAAAAAGAAGCATGATCTGCTTTTTGCCCCTGGGCAATTCGGTGCTAGGGACCACACATTCACTCCATCAGACGCACAGACATTTCCCCTTACTTTTTAGGAGGAAAAAAGTGCATCTTATGGAGCGAAAAATACGGCACTTGATATAACAAAACAAATTCCTTCCAGTAGCACCTTAAAGACCAACTAAGTCAGTTCTTGGTATGAGCTTTCGTGTGCATGCACACTTCTTCTGAAGAAGTGTGCATGCACACGAAAGCTCATACCAAGAACTGACTTAGTTGGTCTTTAAGGTGCTACTGGAAGGAATTTGTTTTGTTTTGACTATGGCAGACCAACACGGCTACCTATCTGTAACTGGCACTTGATATATTCATCCCTAAGTTAGAGGAGCCTGCAGATCAATAGGGAGACTGTTTTTGTGAGTTGGCATCTTCACTTGCTGCTGCTGCCTGCTCCTTCTGCAGGGAAGAGCCAGTGCCATCTGGACAATCAGTTTCCAGGGAGCAGGCGACTCTGCAGATCGAAGGAAAGGCTGCTCCTAAGGATTGCCTTCTCTACCAGCTCCAACCTCCACCTGCTGCTCTGTCTCTCCCCTGCCCCTTTCCCAGAGGGAAGAACCTGCAAGCTGGTTTTGTGTCCCCAACGCTCCCCCCCCCACCAACACATAACATTCCTATTTTAGCTTAATATGGATTTTCATTGTAAGTTGTTTGGGGAGCCAATTTTTGCTGGAAAAGATATGAATTAAATAAAGGGTTAGTGGCACTCTGTCGGGGCAGGAGCATTTCCAGTATGGCAAGCCTTCCAGATCTCTGTATCATCGAGTCCAGGCGTCATTCCAGCAACAGTTCCTTGTGAAGTGCATTAGGGGAACAGCGCTTCCTGGGTGTGTAGCCTGGGAGTCATTTTGGACTCACAGCTGTGATGGAGGCACAGGTCAATTCTGTATCTAGGGCAGCTGTCTACCAGCTCCACCTGGTACGCAGGCTGAGACCCTACCTGCCTGCGGACTGTCTTGCCAGAGTGGTGCATGCTCTAGTTATCTCCCGCTTGGACTACATGCTCTACGTGGGGCTACCTTTGAAGGTGACCCGGAAACTACAACTAATCCAGAATGCGGCAGCTAGATTGGCGACTGGGAGCGGCCACCGAGACCATATAACACTGGTCATGAAAGACCTACACGGGCTCCCAGGATGTTTCCAAGCACAATTCAAAGTGTTGGTGCTGACCTTTAAAGCCCTAAGCGGCCTTGACCCAGTATACCCGAAGGAGCTCTCCACCCCCATCATTCAGCCTGGACACTGAGGTCCGTCTCTGACGGCCTTCTGGCAGTTCCCTCCCTGCAGGAAGTGAGCTTACAAAGAACCAGGCAAAAGATCTTAAGAAACATTATTGCCTCCAATTGTGGAGGCATAGCCTGCAAATGCCGTTCAGAAGTGTTACCAACTTTGTTGGGTAATATAATGGGTCAAATGAAGTGAATGTTGTTTTTATCTAGCAGACAGAATTTTTTTATATATAGCGGACTGATAAATAACTGGAAGTTCTTTATTTTCTGAATCTTATTTTTCTATCTTTCTCTTTTAACCTCTTTTCTACTCTTTCATATTTCTTTCTTTTTCTTTCTCTGTTTCTTTCTCCCCCCCCCTTTGTTTTGTATTTTTCTCTATAAACATTATTATTATTTTTTAAGAAGAAGCATTGCTGCCTATGGCTACGCTTCCCACATTTTATTTGCAGTTTTCAAAATCTGCATCAATCCTCAAGGGGCTCTGTTTTATCATTTGTTTATTTCATTAAATTTATATCGCACTTGATTGTAGAAAAAAACCAAAAACCCTCAAAGCTGCTTTTTCAGTCTGCTTGCTAACCCAGAGCCTCATTAAAACCCTTTATCCTTGAATATAAAACGGAAGAATGGTATAAAGGTGTGTGGGATATAGTCATTAATAATAAATTAACATGTGCTGTTAAGGTAGGACGGGAAATATGCAGGATTTCGAGGAGATATGGAAAGTGTTTGTACAATTTGTACTGTTAAAACAGAAAGGGGTCAAACCATCGCAAGAGGTGTTGGAATTTTGGGAGGTTGGATAGTTATAATGGAATGGTCTTGCGGGTGGGGGCGCATTATTATTATTATTATTATTATTATTATTATTATTATTATTATTATTTTGTTAAATTATACATTAAAAAAATCAAAGCAAGTCCCAGAATTATTTTTTGCTGAAACTAGCTCAAAAAACCCCACCTTAGCACCCGTAACTTATCAAAAGCATGTTTTCCTTCCCTTTTTGCTGCTTCAGTAAAACCAAGTAAAACCAAACCAAACCAAACCAAAAAACCCACCTTTATCCATCCTGACTGCATTGATTAAGAAACTACATCCTGAACATGTCTGGGCGATATTTATACAGTGAAATCCTTCAGGAACCTCCTTGGTAATGGGACACAGTGGGAACGTCTTGGAAAGCTCTGCAAGAGATTCTCCAGTCATGCAGAAGACGAAACCAGCCTTAAAATACACTGGAGCTGTTCCTAGGCAAAATAGGACAGATAGCCAGTTGCTAAATATATCCACTGGGCTGCAAAGAATAAAAACAAGCAACAGTGGCCGAGCCAGAACGAGAGGCCCCAGCTTGCCCTGCCCCATTTCCTCCCTCTCTACTCACTTCCAGACTGTTGCTATTTTTGGGTGGGATTAAATCACATACTGGCAAATTCAGGTTGTGCCATTAAGGGCTACATGCATGCCATGAATCTAAAGCGCACACTCCCTGCAAAGAATCCTGGGAGTTGTAGTTTGTCAAGAGACAGCAAAGGCTTTTACAATTGGTGGAGGGTGATAGGTCGCAGCCCTGGCCATGAGTATAGGTCAGGGATAGCCAATGTGTTGGCAGGGATAGCCAGTGTGATGCTGCCAGCATGGACGGTGGTCAAGCATGATGGGAACTGTAGTCCCAACAGCCCCTAGCAGGGCACCATGTTGTTACAGATTGGAAAGCAGCAGTTTGGGTCTCCAATACAGCCTTCCCCCAGCCCTGGTGCCGACTTCCAAACAGCTTGGGCTCATGGGAGTTGTAGTCCGAGCCATCTGGAAGTTGGCACTGTGGGAATGTTGTGGATAGTAGGATAGATTGATTAAATATTATCCTTCCTCATTCACGCTAGTGAGTCCGTAGCAGAATATATTCCCCAGTATATAGAAGGAAGCTAGTTGGTAGATTCGTTTGAATCTCTTTTGCCTAACTGAGAGATCCGCGCCCTGCGCCTGCTTGCATGCAAGTAGGAGTTGGGAGGCTGCTCCGATAGGCAGCATGAAGCCTCCCTTCACAGCTTAGTTGTTGGGGTCAGGGAAGGTGGAGGCAGCCTGGAAGCTGCATCTTAGAGCCTCTGCACCACCATCTCATGGGGACTTCCGAGCAGCTCCTGAAACCTGTTAAGTTGTGGGTGAACATATCAGACGACACAGCGATTCTTCAAACAGCTCTTCTTTATTCAGAGGCCACAACAGAACTGAACTGAAGGGCTCAGTCAGCCTGCTTATATAGAGCTCCAGTACAACGTTACTATAGCAACTTTCTAAAACTATCCAATCACTGAATGTCACTTTCGGTCCTTCATTTGCATAACTATCTACAGTATCCCCCTGCTGGCCCAGGGTGAGAACTTCAGTACATAACAAAACCAGCCAGAGCCAACTGCTCCAGGCTGCTGAGACTGCCACTGCTGCATTTCCCAGGGACATTAGGTGAAATCTGGGGACATTCCGGGGATGGAATTTGTCCAGGGACTTACTCGCAAATCCGGGGACTGTCCCCGGGAAACAGAGACGTCTGGTAACCCTACTCTAAGGACATACTGAACTGATTACTCTAGGAATTAAATCTGCGTATGGGTAAAATATGCAATGCGTTTGTGAGAGGGGGATTATTGTTTGTGTTTCATTATGTCTTTTGTGTTCTCACTTTGTATTTTTATGTTGCAAGCGGCCCTGTGATTTTCGTTTGAAAATACAAATTTAATTAACAACAACAACAAGAGGGTTTCTGAAGCAAGACACAAGTTTTGTTTGTAGAGACATGCAGGCTGAGTCCCAGGACAGGCATTTCTGCAGCGTGACATATGAAATGGAAGGCACAATCCTTTGTAAGATGTCGATTGCCAATGGAACACATTTTATAAGCACTTGCATTAACAATTCAGGTAGGTAGCCGTGTTGGTCTGACGCAGTTGGTCGAAATAAAAAAATTAAAAAGCAGTCCAGTAGCACCTTAGAGATTAACTAAGTTTCTTCTAGGAATAAGCAACAAACTTAGTTGGTCTCTAATGTGCTACTGGACTATTTTTTAATTTTGATTGCATTAACAATGATATCCATGATCATCATCATCATCATCATCATCATCATCATCTTGCATTTATTTTTTAAAGATCAGCTGCCTGACAATCATTGGCACAATCTGAGCCTATTGAAAGTGTTTTCAATCAATTGACCTTTTTTTAGACCAATCCATTAAACACCCAAGCAGTAACATTAACAGACTGTTTAATCCCTTGCTGGTTCACTTTCTGACGTTCGTTAGCATCTTGGGAAAACTTGTCATCCAGGCTAACGTTTAGCGCTGAACAATTATTGGACGAATCGCAATTAAAACGAAAAGCACCGTGCATTTCCGGGGTTTTGAAAAGCTAGCGCTGAAGCTCATCTGATCATAGTCATCTCTGCTGCTTCCTAGCGCAGAAAGTGAGTCCCTTTCCCAAATCTTCTCTTGGCTGTAACGTTGGAGACAGTTGGAAGAGGCCCATTGCAGGATTGGTCATAGTTTTTCAGTGGGGGCCTGGGGTATGTTGGTTAAGGGGGCTAGGAACTTCACGCCCAGGGGGCAAATTTGCCTCTCCAAGCCTCTCTACCTGGCAGAGATGGTGCCAGAAGGTGAGACTGCTGAACTCCGGCCAAGCCCCACACCTAGGAAAGAGCTCTCCACGGCTGTAATTGCAGTTCTCTGACTTGGTTTACCAACTGCACTGGCTCCCGGTGGAGTACAGGGTCAGGTTTAAGGTGCTGGTTTTGACCTCAAAGCCCTATGCGGCCTAGGACCTACGTACCTACAGGACCGCCTCTCCTGGTATGTCCTGCGGAGGACCTTGAGGTCCACAAATGACAACATTTTGGAGGCCCCAAGTCGCAAGGTGGTTAGATTGGTCTCAACTAGGGCCAGGGTCTTTTCAGTACTGGCCCCGACTTGGTAGAACTATCTGTCATAAGAGACTAGGGCCCTGAGGGACTTGACATCTTTCCGCAGGGCCTGCAAGACAGAGCTGTTCCGCCTGGCCTTTGGTTTGGACTCAGTCTGACCCTTATGTTTCCCTCCCCTTATGGTTTTGATCTATGGGCTACTTTTAAAATGAGGCTGCATTTTAAATTGCATTTTAACTCCCCCCCCCCCATTATGTTTTTATTGTAATTTTACTGGTGTTAGCTGCCCTGAGCCTAGCTCTGGCCGGGGAGGGCAGGGTATAAATAAAAATTTATTATTATTATTATTATTATTATTATTATTATTATTATTATTATTATTATTATTATGATGCTCTACAGGCTGAGCTAAGGATCCGCAGGAAAGGGACTGAAAATAAAACTGCCAATGGGATAATCTATGGTTTCAATGCACGTGGAATGTTATGTACAGTTTTGGATATTGCAGGATATTGTAGAGCTGGAAAAGATTCAGAAAAGGATGAGGATGAGCCAGTCTTTGTACCAAGCAGGAACAGCGAGAGAGCATCCTATGAGAGCATGCTGCCAGCCTCTTCCCTTGGGCAGCTCTTAGCAGCTGCTGGAGAAGCGGGCAAGGAGAGACTGCCACCACTGATGTTCTAGCTGAGATTCCTGCATCACAGGGGGGTTGGACTAGATGACCGCTGGGGTCCCCTCCCACTCGACAGTTCTGCAGTTCTGTGATTCTGCTTTCTGAGCAGGTGCGTCCAGGATTGCAGCGTTAGCCACTTACTACCCTAAACAAGCTCTCGGGGTCGCTTTTGTTCTCAGAGTAAACAAGCAGGTGGTGATGCCGAGTCTTTTGCACAAGCAGCCTCCCCAGTCAATGCCTCGTTTCACAGGAGAACTGGTTTTCAAAGGCATCCGGTTCCAGACGCAGCGTTTTGGTGGGTCTCCAGGTCTCGCAGCTGTTGCATTAGCGGCACCGGGGCTGCTTCTGTCTTGTTCCGGCGATGTCTGCCTGGCCTTGACTTCCGTGTCTTGTTGCATTTGGGAGAACCCTCGGGCAAACCGTGTATACCCCTCTCCTAAGCCAGCTGGAGCAAATAATAATAATAATAATAATAATAATAATAATAATAATATTCCTGCATCGCAGGGGGTTGGGACTAGATGGCCCTCACAGTCCCTTCCAACTCTACAATACTATGATTTTACGGAATTCTCCTTTTTCCGCAGCTCCCACCCCACATCAACATCTTGTAAGCTATTCCAGTATAGGGCTAAAGTTATGAACGCCCTTCTCCTGCACTGTAAACTGGTACAAAACAGCTGGGCAGTTGAATATGTGGATGTTCATCACTAGAGCAAAAATGAGTTCCTGCTGAATTTGTGCAGGTCAAAAAACTCACTCAAGGAATAAGTGAAGTTTATTATTTTGGTCACAGACCAGTTCCAGCCCACATACAATATCAAAGAAGTCATAAAACATGTTAGGGATACATTTGAATTTGCAATTAGGTACAACAGGGACAACACAGATATAGCAAGTTTAAAAAAATATAAATTAAAACTTAAGTCACTAACATATAACCTAAAATTATCATTTAAAGCCTTAATCATTACGATAGCACAGCTTGTTCCCTATGTTTTATGGCAATCGCACAGAATTTGGCTATCCTTAACTCAAGGAATAAGTCTTCCCTGAAAATAGAAGTTAGCGACCATTTCTAAAAACAGTGTCCTTTTAATTTGACCGTTGCTAAAAGTTTCATATTTTATTCTGACAAAATTGATAATTCAGTATGGTGAATAATGCATATATATATGTGCATATATACATACATGTGTGTGTGTGTGTGTGTATATATATATATATATATATATATATATAATACATGCGCGCTTTTGGAGATCTAGAGAGTGGCAACATGAGAACAGGCCTTCTCTGCAGTGGCCTGCCGTCTGTGGAATGCTCACCCCAGGGAAGTTCGCCAGGTGCCTTCATTATACACCTTTAGGCGCCAGGCAAAAATGTTCCTTTTCAACCAGGCCGTTGGTTGATCCAATTTACATCTTATGACCTTTTAAAAATGTGGGTTTTTGGGGGGGAGCTATTGGGTTGTTGTTTTTATTTTTATTAGGTATTTTGTGGTTTTAGATCTTGATTTTATTCTGTGAACCTCCTTGAGACCCCTGAGTATAGGGCGGTATATACATTATAATAATACAGTGGTAGCTCGGGTTACATACGCTTCAGGTTACAGGTGCTTCAGGTTACACACTCTGCTAACCCAGAAATATTACCTCGGGTTAAGAACTTTGCTTCAGGATGAGAACAGAAATCGTGCGGCAGCAGAAGGAGGCCCCATTAGCTAAAGTGGTGATTCAGGTTAAGAACAGTTTCAGGTTAAGAACGGACCTCCGGAACGAATTAAGTACGTAACCAGAGGTACCACTGTAATAATAATAATAATAATAATAATAATAATAATAATAATAATAATAATTTAAAACTGAAAGGCAGTGCCAGAAGTCAGCAGGGAAAAAATACAAGTGATATACACACCCAGATGGAAAAACCACCTTTCTGCAGAGTCAGAATGCGGTTACTAAGGTGAAGCAGCTCTCAGGTTCTGACTGGCCGCTCCCTGCAGCTGTAACTTTCTCCTGCAGCAGCTGGGCGGGACGAAAGCTGCTGGGATAAAGTCTGGCTTTAAATAAATAAAACAATTGTCGAATCAAATTTGGCTGTTTTTAACCAGCCACATCTTTGAGCAAAGCCCATAGCATAGTTGCAAAAACAAACCCCCAAACCCTTATCTTTACGACACAACCACCCTGTAAAGTAAATCAGTATCATAACTGCATCTGCCATAGGCAAAGCATCAACTACTGGAAGTCTCTTGAAGTCATTTCTTTTTGCTTAGGAATTACCTGACCTAGAAGAATAGACCTTGTTATTTATGAATTATTCTTGTTGTTTTACCTGTTCCTGTTTTTTTTAAAAATGCTGCTTTCCTGGCTGTGATGTCCTATCTCACTATTTTATTCTGTAGTTTTAGAGTTTCTGCATTATTTGTGTATACCGCTTGAGGGCATTGAAAACGTTCGGCGGATTAGGAATGGCTTTCATTTAATCTTTTAAATTAAAAATTGTAAAACATTGGGGTGCAGAAGCTGAAAGATAGCAGCTCTCCTACAGATATGGTCATTGTGGTCTAAATCAGATCCTCCTTCTCTGGGCCTAGCAACCTCCACCTTTCCTGGACGAAACACCTTCCTTGATTCTTTTCCACCTGGCGTACTTTGGTATGGAATCAACTTTGGTAGTCCCTGTGGACAGTGATGCTTGGTGGGAGACTGGTGGGTCGGAAGGAAGAGAGCCCATAGGTGGAGCCAGAGGCAATGACAGGATTGTTGTTGTTTGTTGTTTAGTTGTGTCCGACTCTTCGTGACCCCATGGACCAGAGCACGCCAGGCACTCCTGTCTTCCACTGCCTCCTGCAGTTTGGTCAGACTCATGTTCGTAGCTTCGAGAACACTGTCCAACCATCTTGTCCTCCATCGTCCCCTTCTCCTTGTGCCCTCCATCTTTCCCAACATCAGGGTCTTTTCCAGGGTCTTTTCCACCTCTTCTCATGAGGTGGCCAAAGTATTGGAGCCTCAGCTTCAGGATCTGTCCTTCCAGTGAGCACTCAGGGCTGATTTCCTTAAGAATGGATAGGTTTTATCTTCTTGCAGTCCATGGGACTCTCAAGAGTCTCCTCCAGCACCATAATTCAAAAGCATCGATTCTTTGGCGATCAGCCTTCTTTATGGTCCAGCTCTCACTTCCATACATCACTACTGGGAAAACCATAGCTTTAACTATACGGGTCTTTGTTGGCAAGGTGATGTCTCTGTTTTTTAAGATGCTGTCATGGATCACTGCCTTGCTGTGGAAAAGGGGCTTGAATAACTCAGAGAAGCTATGAGCTACGCTGTGAGGGCCACCCAAGATGGATAGGTCATAGTGGAGAGTTTTGACCAAACGTGATCCACCTGGAGCAGGAGCCGGCATGCCACTCCAGTATCCCTGCGAAGAAAACCCCATGGACAATGACAGGATTAGCCAACTCATTCTAGTTTTTTCCCATCCTCCTTCCAGGGAACTGGCCCACTGACAGACCAACTCTGCCTTACACAGTGCTAAAATGTGCTGGTGTAGGGCAAGATATTTTGACAGGTGTTTATATTTCAAAGTCTTTTATAACAGGACCAGATCCAAGCTCAATGGCAGGGGCTTCTTGTTCATGTCCCGCTTCCCAAGTTACTTTGGGTGGCTGTCTCATGTGAGCATCAGAACCGCGTGAGCTGGAATTTCAAAGCTTTCTCTCGCACCATCTTCCCCATTGCAGAAGTTCACGCTGCTGTGATTCAGAAGTCCCTGGATCACACCCGCGCACCTGTTCCTAGATGGCAAGGCTGCCCCGCGCCCATGCTTTCTAAACACCTGCGCAACATCCACGCCTCTCTTTCTAAGCACAACCCGCGGCCGCCACCGGTGGATCGGGCGCAAAACCCGCGCAGAGCGCTTAGGTCCTTCTCTGCTTGCCAAAATCCCACGGCGCGCAATTCCACTCACCACCAAGTAAGCCCGCTCCGAGCAGGTGCCCTCCCCGCTCCTCCTCCCGGCCTTCCCCGCCACGTGCTGTTTGTTTGTTTGCGCGCTGGCCGGGCCGGGCCGAGGCGGGCGGCGAGGAACTGCACGCTAGGCCGGGAGCGAGAAGGGAGCCTCCTTGTTCCTTCTCTCCCGGGGGCGGACTGTCGGGCCGACGGCCAAGGCGAGGCGCGGCGCGGCGCTCCAACCCCCGCGCGCTCCCTTCTTTCCATCCGGGGCGGCCGCCGCGATCCCGCCGGAGAACCGCAGGCAGCAATCGATCGGGCCGAGCGGCACCGGCTCCGGGGCGTGGTTTGCGCGGCAGAGGGAGTCGGAAACCCCCCGGCGCGGCGGGGAAGGAGAAGGACTCCGGCGCCAAGGAAAGCCCTTCCCGCCCACCAGCGACCTCCCCAGCTGATCCGGAGCGGCTGCCCCCTGCAGACCCCGCGCGCAAAGAAAAGTGAGCCCTCTCCTTTTCCCCCCCCTCTCTCTCTCCTCCCTCCGTGCGCAAAGGAGAGTCCGCGGTTGGGGAGGGTCCCCGGGCGTCGCTGAACCGGCAGCGGGGGAAAGGAGCGGGCCTTGCTCGGGGCAGCAGCGGCGGAACTCTGCGCGGGGAGCGCGCGTTGTGCGTTGCTGGTGGCACAATCTTTGCCTGGGTGGATCGCCTGGAGTTTGGAGAATGTACCCAGCTCCTTGCGCGCGCGCCTTTGGCGAAGTTTTTGGAGCAAAGCGAAAGCAAAAGAGCGCTCGAGGGTGGGGGGGCTTGGCAGAGATGGGAGCGAAGAAGGGAGGGGAGTTTTGTTTTTATTTTTTAATAGAATTAGCAGAGAAGGGCAGTTATTGATGCGGCCTTTGAGATTCATACTTGGGAAGTTCCGGGCGCAGAGATTAGGAGGCAGCGGCCCGAAAGCCTCCCCCCCTTTTTTTTGCCCCCAGATTCCTGGACTCGGGAGAGAAAGAGGCGAGTGCTGCTGCTGCTGCTGCTCTCGGGCGCCTTTTCGAGAGCCTCTCCCTGCGCGCCTGGGCGGGAAAGGAGCTCGGGCGGCAACGGAGGCGGGAGCCATTTGTTCCCGTGGGATTTGAAAGAGCAAGGCAAAGGCTGGCGGGATGGAAAAGCCCCTCGTCTTCCTCCCTCTCCCTAGTCACACTCCACCCCCATCGGGCCTGAGCTTGGCGCAGGTGTTGGGGAGCGTGGCCCGCGCGGATCGGGGCCGAAGCGCGCAACTTGAGCGGGGTTTCCTTCTCCCCGCGGCGAGGCGCCTCCCTCCCCTGCGCGCGCGGCCACCACTTGTTAGGCGAGCCCTCTCTCCCGCGCCTGCGATGGGATTGGCTGCCTGCTCTACCTGGCCCCCTTTGTTGTCTGCCGCTGCCTTTGTTCTTCCCTAGGTGTCCGTCCCACCTTTCTCCCTTCCCCTCCTCCCCGGCCGAAAAGACGGGAGCGCGGGAGGAGGGCTGCAGCCCCGGGGCGCCTCTGCTCGGGGGAATCCCTCGGAGCAAACCCGCCCCGGGATCTAGGACGGGGCGGGCTGGGGCTGCGAGGAGGCAGCTGCCCCAATAACAAAAGACGCGTGTGACATTTTGAGATTGGCGGTGTTTGTTTGTGTCATGGACGTTTGTAAGCAGGAGATGCAACGGGATGCAGCTTTTTCAGAATGGAAGGACCAGGAAAGAGAGCGTCTTTTAAATACAGCTGTTGGCTCCAGCATAGGAAGGCGTAAAGAGCCGATTCTGCTTTATCTGTGTGTGTGTGTGTGTGTGTGTGTGTGTGTGTGTGGAGGTGCTGGTGGGGTAAGAGATTTGCTTGCTTTGCGATCGGTGAAGTTAGCAAAACCTAATTCATTAAATCCATGCTTTTCAGGGCAAAACAACAACAACCCCAAACCCCACTCCCAAGGGAGGTTAGAAAAATTTAAAACAAACAATAATTTATATGCAATTTGAAGCATGCAAAAAACAGCAATAAAATGCTGGATGAAACATTTGAATGTTTTAAAAAGCAGCCGAGTCTGTCAGTTCTTCTTGAGGTTAGAGGATCCCAGAAATATGAAGCAGCAAACAAAATAGTTTAGAGGTAAGTGGATGTGGCACAACATGCCAGATGATTAGCGAATCAAAACTGTAGCTCTGAGGAGGCCATAGAAGTGCTGCTTGAGTTATGGCGGAGGTCTAAATTGTTTCATCCCGAGTTTCGAGAAATGGATAATCACTCACTGTGCTTTGAACCCATCCTTCATTCTGCAAAATGTTTTTGCATTCAGCTCTCCAGTTCTGCTGATGGGAAGACTGAGAGTGCGTTAAAGTGGGGGAATCCCACGTAAACAAGGGAGAGGAGACTATTATTCCAGCCTGCCTCCACAGGTGTGCTCTTCTGAAGGTGTAGCTCCCAGCTGGAGCCTCTCCACTGCTCCAAACTCAGTAGGTGGACTTCAGCAAGCCACTCACTCTTAACCTTGCCTCTTCACCTGCAGCGCAGGAGCAATAATTCTACCCTACCATACAGGGCTGTTGTAAGGATTACTGAGATAAAATGTGGGTCCCACTTTGAAGATCCCGAAGGTGGGGTGCAGGGCCTGTGGTTGGGGATCAGCTGCAAACCCCACCCACCATTGACTCTGGCTCCACCCACTGCTGGTTGTGGCTCCCAGTGAACTTTTTTTGTGGGTCAATCACCCTTTGTAGGAATATAATGCCCTGCCCTGCTGTAAAGTGAAGGCTGGATACTGTTAAGGGGGTGGTTCTCAAAAGAGGACTGTGTTTCTTGGAGGAAGCCTTTTCTACTCATGCTTTCGTGTGTGAGCTGAGGGATTCACAAGCAGAGCCTGGCAGAGGCTGAGGGTGAAGTTGTTGGCGTGCATCTGTCCCCGGAGGCAGTGGAGAAGTGTGCCTTTGGGGATGAAGTCAAACAGCTGGAAGGTTGCAGCACCTGCTGTGGCTGTAGAGACTGATACGGGAAAGACATGTTTTGTTGCAGATGGGGCAGATGAAAGCATCCAGTTGCGCTGCTGCAGATGCACCACGGCATTTATTCTCTCAGCCCACCGATTATTTTCCTCCCTCCCTCCTTATGAATTTGATTATTTCGGTCACAGACCAGTTCCAGCATACATACAATATCAAGAAAGTCATAAAACACAATAGGGATACATTTGAATTTGCAATTAGGTACAACAGGGATAATACAGATATAGCAACAGTTTAAAAAAATATAAATTAAAACTTAGTCACTAACATATAACCTAAACAGATAGGTAGCCGTGTTGGTCTGCCATAGTCAAAACAAAATAAAAAAATTCCTTCCAGTAGCACCTTAAAGACCAACTAAGTTAGTTCTTGGTATGAGCTTTCGTGTGCATGCACACTTCCTCAGATACACTGAAACAGAAGGACTTTTGAATATAACCTAAAATTATCATTTAAGGCCTTAATCATTATGATAGCACAGCTTGTTCCCTAAGTTTTATGGCAATCGCACAGAATTTGGCTACCCTTAATGCAAGGAATAAGAGTCTTCCCCAAAAATAAAAGTAAGCAACCACTTCTAAAAACTTAGTGTCCTTTTAAATTAACCATTGCTTAAAGTTTCATATTTTATTGATAATTCAGTATGGTGAATAATGTGTGTGTGTGTGTGTGTGTGTGTGTGCATATGTATATGTGCATGCGTGCTTTTGGAGATCTGGAGGGTGGCAGCATGAGAACGGGCCTCCCTCCCTCCTCTGGTCACAGCTATGGATGCACGACCTGTATGTCTGTCTCCAGGCACTGTGATCGTCCGCAAGGGATTCCCACATGATGTTGCCAGCCTTCATATCATGTTTGCGGACATCTTTGTAATGCAGAGGGTGAAGACAGGTGTAACATTTAGAGCAGGGGTTGGCAAACTAAGGCCCGGGGGCCGGATCAGGCCCTATTGCCTTCAGGACCCGGCCTGGACCTAATGGTCAGGGGTCCCTTTACCTTTACCTTTACAGTAAGAAAATACAGATTCAGATCTTGCCAGGACCACAACAACATTGGCCCAAGGCACCCAAAAATGATGCTGATAGGAAGGTGACTTTGTAGGCTGCTTTGAGCTTCTTCAAGGAGGAGAGGCTGGAAGCATGACGTGGACATAAAACTAACTGGGTGAGCCTCTAGTAACACCATCAAGAAAACCCTTCAGTTAGAGCAGTTTTCCACTTCTTAATAAAATTAACGAGGTGTGATTTGTGTGTGTATGAAATTCACGAATGTCGTGTGTTTCAAAATTTAAAAAAGCAGAGTTGGCCAGAAACATAGGCAGATGGACAAGACTGGCAGCTCTTCGAGTATCGGTGTCCATGCCTGTTGTTTCATTCTTGGAGCTGAGGCCAAGCTGGTCTTGCTACAGCTTCTCACCTGAGCTGACTATTAGTGGCTACAGGATATGGAGACATCCCAGCCGAGAACCAAAGGCTATGCCAAAAAAAGTTGCAAAGTGCCTTCGGGGAGGGCAGAGAAATGTCAGAGGAGGCGCTGGCAGCTAAACCCATTTCCCAACACTTCACTGTCCTCCTCCAGCCTTCCTTCCAGCTGCTTTCCCCTGCCAGATGCTAAACACGCTGAACAGGGTGGGGCATAGCTCAGTGGCAGAGCAGGTGCTCTGTATGCAGAAGTTCACCAGTTCAATCCCTTGCATTTCCAGGTAGAGCACGGAACATCAGTGATAAAAACATTTGAAAAATATACTGAAGCCTAATAATAAAATAGTCATCATAATAACAGTATAAAGGTAAAGGGACTCCTGACCATTAGGTCCAGTCGTGGCCGACTCTGGGGTTTCGGCGCTCATCTCGCTTTAATGGCCGATTGAGCTGGTGTACAGCTTCCAGGTCATGACTACGCCACTTCCAGAACAGTGCACGGAAACACAGTTTACCTTCCCGCCGGAGTGGTACCTATTTATCTACTTGCACTTCGACATGCTTTTGAACTGCTAGGTTGGCAGGAGCAGGGACTGAGCAACGGGAGCTTACCCCATCGCGGGGATTCGAACCGCCGACCTTCTGATCGGCAAGTCCTAGGCTCTGTGGTTTAACCCACAGCGCCACCCTCATCCCTTATAATAACAGTATATTCCCCCACATTTTCACAGAATCGGAGAACTGTAGAGCTGGAAGGGACAATGAGGGCCATGTTGTTCAATCCTTTGCCCAATGTGGGTTTCGAGCCCACGACTCTGAGATTAAGAGTCTCGTACTATCCCTCTATTGCACACAGTCTCTCCGCCTGTGAAGCTGTTTGGCAGAGACTCTTGATTTGCAGGGCGAGAAATGCCTTTCTGTAGAACGCTGAAATCGCCTCCTGGCTGCTGCTACTGTTCTTCTCGAGGGATTAGCAAATGCATCCCTCTGCAAACTATCACATACCTCCACAATTAATAACTATTAATCATAATAGAATTGTTAATACAGTGGGTCACATCCAGCTGTTCTGCTTGTGCAGCAGATGTCTGTTTGTGCAATGGAACTTTCCCTTTCCTCTCCTCTCCCATTCAGTACCCCCCATGCAGTCTTAAAATCTGCTCCCTCTCAAGCAGATTTTGAAGGGCGGGGTGTAGAAGAAGAGAAAGTCCTGTTGCGTGAGTGGAATTTTGCACACAACAACGGAGGCCACCCAATATTTCTTAAGCTTTTCAGGTTGCATTACATAATGAGTGTGCAGCAACTGAAGTAGTTGGCTGCATTACTGGGCAATGACCTCACGATCTTAAAATACAATAAAATATGTCACTGTCCGTTGGCTTGCGCCTTGTGCTTTTCAAAGCAGAAGCGAGTCATGTTTGCTCATGTTTCTCCCATGTCGTTTCCACACATACCATGCCCACTCAGTTCAGACTTCGTGTTCCTCTTAAACCTGCCTGCGTCGCTATGTTGTAACTGCTTGAACTACACGAGCCCGTGATCATGTAAGATGGAAGTCTGCTAGAAACGTGTGGGCAGGGATCTCCAAAAAGCCCTGCCTTAATGAGGAATTCCTTTAGCGGCTTTGGATGTGGAGGACAGCTTGTCCAGACTTGAGATGAAATGAAGTGGTGAAATTTGAAGCAGGCGTGAAAATATAGGCCTCTCTGAACAGCATTAATTGTATTGCATGAATGTCTTCTGAGACAATTCCTTGAGACTTACCGAATTTTTTGCTCTATAAGACACACCAGACCACAAGACGCACTTAGTTTTTGGAGGAGGAAAACAAGAAAAAAAATATTCTGAATCTTAGAAGCCAGAACAGCAAGAGGGATTGCTGCGCAGTGAAAGCAGTGATCCCTCTTCCTGTTCTGGCTTCTGGGATAGCTGCGCAGCCTGCATTCGCTCCATAAGACGCACACACATTTCCCCTTACTTTTTAGGAGGTAAAAAGAGTCTTACAGAGACTTATTTCCCCACTCCTCCAAGTTTGTGTTATGGATGTACAGTGGTACCTCAGGTTACAGACGCTTCAGGTTACAGACTCTGCTAACCCAGAAATATTACCTCGGGTTAAGAACTTTGCTTCAGTATGAGAACAGAAATCGTGCAGAGGCAGCAGGAGGCCCCATTAGCTAAAGTGGTTCTTCAGGTTAAGAACAGTTTCAGGTTAAGTACGGACCTCCGGAACGAATTAAGTACTTAACCAGAGGCACCACTGTGCAGAAACTTCACAAGTGAAGTTTTCCCATAAAATGATGGGGACGATTTTGTCCACTAACCTTCATCATATCATTCCACAGGGAAAGGCCTAATCAGAGTTGCCGACTCTTCCACTGAGCTCTGCATCTGTACCATTCATTAACATGACATTAGCAGAAGATTTTGGGAAGGGTCAAAGCTCAGTGGAAGAGCATCTTCTTTACATAAGGTCTTGCATTCAGTCCCCACCATCTCCAAATAGGACTGGGAGAGAGCCATGTCTGAAATCCTAGAGAATAGTAAAAGGCTGCTTCTTCTGTTCATTTCCGTGTCCTTCTCCTTTGCAAGTGTGTGTGTGTGTGTGTGTGTGTGTGTGTGTGTGCAGGGAGAGATTGATTTTGTTTTTGCACAAACCATAGTTTAAAGAACCATGGTTTAAGAAAGCTGCTCATTTTTAACAGACTTTTTACAAATAAAGGACCATAACACGAACAAGCAAAGTTTATCATTGTCCTCATTTTTCATGACACTCGAACAGGGAAATTGCAGTTTGAGCAATCCCTCCAAACCACAGTTTGATCCTTCTTTGAAATCTTGTTTTGGAACGATCATCTCAACCACAGTTTCCCAGTTTGGATGTCACAGTGAACTGGTTTGATGAAACCAGGAAGTGTTCTGTTCAACTGAATCCATGATGGAAAAGGAGGGAGTACATGACTTGTTTTCGATCCAAACCACAGTGGAACTTCTTTCCCAAAACTTAAACTGCAACAAAAACTGCTTCTCCCTCCCACTTGCTGAAAGATGTCACCTTTCAAAGGCAGAGGAGAGAAAGTTTGTTGTAAATAAAAATATGCCCTTTTCCCTTATGGGGTATCCAAGAGCCCATATAGAGTCCTTACATAGGTTCCCTATTGGTAGGAGAAAATAACAGAGGCCAACCAGAGAATATTGAGAAGCAAAGCAGCTAGTAAGCCTGACCTTTATTGATCTGTTGCAACAGGGTACTCCCCTCACACACAGGAGAGGAAGAGGACCCCCCAAAATGCTGTGCAAGGGCATATAAAGACTTTTGAAATTCCCATCCTCTAGATCAAGATCACCCCCAGAAACATTATGCATACATCACAGAAGGGGTGTAACCTAAGACCACCCCTCAGATACATCCCACCTACATCACAGAAATTTAAATGTTGTTTTTCTCTTGTCCTTGTTTATCTCCTGTCTGGCAGGTTACTTGATTGGATTTCCTGGGGAGCCTGGCCAGTCTTTTGTAGTGGTAAAATACTTATTTCCTGGGCCAGGTCACAGGCTCACACCTTTATTCAAACACAGATTAAGACAGGATTTGTGAAGGAAGAGACAATAGGGAGGCTTTTCCATTTTGACCATGCAGAGAAACATTTGCTCAGTTTAGGAATCAAAATGGTTCCAGGTTGGCTTTCCTGTGCTGATCTATGTACATGTGGTTGTGAACGTTGCCATATATCTAAGACCATAAAATTCCTATCACAAGTTCCAGCCATCAAGGAACACTCAGGTTCTGTTGTTGAAGTCCCTGACCAGCCAGTCTTTCCCCCTCCTCAGTAAGCCAGACAGCTAAACTCATTAATGTGTTTTGTCCCTCGTCCTTTTCCAGGCAAAGAAAGAAACCAACAAACACTGCTAAAACCTCTCCTTCCATCCTAAATATAATTGGCTCTGAGCATTTTAAAGGGATACTGTTGAGGCAGCTAGGCCCAATGGATGCTGCACAACTGGTGACCCACCTGAGTCCACGAAGGGTCCAATAAACCCCCTTTCTGAGAGCTGCTTTAGATTGCAAAAGAGAGGGGCTTGCTAAGCACCTTTCAGGCCACAAAACGTGGCTGGTGTTCTTTGGGAAGGAAAATATATTTGTTTTCTCTCCCAAATGTTTTGGTGAGCAGAATCCATTCTGTTTGGGATTGGTAAGCTGAAAGCATCAAATCCCCTTAAAAAATGGCAATGGGCACTTCTGTTCAAAATAGGCTGGATTTCCTTGTTTATCCGGGATTGTCAACCAGCCAAGTTAATGTTACTCTAATTGCCGGCCTCCTCCTCCTTCCTGTCTTTGTAAATAAGCTGGTTTTTGAGCAGTGTTGCATGTGAGGAGAGTAGAGGAAGCCCTGCTCATTCCTCATTTATTTTATGGCATTCCTTTGGTGGTGGTGGTGCTGTTATATTGTTTTTATTTATTGCTTTCTACTAAAAAAAATGCTCTTTGCAAATAAATAAGCCAATTTGCAAATATATTGTTGCAAAAGCCGGGTGTCTGCCTCTCTCTGTGTCCCTTTGTAGAATGGGTGCAGAATGTTATACTTCAATAAATATGGTTTATTCGCCTATTTACACCTTCAGTCTGCATGGAGGGAGTCCAGAAGTTAAAGATGAGCCCCCAGCTGAGTTTTAAAAGGTTGAAGACAACTGCTATGAATGAACATAGGGTGGATTTGGACCAGGGAGAGTTGGATTCAAGTCCTTTTCCAGCACCTGGGAACTGTTGGGCAACCTTCAGGCTGCCTCCCTGCAAGATGGATTTCAGCCCTCCTTTTTCTGTTTCTTCCTCCCAACAACCCTTGTTGAAAAACACACCCCATCACCATCACTCTGTTCATACCTCAGGATAGTGGGGAGGGAACTTCCCTGCATTGGCAACGTCATCAGTGGGCCCTCAGTGGCCCTCCATTGTTCCCTTAATGGCCCTTCCTTGGCCATGCTAGCCAGGAATTCCTCTGCAGCTTTTATTTCTCCCTTCCCACCCCATATGCAATCCTAGAATTTATTAATTTCTAGGGTTTACCCTAAATCTAAAGGTAAAGGGACCCCTGAACATTAGGTCCAGTCGCGGATGACTCGGGTTGCAGCGCTTATCTTGCTTTATTGGCCGAGGGAGCCGGCATACAGCTTCCGGGTCATGTGGCCAGCATGACTAAGCCGCTTCTGGCAAACCAGAGCAGCATACGGAAACGCCGTTTACCTTCCCGCCGGAGTGGTACCTATTTATCTACTTGCACTTTTATGTGCTTTCAAACTGCTAGGTTGGCAGGAGCAGGGACCGAGCAACGGGAGCTCACCCCGTTGCGGGGATTCGAACCGCCGACCTTCTGATCGGCAAGTCCTAGGCTCTGTGGCTTAACCCACAGCACCACCTGTGTCTCTACCCTAAATCTATAACAGTATAAAACAATGAACAGTTTGTGAGTAATTTAGAGCAAAACGCATTGAATAAAACGCACTAGAACAAATTCGAAAGTTGTTCATCCATCAGAGAAAATAAAAAGGACGTATCCTACCATACCCCTGAAAGATAAGAACACAAGACGATTGGGTCAATGGATCCGGCCAATGGCCTGTCTACTTTGGCACCCTTTTCTCACAGTGGCCATGCGCGACCATAGAGCCTCTGACCATTTACCTCCATGAATTTGTCTGATTTCTCTTGTGGGGCCACCCAAGTTGGTGGCCGTTGCAACATCTTTTGCGCTTGCGTGAAGAGCTATTTCGTCTGCTCTGAATCTCCCAACATTCAGCTGCTTTGGACATTTCCTGTACTAGTATTATGAGAAAGGGAGGAAAGCTTTCCCCCTATCCACATAACCTTGCATGCCCCTGTCATGTTGCCTCTTAATTTTTCTCAAAATGTTTCAACATTTCCTTGTTGTTAACTAGCAGAAAAAGGCTACAAATCATACCGCAGTACAGACTAACAGTGCAAAGAAATAAAGAACCATTTATCCTCCCACAAAGTGCTTTCCGCCGTGCTCCAAGACATTTTGATTCTTTGCATTTGTGCTGGTGGGATCTGCTGCTACATCTCTCTTGGCTGTGCCCCCCTCCCCTCATTCATCTTTTAAAATCTGCATTAATATTTATATGCATTTTTTGGCTTTGTTTTCTAGTCTTCAAACCACTTCTTTAAAAAATACGGTACTTGGGAGCTCAGATAGATTTGCCTAGCTAGCAAAAACCCTGAAATATTGTGTGTGTGTCGGGGGGGGGTATGTTATAATGGCTGTAATGGTAAGTTGAGACCCTCACACCTGTTTCTTAGGCTTGTGTACAAGGTGCCTCCAACCTGAAAATATAGGTTATGTTTACACCATGCATTTAAATCTCTACGATTCCACTTTAAACAGCCATGGGCTTGAAGAATTCTGGCAGCTGTAGTTTGTTAAGGGTGCTGAGAGTTGTTAGGAGACCCCTATTCACCCACAGTTCCCAGAGTGGTTTTTACAGTCAACTCCTCCGCAGGGAACTCTGGGAGTTGTAGTTCTGACAAGAGTCTCCTAAGATCTCTCAGTAGCCTCAACAAACCACAGTTCCCGGGATCCTTTGGGGGGGGGGGCGCGGGCGGAAGGAAAGCCTTGCCTGTTTAAAGTGATATGATACTGCTTAAAATGTATTTTGCTAATGTGGACTATAGTCTGACCTGTTCTCACCTGCATAAGCCTGTCTTGCGGCCATACTGGACTGTGGCAGGATTTGAGGATGTAGAGAGATGGGTGTGAAATACTTAGGGGAGACAGATGTGATATGCACAAATGCTAATACTATCAGGATCACTGTTTTTCCGTGAGCAAAGGGTTTCTGCTCTGGGATCTGTGTTATTTTCTGGACAAGCATTCTCTCTCGCCGTAGGTTTTCCAGCGGAGGGTCTATTTATACAACCGTGGCAGGCATCCAAGCCAAACATATGGTGATTCAAAGGCTCTCTCGCTTTTTGGAGTCAACAGAACCTTGCTCTTTTATTTATATTTGATTCATACGTCCATATTTCTTCCTGTGCGAGGAGGACAGCTAACCTTGTTCAGATTATCACAACAGAAATATATATCTCCCTGCCCCCAACTTTTCTGTTTTGTTAGAAAGGTCACCGCCATGGTTTCTCATTTTAAACTTAGTGAATGGCGAATTATTAAATGGGTGTTTCCTCTAGCCTTTTGGTCCTTGAGGCACAGTTCTCCCTCAGGCCGGTACTTGGAATTATACTTTGCGCAGGAAGACAGCCGGCCAGCCAGCTGCAATAGTGAGCACATCGGTTGAGGACTAAGGGAGACACGGGTTCAAGTTCCTGCTCAGTCGTAAAGTTGTTGTTTAGTCGTGTCCGACTCTTCGTGACCCCCTGGACCAGAGCACGCCAGGCACTCCTGTCTTCCACTGCCTCCCGCAGTTTGGTCAAACTCATGCTGGTAGCTTCGAGAACACTGTCCAACCATCTCGTTCTCTGTCGTCCCCTTCTTCTTGTGCCCTCCATCTTTCCCAGCATCAGGGTCTTTTCCAGGGAGTCTTCTCTTCTCATGAGGTGGCCAAAGTATTGGAGCCTCAGCTTCACGATCTGTCCTTCCAGTGTTCCAGTTACAGATAGGTAGCCGTGTTGGTCTGCCATAGTCAAAACAAAATAAAAAAATTCCTTCCAGTAGCACCTTAAAGACCAACTGAGTTAGTTCTAGGTATGAGCTTTCGCCAGGAGGGCGTCGGACATCTCCACCACCTGGAGGTGCATGCCTGGGGATCCTCGGATCCTGACTGTTTTCAGACAGTAGCAACACACCCTGTACAATTCTGTCTGTTGTGTTTTATCTGCACAATCAGAATGAATTTCAGGAACCCAAAAGTTGTATTGGAAAACATGACATTTGAGCCTTCTGGCTCAAAAATTGCCCCTAGGCATTCTGTTTTGGCGACTATAACCCTTGTATATCCGAATTTCTAACGCTGCTCACAGGGTTGTTTGTTGTTGTGAGAATAAAGTGGGCAAAGGCAAAACCCGTTTACGTTGCCTCGGCCTCTTAAGAGGGAAAGCATAATAATAATAATAATAATAATAATAATAATTTATTTATTTATTTATTTATTTCCCGCCCTCTCCAGCCGAAGCAGCTAACAACAGTAAAAATAACACAGTTTACATAAAATCACAATCAGTTAATTGAAATACATTCTAAAATCAATTCAGAGTCAAATTAATGGCAACCATTGGGCTAGAGTTCTGTGAGGATTACAGAAGGAGAAAGGGGGTCAGCTGTGCCTTGGCCAAAGGCCTGGCGGAACAGCTCTGTCTTGCAGGCCCTGTGGAAAGATGTCAAGTCCCGCAGCGCCCTAGTCTCTTGTGACAGAGCGTTCCACCAGATCGGGGCCACGACTGAAAAAGCCCTGGCTCTGGTTGAATAAAAATATAATATCTACCCATCCTGCGCAAGTGGTGTTTCCTATGTTGTGTCCTGTTTCGGAGCTTGATCTCACATCCCTGTTTTACGAATCCCAGGCTAGAGGCTTGCTTTGCTGCTAAATTTGGCCTGGTATGTTACAAGTTGAGGAAGGCTTGTGTCACATAGTAGAGCATGTGCTCTGCATGCAAAAAGTCCCGGGTTCAGTCCCTGGCATCTCGGGGTAGGACTGGGAACTGGCCCTTGTGTGAAACTCCAGAGAGCCAGTACGTCCTCATGGTCAGAATGAAAACAACAGCTGAAGTTTAAAAGCAGTACAAGATGACCACCGTTTCATTCAGCTAGAAAAGCTTGTCAAGATATTAAAAAAAATGCCTTCCTCCAAATGCCTCTCCATGTTTCTGGAGTGGCTGCCTGAAGCATCTTGACAGAGATACTATTGCACAAAAGTGGGGGGCCACCACGCTGAAAGCCCTGCTCAGAGTTACTGTGGAGCAGCCTTCTGATATTTTGTGGACTGGAAGGAGAAGCTCTCCTGCAGACCGCAGTGACATACACCATGGAAAAAGCGTTCTCTCAAGAATTTACTTGCCCATTCAGGCAGGAATAGGGGGCAGGCATCCTCTCCACAGTTAATGCTGGGATCACCACTCCCCCCTAAAACCAGTCAGCCTGGGCTGAGGGATAGGACTGGGCTTGATCGACAGTGATGGCAACGCCTCTGGCATGTTTGTCAGCTGCAGCAGAGGCTGCCAGGGAAGCCATGTGCATGCTTATTCCTGCCCTCGATATGATATCACCACTGGCATATTGGCAGGGAGGGAGGGCTTCAGTGGCACAAGGATTCTTCGCAGCTCCAGGAGGCATGAAGTCATAGATACATCCAAGGCGCCTTCGTTTTTCACGGCATTCTTCTCTTCTCATAGCACAAGCTACTGCAGGAGCAGGGAGTCTCAGGCTCTCCTAGCCTCTCCCTGCGGTGTAAGGTAAAGGTAAAGGGACCCCTGACCATTAGGTTCAGCCGTGACCGACTCTGGGGTTGCGGTCCTCATCTCGCTTTATTGGCCGAGGGAGCTTCCGGGTCATGTGTCCAGCATGACTAAGCCGCTTCTGGCGAACCAGAGCAGCGCACAGAAACACCGTTTACCTTCCCGCTGGAGTGGTACCTATTAATCTACTTGCACTTTGACGTGCTTTCGAACTGCTAGGTTGGCAGGAGCAGGGACCGAGCAACCCCATTGTGGGGATTTGAACTGCCAACCTTCTGATTGGCAAGTCCTAGGCTCTGCGGTTTAACCCACAGCGCCACCCGCGTCCCTTCCCTGCGGTGTAGGATGGCCAGTTTTGTTGGCATCCATCTGTCGTGAGAAACAATGGAGTGTGCATCCCGGGGTGAAGACTAAACTGCTGCATTAGCAGCACCAAGACTGGGCAGTGTGTATGGAGGTCCTGGGCTGCCCAGATGACAAGACCCTCCTCTTCACCTCGCTGATGTGGTCCAAAGGAAAGCAGAGCAAGACGTTTGGCACCAGCTTGGCTGCAGGAGTTGATGGAAGGAGGTGTACAAGGCGCCATCCAAACATCTTCAGGACTCTTACTTCAGATTGATTTTTTTACTCCTGAGGCTTTTCTTCTGAAAATGTCCTGCAAGGCAGCAGAGGTTTAGGATCAGATTTTTATTTTTATTATTAATAATAGCAGAACACTGACACATGCCCTCTCCCTCATAGGTAGGTATCATTATGTAGTACAATCTTCTGTGCGCCCACATTGGTCCTAAGTTTATAACTGAATAGGGGGGAAATGGTTTTGCGTAAGAATTGCTGGCAGCAACTTGATATTCCCGCCTTCCAGTGTGTCCAAAAATAAAACAGGCCAGCTCTCTGTTCAGTATTAAAAATGAAACTGGAAGCCAGTCCTACAAAGCCCTCCCACATCTGCCCAGGAAGTTTCCCAAAATCTGCTTCTGTCCTGATTTTTAACAGTGGATTGCTAGGAATGTTCCTTTTGCTCAAATAGATAGGTCTAGCCATGAAGGAAGCTGCCAATTCACTCCAGTCCACAACCTCTGAGTTTTAAGTTGCTCTTATTTCAGGAATTTTGGGCTAGTACATTGCCAGTTCGTTGTGACACTGCTTCCTTGAGATGGCTCCCCATCCCATCACTAGTATAAGGAATGCCTTTTTATTGTTTTCCATTAACTGTAGTTGTTTCATCAGAACTGACAACCGTGGCTAGTCTATGGTTTAGGGAGGAAAGCCAGGGTCATAATCTTATGGTTTGAAACTGCCTTGTTCCCCTACACTGTAGTTAGGACTAGCCACGGTTCTTACGTCTGAACCCAGACAAACTGTGGCTAGTCCTAACTATAGTGTAGGGGAACAAGCTAGTTTCGACTGAAAGTAACCTTGGTTAGGTGAAAACTTTCAATTGCCTCATCTCAGTTGTGATAGGAGAAGAGGAGAGAATGTGAGCCTAAGGTTTGTACACATAACACTAAACCAGGGCTGGACAACCTTTTTTTTCTGCCAGGGGCCACATTCCTTCAGGGCTTATCTCTTGAGGGCTGATTGGGGGTGTGGAAGACGTTCATGGCGGATCCAGCACCAGAGCAAATAAGGCCATTGCTCTCTCTTCCACCTTCTTTCCTCTCTGCCTTTGCCTGCCCGGGGAGAGTCTGGTTGCTCTGGCCAGAGATGTGAACTGACCGCTTGCAGAAGGCTTTTCAAATTAGACTGAGGACGACATTAAATTAGACCAAGGGACTGCATCTGCAAGGTGCCCACCACGACCCCAGTATTACATTCCAGCCAGGCTGTTTCATTTCACCATCTCTCAGCCTCTGTTCCTTGAATGCAGAGTGATGTCAGGGAACTGCCATGGGAGCCAGAGGAGGAGGGAGGGCTCCGGAGGGATGCCGGAGAGCGTCCCAGTAGGGAGAGAGGCAGCCCATCTGCTGGGGAAGGAAATCAGCGTAGCACCAGTGGAGAAGGGGGGCAGATGGGGGAATCGGAGAGGAGGCTCCAGGACTCTTCGCCAGAAACCAGCGGGGAGAGCACGGGTACTCCGCTGCCCACTCCCTCCCTGCGCAGAAGACTTCTGCGCAGGGAGAGTAGGAGGAGACTAGCCGTCAAAGAACTTCTTTGCTGGAAGAAGTTCAAGAAATGCCCACTGACGGATTCTGCCAGCGATTGAAACAGCCATGGATGGGTGGCTATCCTGACAGAAAGGGTTCACCCAGGTAACCCAGCCAGGTGTGGCGACGACTTACGCACGAGCAACCCCTAGAACCATTACAAGTGTGCTAGAGGTTTGTCCTTTGCCTGCACCAAGCTATGTTTCCACTGACAGGTCTGCCTACCGCGTATTCCTCCTGTCTCTTCATTTTTACATTAGAGCATCCTGAAGCAAGGAGTCCTGTCAGTCAACTGTGGATTGTTCTGCTGCTTTTTAAAATCATAGCATTGTAGAGCTGGAAGGGACCCCAAGGGTCATCTAGTCTAACCCCCTGCAATGCAGGGATCTCAGCTAAAGCACTCAGGGCGGATAGCCATCCAAACTCTGCTTAAAAACCTCCAAGGAAGGAGAGTCCGCAACCTCCCGAGGGAGACCGTTCCGCTGCTAAACTTATGACTTATGGTCAGAAGTGGACGAAATCATGTTTCTGTCTGAAGGCATTTTTAAAGCCTATCATACAGGTAAAGGTACCCCTGACCATTAGGTCCAGTCGCAGATGACTCTGGGGTTGTGGTGCTCATCTTGCTTAACTGGCCGAGGGAGCCAGCGTACAGCTTCCGGGTCATGTGGCCAGCATGATTAAGCCACTTCTGGCGAACCAGAGCAGCACACAGAAACGCTGTTTAACTTCTCGCCGGAGCGGTACCTATTTATCTACTTGCACTTTGACGTGCTTTCGAACTGCTAGGTCGGCAGGAGCAGGGACCGAGCAACGGGAGCAGGGAGGAGCAGGGACCAAGCAACGGGAGCTCACCCCGTCGCGGGGATTCGAACCGCCGACCTTCTGATCGGCAAGCCCTAGGCTCTGTAGTTTAACCAAAAGCACCACCTGCTTCCCTCTAAGCCTATCATGGGACTGAGTAAATGGAAGCAAAGTGGTACATTTCTCAAGGCACCAGGAATTTAGATCTGAAGCAATCACTTATAAAAACACACACACTGTGAGCTGGGCATCTCCCACAATAGGGAGGACTGTAAATTTATTATCTTTTGTGTGTGTTGGGTGAAGGTCGGATTTCTTTGGCTCTCGATCACTTTTCCCCCAGTGTGTGTGCTTGTGTGTGTACATATATGCACAACATATAAAATTTCATCATCTAGCTGAGCAGACCTATTGCAGTCATGTGCACGAACCTTACACATACGTTTGGAAGACACCAAGGTTGCGCACGATTGATGAGGGTGCCTTTGCAGAAGAAAGGGTGGTCATGGTTCAGGGCTGAAAAAATAAACTCTGTTGCATTTGGAACTTGCAGGGGTACACTGTGGTAGCTAAGATACAGATAGAGCCAGAACAATGGTGCTTGGTGTGTCAGGCAACATCACTTTCTTAGTTGCATTTTAATCTTCTGTGGGCTCAGCGACTTTTGCTTCCAACCCGCTACAATAATTGCTGAGCAAGAAAAGAACTTTGCAAAGCGAAAGATTTAATGAGGGGCGGTGGTTGGGGGGGGGGGAGAGATGCAGAAGAAAAGCAGCACCCCTGAGGGTAGACACGATAGACGGCCCCAAATTACCCAGGAGACACCATCAACCTTTCAAATCTTTCGCATCCCTTGCAAATCAACACCGCAAATCTTTGAATCCAGATCTGTTTCCTGCATATTCCAGCAATGGGATTTCCAGACCTGGAGGTTAGCCAGCTGTTAGAAATGAATAGGACCCAGAAGAATAGCTTTAGCTGTTTTACGATTCAAAAAGAAGGCGTAGCCTTGATCCAGATAATCTGAGAAAATCTTGAAAAACAGAAGCAAGCGTGTGTGTTAAGGCTGCACAAGCTGTCTTCACAAGCTGTCTTTTCGGAAGGTGAAATCCTGATGTGCCTGTCTACTAACTTTCTTTTCTGTTTCCCCCCTCTTCCCCAAATTTCCCCCCAGTTTGGCAACCGGAATGCGCAGTGATCCCAGGGCTTGAGAAAATGGAATCTCCTCAGATACCGCCAGGTGACACAGAGCAGTCTTCCACAGACTTCGACGATCTCCAGTATTCACTGCAAGGTAAGTTCTTCTGTGTGAGTTACAGATAGGTAGCCGTGTTGGTCTGCCATGGTCAAAACAAAATAAAAAAATTCCTTCCAGTAGCACCTTAAAGACCAACTGAGTTAGTTCTAGGTATGAGCTTTCGTGTGCATGCACACTTCTTCAGATACACTGAAACAGAAGTCACCGGACCTTTCTATATAGTGAGAAGGTGGGGAGGGGTATTACTCAGAAGGGTGGTGGGAATGGGTGATTGGCAGATAGCTGCGATGAGCCTGTTGACGACTCTTAACGACTGCAATAGGTCTAACAGAAAAAGCAAGGGGTGAGAAGGTGAAAAATGGCTTTGTCATGTAATTTTTCACCTTCTCACCCCTTGCTTTTTCCTGTTAGACCTATTGCAGTCGTTAAGAGTCGTCAACAGGCTCATCGCAGCTATCTGCCAATCACCCATTCCCACCACCCTTCTGAGTAATACCCCTCCCCACCTTCTCACTATATAGAAAGGTCCGGTGACTTCTGTTTCAGTGTATCTGAAGAAGTGTGCATGCACACGAAAGCTCATACCTAGAACTAACTCAGTTGGTCTTTAAGGTGCTACTGGAAGGAATTTTTTTATTTTCTTCTGTGTGAGGTTTGGCAAGGGGAAGATCTGTAGCCGTAGTTTCATCAGGACACAAGAGCATCTCTGTTGGATCGGGCTGGTGGTCCGTCTCCTGCAAGCACCCTGCTTCGTTCAGGAGCCAGCCAGGTACCTCCAGAAATCACACGAGCAGAAATTTCTTGCTTCTGTTCCACTGAATCTGATATCAGGGGCCATAGCTCAGTGGCTGAGAAACCTGCTTTGTGTGAAGGTGGTTCCAGGTTCAATCCTGGCAACACCAAGTAGGACTGTGAGAGATCCTTGTCATGAGTTCTGCAGAGGTTGCTGCCAGTCTGTGTAGACAGTTCAGAGCTAGATAGGACAATAAGGCCAAGGATGTGCGGACACTGTACCTTTTCAGTGCATTTGAAGCACATTATTTCCCTCAAATCCTGCCAACCTAGCAGTTCGAAAGCATGTCAAAGTGCAAGTAGATAAATAGGTACTGCTCCAGCGGGAAGGTAAACGGCGTTTCAGTGCGCTGCTCTGGTTCGCCAGAAGCGGCTTAGTCATGCTGGCCACATGACCCGGAAGCTGTACGCCGGCTCCCTCGGCCAATAAAGCGAGATGAGCGCCGCAACCCCAGAGTCAATCACGACTGGACCTAATGGTCAGGGATCCCTTTACCTTTACCTTTTATTTCCCTCAAAGAATTCTGGGGACTGTAGTTTAAGGATTGCTGGGAATTGTAACTCTATGATGAGCCAGCTACAGTTCCCAGAATTCTTCGAGGGAAATAATGCACATTGAATGTGCTTGAAAGGCACAGTTTATACGCAGCCTGGTTAGTTATAAGGCATCTTCCTATGCAATCCAGATACTTACTGTTTCAGACCCTTCATTTATCATCTTTCAGGGAATGTTTCTATGGGGCATTTCCCCCTCCGTAGAGAATATCTGTGTTTTTTAAAAAATACAAAACAAATCCCTTTGAAATCTCTTTAGAGTGCCATTAGGACTAAGAGCAGAGCCAATTTCAAACTGGTGTGATTTTGGATTAGGCACATTCTTTCAGCCTGGCCTACTTGACAGGGTTGTTGTGAGGCTAAAGTGTGTATGAGTGAGAAGGGGGTAAAGAACCAGTCACACTGCCCTGGGCTTCTTGAGGGAAGGGTGGAATCAAAAGAGGATACGTAAAAACTTGACTCGTAGAATCAGCGTAATTCAGTACTTGAGTGAACGAACCATGAGTAGAAAAGTCCCTGGTTCAGAATCTCACTGAATTCACTGGGTTGGCCCTTTTGACACAACCGTTGAATGTTGGTATAGCTCAGTTGGTTAGAGTGTGATGCTGATAATACCAAGGTTGCAAGTTCGATACCCATATGGGGCAGCAGCATATTCTTGCATTGCAAGGGGTTGGGCTAGATGATCCACAGGGTCCCTTCCAACTCTGCAATTCTATGATTTTATGTCTCATCCTGAGCCATCCATCTGCACAACAAAGGTAATAATAGATCAGGCGGCTGTTAAAAATCCAAGAGCTGTCCAGGGCGTTATTGATGGTCAGCTGGCAATGCTAACATAGACATCTGCTTGGTTTCATTCCCCTTGGCCCGCCAGCTCCGGTAACAATTGCTTGAGAGATTTTTCAAGCATGCTTGTAAAACACAGAGGTCTCCCAGAGCTCATGACTGTTGAATTTTGGAGGACCAGATTTTATCGCTGCTCCTTAATGTTTTCCTTTGCAAGATTCCATTGTTGCTGTAAGCCACTGTCAAGGGAACGGCTTTGCTCAGGCCGTGTTGAAACCTCAGTCACTGTTGCTCCTTGCTACCAATCAAAACAAGCTCTTGTCTGCCAACCCATCTTCCCAAACACTCTTTCTCGCTCTCTCTCTCTTTTACCTTATTGGAACGAAAACCCCCAGCACCCTTTTTGCCTGGAGGGGCATGCCTCATGTTTGGCTCAGAAAAAGGCAGTGGAAATTTTGATGCGCTGGAATGTTTGTGATTTAATTCTGAAGTTGCAGAACCTTAGTGTTGTCCCAGCCTTGGGATTCTCGGGTAGAGCCAACAAGATGCAAAGAGCGGTCCTGGGAACTGTGTGTCTCGGATTTCTTCCCTGCAGCAATGGTGGCGGGAAGAGGTCCCCCAAAACGGAAAAGACCAGGGTCTATGCACATCTGTGCCGATCCTACCCATGGGGCTTGGGATGGGAGCTGGGTTGAAGCTGAAGCTTCATGCGCGTGTATATATACCAGCTGCACTGGCTCGCGGTGGAGTACAGGATCAGGTTTAAGGTGCTGGTTTTAACCTTTAAAGCCCTATGCGGCCTAGGACCCTCATACATACGGGGCCGCCTCTCCTGGTATGTCCCACAGAGGAACTTACGGTCTTCAAACAAAAACATCTTGGAGGTCCCGGGCCACAGGGAGGTTAGGCTGGCCTCAACCAGAGCCAGGGCTTTTTTGGCCGTGGCCCCAACCTGGTGGAACGCTCTGTCACAAGAGACTAGGGCCCTGCGGGACTTGACAGCTTTCCGCAGGGCCTGCAAGACAGAGCTGTTCCACCAGTCCTTCGGCCAGGCAGGTCACAGCCTGACCCCCTCCTTTGATAATCCTCACAGAACTCTAGCCCAATGGTTGGCACTAATCAGATTTGAATTAATTTTATAATGAAATGATTTTATAATGTTGTATCATTTTACTGTTGTTAGCCGCTCTGAGCCTGGCTTCGGCTGTGGAGGGCGGGATATAAATAAAATTTTATTATTATTATTATTGAACATTAACTGAGCAACAATAACCATTTCTTCCCAAAGTTGTATGAACAGATGAAACTGTTTTATATCATTAGTTCGCTAGGCTGCATAATCCAGAACTATGATGGACAGTGGCTACACACATAGATAGATATCTCATAGAATATAGGGTTGGAAGGGACATTAAGGATCATGTGGGCCAACCCCCTGCAATGAAGGAATTTGCAGCTGTCCCTTACAGAGATCGAACCTGCAGCCTCGCTCCCCTTAATCCAAAGAGCATTTCCGTTAGGAAGCATTTCAGACTACAGTTGTACCTTGAAAGTCAAACGAAATTCCTTCTGGAAGTGTGTTTAACTTCCAAAACATTCAGACACCAAATCACGGCTTCTGATTGGCTGCAGGAAGCCAAACCCCCGTCGGACGTTCGGCTTCCAAAAATAGTTCGCAAACCGGAACAGTCACTTCTGGGTTTGCGGCGTTCGGGAGCCAAAACTTTCGGGACCTAAGCTGTTTGAAAACCAAGGTATGACTGTATTTATTATTATGTTTGTATCCTACTTTTCCTCCAAGGTGGCATATGCGGCTCTTTCCCTCCCATTTTATCCTAACAAAAGCCGTGTGAGGTAGGGCTAGGCTTAGAGACTGGCTGGTCCAAGGTCTCCCCAGCAAGCTTTGTGCCTGAGTGGGGATTTGAACCCTGGTCTCCCAAAGTCTTAGGACATGGGTGGCGCTGTGGTCTAAACCACAGAGCCTAGGACCTGCTGATCAGAAGGTCGATGGTTCGAATCCCCGTGACGGGGTGAGCTCCCGTTGCTCGGTCCCTGCTCTTGCCCACCTAGCAGTTCGAAAGCACGTCAAAGTGCATGTACAGTGGTGCCCCGCAAGACGAATGCCTTGCAAGACGAAAAACCTGCTAGACGAAAGGGTTTTCCGTTTTTCGAGGCGCTTCGCAAGACGAATTTCCCTATGGGCTTGCTTCGCAAGACGAAAACGTCTTGTGAGTCTTGCGAGTTTTTCCCCTTTCCCCCCTTTTTCTAAGCCGCTAATAGCCGCTAAGCCGCTAAGCTGCTAATAGCCGCTAATAGCGCTAATCCGCTAAGCCACTAATAGGGGTGCTTTGCAAGACGAAAAAACCGCAAGACGAAGAGACTCGTGGAACGAATTATTTTCGTCTTGCGAGGCACCACTGTAGATAAATAGGTACCGCTCCGGCAGAAAAATAAACGGCGTTTCCGTGCACTGCTCTGGGTCGCCAGAAGCGGCTTAATCATGCTGGCCACATGACCCGGAAGCTGTCTGCGGACAAACGCTGACTCCCTCGGCCTATAGAGCGAGATGAGTACCACAACTCCAGAGTCATCCGCGACTGGACCTAACAATCAGGGGTACCTTTACCTTTACCTCCCAAAGTCTTAGTCCAATGTCCTAACCACTGAACCACACTTTGCCCATCTAGCACTTGTATTTTAAGCCTTGATTGGCATCCTGAGAAAAATCTGAGACATCAGATAATGTTCTACTGCTTGTGGAATACCATGAAGGACCAATGTACTTTATCCATGGGTTTTTATTACAATATTGTTGATTGACAGAGTTTGATGATCCATCTGTTTTTGAAAGGGCGGGAGTAGGCCGCTTTTTATTCTCTCTGGCATTGATTTTCTTTAAACACTTAAAACATCCGACACACTCATGTTCATCTAAGCCAAGGCCAAACATCAAATTCTTTGGCCAAGATGATAGCTCAAATCCTTGCACAAATAACAGCAATCCCTGAACCTGTTTGCTCTGGTGTAACCGCTCCGCCGTTGTTTAAATACCAGATTCTCCTTTCCTTTTCAAGAAAGGGAAATAGTTTCAGGTGTGGCTCCTTTGCCAACAAAGAGCACCGCACCCTCCTCTTTCAACAGAAATAGAGAGATAAGACTCAGGGATGGGGAAACAGGTAACAAATTCCATAGTGAGTCACAGCATGTTTCTGAATTCTCCTGGGCTGCTATGCAACCAGCTTGAAGAATGCAAAAAAATACCGTACGGAGCTGATTCTGTGGCCTCGTCCTCTTACAAATCAACGCAGCAATGGAAAATCCCTGCAGGTAGAAAAGTAGGTGCTTCACTTGCAACCCTGGCAGGCTAGGTTTCTAGGTGAAAGGATTTGCTGGAGGGTGGGATTCTCATCATGTGAACTTGTGGCTAAAGTGGGCACACAACACAGTTTGACTTCCCCAGCGATGGCTACTCCTAAGTGAATGAGGCAGAGTCTCCAATAGAGCACGGATTTGCTCTCACTTCGAGGGCCTCATTGCCTCCTGAGAGGAAGACCTTTCATTGCCTACAGACAGCCACCCAATCTTAAACAACTCTTAACCCACAATAATACTACTACCAGACTTAACACAGACACTGGCACCAGAGCCTGCAATAAACCCAGATGCCAACTTTGCTGCCACATACACCCGGACAACACCATTACTGGCCCCAACAACATCACACATACCATCTCGGGACTATTTAATTGCTCATCCTCTAACATTGTGTATGCCATCAAATGCCAACAGTGTCCTTCAGCTCTCTATATTGGACAAACAGGCCAAACCTTACGCCAAAGGATAAACGGACATAAATCTGACATCAGGAATCACAAGACAGAGAAACCAGTAGGAGAACACTTCAATCTCCCAGGACATTCTATACAAGATCTCAAAGTAGCTGTTCTATTACAAAGGAATTTCAGAAATAGACTGGAAAGAGAAGCTGCTGAATTGCAACTTATTACCAAACTTAAAACCATGGAGAGACCTGGTCTGAACAAAGACATTGGATTCTTATCTCATTATACATGACAAAGCCATTTTTCACCTTCTCACCCCTTGCTTTTTCCTGTAAGACCTATTGCAGTGGTTAAGAGTCGTCAACAGGCTCATCACAGCTATCTGCCAATCACCCATTCCCACCACCCTTCTGAGTAATACCCCTCCCCACCTTCTCACTATATAGAAGGGTCTGGGGACTTCTGTTTCAGTGTATCTGAAGAAGTGTGCATGCACACGAAAGCTCATACCTAGAACTAACTTAGTTGGTCTTTAAGGTGCTACTGGAAGGATTTTTTAAATTTTGTTTTGACTATGGCAGACCAACACGGCTACCTATTTGTAACTGCCTCCTGAGAAACTTTCTGGGGGCCGCTTGCCAGAGGGCGGGCAGGGCCCGAGGCACAAGTGGGCATAGCAATGGGTGCAAATTTGACATTTGCACAGCATGTTAGTTTCTGCATCTCCCCTCTCCCGCAATCTTCCATCTCTGCAAACAAGAGGCATTATCACAGTTCAAAGACATAGGGCAAGGGCATCTGCTTTCCACGCAGAAGGTCTCAGGTTCAACTTCCAGCATCTCCAGGTAGGGCTGGGAAAGATTGCTGCCTAGAACTCTGGAGAGCTGCTTCCGGTCAGTGTAGGCAACACTGAGCTAGATGGGCTAATGGTCTGGCTCATAAGCCAGTTTCCTATGTTCCTATATCAGCCAGGCAAGAACAGTCGAGGAAGGTGGCAAGGAGAGTTGTGGAGGCTTGAGAATACAGTGGTACCTCAGGTTACATACGCTTCAGGTTACAGACTCCGCTAACCCATAAATAGTGCTTCAGGTTAAGAACTTTGCTTCAGGATGAGAACAGAAATCATGCTTTGGTGGTGCGGCGGCAGCAGGAGGCCCCATTAACTAAAGTGGTGCTTCAGGTTAAGAACAGTTTCAGGTTAAGAATGGACCTCCGGAACGAATTAAGTACTTAACCTGAGGTACCACTGTAGTCCAAAGTCCATAGAGAAGCTGAGAAGGCTTGAGGCTTCTCCCCGCTGCTCTAGATTATATAGAATCATAGCATCGTACAGTTTGAAGGGACCACTTGGGTCATGTAATCCAACCTCCTGGAATGTAGGAATCTTTTTTGCCCAGAGGGCAGGACTCGAACCCATGTCCCTGAAATGGAGAGTCTAATGCACTACCTCCTGGGAACCTTCATTTCCCCCTGCTGCACCCGTGGAAGTGCCTTCTCCCCTCAGCGCTTCTCAACGAGCCTTTTCATTCTTTCACCCCAATTTTTTTTGGCTTCCAGCATGGGGTGGTGGTGAGGAACCTTTCTTGGTTTCGGGCTGCATTCTCTCATGCCTGATAGTTCAGTCGGTAGAGCATGAGATGCCGACTCTCAGGGTTGTGGGTTCGAGCCCTGCGTTCTGCAAAACGTTCCTGCATTGCAGGGGGCTGAACTAGACGACTCTCGTGGGCCCATCCGACTCTGCGATTCTAGGCCTTCTGGGGCTGCATGCCGTCGGTGGGTGGGGCCAGCAGCAAAAGTGGGTGGAGCAAAGCAGACATTACACTTTCCCTTGCATGGCAGGGCCTGGGTCTCTCAGCCTTGCTTCTCAGGCTAGATGGAACAGAAGCATACCCAGAAAGCTGCCTTATGTTGAACCAGACCGCTGGCTTGTCCAGATCACTAATGTCTGTGCCAGGTGTGGGGACCCATTGGCCCTCAAGATTAGGGTTACCAGATATCCCCGGTTTCCGGGGCCAGTCCCCAGATTTGCAAATCTGTCCCCAAGAAACATGCAACACATCATATATGGGGACTTCTGGAGAGGAAAAATGGCGGGCGCCATGGCAGCGAGCAGCTCCTGAAGCCAGCCAGAGCCAACTGCGCAACCAGGCTGGCTCCGGGCTGCTGACTGCCGCTGCCGCCACCACTGCCAAAGGGAAACTGGGGACATCTGGTGGTACAGATCTCCTGCCCCCTTTGTTTTGGCTGATCGGGGGAGGCTCGGGAGTCGCGGGCGGCCAGCCGTTGCCCAGTTTTTTAAAAAAACCTCTGCGCATTTATGTTTCACAGGGTGCGAAAGAAGGGCTTTGCACCTTGCTTGGCAGAGAAACTGTGTGCCTTGCACCCCTCCTCAGCAACAGCCACCCGCCCGCGACTCCCGAGGCCCCCCCCCCGATCTGTCAAAACAAAGGGAGAAGGGGGCAGGAGTTTGGGGAAGGCTCAGGAGTCACGGACGGGTGGTGTGCCGTTGCCCAGTTTTTTAAAAACTCTGCACATTAATGTTTCACAGGGTGCAAAAGAAGGGCCTTGCACCTTTATACAATATGCGTGTGTGCTTGGGCCCAGGGTCTTTTGCCTCACCATCCCCACTACTGACTCCCTGTTGCTACTCAGTTGTTGTTTTTTTAAAGTGTCCCCGGATTCACTGAAAAAAATCTGGAAACCCAACTCCCGATGTTGCTGAACTACAGCTCCCATCTCCCTTTGCCATTGCCCAGGCTTGGGCTGATGGGAATTGTAGTTCAGCAGCTGGAGGGACAACGGTTCCCCACTCCTAGTCTACGCTGAGTGGCAGGGGCTCTCTAGAGTCCCAGGTAAGAGTCTTTCCCCACCCTCTAGCTCATAGCGGTCAACCGTCCCTTATTTGGTGGGAAAGTCCCTTATCCCAGCGCCGTGACCCGCTGCTGTCCCTTATTGATGATGTCCCTTAAATTTCCCAGGTTTCAAAGGAAGCAGCTCCTCTCCCAGGGAGGAGGGAGGCTCCAACTGTGTTGCTTGACTGTGTTGCTCACCCAATAAGGAGTCTAAGAACGACTGGGGGGTGGAGCTTGCATGCCTTGTGCCCATCAAATCAGCCGCATTGCCTGGGGACTCGCCTTTGCTCAGCGCTTCCCAGCGGAGAGGGGACGGTAGTTTCCCTTGCCGCATCCCCTTTGCCAGGTTGCTGCGCTGTGGGAACCACTGCTTGAGGCTTCGTTTGGCTGCTGGCTGGGCTTTCTGCCTTTGGCTCAGAGGGGCTCAGAAGTTGAACATACCTGTGCTCTGAAAATCCCTTATTTTGGCTGCTAATCCCTTATTTTTGAGGCTGCTGGTCCCTTATTTTCAAATCTGTAAGTTGACAGCTATGCTCTAGCTGGATAATCCCTCTTCCCAGGGAACTCTGGGAATTTTAGCCCTAAGGGTGCAGGGGGGGCCTTCGAATCCAAGCTGTTGGATTTTTGCTGTCCTGCAAGAGTTCTCCATGGGAGTGAGTGGCTGCGGGATTGTGGAGACTGATAAGCCGTCCACCAAACACCTTCCTCCCTCCTGTTCCTATGGCTACTAAGCCTTGGCGTGCCAGAGGAGGGGGGGTGAGGTGGGAGGGGGGCAGCAGGTGTGAGCAAGCCTGTGCAGGATTTACTGATCCAATTTGCACACTATTGCCAGTGCGTAATTCCCCCTTCTTAACCTATTTAATTCTCATGATCGGGTGCCAATTCTGACAGGCATTGAGAGAAGTTAGCTAGCGAAGCAGGCACTACTATTCTCCATCCCAGAAGGGGGAATGACAACACAGCAGCAGAAAACGAAACGCGTGTTGGAAAAGTTGAAATCAAATCATTGTTTTCAAAGGTGGGTGCCCCTAGGTGAAAAAGCGGAATAATTTTATTTTATTTTATTTTTTAGTTGAGGTTACATCACACTGTTGATCTTGCGGTGTTGTCAGATTGGCCCGGCTCCAGAAATAACAAGATCACAAAACATTACTTCCATTCCGTCAGTTCTTAGAGGGCATAATTGCAAATCTTCGTGCGGCAGATTAGGATGCATGTTGTTCTGTGGCCTTCTTCTCTCGCCTCCTTAGTGGGGAAGGGTTATGCAGTGCTAGAAGCCCACACGATACAGGAAAAAGTCCCAAATTCAGTTTAGCAGCAGTGATGGCTTTAGGAACTTCCAGAATGTCAATATTTAGCCAGAGGGATTCCTATGCATATCAGAACTGTAGGTTGGTGCAGTTAAATGGAAATTGAGCCACTTTGGTGCCCTAACACACCTACAGTGGTACCTCAGGTTAAGTACTTAATTCGTTCCGGAGGTCCGTTCTTAACCTGAAACTGTCCTTAACCTGAAGCACCACTTTAGCTAATGGGACCTCCCGCTGCCGCCGTGCCGCCGGAGCACGATTTTCTCACCCTGAAGCAAAGTTCTTAACCCAAGGTACTATTTCTGGGTTAGCGGAGTCTGTAACCTGAAGCATACGTAACCTGAAGCGTATGTAACCCGAGGTACCGCTGTATTTTTTTTTAAAAAAAGGTGTTCTTGTTATTTGGAAAGTGATGGTTTGATGCATTGAAATGCGTGAGATGAACTAATGAATAATGGGAATACCCTGTAAACACCTTGCAATCAAAAAAGGATGACTACTCATTGCCCTATAACTTCCCCCAAAACAAATCAGAATAAACACTCAATAAAAGCTAGACTTTGTGCAGCTACTGTATAAGCTGGGATAGCTCAATATGCAGTGGCGTAGCGTGGGGGGTGCAGGGGGGGCTGGGCGCAACATCTGGGGGGGGCCACTCTCGCCGCCTCCGGAGTCTCCGAAGAGCCTCGGGCGCAGGCTGTAGCAGAGCCCCATGTCTCGTGGAACTGACGAGCTGTGTGCGTTTCAGGGCTGAAGGCGTCCAGCAGGCAGCGGCTCTCAGCGCTCGCCGCGGTCCCCGCGCGTCAGGGCCACGGAGGGCGCGCCAGGCAGCCCCTCCTCACAGCCCCGCCGCCACCGCTGCTGCTGCTGCAGCAGCAGCTGCTGGGCCATGTTGCATTTTCCTCGCCTCTCTGCCCTCCTCCTCCTCCGGGCAAGCGGCGTCGTTTGGGCGGCAGCGCCAGCGGCAACTCGCCTCAGATCACCTGACACAGACCCGCCGCCGCCGCCGTGGCTACCTTACCGTAAATACCCCAGCCCAGGCAGCACCAAGAAGAAGCTGGCAGTGGTGGCAGGTTAGGGGTTAGGGGCGCAAATTACTTGCCTTGCCCCAGGTGCTGACAACCCACGCTACGCCGCTGTCAGTATGGAAAACCCCTGAACGTCCTCGGCCCTTTATACCCGAAGGAGCGCCTCCAGCTCCTTCGTCCAGCCCGGACACTGAGGTCCAGCTCCAAGGGAAGGAGAAGAATGCCATCTTTCCTTAATTTCGCTTTTTAAATGGACAGGTGCACAGCCTGATCTGTTGTGCTTTGCCTCTGATCCTGAGCTGGAGCACAGGGAGAGCTGCATGAAGCTGAGACGGAATGTATTTGTTTTAGGTCGGTTACATCGCGAAAACAACTAGGGCAAGATAAATCCAAGGTCATTTCCAGCCTTATTAAAATCGCCTGACACAAAGGGTCCATTCATCTGTCCTTTAGTCATAAAAAAGTCCTTTTTAATGAATCACATGATGGGAGGATCTGTGCTTTTGTAGAAAACTATTAAGCCCTGGAGTAGTTGTAGAATGGAATAGAGTAATATAACCGTGCCGAAAATGAATTGTGGTGCGGGAGCAGCTGCAGTGATTATTTAAATGGCATCAAATGCCCTAGATAGATAAAAATTGATTGCTGGATGGTACCAATCCCCCTGCCTGCTGAGTCAGCTGTTTGAACTGACGAGCAATTTCGGTGATTGACTTAGGCTGCAATCCTTTGCATGCTTATTTAGGAGGAGGAAGTCTCCTTACACGTGCTAGGACTTCCTTCTGAGTATTCATACCTAGGATTGTACCATTAGTTGTACTTGTAATAGTATAACCATGTTCCTTGCTTTCAACCCGGATACATTATAATTTATAACTTACTAAGATCAAGGAGAGAGCAGGGAAGAAAACCCAGAATAATCAACATTGCCTGTTAAGTTAGTAGGTAGCTGTGTTGGTCTGTCGTAGTCGAAACAAAAAAAAAATATTCCTTCCAGCAGCACCTTAAAGGTAAAGGCAAAGGGACCCCTGACCATTAGGTCCAGTCGTGGTCGACTCTGGGGTTGCGGCGCTCATCTCGCTTTATTGGCCGAGGGAGCCGGCGTACAGCTTCCAGGTCATGTGGCCAGCATGACTAAGCCGCTTCTGGCGAACCAGAGCAGCACACGGAAACGCCGTTTACCTTCCCGCCGGAGCGGTACCTATTTATCTACTTGCACTTTGACGTGCTTTTGAACTGCTAGGTTGGCAGGAGCAGGGACCGAGCAACGGGGATTTGAACTGCCGACCTTTTGATCGGCAAGTCCTAGGCTCTGTAGTTTAACCCACAGCGCCACCCGCGTCCTTAGAGACCAATGAAGTTTGTTATCGGTATGAGGTTTCGTGAAGAAGTGTGCATGCACACGAAAACTCATACCAATAACAAACTTACCGTATTTTTCGCACCATAGGACGCACCGGACAATAGGACGCACCTTGTTTTACAGGGGCGAGAACAAGAAAAAAAAATTCTCTCCCTCTCTGCCCAGCGCCCCTTCAGCGAAGCGGCAGGAGGCGCTGCGCAGAGAGGGGGAGAATTTCCCCCCTCTTGTTTTCCCCCTCTAAAACAAGGTGCCGTTTAAGGGGCATTCAGACGCCTTCAGGCGGCTACCTTAGAAGCCTGGAGAGCGAGAGGGGTCGGTGCGCACCGACCCCTCTCACTCTCCAGGCTTCAGGTTCCTTTCGACCTGCTCTTTGGGGCTGGCGGGGGGAAGCCCACCACCAGCCCCAAAGAGCAGGTCGGGGATCAGCGCAAAGGCACGCGGCTATAGAGGCTCCTGCCAAAGCCGCATGTCACCTCTCCAGCCGGGAGAGGGTCGCTGGGGGCTTCTTTAGCCCCGCGCGCGCTCTCCCAGCTGGAGAGATGGCGCGCGGCTAAGGAGGCTGCTGCAATAGCTGCTTGTCACCTCTCCAGCTGGGAGAGGGTAAGCGGGGCTTTTTTAGCTCTGCACGCGCTCTCCCAGCTGGAGAGGTGGCGCGCGGCTATAGAGGCTCCTGCCATAGCCGCGTGTCACCTCTCCAGCCAGCAGAAGGTTGCGGGGCTATCCCGTCTTCGCTCCATAGGATGCACACACATTCCCCCTTCATTTTTGAAGGGGAAAAAGTGCATCCTATGGTGCGAAAAATACGGTAGTTGGTCTCGAAGGTGCTACTGAAAGGATTTTTTTTATTTTGTTTCGATTGCCTGTTAAGTAAAGGTAAAAGGTAAAGGACCCCTGGACGATTAAGTCCAGTCAAAGGCGACTATGGGGTTGTGGCGCTCATCTCACTTTCAGGCCAAGGGAGCCATCGTTTGTCCACAGGCAGCTTTCCAGGTCATGGGGCCAGCATGACTAAACCACTTCTGGCGCAACAGAGGACCATGACGGAAACCAGAGTGTACAGAGACGCCGTTTACCTTCCCGTCACAGCGCTACCTATTTATCTACTTGCACTGGCCTGCTTTCACATTGCTAGGTTGGCAGGAGCTGGGATAGAGCAATGGGAGCTCACCCCATTGCGGGGTTTAGAACCACCAACCTTCTGATCAGCAAGCCCAAGAGACTCAAGCCCAGCAAGCCCAAGCCACCCGCATCCCTGCAACTTGGGTCCCATCCACACCACACGTTTAAAGTGCATTGCATCACCAAAATAATACTAGGAGCTGTAGTTTACCCCTCACAGAGCTGCAATTCCCGACACCTTTAACAAACTAGAGTTCCCAGGATCCTTTGTTGTGGAGGAAATGTGCTTTAAATGTGCATCAAGGTGGGTACGCAGCCATGCTCTCTATGCCTCTTTCCAGAAGTGAGGCTACCTTGCAAATCTCTGCACAGCATTATAACCAAGACAGTGCCTTCTCTGTTGCAGTCGGTGCCCTCTGACACGGACATCCATGTGTGGGGAGGGTAAGGGGTCGGCTCCCACCCAGTGAACCATAATTCCCAGATGCCTAGCTTTTCATTTTTGTTTAGGAATCTGTTTCTAGCATTTGTAGAACCTGGGATACAAGGCAAAATTTACAGGCACTTTCAGTGTTTTACTTATCCATCCTCCTGGGAACGTTCCTGCAGAATCCTCAAGATTCCGATGGTCTTGGCTAATCTCAAGACTAGACTATCTCAGGAGAAGTAACGCTTGCCCTTTAAAGGGACCAGTCTTGAGTTGGCATGGAAGGATCTTAAATTCAGTTCTCCACCGTTCTGCAGCAATTTATGGTTTCTTTCTTTTCTTTTAAAATCACAATGAAAATTCTTCAGCATTTCAGGGCGAAGTTCTCCTGATAAATAATTTTTTTGTCTGCAATTTTGTCTAACACACACATGTTTGCAAGCATTTTTTTCTGAATGTCACACATTTTTGTATGCCATTTTCACTGATACAGTGGTATCTTGGTTTTTGAATGCCTCCGTTGATGAATAGTTCGATTTTTGAAATTGAACCGGAAACGCGGCTTCTGTTTTGAGTTTTCCATTTTAGGCTTCCATACTGAGTTTTCAGTTTTCGACTGTTTCGGAACTCGAACGGTCTTCCGGAACAGATTACATTCGAAAACCAAAGTACCACTGTATATTCATTTTTAAGCACAATTTCCCCTAGCATGCATTTGTATAAATGCTGACTGGTTGGAGAACTGAAGCAGAAAATTCAGAGAAGTGCAAATTTTGAAGGATGGCTGTTTCCCCACTTTTAGTATTGTTTCAGAAACTGTCAATTTGATAGATTCAGCTTTAAATGTGAACTGAATTGTATTTCCTCCCCATCCCGAGTACTGAGTATTTATTTTTCCTTAACAGCCCCCATCTTTACCTGGGTGGTTGGTCCAAGTTTGAGGTCTGGCACAGTGGCATTCAACTAATGCGCCCCTTCAGTGCAAGGATTTCCACTTGTGTATTTCCCCCCTCCCCTGCAAATCTGCTCCAGAGGGTTGTGGGGAACCTCTAGAATAATAATAAATACTAATAATTTATTTAAACCCCGCTCCTCTGGCTGGGTTTCCCCAGCCACTCTGGGCGGCTTCCAACAGAATATTAAAATACAATAGTCCATTAAACATTAAAAACTTCCCTAAACAGGGCTGCCTTCAGATGTCTTCTAAAAGTCTGGTAGTTGTTTATCTCTTTGACATCTGGTGGGAGGGCGGGTGCCACTTCCGAGAAGGCCCTCTGCCTGGTTCCCTGTAACCTCACTTCTCGCAGTGAGGGAACCGCCAGAAGGCCCTCAGCACTGGACCTCAGTGTCTGGGCAGAACGATGGAGGTGGAGACACTCCTTCAGGTATACTGGACTGAGGCCGTTTAGGGCTTTAAAGGTCAGCACCAATACTTTGAATTGTGCTCGGAAACGTACTGGGAGCCAATGTAGATCTTTCTACATTGTGATCTCGGCGGCTGCTCCCAGTCACCAGTCTAGCTGCCGCATTCTGGATTAGTTGTAGTTTCCGGGTCACCTTCAAAGGTAGTCCCACATAGAGCGCATTGCAGTAGTCCAAGCGAGAGATAACCAGAGCATGCACTACTCTGGCAAGACAGTCTGCGGGCAGGTAGGGTCTCAGCCTGCGTACCAGATGGAGCTTATAAACAGCTGCCCTGGACACAGAATTGACCTGTGCTTCCATGGACAGCTATGAGCCCAGAATGACTCCCAGGCTGCACACCTGGTCCTTCTGGGGCACAGTTACCCCATTCAGGACCAGGGGGTCCTCCACACCTTGTTTAGGGCAGAGGGGAGGAGAAGAGGGGTTAACATTCCATAGCTCACCCAGAAATCTTTGTGGTGATAAAATGTTTATGTAGCGCTGCCTTGGATACAGGCCATTCTATTCTTTTCTCTCTTCTCTCGGAAGAGAAGACCAAGGAACAATATGTTATCTGCAATTGTTGTTGTTGTTTAGTCGTTTAGTCGTGTCCGACTCTTCGTGACCCCATGGACCAGAGCACGCCAGGCACTTCTGTCTTCCACTGCCTCCCGCAGTTTGGTCAGACTCATGTTTGTGGCTTCGAGAACACTGTCCACCCATCTCGTCCTCTGTCGTCCCCTTCTCCTTGTGCCCTCCATCTTTCCCAACATCAGGGTCTTTTCCAGGGAGTCTTCTCTTCTCATGAGGTGGCCAAAGTATTGGAGCCTCAGCTTCAGGATCTGTTCTTCCAGTGAGCACTCAGGGCTGGTTTCCTTAAGAATGGATGCGTTTGATCTTCTTGCAGTCCATGGGACTCTCAAGAGTCTCCTCCAGCACCATAATTCAAAAGCATCAGTTCTTTGGCGATCAGCCTTCTTTATGGTCCAGCTCTCACTTCCATACATCGCTACTGGGAAAACAATAGCTTTTACTATACGGGCCTTTGTTGGCAAGGTGATGTCTCTTATCTACGAATACATCCTGTATAAAATTTTCCCTGGAAAGGAGGAGTGTGGATATTATCTCAACGGCAATGGCAGTAGAGGGGCTGTTTAGCCCTTTCTCCTCCAGTCATTTCCCACCTCACCTTCTCCTTCCCAGCTGATTTTCCACCCACAGGGAGATGTAGAGGTGATACTGTTACCTGTATCTTTGGAATAGCAGGTGAGGGTGTTTTTCCTTTTTTGCCATTTGGGACTGAAAAGTCCATTTTGCAGCAGGCCCCAAATGCCAGAGACCAAACGCGAACTTCCAGCTTCTATTGCTGAGAATTGCTTCGCTAATAATTTAATCCTTTACTTTGAACTGGGAACAAGATAATCCCTTGCAGTCCTTTGCATAACAAATGTTGACGACATGCAAATGAAATGCAAACCTCAATAGCTGCCTCAAGACTTCCTGGAGGTTTTTTAAAAAAACACTCTCTGACAACAGTCTAGCTAGCAAAGCGTTTAAGAAGGGCTTTCCAATTCTGTGTGTAAAATACTTTAAGCACTATTGATTATCAGGAGCAGACACTTGTAGCCAGACTCTGTAAACATGTTTTGTCTGAGGTAAGCCCTACTGAGCTCAATTGGATTTATTTCCCTTCAAGTTGTTTCGGATTACAGCTTGTGTTGTACGTGGTGGAAACCCAAGTTGGTTGAATCTGGGTCCCATTGATTTGAAAGGGAATTCCATTTCACACACTGAATCTAGATCTAACCTGCACACATGGCACAAAATCATTGTCTTGCCTTGGTAATGGACTGTATGAGAGCCAACAAACTGAGGCTCAATTCAGATAAGACTGGAGGCACTGTTAGTGGACACCCCAGACCAGATGGGTGGGAGATGGTCCACTCTTGATGAGGTTATACTTCCTCTGTAGGAGTGGGTTCGGAGCTTGGGGGTACTCCGGGATCCTCTTCCTGTTGCTTGAGGCTCAGGTGGCCTCAGTGGCGAGGAATGCCTTCCATCAGCTTTGGTTGGTGGCCCAGCTGCACCCCTATCTGGACTTAACTTCTGTCTATACCAGGGCCGGATTTAGGTTTGATGAGACCCTAAGCTACTGAAGGTAATGGGGCCCTTTACATGTCCAGCTGTCCTTTGTCAACAACAAATTTGGCTTTGGGAGAGAAGAACGAAAACAATTCTGATTTTTTTCCTAGTATAATTGGTGGCCTTTTTTTGTACTGTTATGTACTTAGTTGAATAGGATCCAAAATGCAGCAGTCTGATTGGTCCTAGAACAATAGGGTCCAAAAATGCAGCTGATTGGTCCTAGAACAATAGGATTCAGAATGCAGCAGTCTGATTGGCCCTAGAACAATGCAGCAGTCTGATTGGTCTGCAGGAGCCACCCAATCCAGCTCCAGGTGGAAGTGAATCCGCAACCTGATTGGCCTACAGGAGAATCCTGGAATTAGCCAGTCACGTGCAGCCCATTGTGTAAATAATGTATATAAGGCAGACATTCTGGGGGAACTTCCATTCCTCCTCACCACTATGAGCTGAATAAAGAGCATGAAATCCACTCTCGACTCCGAGTATATTTCATGTACTGATTTATTTATTTTTAAAGCCCTGGTGAAATGATAACTGTGGGTATTCTCAGTACGGAAAAATGTGATAATATATAATACGGCTGATGTAAAATTGAAGCAACATCTTATAATTATTAAATTTACATTAAGAAACAAGACAATTTTAACACCAGGGCACAGAAGAGCTGCAGGAAAGGTTTTTTTCAGTAACAGCTTGGGAGGGGGGGGGAATATTACAGTTGTTCCAAAATTTGTGAAGTGTGTGTGAGGAGCAGATATCAGATCACAAAGCACAGAGAAGGAGGAGGTTAGTATTTTCCTGCCACACCTGGCTCTCACAAGTTCTGCAGACCTGCTTTAAAGTTTTATTTAAAAGTATGTTTATCTTCTCCGTTCATGGGTGATTCTTCAATTTTGTTTTTTTTTTTTTGTTTTTTTTAACATAGTGGAGCAGGAGAACACGCAAAAGAGGACCTTCACAAGTTGGATCAACTCGCAGTTGGAAAAGGTAAGGGAATGTCCAGGGCTGGATTTAGGTTTGATGAGGTCCTAAGCTACTGAAGGTAATGGGGCCCTTTATATGTCCAGCTGTCCTTTGTCAGCAACAAATTGTCGCTGTTTTTAGTGTTGAATATATGCTGTATGGTAATTTATGGACCTAATAGGTATCTAAAGCCATTTGCACATAACAAAATATGTATTTTATCAAAGTAATTGTTGAACTGAAATGCAATTAAGAAGAAGTATATTAATAGTGAAATAATGATTAAGGTCTAACTTAAAATGATTTTTTATTCGTAACAAAGTTAGTAATCAAACACATTGGCATTTGGCAATAGAAACACAGTTTACAAAGACTCATAATCTAGTCTCTAGAAACTTGCTATAACATGAAATAATAATAGCAAACCAGTCATATTTTAGGGAGCAGGCTAGCAGGCGGGGCCCATTACTTACATCATAGGAGCCTACACAACACAAAACACTGTTGCTGTATGTAGGTTTTATTTTATTTGTTTTTTGTCTTACATTTTGGAAATGTACATCTAGTTTTTTTCCCTTTTAATTTTTTTGGGGCCCCCAAGAGAGTGGGGCCCTAAGCTATAGCTTGTTTAGCTAATACGTAAATCAGGCACTGGGACCTCACTCGTTTTCCATTCAACATGGTACTGCTTTTCTGAGAGAGCAGTACTTGCAGATTTTTTATGATGGTGCTCTTCAGTATTTCCATAAAATCACAGAACTGTTGAGAGTTGGATTGGACCATGTGGCTCATCTGGTCAAACCCCCTGAAATTCAGTGATCTTTCACCCAACATCACTTTTATCAAGGTATGAGTACTGACACCGCATTTGTAAACCCCCCCAAAAGAAAAAATACTGGGTTTGCTTGGTTTTCACCAGTTACTGAGCCATTAGTGTGGTAGGCTGTGCCCTTGGCAGTAGAGGTCTGGCATCAGTCACTGCCAGCTTTCTTATAGACTTGTTTTGAAACCTGTACAGTTCAGCCAGCAGAATGTGTTAGGATATTGCTCTCCTGAGTGCATCTTTCGTTGTGCGAACTCTGCAAAGGGCGTGCACAAGTCTTTGGAATGTGGACAGCTGTTTCTGAGGCTTGTGTCGCTAATTGTCTGATACTGCGTTTCTTCGGGAGATTGATGGATCGTCCGGAATCGACGTGGAGGCATGATGGCCTTTGTCTCCCTGGCAGTATCCCAACAAAATGTGGATTATTGTTTTTAACCAACTGGTTTATTGATATGCCGTTGGTGTTTTTGACTGCTCTTATTATTATTTTGACTGCTCTTATTATTGCAGTGTTAGGTTTCTATGTCGTATTCTGCCTTACTATGCCCCCCCCCGAATGTATAGCTTACAAATATTAGAATCAGAAAGGTTGCTTAACGATAAATATTTTTGCAGCATTCCCCACCTTCCTTTGTCTCGGACTTGTATACGGACATCGGGGAGGGACATGTGCTTTTAGATCTGCTGGAGGTCCTCTCAGGACAACAAATGGTAAGGTAGCCCCATTGCATGTGATTCTTTTTGTCTAATGTCAATTAAAAAAAACACCATGAACTTACCGTATTTTTCGCTCTATAACACGCACCTGACCATAACACGCACATCGTTTTTAGAGGAGGAAAACAAGGGAAAAAACATTCTGAATGAAACAGTGGATGTATCATTTTTGTGCTTCATGCTGTGGCCACAGACATGTGATCTGATGGTGAATTTGGGGTGACCCAATGCAAAAATCCTGAGAATCCCTGTGCATCCATGGTTTGTAACCACGTTTTTGCACCATTGCAGCCCCAGGCAACAGTGGGTGCGTGATTTTTGGGGGGCAGGCTGTAGCCATGGACATTCTATGTGATCTGTTGGTGAATTTGGGCTGACCCAATGCAAAGATCCTGAGGATCCATGCTTTTTAACCACATTTTTGCACCATTGCAGCCCCAGGCAACAGTGGGTACGTGATTTTTGGGGGGCAGGCTGTAGCCATGGACATGCTATGTGATCTGATGGTGAATTTGGGGTGATCCAATGCAAAGATCCTGAGGATCCATGTGGATCCATGCTTTTTAACCACATTTTAAGTGGGGAGGGAAGGAAAAACACAGAAGGGACAAGGAGCACGAGAGGGGTGTGCAGAGAAGCAGCTGGCTAAGAATGCAGGAGAGGGGTATAACGGAGGGAGGAAAGGAAGGCAAAAGTTTTCCCTCACCTACCCACCCAAGCCAGCCAGCTCGCGTGCGCTCTCTCTCTCTCTCTCTCTCTCTCTCTCTCTCCCTCCTGCATGTTTTCAGCAGACGACACTCTGCTTTCCCCTCTGCTTGCCTGGAGGGGAGGGGCTTTCCCTGCTCTTTGTTCCGTTTGAGCAAACACAGCAAGGAAACAGAGATGGGTGGGCAGTAAGACCCTGAGGCAGAATGCAAGAAAGCAGCCGCTTCCTCTTTTCAGGTTTCCCTTCTCTGAGACGTGCGATTTGATTTTTTTTGCCTCCCATCGCGCCATTTGGCTCCAGGGACCACACATTCGCTCAATAACACGCACAGACATTTCCCCTTCCTTTTTAGGAGAAAAAATCTGCGTGTTATAGAAGGAAAAATACGGTACTTATTGCCCATCAGTCCTCATGCTTGAATTTCTTTCCCTGTTCCGTGGCAAATTGCAGTTTGGGCCTGGTGTGAGTTTGACATGCAGGCAGAAACTCAGTTTTGTTGCACCAAATTAAGGATCTTGAGGTTCTGAACTTTCTCTCAAGAAAACATCCCAAGTTTCTAGCTCTTAAGAATGCTAGGAGAAGCTTGGAAATGTCTCAACACTTTCCCCCTTTTCCCACAGTGTGTTCTATCAACTCCTTCCTCGCCCACTCTCAAAAAATTGCTGAAATTTCTAAACCACAAAAGCAGAATATATTCTGGGAAATTAACATAAGAACACGAGAAGAGCCATTCAAAATCTGAAATTTGTAATCTGGAGCCTGAATTTCCATGTTTGTATCCTCTCTTTCTCTCTCTCCAGCCACGTGAGAAAGGATCGAACACTTTCCAGTGCAGAAGCAACATTGAAAATGCGTTGACGTTCCTAAAGAACAGATCGGTCAGTATTACTCCAGCCTCAAAGACGGTTTTGAGTTTGCTCGGGTGCCAAAGTGTTGTAAAAAAAGATGAGAACTGCACATTCGAAGCAAAGCTGTACAGTGACATGCTTTAGAACAGAACTGGATGTGCTGTTTTGCTTTATATATTTTTCCAGCAGGAAATTCCACTAAAGCGTTTGTTATAGATCCCAACTACAGTCAATTCAAGAGCTGAAAGGACTCCCTAAGTCTGGTCTTGAGGATGCTTTTATGCACACTTTTATAGATATGAATGAGCAACCTAGGTTCACTATGAGCTCTCTGCAGCTTACACACACCTTTTACATTATCAACCAAATAATGATTTTTTTGGTAACTTATTTTGCTGGATTGCAGCTTGGAAAACTGGGTATTAATTGCCGTATTTTTCCTTCTAGAAGAATGGAGATCAAAATTGATAGACTATGCAGAACTGGATAAACTAACTGGGAAAATCAGATATACTAAAGACCAAAAGTTCATCGAGGACTGGGGAAAATTTGTGGATTATCTGAAAAATATATGTGGTGTAAATACAACGCTAGTGGGATTTAAAGAGGCACTGTAAAAAAAAAAAAAGTATTGTTTATTACAAACAATGGGAGCAAGGAGGAACAATGGCAATACGAAAGAAGGGAATGTGTATTAAAGGTATAAATATGAATGATTGTCAGAGACGCTGAAGGAAGTCAAAAACAGTTATAATTTGTTGTATGTGGGATTAAATGAATAACTGGATGGAAATTTATAAAATGTATAATAAATAAAAAAATAAAAAATGCCGTATTTTTCGCTCCATAAGGCGAACCGGACCACCTAGTTTTTAGGGGGGGGGGGGGGGAAATCAAGAAAAAAAATCCGCTCGCTGTGTTGGCTTCATTTTTAGCCACGGGGCTGGGGCGGGGGAAGCCCGAGCTTCCCCCGACCCCAGCCCCTAAAACAGGTCCGGGAGCGACAGCAAGGTTGCAAAGCCTTTGGAGTACAGCGCAAGTTCCCACTGCGCTCCAAAGGCTTCAGGGATAGCCACCTGAAGCCTTTGGAGCTCAGCGGGACCTCGCACTGCGCTCCAAAGGCTTTGGGTTCCTTTCACTGAAGCCAGGCTTCAGCGAAAGCAACGCGTAGCCTCCGGAGTGCAAAGGAAGCGCTCCCTCTGTGCTTTGGAGGCTTCGCTTTGCTATCGCTGAAGCCAAGGAGCCTGTATTCGCTCCATAGGACGCACACACATTTCCCCTTAATTTCTGGAAGGGAAAAAGTGCGTCCTATAGAGCAAAAAATACGGTAACCTTTGCAAGGACTTTCGGCACCACCTAAACTTTGGAACTCCCTGCCTATTGACATCAGGCGGGTGCTGTCATTGTACTCTGTTCAGCAACTGCTTGCAACATTTTTGTTCAGGAAAACAAAATTGTCTATCCAGACACCATAGAAATTACATGAGTTTTATTTATTTATTTTTAGCTACCATTGATTTTATTCATCATTCAGCTTATTTTTAAATACCTGTTTTTAACTGTTTTTTTATCCATAATATTAAAATTTTATATTTTTTGTAAACTGTTTAAAGCAGGGGTCAGCAATTTTTTTTTTATTAGAGGGCCAGTCCACTGTCCCTCAGACCTTGTGGGGCGGGGCGGACTATATATTTTTTTTGCGGGGGAAATGAACGAATTCCTATGCCCCACAGATAACCCGGAGATGCATTTTAAATAAAAGCACACATTCTACTCCTGTAAAAACACGCTGATTCCCGGACCATCCGCGGGCCGGATTTAGAAGGCGATTGGGCCGGATCCAGCCCCCGGGCCCTAGTTTGCCTCCCCATGGCTTAGACTTAGCGGCTTAAACAACAACAAGAACAACAATAAAACAGTATAGAGGTTGTGTTAAATAAAGAGATGAATGACAAGAAACAACTTGTTGTACATGGCTAGAGGTGGATTTGGATTGTGATGTTTTCATAGGAGTCCAGTATATACCATATTTTTTCTACTTTTTGAACTCCTTTGTTGGGTTGTGATTAAACACACACACACACAAATATACACAAATACACAGCATTACAGGTTTAAACATCCCACAAGAGCTGTTTTAAAACAGTGCTTCATTTCCCTTCTCTTTGTTCTATTATTATTATTATTATTATTATTTATATCTCGCCCTCTCCAGCCGAAGCCGGGCTCAGACATAACAGTTATTCTTCTTTTCCCAGATCAAGCTGATCAACATCCATGTTGCAGATATCATTGAAGGCAAACCGTCCATTGTGCTTGGCCTGATTTGGACAATCATATTGCATTTTCACGTGAGTAGCTGATCAAGGTTGGAAGAAAGATTTCCCAAGTTAGTTTTTGCTGAAATTGGCTCAGAAGATGGAGGCAAGGAGAACACCCCCCCCCCCCGAACAGTGTGTCAGGGGAGGAGAGCGGTGATCGTGCCATCTGAAAAGCTATGCCTAGGTGTTTGAGGTGAAATGGCCCTTGGGAGAGGACTGTACCATCTCAGTTTTCACAGTTTTCATTCATTTTAAAGTTGCCTTGATGTGCAAATCAAATCCCACATGACCAACATACCATGCCCCATTTGAATAACTGCTCTAACACTTTTAGCAGGCCTTTGGTTCCCCCCCAAAGAATCCTGGGAACTGTAGTTTATTAAGGGTTCTGGGAGTTAAAGAAGACCACTATTCCCCTCACGGAGCTGCAATTCCCAGAGTTCCCTGAGAAGAAGGATTGATTGTTAAACCACAAGTGGAGGTGATTCTTCAAGTACTTAGGCCCAACTCATTTAAGCAGAGATGGATTTAGGGGCGAGCGACCAGTTTGGTTGCATTGGGCATGCAGCATAGGGCCCACCAGAACTTTTATGAAGAATGGAAGGCAAGAGGCAGGGCTGTGTGCACCAGATTTTGGTGCCTGCACAGGGCGCTGCTGAAATTCAAGACCCCAAGGTCTGTCACTGGTTTAGGACTTTGTACCCAGTTCTTAGGATGCAGGTGGCACTGTGGTCTAAACGACAGAGCCTAGAGCTTGCCAATCAGAAGGTCGACGGTTCGAATCCCTGCGACGGCGTGAGCTCCTGTTGCCCGGTCCCAGCTCCTGCCCACCTAGCAGTTCGAAAGTACATCAAAGTGCAAGTAGATAAATAGGTACCGTTCCGGTGGGAAGGTAAACGGCATTTCCGTGTGCTGCTCTGGTTCGCCAGAAGCGGCTTAGTCATGCCGGCCACATGACTGTATGCTGGCTCCCTCGGCCAATAAAGCGAGATGAGCGCCGCAACCCCAGAGTCGGTCACGACTGGACCTAATGGTCGAGGGTCCCTTTACCTTTACCTTACCCTAGTTCTTGGGATGCAGGTGGCACCATGGTCTAAACGACAGAGCCTAGAGCTTGCCGATCAGAAGGTCGGCGGTTCGAATCCCCGTGACGGGGTGAGCTCCCATTGCTCAGTCCCAGCTCCTGCCCACCTAGCAGTTCAAAAGCACGTCAAAGTGCAAGTAGATAAATAGGTACAGCTGTGTGAGAAAGTAAACAACATTTCCGTACGCTGCTCTGGTTTCGCCAGAAGCGGCTTAGTCACACTGGCCGCATGATCCGGAAGCTGTCTGTGGAAAAATGCCAGCTCCTTTGGCCTATAGAGCGAGATGAGCTCCGCAAACCCAGAGTCGTTCGTGACTGGAGTTAACGGTCAGGGGTCCCTTTACCTTTACCTTTTACCCTAGTTCTTACCAATGACTGTGGAATAAATCTGTTCCTTTCCCTCCCGCCCTCTATTCTTCATTGGTAGATTGAAGAGTTAGCCCAGACTCTTGCCTGTGGCTATGGTCATCCTTCGCCGGACAGTTCGAGTGCCGTGGACTCATCGCCAACAGCAAGCCCACCAGCGAAACGAAATGCTAAAGCAAAGGAACGGTGGAAGATGTCCGCAAAGAAGGCTCTTCTGTTGTGGGCCAAGGAGCAGTGCGCCACGTATGTAGGGTTGCTCAAATCAGCCCATCTGCAGTCCGTGCTGCTTTTGCATGCGTTCACTTGCAAGCCCATTCCATCCTGTTTTCTGCACTAATCTGTGATGCTTAGGAACACAGAAAGCTGCCTTGCATTGAATCAAACTATTGATCCACAGCAGCCCTCCAGTTTAAGATTCATTTCATTTTCCTTTATTAGACGTATTAGTTGCCTGCCTCCAAAAGGTCTCCAAGTGGCTTGCAGCGAAAGAAAGAAAGAAAGAAAGAAAGAAAGAAAGAAAGAAAGATATACAATACATATTACCATAGGGGAAAAGTGCTTTTAAAATATGTTAGGGAGAGAGGGGAATTATTGGATTTTTCTTGTTTTTAATAATAAATAATAAAAATAAATTTAATTTATACCCTGCCCTCCCCAGCCAAGACCGGGCTCAGGGCAGCTAACACCAAGTATAAAACAATTGATTAAAATACAACTTAAAAACAAGATTAAAATACAGCAATAAAATGCAGCCTCATTTCAGTAGAAACTCAAATCAAAAACTTTTTGGGGATGAAAACGTCAAATCTTCACTAAGGCCAACTATCAAGACTGGTTCTACGTGGGCTAGAAAAAAGCCAGGGAAGTCCCCAAAGAGGAGTTATATCACTGAAGGAAAAAGGAAAGAGGGCGAGGGGATCAAGTTAATTCCAAGACAAAGGCTGTATTTTTATTATGTATTTTATATCTTTATATTGTGATTTTATGTTAAGAGCCGTCTTGAGACCTGCAGGTATAGGATGGCATGCTAATTATTAATAACAATCGACATTAATATTTCATATAGCATAACATCCATGAAAGAAACCAAAATCAAATGATAAGCAAAACAATACTCAGGCCTGCTTACTAACAAAAATAAATAAATAAATATTTAAATAAACATATTAATATTTGAAAGAAGTATTATAGTATGTTGAATTCACGAGCAGGATTTGAACTATGAGCAACAGAAGGTGTTAGAGTTTATTGTACAGTGGTTATGATATAAGACGGAGAAGATAGGGTACAACAAGGGGGAGCAATTAAAAACACCATGGAAAATGGGAGTGGGGGAGTGGGGGAGTCAAAAAAAGCAAAGAGAAAATTATGTTTTGGAATGCATACGTGCAATTTTTGAGATGTACGGTACAGTGGTGCCTTGCAAGGCAAACGCCTCGCAAAACGAAAAACTCGCAAGACGAAAGAGTTTTCCGTTTTTGAGTCGTTCTGCAAGACAAATTTCCCTATGGGCTTGCTTCGCCCTGGACCTCTTCTGAAGGCCGGCGGGGGGCAAAAGTCTTTGCTCCCCCCCCCGCCTGCCTTCCCGGGATAGCGGCTTTTGAAGGCAGGCGGGGGGGAGCAAAGACTTTCACCCACCGCCTGCCTTCAGAAGACCTCCGCTGTCCCGGGGGCTTTTAAAATGCTGGCGGTCGGCAGCAAAGCCCTCATGTCCCCGGAGCTTGCGGGGCGGGAGGTGGGGAGAAGGGCTTTTCTTCCCACCGCCAGCCTTCAGAACAGCCTTCTGAAGGCTGGCGGTGGGAAGAAAAGCCCTTCTCTCCCCCCCCCCCCGCAGCCTTCAGAAGAGGTCGGGGGACAGACTGTCCCCGGACCTGGTCTGAAGGCGGTTTCCATAGGAACGCATTGATTGATTTTCAATGCATTCCTATGGGAAACCGTGCTTCACAAGACGAAAAACTCGCAATAAGAAAAAACTTGCGGAACGAATTAATTTCGTCTTGCGAGGCACCACTGTATTTGTTTTTTTAATTATTATATTTTGTTAAACAAAAATAAACAAAGCCTCAACTTCCTGTAGTCCAAAAAACCATTCACCTGAAACCCACAGTTTTCCCCCTTTAACCCCACCACCCCACCCAATTCAGTGCTGAGGGCTGGCAGTGTCCTCCAGGGATGGTCCTTGTGGTGATCACACTGGGTCCCCGGACGTTTGACGGTCGGTCTATTGACCCTGTGCCGCCACTGTGATTGCTTTTTCCGCTGCCACCACCCCGTATCTCACAGGGACACACGGAGTCCAGTCAGTTGTTAACATTAACAAATAATCAAATTTATTTTTAAATGCAGGAACAAGCTTATGGGTATAGTTAATTTTTCTTGGCAGTTTCTTAATCTTAGTTCCTAACAACTTCAAACTGATTATTCCCAACTATCTATCTGACTCCACCTAACAATTCCTCTCACTCTCTCACAATACAACTCGACCAACCCACTGCCTAAAACTCCCTCTTCCTTCTTCAACTCCCAAACCTCAACTGACTTTCAAAACCTCCCACTCTAACTTTCACTCCCCCCTTGCATTCCCACTGGCCAATCACATCACACACCCATTTAACCCTTTCCTTATGACCCATCCTAGGAGGCAAACGCCACAGTCCTGAATCTCTCTTCTCCCTTCAGGAGGGGAGCAGTAGCGGAGCCAAGCAGAGATGATAACTTTACCTTCTTTGCAGATGACTCAGTTACTCTTCTTCTTCTGCTGCTGGTAGAGGTGCAGATGTTGTGGGTTGTACCTGAGGACTCCTGCATGCAAATCAGATGGTCAGCTGCTAGGTTATGGCACTTGCTTTAAAAACAACATTGAGATTCTAGTCCTCATCGTTGATATAAATAGGGCATGCAAAGCTGCCTTCTACTGAGTCAGACCAGTGGTCCATCTGCCTCAGGATTGTCTACACCAACCGGCAGCGTCGGTCCAGAATTTCAGCACTCTCTTTCGGCCCTCCTTGGAGACGCCATGATTCGAACCCGGGACCTTTTGCAGACAAGGCGTGTGCCGTGCCGCTGAGCTACATGCAGCCCTTCCCCAAAGAAAGCGGCCTGATCTTGCAGGCTGGTCAGCGGGGCCAAAGAGCTTCTTTAGCCTAGCCAAAGAACTTTTAAGCTGATTTCCTCAACAGTGGTGGAGTTGAATAGCAGGACAAAGAACAAAGAGAAAGTCTGACAAGTTAAGTGGTTTCCACTCCCCAAGTGAGTTTGGCCACTCTGCCAACAAACCCTGGCATTCTGAACAAGTGAGATCGCTGATTTCACCCCGCGGTGCCCAGCCTTAGCCTTTGTCCTCCTTCCTGCATATCTACAATACACAGCCCATTTTTATGTCAGCACTCATTCTGACTCATTCCTGCGTCTCTCGGCATGACTGCATTTTCTAGGAAAGAAATGTGCTGTAGGAAGTCACTGGGCACATTTCTTTCAAACGTTCTCTGTAATTGCCTTGAAATAGATTTGCCACTGGGTGGAAAGTATAATATAATGCCTCCCATTCTTAAAACGGAGCCCCTTCCCTGCCAGACTGCTCATTTAGGGCAGGTATATTCTTCAACACTTCTTAGATACTATAATTGTGCATTAGCAGTGGAGCTAATTCTGCTTTAGTGATATCACATGGCTAGTAGCCTTGTCCTCCATTATTCTTGTCTAACCCGCTTTTAGAGACACGGGTGGCACTGTGAGTTCAACCACAGAGCCTAGGACTTGCCGATCAGAAGGTCGGCGGTTCGAATCCCTGTGACGGGGTGAGCTCCCGTTGCTCGGTCCCTGCTCCTGCCAACCTAGCAGTTCGAAAGCACGTCAAAGTGCAAGTAGATAAATAGGTACCACTCCGGCGGGAAGGTAAATGGCGTTTCCGTGCGCTGCTCTGGTTCGCCAGAAGCGGCTTAGTCATGCTGGCCACATGATCCGGAAGCTGTATGCCGGCTCACTCGGCCAGTAAAGCAAGATGAGCACCGCAACCCCAGAGTCGGTCACGACTGGATCTAATGGTCAGGGGTCTGGATCTAATGGTTTTAAGGCCTTCAATGTTCTCCCCAAAACCAGCGTTTTGGAACTCACTTCAACCTCTGGTTGATTGGGGGAAACCTGGTTAGCATGAGTCTTGGGTTAACCTCGGTGCAGATGTCATTCTAAATCAAGGCAGATCTAAGGGAGGTTTTTACCTTTGCAGGGTGGGAGAGGGCACCTATGGGTCTACAACTTGCTCCCTATCCCTTAACTGGTTAAGAGACAATGTTATGCTTTGTGCCAGGCTGTAAAAATAGGGTGCTGGTGGGAGGGGGAGTTACTTACATGGTTGGCAGCACAGTGTCACTGCTTACAGGAATAACTGAAGAGACATTTGTGTGTGTGTGTGTGTGTGTGTGTGTGTGTGGACACAGGCATGGCTCCATCAGCGTCGCAGACTTCAAATCCAGTTGGAGGAATGGGTTGGCGTTCTTGGCCATCATTCATGCCTTGAGGCCGGACTTGGTAGACATGGAGAGAGCAAAAGATAGACCCAACAAAGAGAACCTGGAGGAGGCCTTCGAAATTGCAGAGACAGAACTCAATATACCCCGGCTGCTTGAACCTGACGGTAAACCTTCCGAGAATGGAGTGTCTCCAGTCATAACAGTGTCGGTTGTGTTTTCACGGGCATAGATTTTTGACCCTGTTTTCAATATGAATGTGCTAGATTGGGAGGGGAATTGTACCAAAATCCGTGAATGGAAATAAATATGACCAAGCAGATTGAGATGAATAAACAGGTGCTTTCATAAGGCAACTTTTTGTTCACACGTTGACTCTTTTCTAGTGTGTCTTTCATATGGACATGTGTTGAAAGCCCTAAACGACTCAGGCTCCAAATATCTGAAAGACCGCCTCCCTTTAGACCAGCCTTTCTCAACCTGTGGGTCCCCAGATGTTGTTGGACTACAACTCCCATCACCCCAGCTAGCAAGGCCGGAGCTCAGGAATGATGGGAGTTGTAGTCCAACAACATCTGGGAACCCACAGGTTGAAAACCCTCTGGGGTGCTGAGATGTTTAATAGCTTCTGGCATTTTACAGATGTTGATGTCGTCAGTCCAGATGAGAAATCCATCATGACATATGTGGCTCAGTTTCTGCAGTATTTCAAAAGTCTACCTGTGGCTGAAGATGAGATGCAGGTATGGTGACCTCTTTTGTTTTTGGACCAAGCCTCATATGTTCCCTGTTTGCTTTGGAATACCAAGTCTTGAGTTATCTCTAAGCATCCGTATAGCAGGGGAAGCTGACCCCAGGTCAGGGGCCTAATCTGTCCACCCCTCAAAACATTTTTTTCCCTGGTGCCCAAGGTTCTGCCAGTAAATGAATAAATAGTAGACCCAGTGCTGTGGTTACAGGAATCCCAACAACCTGAGAGGGTAGGAATTGCCCTCTTCCCGATCGATTGTCAGATTGATCATTTGATGAATGGAACAAGGAAAGGACCCCCCCCCCCTTCTCAGCTGATCTGCACAGATCAATGGAATGTGTGCTTGTGTGTCTGCCTGGGTATGCGTGCATGGGGAAATGTGTGGGGTGGCCACACCCCCTTTGGTCACGCCTGGAGGGTTGGCTTAAGGGTGATGTAGCTCTTGGACCAAAAAAGAGCAGCCCGAATCTGGCAAGACTCACAGCATTCATAAAGGGAGAAACGTACCAGAAATTATGGGATGGGGATGCGCTAAAGACTATGAAAAAACATTGTTCTGGAGTAAGCATGTTGGTATGTAATGAATGGCGCTTTGCAGGGTTAAAGAAAAAGACAAATGATGTAAAAAGTATAAAGATAGAGGTAATCTACATTAGACACAACAATTTAGAAAGAGTAAAATTTTTGAGGTCTTAGAACAAAGGAAGGAAGTCAATATGTGTACAGTGGTACCTTGGGTTAAGTACTTAATTCGTTCCAGAGGTCTGTTCTTAACCTGAAACTGTTCTTAACCTGAACCACCACTTTAGTTAATGGGGCCTCCTGCTGCTGCCGCGCCGCCGGAGCACAATTTCTGTTCTCATCCTGAAGCAAAGTTCTTAACCTGAAGCACTATTTTTGGGTTAGCGGAGTGTGTAACCTGAAGCGTATGTAACCTGAAGTGTATGTAACCCGAGGTACCACTGTATATGTATGTAATGACTAGATTAGAATGAAGATACGGCTTTATTTGTAGATGTGTGCTCTTTTTTCCCCTTTCCTTTTTTGTGCTCTGTTTTTCTTTCTTGTTTGTATAGTTTTATTTCAATGTTTGTAATTTTTGTTGTAATTTTGCATTGAAAATAAAAAGGGGGGGGGAGAGTAGCCCATAGCACAGATGGCTCTTGCAGATGTAATATTCCCTGACCCTTAACCTTGACCTGGGGATAAAAAGACGATATTAAAAACACACAGTACATAATAAAAGCAAGAGCAACCAGTAGCCCCCCCTTTCTACAAACACATTTAAAAGGATATAGGATGTTAATCAGTGCAATGCCTGGTTGAAGGGTAATGTTTCTGCCTGGCTCCCAAAGGTCTAAAATGAAGGTGTTAGTCGTGACTCTCTGGGGAGAGCCTTCCACAAATGGGGAGCCACAGGAAATCGTTGTTGTTTGAACTCATTTGTCTTTTATTTTTTATTTTATTTTTTACAAAAAAGTAACTCAAAGCGACTTACAAAGCAACCTAGAACTAAAGCAAAGCTAATAAACCTCTTGCAAAATACTGTTGGATTGCTGCATTTGTTTCCCTAGGTTTGCACTGAAGCAGTTTGCAAAGAGAAAGAGCCTTGGGAATATGATTGACAAGGCGCCTTCTCTTGCAACAGTGCAAACTGCAATTGTCAGGAGGAGTGATAAAAAAGAAAACAAAAATGGCAACTTTCTGTTCTGTTTCCCAGGGGAAAGTCAGCCAGACCTTGAGTTGGCTGAACACTCAAGAAAAGAAGTTAGCAAGGTTGTTGTCGGAGACAGAAAGTATGCCTTTTTCCGAGAAGTTCCAAGTAAGTAACGTTGTAGACTTATATCTTCAGAGATAGTAGCAATTGCAAGGTAAATAACTGAAGGTTATTTTTGTGTGTGTGTCATTTGTAAAACAAAGTTTCAGTGTTCCGTCTTTTGGGAACAATCCCCCTCCCCCAAAAGGAAAAAACAACAACGTGCCCATTCAGTTTTATAAAAGTGTTAAACTTCTGCATATTGGAATGTATAACACAATTTAGAAACCAGGAAACAAATTCAAAACACCGAGGGGAGAACCACAAACATATTGAACAAAATGATCAAACAGACAGACAAATATTGCAGCCTATCCATCATTCGCAGCAGAGTCGGAAATCTCCAAGGGGCTTGTTAGTCGTGGGAAATATAAGCATCGCTTTATGCTAACAGGAGAAGAGTCCTGCTGAACCAGATGGTTCTCCACTTGGTCCAGCATCCTTTTCTCACAGTGGCCAAACAGATTCCCCTGGGAAGCAGGCAAGCAGGAGCTGTCCCACTCGTGTCCCCCATGTTCTGGTATCCAGAGGCATATTGCGACTAGTTGCCGTTGATAAGAACATAAGAACACACCTCTTGCAGCCCTCACCCATGATTGCACCCTAATAGCGTAAAAGGTTAAGGACCCCTGGATGGTTAAGTCCAGTCAAAGGTGACTATGGGGTTGCGGCACTCATCTCGCTTTCAAGCCGAGGGAGCCGGCATTTGTCCACAGACAGCTTTTCTGGGTCATGTGGCCAGCATGACTAAACCACTTCTGGCACAATGGAACACTGGCGGAAACCAGAGCACACAGAAATGCTGTTTATCTTCCCGCTGCAGCGGTACCTATTTATCTACTTGCACTGGTGTGCTTTCAAACTACTAGCTTGGCAAGAGCTGGGACAGAGCAATGGGAGCTCACTCCGTCACAGGGATTTGAACCACTGATTTTCTGATTGGCAAGCCTAAAAGTCTCTGTGATTTAGACCACAGCGCCTCCCGCGTATCACCCATGATTGCACTCCAATAGCATAAGATGAGCCTGCTGGATTCAGCCAAAAGCCCCTCCCTGTCCACACACTGGCCAAACAGATGTGTGTGGGAAGCCTGCAAGTTGGACATGAGAGCAGTGGCACTCTGCCAGCCTGTGATTCTTGGCAACTAGTATTCAGAGGCATCCTGCCTGTGGCAGCGTAGGTGGCATGGGATCTGGAGGTTCCATGAGCCACTGTAGGCATGGATAGGCTTTTGTGTTAATTTCTTGTGTCCCCTTTTTTCAAGCCATCTAGTGGCCATCATAGGAACATAGGAAACTGTGCCAAACTCCTGTTCCATCTAGCTTAGCGTTGTCTGCCTAGTATTGGAGCAGATCGGGAGGAGAAGGGAAACTGGTCCTAAACCTATGCTGGCTTGTGGTATATCTTTGGGAGAAGAAAAGGCTAAGGAGTACAAGAAAGCACACAAGTGGGACTTGAGCACAACAGAATGTCAGAGTCCGTATGCTTCTGAATGCAAGTTGCTGGAACTCAAGAAGGGAGAGAGCTGGTTGGCTAGTGTGAGAACAGGATGCTGGACTAAGATGGGCCATTGACCTGGCCAAGCAGGGCTGTTCTTAAACTCTTGACTATTATCCACCCCATCGTCCAGCCCGGACACTGAGGTCCAGCACTGAGGGCCTTCTGGTGGTTCCCTCACTGCGAGAAGCCAAGTTACAGGGAACCAGGCACAGGGCCTTCTCGGTAGTGGCACCCACCCTGTGGAACGCCCTCCCACCAGATGTCAAAGAGATAAACAACTACCAGACATTTAGAAGACATCTGAAGGCAGCCCTGTTTAGGGAAGTTTTTAATGTGTGACATTTTAATGTATTTTTAATCTTTGTTGGAAGCTGCACAGAGTGGCTGGGGAAACCCAGCCAGGTGGGCGGGGTACAAATAATAAATTACTATTACTATTACAGCTAATAGCTGTTGATAGATCTATCCTCTGTCTATTGATCTAATCCTGCTTTTAAAAGATTCTGAAGCTGAATTTCTTTTCTTTTTTTTAAATTATCCCTAGGAGATGTTATCATTTATGGAATCCTTTAACACAGAGAAAAAGGCCTTTCAGTCCCTCCTGACATCTAAAAGAAAAGCATCGGAGCCGAGCGGAGATTATCTAAAGATGAAAGATGCATGGGACAGCCTAACCTCTCAGGTCATTGGAAATATTTTTGAGGCAACTGCCGTTTATGCTGCCGATGGGAAAGTCTTTTGCTCACGTCTAGGAGGGTGGGATGGGCCAGGAAATGCTTCTTTGCACTTTCCAGGCGTGGTGCAAATAGGGCATCATAGAGATCGAGGGGACACTGTTACCTGTTGAGTCCGGAGGCTGAATGTGGCCCTCCAGGCCTTTCCATATGGCCCTTGGGACTCTTCCCAGACCCGCCCCCACCTCTCACTGGCCCTGCTGCATGTGCTTCTCATGTCCTTTGGCTTAACTGGAATGTCTCCAATTGTGATGAGGTCCTTTGCTTGCCTGATGGGGAGATGCATGTGCAGAAATCTTCCTTCTGCCTGGCCCACCCACTATTGCTTGTGGCCACACCTACCAGTAGCATGTACCCCAGGGAAGATTGTTCCTAAGGCAATGCAACTCTCAGGTTCAAAGAAGTTCCTTGCCCCTAAGCTAGCCCAAGACTCCATGCAAGACGTTCAGACCTAGAAATCCCCAAGAGATGACTTCTTCTTCTCCACAATCTTCATCAAGGGAAGAGCCCACAGTCCCTCTTGGCAGTGGGTTCCGTTGCTGAATCCCTCTTACCATCAAGGCGGTTCTTCCTAGTGTTCAACCGAAATCTGTCCACCTGTAACTTAGAGCCCAAGGGATGCAGTTCTGCCCTCTGTGGCCACAGAGGACATGCATTTGCCCTCTTATGTGTGACAGCCCTTCAGGGATTTGAAGAGTGTTCTCTCTCCTTCCCAGGCTTCTCACTTCCAAGCCAAAAACACTCAGTCCCTTCAGCCTTTCGTTTTAGGACTCAGCCAGTCAGACTGGGCATCTACCACCATGCCAATACTGGTAGATTTTTGGGTTATATGTATCAGGCCAGCAGGTGATCCTAGGTCAAGGTAAAGGGACCCCTGACAATTAAGTCCAGTTGCGAACGACTCTGGGTTGCTGCGCTCATCTCACTTTACTGGCCGAGGGAGCCGGCATTTGTCCGCAGACAGTTTTTCCGGGTCATGTGGCCAGCATGACTAAGCCGCTTCTGGCAAAACCAGAGCAGTGCACAGACACGCATTTACCTTCCCGCCAGAGTGGTGCCTATTTATCTACTTGCACTTTGACGTGCTTTCGAACTGCTGGGTTGGCAGGAACTGGGACCGAGCAACGGGAGCTCACCCTGCTGACCTTTTGATCGGCAGGCTCAGTGGTTTAACCCACCGCGCCACCTGCAGGTGATCCTAATGGTCCCCAAATGCTTCCCTTCCCCCTAAATTTGAGTGGTTGCCCCTGCCAAAAATCGTTTCAGCAATAAAACTGTCGTATTCTAGGTTCTGCAGGATTGTCTGCATCTCACATATTTTGTAAGTGTGATGACACTTGAGCCTTCCTACCTGTGTACTGTGTGGATGGAGCAGACCCACCTGGTCTAATAGCCTACTTTGTTTGTTAACTTGAACGTGTGTGTGTGTGTGTGTGTGTGTGTGTAAAACAAATACAGAACCTTTTGTGTACACCTGTGTCTTGCCTTCCTAGATGAATGAATGGAAAGCAAAGCTGGACGGTTTATTGCCTCCACCTCTAGATGCAATCGAGTCCTGGTTGCAAGAGGTGGAACGCCAGCTGGCGGAAGATCTACCGGATTCTCAAGACCACTCTCAAGCCATGGCTGCCCTAGAAGGAAAAATGAGGTCCACCCAGGTTGGTTACAGAAAACAAAACAGGATTTTTAAAAATACATGTGCTCATGTAGAAAATACTAAAAAATAAATTTAAGGAACCGCAGAAAGAGGGGGAAGGAAGTCAAGTTTTGAAATATTAAAATGATTGTAAAATTGTTGAAAAGTATAAAGTTGAAAAAAAAATGTTCTGCTTTGCTACACAAACACAGGTACACAGGGGTAGTACTGGTTTGCACCTTCCATGATTCTGCAGCTACAGTGTTGTTTGCCATGCCTTTTCCATCGTAATGCTCACACTTGACAAGCAGAAATTCATTAAAAAGCAAAAAGCTGCTTTATACCTGGGTTTCCCAAACTTAGGTCTCCACCTGTTTTTGGACTACAACTCCCATCATCCCTAGCTATCAGGACCAGTGGTCGGGGATGATGGGAACTGATTGTTTGGATGGGAACTCCAAAAACAGGTGGAGACCAAAATTTGGGAAACACTGGTCTACACCAAGGGTGGGGAATCCAGTGTCAAATTAACTCTGGGAAGAGCTGGCCGTAGCACACGGCTGTTTCCCCCTGTGACGGTGTGAAATATGTGAATGCAGCCATGCTTCTTCTTTCAGATCCTGATGGACCATTTCAAAGACAACTTGGAGATGCTGCAGTCCTTTGAGAACAGAGATGAGGCAGGCATGCCGCTGGTGCCGCCCCAGAAACTGGAAGAGATTAGAAGAAGGTTTGTCACTTGTCAGATTCCTCTTATCAGCCTTCAGCGTTCAGCTGAAGAGCCAGTGTGCCATGTAGTGGTTACAGTGTCGGACTAGGACTTGGGTTCAAATCCTCCGTCCTCCATGAAGCCCATTGGGTGACCTTGGGCCAGTCACTTTCTCTCAGCCTCTACTGCCTCACAGGGTTGTTAGTTGGGGGGAGAGAGAAGCATGTATGCCCCCTTTCCTTGGAGGAAAGATGGAGTTATAAATGTACTCTAGCCAAACCAGTGGTGTCTCTCCAGGATTTCAGATAGGAAACAATTCCCAGCCTTGTCCGGAGATGCCAGGGATCTGGGGCCTTCCTCATTAGTTTAGAGAAAAGGCAAGTAAGAGGTGACATTGTCACTGTGCTTTGTCCCCACGGCTGGAGGCAGTCATGCTACTGAATTTCAGTTGCTGGAAACCACAGGAGGGGAAAGGACTCTTGTTCTTGAGAATCTCTTGCAGGCGTCTGGTTGGCCACTGTGAGGATAGGACTCTGGACTAGGTGGGCCATTGGCCTGATCCAGCTGCCTCTTCTTACATTCTTATGCAAGGCAGGAGATCTACCATGGGGTAGCACCATAACGTCTGCATTTCACTTTTCTGCGGCCAACATAACTGTTCCCCAGCCTTGCAGATAAATGCAGAACAGCTTTAAAAGGTAAAGGGACCCCTGACCATTAGGTCCAGTCATGACCGACTCTGGGGTTGCAGCGCTCATCTCGCTTTACTGGCCGAGGGAGCCAGTGTACAGCTTCCAGGTCATGTGGCCAGCATGATTAAGCCGCTTCTGGCGAATCAGAGCAGCGCACGGAAATGCAGTTTACCTTCCCGCCGGAGTGGCACCTATTTATCTACTTGCGCTTTGATGTGCTTTCGAACTGCTAGGTTGGCAGGAGCAGGGACCGAGCAATGGGAGCTCACCCCGTCGCGGGGATTCGAAACGCTGACCTTCTGATTGGCAAGTCCGAGGCTCTGTAGTTATCCACCCGTTAATATAATTGGCATTCCTATCAGTGTTAGAAACTGGGATGGAAAAGCTAGGAGCCAAATGGCTTCAGGGACCTGTGTTGTGGGCGCCATAACAGAATGTCTAGTCGCCACTCCTGGGGGGGTCAGCAACACTTTTTACTTATTATTTTGATAAGCATGAATGAATACGCAATTCACGTAAATGGCACATTGTTAATATCACATTCTTAGCAGAAATTGTTAATGCATGTTTAATTTGTTGTTGACAATGAAAATATTGGTGCCATACTTCAGTTTTAAAAATATTTGACTCTTTATTGTTAAGCTCCTTAGCAATCTATCCTTAACAAATACTTTGAGGTTTCAAAGCACAAACATTTCAGTAATCCTTGAGTGTCAGCCAGGCACAAAAAAATGGCACCCAGACTTTTGGAGGTGCTCACGAATGGAGCATCTCTTGCATGGTGCCAGTCGCATTTGCCATTTTTGCCTTCTTTCTTAATCAGGATGTTGGGTTTCCTTTCAGGTTCAGCAGCATCCAGCTTGCAGATTTCAGCAATCTTGTGGAGTACCACCAATTGTTCTGCTCGGCTATCTTGAAGGAACTGGTATCTAAGCTTAACATCTGGCACATCAAGCATGGGACCAAGGAGAATGTGGAGTCGCTGCTGTCAGATTGGAATGTAAGCATCATAAGCTGTTTCCATTTGCTGGCTGGCTAGTTTTGTAGAACAGCAGCCAAGAGATTGTGGCACGAATCAGGATGTCCTCCCATTCAAAAACGCTAAGCCTCAGTCCTTCCCTGCCTTCATCTGCAAAATGGGGCTAAGAAGTGCTGTGTGCCCATTGAATAGTGCAGCTGCCCAGCTTTTTGGTGTGAAGCCGCAGTTGTCGAATTCAGCAGCTTTCAGGCTGGAATAAAAACGGTACATTTATTTATTTGACAAAATGTGTAGCCTGCTTAATAAAACAAATAAACCTCTAAATGGTGTACATAAAGTGTGTGTGTGTATGAAAGCACCACTTAAATTAACAAAGTTTGAAAGCAGTAGACATAATAAAAATTATTCAAATACAGATAAATCATCAGAATTTAAGAACAAGTATACATAACAAAATTTTGTGTCTGGGTACGGCTGCCTAAACAAAAATGTTTTTTTTCAGGCATCGTTATGGTCTGGGCATCCAGCAGATGTCACTGCAAAACTGCAATTTGTTATCAGAAGGCTGGTTGCGGGGGAAACAACCATCTTCCCTCCTCCAAGAAGGAAGTCTAGGCAATTTTTTGCAAGGTTTAAACCCTGACAGCAATTTGATGTGCCAAAGCATTTATTGAGGGGTGATGTGTGGCTCTCTCCTCAGCACCTTGTATCAAACCATCGGTGACACCTGCCAGAGTTTTGAATGGATTTGTCCTATTTGTTCAGAAGGGTATAAAAGAATTGCAGCCATGGTTTGAATTCAAAAAGTACCAAATTGAAGCTGTGGCTGCAGAGAGGGAATCATGAGAGCCTTAAGGGGGCACTAAATTCAAGCTGCAGCTGCAAAGGAAGAATCCAATTCACCCTCTGAAGCTGTGGCTTGAAGTTTCTCTGTACCTGACATCATCAGATGCCCTGATATCGTAAAACATCATGTGATTTGGCAGGTGGGCTGGCTGCTTTCAGATCTGCTGCCCTGGCCCAAAGTGGCCCTTCTCTCTGATTTAAAATATTTTTTAAAAAATAAAAAAATTCCTTCCAGTAGCACCTTAGAGACCAACAAAGGTTGTTATTGATACGAGCGTTCGTGTGCATGCACGCTTCTTCAGATACACTGAAACAGAAGTCACCAGACCCTTATATATAGTGAGAGGGTGGGGAGGGGTATTACTCAGAAGGGTGGTGGGAATGGGTGATTGGCTGATAGGTGTGGTAAACCTGTTGATGACTGTTAATGATTGCAATTGGTCTTACAGGAAAAAGCAAGGGGTGAGATGGCTAAAAATAGCTTTATCACGTATAATGAGATAAGAATCCAATGTCTCTGTTCAGACCAGGTTTCTCCATGGATTTAAGTTTGGTAATAAGTTGCAATTCAGCAACTTCTCTTTCCAGTCTATTTCTGAAATTCTTTCGTAATAAGACAGCTACTTATCACCCATCTCCCACCACCCTTCTGAGTAATACCCCTCCCTACCCTCTCACTATATATAAGGGTCTGGTGACTTCTGTTTCAGTGTACAGTGGTACCTCTGGCTACGTACTTAATTCATTCCGGAGGTCCGTTCTTAACCTGAGGAACCACTTTAGCTAATGGGGCCTCCTGCTGCCACTGCTCCACCACTGCACGATTTCTGTTCTCATCCTGAAGCAAATTTCTTAACCCGAGGTAATATTTCTGGGTTAGGGGAGTGTGTAACCTGAAGCGTATGTAACCTGAAGCGTATGTAACCCAAGGTGTATCTGAAGAAGTGTGCATGCACACGAAAGCTCATACCAATAACCACACAAAAGCTCATGCCAATAACAAACTTAGTTGGTCTCTAAGGTGCTACTGGAAGGAATTTTTTTATTTTGTTTCAACTACGGCAGACCAACACAGCTACTTACTTGTAACTAAAATATTTTTACACTTCCTTTTACCTACCTACCTGCCTGAAGCAGGGGTAGAGAACTTCAGGCCTGGGGGCCAAACATGCCCGCTTAGGCCTTGCTGTCGGAACCCCTCAAAATTACATTCCAGAGACCTTCCTTACACCCAAGAATTTTTGCCTAGCTGAAATCTGTTCCTGGATTCTGATAATGCCTGTTGCTTATTTTGAGGGAGGATAAGGGAGGGGCGAGCGAGTCTGTGTGTGCCAAAACTTGTCTCCCGCAGAAAGGTAAAATTTACATGGTCTGCTGCAGGTACTTTGGGCTTTGGCCACAGCCATCACTGGCACATGGGCCTCAGGAGATTGTCCGGAAGGGAATGCGATGCTTGGGCTGAGGAAAGGGTTCTCACCTCTGCTTCAGAGCTTTAGAAACACCCGCAGTCTCACAAAGAATGAAGTGACCGCTGCTATCAGTGGTCAGCAGAATCCTGGGAAAACAAGTTTTGTTTTGTTTTTAGCAAGCGTTGAAAGCACATAACTGTTTATATATCAGTCACTGTACCTTTTAGGCAGGAAGCCCGCATGACTGACATGCCTGAGGTGGGATGTAAATACCACAATCCTTCACAATGATAAGACTCAACCTGGAATGCATAAGATAGGTGATATGATAGAGAAGAGCGAGGGGATGCCAAACCAATACGAAAATATTTTTGTTTCTAGTTGGATTTTCCTTCCAACTAGGAACCAAAATATTTCATTATTCTCTTATTTTATTTCACTGATTGCCATCGTGGCATATGTATAAATGCAGCAGTATCTGTAAAATGTATAACAATCCATGTAATAATAATCAACAAACAAAGGTGACAATTAACAGCCAATCCTCCAAACTCTCCCTCTGCATTGAAAAAGCAATTATCCAAAGAAGATGCAGCACAAAATAATTGAGCCAGTAAGGTGCACTTCAATAATTTTTTTAAAAGAGATAAAACAATGGTTTGTTTATTTTTTAAATCTCAAACTCGATCCTCTCTAAATCTCTGTACCAGAAAGCATTTTTCAAATTAATCCATCTTTTTGCTTATTTTTTGTTTGTTTGTGTGGGCAGGGTTTTATTGAAGAAAAAGGATTTCTTAGTCAACTGGAAACCACATTTCGAGTATGCAAAGAGAAACAGAACAAGATCATGCCCACTTCTAATCTGGGTAAGACCTCAAAGGCGTAAATACGCTTCTATCTAGACTCCTATCATCTTGGATTGTTGAAATCTTAGGCCTAGTATTCACTGAGCAGATCCTGGCTTTGGCAAGTTGCTCTCTTCCATTTTTAGTTCTCCCATCTGTAAAAAGGGCATAATAGTGACTCACATTGTGTCATTTTGTGATAATGAACCAGGGTCAGAACCCGTCTCGATGGTTAAAATCAACAGTAGCTAAAAAATAAAGCACAAGTTCCTTCTACATGTCTGGATAAGCTTGCCTAAAAAAAAAAAAGTAAGCAATTCTGGAAAAAAGCACACCAAAGGCCCCTGCCTGCTGTCAATAGGCAGGCAGTTCCAAAGTTCCAAAAATCGATTTTGGAACAAATATTATGCAGCAGTTATTATGTGCTAGTTCTGCAGATTGAAGCAGTCGAGTTGGCGTATCTGGGCAAAGGCAGTCCTGCAAGTACTGTAGCAATAGGTATTGACAGCATCGTTATTTAACATTATAGGAGCCGATCCCGAGGATGCAAGTAAATTATTTAAGATGGTAGAATCTCAGGTTTCCAGATGCAACGAGTACATTGACAACGTGAACGCAACCTTGCGGAAGATTTTGTTGTCCTGGGACACCTATACGGAGAACATCCACTTGCTGCAGGCTTGGCTGGAAGACACGCGGAAAAAACACCCTCCGAATGTATGTTTGCATTTCTTCCTGACTCTTACGGTCGATTGGTTGGGGAAGTATTGTGAGCGCCAGATGTGACGGACAGCCAACTCAACGTTATACGCAGGGGTTTGGTTCAAAGGCTCACATGTATACACAAAAATTGCCTTCTGAGCTGTAGGTGGGAAATGTGTTTAAGTCCAACTCTATGGGAGAAAGAGAAAGCCGCTCCAAGGTTAGCCAGCTGCAGGCTAACAGAGACGCAGGTGGCGCTGTGGGTTAAACCACAGAGCCTAGGACTTGCCGATCAGAAGGTTGGCGGTTCGAATCCCTGCGACGGGGTGAGCTCCTGTTGCTCGGTCCCTGCTCCTGCCAACCTTGCAGTTCGAAAGCACGTCAAAGTGCAAGTAGATCAATAGGTACCGCTTCATTGGGAAGGTAAACGGCGTTTCTATGTGCTTCTCTGGTTCGCCAGAAGCAGCTTAGTCATGCTGGCCACATGACCCGGAAGCTGTACGCCGGCTCCCTCGGCCAGTAAAGCGAGATGAGCGCCGCAACCCCAGAGTCTGTCACAACTGGACCTAATGGTCAGGCGTCCCTTTACCTTTACTAAGGGGAAGGCTCAGAGGTCGGAGGAAATCTGGAAGCCACAAGTAGACCTGGCCCCAAAGTAGCTTTCAAGCTCTCTGCCTTTCTTCCCAGGCAAGTCCTGTTTGGTGAACCCTGCAAGGTTCTTCTTCTTTGGCGATCACTTGTAGTCGAGTAAGATTGTCTTCCATAAACATGGTTTTAACAGTGAGTTCGTATTTGACTATGGAGGCCAATTCTGGATCCACACGTCCTTCCACAGTGGGGATATAGGTTTCCAGGCGGGAGTTGATCACTTTGAGGGCACCATTGGCAGGTGGGAGCAGCGGGTATGCTCCTGAGAGATCTCGCGGGCAGTTGGATTGACTTGTGAGTTCTTGCGAAACCATCTCCGCCACTCCCAAAGCTACCATGCTGAGCAGGACTTGCCCAGGGAAGGCACATGTTTGTGGAAAGGCGGAAGAGAGGAAGAGAGAGAGGCTGGTATAGGGAGATGTAGCCAAGTGTGTGTGGTTGAAATCGCCCACGACAAATGCGTGTGAGATGTGGGCTTACTGTCTTGCGTTGTGTTGTGTTGTGTACTAGGTTCCCACAGAAGTGTTGGCTGCCTGGAACTCTCGGCACGGATCTGTCAATGAAGCAGGGAACTTTTTGATCGAATCCTGCAACGAGGAAGTGGGTTCAGCCGTTTCCAGTGAGCTGAAGAAACTGAACAGAAAATGGGCAAAGCTTATAAAGAAAACACAGTTTGTGAGTTGTCGCAGATATTTTTAAAAAGCCTTGTGGAGTTGCTGTTAGCTTTATGGTATTGTTCAGTGTAAAAATGCAACATGGAATATTGTTTCAGGCTAACAGATTTATTGTAACATAGGTTTTCATGGACTGGAGCACACTTTCTCAGATGCACGAGGTGTTAATCCTCAGCAGGGTTTTTTTTGTAAATTAGTAAAGAATGAGGCCAAAAGGCCTTGATGTGCACAGAGTTACAGTTTATCTGTGGCAGTCCCATGAAAGGTCCAAACGCATACAAGATTAGAACAGTGAACGTTCTTAATATGATACTTCTTTTTAAGGCAGCCATGGGGATCCTTTTGCCCTCCAGATGTTTTGGTGAACTACAACTCCCATCACCCCTGGCCATTGGCCACACTTGTTAGGGCTGATGGGAGTTGTAGTTCAGCAATATCTGGCGGGTTAGAGGTTCCCCACTCCTCCCTTGCTATACTAATTTGACACCAGTATTGGAGAGAAAACCATTGTCTCCATTAAGACCTAAACAAATAAAGCAGAATCAAATGTTCTGATAAATTTTAGGGTGAGACTCAACGTAGGATTTTAATTTTTATCAGAATTAGTGATAACACCAGTCATTAATTGGTGTTTGGTAGAAATTGAATAATTGGGGGGTTATAACAAATGACGTTTGATGTCCCTAGGAGATGAGATTGCTGGGAATGCAAGAGGAAGAGGAGGTGAAACTGGCAGCTGGCAGTAATGGAAAAATGGATTCTCCCACAACAGCAGAACCAGAGGACCCTGCAGTGGACAGCTCAGAGGAGGTTCTTAAGAGCCCTTGTTCTTCCAGTTCGGTGGTTCAAAAGTCTATGAATGTGCAGTGGCTGTGAACAACGGGAGCGGGAGAGTGGGGTCCCCTCCTTCTTCTGGGCAGACCAGTCCTGCTTTTGGGCCCCACAGACACGTTTGCATTGATGCTGCAGTGGCAGATGAGTTTAGGCTTGACCTCTGAAGTTGCTCGTGGCTCCAAGTCATGATTTCTAAACACACCTTTCAAGTTCTTAGGTGTTATGCCAGTCACTAGAGCACATGAGAAGTACTGTTGCGCTCATGTGCTCTTTGTGGGTTCTCCGTAGGGATTTGGTTGGGTACGATGCCAGCAAATTGGTGAGCATGATGGCCCCTTCGTCTGAACCAGCAGGGCAGTTCTTATGCTCTTATGATAATGTGGCTCAGGCCTAAACACATTCACGTTTCTAGGCCCATTGCGAACCTATGGCCAGTCCATGGATTCCACTAAACCCAGTTTCAGGAGAGGTTCCTCAAATCAGTGAGACAGGGGTGTGTGATCCTGAATCCAGGCTACGCATAGCCTCTACAGTGGTGCCTCGCAAGACGAAAAGAATCCGTTCCGCGAGTCTCTTCGTCTTGCGGTTTTTTCGTCTTGCGAAGCAACCCTATTAGCGGCTTAGCAGCTTAGCGCTATTAGCGGCTTAGCGGCTATTAGAGGCTTAGCGGCTATTAGCGGCTTAGCGGCTTAGAGGCTTAGAAAAAGGGGGGGAGTGAAAAAAATCGCAAGACTCGCAAGACGTTTTCGTCTTGCGAAGCAAGCCCATAGGGAAATTCGTCTTGCAAAGCACCTCGAAAAACGGAAAACCCTTTCGTCTAGCGGGTTTTTCGTCTTGCGAGGCATTCGTCTTGCGGGGCACCACTGTATATGCATCTGAACTCAGCCAGCCTTTTTACAGGATGCTGCCCTGTATCCCAATCTATTTTCTTTTTGAAGTGGGTTTGAACCCTTGCAGAGATCACATCAACAGAAGAAGCTTTTGGGCCTTGACTATTGAGGGAGTGAGCAAATCATCCTGCCTTAACTTATCTGGAAAGACAGTTTCCTCAAAAAAACATTTTTTACTGGAAAATGTGAATAAAAGTTCTTGTTTTCCTCTTTTCCCGCCTTTTTTTTATTTCCTAGACTCTTGATGCTGGTTCACTATCTCCGGACGAGTCTTTATCAGAAGAAGAGGTTAAGCTAAATTTTGAAGATGCTCACAAGGAGCTTGAAGCATCTATTTTAAAAGCTATGCAAATCCTTGGCCAAAAGAGCAGGCCCGAGGGACCAGTTTTGAAACATGAGGTGAGGCAAACCGTTACTGATTACTGCATAATTCATCCTGTGTTTAGGGATGGATGGAGATGGATCCTTTCCAGTTCATGTCAGTTTCACGCGTGTTTGTTTATAAGTCTGTTGTATTCTGTTTCCACATGAATGCATCCGTTGAAAAAAAATTTGTACAAAATGCTGTATTTAAATCTGTATTTTATCTCAACGTACGCATTTCTAAAAGCATTTTGTTCCAAAATACACATTATTAAAATGCATTTTGGCATGTATCACAAAATTTGGAGAAGGGCAAACTCTGAAAGCGTAATTGCGTTGTGATCCATATCTTAGTCCAGGAGGTGTGAATTTGGTTGGTCCAATTAAAAATACAGGCCAGGCAAAATTCTTCTCTAACCCTAGTTGTAGTAGTGATGGCTTTGTTGTCTCAAGTGGTAAACAAGGTAGGGCAAAGCCTCCTTAAATGAGTGGGCCTTAGTGAACAAACATTTTTATCAGCACTAGTTAGCTTGGAGGCTCCATTTTAACTTGCCTCCCACAATGCTCTGGGTCCATGCTAAGTTGAGGGCTCTGTGGAAGCGAAATTAAAATGGCGCTTTCCATGTTCGAGAACTGTAGTAGGAGTTCATTGCCTGAATATGCTCTTTGGTGATGTTGGGCTTGAGGAACAGGCCACAAACAGTGTTGCTGAGTAAGATTGGGCTCTTTGTCCCCCAGCGATGGGCTCAATGAACTCCTTCAAAATCGGTTCCTTTGCCATTCAATCCCAGCACAGCTCTGTATAGCTCTGTAATACTGCCAGCTTGGAAAGGGGCCCCTTCAAGAGGCCAGGCTACCAGTCCCACCATCCCTGACCATTGGCTCTCCAGACGGACTGACCGGCACGGCACTCGTCTATTTTTAGACAGGTAGTGTGTTTTTATTATTATTCTATAATCTTAGGCTATATCCCCCTGCCTTCCCCTTCTTGCAGGAAGCTTTTAGCATCTTGGATACCAACATCCTCCGCAAGTTTTTGAGAGCAGCAGAACAATTGAAAGACATTTTGCCCGCTTGTGAAAAGGCAGCGGTGGAGGAAAAGAGCAAAGACGTCCGCGAGAGATGGGAGGTGAGAAAATGTACCTGGGAGACCAAGAGTCCTTTTAATCACAGAGAAGCCACTTGGGGATATTTTTTTGTTAGGTGTGATGCTCTAAAGGCCTTTTTGATGGAGCTGGTATGATGTGGGAGCTAGTTATCAGCTTGGTCCAGGGAGACCCGGGTTCAAGATTGAGGCTGATTATAAACCTCACAGGATGGCCACGGGTGTCGTTGTGTGGACCTTGTAGGCCTGGTCCCACTCTGTCCTCCATGCACTGGCTAAATGTGCACTGGACTTTTCTGAGTCTTTGTATTCTCAGTCCTATCTGTCCTCTAGGACTGAGGGATTAGAGAGCCAGTCTGGTGATTAAACTGTTGGACCTGGGAGACCAGGGTTCAGTTCCCCACTTGGCCAGGAAGCTCACTGGGTGACCTTTGGGCTTCTCAGCCAAACTACCTCACAGGGATTAAGTGAGTAGGGGGAAAACCATGCATGCCAGTGTGGTGTAGTGGTTAAGAGCAATAGACTCGTAATCTGGTGAACCGGGTTCGCTTCCCCGCTCCTCCAACATGCAGCTGCTGGGTGACCTTGGGCCAGTCACACTTCTCTGAAGTCTCTCAGCCCCACTCACCTCACAGAGTGTTTGTTGTGGGGGAGGAAGGGAAAGGAGAATGTTGGCTGCTTTGAGACTCCTTCGGGTAGTGATAAAGCGGGATATCAAATCCAAACTCTTCTTCTTCTTCTTCTTTTTGATCTCCTTGGGGGAGGAAAACTGGGATATAAAAACAATAAATTGATTTCCCTGGAAGATGGTTAGGGTAGAACCTGTCTTGTTTCCACCATATCCTCTCCGAAATACCCCACTTAACCTGCTTGTTTTGTTTGTTACCGTCATTTCTGAACATGTATTCCATATTCTGCAGGCAGTTCGCTGTGAAATCGTATCCTATGTTGAATTAAAAATGGAAATCGAACGAGGGAAGCTGAACAATGCCTTTTCAAAACTCAATAAGCAAATAAATAAAGAAAAGAAGCTGCTCAATACGGGAAAGACGAAGGGGCTCATTGCAGAACATGAGGTATTGCATAAAACCAATACAGTTGTACCTTGGATCTCAAACACCTTGGCTCCCAAACAAAACAGCTCCTGAACGGTCAAAACCTGGAATGAGTGTTCTGGTTTTTGAACGATTTTTGGAAGCCGAACGTCCGATGGGGCTTCCGATTGGCTGCAGGAGCTTCCTGCACCCAGTCAGAAGGCACAGGTTTTCAAATGTTTTGGAAGTCAAACAGACTTCCGGAATGGATTCCGTTCGACTTCCAAGGTATGACTGTATTCTTCTCTCTTTGATTCTCAGGATATGGGTTACCTTAAGAAACTGTTGCAGGCAGTTTTGTTTTGTTTTGTTTTAGTACTTATAGCCCTCCCTTCACTGAATGGTCCCAGGGTGGGTTACAGAAATGTCACCATCAGAACAAGTCACAGAATCATGAAACGAAACCGCAAAACAGCTTAGGGGAAAGTGACAGAGGCAAGTTGCAGCAGTGCGTACTAATGCAGGGAGAGGGTAGGCACCCACCCAATCAAAAGTCTTGAGTAAAGAAGTGTGTCTTGACAAATCATCGAAAAGTGTGATTTTTGTATTCCTCTATCTGTTTAGGCGATATTTTCTCAGCAAGGTGTCCTGGGCGAGCTACACACTTCCTTGCAAGCCCTGAAAACCATGAGCAAGAACATGACGGAGGAAGAAAAGCAGGCTGAGAAAAAGACCCCGGTTGTAGAATATGAGCGGAAGAAGGAAGAGCTTCAGAGGCAGGCTTTGGCTGTTCACAGCGAGCTGTTGTCTATGGCAGCCGATAGCCATTCACCCAAGAGAGGGTGGGTCTTTATTTATTTTTTCAATTTTTTTCAATTGATTTTTCAGAATTTTTAAACAAGCATACATACATACATCTTAACAGTACTTAATCCAATCTTAGTAACATTGTTAAGTGACTTCCTCAAATCCCCCTAGCTGAATTTCAGTGTATTTCATTGTAACACTTTTCCAAAACCAATTTTCTCATAAAATTAACTTAATCACTTAACAACTTTCAACCTTTTCATTTTAACTTTAAAGATATTCTCTAACATCACATATTTAAATCCTAGGCCTATCTGGTATTTGCGAGTTTTTCCAATTAAGTTATCTTAGCATATTTAGCTAAATAGTCTTTGAATTTCATCCATTACTCCTGCTACTCCTCCTCCTTCTGGTCGCAGACTCTTCCAGTCAGGTCGGCTAGCTCTGAAAAGTCCATCATCTTCATCTGCCATTCCTCCACTGTTGGGACTTCTTGTGTTTTCCAATTCTTAGCTAACAAAATTCTAGCTGCAGTTGTGGCATACTAGAGAGGGTGGGTACAGTGGTGCCCCGCAAGACGAATGCCTCGCAAGACGGAAAACTCGCTAGACGAAAGAGTTTTCCGTTTTGGAGGTGCTTCGCAAAACGAATTTCCTATGGGCTTGCTTCGCAAGACGAAAATGTCTTGCGAGTTCCTGCGGGTTTTTTCCCCTCCCCCCCTTTTTCTAAGCCGCTAAGCCGCTTATCTGCTTATCCGCTAAGCCGCTAAAAGCCGCTAAAAGCCGCTAATAGTGCTAATCCGCTAAGCCGTCAATGGGCTTGCTTCGCAAGACGAAAAAACCGCTAGACGGAGAGACTTGCGGAACGGATTCCTTTCGTCTTGCAAGGCACCACTGTATTGCCAATGGACACTTTGGTACTGCTTCTTGGGGGCTTCCCAGATGATTGTGTTCAGTTGCAAACACATAACAGGTGATCGACAGAAGGCAAGTCCTTCTTCGCTTTGATATGCAGTATCCTTCATGACGCCAGGGTCCAGCAGCAGTCAAGACCCGGGGTGGGTCAGAGGCTGCAGACTTTCCAGCAAAGGAGCTAGACCAGCCGAGGCCAAGGAATGCAAGTCCCAGGAAAAACCTCATGAATCTGTAGAGTCAGAACATGGATCCTCAGGGCACCTTACGCTGAGCCCCAGGAACCAAATTCCCCCCACCAGGAGCTCAGCAAGGAATGGAGGAGGAGTGCTGATCTGGAGATGAGTGGGTTGGCCCTTCAAGAATCTATAGAGTTAGTCACAAGAGGGTGGAGCCTGAAAGAGAAAGAGGTTGGGAGCAGGAGCTTAAGAAATCTGCTTCCACTCTTCATTGGAGCAAGTTGCTCATTTGGAGCAGGGTGGCGCTGTAGGTAAAACCTCAGTGCCTAGGACTTGCTGATCGTAAGGTCGGCGGTTCGAATCCCCACGGCGGGGTGAGCTCCCGTCGTTCGGTCCCAGCTCCTGCCCACCTAGCAGTTCGAAAGCACATCAGAGTGCAAGTAGATAAATAGGTACCGCTTTATAGCGGGAAGGTAAACGGTGTTTCCGTGTTGGGCTAGTGCTGGCTTGCCAGAGCAGCTTCGTCATGCTGGCCACGTGACCAGGAAGTGTCTTCGGACAGCGCTGGTTCCCGGCCTCTTAAGCGAGATGAGCGCGCAACCCTAGAGTCGGACACGACTGGCCCGTACGGGCAGGGGTACCTTTACCTTTACCTTTAAGGTCCTGCAACTTCTGACCCATCTTATTCCCCGCAAAACCAACAACAGCTGTTGGGTGGAAGAACCACAGAACTGTCTGCCAGATGTAATTTGGCAGTGGAAGTAAATCTTTTTGGGTGTACGAACAAGTATGTCAAATTTTAATTTGCAGGTGGGTGCAGGGAATTATACTTTGGTTGCAGGACTTTGGGAAACTCCACATTCCATTTTCAGTGATCGTGCATGTGGACCGTATTATATATCAAATATTTTATTCTTAGCACCCTATACTCAAAGCAAATTTTCTGCTCTTTGGGCAACTGTGCTTTTCATGTAGCTGTGTTTTTATACATTGATTTAAAAATGTAATTCAGAGTTTATTGTTTTCAGCGTATTGAAGCCTGGCCTGTAAACCACTGATGAACATAATAATTGAAAAAACGCATGGTCATTTCATAGAATCATAGAATTGTAGAGTTGGAATGGATCCCCAAGGCCATCTATCTAGTCCAACCCCTTGCAATACAGGAATTGTTTTGTTTTGCATTGTACCAAGCTGATGTTATTGTTATTTTAATCCAGAGAGTTTGCCCTTGCTTCTGCCAATGGAGAGAAGACATCATTTCTTAATCCTGGCAATGGGTTTTCAACTGAAAGGGTAAGACGTTTGGATACGCTCCTAGAGTTTCCTTAGGGATGCTTCCCATGAGACACTTTGCTCCCAATAAGAGTAGGTTCCTTAATGCAAGCATGAATTCCCAGAGTATCAGTGACACTCTAGTTCTTATTTATACTTTTGGGGGGAGACCACCTACTGCTGCAGACTGTTCAAATGTTGAATAAGGTAAAGGTAAAGGGACCCCTGACCATTAGGTCCGGTCATGACCGACTCTGGGGTTGTGGCGCTCATCTCGCTTTATTGGCCAAGGGAGCCGGTGTACAGTTTCTATGTCATGTGGCCAGCATGACTAAGCCGCTTCTGGCAAACCAGAGCAGCACACGGAAACGCCGTTCACCTTCCCGCCGGAGCGGTACCTATTTATCTACTTACACTTGACGTGCTTCCGAACTGCTAGGTTGGCAGGAGCAGGGACCGAGCAACGGGAGCTCACCCCCCCCAAACTTGGGTGACCTGTTCTTCCCAGTGATTTCCCCATGTTTGCTCTAGTCCTGCTTTCCTATATCTTCATATATGCATTTGTTTGAAGCATTTTTAAACTGGCCTTAGCAGTGTGGAACCTTGTTGGCCTTCAACTCTCATCAGCCCCAGCCAATATGCCGTGGTGAGGGATGATGGGAGTTGTTGTCCGACAACATATGGGGGGCTGAGAGTTTCCCATTTCCTAACCTGCAGTATACTACTATTATATGTGCATGTATTGTGAGTAGAGCTGAACTAAAAAAGTTCTGAGGTGATAACTTTCTACCAGATTTTTTAGGTGGGAGAAAAGGAGAAGAACCATTGGATTGAAATAATGTTATAACTATATTTGATTTTAGCATGGTATACTGAAACTGATTTTTAGATGTTATAAACTGGGTTTTTTTTTTTAGAATACCTTAACAATTTTAAAGTGTTTTTACTTTGTTTCTAAATTGTGCATCTGTTTGTTGCCCTGGACTCCTTGGAGAGGAAATGCAGGGTATAAATTTAATTAATAATTAAAAAATAATAATCTATTCAAAATTCAGGGGCTTTTCTATGGTGATACAACGGTTCTCGCCCCTCCATACCACCCCCAAACTGTATTTTTAGCTTCACCGCTTCTTCTAGTAACCCTTTCCTTTCCTTTTGCCCCTAACAATACAATGCAATTCCTGGGCATTCTGGGCAGAAAAAATGGCTGCGACCATTATTATTATTATTATTAAAGATGCCCACTACTCGTGTGTACAACAGCTTCTTCGTGCATACAGAGCTTCCCTCTACATTAAAACTGATGGGAAAACTTCCATGTTCAAGAGCACTTTGTGTTCATTGGTTCATGTAGGGGACTCTGAATAGGGAACTGGAAGTGTATGGCAGAAATTTTACATATGGCTTAAAAACTTCTTGTGTTTATTGAGGTTATGTTTTTAAATAGAGCCTCTAGTCTAGTATCATGAATGTTTTGCCTCTTCTCCCCCTTCCCCCCGACCTGGGAAAAAGCTCTAATTAAATTACATGTATGTTTGTAATTTGCTATTATGGATTGAAACTGAGATTTTGATGTTTTGTTCAGGGTGCAGGAGACGTGGAACTAGAAAAGAAACTTCAGAGTGCAGAGAAGTTTGGAAAACATGGAGACTTGTCTCTGAAGGAATTACAAAAGAGGTACTGCCCAATATAGAATGTGGAAGCAGCAATGAATAAATTTATACCAAAAGTATCAGGAGCAAAGTGACATCATCACCACAATACCTCAAGGACTGCCTCTTTCCATATGAACTACCTGGACCCTGAAATCATCTTCTGAGGCCCTCCTTCGTGTGCTTCCTCCTCGAGAGGGTGGCAACATGAGAACAGGGCCTTCTCTGCAGTGGCTCCCTGTCTGTGGAATGCTCTCTCTAAGGAAGTTCACCTGGCGCCTTCATTATACCCCTTTAGGCACCAGGCAAAAATGTTCCTTTTTAACCAGGCCTTTGGTTGATCTGATCTGATCAACATCCTATGTGGCTTTTTTTTTGGAGGGGGGTGTTATTGGGTTGCTTGCTTTTATTTTGATTATATATACTGTGGTTTTTACATTGATCTTTTCTGTGAACCACCCTGAAACCTCCAGGTATAGGGCGGTATATAAATTCAATAAATCATCACCATGGCAAATTTGTATTTTCCTAATCAATGAAACAAAATTGGCGTTTGGTATCGTCTTAATTTGACTTTTTGGTTCACAGCTTGCTTGTGTTTTGAAATGAGTTTTAAAAAAAGGGCATTCTTCTTATGCCTGACATACCGTATTTTTTGCTCTATAAGACGCACCAGATCACAAGACGCACCTAGTTTTTGGAGGAGGAAAACAAGAAAAAAAATAATTCTGAATCTCAGAAGCCAGAACAGCAAGAGGGATCGCTGTGCAGTGAAAGCAGCAATCCCTCTTCCTGTTCTGGCTTCTGGGATAGCTGCGCAGCCTGCATTCGCTCCATTAGACGCACACACATTCCCCCTTACTTTTTAGGAGGGAAAAAGTGAGTCTTATAGAGCAAAAAATACAGTAGATTGTTGAGCCTATTTTGCCCAGGAAAAAGAGGTGGATGGTCTAATCCATGGGTAGCCAACATGGTGCCCTCTAGCTTGTACACCAAAGCCCATCAGCTCTAGCCAGCATGATGTATATTTTAGTTAGCTGGTGATGTTTTAGTCTGCTCTGTATTTTCCATTGCTTCTGTCATTTGCAGAGTTATATTTTTATAATTTTATCATTGTGCGTTATATTTTTATGTGTTGCACCCTGCTCTGGTATCTGCCTAGACGAAGGGTGGGTTATGAATATTCCTCGTGGTTGGTGATAATAATAGTTGTTGTTTTTCTCTAGCTACCACACAGAAAGACATAATCTGAAGCTTTGCTTAAACACCATCAGAGAAAAAACAGCATGTGCTTTTACTGGCGGTGTGAAAGATATTTTCAGCCTTCAGAATAAGCTGCAAGAGTTGGAGGTAAATATCAAAATCCTACTGTGTATTAAGGCTGATATCTGATTAACCAGAGGCATCACCTGAGCCCTTATATCCTAGCTTGATCGCTGAGATCATCCAGAGGGGCTGCTGTGGTCTAAACCACAGAGCCTAGGGTTTGCCGATCACAAGGTCGGCGGTTCAAATCCCCGTGATGGGGTGAGCTCCCATTGTTCGGTCCCTGCTCCTGCCAACCTAGCCGTTCTAAAGCACATCAGCGCAAGTAGATAAATAGGTACCACTCCGGCGGGAAGGTAAACGGCGTTTCAGTGTGCTGCTCTGGTTCACCAGAAGCGGCTTAGTCATGCTGGCCACATGACCCGGAAGCTGTCTGCGGACAAACACCGGCTCCCTTGGCCAGTAAAGCGAGATGAGCGCCGCAACCCCAGAGTCGTCCGCAACTGGATCTAACAGTCAGGGGTACTTTTACCTTTACATTATAGAGGCCTTACTAAAAGTTGGGCATTTACTGTAGTGTTGTCGGTCCCATGCTGTGGGACACACTTCCAGCAGGGATTTGGCAACCAGTTCTTCTTTGCTTTTGACTTTCAGGAATCTCTTGATGACTTTTCTGTGGTGACAGACAGGACTTTGCACCTTTTTAAATGTTCATTTTGTTACTAGGCAACCACTGTAATGATTATCTGTCTTGCTTTTTTGTGGGAGTTTAATGCATCATGCTCCCCTGGTGGTTTATGACTTGGCAGTATAGAAATACTTATATGAATGGATGAATGGAATACTTATATTTATGTATGCCGCTGCCGCGGCTCTTGTTTTCTTAGCCCAAAAATGGAAAACAAGGGAAGTCCCAACTAAAGAAGATTGGCAACTTAAATTGATGGAATATGAGCAGCTTGCGGACCTAACGTATAGAATAAGAGAGCAAGAAGACTGGAAAATGTTTATTGAATATACGGAGGAAAATTGTGTTTATTTGAAAATGTGGGCAGCATTAAGATAAATTCAACAGGGTAAATAAGTTTTAATGGATGTAAAATGGAATACTGAAAGGTTTCGTTTATATAAAATATGCAGGGGTTTATGTTGTGCAGAATGAACCATGGAAGGAGAGGAAGGGAAGTCATTGATATTTTCAGGTTGTTTAAGTGAATATTCTAAAATGTAAAACAGAAATTTAAAAATTAAACTAAAAAAATACTTATATGAATGAATAAATAAACCATGAAAACTGTGGTCTGCAACTGAAATATCACTATCTGAAGGTTTAATAAAACATTTCGATAGGCTTGCTGTTCAGCTTTATAGAACAAAACAGTGTTTGCTGCATAGCAGAATAAAACAGGAACATCCAGGTCATGCAATGCATATTTATCCTTGTGGGTGTTATATCTGAACAATTGCCGCATTATCCTTAACGTTTAAACCCCTTGTTAACATTTTATATTTGTTAACCTTTGCACCTCTCGTTATTTGTATCACCAGCATTTTCTTTCTCTTGTTTCAGGCCTTGGAGAGCAAAGGCGATTCTTCTTGGAAACAGTTTGAAAGGATGGTTTTGCTGCTGGGCAAGTTTTCCTGCAAAGCAGATGAGTCTCAGGAAGAGCTGCTCAGAGAGTGGAACAGAGCCTGGAATTCTCTGAAGGAGAGGTACAGCCTGCACATAGAGACTGGGGAGGAGTCGGACTATCAGGGACAGCCTGCCAGATGTTCCCTCCAGATGTTGTTGGGACTCCCTTCAGCCCCAGCTCACAGGGCCAGTAATCGGGGGGGGGGGGGTGTTGCGCTCCAGGGACATCTGCAGAAATAAATATGAAACATGACTTTCTTTCCCCCGGCCATTTTTAAATTGATGTTTTCATTGATCTTATTGCAATTCTGCATGCCGTACATCGCCAGGCTCAATTTTTTTTAAAATGAAAAATGTGCCCTGTAAATAAATATTTGCTGAAGAAATACAACCTAGAATCATAGAATCCTAGAGTTGGAAGAGACCACAAGGGCCATCGAATCCAACCCCCTGCCAAGCAGGAAACACCATCAGAGCACTCCTGACATATGGTTGTCAAGCCTCTGCTTAAAGACCTCCAAAGAAGGAGACTCCACCACACTCCTTGGCAGCAAATTCCACTGTCGAACAGCTCTTACTGTCAGGAAGTTCTTCCTAATGTTTAGGTGGAATCTTTTTTCTTGTAGTTTGGATCCATTGCTCCTTGTCCGCTTCTCTGGAGCAGCAGAAAACAACCTTTCTCCCTCCTCTATGTGACATCCTTTTATATATTTGAACATGGCTATCATATATAACCATATATATACCATATATAACCTGTGCCATTAATAATGTTTGTGCAACCTGTACAGCACATAGGCGACAATTATTCACACAATTAAAATTCTTGTTCAAAAACAATTTCTCACCATTTATCAGATTTGTGAGAATAAGACAACTACTTACAAAGTGCCATGAAAACTTATAAGCTATCCAAAATAGCTTCTTCTTCTTCTTCTAGAAGCGACTGTAAGTGTTGTCTATGACAATAACCATGTAACTATCTGCCATGCTGGGAATCGCCCTTGACACAGGTGTTCTATAGCTGAGCCGCAACTGATTTCCTCTCCATGTCTCCTGATCAAATTTATCCTCTTGTTTTGTAGGATTCACTCTTTAAAGGCTGTTTTGGCCCTTCTAGCACCTATAGAAAGTGAATGGGTTCAGCTGTGCAACGCGGACGAAGAGCTCCGCCAGAGAGACATTCCCCGGAGCGTGCTAAATAACACTAGCCTTCCCTTCAAGAAAGTGAAGGTTTGTGCTCATTATTCTTTCTTGGAATCTCGTGTTGGCTTAGCGAAGGGCTCCCAGATTGGGTCAGTAAGGGTGTTTCTACACCCCCTACAGATCCTGCCCCACTAATGAGAGGCCACAAATACTTGAAGCCCTTCAAATTAAGGGCCAAAAGCCCAGGTAAAAAGGAAAGTTTTTGGCTAGTGCCTAAAAATAGACCATGATGGTGCCTGGGGAAGCATTCTGCATGCAGAGAGCCCCCACTGAAGAAGACCCGTTTCTGTGTCACCACCCTTCAGACCTTGCATGGAGGAGGAACACAGAAAAGGGTCCCAGATGCCAATCACATTTGAGATGTGGGATTGATCTGGGTTGGTTTATGTGGGAAGAGGGGCTGTTTGAGCTATTTATGCTGAGTCAATAATTCACCTGCCTAGTCCAGCATTATCTAGTACAGTGTTTCTCAAACTTGGGGCCCCAAACTTGGACTACAACTCCCATCATCCCTAGCTAGCAGGACCAGTGGTCAGGGATGATGGGAGTTGTAGTCCAACAGCAGCTGGGAATCAAAGTTTGAGGAACACAGGATGACAGGAACTCCCTAAGTGTTCTTTTGGCTACTTGACCCTTTTTCCTGGAGGTGCCCAAGAGCTTAACCTCCTAGGGGCCTGCAGGGAATACAAAGCATGTGCTCTTCCTATGGGTCCCATCACTCATCCCCTATGCTTAACAGATAACAAAATCATAGAGTTGAAAGGGACCGTGAGACTTGATGCTCATTGCTGCTTTTTACAGCACAATTTCGCTTATCGCCGTTGCAATCCCTTGCTTTTCAGAAAATGCAGACATCTATAGCAAATTGTACCAAACAGTGCAGCTTGCTAGAACAAGGCAGGCGTCAAAGAACAGAGGTTGATCCAAAAGACTGGGAAGAAGCGAGCGCAGTCGCCGCTGAATACAAAGTGCGATTGGGGGAGCTGGGTTGCAAGATGCAGGTGATTGAGACAATCCTGCGTGACATGGAAACTTTTCTGGCTTTGCTGATGCATGTGAAACAGTCTTTGGGTGCCTCTGTGCCTCTCAGCATCGCCCCAGGATCACCCGGGGAAGCTATGCTGCAGGAGATTTCTCTGATAAAAAAGGAGGCCAAATCTCTCGACGAGAGGTTGAAGCAAGTCAGCATTTACACCGATGATGATGAAAGCGGGAAAAAGATGTGTTGCGAAGACCTCGTCGCTGCGTTACCTGTGAACGAAAGCCCTGTGGTTGGCTCCATGGAGGAACAAGACATCAACCAGAACAGGGAAGCTCAGGAAGAATTTACCTCGAAGAATAGCGATCTCTTTAAAAACATCCAAGACGTGCATGTTAAGATCAGCAAAATAGGCTTGAGGGAGCCAACGATCCCTGCTGTTCAGCAAAGGTGAGGTTTCTCTTTCTCCCCTCCCTCTCAGATTCAGTCAAATAAAGTTGAGGATATTTTGCCTCGGGAAAATGGAAAATGGGTTAGGGGGAAAGAAAAGGGGTGTCTACAGTGGTACCTCGGGTTAAGGACTTAATTCGTTCTGGAGGTCCGTTCTTAACCTGAAACTGTTGTTAACCTGAGGTACCACTTTAACTAATGGGGCCTCCCGCTGCTACCGCGCTGCTGCTGCACAATTTCTGTTCTCATCCTGAAGCAAAGTTCTTAACCTGAGGTACTATTTCTGGGTCAGCGGAGTCTGTAACCTGAAGCGTCTGTAACCCGAGGTACCACTGTATATGACTATTGCTTTAGGGTTCATGGGTTCAGCTGCCTCCCCCCCAAATCCAATAAGTAAATAGAAATACTTAACTTACTGAGCAATTGTATTGCAGATAACTTGGTTCTGTCCTCCTAACATAAAGCCTGCCCCCCCCCAATAAATCCTGGCTATGCCCATGTTAGGGTTCATTGTTTTTAATCACAAAACTGAGAAACAGTAAGATACCCTGTAGAAGTGGAAGGAGCATAGCACCCATAGGAGCTTTCATACCAGGCAGTGGCATGGAAATTGTTTTAATCAACATCCTAAATACCCAGCAGCGGAGGTGACAAAAACGGATGCGACTTGTTCCTGTTTCTAGGTTGAAGTCGATCAGCGAACTGCGGCAGAAGCTGGACCGCCTTGCTGCGGAGATGAGGTCCTTGAATGAAGTCGCCAGCCGGCTTTCGCGGTCCGCAAATGGCCAGGGGGAAGAAGTCAAGCGGCAGTGGAAACTCACAGAGGGCTTGTGGAAGAAAACAAAGCTTGCCATTGCCGAAAAGTGAGAGGCTAAGTTTGTGGGATTTTGTGCAACATTTTCCAGAGCTGGACAGTGGGGTGGGGCAGTGGCTCTTAACTGACCTCCTAGCAGTGCTGCTTATAGGGAGGAGCAAGCACCGTATTGGCTCCGCCCATGTTTTTGCAGTGCCAGCCTCCCTGCTATCTTGCCTCTCCCTCTCTCCCAGGTAAGCAGCAGCAAACCACCTGCTGGGAGATCACCGCTTCCCCTCTAGCCCAGGGTTTTCCAAACTTGGGTCTCCAGCTGTTTTTGGACTACAACTCCCATCATCCATAGCTAGCAGAACCAGTGGTCAGGGGTGATGGGAATTGTAGTCCACAGACAGCTGGAGACCCAAGTTTGGAAAACCCTGGGTGAGAGGGAGTGCACTATTCCATCATGCAAAGAGAAGACTGCACAATGGAATTCTTTAAAATACTTTAAAATATCTTCCTGTTCCAAATGAAGCCTTGCTTCATTTTTTCAAAAACAGGTTTCTAGTTCCTGTGGCTGCAAAGCAAAACTGTAAACCCGTGGCCCTCTTGACGTTGCTTGGGTTCTGTACTAAAAGCCAGATCCCTTGATTTGGAAAACGAGTGCCTTCAGGCTTAGGCCATCCTGCGAACATGTCAATTATTTTTGCTTTGCTTTCTTTCAAATAGGCAGGAACACTGTGCGAGAGTGATGGAGCTCTTGAAGCAATATCACAGCTGCAAAAACTGTCTGACAGGCATTATTCAGAAGCAAGAGCATACCTTGTCTCAGCAAGTGTCTTACATGGGAAAAGAGAACTTGCAGAGGATAATTGCCATGGTGAGTTTATTGCGGTACCGTGCAAAAGCAGATAAAGCGGCACAATTTTTATGGTGGCCACGGAATCCTAGCTTTCATTTTTTTATACAATGAAATAAGAAACGGGTGTGTGTATGGTTGCAAAGGTAGGCTTTAAATCGAAAGAAGTCAACCTTAGATGTTGTTGGGCTCCATTTCTCATCACCCCGATGGCTGACCATGTTGTGTGGAACGGGCAGGAGGGACCCCATCAACACCTGTAGGGCCACAGGTTGTCCACCTCTGCTTCAAAGAATAAGGGAAGCTTGAAAGGAGGTCCAGACCTCTGCCTTCTTGTTACATCCAGCAATTCATAGTGGGTTTTGTGTCCTGATGAAAATTCCAAGGGACGTGTCAGGGGACTGCCATCGGGACAGGGGAGGGAGGCAGGGTGTGCTGGTCCTGGGGGGGGGTTACCGTGTGGCGTGGTCTGAGTCTGGTCCTAGGTCGAGGGTATGCTGTCCGTCAAGAGCGAAGCAGGGTCCAAGGCAAAGAGCCGGGCGTGGTCAGGAACTCTGGAAGAGCAGGACAGGGTCTGGCAGGAACTAGCAACCAACAATGTTGCTCCCACAACTTGGGACTGGGGCTGGCTGGCTTTTATCTGCCCCAAGGCATAGGGCGGCCCCGGTCCACAGGTGACTCGCCTCTCCTGGCCTGGAGGCGAGCACTCCTCCTGTGGGAACTTAGTTCCCTCCACCTCTCTGCCCTGAGCCTCTGCAGCTCAGGAGAGGCTGGAGGGTTACCAGACCCAGAGGCAACCTCAGCTTACTCTGACGGGGCTGAGAGTGGAGCACCTGCAAGCAATGGGTCCTCCATCACCTCCGGAGCCAGAGCAGACTCAGCTGGTGTCTGCTCCTGAGGATCCGGCACAGGTGAGGGCCCTTCAGGTTCAAGGCCCTGCCCCGGCTCAGCCGGCCCTGGAGGCGGGGACTCCTGTGCAGGCTGGGATTCCTCAGGTTCAGCCTCTGAATCAGATTCCCAGGCCATCACACAGGGGGGCCATTGGGATACAGAGAGCCTCCAAAACTCCTGAGGAGCAGTTCCTTTTCCAGCGGTGGGAAAAGCCACACCTCCAGTGGAGAAGAGAGGGAAGGGGCCAGCCAAGCGAGGAAAGGGCTCGAGGATGCTGCTGAGAGCCCCAGCGCCTCACCTGGCCAGACTGGCCAGGAGGGACGCACACCACTTCCGTCGCCCACCTTGCGCGGGGGGGGGGGGGGGGTGAAACGCAAGGAGGGGAGGAGGAGGAGGCTTGGGGTGCCGAAGTTCTTTTGTTGGGGGAGAAGCCGGAAGGGGCCACTCCCGGATTCTGCAAGTGACTGAGACGGACATGAACTTGGTAGATCTGCACTGTAAATAGTTTGCACAATAAAACCTGTAAAGACAGGTCGGAGTCTTTCCTGGTTACTCACGAGCAACCACCACCACCATCCGACAGACCATATAGAGAGTGGCTGGAGTGCTGCCTATGACCCTTGGTCTTGAGTTTTGTGACCCCAAGTGTAGGCTGAAGTATTGCAATGACAATGATGCAGGGATAAAGGCACACAGGAGAGGCATTATGGGTAATGGTAAAAGGTAAAGGACCCCTGGCCGGTTAAGTCCAGTCAAAGGCGACTGTGGGGTTGCAGCGCTCATCTCGCTTTCAGGCCGAGGGAGCCATCGTTTGTCCACAGACAGCTTTCCGGGTCATGTGGCCAGCATGACCAAACCGCTTCTGGCGCACCGGAACACCGTGACGGAAACCAGAGTGCACGGAAACGCCGTTTACCTTCCTGCCACAGCAGTACCTATTTATCTACTTACACTGGTGTGCTTTAAAACGGCTAGGTTGGCAGGAGCTGGAACAGTGCAACGGGAGCCCACTCTGTCACGGGGAATCAACCCGCCGACCTTCCGATCGGCAAGCCCAAGAGGCTCAGTGGTTTAGACTATGGGTAGGCAAACTAAGGCCCGAGGGCCAGATCTGGCCCAATCACCTTCTCAATCTGGCCTGCGGACGGTCTGGGAATCAGCGTGTTTTTACATGAGTAGAATGTGTCCTTTTATTTAAAATGCATCTCTGGGTTATTTGTGGGGCATAGGAATTCGTTCATTTTTTCCCTTCAAAATATAGTCTGGCCCCCCACAAGGTCTGAGGGACAGTGGAGTGGCCCCCTGCTGAAAAAGATTGCTGACCCCTGGTTCAGACCACAGTGCCACCCGCATTCCCAGAGCCATTATATGCCACTTCAAATACACCCACAGACACCCACAGGAATACCAATCCCGCATACAAACTGTCCTATAGGTTTAAATTAAAACTATTTCTTTTTAAAAATAAGTGTCAAGCGCCCAGATCTATACACCTCTCTCTCAAGGGAAGAAACCAGCCAGGTTGCAAAATTTCGGCGTTATTTTCCCCATGGAAAGGATAGGAGAGGGGGGTTCGCTGCTATCTGTTGCGTCAAGCCCTTTGCCCTACTTTCTCACCGTCTGCCCAGCTGTATCTACTGCAGAACAGACTTCATTGTCTGCCAGAAAACAAAGACCTAGTTAGCGAATGTTGTCTAATCGCCAGACACTAGAGGTCAGGGTTTCAGTGGCCGTGCTCCATCGGTGCACAAACAAGCAGCCTTATAGAGTTCTGAGATGGAAAGTTAAAAAGCAAAACATGGTGCCTTGTTGTCTCCATCATTTGGAAGCCACTGGTTTGGATTATGATGCACCCTTACACCCAGAGATAGGTCTTCCAATTTTAAAATTCAGAAAGTCAGTTCTTATTTCCCATGACTGTAGCTTCCAGAATCGTTTGCACAAAATATATGAAGCAAATAAAATATGCATATGCTCCATAACGCAAGAGTATTTCCCCCCCTTCCAAACTCTTGTGTAAATTAATACGGAAACCAGAATCATGTGACCGATGCCTGATGCTAATGTTTAATTTATTGGTGTTGCAGTTTTGAGGTTCTCTTTATTGGATTCCTGTGGCTTTGTTTCTCTCTTTTTAAAAATGTGTTTTAAACACCTGTGTTAATGCTCTATTTTTGTTGTTTTCAATAGTACTGTAAGCAGCTTAGAAATTTTAGAATGGGAAAAGCTTGAGGCTGGATACAGTTTTTAAAAAACAAAATGAACAGGCAAACAAATAATTGGAATTTTGTCTACAATGAACAGGCTGACAAGTCATGCCTTCCTAAAAAGGGAGAAGGCAGAACTGTAAAACCCATCTGAAAGATAACATAACCGGTGTAGACCTTATTCTGAACAAAATGTTACTAAAAATAAGTATTTTTCTTTGCTCTTAATGGTATCTGTTTGTTTCATTTCTGATTCTTATTTTTCTTTTTTTAAAAAAAATGATTACAAATATTAAAGGTAACTTCAAAAGCACTGTATTTCTCATGGATAGGCACCCAGGATTCTTCCTGTTTAAATTGCCCCAAATGCAAGGTGCTTACAGGTGCATATTATCACTTTTCCACAGGTCAACGTGGTCAAACAAGAATTTAACAACCATTCCGAAGACATTGACAGAATAAACCAGATTGGCAAAAGCCTTCAGTCCCAGCTGAACAAAATGAAAAGCTTGGAGGATCCTCCCTTTGAGAATGAGGCTAACGCTATTGTGGACAGATGGCTGGATGTATGTAAAAAGTAAATGATCAGGGTGGTCTGATCTGTTATGCATTATAGTAATTGAATCTGGCTCGCAACTAATATTTTGGATAAATTAAATGCGGTATGCCGGAGACTCCTAAACGTGGGGGGGGGGGGGGCGGGGAATCAAGCTTTCACCAAAGAGTGTGGGTTAAGAGTGTCAGGTTATCAGTTCTGTATGGCTTTCTGTCTCGTGTCGGTCATGGTCTCCCCTAAGGGATAATTCTGGGAGATATAGACAAGCAGCTTTAATAGGTTGCGCCTTTTGGGAACGCTAAGCCCTCCAGGAAACATTTCAGTAGCGCAAATCTTACAGATCGGCCGTAGGAATGCTTTTCTTCAAATGCAAGAAGATGTTGGATCTGCTTGAGTCTGGGACTAGTTGGGACACATTTTGGGGAGGTGATCAGATCTGATGAGCCCAAACCACCTTGTCAGACCTGTCTTGAGAACCTGGAGTGTTGCCATTGTCTTTGATGTGATAATATCCTAAGCCATATTTGGTAAGAAACTATCTCCATCCAACGGATTAACCTCCCCTCCTCCCCCACTTCTTGTTTATGGGGCTGACTTCGTCTCACGCTCCCTTTGCCGATGAAGGTGCTCGCTTGGAAATATTTATGCTTTGATCTTTTTTGACCTGCTAGGTCAATGAATGGACTGAAAACTACTGCAAAAATCTGGAAAGAGCTCTGGCTTTGTGGGACAAGCTCCTTAATTTATCAAGTTCAACCGAGGAGTGGTTAAACGCAGAGCTGAAGAACTTGGACGGTGGCTGCCTGACTGAAAAGGAGCTGGCAGACCTGGAGGTAAGGTTGATGGGGGCAGCATGGGGCATAGCTGTGGCTCAGTGACAGAGCACCTGACTCGGTCCCCAGATTCACTCGCCAGCATCTCCAGGTAAGACTGGGAGCCGCTACCAAGTGGACCAGTGGCCTGACTCATAGAACCATAGAACTGCAGAGTTGGAAGGGACCCTGAGGATCATTTAGTCCAACCCCTTGCAATGCAGCCGTCCCATACGGGAATTGAACCTGCAACCTTGCGGCTCAGGACCGCCTCTTCCCAAATGAACCTACCTGGACCCTGAGATCATCTTCTGAGGCCCTTCTTCGTGTGCCTCCTCCTCAAGAGGCCCAGAGGGTGGCAAGATGAGAACAGGGCCTTCTCTGCAGTGGCTCCCTGTCTGTGGAAGACTCTCCCCAGGGAAGTTTGACTGGCACCTTCATTATACACCTTTAGGCGCGAGGCAAAAACGTTCCTTTTTAACCAGGCCTTTGGTTGACCCGATTGATATCCTATACCCTTTTAAAATGTGGCTTTTGGGGGGGAGGTGTTATTGGGTTATTGTGATTTTTATATATTGTGATCTTTTCTGTGAACCGCCCTGAGACCTCCAGGTATAGGGCATTATATAAATAAAATAAATAAATAATTTATCAGCGTCACGCTCTAAAAACCAACTGAGCTTTCCAGTTGGTTTAAGTTAGTAACATAGAAATCTTATCTGCCAATTAATTACAGTGGTACCTCAGGTTACATACGCTTCAGGTTACAGACTGGTACCTCAGGTTACATACGCTTCAGGTTACAGACTTCAGGTTACAGACTTCAGGTTACATACGCTTCAGGTTACAGAGCTTTCCAGTTGGTTTAAGTTAGTAACATAGAAATCTTATCTGCCAATTAATTACAGTGGTACCTCAGGTTACATACGCTTCAGGTTACAGGTTACAGACCCAGAAATAGTGCTTCAGGTTAAGAACTTTGCTTCAGGATGAGAACAGAAATCGTGCTCCGGTGGCGCGGCGGCAACAGGAGGCCCCATTAGCTAAAGTGGTGCTTCAGGTTAAGAACAGTTTCAGGTTAAATACGAACCTCCGGAACGAATTAAGTACTTAACCTGAGGTAATGCCGTTGACTGGTTCTAAACTAGATGGTGACTGGAACGATGCAATTTACCCTGCAGTTGGAAATTGTTGATTCCCCTCACCCTCTGGTCTTCGGCCTTAGAGTTCCAACCTAAGTGCTGTGTTGGATCCATAATGGAAATGCTTTTCCTTTCCCTTTTTTTAAAAGTGTGGGGGTGTGAGGGGCGATTGGAGAGGCACATATGTTTGAGACAGTAACTTTATTCAAGCGTTCAGAAAAGGGCATGAGGACAAAGCAGGGAGCTGAAAGAATCCCAAGAAGCAGGAGGGCTGTCGCAGAGAATTTCCCTTGCGTGCACAAGGTCCCCAGATTCAGTCCCTGGAATCACGAGTTGGTTTGGGGGAAAACCCAGTCAATGAACACAATACTGAGGTAGGTGGACCAATGGTCTGCCTTGGTCCAAGGCAACTTCTATTCAAGGAGGAGTTATATCCCAGTGGGAAATGTGCTGAACTGCTGCTTCCCACCATGGCCAAATATAAGTGTTTGGAACGGAGCTATTTGGGTCTCTGCAACATGGTGTATGAAAACAAAGCATTGCCGTCCCTGGACTTAAGCACACCCTAAAGCACGTGAGGATGCGGGTGGCGCTGTGGGTTAAACCACAGAGCCTAGGACTTGCCGATCAGAAGATTGGCGGTTCAAATCCCCGCGATGGGGTGAGCTCCAGTTGCTCTGTCCCAGCTCTTGCCAACCTAGCAGTTTGAAAGCACGTCAAAGTGCAAATAGATAAATAGGTACCACTCCGGTGGGAAGGTAAACGGCGTTTCCGTGCGCTGCTCTGGTTCGCCAGAAGTGGCTTAGTCATGCTGGCCATATGACCCGGAAGCTGTACGCCGGCTTCCTCAGCCAATAAAGCGAGATGAGCGCCGCAACCCCAGAGTCAGCCACGACTGGACCTAATAGTCAGGGGTTCCTTTACCTTTACCTTTACCTTTACCTTAAAGCACGTATCCATGACACTGTTTTAATTCTGTTAGTGTCTGATTACGTTTTAATGCAGTTTAATCACATTTCCCCCGCTGCTGTGTGGGACATCTTCGGGAGAAGGGAAGGCTAAGGACTAAACCTTACACAAATCCAGAATGGAGTCCCTAAGATGGTTGGATGGCTCCTTGTACAGTGGTAACTCAGTTTACGAACTTAATTCATTCCAGAAGTCCATTCTTAAACCAAAGCGTTCTTAAACAGAGGCGCGCTTTCCCTTCTGAGGCCTCCCGCCGCCGGTGCCCTTCCACCGTTCGGCTTCCGAGGCAAAGTTCTCTAACTGGGACACCTACTTCCGATTTTGTGGAGTTCGTTTCACGAATTGTTTGTTAACAGGACTGTTTGTAGACCGAGGTACCACTGTACGCCTCCTTCCGGCAACTCCTGCAGCCTGGCTGGGGCCAAACATGTTGCTCTGCTTTCCTTTGGACCACAAGGCCGGGGGGGGGGGTGTCTTTTAATCCAGGCAGCCCAGGAACTCCATGCACACGGCCCAGGCTTGCTCCCTGAACAGATCACTTTGGTGCTGCCAGCACAGCAAAAGCAACACGGGAGGCAGCAGTTACAAGTTCCTGGTCTCTGCATCCACAGCAGGCGCTGTGATTCTCCAGCAGTTTGGCTGTACCTTCAGAGATGCACTCCGTTGTCTCTCGTGACAGACGGGTGTCAACGTTTTAATGATCGCGTTTTCTAGCTTGTTCTCTTTTTATCTGTGATTCTTCAACCTCGTGCCAAGTGGAAATCTGTTCAGTGTCTCGAAAGATTTATAAGCGATCCGTGTGGTCGTTCGTTTCTAACCTGCGGAACAAAAGTTAAAACTTGTTTGGCCCGTGAGACAATTTCGCCCTCTTTCTTCGTAGGCTGGCTTGAAGTCCCAACAAAAGAATCTAGAGGAGTTTGATGCAAAGGTGGATGAAATCCAGTATCTCCTCAATGGCTACGAGACCCCACTTGAATTGCAGGTGAAAGGGAGAGGGGGGCTATCATTGCGATCACGATTCGTCAGGAGGTTATGTATTGATATAGATAAGATTCCTGCCACCAGGGGGATTGGTGTTAAGAAGGGGAGAAACGATTGCAACCTTCTTTTTCTACCTGTGCATATGAAGAAATGCAAAATAGCACTAGTAAATATACTTAGGGTTTTACCCAGTGAAATTGACTCGTTGGCAAAAGGACATCTACATGTGTATCAGAACTCCTCTCTCTCTCTCTTTCTCTCTGCTCCTTCACACAGTGCATACTGTATTTTTCTGTGTATAACACACAACCGCGTATAAGATGCCCCCTATTTTTGGGCAGTCCAATTTAAGAAAATGGGGGGAGATGGCCCAGAGTTGTCAAGCTTTTTGCCAGCAATCGCACGCCCAATTGCAGGAGCAAGAGCAAATTCAGATCAGACCTTGCCGCAGCCACCAATCATAAAACCCATCGCCGCAGCAGCACCCAATCCAAAGCAGCCCTTGTCGCAGCCACCAATCACACACAACATCATCACTGACAAGCTCCTGATAGCGGCTGTGACCAATCCCCCACCCCCCACCTGCACTATCCGTGTATAAGACGACCGCCGATTTTGATCATTATTTTACAGTAAAAAAAAAAACTTGTCTTATACACCAAAAAGTACGGTAGTTCTCCTGCGGAACTCCCTCCCACTGGAGGCAGCAATGGCCACCAACTTGGCTGGCTTTACAAGTGGATTATACGGATTCATGGAGGGTAAGGCTACCAGTGGCTGCTCGCTATGCTGCTCCTCCACAGTTGGAGGCAGTAATGTTTCTGAATGCCCATTGCTGGGAACCACAGAAGAGGAGAGTGTTGCTCTTGTGCTCAGGTCCTGCGTGTGAGTTTCCCGCAGGCACCAGGTCAGTTGCTGTGACGATGCTTGGACTAGACGGCCCAGCCGGGCTCTTTTTATCTTCTTATGCAAGTCCTCTGTTTTCCCCCCTTTCCCAGGTCATCAAATCATCTCTTTTGAACAAAATGGAGCTAATAATAAAGCACTTACCGAACCAGTCAATACCCACTGAACTCAATGGCAACACAGCTGAGCTGAAAGAAGATCTTGACCTGGCCAAGACGCAGATTGGAATGACAGAATCGCTTCTCAGATCATTGTCTCCTTCTAACACCTTGGGGATTTTTGCTAAATTGGAGGTATTCTAAAAACACACAAACACCTGCTTTGTCTCTCACTCTTCTTTGGTTAACACCTACGGTATCGGCTCTGGCTGCCATCCGAACTGTATTCAGAACTTCTCTAATGCTAACAAAGGAATCTTAAAGATTTATAGGGCTGGCACAGATTTAACAGGTTTGGGAGCAGGGCCAAAGGATGATATATTTACACTATTGTTCCACTTCTGCGGTAGACGACTTCTTGCACAGCAGAACTTCCCCTTCCTTTTCCCTGCATTATATTAGGAAAAATGTGTTTTGCAAAAAACGTATTATTAGGCGAAATAGCGTACCAAAAGGAAAAATTCACACTCAAATGCTGATGAATTCTCATGAGGACTTTAAAAATAAAATAAAAATTGCAAACTGATGTGGAAATGTGGGGAACTGAACAAAAGACTTGAAAAACAAAATACTGAAATAAATGCAATTGACAGATTTGTACATCCCTAGTGAGAGCACTTCAGACACTCAAAGACTGCTGTCATATTCCTCCCCCGCTCTGTTTCTTCGTTAAACATAATTTCTTCAGCCTTTCTTCTTAGGATACTGTTGTAAACAAAAATTGCCCTTTTCGCTTTTGGGGTATCCAAGAGCCCGTATAGAGTCCTTACATAGGTTCCCTATTGGTAGGAGAGAATAACAGAGGCCAACCAGAGAATATTGAGAAGCAAAGCAGCTAGTAAGCCTGATCTTTATTGATCTGCTGCAACAGGGTGCTCCCCTCACCCGCAGGAGAGGAGGAGGAACCCCGAAAAATGGCGCGCAAGGCCTTATAAAGACTTTTGAAATTGCCACCCTGTAGATCAAGACCACCACCAGAAACATCATACATACATCACAGAAGGGGTGTAACCTAAGACCACCCCTCAGATACATCACACCTATATCACAGGAAAGGTGGTCTAAAACAGAAATTTGAATATTGTTTTCTCCTGATGTTGTTTATCTCCTGTCTGGCAGGTTACTTGATTGGATTGCCTGGGGAGCCTGGCCATTCTTTTGTAGTGATAAATACTTAGTTCCTGGGCCAGGTCACAGGCTCACACCCTATTCAAACACAGACATACCCTTAAGACAGGATTTGTGAAGGAAAAGACAACAGGGAGGCTTTTCCACTTTGACCATGCAGAGAAAACATTTACTCAGTTTAGGAATCAAAATGGCTTCAGGTCGGTCTTCCTGTGCTGATCTATGTACGTGCAGTTATGAATCTGTGTATGTGCAGTTATGAACATTGCCATATATCTAAGACCTCAAAATTCCTATCACAATACCTTCGAACATCCTTGCTGCTACTCCTCTGAACCTGTTTTCATTTCCTTCTGGGAAATCCTTCTTAAAAGTGCCACCCAGAACTGGACACAGGACTCCACACATGTTCGGACTAGTGCAGAAGAAAAGTGGAGCTATTACTTCTTGTGAATTTGATGGCTCCTCTCTGTTATTTGTCCCTAGCACTTCTGAGCACAGGGATTCTGTTTAGCTATTTATTTTAAAGTATTTCTAGACCACTTTCCCAAGCCTTGCCTAGCCAAAAACAGCTTGCGACGGCAAAATCCAACGCAGAGGTATAGCAGAAACAACACTAAGAAAATGGCAAAACAAAAACCCATCTACTACTGCTCGCTATCATGGCACTGGCAGGACTGTCCTCCAAAATCAGAGCCCTTTTGTGATCCCTTGATTTAGGGCTAGATGGCTGAATGTGAATACCACCATTCTCCTCTACAAGGGAAAGACACCTTAAATGCTGAAGGCTCCATGGCTGGAATGACATTATTCCACAAAATGGCGGATCACCAGAAAGTTGGGGTGGTTAGGAAAATAAGTGCCCAGGGAAAGGGGCAGAAGCTGGCAGTTTTGAGTGGACAAGGGCAGGAAAGAAACAAGGGCCCAATCCTTTCACAGTGTATTTCCATAAAGCAGAGGTGAGGATCTGGATTTGGCCACCAGCTCCCATGGGCCATTTTTGATAGGTCGTTGGGGCTGCCTACCCCCAACACGCTGACAGGAAACTTATGAATACTATCAGCATTTTTTAAAGAAGGATTGTTTTCTTCTGTATTTTAATTTAGGAGATACACCAGAAGATTCTTCAGCAAAAACACCATGTGAAGTTGCTTGAAAAAGAGACAAGTTGTTTGAACCCCGAGGTGGTTGAATTAAACAAACAACTCAAAAGCGTCACTGATCTATTTGATTCCAAGATGCAAATGTTCCACGATCACTTTATGACTCTCCTGAACTGTAAGTAAAATAAACACTACTTCTAGACATCCCTTTAAAAAGGAAAAAAAAAGACACCCTTAGATAGATAGATAATTTATTACGGTCAAAGACCAGCTCACATAACATAACACAATAAAAACAGCGTTCATAAAGATAAAATATACAATCGGAGCAGATTGCAGCAATAGCTCATGAGTTAAAATTGAGATACATACATACACCCATACAACTGAGATTTGGGCTACCATAAAAAATCGACCCTGAGGCGCCCCAAAGGGAAACTTCAGCATTTCCCTATTAAGCTATTTTATTCTAGAGGATGATCTGTGCCTACAAATCTGGGCGCAGAATCTGGCTACCAGCCAGGTCGTCTTATGATCTTTGCCTAAGAGGAGAGAATTAAGTTTAGACTTGTCTGAAAGATCGGCGAGCCTCTTCAGGAAAGGATCAATGGTGTCTCTATGAATCTCAACATAAAAAGGACATCTAAAAAATATATGTTCGAGGCTTCCTATTTCCCCTAAGGAAAGATATCCTTTATTTACGTTAATCAGCTACTCACACACTGGCTGGGTTCAACCATCACACAAAGTCAAAGTGTGGTTTGTTTGAATGTCTGAAGTGCCCTAGATCGGATGCTTGGGCCTAGAAACAGCAGAGCATAACACAGCTGCCATAGTGTCGTACTTTCTTTCAACTATGGCAGCACTGTGGCAGTTGTTTACACATCCCTTCTCTTTCTTCCTTCTAATCTTCTAGGAGGTCCACCGTCTCACTTTTAAAATATATATATATTTCTTTCTGCAGACCATTGCCAGGATTTCTGTGACTGGTTCAGTAGTACCCGGCTCAATCTGAAGGAATGTTTTGATCCCTCCGAAACAAAAGAGATATTGGAAGAGAAAATTCAGCGGCTGGCGGTAAGGCACGAGGCTTGGACTTGGTGTTGCATCAGTGTTCCTCCAAATGGCATGGGGGCACCTATATACAGTGGACGCTCAGGTTGCGAACATGATCTGTGTGGGATGCACGTTTGCAACCCACAGCATTCGCAACCCACAGCGGCACATCTGCGCACGGCGGGTTGTGATTTGGTGCTTCTGCGCATGTGCAAAGTGCGATTTAGCGCTTCTGAGCATGTGCGACCACCAAAACCCAGAAGTAACCCATTCCGCTACTTCCAGGTTTTGGCGGTCCATAACCCGAAAAAACACAAGCTGAAGCGTCTGTAACCCGAGATATGACTGTATAGCAACAATGCACCAGTTTTTCACTACAGAGGGAGAGAGGGTAATTGAACACGTAGATTTAATCTAGCTTTTCAGACACTCTAACAAGTGGAACTTGCAACAAAATATTGTCATATGGGCTGCTTCTGTCCAGTGTCCCAACAACCATGCCCTTTTTTCATGATATTCCTTTGATCTTTCTCCCTCATTTTTCTGTCCCCCTTCCCTGAGAAACTCAAAAATACTGAGCGTGATCATTCTCATTGGGCTACTGTGTTCCTCTCCTTAAATTTTCTGATGTGTGTGTGTTATTGTCCTGTACTGATTTTCCTCTCTCTCCCCCCCCCCCCCCGCAAACAGTTGGACAGCATCCTGTTTTAATCCTCTTTGAGCTGTGTTGGCGGTTCCTCTTTCCCCTTAGGGCTGCCTCCCCTTAAAGCAGAGCGTTCCAAACTTTTCATGTTGGTAGCATACTTTTTAGACATCCATCATTTCGCAATGCAGTTGTTCAGTTTTACCAGCAAACCGGAGGTTTAAACTAACCCCTTTCCAGCCCCCGGAAGAGCCAGAGAGAAGGTCACATGACACACTTTCACGCTGCAGCTGACACACTAACGTGCCGTGACACGCAGTTTGGAAAGCTCTGCCTTAACGGTTATTTGCTTGTCTGCCAGCTGTAGTAGCTCGTCTGCCACACCCTCTGTCTTGTGGGTGGGTGGTGCTGTTTTGGCTACGCAACGGTCCTCACTCCGACAGCAAGTTTGGTATGAGTATACATGCAGTGTAATTGATTTTGGGTGGTGCTAGAAATGCTTCTCCAGGGTGTTTAGTCTTCGGGGTCCATTTACAAATCATCCTTTGTTGCTACAGTCAGAGAGTGATAACCATGAATGTGTGAGCCAGCCCATAGTGCAGGAGTGGGGATACAGCAGTACTCCAGTTCCCATCAGCTGCAGCCAGAAAGACCAATGGTCAGGACTTATGGAAGCTGCAATGCAACATCTGTTGTTATTGTACACATTTAGGCACCAGCCGAAAACATTTCTCTTCAACCAGGCCTTGGGCTGATTGACATTGGATGCCCTTTTAAATAATAATAATAATAATAATAATAATAATAATAATACTACAGTGGTACCTCTGGTTACATACTTAACGTGGGAGCCGGTTGAAGTTAAATCCTTCGAAGACAGAGGTCCTCTGGCTGGGACGGGACGACATGGGGCTGAGGGGGCAACTCCCATCTCTTGCGGGGGTGCAATTAGTGCCAGCACCATCCGTTAAGAGTTTGGGTGTAATCTTCGATACCTCCCTCTCCATGGAGGCGCAGATTGCAGCTATAACAAAGGCGGCATTTTTTCATCTCCGCCAAGCTACGCAGTTGGCTCCTTACCTCTCTCGCCCTGACCTAGCCACTGTGATCCACGCGCCGGTCACCTCCAGACTGGATTATTGTAACTCGCTCTACGTGGGGCTGCCCTTGAGACTGACCCAGAAACTCCAGCGGGTGCAGAATGCCGCAGCGAGACTCCTTACGGGGTCTTCGCTTAGAGATCACATTCATCCGGTGCTATACCAGCTGCACTGGCTCCCGGTGGAGTACAGGATCAGGTTTAAGGTGCTGGTTTTAACCTTCAAAGCCCTATACGGCCTAAGGCCCTCGTACCTACGGGACCGCCTCTCCTGGTATGCCCCACAGAGGAACTTACGATCTTCAAATAAAAACACCTTGAAGGTCCCAAGCCACAGAGAGGTTAGGCTGGCCTCAACTAGAGCCAGGGCTTTTTCGGCTGCGGCTCCAACCTGGTGGAACGCTCTGTCACAAGAGACAAGGGCCCTGCAGGACTTGACATCTTTCCGCAGGGCCTGCAAGACAGAGCTGTTCCACCTGGCCTTTGGTCAGGGCGCAGCCTGACTCCCTCCTCTGGCAATCTTTACAAAACTTTAGTTTATGGTTGCCATCAATTTTGATTTTAATTCATTTTTATAATGTTTTATAATGTTGTACTGTTTTAGTGTTGTTAGCCGCCCTGAGCCCGGCTTCGGCTGGGGAGGGCGGGATATAAATAAAATTTATTATTATTATTATTATTAATTCATTCTGGAGGTCCGTTCTTAACCTGAAACTGTTCTTAACCTGAAGCACCACTTTAGCTAATGGGGCCTCCTGCTGCTGCTGTGCCGCTGGAGCACGATTTCTGTTCTCATCCTGAAGCAAAGTTCTTAACCCGAGGTACTATTTCTGGGTTAGCAGAGTCTGTAACCTGAAGCGTATGTAACCTGAAGCATATGTAACCCGAGGTACCACTGTAATAATAATAATTTATTATTTATACCCTGCCCATCTGGCTAGGTTTCCCCAGCCACTCTGAGCGGCTTCCAACAGAACACCAAAATACAATAACCTATTAAACATTAAAAGCATTCCCTAAACAGGGCTGCCTTCAGATGTCTTCTAAAAGTCTGGTAGTTGTTGTTCTCTTTGACATCTGGTAGGAGGGCGTTCCACAGGGTGGGTGCCACTACCGAGAAGGCCCTCTGTCTGGTTCCCTAGAGCACATAAAAGTGTTGTGCGTCTATTGGTTTGCTATTGTTTGTAATTTTATTATGTATTTTGTGGTTTTTAGATTGTAATTTTATGTTGTGAACTGCCCTGAGATCTATGAATGAAGGGTGGTATACAAACTACTACAGTCATACCTCATGTTATGTTTGCTTCAGGTTGCGCATTTTCAGGTTGCATCCCGGAAGTACCGGAAAGGGTTACTTCTGGGTTTTGCCGCATGCGCAGAAACGCAAAATAATGTCAATTGCATGCACAGATGTGGCGAATTGCGACCCGCGCATGCGCAGACGCGGGTTGCGTTCTTTTCAGGTTGCGAATGGGCCTCCGGAATGGATCCCGCTCGCAACCAAAGGTACCGCTGTACTACTACTACTAATAGGGCCAGCCAAACCTCCCTGGGTAGGGCATTCCATACACGGAACCACTGCCACAAAGGCCCATATTTGTGTTGCCACAATCCAGACCTCTCATGGAGATGGCACATGATGAAGGACCTCCAATGATGACCTCAGGGTCTGAGTCCATTCCTATGGAGAGAGGTGGTCCTTGAGGTATTGTGGTCCTGAACTGTTTAAGGCTTTATATGTCCAAACCAGCACTTTGAGTTGGGCCTAGAAACTAATTGGCAGCCAGCGCAGTTGGGCCATGATTGATGTGCGGCACTCAAACCGTCTTACCCCGGTGAGCAACCTGGACACTGAATTCTGCACCAGCTGAATTTGGCTTCTCACATTTTCCTCTGGATGGCACAGAGGGTGGGGATTTGCATCCTGCTAAACGACTGCAGCAGCCAACAGATTTTAGCATTTTACACGCACACAAGTACACACATATATTGTGTTTTGTGATTGTGTTTATTTTTGTCCAGACCTTCCTAACCTTTGAAGGCAAAGGCAGTGCTTTCCAGGAGGTGAAAACACTCTTGAGCCAGGTGGAGAGCTATTTCCCTGAAGTGGACGTCAGTCACGTGAGCAGATGGACGAAGGGCCAAGAAGCAGAATTACAAAGTGTGATCAGCAGGTGTCAGGGAAGAGAGAAGGAGCTCCACGTCACTTTGCAGCAGTTTGCTAGGTAAGAAGGCCAAGTGCACTAGGCCCAGCTTATTTTAAGGACCACCAACAGCCCTTTTATGTATTTATTTGAGACATTTCTATCCTACCTTGCGATTACGTTGTCTTCAAGGTTAAAGGTAAAGGGACCCCTGACCATTAGGTCCAGTCGTGGCCAACTCTGGGGTTGCGGTGCTCATCTCGCTTTACTGGCTGAGGGAGCCGGCGTACAGCTTCCGGGTCATGTGGCCAGCATGACTAAGCCGCTTCTGGCGAACCAAAGCAGCGCACGGAAATGCCGTTTACCTTCCCGTCGGAGCGGTACCTATTTATCTACTTGCACTTTGACGTGCTTTCGAACTGCTAGGTTGGCAGGAGCAGGGACCGAGCAACGGGAGCTCACCCTGTCACGGGGATTCGAACTGCCAACCTTCTGATAGGCAAGCCCCAGGCTCTGTGGTTTAATCCACAGCACCACTCGCGTCCCTCATCTTCGAGGTTCCCCACACAATATTATAACAATAAACGGCAGCAACAACAGAAACCCACAAATGTGGGTGCGTACGCACGCACATAGAGAAGGAGATACAAGCCAGGGAAGGTCAGGTTCCAGCTTTGGAGGAGTGACTTTGGGGTTGGTTTGTTTTGGCTAGAATCCCAAGATCCACCACTCAGAATTAAAGGATTTTGAGTACCTCTACTGAAAAACCCTCAAACTTTATTCATCCACCTCAGCCGTATAACTTTAGGAATCAATTCATTTTTCTGTTACGGTTTTTAAAGATTTTCTTGGTTTACAAAAATATGTGCAGTGTCTCTTTTCTCAGGTTGTAAAGTCTTTTATATATATCAGTTACGTATACAGTGGTAACTTGGTTGTCAAACTTAATCCATTCCAGGAGTCCGTTCGACTCCCGGAATGGTTCGAAAACAAAGGCGAGGCTTCCGATTGGCTGCAGGAGCTTTCTGCATTCAGTTGGAAGTTTCGTCGGAATTTCGGCTTCCAAAAACCTTTGCAAACAGGAACACTCACTTCCGGGTTTGTGGCGTTTGGGAGCCAAACCGTCCAAGTACCAAGGCGTTTGACAACCGAGGTATGACTGTAATGTGAGACATGTAATTAGTGTTGTACAGTGGTGCCCCGCAAGACAAATGCCTCGCAAGACGGAAAACCCGCTAGACGAAAGGGTTTTCCATTTTTTGAGGCGCTTCGCAAGACGAATTTCCCTATGGGCTTGCTTCGCAAGAAGAAAAAGCTCCCGGACGGCTTTTGAAGGCAGGCGGGGGGGGGAGCAAAGACTTTCGCCCCCCGCCGGCCTTCAGAAGAGGTCCTGGACCTCTTCTGAAGGCTGGCGGGGGGCGAAAGTCTTTGCTCCCCCCCCGCCTGCCTTCCCGGGGGCTTTAAAATCGCCCCGGGACAGCCGCCCGCCAGCATTTTAAAAAACCCCGGGACAGCGGAGAAGTCCTCTGCTGTCCCGGGGTTTTTTAAAATGCTGGGGGTGGGAAGAAAAGCCCTTGCCCCCCCCCCAGCCTTCAGAAGAGGTCGGGGGACAGACTGTCCCCCGACCTGGTCTGAAGGCGGTTTCCATAGGAACGCATTGATTGATTTTCAATGCATTCCTATGGGAAACCGTGCTTCGCAAGACGAAAAAACTCGCAAGACGAAAAAACTTGCGGAACGAATTAATTTCGTCTTGCAAGGCACCACTGTATACAGAATAAGGTTTGGGAAGGAGAAAGGGGGGGAGTGGTTGCTGCTGTTGTTAAGCAATTGAGAGCCAGCAATCTTTGCCAATCTATGTCAAATCAGTCGGTAGAGCATGAGACTCTGGATCTCAGGGTCATAGGTTTGAGCCCCACGTTGGGCAAAATATTCCTGTATCGCATTGTGTTGGACCAGATGACCCTCCTGGTCTCTTCCAGCTCTACAAATTCCACGATTCTGTGAAATCACCCACAGTCAATCCTGCTTTGCCCTCTCTTTTGTAAGCAATGCAACATGAAAACTATAACTGTGAAAAGCAATAGTGGAAGAGCAGAAACCAGTTCCACCATTAATGATCTAGACAAATAAAGTGGTCTGGACTTGGTGCCTTAAAAGCTGATACTGGGAGCAAGACACTTGCACACCATTTGCCTTAAATTGCTGTATAATTATTCTCATGTACCGTAATCGTTGTATTTATTTCCTTACATATTTTTTCCCCAGACTTGAATATCTGTTCCGTAGCTTAGAGGAATGGCTAAGCCTTCAGGAAAAGAAATGGCAAGAGAATCAAGTAGAGAAGCTGAAGCTGGAGCATTTTTATCAAATTCTTCTAAAACAGAGGTATCCTGCCTTTAGGTTTTTAAATATTTGTTCACTGCTTCGGCCAGTTATACTGGATAAACAGATCATATGAAGTTGCCCGCTATTGATTCTGATTGGTATCGCCAGACATCTGGTACTGTGGCAGCTAGCGCTTTTGAATCTCGAGGGCCACATTGCCCCATGGTAAATGCTCCAGGGGCAATATACCAAAGTTAGGGCTCCCATACGTCTGGATCTTCCTGGACAAGACCGGGATTTGGGCAGCCAAATTGGCAAAATGTTCCGGAAATCCAGGGGAGGGATGTAATTAAAAAAAATAAATCCAGAAAAATGACAAAAAAGCCCCTAACTTGATATTTTTTTTTGTTAAAAAGAATAAATCTGGGTGTGGCTGAAGCTGCAGTTGTAAAGACGACATAAATGAATAAACCGAAGCAATTATTTTAAAATGTTTTTTAAAGCACCAAGAATAAATTATTTTTGATAAATATACCCCGAATCCCACCAAACCCCTCATTGAATAAGTTTATTGAATGAGTTAAATGTTTAACAAGAGCTGCCAACAATTGAACCAAATAATAATAATAATAATAATAATAATAATAATAATAATAATAATATAATATTTATACCCAGCCCATCCGGCTGGGTTTCCCCAGCCACTCTGGGTGGCTTCCAACAAAACACTAAAATACAATAACCTATTAAACATTAAAAGCTTCCCTAAACAGGGCTGCCTTCAGATATCTTCTAAAAGTTTGATAGTTATTTTTCTCTTTGACATCTGGTGGGAGGGCGTTCCACAGGGAGGGCGCCACTACCGAGAAGGCCCTCTGCCTGGTTCCCTGTAACTTGGCTTCTCGCAGTGAGGGAACCCAGTGTCCGGGTAGAATGATGGGGGTGGAGACACTCCTTCAGGTATACTGGACTGAGGCTGTTTAGGGCTTTAAAGATCAGCACCAACACTTTGAACTGTGTTTGGAAACATACTGGGAGCCAATGTAGGTCTTTCAAGACCAGTGTTATGTGGTCTCGGTGGCCGTTCCCAGTCACCAGTCTAGCTGCTGCATTCTGGATTAGTTGTAGTTTCCGGGTCACCTTCAAAGGTAGCCCCACGTAGAGCACATTGCAGTAGTACATGCAGAATACGAGCCTTACCTCACCTATGGACCCTTGTGTTGCAAAAGAAAATAATCTGTTTTTGTGTGTGTTTTTCTTTCCTCCCCCAGAGAGTCGTTTGATTCTCTTGCTTGGCTGGCAAATTCTTTGAGGGACTCTGGTTTATCTAAGGAGGAAGTCATGCTGGTAACCCCTCAGCTTGTCGACAGGTACAAGACGCTGCTCACCTGTGTCTGTAAAAGCCTTGACGTTTCCCAGGTACTTTCTGCAGAGGAAAATAATTTTGAAGAACTTGCCCAGAATATGATCCGCTGGGTGCAAAGGCTGAAAGACACAATCTTAGGCCTAAGCTCTAAGGAATTCAAGGCACCGCCAGAAGAAAGCCTGGAGAAAATAAAGGTACTAAAAGAGACAACTCACATGGTGTGATGTGATGCTGTTCCCCTTGAACCTCTTTGCTCACTGCCAGCTCAGATGACTCCAATCTAGACCCTGCATTTGTGAATTGACATAGCAGCATCATGACGCAGAATTGCAGCACTATGGCACACATATATTGCATTATGGCACTATATATAGTAGCCTCCAGACAGTGTGTTTATTTGAGCATTCATCCTGGCTTGGTTTCATAAGGCTTTTGCGGGGGTTCAATTATACCTGGTTGTTATTGAGCATTCTTTCTGATTTCGGCCCCATCTGCACTATACATTTAAAGCAGTTATCATAACACTTTATATATATATTTTTAAAAATAATATTTATTACTTTTCCAACAATTTAAACACTACAAAAAAAAACCAATACAATACAATACAAAAACACTACATAACACTAACACATTAAACTAACAAAACAAAACAAAAACAGTTTGAAACACATCAAATAATTTCAATATCTTATCTTTCATTCACTTATTTCCACGACCACCTCACACCTCCCTTTTTGTATTCCACTTCTGTTAATTGTTTCAGCAATTCCTTTCCATCTTCCTCTGTTTTCTATCCTATAATTATCTTAACACATTCTAACCTTATTTTTTCCTTTAATACTCTATTAATCTGTTTATACTTAATTCCTTATAACATTTCTACTAAAGCCATATAACTTCATTCCAACATTTTTCTAACATTCATAAATTTTACAGTATTTCCGTAAATAATCTTTAAACTTTTTCCAATCTTCTTCCACCGACTCTTCTCCCTGGTCTCGGATTCTGCCAGTCATTTCCGCCAGTTCCATATAGTCCATCAACTTCATCTGCCATATCATAACACTTTAAAGAGTCATGCATTTCCCCCTCCCCAAAGAATTCTGGGAACCGTAGTTTACTAAGGGTGCTAAAGAGTTGTTAGGAGATCCCTGTTCCCTGCACAGAACCACAATTCTCAGAGTTCCCTGGGAAAAGGGACTTAGAGTGGTACCTTGGATTACAGACGCTTCAGGTTACAGACGCTTCAGGTTACAGACTCTGCTAACCCAGAAATATTACCTCAGGTTAAGAACTTTGCTTCAGGATGAGAACAGAAATTGCGTGGTGACAGCAGCGGGAGGCCCCATTAGCTAAAGTGGTACCTCAGGTTAAGAACAGTTTCAGGTTAAGAACAGACCACGAATTAAGTTCTTAACCCAAGGTACCACTGTACTGCTAAATCACTCTGAGAATTGTAGCATTTGCGAACTGACGTAGTTAACGTAATTCCTGTAGGACATCCTGCCCATAATTACAAAGGGAATGCTGTAAGTCTGCTGAGGGCAGCAAAGTCCCCTCCTGCATTTTTGTTTTTAGAATGCAAACACTCACCCCATCGCCCAAAAGTTCTTTGGTTGCACCCATCCCCTGAAGATTAGTCCAGTTTTTGGTAGGGGTATTCTTCCTCCCTACCCAAAACGCTAAAAAAGTTTTGGGCCAAATACTTCAGCTGAGTAGTAGCACCAGCATTCCAAAGAATGCTTTAATGTTTTAAATTCAGAGTGAGCTCCCCCCCCCCGCCCCAATATTCCTTTTCCATTTCTTCATCTTTTTCTTCCATTCATGAACCACTTGGCAACCAGGCTGCAGTAGCATCTAACTTATACGCTACGGCTCTTTATTGTAGCTACAACATTAAAAGGTAAAGGGACCCCTGACCATTAGGTCCAGTCATGACCGACACTGGGGTTGCGGCGCTCATCTCGCTTTATTGGCTGAGGGAGCCTGCGTACAGCTTCTGGGTCATGTGGCCAGCATGACTAAGCCGCTTCTGGCAAACCAGAGCAGCGCACGGAAATGCCGTTTTCCTTCCCGACGGAGCAGTACCTATTGATCTACTTGCACTTTGACGTGCTTTTGAACTGCTAGGTTGGCAGGAGCAGGGACCGGGCAACGGGAGCTCACCCCGTTGCGGGGATTCGAACCGCCGACCTTCTGATCGGCAAGTCCTAGGCTCTGTGGTTTAACCCACAGTGCCACCCGCGTCCCCAGCTACAACATTAGGCTTAGCCTAAAAAGCAAAACAAGTGTGTGTGGAACCAGTTACCCCCATGCTGTTTCTTACAACACAGGAGATTCTACAGCTGAAAGAGGAGGGTGATGCTAAACTACAAAATATTGTCTGCCTTGGAGAACACGTGAAGAGCAAGAATGGGAGCAAGAATCTCGCTGTTGAGCGTATGATTTCTGATATCCGAAACCAGTGGGAGAGCACCATTCAAATGGCCAGAGGATATCCAAGGTAGGGAACATGGACCGCACAAGGAAAGATGTCATACGATTGAAAGAGATGGTGGAGCTGTATCTCTTGCTTCTCGTTCCCTGGCAGAAAACATTCTTACTCAGGAATTAGAGGTCTCTGAGATGGTAAACATGTATCTGGACCAATACCCAACTCTGTCTCATGTATAGGCTGTCAGTTTCCATTTCTTAGTGCAGGAAGTTTTGATCTGATGTGTAGAGATCTTCCCTATTTTAATTTATTCAAGAGGGTTCTGGAAGCTTCTCTGTGTGAACAAAACAAGCAGGAGGTTCATGATATTTGGGTTATTCCTTCAGAGAAGCTGAGCGCATGAAAGACGAGAAGGCTGAACCACAGACTAAACGGAAGAAGAAAGCAAAACTTGGCTGTGTGGAAGAACAAGAGGCCGGGAACATCCAGAGTACTGTGCTCAGACATGACAGGCAGATCCAAGAGAAAGTAGAGGCAGAGGAACTGCTGATCTCATTTGATGCTCCTGATATCAGCCTGATGGAAGTGCTTGGTGGAAGCCAGAAAGGAGGATCAGTAAGTGTTATGGGATGGAATGTGTGCCCACTACAAAGGGAAATCAGAGTAGCCTCTCCCTCTCTCTCCCTCTCTGTCCTTCTGAGCTCTGGTTGAGTTCAGTTTTCATGGGCTGGAGGGAAAAGACGAGATTCCTAGAGGATAGGCTTCCATATCCCTTCTTTTCCTCTAATGCAGTGGTTCTCAACCTGTGGGTCCCCAGATGTTGTTGGACTACAATTCCCATCATCCCTGAGCTCGGGCCTTGCTAGCTAGGGGTGATGGGCAGGGGCGCCGACTTATAAAAAATATTGGGGGGGCGGGGGCCCATACCGACTTATAAAAAATATTGGGGGGGCCCAAGACCTCCAAACCGCTGCTGCTGGGGGAACGAAAGGGGCGAGCCCTGGGCTGCCCCGACCTTAAGTGAACCTGTGAGGGCCCGCCCTTTGCGGCAGCCGATTGGCCGCCGCCGTGGGCGGTGAATATTAATGAGCTAGGGGGAATCCCCGCTTCTTGCGGGGCTGACGCCAGCCCCTTGAGATTGTTGATGGGTCGAGAGCCCGCAACCCCACCCCCTCTCTAGATCGGGAGTGGCTTTGTTTTAACTCATTACTGAATGTATTTTAAAAGGTAACTATTGTCAAACAAGGAAAATAAAAAATACCAACATAATTTTGTGATTTTACAAAGCATAATATAACTAATAATTTTCTTAAATTATTGGGGGGGGCGGAGCCCCCCCAAACGAATTTTTGAGGGGGCTCGGGCCCCCTCAGGCGCCATGGAGTCGGCGCCTATGGTGATGGGAGTTGTAGTTCAACAACATCTGGGGATCCACAGGTTGAGAAAGGCTGCCTAGTACAAACCTATATCAAAAGATCCACTGGTCATTTGACCTAGTGCCTCCACCCACTTGAGGGATCGCCTTGCCCACTTGGCCCCTTGGATCTGCAGAACTGGCAATTCTGCAGGTGCCACATAATATTTGTTCTGCAATGGTAAGAAATCAATCTTTGGGTGTGGCGAACCCTGTACTTTGGAACTCCTTGCATCTTCCCATCAGGAAGGTGCCTTCACTGTCCTCTTTTTCAATGCCTGCGAAAAGCATTTGTGTCCAGGCAACCCTGTCCATCTGATTTTAGCTTATTGTAGATTTTGTTAGGGACATGGGCGGCGCTGTGGGTTAAACCACAGAGCCTAGGACTTGCCGATCAGAAGGTCAACGGTTCGAATCCCCGCCACGGGGTGAGCTCCCGTTGCTCGGTCCCGGCTCCTGCCAACCTAGCAGTTTGAAAGCACATCAAATTGCAAGTAGATAAGTTGAGTGGGTTGCAAACCCAATGTTCAAAAAATAGATAAATGAAAATACTGTTCATTCTTGCTTTTGACTCAATCTCCCAGTTGCATTCCACTGGCAAGGAATTGCTCACAATGATTTTTATTATTTTTTGCTTGTGCTTTAATAATTCTAGACTCCTCTCCCTTGTCATACCTAGTTGATATGGTTATTATTCTGCCTTTTTGCTGCCGGTTCTTCGTGGACTTAAATACACTCATTTTCTTGTCACCCAAAGACGGAATCCTTTAGAGCAAACTATCAAATGGAAGGAGGAGCTCCACCGCTTTTCCAGGAATGGCTGACAAATTATGAGCAATTGTCAAGTCCTGTATCAGCTGACACTGGAGAGGAACCAGCTGTGGTTGTTAAGGTAACTCAAGTTTATGCTGCATATCAAACTGTTGACCTCTGGCAGTTTTGGACTACAACTCCCATCGGCCCCAGCCTGCACAATCGCGAAGGAGCAGGCACACATTGCTCCTCTCCTGCTGCTGCTGGGAAACAAACCATTGCCTGGTTTGCTGTGTCGCCTGAACCCCAGGCTCCTGGTTTCTTTCCCCCACACAAGCCATGAGTGATCCCTTGGCTTCGGTTTGTGGTTTGGCTGGAGAAAGGCAAATCATGAGACACCATTAGATCACATGAAAAACTAGACCGTGGCTTGTTTGTTCTGAAACACAGCAGCAGGAGGAGGGAAGTGTGCTGCCCACGGCTTCAGCAGCATGCACTAGCCCAGGAGTCAGCAAGTTTTTTTTCAGCTGGGGGCCGGTCCACTGTCCCTCAGACCTTGTGGGGGGCCAGACTAATAATAATAATAATAATAATAATAATAATAATAATAATAATAATAATAATAATATTTTATTATTTATACCCCGCCCATCTGTAACTCTGGGCGGCTTCCATAGAAACCAAAAATACAGTAAAATATCACACGTTAAAAGCTTCCCTGAACAGGGCTGCCTTAAGATGTCTTCTGAATGTCAGGTAGTTGTTTATCGCTTTGACATCTGCTGGAAGGGCGTTCCACAGGGCGGGTGCCACTACCGAGAAGGCCCTCTGCCTGGTTCCCTGTAGCTTTGTTTCTCGCAATGAGGGAACCGCCAGAAGGCCCTCGGAGCTGGACTTCAGTGTCCAGGCAGAACGATGGAGGTGGAGACGCTCCTTCAGGTATACTGGACCGAGGCCGTTTAGGACTATTTTTTTTTGGGGGGGGAATGAATGAATGAATTCCTATGCCCCACAGATAACCCGGAGATGCATTTTTAATAAAAGGACACATTCTACTCATGTGAAAACACCAGGCAGGCCCCACAAATAACCCAAAAATGCATTTTTAATAAAAGGACACATTCTATAGTCATATAGTCATACCTTCAGTTACAGACGCTTCAGGTTGAGCATTTTTGGGATACGGACGCGCCAAAACCCGGAAGTACCGGAACAGGTTACTTCCAGGTTTTGGCACATGCGCAGAAGCGCTTAATTGCACTTTGGACATGCGCAGAAGCACCAAATTGAAACCCGCGCGTGCGCAGATGCGGTGCTGCGGGTTGCGGACGTGCCTCCCGCATGGATCACGTTCGCAACCTGAGCGTCCACTGTACTCATGTAAAAACACGCTGATTCCTGAACCATCCGTGGGCCAGATTTAGAAGGGGATTGGGCTGGATCAGGCCCCCAGGACTTAGTTTGCCTACCTATGCACTAGCCTGCTTGTTAACAGTAAACCATCATTTTTCTATGGGCATCACATGAGTTTACGTTGCCACCTGTGGCCCAAGGCAGGAAATGTCAACAGTGTGATGCAGAAGCAACAAAAAAAAAAGGGGGGGGGGAGAACAAATGCTATTCTAGGCTGCATCAACAGAAGTATAGTGTCCAGATCAAGGGAATCATAGAATCATAGAATCATAGAGTTGGAAGAGACCACAAGGGCCATCGAGTCCAACCCCCTGCCAAGCAGGAAACACCATCAGAGCACTCCTGACATATGGTTGTCAAGCCTCTGCTTAAAGACCTCCAAAGAAGGAGACTCCACCACACTCCTTGGCAGCAAATTCCACTGTCGAACAGCTCTTACTGTCAGGAAGTTCTTCCTAATGTTTAGGTGGAATCTTCTTTCTTGTAGTTTGGAACCATAAGAAAGAAGATTCCACCTAAACATTAGGAAGAACTTCCTGACAGTAACAGCTGTTCGACAGGGAAGAGACAGTAAGAGCTGTTCGAAGGGAAGTAATAGTACTACTCCATTCTGCCTTGGTCAGACCACATCTGGAATACTGTGTCCTGTTCTGGGCAGTACAATTTAAGCAGGATATTGGCAAGTTGAAACATGTGTAGAGGAACCTGTGATCAAGGGTCTGGAAACCAAGCCTGATGAGGATCAGTTGAAGTAACTGGGTATGTTTAGCCTGGGAAAGAGGAGACCGAGAGGAGATACGGTAGCCATCTTCAAGTATCTCAAGTGCTATCACATGGAAGAGGGAACAAACTTGTTTTCTCCTGCTCTGGGGGGTAGGACTCAAACCACCAATGGCTTCAAGTTGCAAGAAAGGAGATTCCGACTAAGCGTCAGGAGAAACTTTCTGACAGTAAGAGCTGTTCAGCAGTGGAACCATCTCCCTCGTGAGGTGGTGGGCTCTCCATCCTTGGAGGTTTTTAAGCAGAGGTTGGATGGCCATGTGTCATGGATGGATGCTTTAGCTGAGATACCTGCATTGTAGGGGCTGGACTAGATAACTCTTGGGGTCCCTTCCAGTTCTATGATTCTGTGAAATGATCAGAGTTGAGTTCGAGGTAGAACCATGCTGATCGGAGGGCACCAGGTTGTCAAAGACTGGTTTAACACACAGTGGTGTAGCATGGGTTGTCAGCACCCGGGGCAAGGCAAGTAATTTGCACCCCCTAACCCGTGGATTTGCGCCCCCTAACCCTAACCCCCAGATGTTGCGCCCGGTGCGGCCGGCTCCCCCTGCACCCCCCACACTATGCCACTGTTAACACGACAGGCTATTTCCGCCCCTGTTTCTGCAGTCTGAGATTGTATCGGCTTTTTTAGCAGACACCTTAAACTGCTGGCTCAAAGTTCCCACTTGAAGATCCCAGGCAGCCCCACAAAGAAGTGGCAGGATTGATTAAGGCAACCAGAGAGGAACTTTTCACATTTACAAGCTTTGCAAGAGCTATCAACAAGCTCCATCCTCAAGTGACAATTCTTCTGTGCAAATTTCTGTTCCTCCGACCTTCGTCACCCCTTCGGCCTATTCTATTTTTGCTATAGAAGTTGGTTCCATTAAGAAAGCAATTGACATTTCAGTAACTTCTGTCCCGAGAAGGTTAAGATTCCCCCCGCCCCTTTCTCTCTCTCGTCTCTCCCCACCTACCTCTCCCCATTTCTATTTATCAGGGGCTAAAAGGCAGCTTGATGGAAGCCCACAATTTCCCAAGCTCGACAGGCAAGAGTGGAAAGCCGCTGCCGAAACCGGGGCAAATGCCGCCTGATGATAATCTTCTCAATGAGCTTCAGCAGCAATCGCTTGGCTATCAAAAGAAATTGCAAGCTGCGCATTGCCGGTTGGAAGTGCCTCCAATCGCTTTGCCGTTAATGAATGGGAAAGTAATGGGGACTGACCCTGCTCCTTCGTCCATTACAAATCCATCACGAGAAAGCAAGGTAATAATCTCTGTTGTTGCACAACTTCATTGAAGGATGTTGTTAAGTGCTATTATTGAACACGGGCAGCACTTCAGCCAATACAGCCGTTTATCTAGAGCTCCTGCAGCCTCGCACTTTCTCTCTCCGGGTTTCTAGTAGCGGAGGGAGGCAGAGGTACTGTGAACTGTAGCACAGCCCTCCAGGTGTTAACTAAACTACAACTCCCATCCAGTTGTGTAGTGGCAAATTCAGAAGTGCACGGTCCTTTCATGATGGTCACAGTCACACCCCTTCCCTTCTAAGATTAAACCACCGTCTTAAGATTTTACAGTTATCTTATAATTATTGCAACAACAACAACAACCAGGGGTGCATGACAATGATAACTGCAGATCTCTGCGTGTGGCCTTTCAGCTAGATCTGCTATTTTCTGTGTACATCCATAGGCAGATGATTTGGAGCACGCCCAATATCTTATTTTGGAGGGGCTTAAGCCTCTCTCTTGCTCTCTTATGCATTTTTGATACTGTGAAGGAGCCCACCCCCTGCAGCAAAGTCTTGGTAGGAAGTTATGAGTTCAAAACACGGCATCATTCGTGGAAAGAGCTTGTGGATACCCAATGAAGCTGAACGTTGGCCAGTTTAGGAGAGATGAACGAAGATAGAAACTTCACGCAGTTCATAGTCAAAACCATGAACCTTGCTCCCCAGGAGGCTGTGATTCCCACAAACTCGGGTGACTTTAGAAGAGGATTAGGCAAATTTGTGGATGGGGGATAAAGCTTTCAGCAGATACCAGTCATGAGGCAGCAATCCTTCCAAATACCTGTTGCTGGGAAGGAGTTCTGCTGTGCTCATGTTTTGCTCCCTGCCGCTGTGGGTTAAACCACAGAGCCTAGGACTTGCCGATCAGAAGGTCGGCGCTTCAAATCCCCGCGACGGGGTGAGCTCCCGTTGCTCAGTCCCTGCTCCTGCCAACCTAGCACGTCAAGTGCAAGTAGATAAATAGGTACCGCTCCGGCAGGAAGGTAAACGGTGTTTCTGTGCACTGCTCTGGTTCGCCAGAAGCGGCTTAGTCATGCTGGCCACATGACCCGGAAGCTGTACGTCAGCTCCCTCGGCCAATAAAGCGAGATGAGCACTGCAACCCCAGAGTCGGCCACGATTGGACCTAATGGTCAGGGGTCCCTTTACCTTTACTTCCTATGGAGTTGGTCACTGTAAGAACAGGGTGCTGGACTAGTTGGGCCATTGGCCTGATCCTGCAGGCTCTTCTTTTCTTCTTATATTCCTCCAGTGAATCTAATGTTTAGCACCCACTCCTCAAAAGTATCGCCTACACAGCAATGAATATATTAAGCTGCTTCTATCGTTAGTATAATTAATTAGCCTATTAAGGGTAAGAACCATACATTAGCAGCCATTACCTGACTGGCAAATATTAGTCTTTGGCTCTGCAGCTTTTTATTGTAACCACTTGCTTGAATGTGCCTCGGTTTAGTTTCTTTGTTCCTTTCTTTGATTTTGCATCCCATTTAGATAGAATTTTCCCACTTAAGTCTTTTAGCAGTTGACTGCTCTTTATGCATTTTGCAGCCTCTCTTTAGAGTGAGTGTGATGCATCTGCTTAAATGGATAAAAATTACCATAATTGCATTATCAGGGAAGATGGAAGTTTGGTGTGGTTATGTTCAGTTTTGCATGTGAATGCAAACACTCCCTGGTCTCGCTTCATATTCCCTTCCTCTTTTCTTATCCTTCGGCATTCTTCATTATCAGGGATTCTTATTTATTGATAGTATTATTTACCTGCACCCTCATACCTGGTGTTGTTTAGGAGTTCTAAGAAACAAATAAAAATTCTGCAGTTTTTCAACCAGTGATTGAAGGCCAGTGATATCCTAAGAGGTGTCCAAATGTAGAGCAAATAAATAACTTTCCAAATGTATAATAAAAGGTAAAGGTATAGGACCCATGACAGTTAAGTCCAGTCACGAACAACTCTGGGGTTGCGGTGCTCATCTCGCTTTACTGGCCGAGGGAGTTGATATTTGTCTGCAGACAGTTTTTCTGGGTCATATGGCGAAACCAGACTAGCGCACGGAAACGCCGTTTACCTTCCCACCAGAGTGGTACCTATTTATCTACTTGCACTTTGACGTGGTTTCAAACTGCTAGGTTGGCAGGAGCAAGGACAAAGCAACCCCGTCTCAGGGATTCGAACTGCCGACCTTCTGATCGGCAAGCCCTAGACTCTGTGGTTTAGACCACAGCGCCACCCACGTCCTTATATATATATATATATATAGTAGGTACAGTCAAACCTCTGTTGTCGAATGTAACCCGTTCCGGAAGCACGTTTGACTTCCAAAATGTTCTACAACTGAGGCTCAGCTTCTGATTGGGTGCAGGAGCTTCCTGCCCTCAAGCGGAAACCGTGTTGGACATTTGGCTTTTGAAAACCAGAGCATTTACTTCTGGGTTTTCAGCGTTGGGAGCCGAAGTGTTCCAAAATGAAGGCGTTTAAGACCTGAGGTTTGACTGTACAATGCCCTTAGAATGAAGGGAGGGCAATAAACGAATAAACAATAGTCAGAACTGAAGAGCAAGGCGGGACTGAGTCAGACCCAAAGAATGACCAAGGACAAAAGATCCAGTTACAGATAGGTAGCCGTGTTGGTCTGCCATAGTCAAAACAAAATAAAAAATTTCCTTCTAGTAGCACCTTAAAGACCAACTAAGTTAGTTCTAGGTATGAGCTTTCATGTGCATGCACACTTCTTCAGATACACAGACAAAAGAGACTAGCAGAGTCCAGGAACACTTTGTCACTCAAGCAAGACTCAACTGAAACAGGAAGCACTTTATATATTTTTCCTGCCCAGGAGCATTCAGTGGGTGCAATCACTTTGGAGCCTGAAGTTATTTCTCTAAGAAGATGTTCGCTGCAGTTCAGAATTCACCGGGTGGAAGAACTGCACACAGACCCACAAGATCCCAACACTGGCTTAGGGTCTCCACTTCTTCCTCATTCCTGATTTGGAAGCTCCACAGCCTCCTGGGTTTTGCACAGAACCTTCAGCAAAAAATTGCTTCGCTGAATAACCGCAGCCAACACAATACATCTAAGACAAAGGATATGACTTCTTCCCAGATCATTTGGCTTCCCACTGTGTTTGAGCCCTAGCAGTGCTTCTGTTTGAGATTAACTTCTGGATGGATCACATAGAAATAAATGCTAAGTTGCAGAGTGAGCCAAATGAAAGCAGCGTGTTGATTACCTGTTTGTGTTTTCAGAGCTCTGAGATGGAAATGGTTTCTCTTCCCGAAGACCAGGCAACTGCAGATTATGCAGAGATGGTGCAAAAGGTCAAGAAAGCGAAAATCTCGGCTGCAGAGTTAGACATTGTGTTGATGAATGGTCAACTGAGGGAAATAGAGGTATGGAAAGAAGAGATTTGGGGCTCAACCACACTTCCACTTGTTTCGCTGCTTTCCCCTGGGAAAACCCACTGTTTACCACTGAATTGGAGCCAATCACATTTTTTCCAGGTTGATGTTTGTTCTAATCTAGCAGCAAAGAGTGGGTTTTCCCAGGGAAAAGCAGTAGCAGGGCAAAAGCAAGACTGCTTGGGTTTGTCCCTAGAATGCATGGGACAAGCGTAAAACTGCTCGGATCCATGCTTTTTCTAGGCACAAGATAAGTAGGTGTGAACAAGCCCTTATTCATTCATGCTTTCATTAATCTGTGGCTACATATGAAGTGGCCGCTACCCTCTCACCCTTTTGCTCCATCACATGCACATAGTGACATGGAAGCTGCTTAGGCATGGTGCAATCCTGCACCACCAAGAAGGGCAAGTGAATATTCCAGCCTTCTTATTTTTGTTTTAAATTTCTATACTATGTTCCATCCAATTTGGGCTTTGGGGCAATTCGCAGAAGGGTATAAATAATGTAGTAAAAGGTAAAGGGTAAAGGGACCCCTGACCATTAGGTCCAGTCGTGACCGACTCTGGGGTTGCGGCGCTCATCTCGCTTTATTGGCTGTGGGAGCCGGCGTACAACTTCCGGGTCATGTGGCCAGCATGACTAAGCCACTTCTGGCGGACCAGAGCAGCGCATGGAAACGCCATTTACCTTCCCGCCGGAGCAGTACGTATTTATCTACTTGCACTTTGATGTGCTTTCGAACTGCTAGGTGGGCAGGAGCAGGGACCGAGCTATGGGAGCTCACCCCGTCACGGGGATTCGAACCGCCGACCTTCTGGTCGGCAAGTCCTAGGCTCTGTGGTTTAACCCACAGCGCCGCCCGCGTCCCTATAAATAATGTAGTACAATAACGCAAGGTTTGTTCTTGGCTTACTGGACATGGCTTGTTGGAGCAGAACAAACCATGGTCCTCAGTTCCAAAGTGATGCTGAGCCTTAGATCATGGCCTGCTTCTTCTGTATGCTAGAGAGGAGGAGCAAAATGTTGTGAGATTAGCAAGTATGTCTTACTAAAATGTGCAAACAAGGCCGCTCCATTTTAAAACCTCTCTTCCTGGTCTTCCGACTAGAATTTGTGCGCTCTACTGGAAAGGCAAAACTCTGCCAGAAAACAGAGAGCCAAAACTTCTTCGTTGCGGGAAGGAGAATGCTTGACCACTGCAGAAGGAAGCGGCTCAGTTGTGCCAGATTCAGACAGCGTGGCGGCATCTAGTTGGGACAAGCTACTGCAGGATATAATGTCTGCTAAAAAGGCCAGGCAGGCGCAGCTTCATTTACTGAATAATTACCAAGCATGTCTCACCGAGGTCCAGTCTTCAATGAAACGTTTTTCGGAGGAAAGAGAAAACCTAAAAATGTGAGTACATGGGGCAGATTTCTATATCACCTAGACCAACTTGCCGGATGCAGTAGTGGAACACAGTCTCTGCCGGCAGGAGTTGCTAGGCTCGATCTCTGCTGTTTCCACTTAAAGGATAAGGCAGATCACTGCCTCTTAAGACGCGTCAGGACATCTTTCTGCCTTAGCATAGGACTGGGTAAAACATGAATGGCGGCGATCTTTTCAGTGGTGTTGCACTTGGGCACTTGGATATTGTTTTTTGTTTTTTTTTTTAAATAATTTTTATTAACTGTCCAATCACTTGGATTTTGTACCTTCTTATCAAAAACTAAATGTAAAACCTGGCATCCTAAGTAATTGCAACTGGGGGAAGGTGAGTATTTCAACTGATTAATAAACATTTAATTGACTTGTTTACTTGAGTCTTTGACTAAGGCTTCAGTCCTAGCCATGCAAGACTAAAATTCCATATAAATTGGGCCTTTGGTATCTAGTTGGTGGTAAGGTAAAGGTAAAGGGACCCCTAACTCTGGGGTTGCACGCTCATCTCGCTCTATAGGCCGAGGGAGCCAGCGTACAGCTTCCAGGTCATGTGGCCAGCAGGACTAAGCCGCTTCTGGCGAACCAGAGCAGCGCACGGAAACACCGTTTACCTTCCCGCCAGAGCGGTACCTATTTATCTACTTGCACTTTGATGTGCTTTCGAACTGCTCACCCCGTTGTGGGGATTCGAACCACTGACCTTCTGATCGGCAAGTCCTAGGCTCTGTGGTTTAACCCACAGCGCCACCCGCGTCCCCTAGTTAGTGGTAGGGGTGGGAAAATCTATATTTTGGTTTCTCACCCCCCCCCTTAAATCCACTTCTCCATAATTCTAAATCCGTTCACAATATTTATTTATTTTTTAAAAAAGGTCCTCTTGAGCATTCACCAGCATTTTAGTGTGAATTTCTCTTCACGTAGCACATGTTTATATTCAAAATTTGCCGAATATGCACATTTTTTCCAAAGCATATTTCCCCTAGTGTAATGTTTTTGTGTGTGTTACTTTTGCTAAATGGTGTATTTTTATATAGACCTTGCCACAGTATATGCCTCATTGTATATGTGCATTGCTTGGGTGGAGAACTACATTGTGAAATTGGAAGGATGGCTCACTTTTGATTCATGTATTGTTCTGGAGAGTGAAAATCAGTTTAGGTTCACTTTTAAATGCAAACTGGACAGAATTTCTCGCTGATCTCTAGTTACTGCCTGTGAAATATAGCTCTGAGTAGCTTGTTTAGCTGGTGTGCTTTGAGCAAAACAGCCTTTCAAAATGTTAGATTTTTACTCCTTTTTTCTTTCTTCCAAAAGGGTACCCCTGTCAGAAGACACAGTTCTCCTGGAGAATATCCAGAAATGCTTGGACTCTATACAAAAAGGCAGGCTCCTTTTGCAAAAGCTGAAGGCTGAACAAGGAAACCTATCTAGACACCTAACCAGGATGGACAAGGAGTTAATCCAAAGCCAGGTGGCCCAGATAGACCAGTGGTGGAAACAGATGGAAGACATGCTTCAAAGGAAGCAGATCCGGGTTGCAGCACAAGCCAATGAGTTTAAGGTTTTCATGGGAAAAGCACAGGAGCTCCAAAAGTTGCTGCAGCATCAGCACTGTTTGCGAACAGGCGTGGACACCCACAACCAAGCACACTCGGCATTGATGGCCACAGAATTACAAACGCTTAAAAATAGTGTTTCTATGTTCAAAAGTGGTGCTGAGATGCAGATGAAGAGGATGTGGACCGACACAGGGAAGAGAGCTCTGGAAAGCGCAATAAATGATTTGCATACTCGAGTGGAGGAACTAGAGCAGCTGACCCCTACGGAAGATGCCCGGAGAAGCGGCCATTATCCTCAGGCGTATGACCTCACAAAGAAGATTGAAGAGGCTGTTTTGTGGGCCAGAGTCTCGTTGCTCCACCTGGATGGGAAGGCAGCGCTTTTCCCGGACGATCTGATGTTGGAAATCGAAAGCTGCAAGGTTCTGATCGGGGCCGCCGAGGAGAAAAAGGCAGGTGTCGTGCAACTGGTGGACGAAGCACAGCGCATTGCTCCCCAGTTGGAATCGGGCGAAGCTTCGGCCCTCGCCCTCCTTTCGGACCAGTTGCAAACCTGCTACAAAGACCTTGTTCCGAAATTAGTAGAGCGGTTGGAGCAGCTGGAATCTGAGCTCGGAAAGAGACGGCAGCTTTTTGCAGACACCGAAAAATTGCAAGCAAAACTTAAAGAAGCAGAGAGGATATCCAAGCCAGGTACCCGTGACACAAGCCTGAAGTCAGAAATGGACCATTGGCATGCCGTCGTAGAAAAGTCTGCAAAGGAGATCGAGGAAGCAAAAGGTATTGTAGATGCATCCCCTCTGGAGCTAAATGTATTTGAGCAGTTGTTTCTCAATGACTTCTTGAGAAGCCTCCAGAGCAGAACTGAAAGAACTCACAGGCTAAACCAGATTCATCGCCATGCAGTAGAAAACAAGGTAGATGCCTATGAAAATGTCACAAGGACGCTGATGTCATTGGAGCAGGATCTATGCAGCCTCCAGCGTGAGGAATTGGAACTGGACCAGGCAGGTGTGGACCAAGACATTAAGGGTAAATTGTTTGTGCTTAAAGAGAGAGCAGTAGCCATCCAGTCAAGTTTGTTGCACTTAGAAAAGTACAAGGAGATTTGGGAATGCCTGCATCTGAAATGGGATGTACCGGACCTTGAGAAATTGCAAGGCGAGTGTTGCAAGCTGAAACGTAAGCTTGAGCAGAGGCTTAACTGTTCTGCGGAGGGCGACGGGTGTAGAACGGCACTCTCAGAAGTCGAAGCTCTCATCTCCATTATACAGAAACACTGTGATGTTTTGAAAGATTGCTCTGACTCTGTTGCCTCTGAAACCAGTCCGATGTCAGAAAAGACTTTAAGTTGGAAAGTGCAACATGCCAGGCACTTAACTCAGGAGGCACTCAGACTGCTAGGCAAAAGCGAGGCCTTTGGTCCTTCTCTCAAGGAGGCCAAGATGCAGCAAGTAAAGAGCTTGGGCGTGAAAATAGATGGGCTGGCACAAGTGATCCAATCTAAGATACTGGCTGTTCAAGAAAAATGCGGACACGAGCAAGGTTTCCAGAGCAAGCTGGGTCACAGTTTAGCAGCTTTAAAGCAAATTAAATCTGAGCTCCAGCAGCCCATTCTACTTGACTTGGAAACACAGACGATCCGATGTGAAAATATGTACTGTAAAGTGATTGAAGATGCTGCAGAAGTAGAATCTAACGCTGCTGAAGATTTAATTAATAGAAAGAGGGGGCCTCAGGAAGGAGAGCCTTCCCTCCCTGATAGTTTGCAGAGGGAACTGGATGAACTGCAAAGCCTGAAAGTACAGCTGAAATCTGACATTGCCGCACGTAAAGTGAGTAATCCTAGATATCTTGTTTACCTGTTGGCCTTCCTGCAGAGATTCTTTCTGCTGAGGCAGATCTCTGGCCTACCCTGCTTTTGGCTCCTCTGGCCTACTCTAGATTAGTGCTGGTCTTCTCTGAGCAGCAACAGCTTCTAGTAACAGACTACCTGACAGGCCTTCAAATGGGGGTCTGTCCTCTGTAAAGTAGGAGATGTGACCACATGGGAGTCCCTAAGTGGAATATTCACCTGTCACACATCTTTTACCTGTCACCATCTCTAACATTTGAGATGCCCGGTGAAGGGTTTGATGAATGCATGTCTTCCATGCTGTTTTTATTTGTCTTGGTTTTTCACTTTAGTAAGCCACATTGAAGATTAATTGTCATTTTTCCTATTGTTTGCTGAGTCAGGGGCCAGACAGAAGCATACCACCGGAAAGGCAGGCCCGGCTAAGCAAAAGTTTGTGTCCAACCTCTTATGAGGCGTTAGCCAACACAATTAAATCTACTACCATGAGGATTTCTAGGTTTTGGAGCCACCACTGAAAAGGCCTTCCTACTAGTTAGACGTTAACTCAGGGGTCGGCAACCTGTTGCCCATAGGCTACAAGCGGCCCACGGAGGTCATTTAAATGACCCATGAGCCACCCCTGAACCGAGCTATTTGCTTGGCAAGTCCCCGCGATCCAGCCCACGAAGCGATCTCCGTGGGAGTGAACTGGCTCAGGCAACGTAAACCTTGCTGGCCCCTGCATTAACTTAATCTCTGAAATGGACTTAATCTGGAGCCCAGCTATATTGGCAGGTCTTATCACATCAGGGCAGAGTAGCATATGAAATAAAAGGTGTGTATTTTTCACCCATGCAATCTTGTGGCATTTTTTTAGTTGCCTTTAAAAAATACAATTTTGTTAACCTGTGCAGAGTGCCTTAAATGAAGCCTTTGGGACTGTGAAGTCTTACAGAGAAGCTGTCCGAAGGGCTTCCGACTTCCTCAACCAGCGTGAGGCCCTTTTCTGCACTCCTCTGCTCACTCTGGATGAGCTAGAAGAGCCCAGCCTCCTCTCTCGCCAGAGACAAGAAGAACTTGAGTCTGCGATGTCGCAAGTTGAATCGCTCACCTCCGCGATGGAAAGCATAGTCGAACCACAGGCCAAACTGCAACTGGAAAAAACCCTTGGCGATCTCGTTTCTAAGAGTTTGATAGCAAGAGAGCAGGAGCAAAAGAGAAAATCTTATGTGCAGAGGTAGGTAGTCGGTTCTCATTGCTTTAGAAAGCTGGCTAGTGGAGAGTTGAAGCAAGGAGTGGGGGCACGGGAACCTTTTCACACTGAGGGCCACATGCAATTGGTAATAATAATAATAATAATAACCGCTTGAGGCTTCGTTTGGCTGCTGGCTGGGCTTTCTGCCTTTGGCTCGGAGGGGCTCAGAAGTTGAACATACCTGTGCTCGGAATCGGATGGATACGTCATTGACAGCCCACTCACCCTTGCCGGGGAAAAGGTCTGTCTAGAGCGGGGGCACATGGTGGGGGAAAAGGAAAGGAGCTGGTTGAGTACAATGGTGGGCGGCGATCTTGGGGGGGGGGGGCTTTCGGATTTGTTTTGGAGGCTCTTTCAATTGACTGTTATGGGGGGGAAGGAAAGGAGCTGGTTGTCTAAAATCCCTTATTTTGGCTGCTGATCCCTTCTTTTGAAGGCTGCTGGTCCCTTATTTTCAAATCTGTAAGTTGACAGCTATGGACCCTACGAGCTCGTGGTCTCCTAGAAATGAGTTTGTTTCCACTTTGCTCCTCCCTGGTCCTTTTAGCTGCCATGGCAAGCTGCACTAAGCCAGGGTTTGGCTTAGCTTCCTAACTGGGATATGTTGTCATGCTCTGTCCTCAACTAATCACAAGCTGTATGTAGCCAAGAACGAGCCAGCTGTTGGTTAAGAGGAATTGTTGAAAAGCACGTATCCTGTCTTGCATCAGCAGAAGTCTTGCACCAGCAAAGCCACCACTGGATAATAATATATTTTTTAAAAAATATCTCTTCTGTTTATACATTTAGTTTGTGCCACTGGTTATAACCTTTGGGCTGATCTTTCCATGACTGGAGAAAAAAAATATGGGTGTGTTTTGATTGCTTTGTTTAATGTTGTCGCGTTCACAGATGCTTGGAAAAATACAACCGCTTCAAAAAATCCAAAGAGGTGATAAATGTTAATCTCAACGACGCGGAAAGGGTGCTTCAGAAATCTTTGTACCATATTCCTGTGTCTTATAAAGAAGCTTTAGAGCAGTCGGAACAAAGCAAGGTGAGAATAATCTTCACCACAGTGGCGTGTTTTTATGATCGTAAATTCTTGCAGTCCTCAAAGCACTTCACACATACACCCACCCACAGTGTAAAGAATCTTTAACAATAATCCTATGAAGCTGCTCACTGTTATGGCTAAACATAGATGCAGCAGCAGCAGCAGCAGCAAGTCTATGTTTTAACAGAAAGCAAGTGGCTGCGAGAGCCTTTAGTCTATTCTGTGCCCCCACACAATAGCTGCGGAATGTACAACTTTAGACAGCCATTTGCTGCTTAAACTGGCCCCCTTGGGAGGCGGTTATGGGATGGGTATTAGTCATAACCAGGGGTTGGCAAAGTTTTTGTGGCTTGGGCCGGTTCACAGTCCCATAGACGCCGCGATGGGCCAGAGTGCATGTGCACATATGCGCAAACGCTATTTCTGGCGCAGAGGAGGCGTGTGCACGGCTTCCCATTGGCTGCAGGAGCTTCCTGCAGCTGATGGGAAGCCGGCCAGCGTTGTGGAAGGCAGTCCCCGCTCTGTTCCACGCTGGTTTAGCACGGTGCACGGGAGCCATCAGAGCGGGCGGCTGGGGTCCATGGGCTGGTAAAACAACCCCCATGGGCCGCTTGTGGCCCATGGGCCTTAGGTTGCCGACCCCTGGTCATAACCATGGTTTGTTTAGCCAGAGTCCAGTCTGTCTGACTGAACTGAACCCTACAAAGTAACCCAGCTTTGCTTCTTGGGAACAAAGCAAAATGTAGTTGTTGTTGACCTATGAACCAGGGTTTGCTTTAACTACAGTTCTGCTCTCTGTCCAAACCCAGCAGCTTTGCTTAACCATGGTTTGTTTGGTCACCCACCTATGATGCTCACCAAGTTATTAGAGGCACAAGGCATGGGCAGCTGGAAAACAAACCACGTTTGGAGAAATCAGCCGTGTCTTATTTGCTCAACTGTGAGACTACTCATGGCTTGATGGACAAACCATGGTAAAAACAAACCATGGTTTTAATGTTATATATGGGCACAGGAATTTTATATTTTAGTTTATTGTGCTTGCTGTGTGTGTTTTTACTGTCTTTTAGCTTTATGTGATTAGATTTTTTAAAAATTTGCTGCCCTGAGAGACCTACCATGGGATTTCAAATAGGAAAGATGTTAAAATAAACAAAAAGAAAATATTTCACCAAAACCAATTGTTTACGCTATTTTTTTTCTTTTAAAGATGATGTCCTCCAGACTGGTTTCAATCGAAGAGGATCTAAGGATGTTGCGTCAGGACTCGGGACAACTGGTTTCGATGTGCAGCAAAAACGATAGTGTGCTGATTGACACCGTTGTGACGACTTTGTGGCTAAAGTGGCTTTGCTTGCTCGACACTGCCAAAGAATGGGAGGGAAAGTGTGAAGAACAGAACCAGGAATGGAAATCCGTCAGTGAAGAAGTGAGTAATTGGGGGGGGGGGAAGCATCTCAGCCAGGTGATTATTCCAGTTTTGATGCTCCACAGGCTATTTAAATTCAGGTTTATCTCAAATATGGGGCTGTAGCTGAGTTGTAGAGCATGTGCAGGAGGGAAGTTTGCAGAAGTACAAAAATAATAATAAGGGGGGGGTGACTGTTGGCTATTTGCAGTTTAGTTGCGCTGCAGAAAGCTTGCTGGGGAGACCACGCATTACAAGGAACTCAAAAATAACTTTAACAAAGTTTTAATAACAATAACAAAACCTCCTTTTACATTAAATATATCAACAAGCATGACCCATCCACCAGGGTACTGAGAGAGCTAGGTGCTGCTCTTTATATACTATGCCCAATTGCTGACACAGCTTAATTAACACAACTTAGCAGCACCTGCTATACTGTTTCACAGTTGTAAAACTGGGTCTCGTTATTTGCTCTGGCCCTTAAAGACATACACATCTTGTGGAACAATATGAACCTTCACATTTAAAGAGACCATTCAGCAGGGACTTCCCTTAAAAAAACAGTCGATTGAGGACTGAGCATGCTCAGTGGCACAAAGCTGATTGGTTTTCGGGAGGGAAATGGAGGACTGATGAGGAGGGGGAATGGAACGGAGCAGCTGAAATGGAAGCCTTCCATGCTGCAACATTTTGTTGGCAGTCCCTCTTGTATAATGTAAATGTGTTTACTGTACGCAGGGAAATTCTGTTAAGAGCAATAAATAATCATGTCTGTTTTACATTACGTATAAAATAAGTGTTATTAACTGGAGTCATTTATGCATGCTTGCTCAGAAATAAATCCCACTGTGTTACTTGCAAGTAAGTGTACAAAGGATCGTAATCTTGTTTTCCTTCTCCCTCCCCTGGTGGCTATCTTCTTCTTTCTTCAGATGGAACGAGAAAGCATCATTCTAGACAATCTTCAGGAAGAACTGCCCGAAAACCCAAAAGAAAAGGAGAGAGCCAGCAAAGAGGAGCTGGAAGAATTCCTGGAATGTACGAACATTTATGGAGAAAGTGTGAATGCGGAGAAACGGTTGTTGCGCTTAATACTTCAGCGCATCAGGGGCATTCTCAGGGTCCCTGAATGTCCATCTGCAGAGGGAGGAGGCCTTCCTGTTATGAATGAAATCCACACCATGCAGAATCGAACAAAAGAGTAAGTCTAAGTAAAGGTCGAGACGTACACATTTATGCTTAGGTTGGAAGAAGTGGATGGAGAAACGTTCTTCTTCATTTCTCATGAGGCTTAAGACTCTGAATCCTCCACTGAAGCCAAATGTGGGAAGATCAGGACACATCAAAGGAAACATCTTCCCACAGTAAAGCATAACTGTAATTGTAAGTCATTGTGGTGTAGTGGTTAAGAGCAGTGGACTCATAATCTGGTGAATCTGGCTGGGACGGGACGATATGGGACTGAGGGGGCAACTCCCATCTCTTGCGGGGGTGCAATTAGTGCCAGCACCGTCTGTTAAGAGTTTGGGTGTAATCTTCGATACCTCCCTCTCTATGGAGGCGCAGATTGCAGCTATAACAAAGGCGGCATTTTTTCATCTCCGCCAAGCTACGCAGTTGGCTCCTTACCTCTCTCGCCCTGACCTAGCCACTGTGATCCACGCGACGGTCACCTCCAGACTGGATTATTGTAACTCGCTCTACATGGGGCTGCCCTTGAGACTGACCCAGAAACAACAGCGGGTGCAGAATGCCGCAGCGAGACTCCTTACGGGGTCTTCGCTTAGAGATCACATTCATCTGGTGCTATATCAGCTGCACTGGCTCCCGGTGGAGTACAGGATCAGGTTTAAGGTGCTGGTTTTAACCTTCAAAGCCCTATACGGCCTAGGGCCCTTGTACCTATGGGACCGCCTCTCCTGGTATGCCCCACAGAGGAACTTACGGTCTTCAAATAAAAACATCTTGAAGGTCCCAGGCCACAGAGAGGTTAGGCTGGCCTCAACCAGAGCCAGGGCTTTTTCGGCTGCGGCTCCAACCTGGTGGAACGCTCTGTCACAAGAGACAAGGGCCCTGCAGGACTTGACATCTTTCCACAGGGCCTGCAAGACAGAGCTGTTCCACCTGGCCTTTGGTCAGGGCGCAGCCTGACTCCCTCCTTTGGCAATCTTTACAAAACTTTAGTTTATGGTTGCCATCAATTTTGATTTTAATTAATTTTTATAATGTTTTTATAATGTTGCACTGTTTTAGTGTTGTTAGCCGCCCTGAGCCCGGCTTCGGCTGGGGAGGGCGGGATATAAATAAAATTTATTATTATTATTATTATGAACCGGGTTCGCTTCCCCGCTCCTCCACATGCAGCTGCTGGGTGACCTTGGGCTAGTCACACTTCCCTGAAGTCTCTCATCCTCACTCACCTCACAGAGTGTTTGTTGTGGGGGAGGAAGGGGAAAAAGGAGATTCTTAGCCGTTTTGCGACTCCTTAAAAGGTAAAGGTAAAGGGTCCTTAGGGTAGTGATAAAGCGGGATATCAAATCCAAACTCTTTTCTTCTTCTTCTTAACAAAAAATTCCTTCCAGTAGCACCTTAAAGACCAACTAAGTTAGTTCTAGGTATGAGCTTTCGTGTGCATGCACACTTCTTCAGATACACTGAAACAGAAGTCCCCAGACCCTTCTATATAGTGAGAAGGTGGGGAGGGGTATTACTCAGAAGGGTGGTGGGAGTGGGTGATTGGCAGATAGCTGTGATGAGCCTGTTGACGACTCTTAACAACTGCAATAGGTCTTACAGGAAAAAGCAAGGGGTGAGAAGGTGAAAAATGGCTTTGTCATGTATAATGAGATAAGAATCCAATGTCTTTGTTCAGACCAGGTCTCTCCATGGTTTTAAGTTTGGTAATAAGTTGCAATTCAGCAGCTTCTCTTTCCAGTCTATTTCTGAAATTCCTTTGTAATAGAACAGCTACTTTGAGATCTTGTATAGAATGTCCTGGGAGATTGAAGTGTTCTCCCACTGGTTTCTCTGTCTTGTGATTCCTGATGTCAGATTTATGTCCGTTTATCCTTTGGCATAAGGTTTGTCCTGTTTGTCCAATATAGAGAGCTGAAGGACACTGTTGGCATTTGATGGCATACACAATGTTAGACGATGAGCAATTAAATAGTCCCGAGATGGTATGTGTGATGTTGTTGGGGCCAGTAATGGTGTTATCTGGGTGTATGTGGCAGCAAAGTTGGCATCTGGGTTTATTGCAGTTTATTTGCTGCCACATACACCCATATTGGCAAAGGATTATGGGAGTTGTAGTCCGGCAACATCTACAGAGCCACAGGTTCCTTGGGCCTAGTTTAAAAGTGATAAATCTAACCAATTAATTACCGTATTTTTCGCTCCATAAGACGCACCTAGTTTTTAGAGGGGGAATGCAAGAAAAAAAATATTCTTTAAAGGGAGCACTAAGCAGAGCCTCTATGCATCCCAGGCTCTGCTCAGTGCTCCCTTTCACGAGCTGCGTGGTGAAGCGTGTGTGAGGCGCTTGCAGGCTTTTCCCTGAGGAGGGAGAAGGGCGGCCTGTCACTGACTCTTGCTGGCTTTTGCGGGAGGTGGGGGAAGGGACAGAGCATGGCTAAGCCAGAAGCTAGAACAGCGAGAGGGAGCGCAGCGATCCCTCTCGCTGTTCTGGCTTCTGGGATAGCTGCGCAGCCTCCATTTGCTCCATAAGATGCACATACATTTCCCCTTACTTAATGAAAAGACAGCGAAACTTGAGGTTGGTAAAACATCCACTTTCATGCTTTGTGGTTGCAACACAACTACAGGGTGGGGTCTTCATAGGTGGGGTGATGATAATTATTCCAGACTCCTTCCCTGAACCTTCAGTGTTAATTTTGAAATCAGTGAATGATCCATTAATATTTCTATTTCGATATGTCAGAGATACAATTTTATTCCTGGGGATAGAACTGATAATAAAGCACATGACATTGTATCAAGTAATGGCTTCTGGGATAGCTGCGCAGCCTCCATTTGCTCCATAAGATGCACATACATTTCCCCTTACTTTTTAGGAGGGAAAAAGCGAGTCTTATAGAGCGAAAAATACGGTACTCATTGCGTATTTATGTGCAGTAGCAGGTGGGTTGGTGCAGCATTACTCTCCTGGCTTCCCAAAACTGTGTCACTAAGAGGAAGGGTAAGGCCGCAGGGGGCTTGGCGTGGTGTGGACACGGTGGCAGGAGCATCAGATTGGCTCCTGCCGCCACAACCACACCATGCTGAGCTCCCCCACTGGTTTGCCTCTCCCTGCCTCCCAATAAATGACAGCAATGCATGACATGGAGAAGCTGGGAGATGACAAGGGCCCCACTCACACAACCCCATATTTACTTACTTGGGAGTAAGCCTCATTGAACTCGGTGGGACTTACTTCTAAGTAGACATCGTTTGGTAATAGTTTTAAAGATAGAGAAGCTTGGCCGTTTCCAGTGAGTGGAAATGAAAGCTGTGCTTGAGTTTAGGGCCTTTAGAAACCAGGTAATGGGCTCATATTAGGAGCCTGCTAGAACTCAGATTCTAGCTTCCCTGGACACCAACCCTTAATATTACGACTTGCAATTTTCTCAGGCTCTCCCAAAAGGTTCAAAAGCAAAAGAATGCTGTGCAGTCTGAAATTGAAGAGCGGGACAAGGTGAACGAGGAGATTGGCGCTTTGAAGGCCTCATTACGTGACACTGAATCTTTGCTCCACGAAACAGACTTAGAACCACTTAATGAAAAGACAGCGAAACTTGAGGTTGGTAAAACATCCACTTTCATGCTTTGTGGTTGCAACACAACTACAGGGTGGGGTCTTCATAGGTGGGGTGATGATAATTATTCCAGACTCCCTCCCTGAACCTTCAGTGTTAATTTTGAAATCAGTGAATGATCCATTAATATTTCTATTTCGATATGTCAGAGATACAATTTTATTCCTGGGGATAGAACTGATAATAAAGCATATGACATTGTATCAAGTAATAGCTATACCACACTTTCCGGAGGGTTTTCCCATCCCATTCCTTATAGCAAAAAAATCTTTTCTTTTCTTTTTTAGTGGGTTTGTTGTATAGGTGTGCTGTTTTAATTGTGAATTTGCCTGCAAAGTCTGGAAGCCCCCAAGTCACTCTTAACAATCTACACCAGTGGTTCTCAATTAGCTAATTACTGAGGACCCCCTATTTTTCCAAAGCCAAGCCACGGACCCCCTCATGGAACAAAATGTGGAACAAAATGTGGGGTAGCCCCTAATAAGCAAAGGATTTTAGGTATACTGAAAAACAGACTAGGGCTGAGTGATATCTGGTTTGCAACATCGTGATATATCAGCAGCTCAACATTGTGATATTCTGATATACTGCGATGTCTGAAATTGGAGATCAGGTGTGGGGATGAGGGAAGGAGCAGTCACAGAGATACGGTGGGTGGGGAGAGGAAGAGGAGTCACCTCCATAGCATGATTTGAAGGGGAGGGGATGGGGGGGTGCATCAAGCTGCCATCAGTGGGGCAGCCAGCACCCATTGTGGCTGCTGCTGCTTTCCTGTTAACTGAGAAAAGCTGCCATGGTGCCTTGAAGTGAGGACAATCAGCTGCCCAGTTCTCAGTCCATTATGCAATACAGTCATACCTCGGGATAAATGTGCTTCAAGTTAAGTATTTTCTGGTTGCGTTCCGAGGTGACCCAGAAGTAATGGAGCATTTTACTTCCAGGTTTTGCCACGCGCGCATGTGCAAACGGTCAAAATGACATCACGCGCATGCGCAGAAGCGGCAAAACGCGACCCGCAGATGCGCGGATGCAGGTTGCGTTCACTTCATGATCCAAACAGGGCTCCGGAACGGATCCCGTTCGCATCCCGAGGTACCACTGTACCAGCAGTGCCTCAAAATCGGCTGCCCTGCTTTCCTTGTTGCAAGGAGCAGTATATTGCTATGTATTGCTAGGTCAAAATCGTTATTGCAGTGTGATTTCAAAACCGATTTTGGCCAGTATGTTGAAAAAACGAACAGTGCTAAAACAGACCGCAAAATTTGTGATATTACCATGCAAAAATGACAAAAAATTAGTGGGGGGGAGGCAAAGGATGGGGCTGCTGACCCCCTGGGTGCATTCTGTGGACCTGCAGGGGTCCCCAGACCTCTAATTGGGAACCACTGATCTATACCAAACATTCAAAGCAGTATCAAACCACTTTAAGCAGCTGTGGCTTGCCCACAAAGAATCCTGGGAACTGTAGTCTTTTAAGGCTTCTGAGGGTTGTTAAGAGAGCCCTATTCCCATCACACAACTACAGTTACCAGGGTGGTTTAGCAACCCATCCCTTTTTCCCGGAGAACTCTGGGAACTGTAGATCTGTGATGGGAACAGGGATCTCCTAACTACTCTCAGCAAACAACAAACTACAGCCCCCATAATTCTTTGAGGGAAGCCATGACTCTTTAAAGTAATTTGATACTGCTTTAAATGTATAGCGGGAGTGTGGCCAAAGATAAGAGATAGAAGCTGCCTTTTATGCAGGCATAACTAGAGAGGCACTTGCATAAATCAACATCAATGCCCCATGCCACACAAAGGTTCACACACACTGCAAGCCAGCCTCTTTCATAGAAATATTCAGAGTCATCTTTTTTTGTAGGTTGTTAGGTGAACAAATGCCCTTACTTTCCACTTTCCTACTCTTACTGCACAATACGTTGATTCGAATCTCAAAGCTCAGTATTTAGGCGCCAGGGAAATGCCTTGGCCTTAGGAACAACACTGTAAATAAAACGTCCTAGAAATTTGGCTGAAAATTTGCTTCTTTTCACTTGTTTCTGCCATGTAGATCAGATTAAATTTCTGGACCACAAATAGTAGACAACTGTCAAGTTCCTTTTAGCTCATGAAACTGATACTCTTCATGCAGAACTGAGACTGGCTGTTTTTCTCCGATCTTTTCGTTAGAATGGACACAAGAGTTAAATATACCAGCTCTGTTGCTTTTTGTTGCATTTTATTATTTGGTAGGACTTCATTTGGTAAATATGTGGGGCTTTTTTAAAGGGTTTTCTTCCCACATGCAACAAAGCCAAGCTGCGAGGATTAATTGCAGATGTATTTTCTGTGCTCAATATAATATTTCATCTGTCAATATGCCTTGACAGGACAATGGAATGGTATCAGGTTTAATTTATTCTTGGGTGAATTGAAAAGCATCAACCGACTAAACAACGCGAGCATCTCTCAGGTTTAAATCGCTTGCCTGCCTAGTCAAAATGAGGCTTTGTACGGCACCCAAACTACCAGTCCTCTTCCTAACCACAGTGGGGACTCCCCTGCCTAACAATTGCTTCCTTCTCCCTCTTAGGAAATCCAGAGAGCCATTGACAGTCAGAAGCAAATTCTCCAGGAGATAATGGATAAGTTACGTATCAAATACTCTGAAATGTATACGATAGTTCCCGTCGAGATTGAAACTCATTTGGAAGACTGCAAGCAAACTTTGCAAGAGCTAGAGGAAAAGGTAAAAGCCACATTTATTTATTTTGATGCTCAGAACAGTTTAAATTGGATTTCCGGCTTATTTGCATGCATTTCTTGCTTGACATTTGGAAAGACCTGGGTGGCTTATGGTCTCTGGTTAAGGCATTGTTCTGATCTATAACTGTGTAGCTTCAACAATAAGAGCATAGAATATAGGAATAGCATTGGAGGCCGACTTATATGAAGTCAGATTATTGCTCCATCTAGCCCAGTGTTGTTTACACGGACTGGCAGTGGCCTTCCAGGGATTTAGGCAGAGGTCTCTTCCTGGAGAAGATAGGCATCAAACCGGGACCTTCTACATACCAAAGAGATAGCCTACCAGTAGGCTATACCACCTTTTAGTCTTCCCACATGTTTACAAACCCATTGGCTAATTTGTCAGGCAGATTCTAGTCAGCCAGCTTAGCTGCCTAGAATTGATGACAATTTAACTGGAGCTCAGGCTGTTCTTTAATCCCTAAAATGTGCACTGCATGTTTGGGTTTCAAAAAAAATGTGAATATGGATTATTAGTTGCCTTAAAAAGCTAATGCACCTGCGTTTTACTGCTTGGTAAAAAGATTAAGGACCGTGGAAAAGACCAATAATTTTAGTTGCATATGCATTCTATTTGCTGTTTAAAAATAAAATTTGCCAACTTCTTTTGATTTTGCATTTTTGCAATATAGTCCAGTAATTTGACCTTTCTAGTTAAGTTTAAGTAACAGGGAGTCATGAAACAGAGTTTTATAAAATTATGCATGGTGTGAGGAAGTGGCAAGAATGATTTCTCCTTCTCCTGTAATACTTGGACCCAGTGGGGTCATCAAGTGAAAATAAACAGTATGAGATTCAGGAAAGCAAAAGGGAGGCATTTCTTCGCACGATTCATAGGTAAACTATGGAATTGCTTGCACAAGAAATGTCAGTGGCAGCCACCAACTTTTTAAGGCTTTGAAAGGAGTGGCAAATTCATGGAGGAGCATGCTGCTAATCACAATTAACATATCTGTTGTATATATCTATTGCTGAAAGCAACCGCAACAGCATCCTATTGCCCTCTCATGCCCATCTTCCTGGCTTCCCAAGGGACGGGGGTGGCGCTGTGGTCTAAACCACTGAGCCTTTTGGGCTTGCCGATCAGATTTAGTCCTCCTGGCCACATTACCCGGCAAGCTGTCTGTGGACAAACGCCGGCTCCCTCGGCCTGAAGCGAGATGAGCGCTGTACCCCATAGTTGCCCTTGACTGGTCTTAACCGTCCAGGAGTCCTTTGCCTTTATCTTTTACCTTGCCAGGCTTCTCTTAGGAGGCTCCAGTTGGGAAACAGAATGCTGGACTTATATAGACTATTGTCCTAATCCAGCAGCCAGGTTCTCTTTACATTCCTAGAACCCTCAGCAGGATAATATGATTATGTATCTTCCCACCCAACCTCTATAAATTCATAAAATGGAAAGATGGCAGTTTTGTTCCACATACAGATAGATGTAGGAAGCATAGAAAGAAAAGAGACGACACAGAGGTTGCTTGGGACGTGGTTTGATGTATATAAGGTAAAGGGACCCCTGACCATTAGGTCCAGTCGTGGTCGACTCATCTCGCTTTATTGGCCAAGGGAGCCGGCGTGCAGCTTCCGGGTCATGTGGCCAGCATGACTAAGCTGCTTCTGGTGAACCAGAGCAGGGCATGGAAACGCCGTTTACCTTCCTGCCGGAGCGGTACCTACCGTATTTTTCGCCCTATAGGACGCACTTTTCCCCCTCCAAAAATGAAGGGGAAATGTGTGTGCGTCCTATGGGGCGAATGCAGGCTTTCGCTGAAGCCTGGAGAGCAAGAGGGGACCCCTCTCGCTCTCCAGGCTTTGCGCAGTGCCGGGCTCCCGCGCCTTGCGGAGAGTTGCCTGTTCTGGGGCTGCGCGCCGGGGGGGGGGAGAAATTTTCCCCCCTTTATTTCCCCCCCAAAAAACTAGGTGCGCCTTATGGGACGGTGTGTCCTATAGGGCGAAAAATACAGTATTTATCTACTTGCACTTTGATGTGCTTTCGAACTGCTAGGTTGGCAGGAGCAGGGATCGAGCAACGGGAGCTCACCCCATGGCGGGGATTTGAACCGCCAACCTTCAGATTGGCAAGTCCTAGGCTCTGTGGTTTAACCCACAGCTCCACCCGCGTCCCTTGATGTATATAGGATTGTTTAAAAAGATCCATCGGTGTTTTCCAGGTTATTGTGATATAAAGAAGGCAAGAAACCTGAACGTAATTTGAAAGGTCCTGTGTTAGTTTGCTCTTTGTGTTTCTCTTCTTCTCTCCCTTCCGTTGCAGGACTTTTCATTTTGTTTGTGTGTTGTTTTTAAACCGCTCTAGGTCACCACGGAATCCCTGAAGCTTTCTCCACACTACACGGCAGATAAAAAAATACAAGACATCAGCAAAGGCCTTCAAGCGGTTGAAAACATGCTGCAGCAGAAGAGCAAGAGCACTGCAAGAGCGAAAGAAATCCAGAAGGTATTAATGACTCAACAAGGGTGTTGCTTAGGTCTGTTTATTTAAGACATTTATATCCCACATTTACTCCACGGTGCCTACAGGGCTCCTCTTCCCATTTTATCCTCACGACAACCCTGGGAGGTAGGTTAGGCTGACAGAGAATGGCAAACCCAAGGTAACCCAGTGAACTTGATGGCTGAGTGAGGATCTGAACCCTGGTCTCCCAAGTCCTAGTCCAGGGGTCAGCAAACCTTTTCAGCAGGGGGCCAGTCCACTGTCCTTCAGACCTTGTGGGGGGGCCGGACTGTATTTTGAAGGGGGGAAAAGAACGAATTCCTATGCCCCACAAATAACCCAGAGATATATTTTAAATAAAAGCACACATTCTACTCATGTAAAACACCAGGCAGGCCCCATAAATAAGCCAGAGATGCATTTTAAATAAAAGGACACATTCTACTCATGTAAAAACACCAAGCAGGCCCCACAAATAACCCAGAGATGCATTTTAAATAAAAGGACACATTCCACTCATATAAAAGCACGCTGATTCCTGGACCGTCCATGGGCCGGATTTAGAAGGCGATTGGGCTGGATCCGGCCCCTGGGCCTTAGTTTGCCTACCCATGTCCTAGTCCAACACTCTGACTGTTAAACCCCCCTGGCTCTACCTGCTGGTTACCTCCCGTCCCTGTCTAATGCCTTCCCCAATCAGGTGCCCTCCAGATGATGTTAAGCTCAAAACCATATCAGTCCCAGCCAGCATGACTAGTGGTCAGGGGTGATGGGAGTTGTAGTCCAGCAACATCTGGGGAGCACCAGGTTGTAGAAGATGGCGTGATGTGTAGCAGACTTGCTCCTTCCCTTGGTCCCACCCTCCACAGTTGCATTGACCAGATTGGAATACACTGCTTCCGTTTTCTACTAACAACAGGTTGTTTCATCCAACCGTCGTGAGCTGTAAACTATGGTTTGTCTGAACTGGCCTGGATTGTAGACTGTGGCTTGATCTTGGGTTGTTCAGAAAACAACAGAGTTGAAGAAGTAACTACTGTTTGTCTCAGTTCGGGCGAAATGAGTAACTGTGGTTATCATTATTGATATTTATAAAATTTATATATGTTCATCCGAGGATCACAGGGCCGTGTACAGTATAACAACAACAAAAAATGCAAAAATGGATGCTTCCAACCACACCTCCTTGTGGCCAAACTGGTGGAATGGGAAGAGCACTGTAGTAGTTTTGAATCTTTTGATTTTTAAAATAAATTGCACCCCAAAATTCTGCTTGTTTTCCAATGTGTTTAAAAAAACAATAATTGAAAAATAAATCTGGATGCTAATTATTTCTGTCTTCTAATAATTCCAAGACCACTTTGTCTCGTTCTTCAATTCTAACTGAGCTTCATGGTCTGTTACTGCCATCTTCGCAATAATCACCTTTTGTTACTCCTGTTTACATTTGTCTCGTCCCTAACTGCTCTTTCAAGTGTCTCTAAACAGATCACAAACGGGAATAAAGCCCCTTCTGGTTAATGGATGTGCTGTTTTTTGCTACACGCAGAGAATCTGGGACATGCTGGACCTTTGGCATTACAAAATGAACGAACTGGATTCCGAGATTCAAGACCTCGTGGAGCAAGATCCTGGCCAGCAGGGTCAAGAGCTGATGGATCGTTGGATGATTCCGCTACAACGATACCAGCAAGTCTCTCAGCGGGCCGAGCGCAGAACTGCAGACTTGAACAGGGTAAGAGATGGCTGGAGACAGTGGAAAGGCAGACCCGGCTAATCAAATGTCCAACGTGGACAGCTCAGTCGGTTAGGCAGGGGACAGCAAACTTTTTCAGCAGGGGGCTGGTCCACTGGCCTCAGACCTTGTGGGGGGCTGCACTATATTTTGAAAAAAAATAATGAACGAATTCCTATGCCCCACAAATAACCCACAGATGCATTTAAAATAAAAGGACACATTCTACTACTGCTACTAATAATAATTTATTTATACCCTGCCCATCTGGCTGGGTTTCCACAGCCACTCTGGGCAGCTTCCAACAAAATATTAAAATACAATAGTGCGTCAAACATTAACAGCTTCCCTAAACAGGGCTGCCTTCAGATGTCTTCCAAAATTCATGTAAAAACACACTGATTCCCGGACCTTCCACAGGCCGGATTTAGAAGGCGATTGGGCTGAATCCGGCCCCCGAGCCTTAGTTTGCCTACCCATTAGAGCCATAGCTGTCAACGTTTCCCCTTTTTAAAGGGAAATTCCCTTATTCCGAATAGGATTTCCCTTTAAAAAAGGGGAAAGTTGACAGCTATGATTAGAGCATGCTGCTGATAATGCCAAGGTTGAAAGTTCGATCACTGTATGGTATAGCAATGCAGAGCTGGAAACATTTGACGGCACAAAGTTTCTGCAAAAGTAAAGTGGGGAAAACACATGTACCCAATGTTGCTAATGTTCCTTCTTCGTTGTATCCAAATTTTCTCCATATTGTTAATACACCCTCCCTCCCCATTGTTGTAAACAAAAATTGCCCTTTTCCCTTATGGGGTACCCAAGAGCCCATATAGAGTCCTTACATAGGTTCCCTGTTGGTAGGAGAAGATAACAGAGGCCAACCAGAGAATATTGAGAAGCAAAGCAGCTTGATCTTTATTGATCTGTTGCAACAGGGTGCTCCTCTCACCCACAGGAGAGGAGGAGGACCCAGAAAAATGGCGTGCAAGGCCTTATAAAGACTTTTGAAATTGCTACCCTGTAGATCAAGACCACCCCCAGAAACATCATACATACATCACAGAAAAGGGAGTCTAAAACAGAAATTTGAATGTTGTTTTTCTCCTGTCCTTGTTTATCTCCTATCTGGCAGGTTACTTGACTGGATTGCCTGGGTAGCCTGGCCAGTCTTTTGTAATGATAAATACTTAGTTCCTGGGCCAGGACACAGGCTCACACCCTATTCATATCTTAAATGTGCCCTTAAGACAGGATTTGTGAGGAAAGTGGCAATGGGGAGGTTTCCCACTTTGACCTTGCCGAGAAAACATTTGCTCAGTTTAGGAATCAAAATGGTTCCAGGTTGGCCTTCCTGTGCTGATCTATGTATTTGCTTGGTTGCTACACTTATGAACATTACCATATATCTAAGACCATAAAATTCCTATCACACCATGTCCCCCCAGCTCTCATATTCTAAACCAGGAATGGAAACCTATTGTCAAAAGGCTGTTTTCCGCATAGGTGTCATGAGCAGCTGCATTGCTTATTGAAATTGCTTTGCAGCAGCTTTTAGAAATCTCAGGGCTTCGTTCGTTCAGCCTAGTATAAAAATGATAATGCAGCGTTTTATGCTAAAGGCTACCAGCAAGATGGAAGAATGTGAAGAACTCCTGAAGAGCACCCAGGTTTGGCTTGAAAACACCAACCGTCTGCTAACAGAGGAAGCTAAAAGTGACTCTGCAAAAGCTTTGAACAAGCATGCCGATGCACTCCAGGTAAATGAATAATCAACCTGGCTTAGTTGCGAAGCCCAGATGGGAAAGTCTTGCATGGGGCGCAAGTTGGTTGTGAATTCAGTGCTGCTCACACTTGCAGGCTTTGTATAGCCTCCCTATGACATTGTCCAAACCAAAATGCTATTCCATATTCCCCCTCACCATCATTTAATCTAGATTTACAGTTTCCACAGAAAATCTATCAAGGCACAAACAGTAACTCTGGATTAAGTCAGGGTGCAGGTGAGGAAAATAGGATGGCCTTTTGATAAGTACAATGTATAATGTTGTGGATGTGCAAAAAGGTACCGAGTGGTACCTCGGTTTAAGAACAGTCCAGTTTAAGAATGATTTGGTTTACAAACTCCGCAAAACCAGAAATAGTGTCTTGGTTTGAGAACTTTACCTTGATCTAAGAACGGAATCCGAATGGTGGAAGGGCCCTGGTGGCGGGAGGCCTCATTAGGGAAAGCGTGTCTCGGTTTAAGAACGATTTTGGCTTAAGAATGGACTTCCAGAACGGATCAAGTTCATAAACCGAGGTACCACTGTATAATGAGTTGGGGGGGGGAATGTTTTAAAAGATATTTGTTAAAACCCCTGAAGCTTTTCTTTTAAGCATAACAGATGTAAATATACCCAGGGCTCATAAATCTCTTTATGTATGCTACTACAGCAACACAAATGGTGTATGGTCAGAGCTAGAGGGAAGAAACAGCACCAACAAAGGAAGAATAGCAGACAAAGTTAATAGAATATATGGAAATGGCAAGACTGACAAATGGAATAAGAGATCAGGATAAAAAATTATTTGAGGAAGTTTGGAAATATTTTATGGAATATTGAGACATGTTGTAAACATATTAGGAAGTTAACACTAATAGAATAAATTCGGCAGTAAGAAAAAATATTGAGATATGAAGATGAGGATATATACATATATATATATATATATATATACACACACACACACACACATACACACACACACACACACACACATATCTATACACACACACACACATATCTATACACACACACACACATATCTATACACACACACACACACATATATATATACACACACACATACACATACATATATACACACACACATATACACACACACACACACACACACATATATATATATATATATATATATATATATATATATATATGAAATTAGAAAATGCAGTGGAAAAGAAAGTCATAAAATGCACCATGGAGGGAGGGGAGTCGATATCAACCTGTGTGTTTCTTTTATTCGAAATATTGTTTCAAGTGTAAAATAAAATTGAAAAAAATAGAGAAGTACAGTGTTGTGCGGACTGTTCACACAATTTGCATCCACAAAGCGACACCAAGTCCACGATAAATTGCTGTGAGGAAGTGTCCTCAGCCTTAAAATATATGCCTCCTACTCATGTTTGATCTGAAAACGCACAGGGTGGGGCTGATTTTCGTAGGAGGCCATTCCTGGGGAGAGAAGCGATAACGTACCATGGTCCCCATTAAAACTGGGATCTTCCTGCAGTCCGTATTTTAATCTTAATGCCAGTTGATTAATGCCCATTGATGCTGCATACATCTGCAGGATTCAGGAATTATGAGGTTACAGTCATACCTTGAGTTACAGACGCTTCACGTTGCGTTTTTTCAGGTTATGGACCGCCGAAACCCGGAAGTACCGGAACGGGTTACTTCTGGGTTTCGGTGGTTGTGCATGCACAAAAGTGCTAAATTGCGCTTTGCGCATGCGCCGAATTGCAACGTGCGCAGATGCGGGTTGCCAACATGCATCCGGCACGGATCACGTTCGCAACCTGAGTGTCCACTGTATTTTTCTTGAACATTAAAGTGCATTTTCATGTATGTTAATCTTTCTTCCCCCTCCTCCTTTCTCGGGTCAAAACTTTGTTCTCTCCCCCTCCCCTTCCTAGATGGCATTTGAAGATTCTGAGCAAAAGCAAAGCATTCTCAGTGCAATTTATCCGGAGTTGGAGGAGTTCTCCTCTTTAATTGAAACTGGCTGCACGGTGCAGAGGCTGAACAAAGTAAACGAGCAAGTTAAAGCCTTGCAACAGAAGATATTGGAGATTCTTCCCCACATCCAGCACTTAGCCGATGTAAGTGTGGGCCTCTCTTGAGAGAGAGTGGATTCTTTTTGGTTTTGCAGGATATAGATGTACTTGGTGACAATGCTTTAGTTATTTTCTTGAAGCACTATTACTCCTCTTCCATCTTTCCCTTTCCTTCCTTTTTCCTTTTTAACAAACGTGGCCGTCGGGGTCTTGGGTATGTTTGTGCCTTTTGCAAGAGAACCAGGATTGTTGAATCAAGACTGTAGTTCATTATTCGATGAAGGCTGTACTAGGAAAACAGGTGTCACCTGGAATGATGCTCATGGGATGTGCAGCTTTTTAAAGATGAATAAAAGGGACCTCTCGGAACCTGCACTTGCAAGGTTTGGCTTTTAATAGTCTTTGGCGGACAATCCCACAAATGATGTGAATGTTTCTCAAAATGTAGGAGGTGGAAGCTATTGAATCTGAAGTGAAAAAAATGGAGAAGGATGTTGACAAAATTAAGACTATCTTGTCCCCTTCAGAAGACACACTTGATCTTTCTCCTAAGGAGCATCTTAAACATGGCCAGGTGAGTTAGCTCATAAAAGTGGCTATTAATCAATATCGGAAAATGTTAAGCTGCTTTCTACATATCAGCTTAGATTATCAGTGTATCCAGACTGGTAATGCCTCCTTTTTCTGACATCAGATCACCTGGGTGAGTGGCAGTGGGTCTTTCCAATCACCTGGTTACCTGGTCCTTCAGATCAGACATAGGGAACCTCCAATCTCAAAGAGGCCTGCTAAGGTTCCTAATTTGGCCCACAAGGCCATTTGCCCCAACCCATGCCCAGCTACTGCACACCTGGCATCATAAGTGAAGTCATATGTGGAGCAGGTAAGAACACAGCTGCAAAGGAGCCATCAGGAGCTGAAATTGTGCTCTTGGCATTCCTTTGCAAGTGGGACTCACTGATGGCACCCATCAATGGATTGGCACTGACACTGAGCCTCTCTGGGATTATAATAATAATAATAATTTATTATTTGTACCCCGCCCATCTGGCTGGGTTTCCCCAGCCACTCTGGGCGGCTTCCACAAAGACCAAAAATACACGAAGATGTCACACATTAAAAACTTCCCTAAACAGGGCTGCCTTAAGATGTCTTCTGAATGTCAGGTAGTTGTTTATCTCTTTGACATCTGATGGGAGGGCGTTCCACAGGGCGGGTGCCACTACCGAGAAGACCCTCTGTCTGGTTCCCTGTCGCTTTGCTTCTTGCAATGAGGGAACCGCCAGAAGGCCCTCAGTGCTGGACCTCAGCGTCCGGGCACAACAATGGGGGTGGAGACGCTCCTTCAGGTATACTGGGCCGAGGCCATTTAGGGCTTTAAAGGTCAACACCAACACTTTGAATTGTGCTCGGAAAGTACTGGGAGCCAATGTAGGTCTTTCAAGACTGGTGTTATGTGGTCTCGGCGGCCGTTCCCAGTCACCAGTCTAGCTGCCATATTCTGGATTAGTTGTAGTTTCCGGATCACCTTCAAAGGTAGCCCCACATAGAGCGCATTGCAGTAGTCCAAGCGAGAGATAACTAGAGCATGCACCACTCTGGCGAGACAGTCCGCGGGCAGATAGGGTCTCAGCCTGCATACCAGATGGAGCTGGTAGACAGCTGCCCTGGACACAGAATCGACCTGCGCCTCCATGGACAGCTGTGAGTCCAAAATGACTCCCAGGCTACGCACCTGGTCCTTCAGGGGCACAGTTACCCCCTTCAGGACCAGGGAGTCCTCCACACCAGCCTGTCCCCGTCCCCCCAAAACAGTACAGTGGTGCCCCGCAAGATGAATGCCTTGCAAGATGAAAAACTCGCTAGACGAAAGGGTTTTCCGTTTTTCGAGGTGCTTCGCAAGACGAATTTCCCTATGGGCTTGCTTTGCAAGACGAAAACGTCTTGCGAGTTTGCTTCCTTTTTCTTAAAGCCGTTAATACTCGGCGAATCCGCGCTCCGCAAAACGAAAAAATCGCAAGACGAAGCAACTCGCGGAACGAATTAATTTCGTCTTGCGAGGCACCACTGTACTTCTGTCTTGTCAGGATTCAACCTCAATCCATTAGCCGCCATCCATCCTCCAACCGCCTCCAGGCACCCACACAGGACCTTCACCACCTTCACTGGTTCTGATTTGAAAGAGAGGTAGAGCTGGGTATCATCTGCATATTGATGGACACCCAGTCCAAACCCCCTGATAATCTCTCCCAGCGGCTTCATGTAGATGTTAAAAAGCATGGGGGGAGGGGACAGAACCCTGAGGGTCGGCTGCACTAAGGGGTTTCCTATTGGGAAATCCATAAGGGCTTGCTTTCCACGCTGAAAGCCAACCCCTCTGAAGACATGCATTCAATGCCAACCAACAATTCACCTTCAGAGGGGCTCAGTTCAAGCTCTGCTTTGTCTATGTTTTCCTCTATAGACAGCTTTGCCGCTTTCGATTAGCTGAAGTTGTCGCCTGATGCCATAATGATGCCAGGTGATTAAGAGGTGGGCGATTGACCAGGATCCAACCCATTGACTGGAAAATGTTCCTGACCCCTGCTTCAGAAGCAGCTGGGTTCAGTCCCTGCCATTTCCAGTTACAGTGGTGCCCCACAAGACGAATGCCTCGCAAGACGGAAAACCCGCTAGACGAAAGGGTTTTCCGTTTTGGAGGTGCTTCGCAAAACGAATTTCCTATGGGCTTGCTTCGCAAGACGAAAATGTCTTGCGAGTTCCTGTGGGTTTTTTTTCCTCCCCCCCCCCCGTTTTCTAAGCCGCTAAGCCGCTTATCTGCTTATCCGCTAAGCCGCTAAAAGCCCCTAATAGCTCTAATAGCGCTAATCCGCTAAGCCGTCAATGGGCTTGCTTCGCAAGACGAAAAAACCGCTAGACGAAGAGACTTGCGGAACGGATTAATTTCGTCCTGCGAGGCACCACTGTATAGAGAGATGCTAAGGATTGGATCAGGGAAACTGCCGCATGCACGGTTCCTCCCATGTATTTTGAAAACTCAAGTTAACCCTCTTTTTTAAATAATTAGTATGTGTTCCTCTTTAATAATATTTCCCGAGATCATGTCTGTGAAATGTGCTGATCATCCTGAGCGTTATTTTATACTTTCTCCCCCAACCCATTCAAACTTCATCCAGTTGCACTGATCCTGCACCTTACCTTTTCAGGTTATAATGGCCCATATCAGCCCCATGCAGAAGGCAATTGCTGAAATCCAGTCCTATAAAGAGAGTCTGAGGTTACCAGGCATGAGGATGCAACCCCTCTCTGTGTTCCAAAGAACAAAGAAACTTCTGAAAGAGCTGAAGACCTTAGAAAGAATTACCAAGGAGCAAAACGCACTGCTCGAGGTAAAAGCAAATACGACGTAGGTGCCGGAGTGACGGAAAACATCCTGTCGTGTTTAATAATAATAATAATAATAATAATAATAATAATAATAATAATAATATTTATACCCCGCCCATCTGGCTGGGCTTCCCCAGCCATTCTGGGCGGCTTCCAACAAAATATTAAAATACAGTAATGCATCAAACATTAAAAGCTTCCCTAAACAGGGCTGCCTTCAGATGTCTTCTAAAAGTCTGGTAGTTGTTCTTCTCTTTGACATCTTTGTGACTGGACAAGAATGTGACAGTCGGCGAACAAAGCACCTGTCCGGCAGGTCTTCTGCATCTGCTTTAGTTGATTATTTAACCCAAGGCACAAAACTTTGGAAATGCCTGGATTTTTAAAAGTTAACTTCACAGTCGTGTGCATTTCAGTTTCCACAATTGTCTTCAAAACGCATCGTGTTTCCCCATTCAGAAACACAGAAACCTCTCCTAAGCAGTGCAGTTCAGATATGAATCATGGCTGCACATCACACATTCTACATCACAGATCCACATCTGGACAGTCTACTTGCTGCTGCTGCTGCTGCTTTCTTTATTGCTTCAACAATGATTTCCCTCTGCCTGTTTTGAATACTTCATCTGTAGTACCATCAACATTAGGGCTACCATACGTCCTGATTTCCCCGGACATTACAGGGATTTCAAAGGTGGAATTTCTGAAAGGGGGCACTTTGTTCTGGATCTTAGAGAAGTCAATCGAAAATCACTTTTTTGGCGTTTTTGTAAAAGAACCACTTTGGGGTCTTCCTAAAAAAATGCTCAACAACTGTTTTGGGGTGTCCTGGTTTTTACTTTCTGAAAAATTGCAACCCTGTATTCCCTAATGCAGCGAATGAAATATTGTCCTTCATAATTCTTTTTTTAAATTTTTTAAAAACTTTTATTGATAAATGCAATACTTAACAAACACAAACCAGAACACTAAACACACTTATTATACATAGATACATATACCTCTCAGCTTAGATTACAAAAAAAGAAAACAAACATACAAACTAAACATACAGACATAAATTTTGACTTCACTCCACCTATATGTAGCTTCCTTTGTTTATTTTCTTCTTTTCGCTGCGTTATCAATATTACTTTTGACTATCTCATCTTATACCCATTTCTTCTTAATTTTTTACTCTATAAGTTTCATTCATTGCATATTGATATATTAATACCAGAACAATGTTTTTGGATGTATTCCTTCACGCAAGTCCACTCCTCTATCAGTTTTTCATCCGATTGGCGTCTTACCACTGCTGTAAGTCTTGCTGATTCTATATATTCACAAAATCTTATTTGCCATTCTCTTATTGAGGGAGTTTTTTTTTCTCCCTTCCAATTTTTTGCTATAATCATTCTGGCTGCAGCGGTTGCATATAATAAATCTTTTTTCCTAGCAGCAGGAATGTCAGTCGATATAATTCCCAAGAGGTATGCCTCTGGGTTTTTTCCCCCGTAATTCTATGAGCAAATGCAATTGCCTCTGCAGACGCTTAACTGTGAAGTGCTTCCATCACTCAGCGTAGACAATCCTTGGGCTGAATGGTGGCCTGACCTGTTACAAAGCAACTCCACCTCTTTTCTCTGTTTTACTTTCCTTAATGTGTTGACTCGTCCTTTGTGAGCTGGACATGGGTGCAGTCTGTGCAGTGTGGGTGTTCGATGGTTTATTAGGTTACGGGGCCATGTGTTCCACTGCCCACTTTGAAACAGCTAATAGTAATTACTGTTTTACAGCCCATTGTGAAAGAGCTGGAAGAGAGTGAGCAAGAAATAGACTCTCTGAAGCAGTTCCAGTTCCTGAGGAGTGGCTTGGATGAATTGGCTACAGAAATCCCATGGCCTGCTCAGACTGCCTCCTACCCAGAGGTGAGGTTTGCATCCCTCCCTCCCTCCATCTGTGCTGGATGCCTGCTGAGCTCTGAACTTAACTGCAGTGTCTAAAACTCCCATCAGCCTCAGTCAGCATGGCTGGTTGCCAGGGATGATGGGAGTTGTAGTCCCAATGATAACAGGTTGCCTACCCTTTCATCATTCCTCCTCTGGTGTGTTCCAGTGTGTTCACTGGCTCTTTCCAGAGTCCTTCCCTCCCTGCTTCTCCATCTGCCACGTAAATTAACTGGAACCACCCAGAGTGCTAATTGTTTTTACATTTCTCCAGCCTGCCAGAAGCTAATTGCATTTCAGACTCAAAACTGTAAACAATGGGAAGGGGCGGTTCCAGAAAGAGGTGAAAATTTCCTAATTGGAAATTTTCCAACTGGAGGAGTCAGCTGCAGAAAAGATGATGCAGAGATAAATAGAAAACATGGCCGAATTGTATACTCTTTTCTTTTCTTTTTTAAAAAGCAGACAAATGAAACAGCCGTTCTCTTTTGAAGCTTAGGAGACTGGAATAGATTTTGGATCCAAAACTTATTAGCAGCTGCTAAAATAACAACATGTGTGTGCGTTGAAACAGATGAATGTGTTAAACTGAAATCTTGTTAAGGCTTTGGGAGGACTGGAAAAGGACGAAACAGTTTCATTGAAAATGGACTTAAGGTTATAATATAGCCTTATGAGGCTTTGCCCTCGGGTGGGAAAAAATATTGCGCCCGGGAAAGAGAAAATGGGAGTCAATAGACACTCAAGGATTAGTTTCGGAGAAAAAGCTTTATTTCTACTATCCATGAATTGGTAGAAGGAGCAAGTGTGATAGATTCACAAACAAGCACGGGTTCACAGTCATTTGCACAGAGCATATATTCCCCTTCCAGTTCCCTCCCCTTTCTCCTCCTTCTCCGAAGTCCTGCCCCATGTTGAGTTCCCCTGAGCATGAACAGAAAGCTCCTATCTTTGGGACTATTGTGGACTCTTGGCACCCTTCCCAGGAAAGGGGAATGAGAGCGGCTCAGCATGTCCAAAGATGTTGCAACTGAATGAGATAAAAGTCAGTTCTCAGGCTTGAGTATTCTTGGCAATGACAGCCTATTTACTAGCCTTTTGAAGCCTTCTTGTACTGATAAAAGAATAACATTTTTCCTATGCATCTTGTGAGAAAAGCAGAGAAGAGCAGAGAAAAGCTGTTTTGGATTTTTTAGAAGACAAAAGGAATTTTGGACAGTTTTGAGGCCTGGTTGGGAGGGGTGACTTCGGGCCTAGGTGGGGTCACCTGTCCTCACCTCCTTCAATAATACTAGTTAAAAGTATGAGAAAGCAGTTTCCTCGGAATTCACTTGGACTTAGTTTAGTACAGCCATACCTTGGGTTGAATGTGCTTCAAGCTGAGCACTTTCAGATTGTGCTCCGAGGCAACCCAGAAGTAACGGAGCGCGTTAGTTCCAGGTTTCGCCGCTCACGCATGCGCAGACGCTCAAAATGATGTCACGCGCATGCACGGAAGCGGCAAGACGTGACTCGCGCACGTGCAGACGCACAGTCGCATCTTACGTTCCATTCAGGATGCAAACAGGGCTCCAGAACGGATCCCGTTCGCATCCCAAGGTATTCTGGTACACATTGTATAGCATATACTAATATTAATATACCCATTCTCAGAATGTGGATCCTAATGTAGCCATAATGTCACCACACACAGAGAAAGAGAAGCAACAAACAGGCTTAGGGAGAAATCAGAAGTTCTCAGAAACACAACACATTTTTAGGGAGGTAACAAGGGTCCAGAATGATGATTGACTCTTGGCAGAGTTGAGGGAGGGAGCTAAAATTGAGTATATAAGGGAGAAACAGAATGGAATGTTCAGAAAGAGGTTCTGGGTTGGTGGGAGGAGCACTCCATGCTTCAGCTTTTTGTTGTAGATCCCAGAATTTTTTGGATTTTGATTCAGACAGAAAACAAACAAAACAGTTTTACAATTTAGTTTCTTCAGATGTATGGATATTACATTAGCAAGCATTGGGCTCGCTGCACTCTGAGCTCAACACAGCAGGATCCCATTCTGCAAGGGCACAGCAGCAGGAGAAGTGCTGGTCAGCTGGGGAATGCCCTGTGCCCAAAGCCCTTCTGCCCATGCAGTGCCAGCTTTAATAAGCCTGTAGCAGCCATTTGGAATAATATCAGGTGGTGGGGTGGCACACTCTTCTTTCTCCTGTGAGCAGCCGAAGGGGAGCTGTTAAGGAAGAAATGGGGACTCAAATGGATTAGCTGGATAGAGGGGAACACGAGAGTATACTATATAGGTGGAAAAGCAAGGAAATGACTAGGCCATGCAACTATGCTAACACCTTTCGGCTCTCCAAATTACAGCAACATTAGTAGCAGTGTCACATTTCACACCTACTGCAATGTATATACTAGTCTAAAGCCCTAATTAAATTGCATAATTGCCTGGTGGTTAGGATGATTCCTTCCTACATACAAATAATCTGTTCGGTGAAGACACAGGAACAGAGAAGCAGAGACAGGGAAGGATGCCTGCTTGCATTTTCTTGGGGTGTTTTCCGGCTTCTTGTGTAAAAACTACACAGACCCCTTAATTCCTGGTTTTGTGCCACTTGGAATAGGAGGGAAATGTTGTTGTTTTTTTTTAAAAAAAAACCTTCTGAACTTTCAGGAAGTGCTAGTGTATTATAGTTGACCTATCTAGATTAGTGACTGAGCCTGTCAAAGGAAGAACTCCTGAGCATTCACCCTCCAGGAATTCTGCTCCCACAAACCTCACATGTCCATTTGCCACCCAGAGTGGTGCTCTGTACTGAAGCTCCACATTGCATGGCAAGCCATGGCCAGTCGAAGACACATCCAGAAGGCTCTTGTTTTCATGCTGAGGCCTTTGCTCTGGTTTTCAGCAGCAATGGGGCGCTACTTCCATGTAAGACAGAGAGCCGGTGGGAACCGCGGAGATCAGGCTCCAGTAAGATGCTATAAACTATTTGCTGTTTCCTTCTGTTTTCGCGCTTCCCCTCCCTGCCCTCATGAAAAAAAAGTCACATCTGAGCATCGTTGTTCCTTAGGGCGAGGAGATGGAAGACATAAAGCAGCGGATCTCCCTCCTTTGCCAGAGGAAGGAGGACATTCTCACAAGGATGAAGAATTCCTTGGTGGAGCTACACCAGAGGCCAGAGCAGCCTGAACTAGAAGAGGATATTTTGGAATCCCCAGATCTGGAAGAACATGGAGCTGGTGCTGATTGGCAGGTAAGTGTGGTGGTTAAGAGCGGTAGACTTGTAATCTGGTGAACTGGGTTCGCGTCCCTGCTCCTCCACATGAGCTGCTAGGTGACCTTGGGCCAGTCACACTTCACTGAAGTCTCTCAGCCTCACTCACCTCACAGAGTGTTTGTTGTGGGGGAGGAAGGGAAAGGAGATTGTTAGACGCTTTGAGACTCCTTTGCGTAGTGATAAAGTGGGATATCAAATCCAAACTCTTCTTCTTCAAGCGGTTTTGTAGGAGTATGTTCAGAGAAATGAGGAAGCCCTTCTAGATACTGGTTATTTTAGGCCGGATCCGCTTCTTACCAGAGTTTCAGGTCCATTTGCCACACAAAATGGCGTCTTTGTTTTGTGTATATACCCAGCTCCATTGTAGCTTGTATTAAGGGTCATTAGTTTGTACGTTTCTCCTGCCTCAGTTCCACATCATTAGATGGAAGATGTTGGGGAAGTGTATGATGCAGGGAACTGGGGAAGAACCAAACATAAACATGGAGATAGATCTGGTGGTAAGGATGTAGGAAGGCTGCTGGATCTGGCCAATGGTACATCCAGTCCACCATCTTGTTCTCAAATTAGTCAACCAGGTGCCTCTTCTGGGAAGCCTGTAAACAAGGCATGGGTGCTAGTCTCACTTGTATTACCATATTTTTCGCTCTATAGGACGCACCGGACCATAGGAGGGGGAGAACAGGGAAAATTTTTTCCCCTTGTTCTCCCCCTCTAAAACAAGGTGCGTTCAAGGTGCATTCACCCGAGCGTGTGGGGCTGGCAGAGGGGGGAAGCGCTGCTTCCCCCCACCGCCAGCCTCAAAGATCCCTGAAGCCTTTGGAGCGCAGCGCCCCGCTGCCCTGCAGAGGCTTTGCGCGCAGCCATCCCCAAGCTAGAAGAGCGAGACAGAGCCCTCCGTCTCGCTGTTCTGGCTTGGGAACAGCCTTGCTAGCCTCTGCAGGAGAGCGGGGTGAAGGCACCCCGCTGCCCAGGAGAGGCTTTGCGTGCAGCCGTCCCCAAGCTAGAACAGCGAGACGGAGCCCTCCGCAGCGCTCCGTCTCCCTGTTCTGCCTTTGGGCTTAGCAGCGCAGCCTGCATTTGCTCTATAGGACGCACACACATTTCCCCTTAATTTTTGGAGGGGAAAAAGTGCGTCCTATAGAGCGAAAAATACGGTATATCCCAGCAAATGGTATTTGGAGGCATCCTTGAGGTGGAACGGAGCCATCATTCTTAATCATGTGGGTTATACAGTCGTACCTCGGAAGTCGAACGGACTTCCAAAACGTTCAGAAACCAAAGTGTGGCTTCTGATTCGCTGCAGGAAGCTCCTGCAGCCAATCGGAAACCCCATCAGACGTTTGCCTTCCAAAAATAGTTTGCAAACCAGAATGCTCACTTCCGGGTTTGTGGTGTTCGGGAGCCAAAACTTTCGACAACTAAGCTGTTTGAAAACCAAGGTACACCTGTAGTTCCAGTCTTCAATATTGTGGAAATTTGCTGCTGGGCTTTCTGTTTCTATTTTTCAGTTGTTTCCATGCTACTGAGAAAAGGTATCAGTAGTTTTATATGTTGCAACTGTGAACTCAGAAAGGAAACAAAATGCTTGTTGCTTACAGATACAGTGGTGCCTCGCAAGACGAAATTAATCCGTTCCGTGAGGCTCTTCGTATAGCAGTTTTTTCGTCTTGCGAAGCAAGCCCATTGACAGCTTAGCGGATTAGCGCTATTAGCGGTTTAGCGGCTTTTAGCGGATCAGCTAGCGGGTATTCCGTCTTGCGAGGCGTTCGTCTTGCGGGGCACCACTGTACATCAGATAAACAAACTCTTTAAGATGGATAAACAAATTGAATTTGCAGAACAAAAATCCCAATTCACAAGGGATTTATTTGATACAGTAAAGTAAAAGTATTATCAAAAATGTACAACCTGCTTCTGTAGAGTGGGATACAAAAGAGGAATTTGTGAAATCAAGTATGACTGAATGGGGACAGGATGTGGGTCGTAATGTTGATTATGAGCTTTGGGAGAATTTATGGATGGTAAATATGAATTTTATGGTGTGTTACACATTAAAGCAAAATACGATGAAAATGGCCCACTGGTGGTATTTAACACCTGCCAAACTAGTGAAAATGTTTTTAAAAAGAGAAAAGGTAAATGTTGAAAATGCAGTGAAGCAGAGGGATCCTTTTTCCACATGTGGTCCTGTAAAGTAATCAGGGAATTCTGGGAGTAATTTACAATGAATTAGAAAAAGATATTCAGATAAAGGACGCGGGTGGCGCTGTGGGTTAAACCACAGAGCCTAGGACTTGCTGATCAGAAGGTCGACAGTTTGAATCCCCGCGACGGGGTGAGCTCCCGTTGCTCGGTCCCTGCTCCTGCCCACCTAACAGTTTGAAAGTACGTCAAAGTGCAAGTAGATAAATAGGTACCGCTCCGGCGGGAAGGTAAACGGCGTTTCCATGTGCTGCTCTGGTTCGCCAGAAGCAGCTTAGTCATGCTGGCCACATGACCCGGAAGCTGTACGCCGGCTCCCTTGGCCAATAAAGCGAGATGAGCGCTGCAACCCGAGTCGGTCACGACTGGACCTAACGATCAGGGGTCCCTTTACCTTTACCTTTATTCAGATAAACCTTCCCAAAAAAGCCCAAGGCATTCCTTTGGGGAATGGTAACAACAGAGCTCCCTACAAAACAAAACAAAAAATTATTATATGCCACCACTGCGGCTAGAATCTTATTGGCACAAAGGTGGAGAACGAGAACCAAGGAAGAGTAGCAGTTTAAAATGCTTGAATATGCTGAATTGGCAGGCATAACGAACAGGGAAAGAGAAAAGGACAATAAAGAATATAAGGAGGATTGGAAAATGTTTTTTTAATATTTTAAGAACCAGTATGAACAAGTAAATAACCTAGCAGGTCTTGAGTAAAAGCAGCAGAATTAGGAGCTAGTAGAATTTAACAGCAGAAGAAATTTGAAGATTAAAAATTTGGAATACCAGATTTAATAGAAAAATAAAGAAACCAGGAAAAGGGTGAAAGGGGAGTCACCAGGTATTTAGTTGTAAGTTGAGACTGGTATGAAAGCTGTACAATTGGGGGGTGGACAGAAGGGAATGTGTGAGAGAGATATATTTGCCTCTGTACAGTGGTATCTCAGGTTAAGTACTTAATTCATTCCAGAGGTCCGTTCTTAACCTGAAACTGTTCTTAACCTGAAGCACCACTTTAGCTAATGGGACCTCCCGCTGCTGTCATGCCGCCGGAGCACGATTTCTGTTCTCATCCTAAAGCAAAGTTCTTAACCTGAAGCACTATTTCTGGGTTAGTGGAGTCTGTAATCTGAAGCGTCTGTAACCTGAAGCGTATGTAACCTGAGGTACCACTGTATTAAAAATGCAAGTAAAACAAAAACGAAAATGCTTGTTTTACATGATTACAAGGTGGAAGTTGTTATCAGTGGTGGTTATACTAAGGCAGGGCTGGGGAAGCTCTCACCTGTGGGCCAAATTTGGCCCACAGGCCTGTTTTCCCTAAACCCTGCCCACATGCCCTGCCAGTTAAGGTCAGAAGTCTCTAGTACTGGGACTGTCGGGTACTTAGGAAGCACTGCACAAGGGACCTTGGCAGGTTGGTGGGACAGCTCACCTGTCAGTCATCTAGCAGCATAATGACATCCGGTGACTGGCAGGTGGGTTGACCCACCTGCCCTAGTTGGCCTGCTGGTGTGGGACCAGATAGCAATTTGGTCCACTTGCCCCAAAAGGTTTTCCCCCTACCCCGTCCTAAGGCAACCAGCCAGCCGGTTTTCCCACCCCACCCAACTCCCTTTGATTGTCATTGGTCATTCATGGTTCGTTATAGCATTTGTTTATTATTGCTGTATTACACTGGAATGGGAAAAGGAATGGCAGGGTTGGTTAGGGGAGGTCTTTCAGATCACCTCGGTTTCTCATTCACCCCTGGAACGCATGTAAACAAATCAGAAATTGAAATTAGTTTGTGGGGTTTTTGCATAAGAGAACTGATATAAACCCGCTTTCCCCGACTGGTGCCTTCCAGATATTTTGAACTACAACTCTCCTCCCCTCCAGTTATTATTCTTGTTAATTATTATGTCACTTACGTGCCAAAATGGCTTCTAAGTGGTTCGCAAGTATAAAATCAATACGTAATTAAAATACATAGTAGCAATTCGATTGGGGCATCAAAAACGTCCATAATTGAAACATGTGCTAAATTTACAAAATATACAACAATGAAAAAGCATGACCACGAAAGCAGTTTTAAAAGGGTAAAGGTAAAGGTAAAGGGACCCCTGACCATTAGGTCCAGTCGTGGCCGACTCTGGGGTTGCGGCGTTCATCTCGCTTTATTGGCCGAGGGAGCCAGCATACAGCTTCCTGGTCATGTGGCCAGCATGACGAACCAGAGCAGGGCACGGAAACGCCGTTTACCTTCCCGCCAGAGCAGTACCTATTTATCTACTTGCACTTTGACATGCTTTCGAACTGCTAGGTTGGCAGGAGCAGGGACAGAGCAACAGGAGCTCACCCCATCGCGGGGATTCGAACCGCCGACCTTCTGATCGGCAAGTCCTAGGCTCTGTGGTTTAAAAGGGTACAAAACAATAAAATCAGAAGTTCACTTCAAGGAAATGCTTGCCTAAGCAGGTGTTTTCTTCAGGAGGTGGTGGAATGCCAACACTGGTGGAGCATCTTGGGAGTTGTAGTCCAAAATATTTGTTGGGCTCCAGGTTGAGAGAGGCTTTTGCAAACAAACCACATTGCTAGATGGTTTGGCACTAATCAGAGTTGTTGAGACTGTGCTATTTTGCACTGGGCATTGATCCAGCGTACTTTATTTAAGGTCTATTGACTTTGAAAGATAGATGCAATTTTAAACCCCGTTGAAATCTATGGGATTTAAAAGCGCTTTAATTTTTGGTTGGCTCAGGCCCTATTAATTTGTCTGGATTAATTGGAGCTTTACACTCATGAGAAACTGATTGAACATTGAACTTTGGGGAGGACTTGAATGAACAGTTCTTTTCGCAACTACAAATAACTGGGCTGTATCTGTGTGTGTACATTTTAGCCGAAAAAGCGAGGGTCATTGTCTCTTCTACCTTCCTTGGTTGAAGAAGCTGAGGACAATTCATTCCACAATGAAGTGAGTATAATGCAGAATTGGTTGGATTAATTCCTCAAAGAGTGACGAATTGCTTCACAGAGTTTGGTGGCAAATTCTTTACCGTGTACGAGGACACCCATTTTAGTTATGACAGGAGCTGCTGAATTGTCCATCGTTTCCATCATTTTTACGAATGCATCACATATATCTCAGAGCTTAAAAATGGGAGCTTTTTGTGAAAGCTTCTGTGAGCAATCTTTTGGCAAGTTTGTGGGGAGGGGTGTGTTTCTGTGAAAGGACGTGAAGTGATTTAAAAAAAGTTGGTTCTTTCATCAATTTGGCAGAGGGACAATTTGGTGAAAGGACTTGTAAGTCTTTGCCCATTCAAAGTGAGAACAATGCTGATCCAAGAAGACTGTTTATGGAAGATCATATCCTGGCTTTGTAAGCCAACTTCTGGATGAGCCTTTTGGCCATGCGCATAGCCCCTCTGTTCCTTCCTTTTTGCAAGCAAGGAAACAAACCGAAAGGTTTCCCACTAACCATAGTTTCTTGTATCACACAAACTGGGAAACTGTGGTTAGCACATTTGCAGCAAGCCCAAATACCTAGTGAACGCCAAACCATAGCTAAAAATCCTGGCCTGTTCTAACACTGCAAATAATAGTTTACAGGTTTGGGATGAAACAGAAAATGAGCTGTGCCTTCCTAGAAGGCTTCTGCCTCGTTGGGAAGTGTGATGAAACACTCGTCTGTTGCACGACTGCAATGTAGCTTCTTCTGCAAAGTTAAGAGTCTCCCCAGTTCTGCTTCTTGCTCTACTCACCATTGGCACATGGCACCCCCAGAAAGTTGCCTACAAGGGAATGTGGCTCTCAGGCTTAAAAAAGGTACCCCGAGACACCATGAAAGAAAAAACATTTCTTCATCTCTGCTTTTCTTTGCAGGCTGTGGATGCTGAGGAGCCTGACCAGCAGTTAATTTCTTTGTCTCTGCAAAAGGCAAGAAGTGGTGAGGCTCTTGGAAGTCATAGCGAGGTAGGTGTGCTAACTTTGGGTCCATTAAAGCTATCAGATTGTTACCAGAAAATTGCTGTTGAAAATATCACGGTCAGATTACCTGTTATACCAGCAAATCGAAATGAAAAATGAAATGAAAGAACCTGAAGGCAGATAGGCTGCATTGTGCAGTGTACGTATGGTCATAGGATTTAAGCCATTGTCATTGTCCCAATCACTTGCCTGCCAGCTGCTTTGGACTATGACTCCCATCATCCGTGACCACTGGCCATGCTGGCTGTGGCTGATGGGAGCTGTGATCCAAAATATCTGGAGGCCATCAGGTTAGGGAAGGCTGGATTAGAGAGAAAGCCTATACAATAATCCATCATGCCGAAATGTAGATTCTCTACATAACATCCCATCAAAGGTTAATCTGTATTTTTAGTTTAGGAAAAAGACAAGCGAGGGGAAACATGCTGCAGGTTTTTTATTTATTATTATTATTATTATTATTATTATTATTATTATTATTACAATTTATTTGCCTGCTCTTCACCTAAGTTCCCAGGGCGAGTTAGAATGATTCAAACAAATTGTTAATATTAAGGAACACTATTAGGAAAGGTAAAGGTACCCCTGCCCGTACGGGCCAGTCATGTCCGATCTAGGGTTGTGCGCCCATCTCATTTAAGAGGCCGGGGGCCAGCGCTGTCCGGAGACACTTCTGGGTCACGTGACCAGCGTGACAAAGCTGCTCTGGCGAGCCGGCACCAGAGCAGCACACGTAAACGCCGTTTACCTTCCAGCTATAAAGTGGTACCTATTTATCTACTTGCACTTAAGAGTGCTTTTGAACTGCTAGGTGGGCAGGAGCTGGGACCGAACGACGGGAGCTCACCCCGCCGCGGGGATTCGAACCGCCAACCATGCGATCAGCAAGTCCTAGGCGCTGAGGTTTTACCCACAGCGCCACCCGCGTCCCAAAAAGAACACTATTACACAATAGTAAAAGCAGTTTTGAGCCACTTAAAATTAGAGAAGTGTGGTGGGCCCTAACAATATACCTCTCAAGAGAGCCAGTGTGGTTTAGTGGTTAAGAGCGGTAGTCTCGTAACCTGGTGAACCGGGTTCGCTTCCCCGCTCCTCCACATGCAGCTGCTGGGTGACCTTGGGCCAGTCACACTTCTCTGAAGTCTCTCAGCCCCACTCACCTCACAGAGTGTTTGTTGTGGGGGAGGAAGGGAAAGGAGAATGTTAGCCGCTTTGAGACTCCTTAAAGGGAGTGAAAGGCGGGATATCAAATCCAAACTCTTCTTCTTCTTCTTCTTCAAGTGTGAAAAGCCAGGGCAAAGCGCATTCGTTAAAAGTTGTCCATTGAAGGTGTCAAGACACACCTCTGAGGGAAGGGAGTTCCACAGTTTAGATGTGGCGATTGCCTCTAGCTCAGGTGGTTTAAAAAGAGGATCAGAATAAATTCATGGTGGTTCTATGCATCGGAGTCATCAGAGTCATCTGATGCTGCAATCCTGTACCCTCTTACCTGGTAGTAAGCTCCAAACTGAACTCACTGAGACATAAGTAGACATATGTAAGGTTGCACTGTAAGAACTTGTTGCTGGGAAACAGCAGTGAAGAAGGATATTGCCACCAGGTTAGGATGGAGGAGAAACTGGCTTTTGTTTGCATTTTAGTTGTAGTTTGACACCACCTGGAATAAATCAGTCCTATCTCTAGTTGCAGAGCTGAAAATATTCCGTCCTTCCTCCCTCCCTCCCTCCCTCCCTCCCTCCCTCCCTCCCTTCCTAATTTTAATTGTTTTTATTTTATTTTAGCCCCAATCCTTATTCATACTAAACCTCAAAAGCAGCGCAAAGAAATCATACGCTGGCATGTAAACCAGCTTTGAAGTGCAGAGCGTAGAATCTTAACCGCACGCACCAGAAAAACACTTCTGGTGTGTGTGTCCCGCCGGGATAGCCACCTAATGAACTGTGAGTCAGCAGACTTCCTGTGTGATCTGAGATCTACCTGTGCAAATGCAAATCGGCTGCTAAGAAACCTGTTGCACCAGATCACGGGACTCTCAGCCGGCACTTGGGCTTACTTTTCCTTTCCTTTCTCCCCTAATCTGCCCGGCTCGTGCTGCTTTCCGAGAGCACGTTAGCTATTTTTCAAGCTCGCAGATCTTCCAGACTTTGGCTTTTCTTCCCCACAGGGCAAAGCCTCCTCCAGTGGAGTCACAAACACTGCCGAGTGCTTATTGGGAGATTCAGAGGAGCCTGTGGGTGCCGGTGGGCCTGACTCAGATCTTGCCCGGCTCCTCCATGTGTGGCAGGCACAAATTGCTGAGCTGGAACGGTGGCTAGACCAAACGAAAGAGTCCCTGGGATCGGGAGGCCAGACCCGCCAAATGCAACAGACAGTGGAGCAGCGTCTAGCTGCGTGCCAGGTAAGCTGAGCTGAGCGGGCCAAAGGTCGCTGTTGCAGTTTTGTAAGCCAATCACCTTTGCCTCTCATTTCGGTGCGCCTACATAACGCCTACAGCCTCGTTGTTCCTGCTTCTGCCTCTTTTTGTGTGTGTGACGCTGCTGCAGTAAACAGGGACTGGCTGGATTCCTTATAGGGGAACACAGAGAAGGGCGCTTCCCCCCATGTTCTCGACTGGCTTCTTGTCTGCCAAACCTAGGCAGGCCCCAGGAGTTACCTGCAAATACAGCCTATGTTACCCAACCACAAGTGAATGCAGGGTCAGAGCAGGAGAGACACACCAGCCAGGGACATATATGTGCATTTCCTCCTACAAGCCCCCTCTCTCCCGCCAGTTTCCCCTCCAGCCGGGCTCTGAGATTGGAAAGCAGCCCAGATTTGAAGGGAAACGGCTTCCTTCAGCGAAGGGGGACTGGAGGGTGGCTAATTATCATATCACCCCTTAACCTCCTCTTCTCCAGGCTAAGGGAGCTGGGCATGTTTAGCCTGGAGAAGAGGAGGTTAAGGGGTGATATGATAGCCATGTTCAAATATATAAAAGGATGTCACATAGAGGAGGGAGAAAGGTTGTTTTCTGCTGCTCCAGAGAAGCGGACACGGAGCAATGGATCCAAACTACAAGAAAGAAGATTCCACCTAAACATTAGGAAGAACTTCCTGACAGTAAGAGCTGTTCGACAGTGGAATTTGCTGCCAAGGAGTGTGGTGGAGTCTCCTTCTTTGGAGGTCTTTAAGCAGAGGCTTGACAACCATATGTCAGGAGTTCGCTGATGGTGTTTCCTGCTTGGCAGGGGGTTGGACTCGATGGCCCTTGTGGTCTCTTCCAACTCTATGATTCTATGATTCTATGAATTACTCCCCATACTGCTTTTTCCCTGCAATGGCCTCCTACTCCCTTGTATATTCATGTTAGCTGGCAAGCTTGGCATTGGAAAGGACTGGTGGTGGATGAAATGCCATTCTGCAGCAGCCAAGGGGAAGGGGGCACCAAGTTCTTATCAACGATTTGTTTTGTGTTTTGTTTGGAGACAAAGGTTGGCATCCTGCAGACACAGTGCTGCCAAACGGCCAGCATTTGCAGAGTGCTGCTGGCCGGGTAGTTGCTGCATCCCCCCACCTCCAGTGCTGGCTTGCAACACCTGCTGGGAAGGGTCATGAAGGCAGAGCATTCACATCCCGAGAATCCCAACTTTCGTTTTAAACCACCACCAAGTTTCTAGTCCTTATCGCTTTAAACTGCATGGACAGTGCCTAATGAAATCTCCCAAAGCCAGCAGGGTTTCTAGTTATGTGTAGCAGGACTATCATGCCCTTTTTATATTGTAAACTTCCCTGTGAGCTTTGGATTAAGGGTGGTATAGAAAATTTAATAATAATAGTAATAATGCCCTGCATATCTCAATATGCACCCTCCCCCCCAATGCTTAAAACAGAATAATTTGCACAGACATTCATACCAGTAGCAGCATGCAGTTTTTCTTGGCGGAAAATTTAAACCAAGTCATTGCTAAAGTTAACCGTGAGGGTTCTTCTTCCAGTGCACAGTAGAGAATGCACACCTCTGCTTAGGCTGCAGGAGTTCCTTACATTTCAGATGTACAAATCATGTTTGCATGACAAATAAACTCTCTAAAACGAAACCCAACTTAACCTGACTCAGCTGCAAATAATTAAAGCATGATGTGTTACATATGGAAACCAATTAAAAAAACAAGCCCATTCCTAATTCATCTCCAGAATTGTAAAGCTGCCAAAAGAAGGATGGAGAGCAGGTTTCTGCAACATTTCTAGAAAGTGCATTTCTGGTTCCAGTGAGGTGCCAGAGATGTTTTCCCATGCCAGAGATGTGCTCCCTGCTTGGAGGACAGGGACTGTGTACAAGCTATAATGCACATACCACATTCATTATTTTGCTCAGAGAATTCTGGGTGCTGTAGTTTTCCCAAGACAGGGTTAAAATTCCCAGCAACAAACTACAATGCCCAGAATTCTTTAAGGGATTGAACATGCTTCACAAGCGCTTTAAAGGAATGGTGCGTATGCAACCCAACATCTGCTTCCCCTTCTTCCCTACATTTTTGAGAATGTTCTCTCGTGATTGTAGCATATACAGTGGTGCCCCACAAGACGAAAGCTTCGCAAGATGGAAAACTCGCTAGACGAAAGAGTTTTCCGTTTTGGAGGTGCTTCGCAAAACGAATTTCCTATGGGCTTGCTTCGCAAGACGAAAATGTCTTGCGAGTTCCTGTGGGTTTTTTTTCCTCCCCCCCCCTTTTTCTAAGCCGCTAAAAGCCGCTAATAGCGCTAATCCACTAAGCTGTCAATGGGCTTGCTTCGCAAGACGAAAAAACCGCTAGACGAAGAGAATCGCGGAACGGATTCTTTTCGTCTTGCGAGGCACCACTGTACTTCTACAGTCTTCTTTATCTTTCCCTTCATAAACTTCAGCCTAAAACCCTCTAGACAGCATTCTGCTTCCAAAATGGTTAATTCCTCTTCTTTGGCTTAAGACCTTAATCTTCATCCCCAACAGAAAGAACACCATGGAGACCTATCCAGAGAACATGAGTGTATAGAGTGGTTGCACCTAAATTAGCTTGACTGTATATGTGGGTGTTTCATATACTGATACTGAATTCATTCTCGTGAGTGTGAATCCAAAATGCAAAGGAGAGCATCGACAGGCTTTGATACTTTGCTGTTGTGAAACCTGCCTTCACTTTGGCTCCCCTCACCAGCCCTGACTTCATGCAAATGTAGGGATAACAACAACAACAACAACAACAACAACAACAATTTTATTATTTATTTATTCCTCGCCCATCTGACTGGGTTTCCTCACCCACTCTGGGCGGCTCCCAACAGAACACTAAAACAGAATAAAACTTCAAACATTAAAAACTTCCCTAAACAAGACTGCCTTCAGATGTCTTCTAAAAGCCAGATAGTTGTTTATTTCCTTGACATCCGGTGGGAGGGCATTCCACAGGGCAGGCGCCACTACCGAGAAGGCCCTCTGCCTGGTTCCCTGTAACCTCACTTCTCGCAGTGAGGGAACCACCAGAAGGCCCTCGGAGCTGGACCTCAGTGTCCGGACTGTGATTCAGCACAACACATCTTCCAAAGGGAGCCACACAATGACAGCCACACACTTGGCATCTCCCCACTGTCAACATCTAGATTGTAGGCCTTTCAGGGCAGAGACCTACCTTTTGGGTTTTTGTTTCTTTGTTTAGGCTGGTGGTTTTCAACCAGGGTGCTTTGAATGATGGTCAGGGATGCTGTGAGCAACACTGGACTCTGTCCCTCTTTCCTTTCCTCCCTCCCTCTGAGCCCCTCTTGCGTCTCTGCCTCCCAAAGTCTTGCACGGCTTAGGACCCTTGTACCTATGGGACCGCCGCTCCCGGTATGCCCCACAGAGGACCTTAAGGTCCATAAATAGCAACACCCTAGTGGTCCAGGGCCCTAAGGAAGTTAGATTAGCCTCAACCAGAGCCAGGGCCTTTTCAACACTGGCCCCGGCCTGGTGGAACGCTCTGTCTCATGAGACCAGGGCCCTGCGGGATCTGATTTCTTTCCGCAGGGCCTGTAAGACAGAGTTGTTCCCCCTGGCCTTTGGCTTGGAGCCAATTTGACCCCCCCCTTCTTTTTCCTTTCTCCTCCTGTGATGAGGCTGCATTTTAATGTTTCAATATTTTAATGTTATATTTTAATCTTGTTTTTAAGTTGTATTCATTCAACTTGTTTTTATTATTGCTTGTTAGCCGCCCTGAGCCTGGCCTTGGCTGGGGAGGGCAGGGTATAAATAAAAATTATTATTATTGTCGTTGTTGCAGCAGCCCTGGCTACAAGCTCCCCAGGTGAATGGTGCCTCTGGGGTTGGCCAGGGGGTGCTTGCTTCCCAGGCCCCTGTGGGGCAGTGTGAGGAGGCACCTCTCTTTGGGGCAAGGGGTGGGGTGCAGCTCAGGGACCAGGGGCGGCAGCAGCAGTTGCCTGGAGGACTCCCAAGGAGAGGGGAGAAGAGATGAAGGTGAGGGGCTGCCAGCTGCTGGCAAGGGGTGACATAACTGGGCTCCTGAGCCCCACAAGGGTGCTGCAGAAAAGAATGTAGTTCGTCAAGGGAGCTGTGAACCCCAAAAGGTTGAAAACCTCTGGTTTAGGCTATTTAAGAATCACCCTTTTCCCAAGGTAGCTCAGGGCAATGTGCAACATTTAAGCAAAAGAGAGTGAACATCAATAGAAGCATATGCAGGCTTAAAAGTGAGCAAATTGTTAAAACACAGTTACACAAGTTTATTGTGAGGATTATACATCCCTTAGTCCCATTGTTAAATGTTATTCTGTAAAGTGTAATGCACACCGACAGAAATGTTAGTGGCTGCATTGGACCATCAAAGGAAAGAGGAATAGAAAAAAAACCCTCCAAAATGAACAGTAGGGTGAAACAAGTAAGCAAGCTTTCAGATTTAATCAGGAGGACTCATGAGTTGTCTGTATGTTAAGCTAATAACATAAAGTGCGGGGGGTGGGCAGGGAGAAAGAAAAAGATAAATGAAATGCAAAATCCTAGCCTGCAGTTCGGAATAATCAGATGGGATGGGAAGGCTGAATGCCGACTTAATTAGGTTTGGGCTTGCTTAGGGCAAAAAGGTATCTGGTTGCACCAGAGATTACAGGAAAAGCAACAAAGACCTGGAGCACCTTTGAAAATGCACACAGAGTTATTAAGGCATTAACTTTTGTGGTGCTCCGGGCCTCTGCTGATGTTTGTTTGCTGCAATGGTCTAACAGGGTTAGTCTTCCACAAGACCACAGGGGTGTTGAAGTTGCTGCAGAGCAGTTTGCAAGTATCTGTTTGTCTCTTCCTCCTCTGACACCCGCCACAAATGCATAAATGATTTTGTCCCAAGGGAGAAGGGAAAATGAGTCTGGATTCACCCTCCCAAACATTCCTGTTACCAGCCTTTGCACTAGTACAGAGCTTGGGGTGTTTTCAGTAAGTAAACTTTGCAGTGATTTTTTTTTAAAAAAAGAATGATTAACTGCTTGACTTTCCAGGCTATCTTATCAGAGATTGAACAGAAAGTGGCGCGCCTATTGGAGGACTGCAAAGACAGGCACACCGGCGAGGGCCCTGGCCTCCATCAGGAGGCAGAGAGCCTGTCTTCGAAGCTGAGAGATGTGAAATGCAACTTGAAAAGAGTGCAGGGCATGCTCCAAGGGAAGAGCACAGAAGAGCAGGTAAAACGAAACCAAGAAAAGCAAGGCCACTGTGAGAGTTGATGTTGTGCGCATGTGTTCGTGTGGTGACGCCGAGGCATGCGCATGCTGCAGTTTGCAAAGCTTTCGTATCAGTCTTACTATATACCTGTTGGAACGGAGTATTCTGCAAAGGGGCATGGCTGACTGGCTAGCTGGCACACGGAACAGGAGCCTGTGTTGCCACGTCTTGTTGCAGGGAGAAGTCTCAAACCCCTTTGAGCAGCTGCAGGAGACCTCTCTATTTGTGCAATCAGTTTGTTAACACAATTCTAAAACTTGTGAGAAGAGGACGGGGTGAGGAATTCTGTCCTACACTGGTCATGTTGCATGTGGCCTTTCTCAGATTGGGAGGTGAAGCCCTCTGTGCCTGTTTGGTTGGTTTTACCGTATTTTTCGCCCCGTAGGACGCACCGGCCCATAGGACGCACCTAGTTTTTTTTGGGGGGGGGATAAAGGGGGGGAATTGTTTCCCCCCCAGGCGCGGGGCTGGGTCAGGGGAAGCCGGAGCTTCACCAGCCCCCAGAACAGGCTGCTCTCCGCAAGCCGTGGGAGGGCTCCCTCGGCTTGCGCAGAGCTACCCGAAGCCCCGGTGCTACTGCTCAGCGCACCCAGGCTTCGGGATGCAGGCAGCTCTCCGCAAGCCGTGGGAGCCTGGCGGGAACTCCCTTGGGCTCCCAAGGCTTGCGGATAGCTTCCTGAAGCCTGGAGAGCGAGAGGGGTCAGTGCGCACCGACCCCTCTTGCTCTCCAGGCTTCAGCGAAAGCCTGCATTCGCCCCATAGGACGCACACACATTTCCCCTTCATTTTTGGAGGGGGAAAAGTGTGTCCTATAGGGCGAAAAATACGGTAAGTCGCTTTGGGTTGCCATGGGCAAGATAATTCAACAAATCCAATAAATGAGAATAATGATTTGAATGCTTGTAGAGGCTCTCACAGTCTGCGAGCCTAAATAGTCAGGATTCCAAACAATGCAGGCTCCTTGTTAGTGTTGGAAAATTCCATTTCACCTTAAGGAGCAGACGTGTGGAACTGTTGCATGTCACATGTCTGTTTACATACCAGCACAGCTTGCTGGGAACTTCCGTTGTGTGTATAGCTTTTGCTTTTTACTGTCTCTCTGAGGAGAAGAAAGGGAGATGACATGTTTTCTTTGTCCTGATTTATGCTTAATAAATCTTTAGCTGTCAGTATGTTTCCACAAGCCTCACACCTGTTCTATTTGCACAGTATTTTCTGCTAATGTAGTGTGCTCAGGCTTTTGAAGTCTGAGTCACTGATTTACGTCGCACCAGAGATTGGGGGATCGTCACGGCTGGAAGGGCACGATCCAGCTGGGGGCTAACCATCTGGTATCTCGACTCCTGAAGGATGCTGACAGTTAGTTGTGTGATATTTTATAACATGGAGTTTTTTTAGGTTGGGTTTGTTTGTTTTTTTTGGTATTTGGATCTTTATGAGCTTGAGGTTGTAAACCACTTAGAGATTCCCCACCCAAAACATCTGTAAGTGGTATATAAATTGTCTAAGCCAATTCATAATTATTCAGGTAATCTGTGTCCGAGTTCAAAATTTAGCATTAAAAAACTACATTAAGGTGCTCTCACCTTTCTGTCACTGCAATCTTATGCTAAAAAGTTCCTTTGACCTGTGTGCCTCTCTCTGCAGATCATCCCTGAGGAAAATACCTCTGAGGAGCTCCCTCAGCCCTTTTATTTTGACCTCTCTGATACATTCCCGCTTCTTACCTTGGACCAACCTCTCTTCAGTAGGCAGAATGGTTTAGAGCAGCAGCAGGTAAATAGGCTCCCTTTCCCCCTCCTCCACAACACGGCAAGGTAGTTTTGCTGTCTATTGTTCTGCCTTATTTAATTTTGCCGCCTCTTGTATACATCTCACACGTAAGTGCCTAAACAAGCGCCTTCTCCACGTATCAACCATCTTGGGTCCGATGCTCAGCAGATGAGGCCTTGTTGGTGGTTGCACCAGTTGGAGTTGAAACAGGACAGGGCCTTTCTGGCGGCTGCTCCCATTTATGAGACTCTTTTCCTAGCGAGGGGCATCTGTCTACCTCATTACTGACTTTCAGGAGGAATTTAAAAACATTCCTACTTTACCGAGGCTGAAATACAGTGTTAAGTTCGGCAAAGAGGGGACCCTCTTGGGCAGGGGTCAGCAAACCATTTTAGCAGGTCCACTGTCCTTCAGACCTTGTGGGGGGCCAGATTATATTTTTTGGGGGGGGAATAATGAATTCCTATGCCCCACAAATAACTAAGAAATGCATTTTAAATAAAAGCACACATTCTTCTCATGTAGAAACACCAGGCAGGCCCCACAAATAACCCAGAGATGCATTTTTAATAAAAGGGCACATTCTACTCATGTAAAGACATGCTGATTCCCGGACCGTCCGCGGGCCGGATTTAAAAGGTGATTGGGCTGGATCCGGGCCTTACTTTGCCTACCCATGTTCTTAGAACTCCCAAGAACATGGGTAGGCAAATCTCCCTCAGAAATTTGGTGGGTGGCCCAGAAGAGAGAATTCTCTTTGGCACCCCAAAATTGTGGAGTGCCCTTACCACAAGAGACATGTCTGGCATCTTCACTATGCAGCTTTTGGCAAACGCGGAAGACGTACAGTGGTGCCTCGCAAGACGAAATTAATCCGTTCCGTGAGGCTCTTCGTATAGCGGTTTTATTCATCTTGCGAAGCAAGCCCATTGACAGCTTAGCGGATTAGCGCTATTAGCGGTTTAGCGGCTTTTAGTGATCAGCTGTTAAGCGGCTTATCAGCGGATCAGCTGATAAGCGGCTTAGCGGCTTAGGAAAAGGGGGGGGGAAGGGGAAAAAACCCACAGGAACTCGCAAGACATTTTCGTCTTGCGAAGCAAGCCCATAGGGAAATTCGTTTTGCGAAGCGCCTCCAAAACGGAAAACCCTTTCGTCTAGCGGGTTTTCCATCTTGCGAGGCATTCGTCTTGTGGGGCACCACTGTACCTCTTTACCCTGGCCTTTTAACACCTGAGATGTGTGTTTTCAGGGCATGCCCTATTCCTGTGACTGTAACCTCTTTTAACTGTTTTTCATTTTTAACATGAGATTGTTGTAACTAGCCATGGGGCCTGCTGGTGAAGGGGGTCAGTATGAAGCTGTTGTTATCGTTGTTACCATCTGTATCAACTGTATTCAGCTTCCTTCTCTGTCTAGAAATCCTATTAAAGGAGGAAACCAGTCTCCTACCCTCCGGACTCCCAGTCTGAGCCATACTGCTCCTGCCACCAAGACAGTGAAATGGGGCAAGACATTGCTTTCAGAAAACCCCAATTTTTCACGTTTTGAGTTTTCCTCTGTTTCTCTTCCTCACTTGCAGGAGCTGCTGCTGCAGCTGTCAGAACAAAGCAATCTTGTTGACTTCATTGACGTGTACATGGAGAAGATGCAGCCGCAATCTAGGGATGGCAAAACTCTGGAATTGCAAGCAAGGTAAAAAAACAAAACAAACACACTCCCCAAGTTTGTTGTGATAGGATCTGCCTTGCGTGCAGAAAGTCAATCCCAAATTGAGTCCCCAGCAATCCCCAGTTGGGGCTGGGAGAGACCCCTTGCCTGAAAACCTGGATAATCACCGCCTGTCAGTGTAGACCAGTGTTCTTCAACCTTGGGCCCTCAGATATGGGTAGACTATAACTCCCATGATCCTTTGCCATTGGGCTAAGGTGGCCGTGGATGATGGGTGTTGTAGTCCATCACAACATACCTCACAAGGGAGGAGGACAACATAAACCGCCCTGAACTCCTGGAGGAAAGAAGGTGGATGTACATACAATAAATAAATAAATGGAGCTGTTTTCAATAGGTTTTTTTTTCTTTTCATTTTCATTGATTTATGGATTTTATAATGGTATATTTTGTTGCGATAGCCTGCTCTGTGACCTTAGGGTATAGGATGTGTAAGAAATCAAATATATTTGGGTTCAGGTTGTCAGGTTTAGTGAAAGCCCAGATTTTGGATACTTCCTCTCTTTGAGCAGGTTAAGTAAACCAGACTGTGTTGTGAACAGTATTATACTGAGAGCCGTTGGTTTTTCTCTCAATTATTTTATCTCATAGCAGTCTGATGCGCCGATCTAGTCACGAGGCACCCAGCTCTGGAAGTGAGCCCCTTGGTCTGATTCCCAAGGACCAAGCAGGTGACAAGTGGCAACATTTGCAGGAGGAGCTGCTCTTCAAGATGAACCCTCCTCACTGTCAGTTCCCTGAATCTCAGGTTAGTATACTAATTTTCCCATCCCTTAAGAACAATTTCCAGAGGCGTAGCTGTGTTAGTCTGTTGCAGCAAAAACAAGACAAGAGCTGTGGCACTTCAACAGCTAGCAAATTCCTTCAGCTCGGTATTATACACCTTTTTGTCAGGAGTTCAGCCTACACTCAAGTAGAACCCTGGCAGAGACACATGCCCGACTGGCATGTTCCCTCCCTCCTGGTTGATGGCTCGGGAGCTTCATAAGCTTTCTTCACCCCAAACATCACAGCGACAGATACCAACTGACACTGGCACACTTAGAGATCCGCAGAGGTTGTGCAGTTGCGTAACACACCTCAGCAACTCAGCATTTTGGCTAATCTACTTTGTTTACATAAAAAACACACACGGAGCACTGCAACATGGCTCCCTCTCTCTCTAGCATCAGACAGCAAAGAGAGAAAGAACAAAGGACAATAGTCCCACTTCATCCTGTCTTCGTCATTTCCCACTCTGTGGAGTCAAAACATATACCGTCATGTGAAAGACAAAAATCCCATGACTGCAATCATAGAGCAGGAATTCTAACACTTTTGACCCTCTGTGCCAACTCTTTGCAGCAGTACAATGTTCTGCCTCTGCTGTCAGAGGGGATACCAGTAGCTGGAAGTCACAGGTGGGCAGAGTGCTGTTGCACGCATGCCTTGTTTGCAGGCTTCCTCCAGGCACCTGGTTGGCCAGTTTGAGAACAGGATGCTGGTCTACATAGGCCATTGGCCTATTAAGAGAACTGAGAGTCATGGGAGAACCCTGTTCCTCTCACAGAGCTACCATTCCCAGAGTGGTTTAACAATCGACCCCAGGGAACTCTGGGAAATGTAGTTCTGGGAGGGAAATGGGGCCTCCAAACAATTCTTAGCACTCTTACCAAACTACATGTCCCAGGATTCTTTGGGGGAAGCCTTGGCTGTTTATAACAGTATGATACTGCTTTAAATGTTTAGTGCAGATTGAGCCTGAGAGAGAGAGAGTCGTCGTAGCATATTTCCAACTTCTTAGCCATGAGGATATGCTTTGTCTGCACTGGGCCCCAGTCATCTGTGTGTGGGGGGGGGGGTTGTTTTCACAAATCTGCAAAACCCCTGTGACCAAAAGGTGACAGTGAAAGAGACAAGGATGTACACAATCAAAAGTGGTGTTTCTAAGACTTTCAGATTTTTTAATAGCAAGCGTTTGAAATAGGTCAGTAATAATGTCCCCATGTCGGAGAAGAAGAGGGCAACACAGATCAAAATGGCACCTCGAAATATCATCTAGTCTGCCAAGGCAGGAGCTCCATAGCTATAGCATCCTCTGCTTAAAAACCTCAAGCGAAGGAGAGTCCTGTATCTTCCCAGGTAGTCTATTCTGCTGGCGATCTGAGAATACCTGAGAATCGTTGATTAATTTTGGTTGCAATCCCAGTTCTTGTCGTTTGAACTCGGTAGTTCAGGCCCTACTGTCTGGAACAACGGAATGATATTTGTTCCATCACCTACATGACAGCCCTTCAAACGTTTGCAGGGGACCCTCTTAAATGGTCTATTCTTCAGGATCAGTCTTACGTCTAAGGACCTCAGGAAGGCTGAGACACCCAAATACTTGAAAGGTGCCTACCAAGTTGGGTTTATCGCCTTGAAAAACTAGAACGCACATTGACAGAGCTTCAGCCATAGGTAGACATGCTCATTGGCACAGACACAGCAAATGCTAGGCTCTTGTTGTGAGCAGATTTCACGCCACCTACAAAGAATGGACACTTCTGTGTCCATTCCAAGATGGTGAACTTAATATTGGTTTATGTTGTAGCTAGCTAGCTAGTTGCTGCTGCTGTTATAAGAACATTCTGTATCACCATGAGTTTAATCTGGAGCATTTGTCCAAACACGTTTTGCTTTTCCAAATGTTAGATCTCTACCAAAATAAATATTCTACCCAAGGGTGCCACAGCGAGTGTGAGAACTCCAACCGTCGAGGAGCTGAAAACGTACACGGCACAGCTTGGCAATCTGAGCCAAGAAGCGTCTGTTCAGACACAGGTACTAAATGCATTCCCACCCCCCACCCCCCGAGTTACATAAATTGCCGGCGTGGCTGGTGGGCAAGATCCAGGGCCTTGGCAGAGCGCAGAATCTATTGATATGTATGTGTGTGTCTGTGTGAAATCCCATTAGAGCAAACGGGATCTTTCCCCCCAATGCTAAAGAGCAGGCTTAGAGGGGATGTTCCATATGGGGACCATGGGGTGGGGGAGAACTAAAGCCCCCGTAGCCGACATGCCAGGGTCCCAGTCTAGATCTGAAGTCTCACGTCTGCAATTTACCTTTTAAAAAAGCCATCTGCGAAATTGCTAATTGTGAAAATGGTGCTGCATCTAGCTTGACCCCGGGGGGGGAAACAGGAGCTCAAGGAAAGGGTGGTTGTAAGAGACTTTGTTTCTATACAGTGGTACCTCGGGTTACATATGCTTCAGGTTACACACTCCGCTAACCCAGAAATAGTGCTTCAGGTTGAGAACTTTGTTTCAGGATAAGAACAGAAATCGGGCTCCTGCGGCGCGGCAGCAGCAGGAGGCCCCATTAGCTAAAGTGGTGCTTCAGGTTAAGAACAGTTTCAGGTTAAGAATGGATCTCTGGAACGAATTAAGTACTTAAGCTGAGGTACCGCTGTAGTAGGGGTATTCTGCCAGCAGTGTGAGGCAACCCTTAAAGGACAACAAGGCCAAAAGGGTGGGATCTGCATTTTACATACTGATTTGCTTTGAAATGACAAGACCGCCATTTTGTTGAAAGCTTCCAGTACGTAATACTCTTGTATCTTCCATTGCTTGCTTCTTTCTCTCCATCTCCCTCTCTCTCTTTCATCTAACCATAGATCAGCCCAAAATTGCAACCTTCCATAAATACCCTCCATGTTTTGCTGCCTATTTTGAAATTGCCCAACACCCAGCAGGCTACAGCTTCTGTCAGGCCTTAAGCCTAACCCACACCCTTTTCTGCCTAACAGCCGGCCACCAAGGTGCTTAACAATAAGTGAAAATGAATGCCTAATAAACATAATGAGATGGTTGTTATGTTTAAAGGCAGTGGTGACTTATGAAGGCTTGTGGGCGTGAGAGGGGTTTTGTTTTGTTTTAGCTTTTTGCATTTTATCTGCAGTTGTTTTCCTTTGTGTCAGCCATGCGGTCTGGGGAAAAGTAAGTTAGTGAGTGAGAGAATTTGTGATTGATTGATTGATTGATTGAATGATTGATTGATTGATTGATTGATTGAATGAATGAAGCCTTCAGAGGAAACTGAGAAACAGCATCTCCACATCTTCCAGGAAAATATGCCGGGGGAAGTTTCCTTAAGCTTGGACCAGAAGCTCTTTGAGCTGCTTTTGGCGATCAGCCGCTGCCTGAACGACATGGAGCAGATGTTAAACACATGTGAACTCACCAGTGAAGAAGCTCCTGTGCAACAGATGCTTTATGAGGTAAATAAGGAGTGTCGGGGCTGGTGTGAGCTGCACTCCCAAACATCTGGAGGGCACCAGGTTGGCAAAGGCTGATACGTGGCTTTCTCAAGAGCAGAGCTGTGTGTACCGCACAGTTAAAGGCACAGAGAAAGAGCATCTCATGCCATTGGTTGCAAATTGCAAGATTCGGCTTCCTGAAAATACCAGCTCTTGTTTGAAAAAAAGGTAAACGGGAAATCAATCTTTTAACCCTCGAGATCGTAAATATATGCTTGAAAGACTGGAAAATGCCAGATATTATTGAGGGTTGCTGGATAAAGGTATCTGAGCGACAGTAGCCTCAGGGCCCCACATGATTTATGTGAAATTGTAGAAATTGCAAAATAATTGAGAGTAAAAACAATGAAATCCAGATTGGATTGATTTCTTTCCTGATCATACAGGCAACACACTATTTTTTGGTACCAACAGTGGGTGGGGCAAAATGGAGCGATGGCGGTCTGGACCGGACTTATGCATGTCCTGGAAAAGAACCCCCATGTAAGCGGGGATTCCCCTGTGTATATATATAAAAATGTAGTATAAACACTGACAACTGGGAAACACTGGCCTGTGAGCGCTCCAGTTGTAGAACGGCCTTTACCAAAGGTGTCATGGGCTTTGAAGAAGAAGAAGAAGAAGAAGAAGAAGAAGAAGAAGAAGAAGAAGAGGAGGAGTTTGGATTTGATATCCCGCCTTTCACTCCCCTTCAGGAGTCTCAAAGCGGCTCACATTCTCCTTTCCCTTCCTCCCCCTCAACAAACACTCTGTGAGGTGAGTGGGGCTGAGAGACTTCAAGGAAGTGTGACTGGCCCAAGGTCACCCAGCAGCTGCATGTGGAGGAGCAGAGACGCGAACCTGGTTCCCCAGATTACAAGACTACCGCTCTTAACCACTACACCACACTGGCTCTCTCGAACTCGAAACGTGCTAGGAGGAAGGCACGCTTGGCAAATCCACACTGCGATCAACTCCCAACCGGAGGCATGGGGATCCAGAATTGGCCTCCACGGTCACTTACGGACTCATTGTTAAAACCGTGTTTATGGAAGACAATCTTACTCGGCTACGAGTGATCGCAGAAGAAGAAGAATATATATATAAATTTCACTGCAATCTTTGCAGTTCCATCCACTATAGAGAGTTGGCTGGGGCCAGTTAAAAAGCAAAGTTCCAAAGCCGCCTGCACCAACCCTGGACCCTCCAGGTGTTTTGAACTACAACTCCCAGCAGACCCAGCCAGCATGCTGGTCAGGACTGATGGAAGATGTAGTTCACAACACTCCAAGAGCCCCAGTTTTTTGAGGCTATTCTGAATTTCAAGGGGTTGGTTAGTGGAGGTGGATGTGGCAGTGGTAAAGTTAAGAAGAAGGGCTGATTTAGCTAAGTGCCAACTAGATTGTGGCTAAAAATGGGTAACTGAGATGGTAGTATCAGCATGCCTGGGGGAAACCCAAGATTTGTTCTTCCTTCCTTCCTTCCTTCCTTCCTTCCTTCCTTCCCTCCCTCCCTCCCTCCCTCCCTCCCTCCCTCCCTCCTTCTCACGGTGCAAGCTAAATTCACGACAGGCAAAATGCCCAGGTCTCTTGCTTGAGAACACAAAGTGATCAAGCTCAAAAGTAGTGGATGATTTTATTCTTATAAGGTCCTTTTTACTTCAGATTTGATGAATTCCTGCCATTCCTTTTACAAAACCATATTTACCAGCCTCCTTCTCATTTTCTTTTTTCTCTCTCTTTCCAGACTCTCTCCGCAGAGCTGCAAAAGCTTCATGCGGATATTGGTGAGAAAAAGGATGACCTTCTGAGGTCCATTGCCTCTGCTGGTGGTAACGCTGATAGATTCTCCGAGTGTTTTAGCAACTTGCAGTCGTGGCTGCAGTCGACCCAGGCAGCTGCCTCTACCAGGAGCAAGTCCATAAAAGCTGAGCTGGACCAGTACAGTCAATATCAGGTACTTCCCAGTTGTATTCCTTTCCATTCTCTGGTGCCCATCTAAGTTAAATCTCACAAGAGAGGGGCATGCCATATTTCTGCAATCCCCCCACACCCATTAAATGATGTTGCACCAACTTACATTATGCATGATCAAATTTGGGGGACTCTTCAGGAAAGCACGGGCCTCTTCATTTGAAATCATATAATGTGAGACTTGATTCTGTAATTTGGGGTACGTGCATTGGGTTTTATGGACACATTACATTTAACAACTACAGTGGAACCTTGGTTTTCGAACGTAAGCCATTCCAGAAGACCGTTTGACTTCTGAAATGTTCAAAAACCGAGGCTCAAAGGGCTGTTGGCCATTTCAGTGGAGAGAATCGAAAAACACGCAGTAGAAGCCGTTCAAGGCGCGTTCAAAAATGGAAGCATTTACTTCCGGGTTTTCAGCATTCGGGTTCTGAAACGTTCGACTTCTGAGACACTTGAAAACCGAGGTAATAGTAGTAGTAGTAGTAGTAGTAATAATAATAATAATAATAGTTTATTATTTGTACCCCGCCCATCTGGCTGGGTTTCCCCAACCACTCTGGGCGGCTCCCAACAAAGATTAAAAATACACTAAGATGTCACACATTAAAAACTTCCCTGAACAGGGCTGCCTTCAGATGTCTTCTAAATGTCAGGTAGTTGTTTATCTCTTTGACATCTGGTGGGAGGGCATTCCACAGGGCGGGTGCCACTACCGAGAAGGCCCTCTGCCTGGTTCCCTGTAGCTTTGCTTCTCGCAGTGAGGGAACCGCCAAAAGGCCCTCAGAGCTGGACCTCAGCATCTGGGCAGAACGATGGGGGTGGAGACGCTCCACTGTATGTAACTTTTTGTCGCTGTCTGAAGGCAGCCCTGTTTCAGGAAGCTTTTAACGTTTGATGTGTTTTGTTTGGTTGGTTGTTTTCTCCTCTGTATTTTGTTGGAGGGGTAACCCAGTCAGATGAGCAGGTTATAAGAAAATTATTATTATTATTATTATTACTATTATTATTATTATTATTATTATTATTATTATTATTATTATTACACTCATATGGATATTCGGCAGGCCTCAGAGGTGGAACAGAAATGTCTGGTGGCTAGGATAGGAAACTTCAATTTCCCTATGCACACACACAGAGCGACACACACACCCTGCCCACAAAGAAGCTTGTCTGGATTAGTCTCAATTTTGAGACAGTCCTTCATTACCGCTGAGCTAAATCATATCTCCTGTAGGGATGATTTAATCCTTGACCTCCCTAATGGGCCCAAGCCTGATGCAGATTAGTCAGTGATTACAAAAGTGGGCATCATTTTATTTTATTTTTGTTTTATTACAAGAACAGGTAATTCCAGGATACTCTCTTTCTCTGTGCATATGTATGTATTTAAAGAATGATGCTGATTAAATAGCCCGGTTGAACTGCAGTTTAATTATCCTTTCATTCTGTATCGTGTACCTCTGGGTTCACTTTGGTTTTTCGCTTGTCCCTGTCACAGAATGAAATCAGGCGATTGTATGGTAGGTTGATTATGAAAAAATCCTTACTGCAAGAGTCCTTTGGCGCAACGAGCGAACACAGTATCTCCGAACAGCTCCAGGTAATTAAACAGGACATATGAATATAAGGCACAATCACTTGACAATTTTACCTAATTTCTCTTATTTGCGGTTTTGTTTTCCAAAACTGGAGCAGCGCTTTTGTTTCCCCCCTGAGCTTAATGGTAACAGTAATGACCGTGTTTCCATAAGCTCTGTGTTCAGGCCAGTTTCTGGGGGCAGTAGCGGCCTGTAGGGTTGTGCGGACAGAGTTTCATCACTGTCCTGTCTTCTCAGTGCCAGTTATCAAGAGGTTGTGATGGCGTTCAGGCACCTACTGAAGACCTGTTCATTTAGGAAGGCAGTCATTTAGGGAAGATCAGCTCTGCATCTGATGAATTCGTTTCATTGTTTTTTAGAATTTGTAGAGATTTTATTGTTTTAGAGCAGTGTGATTCTCAAAATTTTTTCTCTGGGCCACACTTTCAAAACAGAAATTTGCTCACGCAAGTATATTGGAAAACGTTGGGACGCGGGTGGTGCTGTGGGTTAAACCACAGAGCCTAGGACTTGCTGATCAGAAGGTCGGCGGTTTGAATCCCTGCGACGGGGTGAGCTCCCATTGCTCGGTCCCTACAACTGCCAACCTGGCAGTTCGAAAGCACGTCAAAGTGCAAGTAGATAAATAGGTACCACTCCGGTGGGAAGGTAAACGGCGTTTCCGTGCGCTGCTCTGGTTCACCAGAAGCAGCTTAGTCATGCTGGCCACATGATCCGGAAGTGTACGCCGGCTCCCTCGGCCAGTAAAGCAAGATGAGCGCCGCAACCCCAGAGTCGGTCACGACTGGACCTAATGGTCAGTGATCCCTTTACCTTTACCTATATTGGAAAACAAGAATAAAACTCCTAGCAGTGCTGGATTTGTGATTCTGGATCACAAATAGGACTGTCCTCAGTATCGCTAGATGCTCTCATTTTAAAAAGACATCCATATTCTCCAAATAAAATAAAATAAAATTGATACGATACTACACTGAAATGTTTCTTTGATTGTCCCTGAATTTTCCCGTCTCACTTGCCACTCTCTCCTGCCACACCCTTTGAGAACCTCTGTTTCAGCAGTTGGTGAGCTGATTTTATCATTTTTTGAGCTTATATTTCTGTGGCTTTTTATTCCATTTCTACCATGAGCACTAGGGACGCGGGTGGCGCTGTGGGTTAAAGCATAGAGCCTAGGGCTTGCTGATCTGAAGGTCAGCTGTTCGAATCCCCGCGACGGGGTGAGCTCCCGTTGCTCGGTCCCCGCTCCTGCCAACCTAGCAGTTCGAAAGCTCGTTCAAGTGCAAGTAGATAAATAGGTACCGCTCCAGCGGGAAGGTTTCTGTGCGTTGCTCTGGTTCACCAGAAGTGGCTTAGTCATTCTGGCCACATGACCCGGAAGCTGTACACCGGCTCCCTCAGCCAATAAAGCGAGATGAGCGCCGCAGCCCCAGAGTCGGCCACGACTGGACCTAATGGTCAGGGGTCCCTTTACCTTTACTTACCATGAGCACTGCTTCACGGAATCATAGAATTGTACAGTTGGAAGGGACCTCGGGGGTCATCTGGTCCAGCCCCTACAGCGCAGGAATCTCAGCTGAAGCATCCAGCTCAAGCATCAATGCAGTTTATAAATTGGTTTAACGCTAATAATAGTATAATGCATAACTTTGGCCTTGAGGTTCTTTTAAGTACAGTCATACCTCGGGTTACAGACACTCCAGATTGCGTTTTTTCGGGATACGGACGCACCGAAACCCAAAATTACCAGAACAGGTTACTTCCGGGGTCGACGGTCGCACATGCACAGAAGGGCTGAACCGCAACCCACGCGTGCGCAGATGCGGCACTGCGGGCTGCAAACGCTGCGAGTTGCGAATATGCCTCCCACACTGATCATGTTCACGACCCGAGCGTCCACTGTATACAAATTTATTTGTGCTTGCGAAAAAGGCACAAAAGACTAACCCTTTCCTGGCAAAAAGTGTCACAGCAGCAGCTGGCTTTCTAGGCTACACTCTACACCCCTTTGAATAGTGAACACAAGTGGTGCGTTCTGACAAGACTGTAGCCAAAAGCGTAACTGAGAAAGGAGAAGGGGCTGTACCAGCCTGCTCATGGAGACACCAAAGCTGGTATAAGCACAAAAAAGCTACAGAAACAAGAGGGGAAGGAGTCAATATGCTTGGGCAGATACCTCCTCAAGGTGTGTAGAGGTACAAAAAGGTTTTTGGCAGGAACCAAGGAGGCAGCTGTCCTCTCCAGAATGGCCCAATGCAGACTGAACCTGCTCAGCAGACACAAAATATTATTTGTTAGCTATTGGAGAAAAGGGGAAACAGACTATGAAGGAAGAGCGTATGCCCAGTTGCTGGAACATTGATGAGAGAAGCACTCCAGTTGGCAAGATTTTGTTGGCATGGCCACTAGTAGATAAAGATGTTGTTCCTTTTTTCTAGACAAAAACCCACTCCAATGATGCCACTTTGATTTACTAGATGTGATTTTTCTTGTCTGTTTCTCTCCTTCCTTCCTGTTTGGGTTTGAGGCTACAATTTCACCCCTCCATTTGACAGGTGTAATTTGCAAGTTTGCTAAGCACTGTTGGGACCTTCAGCTGACTCGAAATATAACTGCTGCCAATGATCTTAGCCTTAAATTCAAATCCTCTCATTCTTTCATTCAGAGGCTGGATGCCCATGAGTTGGAAATGCAAAACTTTGAGATGCAGACTGCTAAACTAAGAGGTCATGTCCCTGTTGCCCTAATCCATGACGTGCATAAACTAGAGGTAAAGACCCTGAGTAAATCACATGCGTGTAATACTATCAGTATCTGTGGAAATGAACATACAGCTGGTCCCAACATTTAGGGAATGCCGTATCAAGGCAGATTGGTGGGCCAGAAAAGATAATTGCTAAAAACGAATGTAAGCAGTTATTTGAAACATGAATATTTATTTGAAAAGTGTGTTTCCTAGAACATTAAATGTTGCAAAACTTCCTGGAAAAGGCCCCCAAATTCAAGCAAACAATGCCGTTAATAAGCAGCCTGGCCCTGAACCAGCAATTGATGACCGCAGATTTACACCAGCAAGTTCAACGAGTGCCGGGATGAGAATAGCAATGTAGTGGAGGGTACATATTCATAAGTGATGGATCTACATCCCCATTCAGGACCAGGAGATGGTTTCCAGGCACAGGAGAGACTGCTTTGCAGAACCGGGACGCATATATGATTCCTTGCTGAAGGTTTGCCTTTACTGATTCAGCAAGCTGGCTTTACCAAAGCTCAGTGCTGATAAAGATTTGGCTGCGTGCCTACCATTCTGTTGCCTCGCTGGAGTTGACATGACTGCCTGTTGGCAGCTACAGGAATCGCAGCATGACAACAACCTTACATTTTACATATATAGGAAGATACCATAATTTGAAAATAACCTTTCAGTTCTTGGCTAAAAGCACCCAGGAGTCTTATTTAACTTCACTTTAAGCCTTCTCTTTTTTAAAGCAACTTCATAATGAAAACTTAGGTGTACTTGGAAGTAAGTCCCACTAGGTTCAGTGGGGCTTGCTCCTTGTTAAGTGTAATTAAGATTGCAGTCTTAAGGCCAAATCTGATGCTACATTTTCCTTACTCAAATTTGATGATCTCACGACAGAAAGGTTGCAGGGTAGGCAGCACTAGGATTGCCAAGAGAGGGGTCATTTTTCTGTTTGTTGCAATACCTACGTAGGAAAGGTGAGCGAGGGTGGTTAGACATGGCTGCCCGCTCACTGGCACTTTCCTCAGAAGGAGCCGCAGCTCTGTGGTAGAACATCCTCTTTGCAAACAGATTCAATCCCTTACAACTCCAGGTAGCACTCTCCCTTGAGAGCTGCTGCCAATCAGAATTGGCATTACTAAGTAGATGGACCAATGATCTGACTTGGTATAAGTCCTATGTTCCTATAAAGTATACCTGAAGGAGCGTCTCCACCCCCATCGTTCTACCCGGACACTGAGGTCCAGTGCCGAGGGCCTTCTGACGGTTCCCTCACTGCGAGAAGCCAAGTTACAGGGAACCAGGCAGAGGGCCTTCTCGGTAGTGGCACCCGCCCTGTGGAACGCCCTCCCACCAGATGTCAAAGAGAACAACAACTACCAGACTTTTAGAAGACACCTGAAGGCAGCCCTGTTTAGGGAAGCCTTTAATGCTTGATGTATTACTGTATTTTAATATTCGGTTGGAAGCCACCCAGAGTGGCTGGGGAAGCCCAGCCAGATGGGCGGGGTATAAATAATAAATAAATTATTATTGTTATTATTATTATTATTATTATTATTATTAAGGCCAGGGGCATTTGTCTGGAGAGGACTGGTCCTGGGGGTAGTGACTACAGCTCTTGGCTTGACCAGTCTGATCAACAGAAGATTGTAGACTACAGTCATACCTCGGGTTGAAGTTGCTTCAGGTTGAGCGCTTTCGGGTTGCGCTCTGTGGTGACCCGGAAGTAACGGAACGTGTTCCGGAACGGGGCTCCAAAATGGATCCTGTTTGTATCCAGAGGTACCACTGTATTAACGACGTATCATTATATCTACTGGGCTAAGCTCTGGTTGCTAGTCAGATAATTTCAACGCAAACAACCGAAAGAAACACATTAATTAGAACTTGTTTCAATTCCAGGATGTGTTAGATGACCTTTGGGAGATCCTGCAAGACAGACAGAAGGAGCTGACCTCTCCATTTATTAGCGAGCAACAATATGAAGCTTTGCTGCAGGGATTAGCTGAGCTCTCAGATCTTGGGCGAGAGAAAGTTGCTCAAGAGATTAAGCTAAAAGCTACCAGTCGAACTACTTTACAGTTTCATCTACAAAACCACAAGGTACTGGCTTTCTGCTCAAATAACTTGAGGTACTGTGATTTCCCCCCTCTCCATTTCCAGATAATATTGATGGATTCCTATTACTCCTTGAGATTAGAAGCAAACAAAAATCTGAAGCAAAGTATTAGAGATGGGAGATTGCCTGGGACTTCTGACCTATTCCACCCTGAGTTCTTTGGAAGTAGGGATGGAAGGATCCGTCAGTTTTCCCCCTCTCCGTTTCTGATTTTCCCACTCTTAAATTCAGTTCTCCACATTTCTGCAGCAATTTGCAAGTTGTTGTTTTTTTGAATCCTTATGAAAATCATTATGCATTTGCGTGTGAATTTTTGTATTTTTATTTAGCAAAATTGATATACCACCTGATTGCAAACAAACCTCTTCAGTGGTTTGCAAAATTAAACATTAGAATTCTCAATAGTGGAGTTTTGGCTAATGTCACACATTTTTGTAAGCATTTTATCCTGTTGCAGTGCTATTTTGCCCTGATATAGTCATTTTTATGCACGTTTACCCCAAATACATTCATTTTTGTAAACATTGTTTGGTTGTGAAATTCGGATGAGGGCAAATCTCGAAGGATGGCTGCGTTGTGGTTCTCAAGTCTCTTCTGAAAGTGTGTATTTGATAAAAGCGAACTGAATCTAATTTCGCTCCCATCCCTGTGATGGGAGAAAGCAGTATGTGAAACGAAATGTATAAGACTAGATGAAACACTTCCCACAGAGCAGTAAAATAAGGGAGAGCTTAGCTGCATTTCATGTTTATTTCCCACTTTCAGCTCTTAACATAATTGCCATCACAAATGAGCAAAGGTATTTTGTGGGGTGGGGTCTGTCTGTGCATATTACAATATGGATAATCAAAAAAATCCAGCCGTTGCTGTAATTACTTTGCCAGACGTAAAATACAGCCCTGCTAATGAAGATTAATGTTTACAAACTGCCCAGGAGAAAGATGGCACAAACATGAAACGATTCCTCCTTGGCTGTTTTGAATGTTAAGTTAAGAGAAGCAGTTAGTCACTTCTGCTTCCGATCCGACGAAAGAGGCTGCAATTTTACCTCTTCAAAGTAGAAAGTGGTGCAGGTGGGCAGGAAGGAAGATGCATTGCAGATGAAAATGCAGCTTTGTATGAGGCATTAAGGTGAAAATGGTTCTCCATATTGATCAAATAGGGGGAAAGCCTGCAGCTCAACCACTGAGCATCTTGTTTATTTATTTTATTAAATTTATATGTCACCCTTCCCCCCCAAGGATCGCAGGAGGCCAAACCAATATAAAATTTAAAAACAAAGCAAAAACAATTTTAAAGCAGATTTAAAACATTCTGAAACAATTACAGTTTTAAAAAAAACCATCTAGAAGTAGTTACAGTTAAGAACCTTTTAAAGTAAATTACAATCAAAACATTCTTCCATCCGGTGATCTGGAGGTTGCCAGGAACCCAAACGCTTGGGTAAACAGGAATGTTTTTGGATTCTTCCTGGAAGGCACACTTCACTAAGGAGAGCATTTCACAACCAGGGAGCCACCACTGAAAAGGCCCTGTCACAGGTCCCATGTTCAGTCTACAGGTAGGGCTGGGAAACCTGGAGAACTGCTGCCAGTCATTGGAGACCAGGGAGGGAGGACCTGCTTCCTTCCAGATGTTGTTGGAACGCAGCGCCTGCCATCCTTGACCACTGGCCATGCTGGCGGGGGCTGATGGAAACTGGAATCCAAAAATGTGTTGGAGGGCTGCAGGTTCCCCATCCCTGCTGTAGACAAGACTGAGCAAGATAGGCCAATAGATTGGTGGGAGACAGCATCTAAACATTTACATTTGTGGGCTTGCATTACTAAGCCAGAGATTCCTTATCTTTGCCCAACCGGTATGTTTGCTCTGCGTGATCAGTGGATCTGAGGCTTGCAAAAAATATGTGGCTCTATTTTTTTTGTTTAATTAGTGGTGGCCAGATCACCCATCCCCACTAATTTGTAATACATTTAATCAAACAAAGCTTTCTTCTTTTCAAAATTGAGAGAGCACAACGGGACCCAATCCTCTGTCAGCATCCCCTGCAAACGCCCAAACGTCCTCCCACTGCCCAACTAACCCTCATCTTCCAAATCCCCTCCCTCCTGCCTGATTATCTGTCTGCTCCTTCAGCACCAGCAACAAGAAGAAGGGAGAAAAGTCTCCTATAAGGACACAGTTTTTTGTTTCTTTAAAATGTGAATCCATTGGTTTATTCTCAGTGCAGCTTTCCTTTTTAAATCCAGAGCTTTTTCTGCAACAAGGCCCACAACCAGCTGGTGCAGATGTGTTCCGAAAAGATGGCACCTTCAGCGTTACATGAGAGAGGGAAAGAATGGAGTCAGCTGGTAGAGGAAGACCAATGTTTGGAACAGCAAGCAGTCCAGCACGGAGCCTATTTGGAAAGACTGTTACAGGTAAGGGGCCTGTGGAGTAGAAATGTGTCTGTACCTTTTATCATATGAGGTGGTCATGTAAAGAGGTGAGAGCTTTCTGGGAAATGATATATAATGAACTTTTTAAAATGTTGAAATGCACATTTTAAAAAACAACAACCAGAAGCTTTCCTATTAGGTATAGTTGGTGGAGAAATACACAAGCAGGATGAAACGTTGTTTTTATATGCAACAACTGCGGCAAGAATGTTATTAGCCCAAAGATGGAAGCAAGAAGATTTACCAAGAAGAGTGGCAGATGAAATTAATGGACTATGCCGATTTGGCGAAACTGATGGGAAAAATCCGGAACCAGCAGGACCAGGCTTTCCAGAAAGATTGGAACAAATTTATTTTATATTTGAAAGACAACTGTAAACAATTAGCACCGCTAGTTGGGCTACAGGAAGCTTTGTAAGGATAACTTTGTTACTTATTGTCAGGGAACTGACATCGGAGCCAGAAGTGGAGGCAGGGCTCCCAAGCGATGCCGGAGAAGGGGCAAGCAGGGAGAGAGGGAACTCATCGGCTGGGGAAGGAAATCAGCGTAACACCAGGGATAAAGGGGGGGCGGTTGGGGGAATCGGAGAGGGGTCTCCAGGACTCTTCGCTGGAGACCAGCGGGGAGAGCACAGGTCCTCCTCTGCCCACACCCACCCTGCGCAGAAGACTTCCACGCAGGGAAAGTAGGCGGAGACTTGGCATCAAAGAGCTTCTGTGCTGGAAGAAGTTTAAGAAACGCCCACTGACGGATTCTGCTAGCGACTGAACAGCCACGAAGTGAAGGGCTGTCCAGCCAGGAAAGGTTTAACCAGGCTACCTAGCCAGGAGTGGTGGCAAACTTACGCACGAGCAACCCCATACATCCATTACACTTATTGTGGTTAAGCAAGGAATTATATAAGGATAAGATTTAGCAGGAATAAGAAATACAGGAAAATGCAATAAGTTTGAAAACCATAAGTCAGGGAGGAGGGAAAGCACAGGCTCATGGAGCCAAATGTTTTATTTTGGGAAAAAGGTTGTTATGATGTTATACAAAGAAAATACAGTGGTACCTAAGGTTAAGTACTTAATTCGTTCCAGAGGTCCGTACTTGACCTGAAACTGTTCTTAACCTGAAGCCCCACTTTAGCTACTGGAGCCTCCCGCTGCTGCTGCTGCGCCGCCGGAGCACGATTTCTGTTCTCATCCTGAAGCAAAGTTCTTAACCTGAGGTATTATTTCTGGGTTAGCAGAGTCTGTAACCTGAAGCGTAATTAACCTGAAGTTTATGTAACCTGAGGTACCACTGTATAAGTAAAAACCAATAAAAATTATTTAAAAAGAAAAAAGAAATACGTCTGTGGTAGACGTGGTTCTTACACAATGGTGTTAGGAAACACCTAAATATAACGTGTTCTGCTAAAAATGCATTTCCTCCCTTAGGACTGGATAACGTTTGATGACAGCTATGGGTCTTTCTGCCAAAAACTTGAGGCGTTGTCCTCCTCTGTGCCTTCTGTGGGTTTGGTGGAAGAGACAGAAGAAAGGCTGTTGGAAAGGACTCAGCTTCTTCAGGTACTTGCCTGTCCCCCCTGAATCTTGTAACCCACCTTGTGCCTGTTGTCACCAATGGACTGAAACACGCTGTCAAATTTCGGGCAACTTCTGGAGGCCTTTGGCGTGGCCCATGCAGCTGCCACATTCCCACTTCCACTTTTGCTGCCTCCCTGCCAGGCCTGCACTCTTCAAAGCTCGCACACATTTTTCCCCGTGTAAACCATGTTTGGCGAACTGGGTGGCATGACTGCGTTGCGGAGGGTGTGTATCGAGAAGGGACCCTCCCCCCCACTGTGCACGTGTGAATGAATAAACGTGTGAACAGTTCCACTCGCCACCAGTCCAAGCACCGCCCACCCGCAGCTCTGGCCACGCCCACAACCACGTGGCCCCTCCCCTGACCCATCAGCCCACGTGACCCTTCTAGCCCTTGGGATTATAGCAGTGCCCTAAGGCAGAGGCTCATTAGGATTTGGTGGTGCGTGAGAAAACGGTGGGGCTTTATGGGGACCCAGCTGCGGTTGGCCCCATACTTCCAGGGAGGTTCAGTTTCCAGATGTCCAGCAGGAAGCTGGAATGAAGAAGGCATCAGCTGTTGGAGAGCAAGAGGGGCATTCAGAACCTTTTCCAGGAAAATTAAGCAGGTGGGCAATGCAAAGAAAAGGCTCTGAGGAAAATAGGGGGAAATAAGCCATCAGAGGCAGTGAGAGATTTTACTTTCTTGGGTTCCATGATCACCGCAGATGGTGACAGCAGCCACAAAATTAAAAGACGCCTGCTTCTTGGGAGAAAAGCAATGACAAACCTAGACAGCATCTTAAAAAGCAGAGACATCGCCTTGCCAACAAAGGTCCGTATAGTTAAAGCTATGGTTTTCCCAGTAGTGATGTATGGAAGTGAAAGCTAGACCATAAAGAAGGCTGATCGCCGAAGAATTGATGCTTTTGAATTATGGTGCTGGAGGAGACTCTTGAGAGTCCCATGGACTGCAAGAAGATCAAACCTATCCATTCTGAAGGAAATCAGCCCTGAGTGCTCACTGGAAGGACAGATGCTGAAGCTGAGGCTCCAATACTTTGGCCACCTCAGGAGAAGAGAAGACTCCCTGGAAAAGACCCTGATGTTGGGAAAGATGGAGGGCACAAGCAGAAGGGGACGACAGAGGACGAGATGGTTGGACAGTGTTCTCGAAGCTACCAGCATGAGTCTGACCAAACTGCAGGAGGCAGTGGAAGACAGGAGTGCCTGGCGTGCTCTGGTCCATGGGGTCACGAAGAGTCGGACACGACTAAATGACTAAACAACAACAACAATGGTTTGAACGAGAGGAACCATAGAGGGCTGGGTGATGCAGGAAGGAATCAAAGCCCTTCTCCTTAGGAACTTTGGAAGCTACGCTGTACAGAACCAGACCATTCATTCATCTAGCTCAGTTTTGTCTACTTTGGCATAGTGCTGCCCTCTGGATGTTGTTGGACTACAACTCCCATCTTCCTCAGCCGATGGGGCCAGTTGTCAGGGAGTTATGGGCATTGCAGTCCAACGACCTCCGGAAGGCTGCATGTTGCAAGCTACTGACTGTCAGCAGCTCTCCAAAGTTTCCCAGGGAGAGATTCCCAGTCCTAACCTGGAGTTGCCAGGGATCAAGCCTGGGATCTTCTGCAAGCTCTCCCACCGAGCTACCATGCTCTTCCCTTCATTAACACAGAAGCCAGCAATCGGGGTGATAAATATAATTGATATCCATGCTATCAATTTGCTGCAGTCAAAACTTTGGTGTATCAATTCCCTGAAGGTTTTTGGTGGAAAACTAAAAGTTTTAATGTGTGATATTTTAATGTATTTTTAATCTTTGTTGGAAGCCGCCCAGAGTGGCTGGGGAAACCCAGCCAGATGGGCGGGTACAAATAATAAATTATTATTATTATTATTATTATTATTATTATTCTGTTATTCCCTACCAAAACGAATGGCAAGCCTGAGACTAAAGCCAACAGCCTGTCACCCTGCCTCTCCTTATAACTCTGCGTAATCTTTCTGCTCTTTCTTAGCAAATCAAAATGAAATTGGAAGGAGAGCAGGCCAGGTATTGTCAGGTAGTGAAGGAAGGGAAGAACCTGATGGGGCTCGTGAGCTGTCCTGAATTGCAGGTCCAGATTGAGAAGCTGGAGGACCAGTGGGCCTCTCTTTCCAAAAGAGTTGCCCATGAGCTACAGAGACTTGAAACTTTGCTCAAACTCTTGTCCAGGTAGGTGTGGTACCTTCCCACGTTCCTCAGCCTAGTATTTTACGGTCACAGTAAGCCCTAAGAACTTGGGGAGTGGGCATTTTACATCATTCTCACCCATAGGCTTCACCTGCCATAAAGAAGACTGCCCAGCTGAAGGAATAACTCACTCCATAGGGACAAAAACACCTGGTCCTACTTTGTCCTTGTTGCTATTTGAGAGAGGGGCATTTTCATCACGGCTGCTGCAGAGCAGTCGTTGCAGCAGCAAGCAATAGCTCAATGTGACTGCGTAGAGGACGTTTATATTAACATTTCCCCTAACGCTTTTATTCCATCTTCATCGCCTGTGACATGTGGAGACTGCTATGGTCTTTCGTTTATTCTGATTGTAGCTTTGATTTGTTTGTTTTGTTTTGTTTTTTTTATATGATTTTTATTAAATTTTCTGTTTTACCTTTTCAGATAAATATTTTACATACTTAAGATATCGATGACTTCCCTTCTTTTCCTTCCATGGTTCATTTTACATATCTTACATCCCGCATATTTTACAAAAACAATACCAATCGGTTTTCCATTATTACATCCATCAAAACTTATTTACACTGTTGAATTTATCTTAATGCTGCCAGCGTTTTCAGCTGTACACAATTATTTTCCATATATTCAATAAACGTTTTCCAGTCTTCTTGAAACGTATGTTCTTCTTCTTCCCTTAACGTATAGGTTAAGTCTACAAGTTTGTGCATATTCTGTCAACTTAAGTTGCCAATCTTCTTTGGTTGGGACCTCGCTCATTTTCCATTTTTGACCTAACAAAACACGGGCCACAGTTGTTGCATGCATAAATAACCTTTTCTGACACCTGGGAATTTCAGTCTGAATTATCCCAGCTTTGCTTTGTTTTCGCAGCTACAACAGGGATTCAAAGGAGCTGGAAATCTGGCTGGGGTCTGCTCAGCAGCGCATTCGTGACTGGAAGGAGCAGTCGCTCAATGCCTCCCAGGACTTGAACACTGTCAGAAACAATATATGCGACTTTATTGTAAGTCAAACAGTGTTTTTGTGGCTTACAGCTGAATTGATATGCGTAGATTTGTTTGCACTGTTAAAACACAGAAGTTGCCATGCTGAATCAAGCCAAAGTTCCATATAATTCCATGCTCATTGTCTTAAAATAGTGGCTAACCTACCCCTGAAGGATATTTACCGTATTTTTCCGTCTATAAGATGCCCCCGTGTATAAGATGCCCCCTATTTTGGGGGACTCAGATTTAAGAAAAAACACTATCCGTGTATAAGACGCCCCCTATTTTTGGACATTATTTTAAAGGGGAAAACCTAGTCTTGTACACAGAAAAATACAGTACTTTCCTTATTGTTCATTTTCCACACTTAATTGGCATTTCATCTAGGAATTAATCTAATGCTTGTTTTTTGAAGCCATCTTCAAAAACTCAACATTTTCTTTTCCCTGCCATTCAGTGGCCACGTTCAGACAATCATGTATCAGCCTAATAAGCCAAAATATGAATGAGACTAAGACCCCTACGTGCATCTGCTTCTCTCCTTTCTTCATGCAAGCAAGCAAACAAGCCAGAAAGTCATTTCCCGTTGCATCTTACGTGGTTTCAGAACAAGCCAAGATATTAAACCCCCTAGATGACTTCATATCCTGGCTTGTTCCAAGGCTGCTAACTATAGTTTCCCAGTTCACACGCAACAGGGAACTGTGATTAGTTGAAGACGTCTTGTCTTGCTTGCTTGGTGTGAAGGGAGGAGCAAACCACAGCTCGACCTCATTGGATGATTAGATTAGATAAATTTATTGTCATTGTCCGTATATACACAGTATACACAACAACGAAAATCAAACACCCAAGACCGTATTCACATACACATTTGCACGTATCTCCAACACTCTCATCCTATTCAGACATAATCTATTAAAACATACATAATGATTCTGAGTTCTGTGTATCAGTCAAGTTTGTTTTCTACTGTCCCTCCAGGGTCAGGGTAGCTTACATTGGGTGATGTGTGGGGCAACAGATCCCTGGCACCTCCGTTCATGAAGGAAGTCAGTAAAGCAGGGATGCAGCTGAAAAGCTCAGGGAAGCCAGGAGCAAGTCCATTCCCACATTCCAATGCCCATCTGATCAACGGCCCAGGGGGAGGAAGTAAGGGCTGATGCTCTTGGCTCAAAGAGCTGGAAAGAAATACCAGGGAACTGGCAGACTCTACACAATGACACATCTGGCTTGTCCCAAGGCTGCTAACCGTAGTTTCCCAGTTCACGTGCAACAGGGAACTGTGATTAGTTGAAGATGTCTTGTCTTGCTTGCTTGGTGTTAAGGGAGGAGCAAACCACAGCGCGAGCTCATTGGATGATTCTGAGTTCTGTGTATCAGTCAAGTTCCATTCAGACTCTACACAACGACACATCTGGTTTCCCCATTTTATCTGTATATCTGCCCTGCACGGTAGGCCAAACGGAGAGATGGTGCCAGGCTAAAGGTCACCTAGCAAGAGAAATGCCCGAGCAAGGATTGGTCTCTGTAATTTGGTTCTGTCACTGTGAACTACATCGTGGTCATTCTTCATATATGGTAGTGTTTTGCGTGAAAAAGAGAGAATAACTTTTCTCAGTTAAAACCGGCTCCATGATGCAATGCAGCCAACGTAGCTATTCTTTCCCTTCCCGCAGTAAATTTATTTTCTTTCATTGAAAGTCATGCCCATGTGAAATTGTACTCCTAGGCATTTTCTACAGAGGTTGATGATAAATCTTCCTTGAAGTCATCAGTCGTAAGCACTGGCAATCAGCTCTTGATTCTTAAGCAATCCGATGTAGCAGTGCTGCGGTCAGCTTTGGCGACGTATGACCAGAGATGGGCTGACCTGATCGCTCAGTTGCCAGGCATCCAGGAGAAACTTCTCCAGGTAAAAAAGCAAATCAGAAACCCAAAACCTCCAGGCCTGAACTACCTCGATAGGCTGCTGTGGGTATTCATTGCAAAGTGCCGAATTATGTGGCCCAATCATTCTTGCATTCAGTGCCTTCTTACCAAAGCAAAACCCAGGTGTTAAACGCGACTGTTATTGCAGCCTCCTTAACCTTCTGTATGTGTCATTGATTGCAAGCATTTATATATAACTCAAGGATGCAGTCCATCAAAAAAAAGTGGGAGGCATGTGTGCTGAAGTCCCACTGAAATAATGTACTGCAAAAAGCCCAATGTCTCTCCTTCAGCTTTGACTTGCAGTAATGATCTTGTCCTAAAAGTTAAAAGGGACGCGGGTGGAGCTGTGGATTAAACCACAGAGCCTAGGACTTGCTGATCAGAAGGTTGGTGGTTCGAATCCCCATGACGGGGTGAGCTCCCGTTGCTTGGTCCCTGTTCCTGGCAACCTAGCAGTTGGAAAGCATGTCAAAGTGCAAGTAGATAAATAGGTACCGTTCTGGCGGGAAGGTAAACAGCGTTTCCGTGCGCTGCTCTGGTTCGCCAGAAGTGGCTTAGTCATGCTGGCCACATGACCCGGAAGCTGTACGCCGGCTCCCTCGGCCAATAAAGCGAGATGAGCGCCGCAACCCCAGAGTCGGTCACGACTGGACCTAATGGCCAGGGGTCCCTTTTCCTTTAAAAGTTAAAAATGTACATGCTTTTCCTATACTTGGTCCCCGCTTGCCAACACATGCATTTTTTAAAAAGTTTGTTCCTGCTTCAAAATGTGTGAGCCTTAGGGATTGTTCATTGAGAATGTTGCTAGGCAATCTGAAAGGCCATGCCTGCGTCCTGATCCCTGCACATAGAAAACTAGCGTATTTGGGAGAAGGCTTGGCTACAGTCCTTCTCCCTGAAATGCTGGGTTTCTGTGTGCCTGGAATTTATTTTTTGCTTGTTTGCACGGGGGAGCATTTTGTCTTGTGGGGGCCCCTATTGCAGCTTGAAACATGCAGTCAGGAAGCAGCTAATTAAAGGACTCAATCCCTCCCTCCCTCCCTCAGTCTGTTCATGTATGCATTGCCTCTGTTCACGCCCACTTCCCGTTAGCAGTAGACCTTGTATCTCAAACCAATCCATTTAGTTTTGTCTGGGTTTTGGTTAAGGGTATTCTACAGTTTGGGGCGCAGGTGGTGCTGTGGGTTAAACCACAGAGCCTAGGACTTGCCAATCAGAAGGTCAGCGGTTTGAATCCCCACGACGGGGTGAGCTCCTGTTGCTCAGTCCCTGCTCCTGCCAACCTAGCAGTTCGAAAGCACATCAAAGTGAAAGTAGATAAATAGGTACCGCTCCAGCGGGACGGTAAACGGCGTTTCTGTGCACTGCTCTGGTTCGCCAGAAGCGGCTTAGTCATGCTGGCCACTTGACCCGGAAGCTGTCTGCGGACAAACGCTGGCTTCCTCGCCTGTAAAGCGAGATGAGCGCCGCAACCCCAGAGTCAGTCACGACTGAACCTAATGGTCAGGGGTCCCTTTACCTTTTACTATTCTACAGTTTAAGAATCCATAGCCCCTCCTTGTAAACAGAAAGAGCTAGAGAGACCCAGAGTGACTGGGTCAGATGGATGGGGTATTAAGCATTACTGTTGTTGTTATTGCATCATTTCTGACCAGCTTCAGATGGCAAAGCTGCCGTCTCATGAAGCAATCGCAGAATTAATGGACCGGATGAACCAGATGGAGCAAGAAAGAAGAGCTGGAGCTACTGTGAATGCTCAGGGTCCCACATGCCAAGTGAAAGGCCTTCTGAAGAAGTACAAGGTGAGTAGGGCACTAGAAGAATGAGAGTCCTAGAGGCTGATTCACTTTGCCAGACAAGAATACAAGAATCCAAATCAGGAATCGCATCTGCTTGGTGTGGCCTCTTCCAGTCACCCTATACCGTATTTTTTGCTCTGTAAGACGCACCTGACCATAAGACACACCTAGTTTTTAGAGGAGGAAAACAAGGGAAAAAAATATTCTGAATCAAATGTTGTTGAAGAGGAAGGAGGAGGGAGGATCAGGCTAAGGAGCCACCAGTCCATCCGCCCCTTTGGGGAAGCTGGATCTGCTGGCCACCTAACAGCTTTGTCCCTGCTGGGGGGATCGGAGGAGGCAGGCGAGACGAAGTGACACTCTTCAGCGAAGCGGGAGGAGGAAAGGAAGGGGCTCTGTAACCCAGCAGAGCAAGAGGGAGAGCTGTGCAGGGCCTCTTGGTCTGCTGGCTTCCCAGTGAAGCAGGATGAGGGATGGAAGGGGCTCCATAAGCGCTCCCTTCCATCCCTCATCGTGCATCGCTGTGAAGGCATCACAACAAGAGGCGCTGCGCAGCTCTCCCTCTTGCTCTGCTGGCTTCAGCAAAAGCTGCGCAGCCTGCATTCACTCCATAAGACGCACACACATTTCCCCTTACTTTTTAGGAGGGAAAAGGTGTGTCTTATAGAGCGAAAAATACGGTAATTGGGGTCTGACTGTCTGAGCCCTGTCAGGAGCACAAGGAGAGCTTTGCTGAACCCCTGGGGTGAAGGGTGCCTTGCATTTTACAAATAAAGGCCACTGCACAAGGATGCCTTGCTTTCTTCCTATTGTGGCATCGTCCTGCTTTTGCCTTTTTTCAAATTGCCACCTCCGCCTGGAGAGGCCAGGGATCGAACCTGGGACCTTCTGCATTCAGAGCGCATGTTCTGCCACTAAGCTGCAGCTCTTCCATTGGTACTGTGCCACTTTTTGCCCAGAAATGTTTTTGCAATGGGTCTCCAACCGCCCGACCCACTTACTTCACAATGCCATACGAGGCTCTTCAACTGTCCGCCACCTGTCTCAGCACTTGGTAGCAGTAACATTCCATCATAGCAGAGCAGCCCTAAATGCACATTAAGTGCGCAGTAAGATAGATTCTCATGCATATGAAAGCCAAGAAGAAAATGCCATCTTTGCCCAGATGGATTAGCGAGCTAGCAAGTGCATTAACCTACAAGCCCACACTTTTTAAGCGTTAGCAAAGGACAAACATTCACTGAGATTATGGGTCATAGTTCTATGCCTTAACACCATTTCAAATGCCATAAAAGTAAGTGGTAATGGCATTTTCTGCGTGGGAACTGCCCTTTTCATTTCCTAACAGGGTTGTATTTACTTTTCTAGGAGTACGAGATAGAAATGAACTTCAAACAGGGGGTAGTAGATTATGTTAACCAGTCGCTGCTGCAGATGACAACATGCGACGTCAAGAACAAGCGTTACGAGAGGACGGTGTTTGCAGAGCGTCTTGGTGAAATGAATCTGCGGTGGCACCAGCTGAGAGGCTCTCTGAGTGGAAAGGTTTGTTTGCCCTTTGCAGTTCTTTTGCACAGAGAACGAGTCCTGTGGATCCAGAGCGGCGCAAGGAGAAGTCTAACACAACTTACTCTCCGGTGCAGCCCCCTGAAACACTGTGAGGCAGGGCCAGTCCTTTCATTAGACAGTCAAATAGCTGCCTCAGACAGCAGATTTTGGGGTGTCCTGAAAGGGCAGGAAATAGTTTATTTAATGTGCTCCTATTTGTATTTTATTGGCAGGATGGGGGGAAAGGTGCTTGTGGGGTTTTCTGCCTCAGGTACCAAATAACTTAGCTGGACATGGGTGCACCTGAATTTGAAAAGTCTTTAACTGCATAACTATTAAAGGTTTTGGACCTCTGCCTGCAGTTTCACCAGGCCAATCTATGCAACAAGCAATATCTGTGTGTTTGGAAAGTAATAATAATAATAATAATAATAATAATAATAATAATAATAATAATTTATTTATACCCCGCCCACTCTGGGCGGCTTCCAAAATAATATTAAAATACTGTAATACATCAAACATTAAAAGCTTCCCTAAACATGCTGCCTTCAGATGTCTTCTAAAAGTCTGGTAGTTGTTCTCTTTGACATCTGGTGGGAGGGTGTTCCACAGGGAGGGCGCCACTACCGAGGAGGCCCTCTTCCTGGTTCCCTGTAACTTGGCTTCTCGCAGTGAGGGAACCACCAGAAGGCCCTCAGCGCTGGACCTCAGCGTCCGGGTAGAACGATGGGGGCTGAGACGCTCCTTCAGATATACTGGACCAAGGCCATTTAGGGCTTTAAAGGTAAACACCAACACTTTGAATTGTGCTCGGAAACGTACTGGGAGCCAATGTAGGTCTTTCAGGACCGATGTTATATGGTCTCGGCGGCCGCTCCCAGTCACCAGTCTGGTTCCAAATTTTCCAGCTTCCTGCATTCAATTGAGACATCCATTGTGAGGAATGATCCCCACATGTGTTGAGGGAATATGGGATGCAAAAGCTGTAAATAATCTTGGGCAGTTTCCCAAAGAGGGTGTTTTAAAAGTCTTGTGTCCAACAGTGTTCCTCCAATGACAGAGGACACTTAGATCGAGCAGAATCTAGAGGAAGGTGATTTCCCACCTCTCAGCTCCCCTGCTTCTTCCCAAGGTGTTCAGCTACTGGATGGGGGGAGCCGTGGCAGAAGCCTCCATTGAACCAAAGTGCAGGGTGGATTTGATTTAAATCAAATTGATTTCAATCACTGGTCGGTAAGACTTGATTTAAATCCCCCCCCCCTTTTTTTTACAGAAAGACTCATTCAAGGTGGTATAATCTTCATATTTACAACCAGATGAAGGTTTCATTTTTGGAAGAATAAATTTTCAGAGTAGTTTTTACAGTTGTATCAGAAATTACTGATTTGGTTATACTCTTAGGGATACATAGATAATGATGAAATTATTGTGAGGATTTATGAGTGAACAGTCTATATTTGGACAACTTTTCTGCTGTACTTTATTGGAAGGAGAAAAATAATCATTTCCTTAATAGCAAACTTAAACAATTTATTTAACTAAAACAATAACATTATAGCATATGTGTAATGGTTGTGAGGGGGTTACTTGTGCATAAATTGCCTTCAGTTTAGTCAGCTTGTTTGCTCAACCATGTTTAGGGTTAGAGCTCGCCCTCCGTGACCTGTTAGTCACTTGCAGAATCCGTCAGTGGGCGTTCCTTGAATCTCTTCCAGCATAAAAGCTGTTTGACCCCAAGTCTCCTCCTATGTTCCCTGCGCGGAACGTGTCTGCGCAAGTAAGGGGACGGCAAGGGCGTGCCAGCACTCTCTCCGCTAGTTTCGGTTGAAGGGTCTTGGAGCCCTGACACCGATTCCTCCATCTCCCTCTCCTCTCTATTGGTGTCACGCTGAATTCCTTCCCCCCTGCTGGTTCCCTCTCCGGCATCGCTCTGGAGCCCTGCCTCCGCCTCTCGCTTTGATGTCAGTTCCCTGACAATATGCATCCATGCTTGTTAACTGATGCGGTTAAACAAACACAAAATCCGTAGACTGAGTTTTAGCACACATGAGAAACTTAAAACAAATTCTTTTTTTCCTGTTGAATAGCCTTTGGACTATAATGTTACTTAAACAGAAATATGTTTAGAAAGATTTTTCCTCCAAAAGCATTTTATTTAAAAATCCAATCTAAATTTAAAAATCTGAATTATTTATTTATTTATTTTTAATCATTGATTTTTATCCACAAAGCCCAGATGCCCTTTCTGTCCTCTACGAATCAAATCATCCTTAAATTTCCACGTTGGAATCTTTGCAGATAAAGGAGCTGGAGCACATTTTGGAATCCGCAGGTGAAAAGGAGAGCAAAGCCCAGTCCCTGGGCAGCTGGCTAGAAGCACAAAGCAGAAGGCTCAAGCGAGCAGGGAAGCCAGCAAGTTCCATTCTTGCCCAGGACACGGCGCAAGACTGCAAGGTTAAACGTTTGTTCTCGTTATTGCATTTGGGAATTTCAGATTCACATGATTTATTGCATCTGGCGCTAAAAAATCCCCCCCCAAAATCCCACTTTCCTTCCAAACTGCTCAGGGCAGTGTATATGGTTCTTCTTCTCCCCTGCCCATGCTATTTTCACAACAGCCCTGTGAGGTAGGTTAGGCAGAGATCATAGTGACTAGCCCAAGGACAAAGTGTTTCATGACTGGGTGGGGATGTAAGCTCAGATTTCTGTGTTCCTATTCCGATCCGCACTGGGTGGACTTGGTTCAGAAAGATGCCTTGTAAATCAATATTCTTGTTGCTGTTGAATGATAAGTAATAATAATCATGAAGACGGGTTGTTGGGTTTTTTTTACTTTAGAAGAAAAAGTGAAGAAGAATACAGTGGTACCTCGGGTTAAGTACTTAATTCGTTCCGGAGGTCTGTACTTAACCTGAAACTGTTCTTAACCTGAAGCATCGCTTTAGCTAACGGGGCCGCCACGCCGCCGGAGCACGATTTCTGTTCTCATCCTGAAGCAAAGTTCTTAACCTGAAGCACTATTTCTGGGTTAGCGGAGTCTGTAACCTGAAGCATATGTAACCTGAAGTGTATGTAGCCTGAGGTACCACTGTAATTTATAATAATAATAATTGCATTATTTATACCACGCCCATCGGGCTGGGTTTCCCCAGCCACTCTGGGTGGCTCCCAACAGAATATTAAAAACTTGATAAAACATCAAACATTAAAACATCCCTAAACAGGTGTCTTCTAAAAGTCAGAAAGTTGTTTATTTCCTTGACATCTGATGGGAGCGCGTTCCGCAGGGCGGGTGCCACCACCTAGAAGGCCCTATGCCTGGTTCCCTGTAACCTCACAGGCATCCAATGAAACTGAATGTTGGAAAATTCTAGACTGATAAAAGAAAATCCATCTTCATGCAGCGCATATTCGAACTATAGAACTTGCTCCCAGAGGAGGCAGTGATGGCCACCAACTTGGATGGCTTTTAAAGAGGATTAGGAAAATGGCTTCTAATAATAATAATAATTTTTTAAAAAATTATTTCTATCCCGCCCTCCCCAGCCGAAGCCGGGCTCAGAGCGGCTAACAACAATAAAAGTAACACAGCATTCTAAAATCACTTCATTCTAAAATCAGTTCAAAATCAAATTAATGGCAACCATTGGGCTAGAGTTCTGTGAGGATTACCAAAGGAGGGGGTCAGACTGTGCCTTAGCCAAAGGCCTAGTAGAACAGCTCTGTCTTGCAGGCCCTGCGGAAAGATGTCAAGTCCCGCAGGGCCCTAGTCTCTTGTGACAGAGCATTCCACCAGATTGGGGCCATGGCCGAAAAAGCCCTGGCTCTGGTTGAGGCCAGCCTAACCTCCCTGTGGCCCGGGACCTCCAAGATGTTTTTGTTTGAAGGCCGTAAGGTCCTCCGTGGGACATACCATTAAAGGCGGTCCCATAGGTACAAGGGTCCTAGGCTGTATAGGGCTTTAAACGTCAAAACCAGCACCTTAAACCTGATCCTGTACTCCACCGGGAGCCAGTGCAGCTGGTATAGCACCAGGTGAATGTGATCCCATGGCGAGTACCCCGTAAGGAGTCTCACTGCAGCATTCTGCACCCGCTGGAGTTTCTGGGTCCATCTCAAGGGCAGCCCCACATAGAGTGAGTTACAGTAATCAAGTCTGGAGATGACCGTCGCATGGATCACTGTGGCTAGGTCAGGGCGAGAGAGGTAAGGCTAACCGTGATGGCTATGCAGCTGCAGGAAGCAATGCTCCTGAATACCAGTTTCTGGGAGCCAACAAGCCAATCTTGTGCTCTGGTCCTCCTTGTGGGTTTCCCACACGCATCTGGTTGACCCCTCTAAGAACACGATGCTGGACTAGAAGGGTCCAGCTCGTTTGTTCTTATGCCTCCTTAACTGAGGTCTAGAGGATTTGTCTGCAAGGGCTAAAATTCTCCAAGAGCGCATTTTGGACTGGTCAGCCAAATGAGCCCTTATTATTCCCAGACAATAAGGATAAGCCATGTTTGCAATGATATTCCTTCCCTCCTAGGTAAGTCTTTTGTTTTTGTTTTATTGCCATGGTTACCCCTTTTCTCTCCCGTTGCAAAATAGCGGGTAGTTTTTACTATCTATTCCCTGCAGTGCTTTTTTTTCTCTAAAGCGCTCTGGAGCCTTTTTGCATTCCACCCCCCCCCCCCCAAGCTGAGGGACAAGAGGGATTCATTCCAACTCGCCAGCAAGAAGCGTGGTGAATAAATAAAGGGACAGATTGGAACTCTCTTAGTGAGCAGGTACACTCACTACGGGAGAGAGGAAGGGGAAGGGAAAAGTTAAATAAAGCCAGGAAGAATGTTTCCACATCCTTGAAGACAACTCTTTATAATAATAATAAAAAAACAAGGGAAATGGGGGGAATTGACTTTTAATTCTCAAGCCCTTGTATAAGCTTTGCAGGAAGATAAATGAATAATCTAATAGCCACTACATTTTACACTAACCCTATGCCTTGTATCATATATTCAAAATGAGCAACCTGTGTTTATTTGCATCATTTATGCTGATGATAGGGACGTGGGTGGTGCTGTGGGTTAAACCACAGAGCCTAGGACTTGCCGATCAGAAGGTCAGCAGTTCGAATCTCTGCAACGGGATGAGCTCCTGTTGCTCGGTCCCTGCTCCTGCCAACCTAGCAGTTCGAAAGCACGTCAAAGTGCAAGTAGATAAATAAGTACCGCTCCGGTGGGAAGGTAAACGGCGTTTCCGTGCGCTGCTCTGGTTCACCAGAAGCGGCTTAGTCATGCTGGCCACATGATCCGGAAGCTGCACGCCGGGTCCCTTGGCCAATAAAGCGAGATGAGTGCCGCAACCCCAGAGTCGGTCAGGACTGGACCTAATGGTCAGGGGTCCCTTTACCTTTACCTTTTTATGCTGATGATAGGGAGGGCAAAGGATCTCAAAATGCCAACCCCTCCCCTGATCAAATGCTGCTGTGCTTTCCACATTTCTTACGGAAACTTCTTCAGTCTTGCCATCCCAGGGTACAAGCCTGGGCAGTGTGTATGGAGGTCTTGGGCTGCCCAGACAACAAGACCCCCCCCCCTTGGCCTCACTGATATGGTCCAAAGGAAAGCCGAGCAATACATTTGGCACCAACTTGGCTGCAGGAGTTGCTGGCAGGAGGCGTACAAAGTGCCTTAGGGACTCCAGTCTGGATTTGTGTAGGGTTTACTCCCTAGCCTTTTCTTCTCCAGCGGAGGTTTAGGGCCAGAGTTTTCTTTCTCACAGATGGGCAAAGAAAATTGCTTACTGTAGCAAAAACTACATATTAAAATGTGTATAGTAGGAGAAATTCCGCCCCCCAAAAAATGTTCTATCCCACCTTTTCTCCGATAAGCTCAAGGTGGCATTCATCATCATCATCATCATCATCATCATCATCATCATCATCATATTTTATTATTTATACCCCCCCCCCAAAAAAAAAAAATCTGGCTGGGTTTTCCCAGGCACTCTGGGCAGCTTCCAAAAGAATATGAAAAACATGATAAAACAAGGGATATTCTCCTCCCCATTTTATCCTCTCAGCAACCCTGTGAGGTAGGTTAGGCCGAGAGACAGTGACTAGCCCAAGTCCTGTCAGTTAGTTGCCAGGCCAAGCAAGAATTTGAACCCTGGTCTCCCAGGTCCTAGTCCAGGACTAAGACCACAACACCACAAAGGGTCCCTGGGTTGTCCACAATCAAAGGGTTCCAAAATAAACCAGCCTCCCCAATTTGTGATTTGGTTTTGGGGGGTATTTTTGTTATTGTATGCTTCGCTTTTGTTTTGTTTGTTTTTAAGCCCTCTGTTCGCCACAGTCGGAACAGATTTCCTAACATTGATTGTTAAGAATTAGAGCTGGTGTCTGGTGCTGAAAGATGAATTATGCACAGAGAAGAATTCTCATACTCTTCTGTTTCCTTTTTCCCAGGCGCTGGAAAACCAGCTTGCAGTTAAATCTAAGGAGCTGGATGAGCTGAAGCAGAGTTACCCAGTTTTAGGAGGTGGTGCCGAGGATCCTGCGGGGGCAATGCCGAGAACCAGCAATTTAGATGAAATGAGGACCAGAGTTGCCAGCCAGGTTGATACTTTCTCCTTTTTTTCCTTTGCCTATGTCTGGCACTGTGGGTTAAACCACAGAGCCTAGGACTTGCCGATCAGAAGGTCGGCGGTTTGAATCCCCGCGACGGGGTGAGCTCCCGTTGCTCGGTCCCTGCTCCTGCCAACCTAGCAGTTTGAAAGCACGTCAAAGTGCAAGTAGATAAATAGGTACCGCTCTGGCGGGAAGGTAAACGGCGTTTCTGTGCGCTGCTCTGGTTCGCCAGAAGCAACTTAGTCATGCTGGCCACATGACCCAGAAGCTGTACGCCGGCTCCCTCGGCCAGTAAAGCGAGATGAGCGCCGCAACCCCAGTCGACCACGACTGGACCTAATGGTCAGGGGTCCCTTTACTTTTACCTTAAGATTTGGTGACTTCCTGAGGATTGCTCAGTTGACTCCTCCCATGCTAGGATCAGAAAGGGGGAGGGGCCGCAGGGGGGCAAGGGGCTGTCTTGCCCAGGGACTGAGCTATGGACCCTCTCTAGTGGTCTTTTGGCAGCGATCAGACTTGAACTCAAGAGTCGACTCTTGTGCCTAGCCATTTACCTGGTGAGTTCTACTAACTGTCATGGTTCCATGAATCCTGTTTGGTGCTGGCAAGCAGGGCTGTGCCAAATTTCTAAAATGGCAATAGAAAATATTTTTCTTAGCGATTTTAAGCTGCCATGGAATGAGAGCTCACAGCTGAGCTGTCTGTTCCTTTTGCAATTTAAAACCCTTCAGGCACTGCTGAATCTGTGAGTTTTCCTGCTGGGATGTCAGCAGCAAGTGTAAAACCCGGTGTATTTATTCCTGCAAATTATCCCCTAACCAGGTGTCCTGGAATGAGCTCTGCTAGAGCTTTGGCCTCAAATTAGGATGATAATGAAAATAATTCTAAAACTTTAATGCCATACACTGATATGTTTTTCCTTCCTTCAACATCTGGTTGGAAGCATGCGCTGTTCCCTCTGAAATCAGTTATATGTTAATTTGTTAAATACTTAGAGTGTTTTTTTGTCCAGCGTGTGTTAGAAGGGAAGCACTAAAATAAAACACTGAACAGTGGGTGTCTCTTAGTGTTTAACAGTGGGGTGCCCCTTAGACATTTTTCAAGTGTCCTGATATGTAATCTCAAAAGTGTACTTTGTGAAGCAGAAATGGCATCCGCGTGTCTAATCATGGGCCCGGTGTTTGCAGGTTGCACTTCTGAAGACCTCAACAGAGTCTGCTTTGGAGCAGTGGCGGATTTATGACCAAGCTTGGGATGAAGTCAGACTGATGCTTGCAAGAACTTTGTATTGCCTGGAGGTTAGCAAGCCTCCCGTGGTTACATTCGAGACACTAAAAACCCAGGTGGAAAATCTCCAGGTATGTTTCACATTTCCTGGGTCGTAAATGCTCCTCCTAAAAAGACAATGGGCTACTTCATATGCAACGTCAAGCCATGGTTTACTGGTATGTGATTGAGCCTTGATGGACTCCTAAACCCACACACCTAGCCTTATCCTGCCTTCTTCCCTGCTTCCTGTCTAAGGCAAATAATAGTTTACTGTCTCAGACGAAATGGGCAAACTATGGTTTGCATGGGCCCTGCAAAACTGAATTAGATACCAGGATCAGTACCTCATTTCCAAATGAGTTTGCAGGAAACTCACAAACCATGCTTTGTCCAGTTCACCTGTTCACCTCATTCACATTTCACCATGGTGTGTTTGAAGTCAAGGTGGGTTAGATCATCTGAAATGCTGCACATACAGAATGCTGTGTCTTGCAATGAGGAATTCAGTGAGTTGACCCATTTCAGACAGACGATTCTGGTCCTCCCCAAAACAAGCTAAAAGAAGCCTTACATGTCCCTTACAATAGAAGCAAATTAACACTCTGGTCCGCTGTCGATAATGGGAAAAGTTGCACTGATGGTATGCACAACAAAACACACATACAAGTGCCTGGTCAAAACTGGGATGATAATATGCAGCCCTCACAGAGGTCTTGCTAGGGAGTGGCTGAAGGGGCTGGAGTGCAATGTCTTTTTGTGCTAGGTCTTGGATCTTCTCTCCCCCCCCCCTTTAAGTGCAAAGTGGGTTAGATTCCCCCACTCTTAAGCCTTGAGGAGGGCAGGGGAAGTCTTTCTCACTACATTCCAAGTCTTTCTGGAGTTGGTGCAAGGTCTGGTAGATTCTTCTCCCTTCTCCAAGCTTGGGAGAAGCAAGTGAGTGAGATCTCACCAGAACAACAACAGCAGCAAAAGCAGCACTTACTAATGGAAAGCTGGCAGCGTATTTGTGGCAGCTTAGAAGTTTAAAATGTGGTCCCTTGGGGAGGAGAGATGCAGGTTAGCGTGTCAACAGCCGCCTCCTCGAATGCCTTTGCACTCACAACCAGCCATGTGGCATTTCTTTCCCACAGTCTCTTCAAGATAAAGCAGAGAGTAATGAAGAAATCTGGGCTAAACTCCAAGCTGCTGCTTGTAACCTGAAGAAGCTGTGTGATCCCTCATTTTCTGAGATTATTGAAGAGAAATGCAGAGAGGCACGCACAAGGTACAATAAGATTTCTTTATTTTATTTGTTAACCATTCTGTTGTCTGGCCCCAGCAAGTCATTGCTTTCATATGCAGTGGCAATTGTGTGTCGAGGACCTCCAGGACACCCCCAAATAAAGACACGGTTCACACAACTTTATTGAATTACAGTATGTGAGTGGCTGCTTAGGCATTGGTTAGCCACTATCTGTTCCCACTTAGAGGTAGGAACAGAACTGACAACCGCAAGCCTGCGGAAGTCAGTAAGGGTAAACATTTTTGGGGAGAGGATAGAGCTGGGTGCCAGGCTCTCACCTCTCCCCAAATGCTCCCAGGGGCTCTTGCGTGGCCCTAGCCCCTTGCCAGGGGTTCGGACAAGAGCATGGCGAGCCCCTGGATTCCTTTAACAGAATACCCTTGCAGCAGCAGCATTGGAGGGGCAGGCACAGCCAACCACATCCGCTCCACCAACCAAAATTAACCAGTGCTTAACTGCAACCTTAAGGAAATCAGCCCTGAGTGCTCACTGGAAGGACAGATCCTGAAGCTGAGGCTCCAATACTTTGGCCACCTCATGAGAAGAGAAGACTCCCTGGAAAAGACCCTGATGTTAGGAAAGATGGAGGGCACAAGGAGAAGGGGACGACAGAGGACGAGATGGTTGGACAGTGTTCTCGAAGCTACCAGAATGAGTTTGACCAAACTGTGGAGGCAGTGGAAGACAGGAGTGCCTGGCATGCTCTGGTCCATGGGGTCACAAAGAGTCAGACATGACTAAACGACTAAACAACAACAACAAAACTGCAACCTTACAAGTTGTGACGATTTGCTATGCAGTAGGCAAAAAAACAAATGGCACCAGCAAATCAGCCAAATGGCAAAAATTCCTACCAGGCCGCTGCTCCAAAGCAGACGACCCCATGACAGGCATAGCAAGGTCAGCACGAACAAACCCTAAATATAGGGAGGGTGGGCGGGTAATCCGATGTGCGCAGCGAAAAGAGGAAGCTCAACGCTGCGCACAGGGAATAAATAGCACCCCCATCAATCAAACAATTTTGCAACATTAAATTCTCCCCAGCAACAGTTGGAGGTGCCCTATCAAATTCATGGCCATCCATACTAACCCGCACAGCAACAGGGGATGCCATGGTTGCCAACACCGCAACACGTGCTCTCCATGAAGGAGAACCCGCTTTGCTTCATAATGTTTAACTTTGAGGTGAGGAGGACAGTTCTACTGATGTCATCCTTGCTCTCCAGAATCAGAGTGGTTGTTCTGTGAGTAACCAGCTCGCTGGTGGATACCCTTAAGCCAGTGTTTCTCAGACTTGGGTCCTCGCCTATTTGTTGGACTACAACTCCCATCATCCCTAGCTAGTAGGACGGGTGGTCAGGGATGATGGGAGTTGTAGTCCAACAACAGCTGGGAACCCAGGTTTGAGAACCACTGGCTTAAGCTTTATTGCCACTAGCCCAAATAACCCAGTGATAATCAGCCTGTGGGGAGGCACGAAGCATCGGTCAACATTCCAAAATGCATATTGGGCAAGGCTTTTATTAGGCTAGTCAACGGGCCACAAAGTAGTGTGCAACCTTTTGTATTCTGCAAAGATCTTCATCAGACTACATAGCAAACAAAGCAGCAGTGGGAGGGAGGGATGTTGGAGGGAAAAGCTAAAGGATGATGAATCCATGGAGTCTGCATCTGCTGCCTGTCTCAGGATGGGACGTGGGAGGAGGAGAGAACATTCAGACTGGATGCTTTTAGCTGCTGCCCAGGTTTTGGGGTGCTTGGAAAAAGGAACCTGCCATCGTTAATATCCTGCCTGTAGGAATATAAAATCCAGTCTTGCTCGCCCCCATCTCTACCCTTTGGTGAAACGCACAGACATAGCAACTGTGTGTGCTATGGCTTAGCTCTAGTTAGTGCAACAGCAGGGGAACTGAAGCAACAATAGTTTTTACCATGAGTACCCAAATGCTTGCACATTCATGCTTAGCCATAGTTTGGCTTACTGTTACGTGCGAACCAGTCCATTTAGTAGGCGTGTCCAGATGCACAGTAGAAACACAGTTGCCATGTTGTGTTCAGGCCTACACTCATATCCCCTGGTGATAGACAATTAATCACACCGAAACATGAATATAATTAAGCAGTAAGGCGGAACCTTTGTTTTAGAAATAGACAGTTTAATGGCAACTAAAGCAATATAGCAGGCTAACCAGCATCACAACATCATATGCCCTGGCAAATAAAAACGGTTTGACCTTGATCAGAGCTTAAGCGAGATTCAGTCTCTAAAAGCCAGAGCTAGGCAGTTTATTCTCCAAGCCATCTTGATGGCTTAATGCATAGATTGGGAATCTGTGGTTCTCCAGATATTGCTGAACCCTAACACCTATCGCTCCCCCAGGTAGCATAGCTAATAGCCAGGTAATGATAGGAGTTGCATTCTTGCAACACCTGGAAGGCTGCAATTTTCCCCTTCCTGATTTCCTGTGTGCTTCCTGTTTCATTTTCAAGTTTGGTGCTCCCATCACCGGGGAAGCTAATCTTTGGAAATCCCATCAGATGAGTTTGGCATCTTGTCTAAGGTTGGGATTAGGAGCCAACTAACTTCCTTTGAGGCTTTGAGGCTTCTGGCAGACCTGCCGCGCATGCATGTGATCAGCAGCCTAGTGATGTGGCGCATTTTAGCTCCATGCATTTATCTGCCTAAAGAAAGAAAAGAAGTCCCCTCCACATTTCAGAACACCCATAAACCGTGGCGCGTGACGTTTTCCCACTGAGCAAGTCACCCAGTGCTCTTCCCTAGTATGAACAAACCGTAGGAAGGCAGGTAGATGTGCTCTTAAGGAAAGCGAGAGGTAATTGAATTGTTTGCTATACAGTGGTGCCTCAGGTTAAGTACTTAATTCGTTCCGGAGGTCTGTTCTTAACCTGAAACTGTTCTTAACCTGAAGCACCACTTTAGCTATTGGGGCCTCCCGCTGCTGCCGTGCCGCCGGAGCATGGTTTCTGTTCTCATCCTGAAGCAAAGTTCTTAACCAGAGGTACTATTTCTGGGTTAGCGGAGTCTGTAACCTGAAGCATCTGTAACCTGAAGTGTATGTAACCCGAGGTACCACTGTAATGCTGCATTTAATTTAATTTAATTTTTTTTATAGATGGACACTGATGAACAAAGAAATTGAAGATCACCTACACAAAGCACAAGCATCTTTACAACTTTGGGAATCTTATGTTGGTTTACATGCTGAAGTCATGGCCAAGGTGGACAAGTATGAAGAGCAGTATGGTTCCCTTTTGGCAGATGTGGCTGCAGGTCATACAATGGACTTCCTTAAGCAGAAGGTCGAGGATGTGAAGGTAGGTTATTGGGATTTCCATGGTGGGGTTGCCTAGAAAGTGGGCGGAGAATAAGAAAGGGATGCTCTATCTGAGAGTGCAGAGTGTTTGAGGAGAAACCAGTGTTTGCAGAGAAACCAAAATGCTTGTTTACAAAGCTATTGTACTGCCAGCCTTACTGTATGCTTCTGAAACATGGACTACTTATAAACACCATCTCCAACTCCTCGAAAGGTTCCATCAACTGTGTCTCCGAAAATTTTTACGTATCACTTGGGAAGATAGGAGAACTAATGCCAGTGTACCGGAAGAAGCAAAGATCACAGTGTCAAAGCAATGATTCTTCAACATCAACTTTTTTGGACTGGTCATGTTGTGCGGATGTCTGATTATCGTCTTCCAAACAACTACTCTATTCCGAACTTAAAAATGGAAAGTGTAATGCTGGTGGTCAACAAAAGAGGCTTAAAGACTCTCTCTAGGCAAATATTAAAAAATGTAGTATAACCACCAACAACTGGGAAACACTGGCCTGTGAGCGCTCCAATTGGAGAACAGCCTTTGCCAAAGGTATCATGGGCTTTGAAGACGCTCAAACTCAGGACGAAAGGGAGAAACATACTAAGAGGAAGGCACGCTTGGCAAACCCTCACCGTGATCAACTCCCGCCCGGAAACCTATGTCCCCACCATGGAAGGACGTGTGGATCCAGAATTGGGCTCCACAGTCACTTACGGATTCACTGTTAAAACCGTGTTCATAGAAGACAATCTTATTTGACTACAAGTGATCGCCAAAGAAGAAGATGATAGATCTCAGGGTGTAGAGGCAATGAGGGATGGGTGCCAAATGGCCTTCCAGCCTTTGTATGTGGCCCTTGGAACTCTCCTCAGGCCACACCCCTCACCAACCCTGTCTTGCCCCCTCCCTGAGTGTCTTTGCCAGGCTGCATTATAAAATCGTAGAATTGTAGATTTCGAAGGGACCCCAGAGGGGTCATCTAACCCAGCCCCCTGCAATGCAGGAATCTCAAATAAAGCGTCCGTGACAGATGGCCATTGAACCTCAACATCCTTCTTAAATTGTGGTGCCCAGAACTGGACACAGTATTCCAGGTGTGGCCCACCAAGGCAGACTAGAGTGGGACTATTCAATCCCTTGATCTTGGTACTATACTTCTGTTGATGCAGCCTAGATGCTTTGATGCTTTCTTCCCCTGCCCCAAGGTAAGCTTCTTGGGCTCAGGCCAAAGGTGTCAGCAGTTTCACTGTCTTCTTGAACAGAAGGCCTCCACAGAACTCTCCAGTAGCTCAGAGATGGAAGGATTTCGGCTTTCTTCTAAGATGGAAGTGGCTTTTTATGATGCAGTTTTGTATCTCTTGCTGACAAAGAAAACCCAGGATAATTTTGTCATAAATGAAGCAGCTATTAAATCCACCCGGTGCTAATAGCCCTTTCCCGATATCGGTGGAGGAGAGCCAAACTATTCTTCTTCCTTTTGTGAAGAATAATACCAGAGAAAGAACCCTAATGGACGGGGAGGTATGTTACACCCCTTGTCAGTTGTGAATGACTGCTAGGAATCCAATTGGGCACTTGATGTGCTTTTAAGCCTAACCCTTTCCCCGTGCTAACAGTTTTAGGTGAGATTGAGGACTTGTGTTAAAGTTATTCTTGCGTTTCCCCCCCGTGAGCGAATAGAAATGTGTTTGTGCCCTTAATAAATTGTATGCAAAGTCTAATGGGAGGAGATTTAAATGGATCGTTTTTGAAGCAACGGGCTCATTTGGCCTTAAAGAGCATCGCCACAAAGAGAAAAGGGCTTTGGATGCCAGGGATGCATTAGTCACATTGGCGAAATTTCTCCTTAATGGCAGTAAATTAGCATTTTAGACTTACTTTATGCCCATTAACAGCACAGCTGCCATTCCCATCCAGAAAGCACGATTTTTTAGGTAACTGGTGTTAAGTGGAAATTGTATTAAATTATACACTTCAGAAGAGATGTTCCCAAATCTCCACCCACCCGCCCGGATAAAGAACTACCAAGGAGCGCAACGCGTATCTTAATTCTACTTGTAATGTTAATCATCTGTGCACAGGGATTGCAGCCCATGAAATCTTAGGTACACAGCCTGACTGACCCTCCACTACCTTTAAGGCTGCTTGTCACAATTCTCCACTTCTAGCGTCCAGCCAGGTTCCCCCCCCCCTTTTTCTGTCCTCCTTGCAGTTCTATAAGAGAACAGGCCCATCCTGACCCACTCTGATAGAAGTTAGATTTAGTTCTTTATTAGCAAAAACACGATCTCCACAGACTTGTTAGTCAGGCCTAATGAGCACAGCAGTTTATTCCTTGTGGGTCTTACTCCATGAAAGACTGAAAGCCCCATCTCCTCACAGCCATCCAAGTCCCCTCCTCTCCAGGGCTTTCCCCAAGCAATCAGAGACTGCGCCTGCATGCAGCCAAGCTCTGCTGCACCCTTTTCATGCCTCTTCTGGTTCTGGGAGGTTGGGGTGGGAGACAGCGAGACTCCCGTGACTCTTCACCAACCAGACTAATCTCTGCCTCTTGGCCTCTCTTCTCCCACTCTCTTGCTTCTGCTTCTGCCTCTGATTCTGGACCTTCTCTCTGCCACAGACTCTCCCAGCTCACTTAGCCCTATTTACCCCTTCAGCTTCTGAAACCATCTCTTCCCAGTCCTCTCTCTCTCTCTGCCCACTCATTGTTCTCTCACCACCATTCCCTGAGCTCTGAGCCTTCTTCGCCTTTCTTTTTTTGCACTTAATTTATGTTGCAATACATATATGAAATGGGATGCGGGTGGTGCTGTGGGTTAAACCACAGAGCCTAGGACTTGCTGATCAGAAGGTCGGCGGTTTGAATCCTGTGACGGGGTGAGCTCCTGTTGCTCGGTCCCTGCTCCTGCCAACCTAGCAGTTTGAAAGCACGTCAAAGTGCAAGTAGATAAATAGGTACTGCTCTGGCAGGAAGGTAAACGGCTTTTCTGTGCGCTGCTCTGGTTCGCCAGAAGCGGCTTAGTCATGCTGGCCACATGACCTGGAAGTTGTATGCCGGCTTCCTCAGCCAATAAAGCGAGATGAGCGCCGCAACCCCAGAGTCGGCCACGACTGGACCTAATGGTCAGGGGTCCCTTTACCTTACATACATGAAATCTTTACATATTGATACATATACATTATATTCATCAATTCACATTTTCACATTTCATTATGTACCAACATTTATCCATTTCTTATTTCTTGCCAAAACAAAATAAAAAAAATTCCTTCCAGTAGCACCTTAAAGACCAACTAAGTTAGTTCTTGGTATGAGCTTTTGTGTGCATGCACACTTCTTCAGATACACACTGAAGAAGTGTGCATGCACACGAAAGCTCATACCAAGAACTAACTTAGTTGGTCTTTAAGGTGCTACTGGAAGGAATTTTTTTATTTTGTTTTGACTATGGCAGACCAACACGGCTACCTATCTGTAACTTATTTCTTGCCCTGTGTCTTCCCTCCACCCATGCATGACTTCCTTGTTATTATTTTGTAACTTTATTATTGAGATTGTAATTTTGTATCTTAATAACTAAACATTCAATCTTATATATCTGCTTAGCTTAGCTTAGCTTTGTGAAATCAGTCCATACATATCAATAAATTCTTGCTGGAGCATCTTTTGGTCATTCTTCTACACGTTTCCTACACGTTTCCATTCCTGTTTGAGATTTTGATTAGATTGCATTCTAATTGTTGCCATCATTTTTGCTAATTCAATCATTTCAAAAAAAATATTTTGCCAATCTTTCAGTGTTGGTACTTCTTCTGATTTCCAATTCTTGAGCCTATTTCATTACAAAATACACATTTCCGAATGAATTTCATCCTGTCGTTTGTATGCACATTTTGATAACGTGTTTGGAGACGAGAACTTCATTGCAAAATTTGGAGAACTCCAAATCACAAAAGTGATTTCCTTTCTGGCCTACTGTGCCCAGAGTCAGGGAAACATCTGGGTGTGAGGGCGGACACATCAATCTGAGTGTGCAACCAACACCGTAACCCAGGAGCCTTCGTTTCTTTCTCTTGATGCATCTCCCTTTCTTTCCAGATGCTGAAACTGGACCTTCAGAACATCAAAGAAAGTTTTCTTCCCGTTTCTGAGCTGGCAGATAAAATAGCTCAGCTGGCTGAGCCCACAGAACCACTTCTTCCAGAAAAACTCCAGGCACTTCAAAGGATCTCCTATTTGGAGAAGATGCTACAAATGAAAGAAAATGAGTTTGAGGTACTTCTGAGTGGGTCGCTTTGCTGTTAACTCCTACATGTCAATAGGTTTGGGGGGTGGGGGAGAGAGGAATAATGCTTCTGGGATTTTCCCCCCTAATGTATTTGTTGGGAAATGCCATTGGCCATACAAATTTATACACCTGCACCATGAATTGGCAGGCTTCCGGCTTGCAGGATCTGTGCTGTTTTTTACCAGCTGATCAGGGGCAAAATTAATTTCCACCTAAGAACAGTCTGTTTCCTCATTTCTTCCTGTATTCCACCTATCCTGCTTCTCAGTAGCTGGAAGTGAGCAAATGCTCATTTTTCTGTTTCCAGAGATGGCAAAGCAGCCATTGTAAAGTTTCTTTTTCCCAAAAGGCCTTTCTGCAACTTCATGGCGCCTCATTTGCATGTCAGCCTCATCCTCCTAAATTCTGCCTTGACTCTTGCAAGATTATCCTTCCCCTCCCCTTTAATCATCTTTTAGCCCAATTGAGAGTTCTAGATGACTCAAAAGCAAGCACGCTATTTTGTGACAGTTTCGCAGGGCAAATAAAGGTAGCATCCTAGTACAAATCACACACACACACACCCCGGATCAGGGCAGTTTACAATGTTCAACATAGAGCACCATATAAAAGAAAGAAAGCAAAGTTCAAAATCATAAATAAGGTGATTGGCTGATCGAAATGAAAATTAAACCTCTGCAAACATCAGCATATTAATTTCTCTCCTCAGTTTGACCTTTTACAGCTGAAGCGTTTTGAGACTTGCTTGGAAAACCTGGAGAATCATGTCAAAGGGTTCACAGAAGTATTGGAAAATCTGAACCAAGGCACTGAAGACTCAGATCTACTCATGGTAAGCCACAAAAGCTCATAGGCCATCTTTTCCCAGCCTGGTACCCACCAGATGTTTGGAACTGCAACTCACTCGTCCCTTCTGGGCGGCAGGGGAGGAAAATATAGGGGAGCATAATCAGTTCTTCAAGAACAAAGCGGGCTGTTTAAAAAATTCGTTTGAGGCCGTTCTGATCTTCCGTAGCTGGTGTCCTTCCTTGTATAGCAATTGGTGGCTCTTGTTCCTTTGGCTTTCCTGGCACCTGGTGTTTTGCACATTGTGCCAAAAAGAACTGCCCAACAAGAAGCATGATAGGCTTTTGCAAACCAGCAGCCTCATCTGTCTTGTCCTTTTTCTCAGAGCCAGATGTTGGTCCTCACAGCTTTATCACCTGAGATGGAGAGTCTGAATGAATTCAGCTTTAGGTTTCCGCTCAGTGACTTCACTGCAAAAAGACTGCAGGATCTGAACTGGCAATGGACTCAGAAGAAAGCTATGGCTCTGGAGAAATGCTGGTAAAAAAAAACGTTCTTCCTGATGTTTAGTCAGAAACTCCTTCCTTGTAACTTAAAATCCATTTGTTTGGGTCCAAGCCCTTTAGATAATTGATGATGACCATCATATCTCCCCTTACACTCCTCTTTCCCAGGCTAAAAATACCCAACTCCCTCATCAGGCTTGGTTTTGAGACCCTTGATCATCTTGGTCACCCTCCTCTGCACACCAGCTTGTCAACACCCTTCCTAAAATTGTGGTGCCCAGAATTTGACACAATATTCCAGGTGTTGTCTGACCAATGCAGAACAGAGCAGGACTATGACTTCCCTCAATCAGGACGCCAGACTTCTGTTGATGCAGCCAAGAATACCATTAGCCTTTTTTGCTGCTGCATCACACTGCTGATTCGTGTCAAGCTCTGCCAGTCATTGGATCAGGCCCCACCTACTGTAGTTCTGTAGGCTCCCTGTGTTCTGCCCCATCAGTTCCAATGGGCACAAGCCACCCTTGCCACCTGGGCCACAATCATGCATGACTGAAAGCGTAACTGGCAGAAGGCGCGGCTGCAGAACTGATTTTGAATTTTGTTTCTCATTGCAGTGAACTGCAGGGCATTCAGTCTGATGAAAAGTTCATTCAGAGATGCCAAAAGTGGGTGCTGTTCCAAGAGAAAATGAAAGAGGTCTTGAGAGAAGATATGGCGGGCAGCCTAGAGGGGCTGCGGAAACAGCAGAGGGAGTATGAGGTAATGTTCCTCACTGTTTCGGCCCCAATCCAGAGCAGAAAGATGGATCTGATTGCTACACCAAGCAAATCATTGGCTGTGAGACTTGAGTTAAATTTTGCCATGATACAGTTTCATTCTCTAGCCAATTAGACTTCCTGAGGTCGCTCTAGGGCAGTGGTTCCCAATTTGCTAATCAGTGAACACCCCCTATTTTCCAAAAGCCAAGCCATGGACCCCCTGCTTTTGAGAAATTAGATAACACTATGGTAGTTACCTGCACAAAGCAGTTTTTTTGAGAAAATGTGGGGTAGCCCCTAATAAGCAAAGGGTTTTAGGTATACTGAAAAAAAGACCATAGCATTTGTGATATTACCACAAATCGCCTATCCCCGGACAGTAGGAAAAACTTGTCTCCATTGCTCCACTACAACTGAATAATAAAAAAGCAATTGTATTCCTAACTTGCAAGTGTCCTATATGCAGAAGGCTTTCTATATGAGAGAGTATGCTATTCCTTACTTGTAATCTGGGATGGTAAAGGGTAAAGGGACCCCTGACCATTAGATCCAGTTGTGACCGACTCTGGGGTTGCGGCGCTCATCTCGCTTTATTGGCCGAGGGAGCCGGTGTACAGCTTCCGGGTCATGTGGCCAGCATGAGTAAGCCCCTTCTGGCGAACCAGAGCAGCGCACGGAAACGCTGTTTACCTTCCTGCCGGAGCGGTGCCTATTTATCTACTTGCACTTTGACGTGCTTTCGAACTGCTAGGTTGGCAGGAGCAGGGACTGAGCAACGGGAGCTCACCCCATCGCAGGGATTCAAACCGCCAACCTTCTGATTGGCAAGTCCTAGGCTCTGTGGTTTAACCTACAGCGCCACCCGCGTCCCTGAGAATCTGGGATGGTACATTTTAGCAAATCTTTGCAGCCTGTCGTTCTGCTAACTTGCATCCTCAAGACATAGGTGAAGGCATGGTCAGGGCTTGATAAAGTATTGGTTGAAGTATTGGAGTAGAAAATAGCTGGAATTTTGTAATGTTGGTAATAGTAAGAGTAGCAGTGGTAGTAGTAGTAGTAGTAAAAATAATAATAATATTTTTTTATTATTTAGTCCTCCTGTGCCCAAGTTTCATCCCTGCCTTAAAAGGATTATTTAGTTAAATACAGTCTGGCTCAAATATACAGAAGTAAGGGCCACAAGCATTGCTCTGCCCTCTTTTTCCTCTGGCCCTGCCTATTCCTGGGATTTGGCCCTTTGGCTGAAAGATGGCCCCACCCCCAAGGTAAACGTGCCACACTTACCTTTGCGGGAAGAAGGAGGGCAAGGCATTCTTCCTTCCTTCTTTCTTCTCAAAACACTTCTCAGCAGCACTTTGTGGGTGTAGATTTCACATCTGCAAAGAGCAAGAGCAGAACTCTTGCAAATAAAGTGCCCAGGCAGATCAGTGCTCTGCAAAGGGCTATACTTGTGCCGTGGTTTTAATCTTTCCCTTTGCATGAAGCATAATTAAAACATTTCCTTCAATGTTTACAGACATTGCAAGCGGAGATCTTGGTGAACCAGCAGACTTTTAATTCTATCATGTCAAAGGCTTTGCAAGTGCTGGAATCGGGAGAAGCTGAAAACCGGTGAGATATATGGCTCGGTTGTGTGTTTCAAATTGGGGTGCAGTTGTGAGGTGTGTGCATTCCAAGGCTTGAACTCGACAACAGTTTTTAAGGGAGGGTTGAAGGTGTCATAATAAATCACCGTGCCTAAAACCGTGAGTCATGGAGCTGAGCAGAGGATTGTCTCACCCCTTATATACCCAGGTGATCACTCCACGCCACAGGTGAGGACCTCCTGCGGGTAGCTTGTTATCAAAAGGTCCATTCCAAACAATATAGGAATCTGACCTTTTGTGCTGTGGCATCTAACCTTTGGCATTCCCTCCCATTACATATTAGACAGGTGACATCTCTGTTGCGTTTTTGCGTGTGTATGGAAGACCTTCTTCTAACAAGCCTTTCAAGTTGAAATTGTTCCCAGTCTACATCTGTAGTGCAATTGTTTTTAATTGTTCTATTGTTTGTGTGTTTGCTGCCCTGGACTCCTTTGGGAGAGGAAGGGTGGGATATAAATTGTAGTAGTAGTAGTAATAAGAAGAAGAAGCTGCTACATGACTGACAAGTCAATTTCTGACCACTTCAGGACCATGTTTCTCTCCAAACTCACCCTGCTGAAGGAACAGTGGCAAAGCATCGTTCGGGCAGCTCAGCAGAGAAAGGGCGAGATTGACACTCACGTAAAGCAATGGCAAAAATGCACAACTTCACTACAAGACATCAAGAAGATCCTCATGCACACAAGTGGATTCATGGCGGCTGTGGAGAGTCAGGAGAAGTATAGTCTACACCAACTCAGGAATCTGAGTCACGACATCAAGGTTAGGCCTCCTCTTCCTACAACCAGCGAAACATAGCGTTGCATTTTTAAAAGATCAAATTTGCTAGTGCTTGGAAAACTTAAAGGGGACTTGGCATCTGTTAAACTAGGGGTGGGCAGAAGATCGCTCAGAATCTAGGTGGTTTGCAGTGTAATGGAAAATTATTTCTGACTCTCAGTTGTCTTAACTATAGCAATAACTGAAAATAATTCACCCTATAAATTAGGTTGCTGAAATAGAATGCTTGAGGGGAGACCAAGTGTAGGGTCGTTTTTTATATGTGGAAGGACTTAAGAGGTTTGTTTTGGTCCTGATCAAAAACTCCTGGCATCTTCAAAACAAAACAAATTCCTTCCAGTAGCACCTTAAAGACCAACTAAGTCAGTTCTTGGTATGAGCTTTCGTGTGCATGCACACTTCTTCAGATACACTGGTTGATGGACTTCCATTTCATGCGGCTCAATGTGGTGCCTTCCATAGTTCCAGTTACAGATAGGTAGCCGTGTTGGTCTGCCATAGTCAAAACAAAACAAATTCCTTCCAGTAGCACCTTAAAGACCAACTAAGTCAGTTCTTGGTATGAGCTTTCGTGTGCATGCACACTTCTTCAGATACACTGGTTGATGGACTTCCATTTCATGCGGCTCAATGTGGTGCCTTCCATAGTTCCAGTTACAGATAGGTAGCCGTGTTGGTCTGCCATAGTCAAAACAAAACAAATTCCTTCCAGTAGCACCTTAAAGACCAACTAAGTCAGTTCTTGGTATGAGCTTTCGTGTGCATGCACACTTCTTCAGATACACTGGTTGATGGACTTCCATTTCATGCGGCTCAATGTGGTGCCTTCCATAGTTCCAGTTACAGATAGGTAGCCGTGTTGGTCTGCCATAGTCAAAACAAAACAAATTCCTTCCAGTAGCACCTTAAAGACCAACTAAGTCAGTTCTTGGTATGAGCTTTCGTGTGCATGCACACTTCTTCAGATACACTGGTTGATGGACTTCCATTTCATGCGGCTCAATGTGGTGCCTTCCATAGTTCCAGTTACAGATAGGTAGCCGTGTTGGTCTGCCATAGTCAAAACAAAACAAATTCCTTCCAGTAGCACCTTAAAGACCAACTAAGTCAGTTCTTGGTATGAGCTTTCGTGTGCATGCACACTTCTTCAGATACACTGTGTATCTGAAGAAGTGTGCATGCACACGAAAGCTCATACCAAGAACTGACTTAGTTGGTCTTTAAGGTGCTACTGGAAGGAATTTGTTTTGTTTTGACTATGGCAGACCAACACGGCTACCTATCTGTTCCTGGCATCTTGTTCCTTAATTATTGGAGAATGCCTGCCAGGTTAAGTCCATATTTTGCACACCTGGCTCCAGCTGGTGAACCTCATGGTCCTAAGTAGATCCCTCAAGCTTTAAGTTTGCTCACTCCTGCGTTAAAAACTGATTTCCTGTTTTTCGTAAAGCAGTGGATCCAGTTATTCTAGCTGCCTCTAATATTAATTCATCTCTTTTTCTCCAAAAATCTCTCTTCTCCTTTCTCGGGGAGCATCAACAAAAGTAGAGCAGGAAGACTGTAGATGTTCTACCTGTTCTGCAGTTGTCCTGGCTGTTTCTCCTCTCCTGCCCCTAGTGGGGGTGTATGTAATGTGGAGAATATTTGGAATAGACTGTGGAGACCTCGGTTCAAATCCTGACTCAGCAACAAAGTTCTCAGGGTGACTGGATGTGAGGCCTTGTTTACACACACAGAGAGAGGGGGGGGGGGCACACGTTCGGTCTAACCTACCACCAAGAGTTGTGAGGATAAAATGAGTGAGTGGGACCCCACAAATTGCCTTGAACTTATTGGTGGACATACAGGGAGAATTATTATTTTTAAGCATTTGTGTCTTTTCAAATCTTGTACGGTGGTACCTCGGGTTAAGTACTTAATTCCTTCCGACGGTCCGTTCTTAAACTGAAACTGTTCTTAACCTGAAGCACCACTTTAGCTAATGGGGCCTCCTGCTGCCACCATGCCGCTGGAGCACGATTTCTGTTCTCATCCTGAAGCAAAGTTCTTAACCCGAGGTAATATTTCTGGGTTAGCGGAATCTGTAACCTGAAGCATATGTAACCTGAAGCGTATGTAACCCGAGGTACCACTGTATATAAATATTAGGCATTGTTATTGTTGTACAAATCCTGTGGAAACCAGACCGATTAAACAAGAACTCTCCAAACAGCGGTTCTTAAAAAGGAATTAATTTCTCCACCAAAACTGTTTGGTATTGTTTCATTGCTTTGTGGCTGTGTCTGTGTAATCATATGATGACAGTTTGGGCATGTTTTCCTGTTTTCTTTTTAGAAAAAGGAGATCCTCCTTCAGAGGTGGCAGACTAAGCACTCCTTAACCTTGGCAGCTGGGGAGAAGTTACTTGACATGGCAAACCCCGAGGCCAGAATTGCCCTACAGCTCAAGATGACACATGTGCAAGAGACCTGGAGCAAAACCCAGCTTCAGCTGGAGAAGATCAGAAAGCAGCTTCAGCGCACCCTGCAGGTATTTAGCATAAGAAAAGACCCTGGCAAGAGTACAGAACCCCCATATTCCTATAATGGAGTTTCCAAGCTGGTGTTGATTCCTCTTGAGAACAGGATGAAAGCAACATGTACATTTAGAGACACAGACCCATCACAAATTGCAGAACAAAGCTTGTCCCAAAGGCAGTAAGTAAAGGTAAAGGGACCCCTGACAGTTAAGTCCAGTCGCAAACGCCTCTGGGGATGCGGCGCTCATCTCACTCTATAGGCCGAGGGAGCCGGTATTTGTCCGCAGTCAGTTTTTCCAGGTCATGTGGCCAGCATGACTAAGCCGCTTCTGGCCAAACCAGAGCAGCGCACAGAAACACCGTTTACCTTCCCTCTGCAGTGGTACCTATTTATCTACTTGCACTTTGACGTGCTTTCGAACTGCTAGGTGGGCAGGAGCTGGGACCGAGCAACAGGAGCTCACCCCATCACAGGGATTCAAACCGCTGACCTTCTGATTGGCAAGCCCAAGGCACACTACTTAAGGAATTAGATGGAGGGGTTGCTATGGCATTGACACCACAAAGGAATGCCTACCTTTAAAAAACAAAAACTAGACTGTGTGGCAGGGGAGTAAAAGAGTTCAGGACACGGGCGTAGCTTGGGGGGGGGAATCAAGTAAAACAATAAAAATAACTGAGGTTCTGCACCCCCCCAACATGAAGCCTGCTCCCCTAACATACCGTATTTTTCGCCCTATAGGACGCACTTTTCCCCCTCCAAAAATGAAGGGGAAATGTGTGTGCGTCCTATGGGGCGAATGCAGGCTTTCATTGAAGCCTGGAGAGTGAGAGGGGTCGGTGGGCACTGACCCCTCTCGTTCTCCAGGCTTCAGGAAGCTATCCGCAAGTCTTGCAAGCCCGGTGAGAGGTCCCACGGGCTTGCAAGGCTTGCGGGCAGCAGCCTGCAGCCCAAAAGCTCGGGGGACAGCGGGGAGGTGCAGCGCCGCCACCCCGCTATTCCCTGACCTGAGCTGGAAGCTGGCGGGGGGAAGAAGCAAGCTTGCTTCTCCCCCCCCCCCCTGTCAGCCCCACAAGCTCGGGGGATAGCGGGGAGGCGGAGCGCCGCCACCCCGTTATTCCCCGAGCTTGTGGGGCTGGCGGGGGGGGGGGGAGAAGCAAGCTTGCTTCTCTCCCCCGCCAGCCCCACAAACTCGGGGGACAGCGGGGCAAGCCGCTGCCCCACGGAGGCTAGAGAGGCTGTCCCTGAAGGCAGAAGAGGGAGACGGAGCGCTCCATCTCCCTCTTCTAGCTTGGGGATGGCTGCGCAAACCTGGGGGGAAAATAATTTTTTCCCCCTTGATTCCCCCCCCCTCCCCAAAATTAGGTGCGTCCTATGGGCCGGTGCGTCCTATAGGGCGAAAAATACGGTAAATCCTGGCCCATGGTTCAGGATCTGAATCCACTCCTATTTTGCTGGCTCCTGAGATATTACAAAGGCCTGAGTGTTTGCAAGTGTTTGCAAATGGTCCCCAAATCCTGAATTCTTCTGAATTTTCTTGCACTAGACCTGGCTTGGCTGAGTCAGACAATGATGCTTTCCGAGTGTCAGTTTCTACCTCTGCACACCAAGTTGCCCTGTCTAGTAAAGAGGACAACAAAATAGCTCAGGGCTTAGGTGTTACTAGCTTCATCCATCCTTTTAAGCAATGTCCACTGGCGTCCATTAGCTCCCTTCATGTCTTGCTTTTTCCCTCTTTGACATTACAGACATGGGAGAGCTGCAAAAGCCAAGCTGAAAACTTGGGCAACAGGCTGCAGGAGCTGAAAGCAAGAATAAAAGACCCTCTTCCAGTCCAGCATGCTGAGCTTCAGGCCGCCAAGGAACATGCCAAGGTAAAGAAAACCCTGAATTGTCAATTACCATATTTTTTGCTCCATAAAACACACTTTTTTTCCTCCTAAAAAGTAAGGGGAAATGTCTGTGCATCTTATGGAGTGGATTTGTGGTCCCTGGAGCCGAATTGCCCAGGGGCAAAAAGCCGACTGTCCTTTTTTTTTTTTTTTTTTTTTTAGAAAGAGGGAAGGGGGTGTTGAAACAAAGTCGCTGATCAGCTGATCAGCAAGCGATCGGAGGGAGATAAGGGACGCTAGCGGTAAAGGAGGCTGCCTGGGAGGGGGGAGGCAAAAGCACATGGATTCTCAGGATTTTTGCATTAGGTCACCCCAAATTCACCATCAGATCACATAGCATGTCCATGGCTACAGCCGGTACCAAAAAAAATCACGCATCCACTGTTTTGTGGGGCCGCAATGGTGCAAAAACGTGGTTACAAAGCACTGATCCACAAGGTTTCTCAGGATTTTTGCATTGGGCTACCCCAAACTCACTGTCAAATCACATATCATGTCTGTGGCCATAGCATGAACCACAAAAATCATAGTTCCAGTTACAGATAGGTAGCCGTGTTGGTCTGCCATAGTCAAAACAAAAAAAATCCTTCCAGTAGCACCTTAAAGACCAACTAAGTTAGTTCTTGGTATGAGCTTTCGTGTGCATGCACACTTCTTCAGATACCACTGAAGAATCTGAAGAAGTGTGCATGCACACGAAAGCTCATACCAAGAACTAACTTAGTTGGTCTTTAAGGTGCTACTGGAAGGAATTTTTTTGTTTTCACAAAAATCATACATCCACTGTTTCGTTCAGAATATTTTTTTTTTCTTGTTTTCCTCCTCTAAAAACCAGGTGTGTCTTATGGTCAGGTGCGTCTTATGGAGCGAAAAATACAGCACTTCCCTAGTTTTGCTTTTAAAACCAAAATATTGTTTCTCTTTTGCATTTACAACCCAACTTTTTCTCCACTGAGCTCAGGGTGTTGTACATGCTTCTCCCTCTTTCATCCTCAATGAATTCCCACAACAACCCTGTGAGGTAGGTTAGGCTGTGAGAGGCAATGACTGACCCAAGGTCACCTAGTGAACTTCATGGCTGAGTAGAGATTTGAACCCTGGTCTCCCAGGTCCAGCCTTACTGCCCAGTGGAGCGGAAGCCTCAAGTGCTTCTGGGAAACGGGCTTCCTTTTGCCTGGCTATTGACGTCCTAATTTCTACAGGAGCCTTTATCTTCTCATTTGTTTTCGTCCCAGTAAATTTATGCAAGTTGAATGATTAGAGGCAGGTTTCCCTAACCTGGCGCCCTCCAGATGTTTTCAGCTACAGCTCCCAAATTGTAGCTCCATAACATCAGGAGAGAACCAGGTTAAGGAATGCGGATTCAGAGAATATCCACACTCCCAACTCCTGATGCTCTGATATAGCATTGGAAAGCAGGTTGAGGCACCATGCTGAGCTAGTGTAGAGCTAATGTTCTTGGAATTAAGATTGCAAGCTAAAGTACTGCTTTGAGAGTGGCAGGTAAACTGATATAAGTCTTTGAAAAAAACATATAATTCTGTTTGGACACAAGTTCCTTTAAAAAGTTGGTTGAATGGGTTTTCAGCATGGCGGATCCGGAATGGGAAAGATCAGCCTGTGGAGAAGGGTTTATACCTGTGGAGTTACAACCTCACCTTCTCCCTCCAGTATCTGGAGCAGTTCTGTAGCTCCCTTTTGCCCCTTAGCATCCACACAGTTCTGTTGTTTGTAAGATGATGATGATGATGATGATGATGATAATTATTTATATCCCGCCCTCCCCAGCCGAAGCCGAGTCAGAGCGGCTAACAACAGTAAAAGTAATACAGCATTCTAAAATCAATTCATTCTAAAATCAATTCAGTTTACATAAAATCACAGTCAATTAATTGAAATACATTCTAAAATCAATTCAGAATCAAATTAATGGCAACCACTGGGCTAGAGTTCTATGAGGATTACAGAAGGAGACAGGGGGTCAGACTGTGCCTTTTTCAAAGCCCTGGTGGAACAGCTCTGTCTTGCAGGCCCTGCAAAAAGATGTCAAGTCCCGCAGGGCCCTAGTCTCTTGTGACAAAGTATTCCACCAGATCAGGACCACGGCTGAAAAAGCCTGGCTCTGGGTGAGGCCAGCCTAACCTCCCTGTGGCCCAGTCTCTAAGATGTTTTTATTTGAAGACCGTAAGGTCCTCCGTGGGACATACCAGGAGAGGCGGTCCCATAGGTACGAGAGTCCTAGGCCATATAGGGCTTTAAAGGTTAAAACCAGCACCTTAAACCTGATCCTGTACTCCACCGGGAGCCAGTGCAGCTGGTATAGCACGGGTGAATGTGATCCCGTGGCGAGGACCCTGTGAGGAGTCTCGCGGCAGCATTCTGCACCTGCTGGAGTTTCTGGGTCAGTCTCAAGGGCAGCCCCACGTAGAGATAAAATAAAAAGATGGACACAAAAAAAAAGAATAACTGGGGTACAGGGCAGACTGTTTGCAAGTGTTTGGGGAAAATGGGCTCAAAAAGACTATAAGGGTCTAGATTTGCAAATGAATCCTGTGCAGATTTGCAGTCTGAGGCTGCTGCCTTGCATTCACTTTCCTAGGACATCTTGAAGTCTGTGCGGAGTTGCTTCACCTAAACTCAGAGAGGCTTTTGCCCATGGGTCAGCAAACTTTTTCAGCAGGGGGCCGGTCCACTGTCCCTCAGACCTTGTGGGGGGACCGGACTATATTTTGAAAAGAAAAAAAGAAGAATGAATTCCTATGTCCAACAAATAACCCAGAGATGCATTTTAAATACAGTGGTACCTCGGGTTATATACGCTTCAGGTTGCATACGCTTAAGGTTACAGACTCTGCTAACCCAGAAATAATACTTTGGGTTAAGAACTTTGCTTCAGGATGAGAACAGAAATCGTGCAGCAGCGGGAGGCCCCATTAGCTAAAGTGGTGCTTCAGGTTAAGAACAGTTTCATGTTAAGAACAGACCTCCAGAACCGATTAAGTTCTTAACCTGAGGTACCACTGTAAAAGCACACATTCTACTCATGTAAAAACACCAGGCAGACCCCACAAATAACCCAGAGATGTATTTTAAGTAAAAGGACACATTCTACTCATGTAAAAACACACTGATTCCCGGATGGTCCACGGGCCAGATTTAGAAGGTGATTGGGCTGGATCCGGCCCCTGGGCCTTAGTTTGCCTACCCATGTCCTAGTCCAGCACTCTTAAATGTTACACCCCCCTGGCTCTGATCGAAGTTGTTGAGGTGACACAAAAACAACACAAAAACACTCTGCTTCAAAGCATGTTTCCTTCTCCTCCCCACCCCCACACTTAAGGTGGAGGGGGAGGAAATCCTATACACAGGAAGAAGCAGAATGGGGGGGGTGTCTTGCTTTTGAGTAGACATGCATGGGTTTGTTCTACAGTGGTACCTCGGGTTACAGACGCTTCAGGTTACAGACGCTTCAGGTTACAGACTCCGCTAACCCAGAAATAGTACCTCGGGTTAAAAACTTTGCTTCAGGATGAGAACAGAAATCGTGCAGCAGCGGCAGCGGGAGGCCCCATTAGCTAAAGTGGTGCTTCAGGTTAAGAACAGTTTCAGGTTAAGAATGGACCTCGGGAACAAATTAAGTATTTAACCTAAGGTACCACTGTACTAGTTTCAAGCAGCAATTGCATGAATAGCATGAACAGGACCCCAACACAGATTCTCTCTCTTTTTAATTTAATTTTATTGAATCTCCCAAACATCTCAAGGATGTGGGATGGAATTACTGCCCCTTTCTGAAAGTTACAACTGCCGCGTTTGCACGGATACAGCAGCTTGCCCCAGTGCAGTTCCTCCACCCCCCCTTCCCATCTAGTCACAGCCTGCTCCTATATGCAAATTCCCCTCCTCCACCTCCTCTCTCTCTCCCCCCCCCCATTTCCCTTCCCCCTCCTACAGGCCAATCATAGGATTAACCAAAAGGTTTGGAGGAAAATACACAAACACACACACATCTCTCCCAGAGCTTACTCTGAAAAGGTCTGTTGTTGTGTGTGTCCCCCCCCCCCTTTGGTGTTTCAATGAAGGAGTTGGAGAAGTCGCTGGCCAACTGGAACCAAAACGCAAACAAACTTGGCAGCATGAAGGGCCTGGCGCACGACATCCTTGCGGAAGATGTGATGGTGTTGAAAGAGCAAGTCAAGCATTTGCACAGACAGTGGGAAGAGCTCTGCCTAAGAGTAAGTGGCTTATAGGGGCAGGCGGTTGTTTCTGCTTTCTGAAGGCAGTTCTGGGGTGTCAGGAGGGAACTGTGTAAGCCTTCCAGTTTTGCACAAAGAAGCACGAGAGATTTTGCTTGAGGGGTCTTCAAAGGGGTCTGGTTTTTGTGGGGGGGGGGGCCTGCGGGTAGGGTTTCTCTTTCTCTTCCTGAAGGTGGAGTTTTATTGTGGCGAAGGTATGCGGAAGATCTGCCCCCCTCCTGTGTTATTGCCTCCCCCCTCCACAAAGTTCCCAGGAGAACTTCTGAAAACTTTAAAAACTATTTTAGAATGCAGCAATACAAGGAGAAGCAAATTGAACTCTAGGGGTGTTTTTTGTTCAAAGCTTAAATACATAATGCAAGTGGTGAAAAGGTATTACAGTGCTCAGAGCACCTGGTATTTTCGTAGTTCTCAGGTAGCAGGCAGCGAACAATCTCTCTCTCTTAAAGCTTAACTTTTTGAAATTTAATTTCAGAGAGAGATTTCATCTGTGAATGCACTGCAAGCAGATGTTGAAAACCTATTCACGTTATTTCCCCCGCCCCCACCCCAAAGCCATATGCAGCTTTGAACTGCATTGCATTTTCTCCCCTGCTGTTGCAATGCCTGCTTGCAACCACTCAGAGAGAGCACTAAGGGAGTTTTCCACTCCATTGGATGGGACTCAGACTTGCTTTACATTCCTTTATGTTTTGGCCACACAATGAGTAAAGGTAAAGGGACCCCTGACCATTAGGTCCAGTTGTGACTGACTCTGGGGTTGCGGCGCTCATCTCGCTTTATTGGCTGAGGGAGCCGGCGTACAGCTTCCGGGTCATGTGGCCAACATGACTAAGCCGCTTCTGGCGAACCAGAGCAGCGCACGGAAACGCCGTTTACCTTCCCTCTGGAGCGGTACCTATTTATCTACTTGCACTTTGATGTGCTTTCGAACTGCTAGGTTAGCAGGAGCAGGGACCGAGCAACGGAAGCTCACCCCGTCACGGTGATTCGAACCGCCGACCTTCTGATCGGCAAGTCCTAGGCTCTGTGGTTTAACCCACAGCACCACCCGCGTCCCTACACGAGTAGGTCACCATTATTCCCATTATACAAATTGGGGACTCAGGCCAGAGACATAATGATTTGCCCAAGGGGGAACAATCAGGCCAAGGCAGAAACTAGAACCTGGTCTTCCTCTCATGGCTCAAAGGTATTGCGACTGGCCGTGTGTCCTGATTCCTTGAAGCTTATACACTTCATTGGACAAAAGTCCCGAACAATCCTGGCAACTGAAGTGAAAATATTTAGTTGGTTAAATGTTTGAGGTGCAAAATCCAGCAATTAGCATGCCCCACTTGCTTTCTGAGAGATCTAAGCCTAAGCCGGAGTCCCCAACAGAAGCATATTGTATTGAAAACAATTCGCAGAAAAGGCTGCAGCCTCTGTAAGTATTTAAAAGCTAGGCAGTGCAGCTGTCCTGGAGAACCATGGAATTAACCAGCCAGATGCTCCTGCTGGAAGAGAGAGGAAAACAAACGGAGTAGACACAGTCAGGGAGGGGGGGTACCAGGAGGTCAGGGGTTTAGCACAGGCAGGGCTAAAGTCACTGTCACAATACAGAGGAAGACATAGGAGCAGCAAACAGTCCACTTAATAAGCAGCTCAGAGGATGGAAATGCAGGTTACCTGCGACACACACCTGCTGCTGAAAATGGCAGCTGTGTGTCTGCTTTAACTTGGCATCATTTAACATTACTCATCCTATGTTTGTGTTGTGAAAGGGTTTCTGCAGTGTTCAAAAATATTACATTAAAACAAATCAAAATATACTGGGGGGGGGGCGCTGCACGTTGTAAGCACAGTAAACAAAGATGGGGAAAGTCATTGAGCAGAGATGTTTTTAATTTCCAACAGGTAACCATTACTGAGGGTACCTATCATGGTAATGTAGGAAGCTGGGTTTTAGTGAGTCAGACCACAAGTTCATTTAGCTCAGTTCTGTCCAAACTGACGGGCAATGGCTCTCCAGGGTTTCAGAAGGGTTTTCTCCACAAACTCTGCCTAGAGATGCTGGGGGTGAAATCTGGGGTCTTCCTCATCTTGAAGAAAGACAATTGTGATAGCTCAGTTGGTTAGAGCATGGTGCTGATAACACCAAAGTTTGCAGGTTCGAACCCCATATGGGACAGCTGCATATTGCTGCCTTACAGGAGGATTGGAATAGATGTGCAGTGGTATCTCAGGTTACATACGCTTCAGGTTACATACTCCGCTAACTCAGAAATAGTGCTTCAGGTTAAGAACTTTGCTTCAGGATGAGAACAGAAATCTTGCTCCGGCGGCGCGGCAGCAGCAGGAGGCCCCATTAGCTAAAGTGGTGCTTCAGGTTAAGAACAGTTTCAGGTTAAGTACAGACCTCCGGAACGAATTAAGTACTTAACCTGAGGTACCACTGTACACAAATGCCCCTTCCAGCTTTACGATTCTATGATTCTGTAATATGTCAGAATAAGAAGCAGGGTAGTGGATATTGTATGTTTCCCAACACCTACTCTATATCATCCCCTGACTGGGGATGGGAGTGGGGGAACACACAATGGTTTACTGAAAAAAGCTAGGATTTATTAATCATGTTTGACGTTGGCTATGTCAATAAACCATAGTTGGTCCTAACCACAGTTTGCCAATTTCAATGCAAAAAGAAACTGTGGTTAGTTGATAATGGAAATGAAAGTTGCCAACATCCTCTTTGCAGTTTCATCAGAGAAGGAGAAAGGAAGGGAAAGCAACTGAGCCTGAGGTTCATGAAGACCAGGTCATAGGCATCAGGGGGAAAGCTTAGCTTGTGCTATCATAATTTTAAACTCAAACCAAGGTTTGAGCTTCCAGGTGGATGACAAACTATGCCGGAGGGAGAATGCAAAGCTCATGCACATTACTCTAAACTGTGTTTTAGCATTTCAGCTGATATCGTGTGCATGGAACATTTAATATTTTGTGTGTTCAAGTTTCATATTTTGCTAATAAGGTGCCCCATTTTGGCAACTAAAAGGACTAGTGTCTCTGTGTGAGGAAATCTGGTGTTTTCTGGACCACCTTTACATCCCATTGTTGTCAACAATCTGGGTTGCCTTTTATTCATGGGGAAGATAAAATTTTCCCGCAAAGTGGAGGAATCGATTGCTTGAGAAGTCTACCTTTTCCAGCCAAGCCTGTTGACATCCTTTATTGTGGGAAAGAAACAGATGTGTATATTCAGTCTTGAGTTTTGGCTGCCTCCCGAGATATAACAAAGACAGCTGTCGTGTGTATCCTCTTCCATAGGTTTCTTTGCGCAAGCAAGAGATTGAGGACCGACTCAATGCCTGGATTGTGTTCAACGAAAAGAATAAAGAGCTCTGCGCTTGGCTGGTGCAGATGGAAAGCAAGGTGCTCCAGTCAGCCGATGTCAGCATTGAAGATATGATAGACAAGTTGGAGAAGGTAGGCAGGCTTTTTGCACACTCCCAGCAACAGTCTAGCAAGTGCTTTAGATAAAAGGAGAGCAGGCTTATCATGTTTTATGCTTAACTGGGCGTTCCCGGGGTGGAGGGAACACTCCCAAGATTCTGATCCACAGCTGTGGGCTTCAAACATGCTGATTTGAGCTGTCTGCTTTTTCCTTTGTTAAACAAATAATTTTTATTGATTTTAACATATAAATTATAAAATGTACCACAAAACTTATCACTTATACAATCTTTTTAGACTTCCATCAGCACCTCTGATGATCCACCGTTTTAACCACTTCTTATGCATTTCTTAACTTTATATTGCCTTTACATCTCTTAACAAATCATCCTCCCCCTTCTCCATTTTTGCAATACTTCCAATAATACTCCTCACAAAACTTCTTGCAAACCTACAAACGTCATCTGATCTTCACAAATACTTTTCAAATAATCTGTAAATTTACTCCAGTCTTCCATGAATTTCTGGTCCCGCCGGTTTCGAATCCTTCCTGTTTATCTAGTTCTGCATAGTCCATTAACTTCATCCTCCATTCTTCAATCGTCGGTAATTCTTCTCACTTCCATTTTTGGGCCAATAATATTCTTGCTGCTGTTATTGCATATAAAAAGAGCTTATATTCCTTTCTATTTATATCACTCCCAACAATGCCCAATAAGAATGCTTCTGGTTTCCTTATAAATGTATATTTCAACATTTTTTTCATCTCATTATATATAATCTCCCAGAAGCATTTCACCTTTTTACATTCCCAGCACATGTGATAAAATGTTCCCTCTTTTTCTTTACATTTCCAACATTTATTGCTGACTTTATACATTTTCGCTAACTTAACACGTGTAATATACCATCTATACATCACATTTGCTTTTTCCATAATGTGCTGTTCTCTAGTCTTCTGCAATGAATTGCCTCCAGGCAATTCTAGGGAAGTTCTAGAAAGCCTGGTGGGAGTGGATCCCATGGTTTATCTTTGCACAGTGCAAACATCCCTATCAAGTCCAGCTTCCTTTTCCTAACATTGACCCACACTCCAGTGGCTTTTGTCCAAAAGTGAATGGTGTTATGCTCACCTGATGTCTAGTTGATCATGTCCCTGCTGCATACTAGGAGGCAAAGAGTGAGGCTGGCATGCGAACGCATTGGAAGGGCCAATCCTGCCCCCCTGCCTATGCTTTTGCATTGCATCAACCTCTCTGCCACCTCTCTCTCAGTATCCATCAGCCACCCAACAAAAGTCAGGTGAGTGGTGGTGCCCCATCACACTGCCCATTACTGTTTTGTTCCATGGAGAAATCTCCCTTTTTGTGTGTAATAACATTTGCAATTGTTTTTGTTACTATTTGTTAGGACTGCATGGAGGAAATCAGCCTGTTTAGTGAAAACAATCTAGTTCATCTGAAGCAAATGGGTGAGCAGCTGATCAAGGCCAGCAACGAGAGCAAAGCCGCTGAAATAGATGAGAAACTCAACAAGATTAATGATCGCTGGAAGCATCTCTTTGATGTGATTGGAGGACGGTAAGTTCTCTTTGTGAGTTCGGTTGGGATTGGAAGCAGAATGTGGCGCTGATTTTCACAAAAGACTCGTGCAGAGACAGCAACAAAGTTCTCAGGATGCTTTATGCACTACATTTGTTAGATGTTTAGATACAATGTAGATAAAATGTGGTGTGGATGCAGCAAATGCATGCATTGCATACAGGTGCCCTCATCAGAGAGGTGTGATTGGTCTCTGGACAGCAGCTCTCTGTTAAGCATATAGTCCACTGTGAACTTGTGAATATAGGACGCTGCCTTTTACCAAGTGAAACTATTTGCCCATCTCATTCCTATTGTCTGCAGTGATTGGCAGTTGCTCTGCAGCGTTTCAGGGGATGGTTATTCCCAGACGTACCTGAAGCTGGATTTGCCTCTGCATCATGGGTAGACTAGTCGTCAGTTTCTGAGGCAGGATTCAGGTACAGTGGTGCCCCGCAAGACGAATGCCTTGCAAGACGGAAAACTTGCTAGAAGAAAAAGTTTTCCGTTTTGGAGGTGCTTCGCAAAACGAATTTCCTATGGGCTTGCTTCACAAGACGAAAATGTCTTGCGAGTTCCTGCGGGGTTTTTTCCCTCCCCCCCCTTTTCTAAGCCGCTTATCCGCTAAGCTGATAAGCCGCTAATAGCGCTAATCTGCTAAGCCATCAATGGGCTTGCTTCACAAGACGAAAAACCGCTAGACGAAGAGACTCGCAGAACGAATTCTTTTCATCTTGCGAGGCACCACTGTATTTGGATTTGGAGCAGAAGCCCTGAAATCTGTAGATTAAAGTGGAGTGAGATGGGTTTGCCTTTGCCATCATTTCATGCAGAGAGGTTCTTCCATTTGCACTTGACTTTGCACAAGCTTTATTTTTTTTGTGATATTATTCTTTTCATGGCTCATTAGAGTTTCCCTGCCGAAGCCTATCTCTTCTTCTTCTTCATTTGAATGTGATTCACATGCTTTAACACAATTCCCAATGTATTACGAGAAGTCCTCTGCTAGCAGTTGTGCAAGAGTTCATTAATACGTTTCCTCCTTCCATTCATGGTTCTTCAGATCCAAGGGCAGTCCTATGTATGCTTATTCAGGAGAAAGCCCCACTGGGTTCAGGATTCCAGCCTAAGCTATTCTTGGTTATAGTAAATGTCCAAAATACTATGAATCTTGGCATGTGTATTTCCTGACAAACTGCATGAATATATATTATCTCTTTCTCCACCTTTTGGAGGTACACAAGTGAATACTCAACATTTAGGTGATCATGCATATCCACAGTTATGCGTATGTCTGAGTTTTTGGAAGTTCAACAGATTTGGGATTGTTGGAACTCACATGTCAACACTGACCTGCTTGTCAGATTTCAGACAATTTAATATTAGCAGGATTGTCTACTACTGCCAGCTGATTGGTTGGGGGTTCAGTGTGTTTTTCCATAACGAAATGTTATAGTTAACCAAAATAAATTATATCATTTAGGCATAATGATATGGCACAATGATAGGAGCAGACGTATTGTGGATGCATTTCGGTGGCAGCAAAACCAGTTCAAAAACTGTTGTCAAAACAGCGCTGTAGTAAACAACTTGCTTCACCTTAAACCAATAAGTGGACTGAAACAGATGGGCAAATTAGGTGAGCTCTCCATTTAGCCCTTTGACATGCTTCTCATAGTTCATAGAGACAAGCTCGGCTTTGCCATATGGCACCAGTTGCAAGGGGCCTTTTCGCGCTTCCATTGTGCCTGTAGTCGCTTGGCTTGTGCCGCTCTCAGAGGCTTTGTCTGTTCATGCAAGCAGCTGGAGTAGGCTGTGCATCTAACCAGGAAGAGCTCTGGGAACTCAGTGCATCTGGGGAACAAAACAGCAGCAGCAGCAGCAGCAACAGAATAACATGCAGACATCTGCTCACATTTAATTGTGATAAATGCAAATGAATTTCTGGGGTGCTTCTGAAAGACTGCTTCACACAGCAATGGTTGGGATTCTTCCGCAGGTTGTGGGGGAAGGGCTGTCTGGGGACGGCATACCAGATTAAAAGGGACTATAACCAACTGTCCCAGCCTCCTTTGGATTTGCATTAATTTCTTGAGCCTTGCCTGCATGCTATAATTCTGCCCTTCTGAACCAGGAAGGCTGGAACTAAACCTAATGCCCCATCTTTGCAATGCGTTTAGCAAAGTGTGATACCAGCAATGGCTCCTCCCCCTAAGGAACCCTGGGAAGTGTAGTTTGTTAAAGGCACAGAGAGCTGTTTGGAGACCCTTATCCCCCTCATGGATTTACAATTCCCAAAGGTTTCACGGGAAGGGTTGATGGTTAAACTACTCTGGGAATTCTGGCTTGGCATCCATGACAAATGAGCATCCAACCTCTGCTAAAAACCTCCAAGGAAGGAGGCTGGTATTCACAAGTGGGAAGAGTGATGTGGTGCTCATGTCCTGCTTTTGAGCTTCCCATGGGCATCTGGTTGGCCAAAGTGAGAACAGATACTGGACCAGATGGTCTGACCCAACGGGGCTGTTCCCCAAAGGTAAAGGGACCCCTGACCATTAGGTCCAGTCATGGCCGACTCTGCGGTTACGGCGCTCATCTCCCTTTATTGGCCAAGGGAGCCGGCATACAGCTTCCGGGTCATGTGGCCAGCATGACTAAGCTGCTTCTGGCGAACCAGAGTAGCGCACGGAAATGCCGTTTACCTTCCTGCCAGAGCGGTACCTATTTATCTACTTGCACTTTGACGTGCTTTCGAACTGCTAGGTTGACAGGAGCAGGGACCGAGCAACGGGAGCTCACCCCATCGCGGGGATTCGAACCGCTGGTCTTCTGATAGGCAAGTCCTAGCCTCTGTGGTTTAACCCACAGCGCCACCCGCATCGCTTAAAGGGACCCTGACCATTAGGTCCAGTCGTGGCCGACTCTGGGGTGTTCCCCAAAAGACAGACACAAAACGAGACATGGAAGTTATGATGAGAGGGACAGCTTTAACAGAATGGTGCAGCACCTTTGCATTTTAGGGCCGTCTCTGTGTTAGATTTTCTGTAGTAGTTCACCTGAACTGGAACTATAGTGGCCTAGACAAAATCTGTGCCAAAACAGGTGGTGCCTGATTCAACAGGTGGTGTCTGGGGCAAGGGGGAGTGGGGGGGGGGAGCTTTGTCTTGGCATGCTAAGCTTGTAAATAGCCACACACTTGGCTGTCTGTAGCAACTGCACACAGCATGGCCCAACAGCAGTTTGGTCAGAAGATTGTTGTTCTTAAGTGGGAGAAGGTTACTTAAACGATATGCCGCAAGGATTTTTAGAACTTCCTTTGAATTCTACTCTGTGGATGGACAGTTAAAGGAACTATTGTTCTTGCTGTATCCTACGGAAAGTATGGGGTGATTTTTAAAGAAATACTTATGTTCCCCAAGATTCCAGTTTTTGCCTCCCTGCCTTGTTGGGTGTTCAATTTAATAAAAATGGCATTTTAAGCGAGTTCATTAAACTGCACCAAGCTGGAACGGACTGATTTGCAGTCTGTATGGATGGCAACCAGATCCTGCCATTTGATCAAATGAGAGATAGTGTAATAGTAGCATGGTGCTGTTTTAATATCTCCCAGCACAAGAGGATAGCTCAGTCGGAAGAGCATGAGGACTCAGCTATACAGCTGCAAATAAAACGTTTTAGTGTGTTTTTAGTGCAATATGCAATATGACCCTAGATGGGGATGGGGAGCCTTATGGAAAATTCAATGTATTTTTAAAAAACGTATTTTTTTTTTTAAAAAAGCATTTTCAGAACATTTTTCATACATTTGTAGATTCCACCTCCTGAGACTCTTAATCTGAGGGTTGTGGGTTCGAGCCCTTTGTTGGGCAAAAGATTCCTGCATTGCAGGGGGTTGGACTAGATGATCCTCGGAGTCCCTTCTAGTTCTGCAGTTCTATGATCAGCTGTTTGCAAGTCTGTGTGAATCACAACTCTCCATCAAGTGGTTGACATGTCCTTATCTCAGGCTCACAAATTTTGATTGTGTGTGTGTGTGTGTGTGCAGAAGAGATGGACATGGTGAGAAGCAACAAAGAAATATCGATCTTCATTGGTGGTCTCCCATGTCTTCAGCAGATCATTACGCAGTTTGATTATTTCCTTGGTTTTCGTTGGCCAGTTTTCAAAACCCGTGGTGTGTGTGTGTCTGCGTGTGTCTCATTTCTCTAAGAGATATTACATCTCAATCACTTGGCCTCATCAAATCCTGAAAGACCTCTAGTTGTTTTCGAAGGGGTTTTCCGTATGTGGGTAGCAAACTTTTGAAAGGAGTGGCATGGCGGCTTCGTGAGGTCCAAACGAGGAGCCAGGGTGGTATTCACCCTTCAGCAGCATGATACAGTGTGCATGTGCGAGTGTGCACAGGCTCCGACACTCTGCCCTGGGGGCTTGGAGGAGGAGGAGGAGGAGGAAGGGAAAGGTCTGTGTTCTCTTTCTCGCTCTCGTCTCTCTTTCTCTCGATGGGAGATATTAAGGCATCAATGTTAAATAGGGCAATCGCGGAAGAGAGGGAGGGGTTTCCTCTTCCCCGAGTGCTCAGCTCAGTCGGATGCTATCCCTGCAGCTTTGGAATGATAAGCTGAGGAATGGTTTTCCCTTATAAACAGTAAGTGCATTTTTGGTACTCGGAAGGGTCCAGTAAGAACAAGAGACGCGTGTCTCTGATGTGCGGTCGCTGCCTGCAAGGGGGGGTGGGGAGGGGCTCTGTCCTTCCCAGGATGGATGGGAGATGTGTGTGTGTGTGTGTGCACTTTGCCTTTGACAGAAAGGACTGAGGAGGGGGATTGTGGAGGCAGTTAGCAAGGAGGATAAATGGCATTTAGGGGCATCCCTCGCCCGCCCCCTTTGTTAAAATTAACTGTTTGCTCTCCGCACCCGGCCATTTGGAGGAGGAGATTAGTGCGCCATGGGGGTAAATGAATGGAACATGTGTGCAATGCTTCTGGTTATTTTCTGCTTTATACCTAAAGCTTTGCTTTTTGTTGCATTTCGTAATTAATGTTCTTAGTGGGGTCCATCCTCACAAAGGCAGGAGAGGGACGTCGCCCGTGTAGGCACTGCGGAAACACATTAACCTTACCTCTTAATTTAAAAAATAAAAATAGGGCCTGCTTTCTAGCGATCTGTACCTTCTAAACCTGTCTGTATAGTCTTCGGATCCAATTCGCCAGTCGTATCTTTTCAAGATCGGAGACGCAATTATGCTCTGTTCCGGTGATTAACATTGGTGTTTTAATTTCACCCCCTATTTATCAAACCTAAATTGTATATCGACCACCTGCCTAGGATGATGTTTACACTGAAATAAACATGCATTTCCTTTCACTTAATTTTTATTCTATCGTCCTATTAAAAGAAAAATGCAGATATTTGGGGGGTTTTACGTTTTAGTGTCAGCACTGACAGATAGGATTAAAAAAAAATATATATGCACAATTGGAAAAGGCACAGTGCAGTCTTCGTTGTTTGATGTTCTGCTACCATGTCAGCTCCAATCTGATTTGCAAGGTAGTCGTTCAGACCTCTCTCTGCAGCGGCTACGACAGGCCTATTGCAAAAAATAACCAGGGCTTAAAATGTTGGACTGGCACTGGAGAGACCCAAACCAGCAGGGGCCAAACACCGGGGTCCTTATACCCCTCCATTGTGCCTGTCCCACACAAAGGGGGTCTACTACCCCCCCCCCCAATATAGGACCAGTTTAAGGGAACCTGAGCCAGACGCTTGCTAGTTAGATTTTGGAACCTGTATTTGTCTTAGGCTTGTTCCCCGTGTCTGGCTGGAAGAGGATGCTTTAGGGACCGTACAACCGGTCACTGAGAAACATTGCTCTTCAATGCTCTTGCCTTTCTGAAACTGGTCCTCCAACATGCCATGTTTGTTTTTCTTCCGTTTTTACATTTTACGGTTAGAGAAGGGATGGCTGGCCTGATGGAGCCACAAATGGCATATTGTGACAAATTAGTTAATTAGGCCTACTTGGCTGCAAAGGTATTTAGCATTACAAAAGTAAGTGGGGGGCGGGGGCGGGGAGTAAAGCTGTAGACACCATGCTGGTTCTCGCTTTTGGGGGCTCCTTTGGAGCTAATGAAGCAATTTCATCTGCAACAAACTCCTACACGGTGGTATTTGGACTCTCCAGCATTTATTGCGAAGTCTGCATCCTAAGGTCTGGCTTGCATCTGCTCCTTTGTAATCCATGCCAGTGGAGCAAGGGGGGGCCGGTCCCCGCTAGGTGTTCAGAAAGCTAGGTGTTCCTACCCATAGCTGCTGCATCTGCAACCCTAGGCTGCATTCCGATGCACACTTAGTCGTTTAGTCTGGTCCATGGACCAGAGCACGCCAGGCACTCCTGTCTTCCACTGTCTCCCGCAGTTTAGTCAAACTCATGCTGGTAGCTTCAAGAACACTGTCCAACCATCTCATCCTCTGTCGTCCCCTTCTCCTTGTGCCCTCCATCTTTCCCAACATCAGGGTCTTTTCCAGGGAGTCTTCTTTTCTCATGAGGTAGCCAAAGTATTGGAGCCTCAGCTTCACAATCTGTCCTTCCAGTGAGCACTCAGGGCTGATTTCCTTCAGAATGGATAGGTTTGATCTTCTTGCAGTCCATGGGACTCTCAAGAGTCTCCTCCAGCACCATAATTCAAAAGCACCGCTTTTCCTTTGGACGTCCCTATTTTCATTGGAGAAATGTTGGAGGGTGTGGAGTTATCTGACCCCCAAGCTGTCTGAAGGCAATCCTGTATAGGGAAGGTTTTTTTTTGATGTTTAATGTTGTATTATTTTTTTTATATGTTGGAAGCTGCCCAGAGTGGCTGGGGCAACCCAGTTGGAAGCTGCCCAGAGTGGCTGGGGCAACCCAGTAACCTCCCAAGTAGACCGTTCCACTGTTGAACAGCTCTTACTGTCAAGAGATCTCTTCCTGATGTTTAGTTGGAATCTCCTCTCTTGTAACTTGAAGTCAGCGGTTCGAGTCCTACCCTGCAAACATTTGCCTTTGAGGTTCTTGTGTTGATACACAAACCCCTGAACAACTTTGGGGCCAGGATACAACAAGGACTGCCTGAGCGCTGTTCATTGCCCTCTGCATTACATAGACTGGATTGGCCTCTTCTAGAAATCAGGCATATATAGTGGCATTGTTCCAACACTCTTCCAGCAGAGATTCAGCCGGCTCCCTCACTTTTGACTTCCACATATCTCTTGAATATTTTTTTTATGCCAACAGGCCTATACCATTGTTTTAAGCTAGCGCTCTCTCTCTCTCTCTCTCTCTCTCTCTCTCTCTCTCTCTCTCTCTCTCTCTCTCTGGACTGGCCAGTCATTGTAATGATAGTTTGGGATTGTATGTTTTATGTTCTGATGCTGTATGCCACTCTGATATTGCAGTATATACATGGTATAATAATAATAATAATAATAATAATAATAATAATAATAATAATAATAATAATTTATTATTTATTATTTATACCCTGCCCATCTGGCTTGGTTTCCACAGCCACTCTGAGCAGCTTCCAACAAAATATTAAAATACAATAGTCTATTAAACATTAAAAGCTTCCCTAAACAGGGCTGCTTTCAGATGTCTTCTGAGAGTCTGGTAGTTGTTGTTCTCTTTGACATCTGTTGGGAGGGCGTTCCACAGGGCAGGTGCCACTACCAAGAAGGCCCTCTGCCTGGTTCTCTGTAGCTTGGCTTCTCGCAGCGAGGGAACCGCCAGAAGGCCCTCAGCGGTGGACCTCAGTGTCCGGGCAGAATGATGGGGGTGGAGACGCTCCTTCAGATATACTGGACCGAGGCCGTATAGTATATGAATATTTTTTGTGGTCACCCTTTCGTGTCTCCTTTTCCTCTCTCCCCTTCCATCACTTTGCTGTGACCCCTCTATCAGAATTTAGGTTGTAAGCTTCTTAGGAATGAGACATGACTTTAAGAATGTAACTGCATCAGAAGTTCCCTTATACCGAGTCAGACCATGGGTCCATCTAATCTCAGCAATAGCAGTTGCTCTCTAAGAGTTTCGGATGAGGGACATTCCTGACCCTACCCAAATATGCCATGGTTTGAACTAGGGACCATCTACATGTGATGCTCTTGCAATGAGCTACAGCACTTCCACTAAGTTATGTTGAAACTGCAGAATGCCATGAGCATTATTGGCGCCATTTGAACAGTAATCGTTCTTCCTGGTGGCCTTTATGCATCCAGTGTACCTCAGATTGCTTCCAGACATTCCGTTTACTGAGCACTCACCCTGATTTATTTGCACAAAGTGTGCAGGTAGGTTAGAGCAGTGTTTTTCAACCTTTTTGGGGCAAAGGCACACTTGTTTCATGAAAAAATTCACGAGGCACACCACCATTAGAAAATGTTAAAAAAATTAACTGTGCCTATATTGACTATATATAAAGTAATTCTCTTGAATAGGAATCAAATAAACACAAAGAAAGTATTTTATAATTACTTTATTATGAAATAGTAAGTAAACAGAAATATGAAAAATTATAAAATACTTTATTTTTAAATCTTTTGAATTTTTCAATTTTTCCCGTGGCACACCAGGCAACATCTCGTGGCACACTAGTGTGCCGCGGAACAGTGGTTGAAAAACACTGGGTTAGAGGTCCAGCTCCGAGGGCCTTCTGGTGGTTCCCTCACTGCAAGATGTGAAGCTACAGGGAACCAGGCAGAAGGCCTTCTCAGTAGTGGCGCCTGCCCTGTAGAATACCCTTTCATCAGAGGTCAAACAGATAAACAACTATTTGACTTTCAGAAGACATCTGAAGGCAGCCCTGTTCAAAATTATTGTTAATGGTCCATGTTTTACTGTGTTTTTAAGATTTTGTTGGGGCAACCCAGTCGGATGCGTGGCACATAAATAATAAAATTGTTGTTGTTGTTGTTAAACACCCACAATTCATTGAGCATGCATTCTGTTTTGTATGTGAGGAGGTTATACAGCATTGCTTAAGGAAATGTTATCTTACGCTTTCCAGTTCGTTTTCTTGTTAGTTTCCTTATTGCAAAAAGGTCTGATGGGGAAGGGGGTTGCTGTTCAAGATTGGCAAGTACTCTTCAACTGTGCAACCTGGTTTTGCCAGTATGTGATGGAAGGTCCATGCGTATCATCAGTTGGCCTTGTTTTACAACCTTCTCACATTCTTTCTGCCCTTTGTCTCCCCAATCGCAGGGTGAAGAAGCTGAAGGAGACCTTTTCTTTCATACAGCTGCTCAACAAAAACATGAGTAATCTTCGCACCTGGCTGGCACGCATTGAATCCGAGCTTTCGAAGCCTGTTGTTTATGACACCTGCGATGATCAGGAGATAAAGAAGAGACTTGCAGAGCAGCAGGTAAAGTGGAGCAAAACAGAGAACATGAAAGAGATGGGCAAAGAACTGTCTTGAGGCTTTGTTTGTTTATTTCTGTGTTCATTTATTCTATTTTATTTGAAAAATCTTGACTGCTTAACATTTATCTAAGCAGTGTACAATACGACATGGGAACCACCCGCTGGTCAAATGGCTTGACATTGTAGTGTTAAAGCTGGAATTATTTGAAGAGGACACTATTACATATAACCAAAGATGTGTGGCTTTTTTGTTTGTGGTTATAGGATCTGCAGCGGGACATTGACCAGCACAGCCCTGATGTCGATTCTGTCTTCTGCATCTGCGAGGTCTTGCTGAATGATTCCGATGCCTGTGCCAACCAGACTGAATGTGACTCCATCCAGCAGACCACAAGAAGTTTGGATCGGCGGTGGAGAAACATCTGTGCCATGTCTATGGAGAGGCGGATGAAGTGAGAGGCATTTCTCCCGCTCTTTTCGGGGGGGGGGGTGATGTCTGTTGTTTTAAATCATGGGTAGGCAAACTAAGGCCCGGGGGCTGGATCCGGCCCAATCGCCTTCTAAATCCGGCCTGGGAATCAGTGTGTTTTTACATGAGTAGAATGTGTCCTTTTATTTAAAATGCATCTCTGGGTTATTTGTGGGGCATAATAATAATAATAATAATAATAATAATAATAATAATAAATAATTTTATTTATAGGAATTCGTTCATATATTTTTTTCAAAGTATAGTCTGTCCCCCCCACACACACACAAGGTCTGAGGGACAGTGGACTGGCCCCCTGCTGAAAAAGTTTGCTGACCCCTGTTTTAAATTAATATTTTATTTGGTTTTCTGGTTTAATGTTCACCGTTATCAAAAGGCCCAAGGAATCATTCCTAAAAAGGATGTGGTTGCATGAGAGATCGGTAGTAGAAGGGTCTAGCTAACAGGATCAAGTATCGCCAGAAATGGGGAACGTGTGGCCCTACAGATGTTGTTGAACTTCATACCTCATACAGTTGGCTGTGCTGGCTGGGTGGGGGGTGATGGGATTTGAAGGCCAACATATTCCTAAAGGCTGCAGGTTCCCTGTTCCTAACATGGCGGGTGATGGAAATGGTCTCTTTCAGCACGAGACCCTGCTACATGGTCAGAGCAAGCAATATGGCCTAGGTGGATAAACAAGGGGAGGGGGCTGTAAAAGATGCCCTCTGCCCCTGAGCTAAACATGGAAGGTCCCCAACTAAATTCTTGGCATCTCCAGCTAAAGAATCTCAGGAGCAAATTATGGGAAAGACCACTGCCTGTCACCCTGAAGAGCCCTTGCCCTTTGACAGTATTGGGTTAGATGGGCAAATTGCCTGACCTTGTATGAGACAGCATCCTATGTTCCACGATCAGGACTCTGTGTGTGGTTTGGTGCTATGAGAACACAGAAGAAGCGCAGGATGTGGTCTCAGGGCCAGAATTCAGAATCGTAGCTTTCCTTTCTTTTAAAGGGATGTGTGCAAAGAGTCCTGCTTGATCAGGCCAGTCGCCCATGTAGACTAGCAACCTGTTCCCACAGTGGTCCACCAGAGGATCCAACAGGAAGCCCACAAGCAGGACCCGATTGTGACAACACTCTCCCTGTTTGTGATTCCCAGCAACTGCCATTCAGAAGCATATTGTAGAACATGCCCAGCTTGTAGCCACTGATAGCTTATCCTCTGTGATTACGTCCAATACTCTTTTAAAGCTATCTGTATTGCAACAACATGCTTGAAAATATATGGAGCGCATCTATCTTAACCATATAATAAAATTGCAATGACGTTGTCACGCTGTAATTGATGTAGTTCACACAGTTACCACCACCACCCCAACTGCTGCTGCTGTGGGAGGTGAGAGGGGGAACCCTGCCTTTCAAAATGCAATCTTCCTTCTCTCAGCAGTGGGGGGCAGAGCAAAGGGGAGAAATCACTTCCCAGTGATGTGGGTCGCTGGCATTTACTGCGGGTGTGAAGCACAGGGAGCTTGGCTGGCAGCTAGAATGGTGAAATGACTCTGCCACTATGCACCACACTCCCTGTTTCTCACCCCTCTCCCTCTTGCTAAGTGACGGTGGCCTGTGGTGTTGGGAACACAGAAGACCACCAGAGCTTCACCCATGCCACCTCATCAGTTGCCAGAGGCAGGTGGTTTGGGTGAGCTGTGAGGGGAAGGGGAATTGGGCAGGCTGTGTTAAGTCTTCAAGGTTCTAGAAGGCTGGTGGTTTTTCCACATGAAGTACACTGGAGGAAAATGCTGCTGTTGCTGCTTGTTTCCCCTTTAGGATTGAGGAAACATGGCAACTTTGGCAAAAGTTCCTGGAGGACTACTCTCGCTTTGAGGACTGGCTGAAGACAGCCGAGAGGACAGCGGCGTATCCAAACTCTTCGGAGGTTTCGTACACCAATGCCAAGGAGGACTTGAAGAAATTTGAGGTAAACATCCTGCTTTCTGTTGTTGTTTTCCCCCTAGAATTCGTTTCTTCCTGAGCGATGCCAGGTATGAGGCTGCTCGTAAGAAAACAAAGGGCTGCTTTTTCCACCTCAGGCATTTCAGCGACAAATCCACGAGCGACTGACGCAGCTGGAACTGATCAATAAACAATACCGGCGTTTGGCCCGGGAGAATCGCACTGATTCAGCCAGCAAGCTGAAGCAGATGGTCCACAAGGGCAACCAAGACTGGGATAACCTCCAGAAACGTGTCACGGCAATTCTCAGGAGACTCAAGGTAACCACAGGCCCGCCAGTGAGGTGTAGTGGTTAAGAGCGGTAGTCTCGTAATCTGGGGAACCGGGTTCGCTTCCCCGCTCCTCCACATGCAGCTGCTGGGTGACCTTGGGCCAGTCACACTTCTCTGAAGTCTCTCAGCCTCACTCACCTCACAGAGTGTTTGGTGTGGGGGAGGAAGGGAAAGGAGAATGTTAGCCGCTTTGAGACTCCTTTGGGTAGTGATAAAGCGGGATATCAAATCCAAACTCTTTTTCTTCTTCTTCTGTGCCACGGCTGTCAGGTTTCAGGTCGGGGTAGCCGGTGGGTCTCAAACCCTCGATGTGGGTTGAGCAGATGAGACCAATAGTGTGTCCAACAGTCAAGAAAGCGGTTTCTGACGTGCTGTAGAGGGCAGTGAGGGGCAGGTGGGACTTCTCAACCTGGGCAGGGAGTCCCATCTAGGAGAAGGAAAACTCTGTCTTAAATCTCCTCTGTCTTTCGGCTATACTCAGAAAGGCTTTGGGAGTAAACCCTGAGGAGCAGTCCACACCCGCTGCCTTGCAGGTCATATTTAGGAGAAGAAATGTCTAAGGAAGTAAACCCTACACAAATCTGGAGTGAAGTTCCTAAGGCAGTTGGGTGGTGCCTTGTACACCTCCTTCCAGCAAACAAGCAGCAGTTTTGCTATGTGCCAACTGTCGCGTCAACATTGTTCCTTTCCCTGATTTCCTTTAGCACTTTACCAATCAATGGGAGGAGTTTGTGGGGACCAAGGACAGCATCCTTGTGTGGTTGACCGAAATGGACCTGCAGCTGACCAACGTGGAACACTTCTCAGAGAGCAACTTGGATGAGAAAATGCGGCAGCTAAATGTGAGTATTGCTTTTCTTTTAAAAAAAAAGCATCGTGAGAAATGAGCCGAGTTCCACACTGCCCCTCAGTCCTATAACATCTGCCTGCGTCCTGTTAGGATATACAGTATATCCCTGGGAAATTTGCTGCAAGCTCTTTAAGCTTCCTGCCATCCCAAAAGAAGGAGTGGAAACAAAGCTACCTTTGTTTATTTATTTATTGGAGTACTTATCCTCTGAACTTGGATGTCTCTCATCTCCAATGGGGACCAACCATTCTTCTTGGTACCAACTTGTGGGAGGTTCCAGCAACCACTGTATACAGTGGTTTTTTGTGCGTGTCATGGTTCTCACTAGCAAAATGTACTATCTCTCCCCTTCCCCCTTTTTTTTGGTTGTGTTGGCACCCACAAGACTATTTTCAAGATGATGACTAGCAGCAGAGCACCCCATTCCCGTGCCCCCCAAAACACACTGACTGTATATATGAGGAATTGGCTTAAGAATCCAGGGCTCAGGGAGAGGGGTGAAACATTCCCTGTCCAAAAGAAGAATTAACCTGATGAGGAATGCTGTATTTAGGAAGCATCCTTGCCTGTCTTCCAAACAGTGTTTCCAGCAGGAAATATTGCTAAACACCGACAAGATCCACGAGCTTACTATGTCCGGGAAGCACCTGATTCAGAAAAGCGAGCCTTCAGATGCTGTTGTGATTGAAGAGGAGCTGCAAGAAGTCCACAGATACTACCAGGATGTGTTTGGCCGTGTCTCCCGATTCCAGCACAGACTGGCATCCTGGCCCCCGGTAAGAGCTATCAAGATTGCATTGGGTGGCGCTGTGGGTTAAACCACAGAGCCTAGGACTTGCCGATCAGAAGGTTGGTGGTTCGAATCCCCACGACGGGGTGAGCTCCCGTTGCTCGGTCTCTGCTCCTGCTAACCTAGCAGTTTGAAAACACGTCAAAGTGCAAGTAGATAAATAGGTACCACTCCGGCGGGAAGGCAAACGGCGTTTCCATGCGCTGCTCTGGTTTGCCAGAAGCGGCTTAGTCATGCTGGCCACATGACCCAGAAGCTGTACGCTGAACCACTGATCTCTGAACTAACACATTCCAGTTAGTAGGCCATTAATTATCACTCCCTTGAGAGAGCTTGACCAATCATGGAGCTATCTCCATGTCTCTGTTATCACCAGGCAGACTTACTCCTTGAGATTGCCTTCTGGCTGTCTGCCAAACCTTAATTGCCTCTGTGTGAGTAGCTGCACGTATTCAGATTCCCAACAGATGCCTCTGCCTGAAACCCTGGAGAGCTGCTGCCAGCCCGTGTAGACAAAACTGAGCTAGATAGCCTGACAGTACTGAGCTAGGTAAAGCAAAGGTCTGGCTTGGTATAAGGCAAATTCCAATGTTCTTGTAAGTAAGGCAAGTGTATTTGGGGCAGAATACGCTGATATTAGTCAGAAGTCATGTCAATAATTTTGCTCAGTGATGTCTCTTCTATTTTAGGGACTGGAAGATGAAAAGGAGACCTCTGAAAGCGAGGCCGACATGGAAGATGCAAGGGGGATGCAGGGCGACCCCTGGTGCCGAAAGGGCATGCAGGAAGTGCTGCCGCCCCAGCAGTCCCTCTGCCACCTCGTGCCCCCTGCAGTGGGTCACGAGAGGTCGGGCTGCGAGACGCCCGTCAGCGTGGACTCCATCCCGTTGGAGTGGGATCACACGGGGGACGTTGGAGACTCCGGTCCCCAAGACGAGGAAGAAGAACAGTATTACAGTGATCTGTCAGGTGAGTCCATCCTAGCAATTCTTCCCATTTCAGCAAGGAAATGTAACCTTGGCACCCATTCAAAAACCCCGTGGCCCAGCTTTTTAAATATTGAACTGCGAGCAATGCAACCATTCAAAGGCATGTCTGCACAAGAGCTTTTCCCATCTCTTGCAAGATTCATTGATGCCCTTCGTGTACAGGTGGGAGAATTCTGGGCTGTGTCCCTTCACTCTAGGGTAGGTGCAGGATGAGTATTACCGTATTGGCCCAAATATAAGCTGCACCCGAATATAAGCCTCACCTTTAAAATTGGGGGGGGGGGGAGAGAAAAAGACAATACCCGAATATAAGCAGCTCCCTTAAAATTCCACAGGCACTCACACCCGTTCCGTTTTCCATTTTTTTAGGTTGCGAATTTAAGCTGCACTTTTCACAGTCAGAATTTGGGGAGGGGGAAGTGAGACTTATATTCAGGCCAATACGGTGTATATATTTTTGGATGCATCCCTTTACAAAGTAACCATAGTTCAGCTGTACATTGTATACTTTGCTTGGCGAGGGTCCCAGATTCAGCCGCCAGTTAAGAGGCTTGTTCCTTGAGACCCCCGAGAGTCACTGCCAGTCAGAGTAGACCATTCTAGACTACATGGAGAAATAGTCTGAGCTATTTCGCTACAAAGCAAAACCTTCACGTAGAAAACTAATACATTGGGGGCGAAAGGGTTAGCATTACCCTCTTTGATGTTCTGGCTTACCTAATGCAGGGAGCTTGTTATGCAGGAAGGGAGCGTTCAGAAGAAAGACCCCCTCCTCATATCATAGAATTGTAGAATTGTAGAGTTGGGAGGGACCACGATGCAATTCTGGGCTGCATCAATAGGAGTATTGCATCTAGATCAAGGGAAGTAATAGTGCCACTGTATTCTGCTCTGGTCAGACCTCACCTGGAGTACTGTGTCCAGTTCTGGGCACCACAGTTCAAGAAGGACACGGACAAACTGGAACGTGTCCAGAGGAGGGCAACCAAAATGGTCAGAGGCCTGGAAACGATGCCTTATGAGGAACGGCTAAGGGAGCTGGGCATGTTTAGCCTGGAGAAGAGGAGGTTAAGGGGTGATATGATAGCCATGTTCAAATATATAAAAGGATGTCACATAGAGGAGGGAGAAAGGTTGCTTTCTGCTGCTCCAGAGAAGCGGACACGGAGCAATGGTTCCAAACTACAAGAAAGAAGATTCCACCTAAACATTAGGAAGAACTTCCTGACAGTAAGAGCTGTTCGACAGTGGAATTTGCTGCCAAGGAGTGTGGTGGAGTCTCCTTCTTTGGAGGTCTTTAAGCAGAGGCTTGACAACCATATGTCAGGAGTGCTCTGATGGTGTTTCCTGCTTGGCAGGGGGTTGGACTCAATGGCCCTTGTGGTCTCTTCCAACTCTATGATTCTATGATTCTACAAGGGTCATCTAGTCCAACCCCCTACAATGCAGGAATCTTTCACCCAACATGGGGCTCAAACCCACAACCTTGAGTCTCTTCTTTTGCCAACTGAGCTATTTCAGCAGGCTAACATGGTGCAGAACCTAATGTTCTGTGCTACTTACAGCAGGGCTCTTTGCATGCAGCTAGGAATGCAGGAGGCTGTGGCAAAAAATCCCACACCATATACAGTGGACTCTCGGGTTGCGAACGTGATCCGTGCGGGATCCACATTCGCAACCCACAGTGGTGCACCTGCCGCACACACAGGTTGTGATTCGGCGCTTCTGCGCATGCGCAATTTAGCATTTCTGCGCATGCACGACCTCCAAAACCCAGAAGTAACCAGTTCTGGTACTTGCGGGTTTCGAAGCGTCCGTAACCTGAAAAAACGCAACCTGAAGTTTCTGTAACCCGACGTATGACTGTACTTTGAATAGCTTTGTACATATATCAGCATGTGAGCTCTGCCCCACAGTTCTGGAGCTGGACCTCTGGAGGATCAGAGCAGTCTTGTGGCTGTCTCCCATCATAGCCTGGTTTTCTGAAGACCGCCCCCCCCCCGCCCCAGTGTAATGGCAGCAGAAGTTCGAGAGGGACACAAATCACCTGCACAGTGAAGGAGGAGCCAATGGCTGGCTGTTCCCACCTATCTCTCATCATCTCTCTTCTTACTGGCTGGTTTTCCCTGCTCTGCCCCATCCCAGCTGCTAAGCAGGATGATATAGGGAGATCTGCTGAGCCACAATAACTACAGGAAAATCTCAATATTAAAAAACAGTATACCACTAAATTACATGTACTTTGGTGGGGGGTAGAGTTTAGCAGCAGGTGGGGGGCTGTTGCCTTAATATAGTCATACCTCAAGTTGAACGTGTTTCGGGTTGAGCGCGTTCGAGTTGCGCTCCGCGGCAACCTGGAAGTAACGGAGCACGTTACTTCCGGGTTTCGCCGCTGGTGCATGCGCAGACGCTCAAAATGACGTCACACACATGACCTGTGCATGTGCAGATGCGCCGTCATGTCTTGCGTTCCGTTCAGGATGCGAACGGGGCTCCGGAACGGATCTCGTTCACATCCCGAGGTACCACTGTACTCTCCTTATGCATTTGCCAGAGTCTTTCCAGCTGTTGCAAATGCAATGCCAGGCTATGCAAACTTTTGACTGGATCTGTCAGGGGCTGCTCTTATGTTTCTGTCCTGTGGGGTGGGTAGTTATGGGTGTGTGCGCTCACAGCCTCTTTTGTCCGGCGAGGCAATTGGTGATGTTGTTCTTTTTTCAGATGTAGAAATCCCTGAAAATGCCGAGGCCTTTCTTAAAATGACCACAAAATCATTGAAAGCAGTTTCTGGTAGGCACTGCTGCTGCATGTGTCTCAACATGACAGTCTCCCTGTGGCGCACGCTATGCTCCTTACACCTCTCTCATATGCAAGTGTCTGGCTCCCTGGCTTGTGTCAACACCATGCTCCAGTTGCTTCATGGTGGATTCTCTCTCTTTTCCCCCCATTTTTGTTTAATGCTGCATCATTTGCACATGTGTCATCATTAGTGAATGGTCAAGATTATGCTTCCCCCCCCCCCTTAGTTCTCCACTCCAGCACAAAGATGGTGTTTCGATTTGCATTGGAGTCTATAAGCCTTCAGGTGCAGTCTAGGTTAAAAAAACAACCAAACAGAAAATCTTCCTGGTTCGCAAACATCGCTCCCAAGACATCATAGCTTAGCTTTAAGGCCTCCTCTGCCATTCAGCATTGGGCTGAACAGGGCAATCGGCTTGCTTTGAAAATGAGCACTTGGTATTCTCTCCAGAATCCATGTTAGTTTCATCTGCTTCTTCTTTGTCTTCCATAAACATGGTTTTAACAGTGAGTCCGTAAGTGACTGTGGAGGCCAATTCTGGAGCCACACGTCCTTCCACAGTGGGGACATAGGTTTCCAGACGGGAGTTGATCACAGTGTGGATTTGCCCAGCGTGCCTTCCTCTTAGCACGTTTCTCCCTTGTGTTTTGAGTTTGAGTCTCTTTGGTAAAGGCTGTTCTCCAACTGGAGCACTCGCAGGACAGTGTTTCCCAATTGTCAGGGTTTATACTACACTTTTTTAGATTTGCCTTGAGACAGTTTTTAAACTGAGAGTAAAATTTTAGTTTCATCTGCACTATCACTTTGTGTGTTGCAGACATAGATGCGTCACCAAGGAGTTCTGTTTTCCAGCAGAGATGGTCAAAGTCATTTTGATGCTTGAGAGTGGAAGGTTCAAAGTGGCTTCCATTCTTGCTTTAGCGGTCAGAAACACAATAGATGCAGGCTGCATGCACACCTTTTTTATTTTAAAATCAAGAGGAACTGAGCCCTTTTCTATATAGTCCACACACCATCTAGCCGTGCTAGCTGAAAAGCTCTTATTGAGAAACTGGATTTCATTCTGAAAACAAAAGCTCATGACAGATGGATTCTGTGTCCATTCGAAAGCAGGTGTAGGCGGGGCTTTATCCACACCTGCCCAATGACATTGTAGGTGGGCGTGTGCCAGGAATGCAATCACCGCTTCCTCCTTCATTCATGTGCAGGGAGGGAAAGGCATGGATAACCTCAAGAGGAGGTTTTCCAAATGCATATCGAGTAGCCACACCCACCCTTGCGGACAAGCAGGATCTAGATTATAAGAAGCAGTTTTGAGGATGAACAGGCATAATTCCAGATTGAGGGAAACCTGCAGTTTTTTGTGTGCTACAAATGGACAATGCGTACGCAACCTAAGTGACCCACCATTTGCTGCCTTGTAATAGCATCCCTGTGGGACACAGGTGGCACTGTTGGTTAAACCACAGAGCCTAGGACTTGCTGATCAGAAGGTCAGTGGTTCGATTCCCCACGACGGGGTGAGCTCCCATTGCTCAGACCCAGCTCCTCCCAACCTAGCAGTTTGAAAGCACATCTAAGTGCAAGTAGATAAATAGGTACCGCTCCGGCAAGAAGGTAAATGGCGTTTCCGTGCGCTGCTCTGGTTCGCCAGAAGCAGCTTAGTCATGCTGGCCACATGACCCGGAAGCTGTACGCCAGCTCCCTCAGCCAATAAAGCGAGATGAGCGCTGCAACCCCAGAGTCAGTCACGACTGGACCTAATGGTCAGCGGTCCCTTTACCTCTAATAGCATCCCTAAAATTTGCTGCCTGAGAAGGAGCCACGCCATCCTTCTCCCATGTAGGACCAGCTGTCCCTCCCAGAGTCATCTTTCCCGCCTGCACTTTTTGGTGGTGTTGTTAACTGTCTGTAGGCCTTTTCAGGAAGGAGGGGTGAGGGGACGTGCCCACCCATAACTGCATGGCTCCTCATTTCATTGCCCCTGAAACACAGCCGACATACATTTGCAAACAAGCATGCTTTGCAAGGAAGAACGGTAAAGCTTTCATATATATTTCCCCCCGCATCATAACTTGGTTCCCCCTATTCTGCAGAATGCTTTTAATTCATTCATATCCCCCACCCCAACCCCTCACCCCAAACATGGCCATCTAACTTCCTGTGGATTTCTTTTTTCGATGTCGTACCACAGAAAAATCTGCTTCTGAGACCCACACGTGGCACTCTCCGGAAAGCCCTGCTTGCCGAAAACATCCATACAACCAGGGAGAGATGGTTCCAAGTGTCCTTTTGAGCAGCCCAGAGACAAGCACTCCCTACAAACCAGGCTATGTAAGTCCTCCTGGATGCAGGTACATTACAAGCATAAAAGGGCTGGCTTGGCCATTAGGTTAAGGCAGAGGTGGGCAACCTGGTGCCCCCTCCATTTGTTATTGGACCACTGTCATCCCTGACCAAAAGCCATGCTGGAGCTGGTCTCTGCTGGAAGTAGAAGATGAGGAATTTCCACTGGACCGAGGGGAGAGACATTGTATGGCTTTTTTATTTGCAAATTTAGCAAAGGAAAGAGGAAGGAAAGAAATCAAATGCGATAAAATAAATAAAAGGAACTATACAAATAACACTAATAATAACAAAAAACCCCAGTCACTTCATATTATATAAGCACTTGCCATCTGTATATGTATCTTAAAGATATGTTAATATAAGCCTTCCAGGTGTCCAAAAAGGTATCAGCACAAAATTGATGCCTGTATGAAATATGTTCAAATGTTTTCAGCGTCAGTAGATCTTCAGATCATAATGGATGTTGAGTATTTATCCTTCCAGGCTCTTAACAAACATAAGGTCATGCAAATTCCACTTTTGTTGTCTTGCCATTAGCCCCCATACTACAGGAATATTATTTAAAATGATATGAACCTCTGGATTTGGGCAATACAAAATTGATGTGGATAACAACTTCAGATCAAAAATGCTGTGTCAGTGGAGAAGCCCAACATAATATGCCTCAATATAGTATTCTCAGCATTACACCTCTAACATCTGTCTGCATTATGCAGTGCCTTCCTATACTCAAAATATTAATTTTTGCTGGATCACTCTCAATTTCGAATCTTAAGGAAAGATTCTATATAAAAGCAATTTTCCATTGTTTAGACTGTAGGATACTTTCTGATTCCTTATTCCTCGCTTCTCTCAGTTCTTGAACTTCTATCTCACAAAGATCCATTAAGCATCTATAAACGACAGCTGGATTTGCAGATATTGCTAATTGCACGTTGGTGGTGTAGTTCTAAGCAAAGGTAAAAAATATTACGGTGTGATAATGGGAGGCGAATGAAGGAGTGCTAAAGTCTCTGATAGATGGAGTAGCAAAGGTCATTTCGGTGCTGCATAGTGCGACAGTATTTTTACTCTTCAGTTTCCTGAGCTTTTAACGGGTTAATTAAAATCCAAAGATTTACAAGACCAGGATAATGGATTGTCTCATGGTTACCTCTGGCAGCAAGGTACCTTTTGAGCAGTGTGCTGAGGACATTCCTGGGTGCCCAACCAGTGCGCTGGGCACAGTGTACATGGCCCAGTGTCATGTGTCATTCCCTTCTTTCTATGTTGTTATATTCCAGGTGAAACAACGGAGCAGCAGGAGTCTGGAGAGCATGCAGGAGATCTCTGGGATGTTGCCTAGTGAAGAACCCCAATCTAGCCAGAGCCTTGATGGCATTGCAGCCATAGAAAAACAACCAGGTACTTTAGCTGTAATATTTTTTGAGATAGATATGTATCAAAATGGATACAGATATGCGTGTGTGTATGTGTGTAATCGGGACGCGGGTGGCGCTGTGGGTTAAAGCACAGAGCCTAGGACTTGCTGATCAGAAGGTCGGCGGTTCGAACCCCCGCGACGGGGTGAGCTCCCATTGCTCGGTCCCTGCTCCTGCCAACCTAGCAGTTCGAAAGCACGTCAAAGTGCAAGTAGATAAATAGGTACCGCTCCGGCGGGAAGGAAAACGGCGTTTCCGTGCGCTGCTCTGGTTCACCAGAAGCGGCTTAGTCATGCTGGCCACATGACCCGGAAGCTGTACGCCGGCTCCCTTGGCCAATAAAGCGAGATGATGAGCACCGCAACCCCAGAGTCAGTCACAACTGGACCTAATGGTCAGGGGGCCCTTTACCTTTACTATGTGTGTAATAAACTCTGTTTATGTAGAGCAGGCTTCCTCAAACTCAGCCCTCCAGATGTTTTTGGCCTACAACTCCTCCCCTGATCCCTAGCTAGCAGGACCAGTGGTCAGGGATGATGGGAATTGTAGTCTCAAAACATCTGGAGGGCTGAGGTTGAGGAAGCCTGATGTAGAGGCTTCTTTGCAGTGTGTGTGAGAAATAGGATTTCATTTTTCCCTATGTATTTATAACATCAGTGTAGATTGTACCCTACAGAGGAATGAAAGCCAATAAACAAGAGATCCCTGCTTCAACAAACTTAAAATCTCTAAACGGAGGAAGCGGAGAGGGAGTCAAAGATAAAAATAAATGAATGTGAGCAGGTGCAGTTATTTTATCTATTGAAGTATTTATGTTCCCCCTTTGCATTTAAAGGCAAAACACCCAAAGGCAGCTAATGTAAAAATGAAAAATAGTGAAAACACAAACAAACAGCCATATGAAAGTAAAAGGCAGAAGCAGTAGATGGAATCATTAAAAAAGAGAAATGACAGAAAATACTACATGGGGTGGTAGTCCAAAATATTTGGAGGTTGTTGAAGGCTGCTATCGATTGTGTCTTTAAAAGGTATCAATGCTACGCTATTGTAAAGGGATAGAAGCCCTAAAAGGCTACCCAAAAATTCACATAGGCTTAATGTTGGATCTTGTAGCTAGGCTGGGGTAGAAGATCGGTTTCCTCAGGGGACCTAGCGAATGCCTGAAATAATATTCCTCTGAGTCAAGCTTCAAAGCTTTTTTTAATAAAATAAAAAAATGAATAATTTTGCAACAAACCGCAGGAGGCCTCGAGAGATGGGAGCTGATTCAAGCCCAAGACTTAAGCAACAAGCTGAGAATGAAGCAGAGTCGGCAGCAGCGGGAGCAGCTGAATTCTGACCTCACGAATATCAACGCTTGGCTGGATAAAACAGAGAAGGAGCTTGAAATGTTGCAGGAGGCAGAACCGCCCACCAGCATCACGGCCATCCATCAAAGCGTCAAGAAGCAGAAAGTGAGTTCACCATTTGTCCTGGTAAATAATCCCTGTAGCCAAACTGCCTTGCTGGATGAAGGTCTTCCAGGGCTCCACTCTCTTTATGGCAGGGGACAATCTCTTAAGAAAGACCACACAGGTAAGATAGCCAGAATCTGATCTGCAGAAGGCAGTTACACCTAGAGCTTCTGCCATTTGGCTCCTGTGTCTAATGGCTGGTGATAGACCTTGAAGTTTGCTTGATTCTAGTTCTATGCAGGTGTTCTTAACTAAGATAAGTGGGGCCAGGCATGCTAGACTTGGCTCATCATCATGATCACTGCTACTTCTACTCTTAATTCAATTTATTTGTTGTCTTCTTACACTTGAGTCTCAATGGAACATTCCCCTCCCCCCAAAAAAATCCCAAACATGAGATATATAGATATAAACAACAGTAAGTATAAAACACATGGGACGCGGGTGGCTCTGTGGGTTAAACCACAGTGCCTAGGACTTGCCGATTGGAAGATTGGTGGTTCGAATCCGCGCGACGGGGTGAGCTCCCGTTGCTCGGTCCCTGCTCCTGCCCACCTAGCAGTTTGAAAGCACATCAAAGTGCAAGTAGATAAATAGGTACCGCTTCGGCAGGAAGGTAAACGGCATTTCTGTGCGCTGCTCTGGTTCGCCAGAAGCGGCTTAGTCATGCTGGCCACATGACAGGGAAGCTGTACGCCGGCTCCCTCGGCCAATAAAGCGAGATGAGCACCGCAACCCCAGAGTCGGTCACGACTGGACCTAATGATCAGGGGTCCCTTTACCTTTAAATATAAAACACAGCACAATCAGCTACTACTTCTTAGTTACAAAGTTCAGCAGGTTGTAATTCAGATCAGTCATGGACTTGTGGTCATGAACTAATTGTTGGAATGCACCCATAGAGCCTTCATAGGATTATCCCCCAAGTGAAGGTTTTGAACAGCCTTGCTTGTTTGTTTGTTTGTTTGTTTGTTTTGTAATTTTTTATATTTATATTTATTTCTATTCCACCCCGGACCAGGACTCAAGGCAGCTTACAGATAAAAATGGAAAAGCACAGACTGAAACACTTGTCAGAAGGGGGGGAGGCCTCAAAGAGGTTTACAAAAAAAGAATAAAGCTGTGAAAAATTGTCCGTAGGCAACAGTTAAAAACAAGCCTTCCAAAATAATTGCAATCAACAATCAGCCAAAGAGCAGGTGAAAAAAAGCCAGCGTTTTCACATATCTGGATCAGCTTGCCTAAACAAAAAAATTTTGTCAACAGGCAGGGAGTTCCAAAGTGTAAAAGATCCATTTCTTACAAGTATTATGTGGCACTTGCCACAGTGCCAGTTTTGCAGATGGGAGCAGAAGCAAGGCAATCTCACTGGTAAACCGGTTGTTTTGTTGTGCCGCTGCTGAAAAACCCACGTTATGTTGAAATGCAGAATCCTAACCCACTTCTTCCCTGCCAGGATATGCTCAAAGCCTTTGATAACTACAAGGCACTTGTGCTTTCTGCCAACCTGACCAGCAAGGACTTCAGGCAAGGAGACAGCGCTGGATCCAAAGAGCTCCAGAACAGGCTTCGGCAAGTCAATATGCGCTGGGAGGAGGCCATTCATTTGATGGGAGAGTGGAGGAAGAGTTTGCAGGAAGCCCTGGTGGACTGCCAGGTCAGTGCAGCCCATTGCTTTCTTATTTATAAGAAGTGGATAGGGAGAAGGTTTTCCTCCATCTCTCAAAACACCGGAACTCTGGGATAACCAATGAAAAAGGAACATTAGAAGATTCTGGATGGGCAATGGAAGGTACTTCATCCATGTCTACTAATCCTGGTGTCCCTGTTCTGCTACCACTGTTGTACATCTCTGAGTCCCAGTTTCTGGGAATCACAGGCAGGGAGGTTGGCGTTGCTCTCAGTTTCTGTTTGGTGGCTTCCTATAGGTATTTGCTTGGCCACTGCAAGAACAGTGGGCTAGATGCTGCCCTGATCCAGCAGCCTTTTTTTATGTTCTTAAGCCAACCTGGGCACATTTAAGAAACTGCTTTAAAATGCCATTTGCAGAACACTCCGTAGTTGCACAGCATTGTTACGTAAGTGAGGCAATATCTTCGAGTTTTGTGATTTTCCTTTCGGCACATAACTGAAGGATGCAAGCCCGCCTCCTGCAGTTCTGACCAAAAGGCAAAAGAGCCTGGAACATCTTGTGAAGCATTGTGGCCAATAGTCTAAATTGCAAACCAGGAAATATTCTTCTGCCATGAACAGGTGGCCTTAGCCAAGCCACGATCTGTCCACCTCAGCCCTCCACCTATGGTTAGTCAATATGGAACTGATAATACTGCCCTGCCTTTAAGTATTCATGAGAGACTGTATGCAGGGAATGCTGAGCATTCAAGAAAGCACAATGTAAGTGCTGCATATTATTACTACCTTTCAACACCCAAGTTGGAAAGGCCCTGTATTATTTGGGTCCCTTCTGCATAACCTGCTTATTGAGCATTCAGCCTGATTTGTTTGCGCAAAGTTTCCAAAGAGATAGACCTGAGCTGTGGAGCGTTCATTCTGGTTTGACACGATGTTATCAAGCAATTCTTATCCTATGCTTTCTGGTGCATTTCCTTGCCTTAGCGCAAAAGATTGCTGTTTCACAAGATCATCAAATCCTCTCAAAGTACGCAACCTGAGTTTGCTGGCATGCAGTCTGAAACCGGCCTTTGTCAGCAGACGTGATCTGACGAGGCTGCCCCTCCCTGCCTCTCCTAATAATAGATGTTTTTTCTCCGCAGGATTTCCATAAGCAAAACCATAATCTGCTGCTGTGGTTGGCTGTTGCAGAGGTTCGGAGACATCAAGCACAGATCAAGGATCTGAATGCTGATCCTCACGCAATTCAGGAGAGCCGAAGAGAATTAATGGTAGGTTTTTTAAAAAAAAAAAACAAAACTTTTTGGTACATCCATACAGAAATGATTGACCCGCCGGTTGACTTGTTCCCATCAGGTACAATGTTACTTCGCTGCATTTAGTTTGATGGTGGGATGCCAATAATCTGCTTTTCAGATCCTCCCTGTGCCCTATCTTGTCGTGGTTAGTGATAGTCGTTGTTGGAGTGGTATTTTGATTTATTACTCACCCTTTAACATAAGATCCCGGGGCAGGTTACAGCAATTATTATTATTATTATTATTATTATTATTATTATTATTATTAATAATAATAATACATACATACCCCGCCCATCTGGCTGGGTTTCCCCAGCCACTCTGGGTGGCTCCCAACTGAATTAAAAGCACAGTAAAACATCAAACATTAAAAACTTCCCCGCAAACAGGGCTGCCTTCAGATGTCTTCTAAAAGTCAGATAGTTGTTTATTTCCTTGACATCTGAAGGGAGGGCATTCCACAGGGCGGGCGCCACTACTGAGAAGGCCCTGTACCTGGTTCCCTGTAACCTCACTTCTCGCAGGGAGGGAACTGCCAGAAGGACCTTGGAGCTGGACCTCAGTGTCCGGGCTGAATGATGGGGGTGGAGACAATACTAGAATCAATTTAAAATATTACAACAGGCAAGAAGAGAATAGGTTGGGTCCTAAAATATCTGTCACTCATATGTTTTCAGCATGCTAAGGAAACTGCGTAGTGTCAAATGCACATGAGTGGAGGGAACTCTGTGATTGTGTGATTCTATAACTTAAGGACTGCCATAGAGAATGCCCTCTCCTGGGGCCCCAGTGATCAAACTTCTGAGAGTGTTGACCCTCCCTCAAGACCCTCTAGGGCAGCCTTTTTCAACCTGTGGGTCCCCAGATGTTGTTGGACTACAACTCCCATCATCCCTGAGCTTTGGCCTTGCTAGCTAGGGGTGATGGGAGTTGTGGTCCAACAACATCTGGGGACCCACAGGTTGAGAAAGGCTGCCTTAGGGGGTCTTGTGGGAGGGAGGCAGTCTTTCAAATATTTGGGGGCCTAAGTTGTTTTGGGGCTTTAGGCACTCATGTGAGCCCAGTGAATTGCACCTGGAAACAAACTTACATATTAGCCGTTGCCCAACAATTCAGTAGCAGAGCATGCGCTTCATATGCAGAAGCTCCCAGGTAAAGTTCCTGCCATCTCCATTTTGAAGGATCTCAGGGTATCAGACAGAGATTTTGGAGCTCCGCTGCCCATTCAGAGTAGGCAACAGTGGGCTGGACAGATCAAGTGGTCAGCTTGATTCTATGTAGGGCAGAGTCATACATGCATCAATATTTCCTTTCATTTCCCTGTCGAAGCAACTGGAGAAAGAGCTTCTGGAACGGCAGCCACAAGTCAACACTCTGCAGGAGATTTCCACTCACTTGCTTGTCAAATCTGGTGGAGGAGATTATGTTGAAGCTCACGAGAAGGTCCACGTTATTGGGAAGAAACTGAAGCAGCTTCTGGAAAGAGTCTCAAGTGATTTAAAGGTCTCGCATGGAAAGCCGGTGAGGCTGGGGTGCATGCGCTTGAATCCAGGGTGATGCAGTTCTATATCTCCCAAGGGAGGTGAATAACTCCTGGGAGATAAAGCTTTTCTTACTCTGCAGAACGTAAAGTTATCTTCTATTTTCCTCCTTCTAGGACACAAGTGCATTTCTGCAGGATGTGGACGAACTGGACTCGGGAGGCTGTCCTCAGCGACCAGAGAAACCTTGCACATATAAAAACAAGGCAAGCTGCTTGGCTATTCTTTTCCAAACCTCTGGTTTTTCTCCAGTCTGTTAGTACCTTCTCTTCATCTTGTTTCCATCTGGAAATGCTTTATTGCAGGTTAACTACAAACAGCTGACTCGCCCAGTTTGGTCAGGACAGTCCAGCAACTCAACTGTAATTCGTGGCCATGTTAAAGGATACATGGTTTCTGTTCAGTACGTTTCCCCAACCTGATGCCCTCCAGAACATTTTGGATTGCAGTCTCCCTCCTCCCTGACCATGCCAGCTGGGGGTGATGGGAGTTGTAGTCCAATAGGTCAAGAGGACACTAGGTTGTGGAAGCCTGGTTTGGATTGGTTCTTTAAGGCCAGGCTACAAGCTCTTCCCTTGTCACATGCCTATACAGTCATAACTTGGAAGCATAGCTGTCAAGCGTCCCTTATTTGGCGGGACAGTTCCTTATCCCAGCGCTGTGTCCCGCTGCTGTCCCTTATTGATGATGTCCCTTAAATTTCCCGGGTTTCAAAGGAAGCAGCTCCTCTCCCTCCCTCCCTGCCGGCCAGGGAGGACGGAGGCTCCAACTGTGTTGCTTGGCTGCATTGCTCACCCAATAATAAGGAGTCTAAGAACGACTGGGGGGTGGAGCTTGCATGCCTGGTGCCCATCAAATTGGCCGCATTGCCTGGGGACTCGCCTTTGCTCAGTGCTTCCCAGCAGAGAGGTGACAGTGGTTTTCCTTGAGGCTTGAGGCTTTGTTTGGCTGCTGGTTGGGCTTTCTGCCTTTGGCTCGGAGGGGCTCATAAGTTGAACATACCTGTGCCCGGAAAATCCCTTACTTTGGCCTCTGATCCCTTATTTTTGAGGCTGCCGGTCCCTTATTTTCAAATCTGTAAGTTGACAGCTATGCTTGGAAGTTGAACGGAATCCATTCCGGAAGTCTGTTCGACTTCCAAAACGTTCGGAAAGCAAAGCGGCTTCCGATTGGCTGCAGGAAGCTCCTGTAGCCAATCGGAAGCTGCCGAAGCCCCATCGGACGTTTGGCTTCCAAAAATAGTTCACAAACCGGAACAGTCCCTTCTGAGTTTGCATCGTTTGGGAGCCAAAACGTTCGAGAACTGAGCTGTTCAAAAGCCAAGGTACGACTGTGCCTCAACCCATTCCAATGGGGGTTCAGGCGTAGTTACGGGACTGAATCCGCCCTCGTCACCCTGACTACTGGGGGGATGCAAAGGCGTATGACCCTGCAGTGCTGACTTGAAGGTTTTGATAGCACTGACCATGTGATCCTCCTGAACGGACTCTGCCAAGTGAGCATTGGGGCACAGCTTTATGGTGGCTGCAGTCCTGTCTGGTTTTTTCCCCATCCTTCTCCAGGCTGAGTTCTACAAGAGGGGCTCTAACCCTAAGGAGGAGGAAGCTAACGGGCAGTGCCACCCCCTGGACTGGTTATTAAGTAGGCAGCTGGAGGGGGGATGTCTGAGAGAAGACTGCATTTAGTGGGGTGCTACCCCATTCATCCTAATGGAGCAACGCCCACTCGTCAAACCCACGTTTCCTGTGATGTTCCTGCGGCACAGAAGCGTTTTGAGCTCTGTAACCGGGTCACTTGGGATTTGCTTCTTGCGCTTGTGTTTCTTGAGGAAGGTATGACTAAATAACACCATAATATCTCCATTTCCAGCAGGCTGGTGGAAGGAACACCTTGGAGACTGAGAGCGGCACTGATATTAGGTAGGATGTTTTGGAAAATGTTTTCTTTAATTTAAAAATGGAGGTTGCATTTTGAAGTCAGTCGTAGGGCCAAGCTAGATGTGCTCATAATCACATGTTAATTAACACACACATTGTTTATTATGTAAATAGCAGCCACGGGGAAATCTGAGCAGGATCAAGGCCATGGAAAGGAGGAAGGGGGAGTTTAGCGCTTTTTCCTCTTTGCCAAAGTCCGAGCAGAGACACACAAAAACAGTTCATCAAAGGTGCTGTATGCATTGCATAGGGAGCCACTGCCGGCAACTTTCCTTTGAATGGGAGATTTTTGCCCACACTTAAAAAAAACAAAAACAGGTGCATTAATTGCATTCACACAACCAGCACTTGAAGGTCCATAATTTGTGGCGCTGTGGGTTAAACCACAGAGCCTAGAACTTGCCGATCATAAGGTTGGCGGTTCGAATCCCCGCGACGGGGTGAGCTCCCGTTGCTCGGTCCCTGCTCCTGCAGTTCGAAAGCACGTCAAAGTGCAAGTAGATAAATAGGTACCACTCCGGCGGAAAGGTAAACGGCGTTTCCGTGCGCTGCTCTGGTTCGCTAGAAGCGGCTTAGTCATGCTGGCCACATGACCTGGAAGCTGTACACCGACTCCCTTGGCAAGTAAAGCGAAATGAGCGCCACAAACCCAGAGTCGGTCACGACTGGATTAATGGTCAGGGGTCCCTTTACCTTTACCTAACTCAGAGGTGGGCAAACATTTGGCTTCTGAGATGTGTTAGAACCCAGAGGGTTTGCCAGATGCAGCAAGGTGCACAATAGTGGGGTTCAGCCGAGACCCATCAGCGGAAACTCTGCACAACGACTTCCACTTGTGCAACAGATTCCCCCCTCCCCCAAAAAAGGCACGTGGGGTGTCAGGAGAACCCCCAGAACGACACATGGAGAGAAGAGAGCATGGAATCATTCCATCTGTCAAGGTGAAATGTTTGCAATGACGGAACGATTGGAATAGCACAACATCAAATTCCTCCCGGTGTCTCCGGGTAAAAGGGCTCAGAAGGGAGAGACAAGGTTTGTGGCCCTTAAACCAGCTCTGCAGAAAGCTGCTGCCAGTCTGAGTAGAGAATATAGGGAAGCCTTTCAATGTGTTGTGTTTTTATATATGTTGCAAGCCGCCCTGAGTAGCTGCTGATCGTGACACCCTACAGTAGCGTTTCCCAAACTGGCTGTTGTTGGACTACAACTCCCATCATGCATAGCTAGCAGGACCAGTTTTCGTGGATGATGGGAGATGTAGTCCAAAAACAGCTGGAGACCCAAGTTTGGGAAACCCTGGGCTAGATGAAGTCTAGCTTCATGTATAAATTCTCTTCCATATTTGCAGAGGGGATGACGAGGAGAGTGCCAGCCCAGCTGCTCCCAAGACCCGTGGCTTCCTGTCCCGTGTGCTGAGAATGGCGTTCCCTCTTCAGTTGCTCTTCCTTCTCCTCCTGCTTTTGGCCACCCTGCCCCCTTTCTCGGAGGAAGATTACAGCTGCGCACACCGCAACAACTTTGCCCGGTCTTTCCACCCCATGCTGCGATTTGTCAATGGGCCTCCTCCCTTCTGAAGCGTCCCAAGGGCTTTTTTGCACTTCAACCAAAATGAACCTCCTCAGCAGGCTCTTCTTCTCATGCTGCTATTGCCATTCTGAGGACTTCACACCGTGAATGCATCAGATTTCACAACTGAAGAAGCAGGTCCTCTAGCACAGTGTTCCCCAACCTTGGGCCTCCAGCTGTTTTTGGACTACAACTCCCATCATCCCTCGCTAGCAAGACCAGTGGTCAAGGATGATGGGAATTGTAGTCCAAAAACAGCTGGAGACCCAAGGTTGGGGAACACTGCTCTAGCAATTTCAATATTTGGGATGGGTTGGAAAGGGGGGGCGGGGGCAGAGACAGGTGTTAACCCGGTTTTGTACAGGAAAATACTTTTTTCTATATATTTTTGAACTGTAAGCAACATACTGTATACTTTTGCACAATGTGTGATCAATCAGCTGGTGGCCTCCATGCCAGAATGTCTTCTGAAGACGAATTTTCAAGATAATGTCATGTTTGCATTAAAATAATGTGATTTTTAGCTAATGACGAATGCTGTAGAGAATAGCTTTTAGTGTGACGGAGAGAACCCATTTTTCAGCTGGTGTTTTGCATGCAAAGAAATCTATTTCCGTACTTCGATATTGTAGTGAAAAGAAAGGTTTGATTTTATATAAATATATATAAAATACTTGTTATACTTTGGTATTTTAGCAACCCTCTCTCTCCAGTTAACAAATACATATAGATACATAGACAGATTGATAGATGCAGTGGTACCTCGGTTTAAGAACAGTCTGGTTTAAGAATGATTTGGTTTACAAATTCTGCAAAACTAGAAATAGTGTCTTGGTTTGCAAAATTTACCTTGGTCTAAGAATGGAATCTGAAAGGTGGAAGGGCACCGGCGGCGGGAGGCCTCATTAGGGAAAGCTCGCCTCGGTTTAAGAACGGTTTCGGTTTAAGAACGGACTTCTGGAACAGATTAAGTTTGTAAACCAAGGTACTACTGTATAGAAGTTTCCACGACAAAGATTTTAGTATGGTGGTACCTCGGATTCCATTCTTAGACCGAGGTAAAGTTCGCAAACCAGGACACAACTTCCGGTTTTGTGGAGTTTGTAAACAAAATCGTTCTTAAGCAGGACTGTTCTTAAACCAAGGTACCACTGTATGTACTTAGAACTGCAGATTTGTCTCATGTCTTCTTTTGTACTTTTATTTTAAATAAAAAGAAATGAAAATGCTGCATGTAGGTGGCTTATATTGTTCATAGTTTTATATTTAAAAAGTGCTGACCATAATTAGTGTTGATTATCTCACTTGTATATGAATCAATGGTGTAAACTTGCAGCTTTTTAATCAAAAGATGTTTATGTGTTAATCTTTTTTGAATAATTTACAGTAAGCCAAAAGAAAGATACGTGGATGTTTTTTAAAAAATAATTTTTAATAATGGAAGGGCACAATCAATCCCTATTCCTATGCAGCAGAATGCATGTGCATAGATAACACCATAGGGCCATGCTGGTTGCCAGAACGTGCACACTGCATTGCAAAGCTGCTTCAGCTGGGAATTAAAATCACTTGAAGGTGAAGCAAATTCCACGCCGGTTTCTGGATAGGAGAGGGAGAACTAAAGAGGGAAAGGGGAACCAAGCATTGGCCATTATGGGGAACCCTCTGTGCATGCACAGCTTTAATGGTCCATGAGCCAATGTCAATACATTGAGCCTCCATGTTCCACGGCAGTATATCACTGGATAACAGTTGCTGTGGTGGTGAGGAATGGACTGTTTCCTTCATGTTTCCTGGGGCCATTTGATTAAGCCGTTGCTTACAAATTGGTTGCTATGCCTGACGAATCCAGGGCTCCTCTTTCGCCCATGGGGCTCACGCCCTAACTTCACAAGATTTGTCACATTTAAGGTGAAGCTGGTGGTGAGAGATCGGAAACAGTTTTACCTGGATCCAAAATATATTGGCTGTGTACACAAAGTCCATCTTTCTTTTTCCCCAACCCCCTCATTAAAATTCTGCGGCTGTGTGCAGCAGTCCTGAGTTTGTTTGTCTTGATGTTTTATAAATCTAGTTTCCTGGAACACTTCTAGGATTGGGAGAGGGCGGGGCTGGTAAACAGCCATCTGGTTCAAGGCAGGACCCAAGAGCCATTGGGGCAAGCCATTAGTCGGGACTGAGGAGCAAGGCAGGATGAAAGAATAGCCAAAGGTCACAGGGACACACCAGAAGCTCAACTGGAAGAGGCAGCCCATTGATGCTCCTTCTTGCCTAAGATGATCCAATGGCCAGTCCATATGGGGGAAGATCGGGTAGTTCCTTGGGTAGCTGCCACCTGCAGTTCAGTGGTTCATTCACAAAAGATCAAATAGCGCCCACCAGAAAAGATGAGTACCCTCAGAAGAATGGGAAGAGGTGAAGGAAAACACTCCTATCCATTAAGAATGAACTCACAGCTGTCCATGGAGGCGCAGGTCAATTCTGTGTCCAGGGCGGCTCTCTACCAGCACCATCTGGTACGCAGGCTCGGACCCTACCTGCCCGCGGACTGTCTTGCCAGAGTGGTGCATGCACTGGTTATCTCCCCCTTAGACTACTGCAATGTGCTCTGCGTGGGGCTACCTTTGAAGGTGACCTGAAAACTGCAGTTAGTCCAGAATGTGGCAGCTAGACTGGTGACTGGGAGTGGCTGCTGAGACCATATAACACCGGTCCTGAGAGATCTGCATTGGCTCCCAGTACGTTTTCGAGCAAAATTCAAAGTTTTGGTGCTGACCTTTAGAACCCCAAACAGCCTCAGTCCTGTATACCTGAAGGAGCGTCTCCACCCCCATCATTCAGCCAGCGCCAAGGGCCTTCTGACGGTTCCCTCATTGCGAGAAGTGAGGTTACAGGGAACCAGACAGAGGGCCTTCTCAGTAGTGGTGCCTTCCCTGTGGAACACCCTCCCATCAAATGGCAATGGAAAAAAGAGCTATTCTATTTTTAAAAGATATCTGAAGGCAGCCCTGTTTAGGGAAGTTTTTAATATTTAATGCTGTATTGTTTTTAACACTCAATTGGGAGCCGCCCAGAGTGGCTGGGGCAACTCAGCCAGATGGGCGGGGTATAAATAAATGATGATGATGATGATGATGATGATGATTAAAGATTATGGGAGTTTCACTGGTGCACCTGTAGGGCCACAAGTCCCCCATCCCGGCCAGAGAAAGACATGGCACATAAATGCCGATCACCCATAGCTGTAAGAAACAAAGAAGCTCACCTGTGGACCATTGTCCTTGGCCAGAGCTAAGCTCTCTCCTATCTGGCTAAGAGCCAGCTCAGCATCCTAGGTTTTCAATAGACGGACAGAACCTAGCAGCAGATCCATGTCAATTTCGGCTCATGTCACCAGCCACAATCAGGAATAGGTCAGCAATAAAAAATCTTGGTGTCAGTGAAGTTAATGCTTTCTTCAAAGAGATCAATGCCCCCCCCCCCGTTCTTTCCCAAGGGGGGGGTCCTTACCTGGTGCCCCCCCACTCCTCTGTATCCAGCCATTCCATGACAGCTTATTAGTAGAAACATCTTGCTCATCCCCTTTTATATTTTCTGCCAACACAATCTCTGCTACAAACGTGAGTCAACAGTACCAGCTGCTGAGACTAACAACATCAGGATAGCTAACAGTTCTTACAATTGTGGGTTTGCATGCAGAGGAGTGACATTAAATTAGCGTACTAATTTTAGTATTGGCCCAAGTGGAAAGAACAGTAAGCTCAGAAAATTTCACAGTTCTGGGTAGGTCTGCTTGGCAACCGAACTTGAATCCACAGAGTTGAAGCTATGTCTATTGCTTTACAGAGGGCAAGAGGGCAGATCTCTTTGAATGTATGTTGTGGTTGTGGCTTTCATGTGTCTGGTTCCTGTCTGTCAACACCCTCTTAGCTGCTCCACTTCAGAGATCCCTCCCTAAGCACCCAGTGTCTCTTGATGCTAGGGATGAAATTGAGAGGCAAGATTTAAGCCACCGTTTGCATGCTATCCATCAGTTGCAGCCTACAATAGTAAAAATGAAAAACAAATATAATAATAAATATAATAAGTATAATATAATAATAATAATAATAATAATAATAATAATAATAATAATAATAATTTATTTATACCCTGCCCATCTGGCTGAGTTTCCCCAGCCACTTTGCTGCCACATACCGCTGGACAGCGCCACTACTGGCCCCAACAACCATCTCAGGACTATTTAATTTCTCATCTTCTAACATTGTGTATGCCATCAAATGCCAACAGTGCCCTTCAGTTCTCTATATTGGACAAACAGGCCAAACCCTACGACAAAGGATAAATGGGCATAAATCTGATCTCAGGAAATCACAAGACAGAGAAACTAGTAGGAGAACACTTCAATCTCTCAGGACATTCTGTACAAGATCTCAAAGTCTTATTACAAAAGAATTTCAGAAATAGACTGGAAAGAGAAGTTTGCAACTTATTACTTAACTTTTGCAACTTATTACTTAACTTAAAACCATGGAGCAACCTGGTCTGAATAGAGACATTGGATTCTTATCTCATTATACATGATAAAGCTATTTTTAGCCATCTCCCCCCTTGCTTTTTCCTGTAAGACCAATTGCAATCATTAACAGTCATCAACAGGTTTACCACACCTATCAGCCAGTCACCCATCTCCCACCACCCTTCTGAGTAATACCCCTCCCCACCCTCTTACTATATATAAGGGTCTGGTGACTTCTGTTTCAGTGTATCTGAAGAAGTGTGCACGCACACGAAAGCTGATACCAATAACTTAGTTGGTCTCTAAGGTGCTACTGGAAGGAATTATTTTGTTTCGACTATGGCAGACCAACACAGCTACCTACCTGTAACTAAAAACAAACTCTACATTAGTAGAAAGAGCTCAGAATGGGTTAGAGTTCCTTTACCCAACTTGGCTCCTGCTCACACCATACTTTGAAAGGCACCAAAACACAATCCCAAGACCGCTTTGAGTTCAAAGGTGATAACAGCAAAGGTGCACATTCATAATTATCTTGTGTTTTGCCCTGCTAATTTCAGAGGCACTTATTTCCAAATACTTGCACTTAGCAATTCAGGAAAACAATGCAGGCTCTAAGTAAAGATATACAGCCAAAGCGGTCATCATGAATGGAGGTGCTAAATTGCTTGTCATGAAAGGAACTCGCAGGGAGTTTTAAGCATCCAGGGCAGCTAAGCCAACAAAACAAGAAGGAGTTCCCTGTATGCCAGGGGTAGGCAACCTAAGGCCCAGGGGCCAGATGTGGCCCAATTGCCTTCTAAAGCCGGCCCTCAGAGGGTCCGGGAAACAGTGTGTTTTTACATGAGTAGAATGTGTGCTTTTATTTAAAATGCATCTCTGGGTTATTTGTGGGGCATAGGTGAGATATACTCAGAGTCGCAAAGTGATTTCATGCTCTTTATTCAGCTCATAGTGGTGAGGAGGAATGAATGAAAGTCCCCTCAAAGTATCTGCTTTATATAGATTATTTACACAATGGGCTGCACATGATTGGCTAATTCCGGAATTCTACTGTAAGCCAATCAGGTTGTGGATTCACTTCTATCTGGAGCATGATTGGGTGGTTCCTGCCAACCAGTCATACTGCTGCATTGTTCTAGGACCAATCAGACTGCTGCATTCTGAATCCTATTGTTCTAGGACCAATCAGACTGCTGCCTTTTGGATCCTATTGTTCTAGGACCAATCAGACTGCTGCAGTTTGGATCCTATTCGACTCAGTACATAACAATAGGAATTCATTCATTCCCCCCCCCCCAAAAAAAAAATATAGTCTGGCCCACCACATGGTCTGAGGGACAGTGGCCAGCCCACGGCTGAAAAAGGTTGCTGGCCCCTGTGTATGCGATAATCTCTGCTTCTCATTCCATTTTTTAGGTACTGTGTTATAAAATGTTATGGTGCACCCACACAGCAGACACACACACACACCACAAAAAAACCAATCCTTCAGAATTAAGGAAACATTCCTTGAGAAAGTTATACTTAACTGAATCCCAAATACCACCTTGGCTCTCCTAATGACTCAAAATATTTCCTCTGCAGAAGGAATATCTTAGAGAAACCTTTCTCTGTAGTTCTTTCATTTACAAATCCTTCAAATCCTGTCTTAAGGGCATATTTTGTATATGAATAGGGCAGGTGTGTGACCTGGATTCAAGAATTAAGAAATTCACCGACTCCAAGGAACTGGCCAGGTTCCTTCAGCAAGCATTATCTCAACAGACAGGAGACTCAAATGTCTGTTGTCTTTCTGTGACACATGTATGATGCTTTTGGGGTGGTCTCTGGCTAAGCCTAGGGGTTCATAAAGGTTTTTTTTAAGTTCCTGCACATCTTTGTTCTGGGTCCCTTGCAAATGGGAGGACTCTGTTGCAACAGGAAAATAAAGATCTTCCTTGTTTTCCTTCTACTGGTTCCTGCCTTCAACCATTGTTCTCTGACTGATCATGGATTTAAGGGGCTCAGAGTCCTTTGAGGAGTTGGGCTGCAAAAGTCAACCCCAAAATTTTCTGCAACAGCTGTAGAGGAAAGAATATGCCCCACCAAATGGTGGAAGCAGAAAGTGCAGGGGGAAAAGTTGTTTGGACCCAGCATGTCACACACATTTGTACGTTGGAAAGAGTTGCACTCCATCTTTTGTTGCAATTGTCTTCAAAGTTATGCATCCTTGTCACTCAGTGACAACAAAGTCCAAGTTTGGCTGCCATGCACTGAGTTCCCTTTTGCAATTCACCCTAGTTGCTGCTTGTTTTCTCCTGCTCTGGAGGACTCGAACCAATGGCTTCAAGTTGCAAGAAAGGAGATTCCAACTAACATTCGGAAAAACTTTCTGACAGAGCCATTCGGCAGTGGAACAGACTCCCATGAGAGGACTCTCCTTCCTTGGAGGTTTTCAAGCAGAGGTTGGATGGCCATATGTTATGGAGGCTTTAGCTGAGATTTCTGTATTGCAGAAGATTGCACTAGAGGCTTTAGGTCCATAAATTACAATATAGCATATATTCAACACAAAAAACAGTGACAATTTGTTGTTGACAAAGGACAGCTGGACATATTAAGGGCCTTATTACCTTCAGTAGCTTAGGGCCTCATCAAACCTAAATCCGGCCCTGTAGCCAGGAGCCATATTTTGAAACTCAATCTGAAAAGGCCCATGAGTATGACTTTGCAAACAATGCCAATGCAGATTAATAAAAGGCTTTATCCAGAACCTGTTGAGTGCCCTCTGGATCCAGGAATTAGAAGGAACTGGGGCATGCAGCACACACCCTGCAAAAAAAACCCCACAGCATGATAATAATAGTAATAATTTGCAGAAATTGCTTTTCACTGAAATTGCAGACCGTTAGACCCTGGCCCTCGCTGCCGGTCAGAGGAAGAACTTGGAACTCCCAGGTCAGTTTCTGGCAAAGGCTTTAATGCATAAGTCAGATTGGTACATAAGCAAGGCACAAGGTACAGCAGGTACATCGGAGGTATAAATACATAGCTAAGTGCAAGACGTTCATCCAACAAGCGATGTGACCCCTGCACCTTGCTTTTGGGCACAGCACACAGCACAGCAAGCAGTCAGAGCCCCAGGACTCTGCAGAACTGGCACTCCTTTGTGTGGGCTGGGCTTGTGAGGTTCGCATTGGCATCTCTTGTGCCCTTGCAGATGGAGATGGGGGTCAGCACCACCTCAGCATCCAATTTAGTCTCATTTGGTAGGTGAAGATACTACCAAGGTGGGGTGGCAGCTCCCCAGCAGGAGGTATCTGATTAGGAGTGTCCAGTGTCAAGGGGCAAAACACCCCTCTATCTGCCTCCTTGGTCCACCCCCTCCTCTCTTCATTCCCTGGACCACTGGCCTCCTCCCCAGACTCAGACACTTCTCTGGTTCCTGGTTCCACCTCCCTCATCAACTAGGACACTCTCCAGGATTGCCCAGATCCATCTCCTTGAGCTCCTCCTATTCTTCCTCTGGATTAGACCATCCCCTACATGACACTAGGAAATCTGTGTCTTAACACACATCAATAGTGAGCTTTCCAACTGCATTTCCATCTCTTCTAACATTCTTCCCAGGGTTGTGTACAGGGTGGATCTAATTTAGATAATTTAAAACAACCACAACTAATTTAAATTACCGTATTTTTCGCCCCATAGGATGCACCGGCCCATAGGACGCACCAAGTTTTTTGGGGGGGAAATAAAGGAAAAAAAATATCCCCCCCCCAGGCGCTTGTGGGGCTGGCAGCGGGGAGAAGCGCTCTTCTCCCTGCTGCCCGCCTGCAGACCAGGTCCGGGGACAGCGGGAGGACGCGCTGCGCCTCCCAGCTGTCCCCGGAGCTTGCAGGGCTGGCGGCGGGGAGAAGCGCTCTTCTCCCTGCCGCCCGCCTGCAGATCAGGTCCGGGGACAGCGGGAGGACGCGCTGCGCCTCCCAGCTGTCCCCGGAGCTTGCGGGGCTGGCGGCCGGGAGAAGCACGCGTCTCCCCGCCATCAGCCTCCAAACCACATTGGGAGACAGCGGGATGGCGGCGTTCTGCCTCCCCGCTGTCCCCCGACCTTGTGGGACTGGCGCTGTGGCTCTCCTGAAGCCTGGAGAGCGAGAGGGGTCGGTGCGCACCGACCCCTCTTGCTCTCCAGGCTTCAGCGAAAGCCTGCATTCGCCCTATAGGACGCACACGCATTTCCCCTTCATTTTTGGAGGGGAAAAGGTGCGTCCTATAGGGCGAAAAATACGGTAAGTAAATTTGCTTATATTCTCTTGTTTTGCATAATTTGTTCAGGTTTTGCTCTATGTGAGCCTGGGCAATGGGCTACTCAGGGCATTGAAACATTCAGCTGCACCCTGGAGGCATTTCAAGAAAAACTTTACATCCCTAAAAATTAGAAACTTTGTGGGGGGGGTGTTAAATGAAAGCTAAAATTCTGAGGAAGATCAATTCCATACTGTTTCTGTACCCCCCCCCAAGTCACCATTTATGCATAGCCCAGATAACAAGTAACCTGTTTTGTCCCGTCCCCCCCAACTCTGTGCTTTACAAAGAGTCAGAAGGCCCATTGGTAAGAGAGGGACAAAAATGCCTGGCAGCATCTCTGCATTTTTCCAGTGGATATTTATTCCTACCTCTTGTTAAAATGTGATGCCTTTTGATATTTGATATTTGCATCCAAAGTCCATTTTAGCTCAGCAAACAGAATAAATCTCCATGGCCTTCGCAGATTCCCCCCCAGGCAAAGATTTGAAGCATTTCTTCACAGCATCGTGTCAGACTTTCATTGGGCTGGTTCACAGACAGATTCATCAGGAGGTGTTTGCAAAATCAGCTGGCCAGCTGTGTGTATGGAAGAGCCAATGGCCCTTTCCTATACCCCCCATCTTCCCTTCAGACACAATCTCCTAAAACGAGTCAGGTCTAACAATTAGCCGTAATTCGTCATGTATACAGAGACATCAATTTATGTACATCATGCACATACAAAACAGGGCCATGCACCTGCAACACGGTCCAATTACGGAGAAAAGTCTCGCAGTGCTTGTTTGCACAATGTTTATTTGGTGCCAATGGGCTGCGTTCCGGGCATCACACTGATGTAAAACGACCCCTGATTACAACTGACATAGAATGAACAAAGCAAAAGAGAAGAGGCAAAATAAGCAACAGTGAAATATAATCAACAAAGAGATGAAGGCACGGTGAAAGTGAGGGATAAGTTGCAAAAGGCCTGGGTGATGTTGAACATGTGTCTGTCGCCATCTCTGGGATTGTGCCCATTCCACTGACTGCACAATTAGGTGCCATGTTGGTGGCACATCTCCTGCTGAGGCCCTACTGGGCTTGGTCAGGAGGCCACATGCTGGCAACATGACACATAATCCGACAATGCTTCCACAGCAAACAGGCAGAAGCTACGAGCACTGGAATAGGAGCAAGCACTGAGCAGCCACAGTCCGAGATGCCATGTTAAAAAGTGCACAAGGTTAGGGTTTCCAGGTGAGATTTGAAGGGGGAGGGATAGGCAGAGATGGGGAGACAGGTGAGCCAGGACAAAAAGTGTCACACTTGTGAAGGACTGAGCTGTTTCTATGTGCAGAGGGGTAGCCATGGGAGTCTTTGAGGGGCTGCAAGACTCTAACATTATTTTCATTACAACAGATTATTTTGGCATCAGCTTTTACATTGCAAACTGTTTGTGTGCCAGAGGAGTGAAAGGTGCCTCGAGTTTTAATTCAGAAAATTCAGTTTTAATTCAGAAAAATTCAGTTTTAATTCAGAAAAAGGGGCGTCACAAAGATCATAAGTTTGGGAGTTGCAGCCCAAAATAAAGCATGCCACTGGCTCAGGGCTGGGGGGGTGTTCTGTGGCTCTGCAGATGTTTTTGGATGCCAACTCCCACCATCCATGTCCATTGCAAATGCTGCCATCTGGGCAGTCACAAGTTCTCTGCCCTTGTTCTAGCTTTTGTGCCATAAATTGAGAGTGCATAAGTTGGCAGTCGAGATATAAATAATGACTCAGCAGTCCATGGGGCAGGGAAGCACACTGCCGGATTGCTTTAACTGCGTGGAAACTGATATAGTTTCAGGGCTTCTTATTCCCATAGGTCAAATTTGGGAGAGTGTGTGTGTGTCAGCCAGTGCTGGTCTAAAGAGGCAACTGTGGTTGTCACTGGATTTTCCTAGTACATGGGAGGGTGTCTAGGGGTAAGCTGCCTCCCACTGGACATTTCCCATGCTAAGTATCAGGTAAGAATAATAGAACCAAGTAAGAATCATAGAACTGTAGAATTGGAAGGGCCCATGAGGATTGTCTAGTCCAGGCTACAACTCCCATCATCCCTGGCTAACAGGACCAGTGGTCGGGGATGATGGGAATTGTAGTCTCAAAACATCTGGAGGGCTGAGTTTGCCTAGTCCAATTGCCTGCAATGCAGGAATATTCAGCTGTTCCATTTGGGGATCAAACCTGCAACCTTGGAATTATCAGCACTCTGCTCTAACCAACTGAGCTATCCAAGAGTTTTCCCATGGCTTTCCAATGAAGCCTGAAGACGGACATGTTGCAGGCTCCCTTTTCTAGCCAAGGTGCATTAGCTAATGCACACAGGAAATGCTGGCACATTTGCATGGGGAGTAATCACACTTTCACATTAACCTGTGCATGTTCTCTTTTGTGTGCAGAGATGCCTCCTCCACTGAAGGAACTGGGAAAGCGCTTGCTACTGGGAGAACTGTTGGTGCATGTGCATTGGAATTCTTGCACTGATATGGCACATAGCAGTTTCATTTGCTCCTGTTGGGACATACTCTAATTGGTCCACCGGAAGGCACCTTATCCTGCCCACCCCCCCCATAGAATGAATACATTTATGGACACCAAAACCTGTTTCCACAATTATAGCCACAATCATATTGATCCTGTGTAGCTAAGCATGAAATAATTACTCACGAATTCTGACTATTCATAGCAATAATTCGTCCACACATGGCAATACGTTGAACGAGTCTGCAGCAGGAAACGAAAAGGCCAAGCCTTTCACCCACTCAAGTGCTTGAGCACAGAAATCAAACACGGCAAATGCTTAGATAACAGTCAATACAAACTGGAGCTTTGTAATAATAAAAAATAAGCTTCTGGTCCACATTGTCAAAGTGGGTCAGGATACAAACTCTCCAAGCGCTTTCCTTTAAATAGGAGGACCTCCTTCTCCCACTACTGATCAAAGGCGCATTTGCGCAAAGGCAAACTTATCCATGTCTTTTGCAAGTTGGAACAGCACGCATTTCTTAAGGTGGATGGGATCCCTCCTGTCTGCTGTAATGTACAGCGTATTCCATAGGTTACTTCGGTTAGAAGAGGCTGCTCCTATTTTTTTGCAGTGGAACCCTAGGTCTGTGCATCACCCAACCTCCTTCTTTCTACGAAAAAAATGTGCTCTGCCACCCAACTAGGATAACCATGAAGCTTAAGGCGCATATGGCACTTCAACAGTCTCCTCTAAAAGGCACTCCAGAAGTGCAGAGTTGATGATAAAGCTACGTTCACCGGCAGATTCTTCCATTCCAACCCCATGAGGCTTTTCCAAGACATACTGCATCCAGTGTGAAAAGATTAGAGTACAATCCCATTAAAAAACTCCAGGCGAGAGAGAGATCAAAATTTGTGCCTTCTTTCTTTTAAAGCAAACACCCACATTTTGAATCTTGGGACTGTTTTCTTGGTGCTTCCCTGGGCTCCCATTCTGGTACAAAATCACTGCTGAGGTCCATCTGCACTCTTAGTTTGTTCCGATGGGGTGACCTGGATATTAGAGGCAGAGGTTTTCCCTTTGTTTCGGAGGGTGTGAGCGTTGAGCATCTCCAACAGTAGGTCGTAGACGGGAACGACATTCTTGCATTTCATGCTGAGAAGGTGCTCCATTCCTTTGTTACTGTGAAGAAAGCAAAGAGGTCACAGCAAGGCACTGAGGTTTAAAATGCACTGTGGCGAGAGAGACTTTCTGCTGTCCGTCAGGCAACAGCTTTTCCCACCTGCCTTGCCCCACCCTCTAGAAGCCTTTCCCAGACCATGACAGCAGAAGTACCATATTTTCGCTCTACAGGACGCACCCGACCATAGGACGCACCTTGTTTTAGAGGAGGAGAACAAGGAAAAAAAAATCTCCCCCTCTCTGCTCAGCGCTCCTTCAGCAAAGCAGAAGGAGAAACAGAGCCCCTTCCATTTCTCCTCCCGCTTGGCTGAAGGGGCGCTGCGCAGCTCTCCCTCCCTGCTGAAGCCAGAAGAGTCTTGCTCTCCCGGCTTCAGCAAAAGGAACCCGAAGCCTTCGGAGCGCAGTGCGAGTTCCCGCTGTGCTCCAAAGGCTTCAGGCGGCTATCCCTGAAGCCTGGAGAGCAAGAGGGGTCAGTGCGCACCGACCCCTCTCGTTCTCCAGGCTTCAGCGAAAGCAATGCATAGCCTCCGGAGCGCGGAGGGAGCGCTCCCTCTGCACTTCAGAGGCTTCGCGTTGCTATTGCTGAAGCCAAGGAGCCTGCATTCGCTCCATAGGACACACCCACATTTCCCCTTAATTTTTGGAGGGGGAAAAGTGCGTCCTACAGAGCGAAAAATACGGTAGCTGGGAAGAGGTCAGGGATATTTAAAAAATAATAATTTTATAGGTTGTGTGTCCTTGTTTCTCAGTTTGACCCTATTACATGGTTTTGTATGTTTTGTGGCATTTTATTCATTGTGACTTGCCATTAATTTTTTGACTGGGAAGTCAAGGAGGAGGAGGTCACAGCTGCCATGGTAAAGTGGTCACAAGACTTTGGGTATTCAGTAACCATGCCACAGTGGGAAAATTTGTGGAAGAATAATTGGAAATTCACAAACTGTTACGTCTTAAGAGAAAACTTCCTAAAAATGCAACACCGATGGTATCTAACACCTTGGAAACTGTCAAAGATATACGAAAGTGTCCCAAGTAATTGCTGGAGATGTGGAGATAAATCAGGCACTTTCTATCATATGTGGTGGCTATGCAAAAAAAATCCAGGCATTTTGGGAGACTATCCACTTAGAAATACAAAAAATAATAAAGATTTCCTTTAAGAGAAAACCAGAAGCTTATCTTTTGGGGATTACAGATTTGGATAGCCCGCAAAAAATGAAGAGTATATTTTTATACACCACAGTGGCAGCAAGAGTTCTTATTGTTACAAAGTGGAAGATTGATGAAATCTCCTCTACCCATGAATGGATCCAAAAGCTAACAGATTATGCAGAGTTAGATAGTTTATCAGAAAAAACAAAGAATAAACCAAAACAGGAATTCATCTTGAAATGGGAAGTCTTCAAAGTTTACCTGAAAAACAATTACAGTAGTTTAAACTCTGTCGCAGCATTTGCGTAACTTTAGTAGTAGATTTAAGAAAGATATGAAACCTAAGATAAATCAATAACTAGTTAATTTAAGATAAAAATGTGTATTGGCAACAAATAATAGATAACCGAAACAGGGAATGGACGGGAGGTCGGGTCTATAGTCCAAGGACCGCTTTTTGCTTTATTGATTTGTAATTAACATTGTCTTTATCACTGTTTCGTTTGTATTTTCATCTTGTTTTCTCCTTTTTTGGTGTATCAATTAAAAAAAAATACATGGTTTTGTATGTTTTGTGGCATTTTATGCATTGTGACTTGCCATTAATTTTTTATTGAGAAGAGATGTACCTGTGGAATTTCTGTCTCAAAGCAATAAAAGCACTGTCAACCACTGGACATCCTCCTCTCCCCTGCTATGCATCTGATGCTCTAGTTCAGGGGTCCGGAAACTTACCGCGCCTCGGGCCGGTGTCTCCAGCACTAATCACGCGGCGGGCCAGAGGGCAGGGGAGCGCGTGCCCATATGCGTGCACACACGCTATTTCCGGTGCACTTCCAGGTCGGAGAAGCACCGGAAACGGCTTGTGCGCATGTGCACGGGTCTCCTCCGACAAGGATGTGCACAGGAAATAATGCTTGTGCATGCGCAAATAATACTTGTGCATGTGCACAAGCTATTTCTGGTGCTCCTCCGTCCTGGAAGTGGGCAGCTGTGGAGCGCAGCGCCGCACCGGTAAGAGTGGGCAGTGGCAGCGGGCAGCAGGGTTGCTGCAGGCCGGATAAACGAGTCCCTCGGGCCTTATCCGGCCCACGGGCCTTAGTCTGGGGACCCCTGCTCTATTTAAGCTAACGGTCAATCCATCCCTCTCAATGAACGTTTAATTTCCTCCATGCCATGAAGTTGTCAACATGTGCAGAGGAAAGCGACCAAGATGATCAAGGGTCTGGAAACCAAGCCTTATAAGGAACGGTTGAAGGAGCTGGGTATGTTTAGCCTGGAAAAGAGGAGACTGAGAGGAGATATGAGAGCCATCTTTGGGTATCTCAAGGACTGTCGCATGGAGGGTGGAGCAAGTTTCTTTTCTCCTGCTCTGGAACCAAAGCAATGGATTCAAATTACAAGAAAGGAGATTCCAAACTAAACATCAGGAAAAACTTTATTGGGGTAAGAGCTGCTCAGCAGTGGAACTCTCCTTCACTGGAGGTTTCTAAGCAGAGGTTGGATGGCCATCTGTCATGGATGCTTTAGTTGAGATTCCTGCATTGCAAGGGGGTTGGACTAGATGACCCTCGGGGTCTCTTCCATCTATACAATTCTATGAACTGGGGGCAAATAAGAGTTGTGTGCAAGGTTTTTGCCATTAAGCATTAGAGCCAGGTAGCAGATATCTGCAGCAGATGTACCGGTAATTCAGAATGAGGTGGTAAACTGGTCTGTACCACTTCAGGCGAAGATGTTTGTGTGTGACATTTCTAAATGCTTCTAAACACCCTGGAGGCAGAACATTAGCACAGAATGAGAGTCCTGACCTAGACTTGCTCTCCCTGATGGAGTAATTTTCTACCTACAAGCATTATTTTCTTGTATCCTTCCCCCCTCCCATTCACACACAGCTGAAATGGTACAGTCTGTTCCATCTTCTCCGAACTTGGCCACCATATTGGAGCTTGCAAATGTAGTCCCTGCCTTGGCAAACCAGCTGAGTACCTAAGTGCATTTTCACACAGGAGGCTTAAAAATTGCTTTTGAGCCTTTCTCAAGCTACTTATGTTACCCAAACAGGAAAGAAAGCAGAAGAGGAAACTTTGTGATGCCAATGAACACTCTGCTCTACAGTGGGTTGTTTTGGACTGTTTACATTCACAAGAAAAATGTGACTGGAGTAAGATCATGTGCCAATGTGGTGCCCTACAGGTGCTGTTAGGACTACAACTCCCATCATCCTTGACTGTTGGTCATGCTGGCTGGGGCTGATGGGAGCTGTAGTCCAACAACAGTTGGAAGATATCACACTGGCTGCCCAGCACAGGGCTGGGTAACCTGTGGCTCAACAAATGTTGCTGGACTCCAACTCCCATCATTCCTAGCCATTGTGCCCAATGGACATGGATGATGAGAGTTGTAGTCTGACAACAACCAGATGGCTACTGGATCCCCATTCGTGCCACAGTATTTTTGCAATACTGCTATTCAGTCCATTGTTTAACATACTGTTTTGCTTTGCATTCATGCAGTCAATAATTGGGTTAATGGAAATGCATGCACACACACACACACACACACACACACACACACACACAAATGCAAAAATAAGCCATAAACCAAGTTGCTCCATTCCTTATCTTCACTGCTGGAAAAACAGCAGCCCAATATTCCTGAGGTCATTCCTACACAGTGGCGTAGCGTGGGGGGTGCAGGGGGGGCCGGCCGCACCGGGCGCAACATCTGGGGTTAGGGCAAATCCACGGGTTAGGGGGCGCAAATCCACGGGTTAGGGGGCGCAAATTACTTGCCTTGCCCCGGGTGCTGACAACCCACGCTACGCCACTGTTCCTACATACAACTAAAATAATTTGATTCAAATCATTTTAATGTGTCATTTTTAAAAAAAGGGGGGAGAAAAGGAACAGATACGTTTTCCTGTGATGAACGAACATTTTAACATAATTACTGAGTGGACTTCTAACACTATCAAAGAATAAATAATTGCCAGGGGTGGGCAGAGCAAAAAAAGAGAAAAGAATCCATGCTAATCATTTATTCAGCCAAAACTCATCTACTCTTCTGCTGGGAAGAAATACAATCCAGCAATATTAATGGAAACTCTTGTCCAATTTCTGTTCTTCTTGAAAGAAAGGTGATGAAACGAACAGATATTTAGGGCCGGAATCCATTTAAAACAGAGACAGAAAGAGATTGGGGGAGTGTGAAGAATGAATCGTGCATGCCTCACAATTGGGCAGAGGGTATGGACTGTGGTGGAACTGCGAGCCAATCAGCTTCGTTGCTGGGCTCCCAGGTGCTGAGGCTTCTGGGTTGGGTGGACCAGAGAGGAGACTGTGGAGTACTGGTGCACCCCAGGAGCATAAAAGGAGCTACATGCTTGATGCCTCCACCTCAGCCTTCAAGTGAGCTTCCCATCCACCCACCCTATAATGTTAACTACTGAAATTCTGGCATTTCTTTTCAGGTTACTTCATTGCTATTGTCACAACTTTCCTTCAGCAGAAGAGGCGTTGAGCTGGATCATTAGATGGGAGGGGCAGAGGCACCCTGCTCCAGTCCACAGGGGATCCCCCCTAAGGGATCTTGGAGGGCAGCTGATACCATGTCATCCAAACCTGGACAAACTTTGGTTAACCTTAAGTACAATCCATGGAAACAAGCCAGCTTCGACCCATGGTTTATGAAACTGTTTCCCACTATCCACAGTTAAGATTAACCACAGTTTAGAATTTGGACAACATGCTAAATTGTGATGAATCTAAAATGGAAACAGAAGCTTCAAATCTCCCAGTTGTAGCTGCAGCATGTGACTCTGGAGGGAAGCTAGGCTTGTTCATGTACACCAAACCAAGATTTAGCATTACATCATCCAAACACAAGGGAGGCAGGTGGCGCTGTGGGTTAAACCACAGAGCCTAGGGCTTGGTGATCAGAAGGTCGGTGGTTCGATTCCCCGCAACAGAGTGAGCTCCCATTGCTCGGTCCCTGCTCCTGCCAACCTAGCAGTTCGAAAGCACGTCAAAGTGAAAGTAGATAAATAGGTACCACTCCAGCGGAAAGGTAAACAGCGTTTCCGTGGCTGCTCTGGTTCGCCAGAAGCGGCTTAGTCATGCTAGCCGCATGACCCGGAAGCTGTATGCTGGCTCCCTCGGCCAATAAAGCGAGATGAACGCTGCAACCCCAAAGTCGGCCACGACTGGACCTAATGGTCAGGGGTCCCTTTACATTTACCATCCATACACAGCCACTGTAATACTTCATGTACTTGCAAAATAACATACCAATTGAAATCCAGGACATCTTTCTGTTCAAGGCAGTGTACAAAGATCTTAATTTAAAAACAAAACAAAAAAACAATAGGATATTTGTATGAGAACAGCTAGATATTATTTTCCAGATGTTAGTTGCTGACTCCAGGGTTTGATGACATGAGAGCAACTTAAACTGAGGCCTTGACTTCTCTAACCTAAAGTTCTGAATGCGTCAGACAGAGATAGCAGCTATCTCATAAGAAAAACCACAGAGGCTGCTGCCTTTTGTGAGTCACAGAATTCCTTTGAAATGAAGACCCAGAACGCATTTATAACAGCAGTGGAAATTTTCAGAATGAATGAAACTGGAAAAGAGGAGGCTGAGAGGAGATATGACAGCCATCTTCTAATATCCCTCTTGGAAGAGGGCGAAAGCTTGTTTTCTCCTGCTCTGGAGAGTAGGACTCGAACCCATGGCTCCAAGTTACAAGAAAGGAGATTCCGACTGAACATCAGGAAGAACTTTCTGACGGTAAGAGCTATTTGACCATGGAAGGTTGTGGAATCTCCTTCCTTGGAGGTTTTTGATCAGAGGTTGGATGATCATCTGTCATGAATGCTTTAGTGGAGATTCCTGTATTGCAGGGGGTTGGACTAGATGACCCTAAGGATCCCTTCCAACTCTACCCCCCTGTGATATAATTTTGTGAGCAATGCAGCTGCTGAATAGCCTTTTTTGCCTTGTGAAAAAAATATAACGTGTCTTAGTTCTGCGAGGAAAATCTAAAGAAGTTACCATTCTTATTAGATATGCCCACAGGGAGGATCCAGTCTATACCCAGCACTCACCAAGCAGCAAAACTGTGCCTGGGCTTTATGGCTACAGGCTATGGGTGGAAAATTAAGAACATCAGAAGAGCCCACAGGATCAGGCCAATGGCCCATCTAGGCTAGCATCCTGTTCCCACATCGGCCAACCAGATGCCTATGGGAAGCCTCCAAGCAGGACCTGATTGCAACTGAATGTACATAGCTATCGTGGCTGAATGCTGTCCCGTATACAGAATTTGTTGCACATAGAAAACCAGCTGCCAGGAAGAAGAGACTTCGGCAAGCCTTTTCTCCAACATCATTTGGCTTGTGTGGAAAGGAGCATTTGAATATGCCATCTCCCAGCTGAAATGATGCAGTCTGGGGAAAGTCTGACCTTAGGGTGAGTTGTTTCTTTGGAACAAATCCAAGGCATAAATAGTATCATGAGACCATCCTCATGCGATGGCCCACGCAATCTAAACCAGAACCATCATAGAATTGTAGAGTTGGAAGGGACCCTGAGGATCATCTAATCCAAACCCCCGCATTGCAGGAATATGCAGCTACCCCATGCAGGGATCGAACCTGCAACCTTGGCGTTCTCAGCATCACACTCTAACCAACTGAATGTTATCCTGAATGGAGCATTTTAATAGCACTTGCGTTAACTGCTGAGGGTAAATCAAGTCTCCTGAATAGAGCCTTGATCTGCTTAGTGGACTAAGAATGATGCCAGCAAAATCATACCAACAGCCCTCCTGGATCAGAGCACAAGGGCACCTACTCTTGCCTGATTAGTGAGTACCGTGAGACCAAGCAAGAGAACATAAGGAGAGCCCAGCAGGATAAGACAAAAGGGACCATCTCATTCAGCATTCTGTTCCCACAAGCAGCTAATCAGATGCCTTTGGGAAGCTAGCTAGCAAGCAGGACATCAGGACAACAGCTCCCTCTCTTGTTGTGGCTCACCAGCAGCTGATACTCACAACAGCATAGTGCCTCTGAACCTGCAGATTACATATGGCCGTTGTGTCTAGTAGATACCGATAGCCTTATCGTCCATGGTTTACGATCAGAAGCCTTGGGAAAACACAAGTGCTCCATTGCAATTAAGATTTGCTTCTCAGTTTAAACTATCCAACTGCTCACTGAGAACAAGGAGCCCTTTTGTAGTCAAAACCATCAGCCAACTTCTTTCAGTGAAGGGCACAGTTTTTGGAATCCCAATGCAAAGCAAGCTAAACGTAAGAAAGCATTAGCCCAAAATGCGGAACCACCATATTCGTAACACTGGTCACAAAGCGAACCACCAATTTGTCTGTTCCAAAACAACAACACCTCATGGTCTTACACTACACCAGCAAGCCAATGTATGTTAGTTTCAGCCACAACAGATAGAGAGAACAATGTAGGTTTTAGGGGTAGCTGAAGTGTGGAGGAATGGAAGCAAGGCTGTTTGTGATGAACACGGTACAGGATGGAAATTGCTGCCTCCTCAAATACCGACTCTTGCTTATTTACAACGGCGATCTTTTTCCCCACCTAAATTCAGTTGTCAAAATGAAGAACGCTAACCAGGGTTGGATTCTTGTGGGAAAGGACAGTGAGCTCTCTTTAGTCTTGGTACTGAAAACAAATTCCTTGACTCAGAACACACTCAGAGACACTTTGTTCTTGCATTCCAACTGTCTTTCCCCCTTGCTTCTAGTTAAGAGCTCTTGGGACTCTAATAAAAACCAAACTAGATCTGGCAAGCCTGAAATCTGGATAATGTGCTACAGAAGCCTTTCTCAACCTTGAGTCCCCAGCTGTTGTTCGACAACAACTCCCATCCTCCCCTAGCTAACAGTAAGAGTGGCCAGGGATGATGGGAGTTGTAGTCCAGCAACAGCTGGAAACGCAACATTGAGAAAGATTGTGATACATGGGCCAGAGGACTGATTCGGGATAAACTAACATCCTGGAAGAATGGATGCCTTTTTCGGACTATTTAAAGAAATATTATAGTACGGTGAATTTGCAAGCAGGATTTGAGCTATGAGCAACAGAAGTAATTAGATTATTGTGGTTATGATTTGACAGATAGAAAATAGGGTGCAGCAGAAGGGGGAAAACTACAACTCCATGGAAAAAAGGATGGGGAGTCAACAAAAATAAGAGGAAAAGAGAAATGGACACTTAAAACTTGAGCAGGCCAATCATCTGCCCTGTTGTTGATTTTTGCCACAGATTTTTTAAAAATGGCTGACGGTCTTGTTATGTAGTGAAGTTTCACCCTGGGCCAGCAGGGGGATACTGTATATAGTTTTCAATCAGGTCTGTAGATAGTTTTCCCTCAGGTCCGCGTCAGTTATTTTAGGCGGGAACTCTGGGCTGTTGTTGTTACAATGTTGACAGCCGGCTGCCTATAAAAGCAGGCCGGCTGAGCTGTTTGCAGTCAGTTCTATTCCAGCTTACGAAATAAAGAGCTACTTGGAGAAATCGCTGTGTCGTCTGCTATGTCAACCCACAACTTAACACTGGCGACGAGGATGGGATGGATGGACATCAGAGCACAGCCAGATGCGGCCAGCCTCTGAACTGAGCTGAATCACTGAGCTGAATCACAGAGCGAAATCACTGAGCGAAATCACTGGACAGAACCAATTCAGAGCTGACTGTTCTGGCTAGAGCACGGTGTTCCATCCATCGCCCTTCACGCCGGCATCGGAATCATGGCTTCACTTGTGCCTCTACCGCCGTTTGCGCCAGCCTCTGAATCATGGGATTCCTACCTCGCTCGGTTTGACTGCTACCTCCAAGCCAACGAGCTGACAGCAGTATCAAAGGATCGTAAGCGGGGCCTATTCCTCAGCCTCTGTGGGCCTGAGGTGTTTGAGACGGCCCGAGCATTGGTTGCGCCCGAAGCAGTCCAGGCAACACCATGGGACACGATCCAAGAGAAGCTCCGCAACCACTACGCACCAAAGCCGTCCAAGATTGCTGCCCGCCATGCGTTCTACCACCGGAACCAGGCAGAGGGGGAGTCAATCAACAACTACACCACCGCCCTGCGACAGGCTGCAATGCACTGTGAGTTCCGAGACTTAGACGATGCCCTGATGGATCGAATCGTCTGCGGGGTCCGGGACATCCATCTGCAACGGCGTCTCCTCGCCAAGCCAGACCTCACGCTGCAGAAAGCCATTGAGGAGGCTGTGGCCTCAGAAGCTGCTGAACGCTCCGCCCAGGAGATCCGCAAGTGCAGCAGCCCGCGTCTTGCTAGGGAGCCAGTTCCGGTGCATCATGAAGAGGCCAGCAGTGATGAGGCATCCTCCAGTGAAGGCGATGACGTGCACCAGACAAAGCGGGAGCACAGGAAGTTCCAACAGAAGTCCAAGGGCCAACCGGAATGTGCCGGCTGCGGAGGCAACCATTCCCGTGCCAAGTGTCGATTCAGAGACACCATCTGTAGGAAGTGTTCCAGAAGGGGCCACATCGCTAAGGTCTGCCGATCGGCTCCGTCTGACACCCCCCCTTCATCGACTCGCAAGTCCAAGCCTTCCCTCCAGTCTGCCAAGGAAAGTTGTTTCGCTCTCACCAACTGCCGCTGCCCGTCTGGAACCACGATTGGCCAAACCGACTCGCCTACGCGACGCAAGCTGAACGTCACGGTGCTCATTGAAGGAGCTCCATGTGACATGGAGATCGACACCGGGTCTGCCCTGTCCATCGTGTCGTGGAGCACCATCAAAAGACTGGTACCCAGAGTGTCCAAAAGGCAACTCGACTCTCACCGCGTACACCTGAGAGACTACCAGGGAAACGACATTCCCGTGGTAGGCGTTGGCCGGTTCCGGATTGCCTTCAAGGATTTTTCGGGCCTGCTCCGGTTGGTGGTGGTCGAAGGTCAGCGGCCAAGCCTCCTAGGGCTAGACTGGTTTGATGCCCTCGGCCTGGAAGTCACCGGCATCAACTGCATCTCTAACGCAGAGACTGAGGGTCTGGTCAAAGACTTTGCCGAGGTTTTTGACGGCACCTTGGGGCAATATACAGGTACGCCCATCTCCTTTAGCCTTGATCCACAAGTCGCCCCCATCAAGCTAAAGCCACGCCGGGTTCCCTTTGCTCTCAAGGCTAAGGTGGACGAACAACTGGACAAACTGATCGCCCAAGGAGTTTTGGAGCCGGTTGACCACGCCAAGTGGGAAACCCCCATCGTCACGCCTGTCAAGCCAGATGGGTCGGTGAGAATCTGCGCTGACTACAAGTGCACGATCAACAAGGCACTTCAGCAGCACGCTTATCCGGTTCCTGTTGTCCAACACCTGCTGCATTCCCTGGGTGAGGGTAAGGTCTTCGCTAAGCTGGACCTTGCCCAAGCCTATCAACAACTGCCAGTCGATGATGCCACTGCTGAAGCCCAGACGATCGTCACCCACCGGGGGGCATTCCGTTGCCGCCGGTTGCAGTTCGGGGTGAGTGTGGCTCCTGGCATCTTCCAAAGCCTTATGGAGCGTCTCCTGCAAGGGCTTCCGGGCGTGGTACCATATTTTGATGACGTCTTGGTGTCTGCAGACTCACACCAGCAGCTGTTCGAGCGCCTCCGTGCCGTGCTGACCAGGTTCCAAGAGGCCGGGCTCAAGGTAAAGAGGGAGAAGTGCCAGATCGCCGTTCCACAGGTAGAGTTCCTGGGCTATCTTATCGATGCCTCCGGCCTTCACCCGACCACATCCAAGATCCGCGCTATCCAGCAGGCCCCCACCCCAAAGAACAAGACGGAGTTGCAGGCATTCCTGGGGCTGCTGAACTTTTATAACATGTTCCTGCCCCACAAAGCCACAGTGGCTGAGCCTCTTCACCGACTCCTTAGTACAAAGACGCCTTGGGCCTGGGGTCATCGGGAGACGGCGGCCTTCAACGCGGTTAAGGCTCTCCTTTCATCAGACAGTGTGCTGGTACAGTACAGTGAATCCAGGCCGCTGGTCCTTGCCTGCGACGCCTCACCTTTTGGCATCGGTGCTGTCCTTAGTCACCGTTTTCCAGATGGAAGAGAAGCACCACTCGCCTACTTTTCCAGGACACTATCTCTGACGGAACGGAATTACAGCCAGCTCGACAAGGAGGCATTGGCACTTGTGGCTGGAGTGAAGAGGTTCCATGAATACCTCTATGGCAGGACTTTTGACCTCATCACTGACCACAAGCCACTCCTGGGCCTCCTCGCCGGTGATCGTCCAACTCCACCGGTCCTCTCGCCACGCATGCTGCGATGGACTGTTTTCCTGGCTGCCTACCACTACCGGCTCATCCATCGCCCGGGGAAATCGATGGGCCATGCCGACGCCCTCAGCCGTTGCCCTCTTCCAGCATTTGTGGAAGACCCGGCTCCAGCTTCATCGCTCCTTCTGATTGAGGATCTTCCGGCAGCGCCTGTATCAGCTGCCACTGTGGCCTCCGCGTCTGCCCAGGATCGCACCATCAGCCGGGTGCTCAACTGGGTGTGGAGGGGGTGGCCACAAGGGCCTTTTGCATCGGAGTTCCAGCCCTTCGCAACCAGACAACATGAACTCTCAGCTCATCGCGGCTGTCTGCTGTGGGGAGACCGCGTCGTGATTCCCCAGGGACTCCGTCAGCGCGTCCTGGAGGCTCTGCACGTTGGCCACCCGGGAATTGTCAAAATGAAGGCGTTGGCTCGGTGTTATGTCTGGTGGCCTAATATGGACGATGCCATCACTGCCTGGGTGTCCGCCTGTCAAGCGTGCCAAGAGTCGAGGCCTGCACCACCGGCAGCTAAGGGACACACCTGGGAGACGCCAAAGACACCCTGGTCGAGGGTGCACATCGATCTGGCTGGCCCCTTTCACGGCCGGACCTTTATGGTAGTGGTGGACGCCTATTCCAAATGGCTGGAGGTCGCCCTGATGCCCTCCACCACTACCGAAGCTGTCATCCGGGTGCTGCGAGGCCTGTTTGCAACGCATGGGTGTCCTGATGTCCTTGTCTCTGACAACGGACCACAGTTCACGTCAGGCACGTTTGAGCGGTATCTTTTGGGACTGGGCATCCGCCATGCCCTAACGGCACCCTTTCATCCATCCAGCAACGGGCAAGCGGAAAGAATGGTGCGCTCGACAAAAGAGGCACTGGCGCGCCTGGACCGGGGAGACTGGCATGAGCGGGTCGCCGAATACTTGTTCGTGCAACACATCACCCCGCATGCGGCCACAGGGAGGAGTCCTGCTGAACTGCTTATGGGCCGCCGCCTCAGGTCACCACTCGACCGGCTACACCCGGACTTTGCCGTGGCTGAACCCCCAGGCTGTGCCAACGCGCCACGGTCATTTGTCCCAGGAAACCAGGTCTTTGCCCGGAACTATGTGGGGGACATTCCTTGGGTGCCAGCCACAGTAGTGGGAGTCACTGGACCTCGCTCGTACCAGGTGGCACTCGAAGACGGACGCTTGTGGCGACGGCACATAGACCAGCTTAGGCGCAGGGTTGGGGACTTGGACACTACCGAGGTGCCCCCAACTGCGCTTGCGGCTCCAGAAGAGACACGTACAGATGGCGAGGCCCCACCTACACCTCCCTCGCAAACTGCCAGCGTGGAGCCGAACCAAGCCGCTTCAGAGGGTCTGCCAGACTTACCACAGACTCAGACCACTCCACTTGCGGAGGCTCCACCCACAGCAGCGGATCCAGGGGATTTGGTTCCAACGCCACCTAGGGTCGCACCACAGCCTCAGCAAGAACTGTGTGGCCCTCCGGACTTGGCTACCAGTCCCCGGCGGTCTGGCAGAGTTCCCAAGCGCCCAACTTATTTAAAGGACTATGTTGTTGGACATGTATCACTGTTGGTCTAAGTATGGGAAATGTAACCAATATGCTTTTGTGCCTAATTGAACCATTACGCGTAGTGCTGTATATAAGGAAACCATTACGATTGTAACTAACGCCTTATCTCGGTGGGGAGGGGTGTTATGTAGTGAAGTTTCACCCTGGGCCAGCAGGGGGATACTGTATATAGTTTTCAATCAGGTCTGTAGATAGTTTTCCCTCAGGTCCGCGTCAGTTATTTTAGGCGGGAACTCTGGGCTGTTGTTGTTACAATGTTGACAGCCGGCTGCCTATAAAAGCAGGCCGGCTGAGCTGTTTGCAGTCAGTTCTATTCCAGCTTACGAAATAAAGAGCTACTTGGAGAAATCGCTGTGTCGTCTGCTATGTCAACCCACAACTTAACAGGTCTCTAGGATGGGAATCTGGATCACCCCCTAGAATGGCCTTACCTTGCGTGCCGGACATGTGAGAGCAGCATCAGCAAGTTCGCCAAGCGTGTCGTCTGTTGGGCCAAAGGGACCCCGCTCTTTGAAATGACCCACACCAAGGCGTCCGTCACAGAGTTCAGCAGGTGACTCAGTTTCTTGTTGCTCTCGGACTCTCCTGCAGCTGAGGAGAGTGGATACATATCTACGCAAGAAAGATGCCAAATGAGCAGAGTTTAAGGAATAAGAGCTGTACTGCGTCGGGGTGTGTGTGTGTGTAGCTCAGTCTGGGAAGCTTCCCAAAGTGTGCTTGAGTGCAGTGGCGTAGCGTGGGGGGGTGCAGGGGGCCCCGGCCGCACCGGGGGTTAGGGTTAGGGGGCGCAAATCCACGGGTTAGGGGGCGCAAATTACTTGCCTTGCCCCAGGTGCTGACGACCCACGCTACGCCACTGCTTGAGTGCAACTGTGGCCACTTACTTCCAGTTCCCAGAAACTGGTATTCAGTGGCAACTGACTGTGGAGGTAGAACATAGTTATGTGAAACTTTGTAGAGACACCCACCCACACGTGTTGAACATGTGTTATTCAGGAAGCTGCTCCATCCCAAATTGAACCATTGCTCCATCTCATTCAGTACTGGCAGCACAGACTGGCAGCAGCTCCCCAGGGTTGTGGGTGCAACTTTTACCTAGTCCCACCTGATAATGGCAAGGATTGAACCTTCTGCATACAATGGACTGAGCTGCAGCTATACTTTCCAAGGAAACAGGTTTAGGATCAGGTGACAACTTGGTTCCAATTCCATACAAAATATGTGTACCTGGAAATACTACATTTTCCATCACATCTATAAGTCAAGTCCATAAATTGGTTGACTCTAGAGCATTTTCCCCACCGAGATTATGATTTAAGAAAGAAAATGGGGGTGACATATGTAATACATTTCCATTAATTACATATAGGAACTGCCTTGAAACAGGTCAGACTATTCACCCATCAAGCCCAGTAATGTCTACACTGATTGGCAGTGGCTGACAGGTGGCGATCATTCCCAGACCCTGCTCCCTGCTCCTTTTAAGTGAGATGTAGAGATTAAGGGCTGGTATCCAACCTTAATTTCACATCACCCTAGAACAGATTTAGGATGTATGCCTGGGTTAGGAGACTGTGCAAGCAAAAAAACTTGTGCCAACTGAACATCCTATTTGGATACTGCCTTAAACTTGAGACCTTTTGCAAATACGTATGCTTTTCCCATGCATACCGCAAGAGACAGGAGCAAGAACTCATCTCAGTGTTGCTGTTTGCATCTGGAGCTCCTGGTTCTTCATAACAGTATTTTCCACAGGCAGCCTAATTATTATGGGCTTGTGGTGACGTGAAAGAGGCAGGTCCTCTCTCTGGTCACATCAGTATTATGCAGTGCTATTTTTCTGGGACGCGGGTGGCACTGTGGGTTAAACCAGAGCCTAGGACTTGCCGATCAGAAGGTTGGCGGTTCGAATCCCCGTGACGGGGTGAGCTCCCGTTGCTCGGTCCCTGCTCCTTCCAACCTAGCAGTTCGAAAGCACATCAAAGTGCAAGTAGATAAATAGGTACCGCTCTGGCGGGAAGGTAAACGACATTTCCGTGCGCTGCTCTGGTTTGCCAGAAGCGGGTTAGTCATGACCCGGAAGCTGTACACCAGCTCCCTCGGCCAATAAAGCAAGATGAGCGCCACAACCCCAGAGTCGGTTACGACTGGACCTAATGGTCAGGGGTCCCTTTACCTTTATTTTTCTAGGAAAAGAGGTGCTAGAACTCCCTTGTTCTCTTATAATGGCAACGGTGCCCTCCAGAGAGGTGCCGGAACTGAGTTCCGGTGCGTTCCGGCTGAAAAAAAGTCCTGGTGTTACAGGAATGCCCTCCCCGCTGAAATACAAAAGGCCCCTGAGGTAACGGCACTCTGTCAGCTCTTGAAGAAACCATGGTTGATCGCTTGATAGGGGTCTCTCAGTTATGATGGCTGTACTGTTTTGCAGCATATTTTAATCACCGTTCTTTATTTCGGTGTTTCAGTGGATGTGCTTTAATGAAGGAGGTTGGCATTTTGTAGTTGGCTTTTATAGCTTCGAACGGCTTAGAAGCAGTATATAAATTAGTAAAGGTAAAGGCAAAGGGACCCCTGACCATTAGGTCCAGTCATGACCGACTCTGGGGTTGCAGTGCTCATCTCGCTTTATTGGCCGAGGGAGCTGGCATATAGCTTCCAGGTTATGCGGCCAGCATGACTAAGCCGCTCCTGGCAAACCAGAGCAGCGCACAGAAACGCCGTTTACCTTCCCACCGGAGTGGTACCTATTTATCTACTTGCACTTTGACGTGCTTTCGAACTGCTAGGTTGGCAGGAGCAGGGACCAAGCAACGGGAGCTCACCCCGTTGCAGGGATTCAAACCACCGACCTTCTGATTGGCAAGCCCTAGGCTCAGTGGTTTAACCCACAGCACCACCCGCGTCCCATATAAACTAATAAATAACAGTAAATGTCTGAGGCCATGACTTGGTGAGAGAAAGGAATCCTTAGTTGAGAGGTAGCAACCAGAATTAGCAACCAGAGTTACTACCTAGAATGGTACGTCTGTGCAATTGGTGGGTATTAATTTTGTTTTGATATTTTATACGGTTTCATCCGTGAGTGGTGTCATCTCCTGGTGTTTCTGCAATAATTTTTTAGTCAAGTGGAAGGCGTGATTGATGTTAACAGGCAACTGAGTGGGAGATATTGGAGAGATTAGGTGGAGGGTGTGCTTGTGAGTATTGGTGGAAGAGTGTGATCAGTGAGAATAGAATGGGATGGGTGATATTGGATGAGTAGCGTGATTTGTTTCAATGTAAGAGAGAATTTGGATGGGATGTTCCTGTGTTTGTGAGGGGAGCGTTGCATATTGCAAGCTAGAACGTGTCTTGGAAAGATGACAGGCAAAAAGAAGATGTTTAGAACTGTGCTGCTATGTTTTTACGCTGACATTTTAAAAGCTCATCTGTTCTTTACAGTGCTCTTTCACAAGTTGATTATCTTGACTCAGGAGAACTTTGCCAGCATCTCTGCTTAAAAGCCACCTTTTCAAACACCTTTGGCTTAATCCCTTTATCTTCATTCTCCACCCCAACCCAAGTTAAATATGTGTAATTGCATTTGCTCATATTCTCTCTCTAATAATCTCCCCCCTTCCATTCACTGTTCTTTCTTTTCTTGCCTCTTCTCCTGCTAACCCAGTTGTCCCGCCATCACTGCTGAAATGTCATTTGTATGTTCCTTGGGGCAGGGACTTAAAAAAAATCCTACAAAGCTTCATGTGCATTGATGGCGATGATATTTAGTTTAACTAGCTAAGTGGAAGTTAAGAACATGCTTTGAAATATTGATATTTCATGATATTTCATTGAAGATTCACAGACAAATAGCAGCTGGATGTATCTGCCCCATTCAGAGTTGGGCAGCAGCCTGTGGGAACACAACAGCCACTTCCCAGAAAAAACAAAAGCAGTTTCAAATCCCATTGCTCCCTAGGTCAGCCGTGTGCATAAGGATGAAGAGCAGCGTGATTCAAACCAAGTGCGAGGGACAGAGGCAGCCTGTCCTACCTCTCTGCCTGAGGCAAAATGGGGCACTTCTGTGGGCGCAAAACTCACCTTGCCACCCCCTCCATAGCCTGCTTATCAGGGTTACATGGCTGGCAAGATCTCACTGCCAGCGGCAGAGCAAGCTGATCGGGTGCCTGGGGTGGCATGCGTGCCCTGCACCCTGGGGTGGGGCCAGCATGGGCAGGATACTCCACGAGGCCTCCGAGGAGTCTGCCTGCCTCCTCCCACTCAGCCGCCCTACAGCTGAGGGGGAGGCAGCGGGCGGACTGTTTGGGGCAGCCCTGTGGGCACCCAAGCCACTGTGTCACTCCTAGGACACTCCAGGCATGCTGCAGGCCCTGCAGTGAGTGCCGCCTGGCATTTTGTCAGAGGTGACATCTCACTGGGCTCTCACATGATTTTGTGGGGCTCCCACGAGAACTCGCCAGAACCTGGAAGCCTCTGCTTCTCTTCCCTTCTCCAGTGACAGTGGGGAGGCGTGTCCACAGAGGTGCCCCTTGGATTCTGCCCATAGCTGTCAAGTGTCCCTTATTTGAAGGGACAGTCCCTTATTCCAGCGCCATGTCCTGCTGCTGTCCCTTATTGATGGATGTCCCTTAAATGTCCCTTAAATGATGTCCCTTAAATTTCAAAGGAAGCAGCTCCTCTCCCTCCTTCCCTGCCGGCCAGGGAGGAGGGAGGCTCCAACTGTGTTGCTTGGCTGTGTTGCTCACCCAATAAGAAGTCTAAGAACAACTGGGGGGTGGAGCTTGCATGCCTTGTGTGTGGCTAGTTAATGCAAGCTGAGGGGTTTTTTGAATGCTGGACGCCATTTTGTTGCACGTGCTGCTGCAAACTTTGCAGTGCAAAGCCAGGCCAGGGAGCCATCTTAAGTTGAGGCTGCATAGGCTTTGTGTTGCATGTGATTCAGATTCTATTCAGTTGAACCTCTGGTTACAAAGTTGGTTGGACAGTGTTCTCGAAGCTACCAGCATGAGTTTGACCAGACTGCAGGAGGACAGGAAGACTGGAGTGCCTGGAACAGGTGAGGCTGCAGGTCCCTTATTTTCAAATCTGTAAGTTGACAGCTATGATTCTGCCACCTGAGGCAGTCACCTCAGTCTGTCTCACGGATGGGCAGGCACTGAGGAGTAACTGCTCAAGTCCCAGGTTCCACGCAGCTTCATTAAGGGTCCTTAAGTTTTGCCTTTGGCGTGTATAAAAACACAGTGTCTAGAATGAAACGGCACGTGGTGACCTCAGTATTATTTCTGTGTACCAGTCATAAAACCATTAGAGCATGAGGACAGAAAAAGCACTTAGGGCATTTATTACTCCCTTTGCCTTAATGGCTCTTGTGCCCTTTGGTATTTCTTCTGCTACCACCCAACTTTTTGTCCCCGGTAATAAGCACAGCTTGACATGACTGAAGCGTCTACTCACTGGAATTGAGGAGGATCATGGCCTTGACACAAATATATTCCTTGTGCTGCAATTTCAGCTCCCGGAGCCTTGAAGTCGTCGCCAAGAGCATGTCAAAGATTTCCAAAATTCCTTCCACACATTTCCCTTCATCCCTAATTTTGGAGACATAAAAGAATTAATGAGGACGCAAAACAGCATTTCCTTTTAAAAAAACAACCAAAACACTCCAGTATACTCTAGTATGTACAGTGGTACCTTGGGTACAAATGCTTCAGGTTACAGACTCCGCTAACCCAGAAGTAGCACCTCGGGTTAAGAACTTTACCTCAGGATGAGAACAGAAATCGCGTGCCGGCGTGCGGCGACAGCGGGAGGCCCCATTAGCTCAAGTGGTACCTCAGGTTAAGAACAGTTTCAGGTTAAGAACAGACCTCCGGAACAAATTAAGTTCTTAACCAGAGGTACCACTGTATTTGCCTTTTTTGTCGACATCCACAGTTTTTGTTTTGTCTTTGAAAAGAGCACCTTGAAATTCTAAGTGTCTTCCACAAAATCCTCGTCCTTGCCTTTACAATGCAAATGAAGAACCTACAGCCCCTCAGAAGTTGTTATGCTACAACGCCAATCATCCCTCACTATCTCTGCTGATTGGAGCTGGTGGGAGTTTGAGAGGAGAGGAGAAATTCAATTTTATTTGCATTTTAATTAAAAACAACATAATTTGTACTTGTTCCACCCATACACAAACTAAAACACAGTTATCCTTTGACATTCACACTTCACTGAATTTTGATCTCCAACCAAACAATATGTACAACAGTGCATATATTAGGGGGAAATGTGCATAATATATTAGTGAAAATAACATACGAAATGCAGTATAGTAGAGGAAATTGTTGCAGAGAAATTCACATGAAAATGCTGGCAAATATTCATGAGAATTGTTTGTTTGCAAAAATCGTAAGTTGCTGTACCAATTGTGGTTAACTGAATTTAAGACCGGCAAAATAAACTTAGAGACCTGAAATTGAAGATTCATCCATTCCTATCCAGGAGTCCAGCAACATCTGGAGGGTCACAGATGCCCAATCCTGGCTTGAAATTCACCCCAGAAAATTATTCCTGTATTATTATTATTATTATTATTATTATTATTATTATTATTATTTGAAGCAGCCTATCACCATATACTCTGCTTGGCAATCATCTAGAGGTTTCTCGTGGTGAGTGTAGTTATTCTAATGTTAGGAACTGTAATTTGAAAGGTTTCTTTAGCTTGGTCAGTAGAACATGAGATTCTTAATCTCTGGGTCATGGATTTGAGCCCCATGTTGGGTGAAAGACTTCTGCGTTGTAGGGGGTTGGACGAGATCATGGGTGGGCAAACTAAGGCCGGGAGGCCGGATCCAGTCCAATCACCTTCTAAATCCGGCCCGCGGATTGTCCGGGAATCAGCGTGTTTTTACATGAGTAGAATGTGTCATTTTATTTAAAATGCATCTCTGTTTTATTTGTGGGGTCTGCCTGGTGTTTTTATTTAAAATGCATCTCTGGGTTATTTGTGGAGCATAGGAATTCGTTCTCCCCCCCCCAAAAAAAAAGACAGTCCAGCCCCCCATAAGGTCTGAGGGACAGTGGACCAGCCCCCTGCTGGAAAAGTTTGCTGACCCCTGGACTAGATGACCCTTGTGGTCCCTTCTAACTCTATGATTCTATGGTTTTAAGGACTTCAAATATTTTCATTATTACGACAAAGGCCCAACTAGTCCTCTTCCCACAACAGCCCAAAAGATGCTCTGAGAAGGTCACAAGCAAGGCATGAGCACAACAGAACTTATATTTGCCAGTTTTCGGAAGCTTGTCATCTCCAATACTGATGATGGAATGCAGTCATCATGCTTGGTAGCCACCATGGATAGCTTCATCCTACACCATTATCCCTCATTAAAGTGTCCACATTGGCAGCCCCCACGATGTTTCTGTGCCACAAGGTTGAAATGCAAATCAAAAGGTAAAGGTAAAGGTACCCCTGCCCGTTCGGGCCAGTCTTGCCAGACTCTAGGGTTGTGCACTCATCTCACTCTATAGGTCGGGAGCCAGCGCTGTCCGCAGACACTTCCGGGTCACGTGGCCAGCGTGACAAGCTGCATCTGGTGAGCCAGCGCAGCACACGGAAACACCGTTTACCTTCCCGCTGGTAAGCGGTCCCTATTTATCTACTTGCACCCGGGGGTGCTTTCGAACTGCTAGGTTGGCAGGCGCTGGGACCGAACGACGGGAGCGCACCCCGCCGCAGGGATTCGAACTGCCAACCATGCGATCGGCAAGTCCTAGGCGCTGAGGTTTTACCCACAGCGCCACCCGCATCCCATAAAGTAAAGGTAAAGGTACCCCTGCCCGTGTGGGCCAGTCTTGCCAGACTCTAGGGTTGTGCGCTCATCTCACTCTATAGGCCTGGAGCCAGCGCTGTCCGCAGACACTTCCGGGTCACGTGGCCAGCGTGACAAGCTGCATCTGGCGAGCCAGCGCAGCACACGGTATGCTGTTTACCTTCCCGCTGGTAAGCGGTCTAACAAGCAAGCAAAAATAAAAAGGAGCTAAACTGTCAGGGCTCCCTCTAGGTCCCAGCTCACAGAGGACCAACGCCAGGCTGATATTATGTACAAAAGTCTTTATTGAAGTATAATTTCCATTTTAAAGCCAGAGCGTGCAACCCTACGTCTAGACTCTAGACAGGCGAAGTCCCCTCTGAGTCACTGCCCCTTCCGCACCAGTTTAAGATCCTAGCCCGGCTCCACCTCCTGCGCTGTTCCTTCCTCCTCTGGGTCCTTCTGCCCCCTGGGGTTTCCTCCCTCCTGGACTCTTCTGACGCTGACCCCCCTGATTCTTGCCCTTCCTTCCGGCGGGCTTTGGGACCTGGTTCCCTATCCGGGCTACCTGCTGTGCCGCTCGCCTGTACATTTGAACTTGGCGTGCGCGCCCAGCCGGTGACTTTCCTCTTGACCGTTTCCCCGCTCTCCGATGGAGGCGTGGCCAATCCTGACTCATCTCCTCCCTCTGGTGGTGGGAAGACTGGTCCTGATGCCTGGGACTCCTCCCCCCCACTACGCTCTGGTGGGGACGCTGGTCCTGATTTCCAACTGCTGCTCAGGGAGTCCCCGCTGGCCCCTTCCTTCTGGGGTTTCCCCCTTGGCACCCCCCTTGCCCTGGCCATCGGCGCTCCTCTCTGTGAATCTTCCGATTCGCTGGAGAGACTCGTGGACTCTCTCTGACCACTGTCACTGCCTACACCCCCCTCGTATTCCTCCTCCTCACTCTCCATTTGCTCCTTCTCCTGTGTCTCTGCTCCTGAACCCCTGACATAAACTAACAAGCTAACAAGCAAACTAAACTAACAAACTAACAAGCAAAACTAAAAAGGAGCCCCGTAAGCCCAAAAGACGCTTCATTTTCTCACCTGTCGAGTACGAGATCTGGCGCGAAGATGAGCTTGCCAGGGTGATCGATGGATCTCCACATCAGACCGACCATCAACACTTCGAGCCAACAGCTTTCCAAAAGCCTTACTTGATCGAACAGACTGAGTTCTATAAAGCCTTTAAGGGGAGGAAAGGGAGGGGCGTGTCATTACATCATAAACATCCGCTTAACCACCCAACTTTTTCTAGAATGGAAAAGTGTGACTTTCGAAAGCATCAAATCATTTCAGAATCAGAACTTTGAATGCCTCGCATCTTTGAATGCCATTTTTAAACCCAGAGAAACCATGAACTTTTCCAGGCTGGCAGCACTTAATCTCTTGATCTCACAGGGCTTTGGGAATCATGCGTCATCCTTCCAAAGAGGAGATATGCACACGAGAAACCCAGGGCGGCAGGTGCTGGAGAGGCTGACAAGGATCTGAGCAGAAGGGAAAGCCAGTTTGTTTCTACATGCCCATATCCTTTAATACAAGTGGGACAGCAACAAAATTCTGCAGTGCATCCCCAGCCCCTAAGAGAAGCATTTCTGTTGATCGATCCAGCAAACCTGCAATTGCTTAATACTGTAATTGGGGAGGCAGCTAAAGCGGAAAAGGAGACCTTCATTTTCACTTGCAGCCTTCCGCTGTTGTGCTAAACATATCAGGTAGCAGGTAATGGAAGAGACCTTCTACCTGAGACCTTGGACAGAGCTGGTAGCAGTTGATGTCAACAATACTGAGCTAAGACAAACAGGCTGAGTCAGTATAAGGAATAGCCCTGAACTGGAACATTTTATACTTGTGAGGGGTACTGGAGAGTCGGAAATGGAAAAACAGTTTTCCTTTACCTTTCCTTCCTTCTGAAATAGCCTTGTATAATGCAAGGGATGGAGCTTTGTAATGTCTATAATCCAGACGTATGGCAAGCCGTGTCGGAAGTCTAGATTTTGGCGAATTCCCTTTAAAATAGCTTCCTCTTCCCCCCCCCCTTTTTTTGAGATCTTGCAAACTCAACAACTTTGAGCAAAACTAAAAAAAAGTTCAACAACTTTTGTGTCCGGATTTTCACTCTTTGAAATATGACAACCCTAACTCAAGAGGATCAACAAGCTTGGCTAGTTTCTGCTTGTTCCTGGTCTGCTCATAAACCAACTCCTTATCTTTTTTGGATTACTTCTTTTAACAAAACTCATCCCCGTACTTGTACTGTTGGCACACAGGATGAAGCCTGTCTCTAGACAGGAATGTCAACAAAAGCCTCCCTTTCCCTTTTCTTTTTGAACTGCGGTATATTTCACCCCCACCCCAAGACAGCGAAGAAAAGCAGGCAGAAGCAGCAGCAGCAGGAGAGGCGAGCAAAGTATAGACCACACAAATACAAGTTGGGAAATGAAAGAGATCTTCTTCCAGAACTTTGCAGTGACGATGCAATGCAAAAAGCCTGCCATATGGACCCGGTCTTAGTGCCGTGGTGCTGTGCTCTCTCAAATGTCCTGCTCCATCATATGGGATTTTAAAGAAAGGGCGCGGAGGGTATCCTCACTAAAATGAGGGCTGCTGGGAAATTGACGGATGGCGATCCACACCCCCTCCTACACACTGCATCCCAAGAGCAAGAACAGCGTGAAACCACTTGGGAATGAGTCAGTAGCAACCTGCTGTTCTCTCTGGCACCAGAAGCAAAGCCTTATGGGAAGGAGAAGTGTCATCTTCGTAGAGAGGGGGAAAGTGGCAAACTGAAAAAGAAAAGGCAAAGGATGAGGAAGAGGAGGGGGGAATAAGGATACAGATACGTGCAGGAGAAGCGCCGAGGCACCAAAGTGCTCACATATAAATGTAACACAGCCCTGCTGCTTCTGCCCCCCATCCTGCTTGAAAAAGGAACTTTTTTTCAGTTCAGTTTCCAGTTGTTGTTTTTTTCAGTTCAGGGGCCACATTTCCTTCCGGGCAACATTCTAGGGGCCACATGCTGGTGGTGTGCAGGGCCAGAGCAAAAGTAAAGGTAAAGGGACCCCTGACCATTAGGTCCAGTCGTGACCGACTCTGGGGTTGCGGCGCTCATCTCGCTTTATTGGCCGAGGGAGCCGGCGTACAGCTTACGGGTCATGTGGCCAGCATGACTAAGCCACTTCTGGCGAACCAGAGCAGCACACGGAAACGCCTTTTACCTTTCCACCAGAGTGGTACCTATTGATCTACTTGCACTTTGACGTGCTTTCAAACTGCTAGGTTGGCAGGAGCAGGGACCGAGCAACGGGAGCTCACCCCGTCGCAGGGATTCGAACCACCAACCTTCTGATCGGCAAGTCCTAGGCTCTGTGATTTAACCCACAGCGCCACCCGCGTAGGGAGGGGCAATTAATATAAATTTCACCTACTTTCACACACGCACACGGCTCTCTGTTATCTAGCCAGGCAAGCAAATGGCATAAGAGTTCAAGGGCATTTTTCCAGCCAGGCAAACCTGTGTCAGTGGGGGTGTATGGCTGGAGAGAGTCCCAGAGGCCAAGTGAAGAGGCCTGGAGGACCACATCCGACTCCTGGGCTTGAGGTTCTCCACCCCTTCTTTGGAAAGAAAGCAACTCCAGAAAGGAGAGGTTCTGAACAAAGGAAATAGAGGGTCAAACACCCCTCTCTCCCACCTCAATACCAATGGATAGTAATGAGAATAAAGAAGCACCAGCCTAGGAATAGGTCATTTCTGCTTTTCAATGTCCTATCAAGTTCCTTGCCACTTCCAAGTTTGTCCAACTCGTGCTTGCCTGGCACGAAGCCTTTTTGTCTGTCATTGTGATTTCTGCATGGCCAGGGGGTTGGACTAGATGACCCTGGGGTCCCTTTCAACCCTACTACGTCTCTATGATTCTATGACTGCAGCTCTCTGCATTGTTTTCTGGGAGTAAAGCTCCTTTGAACTGAACAGTGCTTACTCCTGAACTGCACTGATCTTTAACAAAATATCTTCAGCCAGGTGAAGAGCAACTTTTAAACTTTGTTTAGGGCGGCAAACCATCTTCCATTTAAACTGCTGTCATGTCTTGATCAAAAAGAGAAGATTGGAAACATAATAGGTCAAGTTATATAATCAACAAGGAGAATTGAAAGAGGGCAAGGATTTGCTGAACTTGATTGGGTAAATGGGAACACAAAAAAGGGAGGTGTGAGGAAGTCAAGAAACAGGGTTAAATAAGTATAAAGTTAAAAATTGATTTTTTTCTTTTTTATGTTTTCTATTATCTTTTTTGATGCTTTATTGTGTATTTTTTGTTTATTTTTGTGTATTTTTGCTATGTTTGTTCTTTTTTCTATGTTGTATGTATGTATGTGCTTTTTTGTAAAACCTTAATAAATATTTTATAAAAAAACTCCATCAAAGGGAAAGAATAAGGACCCCACCCTCTGCTTACGGATGCCCCCCATCCTTTGACTACTGCTGCGCTAACCGATCACAAACTCAGAAGCCTCGTTGCAGGGCTGTCTTAATCATATGTTACGCTGGGGTGCAAAAACCCACCCAGCACACACACACACCCCAGGTTGCCCAGAGTTGTCAACCTTTGGGGGCGGGGGAGTGTGTTCTGGGCCAGCCGTTGAGGCGTGCAGGCAGGGCAGAGCAGAGCAGAGCACAGAGGAGCGCAAGGCCAGACACCTCATCAGGTGCACAGCGCGCTCTGGGCGGGCCTCTCTGCAGCCCTATGCCAATCCCAGGCAGGCAGGAGGGCAGAGCCAGCCAGCTGCCTCAGCATCTCGCTGGCTCGGTCATCTCCGAACTCGTGGTGCAGAGCCACCCGCAGCAGAAGAGCCCACCACAGTGCTCTGACCAACAGACAGGCCCAGACAGGGGGGGGGGGCGCATATGGGCCACTTGGCCCGGGCCTCCGATTTCAAAGGGGGTCTCGGTCAGCATATTCACAATCGTATATCTATATTTTCCATTTTGTCTCTATATGCAGATACGGTTCAAGCCTTGAAATAAAATTATTTGTCAGCATAACTTTTGTGAAAATTATTTATATACTTGCTTATTCATAAGACTTCAGTTATCCCCAGGGTAAAAAAGGGGGGGGCACATTATCTACCTGGCCCTGCAAGGCCCCGCCAATGGGCGGACTCTTCCCCGGACTCCAACTCTTGGGCCCCGGACTCTCAGCCTGGCGCCCCGAGAGACCAGCGCCTGGGTGCCCCAGACCTGCCTTGTTGTCACCTCTTCTACTTGCCAAAGCAAGGAGGGGGCATCAGTTACCCTGGTGCTCTTGCGGTTGACATCATTACCCATCTTCTGAAAAAAAAAGAAAAAAAGTCCCTGTCCTGTGCTCCAACTCCTGCTCCCCACTTATACTCCCCTCAGTATCCTACTTCCAGAGTCAACATGGGAGTTACAACGCTGCTCTGTTGGCCTGTGGAATGCTGATGCATAATGGGGGGGGGGGACTGTGCAAATATCTGTGGTACTAAATTTACAGTATGATCGCACTGTTATTCATTCTCCCCACCCTGCCCCGCCGTCGTTCGCACCACAGATGCACCCTGCTACACAAGTACAGCATGCCAACTTGATTTTTGAAAAATAATGCTTTGAATTTAGTTCACATTTCTGCTCAGAGTCAAATGAAAAGAGAAAAGGCAGATCAGCCTGAAATTGAAGAGGTCAATAATTCCGAGGATCATCAACTTGTGAAAAGAGAGATCGTTCCCCCCCCCCCATATGAAAGGAATATAGAATCTCTAACAGCAGCATTTACTACCTTGGGGTTGGGAAATCAGACACTCCTACCAAACACACACACTCTCTCTCTATCTCTCTATCTCTGTCTCCTACCCCCAACACTTTAAGTGACAAAATAAGCAGCCACTCAAATGTGAAAATGGATTCATTCCCCAGCTTGAGTGCAAATGCCTGGCATTTTCCAATGATCAAAGTAAAATTACTCGTCGCCGGAGCGCCCACTCAAGACCTCAGACTTTTCAGATATAATGCTCTTCTTGTATTTATGATCCTTCCTTCCACTTGCAACAGACAGCTCTCAGTCGCCCTGCTGTGTGCACATTTTAGATGCCTTAGAAAAATTAGAAATTGCCAAGACTCTTAAAACGGCTCAAGGACTGGTTTTGCAGCACTTTTAAAAAAAAAAAAGTAAGTTGATCTTTTTATTTTATTTTCATTTTTTAAAGGGCTTTGGATTGATTCCATTCACTCTGCCCAAATCACTCACGAGGAAAAAAGAAAAGTAGCCATATAGAGAAGAAATTGCAGCTGTTGGGTGGGTGTTCTGATTACAAAGTTATGCCTGGAATTGCAAAGACATTCCACCAACTGCATAAGGTGCTTCCTTATTCCTAGCTACCCTGCTGTCCTACAACATCTGTATCGCCAACTCTGAGTAGCAGTGGCTTTCCAAGGTCAAAGTCTTTTCCATCACCTGCTACCTGATCATTGGCTACGCTTGCTGGGGCCGATGAGAGCTGGAGTCCTGCAACGTCTGGAGAGTCGCAGCTTCCTGCGGTTCCTGAGAAATGGTCAGGGATTGAACCTGAAACATTCTACAGTCAAAGCATGTGTTGTTAAGCATAGCATTTTAATTCACTGAAATTGAAAATGCTTGTATGCATTACCAGGTTGCTTAAATTCGATTGGTTGGTAACTGAATTCTAGAGAGTCTAGTAGTTCTCATGCGACTGGCTAACGCTGGTCGCATGGGAGGTATCTAGTGAAGGAAAGACTCCAATTTTATGTGCGGCAAGATGACTGTGTTTTAGAATCCACTGTGAACACTGCTAAGTTGAATCGAGTGTGGGAGCGCTTCTTCTTTGCTTGGAAGAAAGAGAGCAAAGCTGCTGGAGAAGGGGAAAGTGGAGGTCTCCCATAGGAGCTGCAAGGCATGGCCTAATTGAGATACAGAAGGCTGAAAGTCCTGAGCTCTGGAAAGAGAGGAAAATACAGTTGTTTGGAAGTTAGAAGAAGAGACTGTAAGCCCATGCTTGGAGAAGCACGGGGTTGTAAATGTTATGTTTTAATTAATCTATAAGTTTCTGCAAGTAAAGTTTAGGAATGTTGAAGTCTGGAATTGGTTTCCAATTCCAAAGAAGGGTGCCAGTGATATATATGATTTGAGCTTCTTAGCTGTGATTTTGCTACTGCTATTTCAACATGTGTCTTGTTACAGGTTGCAGAACCAAATCATGATACGGGATCTGTTCTGGGAACTAAATTACACTAGTGCCTATGTCTGCAATGTATGTTACATGGCACAAAAGTCCACTCGGAAAACTGGAATGTTCAAAATTCTTACCAGGAATCTTTTTGGCCCAGGCAATCATGTGGACCAGTTCTTTGTCTGCAAGCTTCGTCAGCGACATCATCATGGAGGCTTCTGTAAACGGTTTGCTGGGGCGGCTCACCAACACATTTGGCGGCTCGGCTTCAAGTAATATGGAAACGAACTGTTCTGGGGTCAGTGCATTGACCAGCAATTCTTTTACTTGAATTATGGCTTCATTGTTCTTCTTAACTTTGCCTACGCAGTGCACTGGATCGTCTGAGTTGCGGTGGCGGCGAATTACGCGATAGCCACAGCGCTCTCTTCTTGAACCTGAAATTCACAATATTTCAGAACTAAAGGAAGTTTTTCATTAACCCAGTCACCACATTTCCCTTGTGCAGGGTATAATAAATAATAATAATAATAATAATAATAATAATAATAATAATAATATTCTGATAACAATATTTTAAAACACAAAACTGGCCAATACGAGAGCAATGTACTGATTGCCAAATTCCCCAGTGCGTCCGGCATTCAAGTTGTAGACCCGGAAATTTGGTGGCCACCGATGGTTGCATGCTTTCTCCATCAATTAAAAGCTTAACTCTTTGCTCAGGCATTCCCCAGCCACGAATGTCAGTTCTCCAGGACCTTCGGTTTATAGCTGATATCAATGTTCATTGAATGTTCTGTTGGAATGTTCTATTACTTTATTTCTGCAAATCTGACCTTTTGTGAAGTGCTTTGCTACTCAATGAATGAGGCAGCAGGACCCTCACAGAATCCTAAAGTTGGAAGGGAAAAACCCCTGCGATGAAGGAATATGCTGGGTTTTATATATATATGTTTGGTCTGCAATGTTGCTGCCACTGAGAAATGGGCTCATTCCCAACTACAGTATTTAGTATAATGAGCACACAGCCGTAGTGTTGCATGCAGTTAATTTAGACACTTTCTAAACCACTGTCGATTTACTCACAAGATAATTAAAAGTGGTTAAAAACAGGAAAACAAGCATATATGTTTAAAACAAGACTAAAGCCTGAGAGAACAAAAATGTCTTCAGCTGTCGTACCTCAGCAGGAATGCTGTTCCACAGAACAGGTTACAGATAGGTAGCCGTGTTGGTCTGCCATGGTCAAAACAAAATAAAAAAATTCCTTCCAGTAGCACCTTAAAGACCAACTGAGTTAGTTCTAGGTATGAGCTTTCGTGTGCATGCACACTTCTTCAGATACACTGAAACAGAAGTCACCGGACCTTTCTATATAGTGAGAAGGTGGGGAGGGGTATTACTCAAGAGTCGTCAACAGGCTCATCGCAGCTATCTGCCAATCACCCATTCCCACCACCCTTCTGAGTAATACCCCTCCCCACCTTCTCACTATATAGAAAGGTCCGGTGACTTCTGTTTCAGTGTATCTGAAGAAGTGTGCATGCACACGAAAGCTCATACCTAGAACTAACTCAGTTGGTCTTTAAGGTGCTACTGGAAGGAATTTTTTTATTTTGTTTTGACCACAGAACAGGGACAGCTACACTAAAAGCCCTGCTCCAAGTTACTGTTCTTCCCCCACAGCCCATTTCAAATACTGTAGGTGTTAACCCTTTTGTTTTCTTCTTAATTTAAAATAATTTTATGGCTTTAAGAATGTAATGAATGAATCTGTTTTAAAGCACTAAATAGGGAGCCTTTTTATATGAAAAATAATAATTCCTAAGTGTAGCATGTTTATTTTACTGCGATTCCTCTCCATGTGGTGAGAAAAGGTTTGAAGTAGCAATAATGAGAAGCAAATAATCCATGATTAAGTCAGCAACTCAGTTTTCTCTTTTATGTCAGGTCAAACATCAATCACTTCCAAACTCTATAGGAAACATCAACATAACTGAAAACAACAACAGGCCTTTTAAGACATATCACTTGGTAAGTTGGTAACTCATTTATAAATGTGAAATATTTCTATTTTTTCTTGGAATATACAGTCGTACCCCGGCTTCCAAACGCCATGGGAGTTGAATGTTCCAGCTCCCGAACAATCGAAAACCGGAAGTGAGTGTTCCAGTTTTTGAACGTTCATTTGGAAGCCGAATGTTCGACGGGGCTTCGGCGGCTTCCGGGAGCTTCCTGCAGCCAATCAGAAGCCATGCTTTGGTTTCTGAATATTTTGGAAGTCTAATGGACTTCCTGAACAGATTCCATTAGACTTCCAAGGTATGACTGTAACAAGTTTGCAAGTCAAGAAGTCTACACATATTAAATTAGTGCACCAGCCATTATTGGTCATAATTTTTTTTTCTTTATGAAACTGATCATTATGAGAAGAATTTTCCAAAAGCCACTGCTGTCCAGGAGTATCTATGATGCCCCTGTTCTTGCACCCCTTAGAGATCCTGCGTCAACCTTGTCATTATTTTGCCAAAAATCAATGCCATGCTGACTCCCTGTAATTACCACCACCATTAATAAAGTCAGAAGAGTGGAAGTGGAACCAGCAGCACATATATTCATGGTCAAACAAGTGACTCATCTTATCCCAGCGATGCCAACCTGGTGCTCTCTTCATCAGATGAGCCTGCCCTCTCCTTTGTTTTCATTCTGCATTGTGCTATCCCTCCTCTCCCTACACACTACAGTGGTACCTCAGGTTAAGTACTTAATTCGTTCCGGAGGTCCATTCTTAACCTGAAACTGTTCTTAACCTGAAGCACCACTTTAGCTAATGGGGCCTCCTGCTGCCACTGCACCGCCGGAGCACGATTTCTGTTCTAATCCTGAAGCAAAGTTCTTAACCTGAGGTACTATTTCTGGGTTAGCGGAGTCTGTAACCTGAAGCGTATCTAACCTGAAGCGTATGTAACCCGAGGTACCACTGTACAAGGGAAAAGCCAGAGTCTCAGAGAACGGGGAAGAAGAGGTGCAGAAAGTGCCCCACACAACCCTCCTGGAAGTTTCCTGAAGAGAAGCTTGCTGAAGAAAAGCACCTGAACTTCCCATCTTCCTGTTGAAAATACCAACCCCTATTTGTCACCTTTTATATGGAGTCCAAACACCCTCCGTTGGCATCGCCACTGCCCTGCCACACTGCTTGGGCACGCTAGTGTGGCGATCATACAGGATCCCCGGAGGTCTATTGATCCCTGTGCCACCACTTAATTTCACGCTGCCACCACCCAGGCCCTACCTGGTACAATACCGAGTCTAGTCAGGGTTAAAATTCTGTTTATTTATTGCAGTTTAACAAGCGTGTGGTTTCATAAACGGTCTCAGTCAATTACAGTCATGGGCTGCCTATCCAGACCTATAACTTCCGCTACCTGCTCTCACTCACTAAACCACCTCTCAGATATTTACTTGTCTTCCTAGCCCCTAACTGTTCCTGACTCAGCTTATTTCGCTACACTAACTCAACCTACCCACAGACTCTATCCCAATTCACTCCCACTCCAACCAACCACACAACTCCCAATGAACTCTTCCCTTCGCCCCTCCCAGAACTGGTTTTATAGTCCCTCTGACTCCACCCCCCTGGGTTCTGATTGGGTAACCTGTTTAACTATTTCACCTCCAGCACTCTCATATGTTAACGTCACAGCTAGCTCCTCACTGCCAATTACCCTTTTGTAAACAGCAAAGAGATCGTCCTAGCCAGAACACCACATGTCAGAGATTCACCACTGTTGGGCATTAGAAAGAACACTGCCTGTTAGGTCTATTTAAAGATTCAATGGAGGCAATCACCAGCCCTGATTCACCCACCCTGAAATTATAAATATCACGTCCCAGTTTTGATATTTGATTGCTGGGTCCAGGATTATTACAACATTTTCCATTGCTTTTTCTCACTAAGCACTCTCCACTTCCCTAAGTGATTAGAAGTTCCAGAGGTATCCTTACAGGGTATATTTTGCTTTGGATGAGACTGGATTGAAGACTTGTCTTTGAATTGTTTGTTTTATTTACAAATATGCATCAGATCCTAAGGCAAGCATTAAAGCTGCTGGTCATGATCCAGGTGGTCCTGGAACCTGCTGGGCTGCTTGCAATCCAGCTCCCTGTCTCATTCTTTGTCCTCTTAATTCAACACTGTTTCTCTACCCTTGGCATTGGCTGAAGGTGTCCCATTCCAAAGGCAGGGGAGAGAAACTTCCCATCATTCGCTCCTTGCTGAAGATTAACCTGTCATCTCTGACTAGCCGCAAGGAATCAGCCAGCAGTCATCACACTGCCATGGTCTCTGGGCTACTGCTATGCCTGAACAGGGAATGCACCAGTTTGCACTCACTGTAAGGCCATAGTAAATGATTTGTAACGAATACCTAGATTTGGGCTGCTTTGTTCCTCCCCTCTAGCATGCAGAGAAAACGTGTCACCCAACCCCTGGCTTAGATTTATGTCCAAACTGGGAATTGTCATTTATTTCACTCGAAACAAACCACAATTTGTAGCGAAGGTTTACAAACCATGGCTTTGTTTGAGAGAATCGAACCACGAACTTTCTGGCAGCAAGAGCTGTTCAGCAGTGGAACGGACTCCTTTGAGAAGTGGTGGACTCTACTTTACTGGAGTTTGGACAAGATGGCCCTTAGCGTCCCTTCCAACTCTACAATTCTAGCAGAAAAAAATTGTCGTTTTTATCATACCATGAATAACCCAAACCCTGGTGTGTTGTTGTTGTTGTTTTTGGGGGGTTGTGCTTTTGTAGTTTCTATGATTGCTCCAAAGACAGATCAGAGTACTTATTTCCCATACCCCTACCTCATTGCACTTTCAGTACATGCCTATTTATTTTAAATTTGCATATGAAAGTCAGCAGGATATTTCGCTTCTAAATGATCAGAATGAGTAAGTAACCAGCCTCTTCTCCCGAGTTCTGCTTCTGTTGATCCCAACAGCCTAAAATCCAAGGCTGACAGACAACAACACCCTTTTATCACAGTTGTTGTATAAATGAATTGATTGGGTAGCCTGAGAGAATTCGGCTTTGATTGCAGTATATATATATATAATATCTGTTTCGCTCTCCTAGAATAAAAGGCTAATGATTGAGCTGGGCAGGCTCCCCAAATGAAATGAGACACATGATTGAAAACCGCTTTTCATTTTCAGCGTGAAGTCATAAGTGTCAATAATATTCTTTCTCCTTGAAAACCGCTCTGCAATTCAACTCGAGTGACACCGAAGTTTAGGAAAGCATTCCTGCACCTTGAAAAAAAAATAATTCCCCATTGAAGAAGAAGAAGAAGAAGAGTTTGGATTTGATATCCCGCCTTTCACTCCCTTTAAGGAGTCTCAAAGCAGCTAACATTCTCCTTTCCCTTCCTCCCCCACAACAAACACTCTGTGAGGTGAGTGGGGCTAAGAGACTTCAGAGAAGTGTGACTGGCCCAAGGTCACCCAGCAGCTGCATGTGGAGGAGCAGGGAATCGAACCCGGTTCACCAGATTACGAGACTACCGCTCTCAACCACTACACCACACTGGCTCTCAATTTTATTGCATACAAATAAAATGAAATGGTATAATATATGGCAAAGAAAAAAAATGTAAGCAGAATCCGGATACATGGATTCTTAGAAGATTACAAAATGATTTCTCTGAACACTTTCTGATCCAGGATGTATAGCAATCTACCCCTTACAATTCAGTGCTGCTTCCAGATAGAGGGTTTCACAAGAATCACCCATACCCAATCAAGACATTATTAGAACATACGAAGAGTCTGCAGGATCAGGCCAATAGCTGTCCAGCATCCTGTTGTTCACAACGGGAAACCTGCAAGCAGGACCGTTTGCAGAAACTCGCATTCAGAAGCGTTGCTGCCCGCAACCATGGAGGAAGAGTATCGCCATTGTGGCTATTGGCCTCTTAAGGCGCCTGCTTCTTGGGAGAAAAGCAATGACAAACCTAGACATCATCTTAAAAAGCAGAGACATCACCTTGCCAACAAAGGTCCGAATGGTTAAAGCTATGGTTTTCCCAGTAGTGATGTATGGAAATGAGAGCTGGACCATAAAGAAGGCTGATCGCCGAAGAATTGATGCTTTTGAATTATGGTGCTGGAGGAGACTCTTGAGAGTCCCATGGACTGCAAGAAGATCAAACCTATCCATTCTGAAGGAAATCAGCCCTGAGTGCTCACTAGAAGGACAGATCGTGAAGCTGAGGCTCCAATACTTTGGCCACCTCATGAGAAGAGAAGACTCGCTGGAAAAGTCCCTGATGTTGGGAAAGATGGAGGGCACAAGGAGAAGGAGACGGCAGAGGACGAGATGGTTGGATAGTGTTCTTGAAGCTACCAGCATAAGTTTGACCAAACTGCAGGAGGCAGTGGAAGACAGGAGTGCCTGGTGTGCTCTGGTCCATGGGGTCACAAAGAGTCGGACACGACCATACAACAACAACATGAATTTGTCCAATCCCCTTTTAAAGCTATCTAAGTTGGTGGCCATCACTGCTTCCTCTTGGAGCGAGTTCCATAGTACAGCTTCACTCCTATCTGTCCTGAATAATAATAATAATATTTATTTATTTATTTATTTATTTATTTATACCCCGCCCATCTGGCTGGGATTCCCCAGCCACTCTGGGCAGCTTCCAACCAAATATTAAAAACAATACAGCATCAGACATTAAAAACTTCCCTAAACATTCAGCACCACAGGATGTCCATGAGTTCCAGTACTATAAAACATTTCTCTATCCACTTTCTCTGCACTGCACCTAATTTTCTAAGCTTCTATCATACTGCATCTTATTCGCCTTTTCTCTAAACCAAAAAGCCCCAAATGCTGCAACTTTCCCTCATAAGCAAAGTTGCTCCATCCCCTCAATCACTTTGGCTGCCCTGAACCCTTCCCTCCCACCCACCCACACACACACAAACAAAAGCAACTAGCACTGGAACTGCTGTCAATGTGAATTCCTTCCCCCAATGGTAATTGTTGCCAGTGGGGATGCTTTTTACCAAAATCACAGCCAATGAGCAGAGGTTTAAACTTCACAAACCCACGTACTAAACTTCTGTTGACAACCACAGTAGTCTGTTGACAACCACTTGGCGTTCAGTTTTTAAATCCTATAATGTGATTGCTAACCCTGTTATTAACACGTAGTTAGGCCCTTGGTGACCCTCACAACAGCCCTTCATTTATAAGTTGCAAATTATTATTATTATTATTTGTTAAATTTCCATGCCTCCCTTCCTCTGAGGATCACGGGGCAGTTTGCAATATAAAATCGCAAAAAAAATATATATTGTAGTAACAAACAAAAACAATCCCCCCCCAACACACAGCCATAGATTTTTTAAATTAGCCATAGGCCTGGGAAAAGAGGAATGTTTTTGCCTGAGGCCTAAACATAGGTAGTGAAGGTGCTAGGCAAGCCATTCCCTGGAGAGAGCAAGCGGGGAGCCACCACAGAAAAGGCCCATTCTTGCATTGCCATCCTCTGGACCTGATGTGGGGAAGGCACATGAAGAAAAGCCTCAGATGATTATTGCAGGGGCTGGAGCAGTCCCTATATGTTTACTGCCAATCTGGAACTAAGGCTGAGAGGTTGGGTTCATTGCAGAGTCAAGGTCTGGACAGAGGATCTCCTGATCACCACTTCACAGCAGTACCAAACCCAGGATCCTAGAATATTTTTCCAGGTGCATTATTGATTTCAGGGAGTGACTTGAATGTAAGACATTGTGCTAAGGCAGCTCTAGCAGGCTGTATTGGGGCCTCCTGCGGCTGCCTGAGGGACCTGTGTCCCTTACATTTAAATGTGCCACCGTGTCACTTTGCCTTCTGGAAAGATGAAAGGTAGCTTTCATTCTACCTCATGAGATAGAATGAGGTTCAAAACCACGCTGTCATTCCTCCATTCCCAATCAATGGGTCTCGTGTCTCGTGGGCATGTACACTCTGCACTGGTGATCCTTCTAGCTAGCTAAGGATGACAACTTTATTAAAGAGCCTGGCCATCTGTGACGGTGTCAGGTGACAGCTAAAGGAAAAGCAGAGTCCAGGCCGGTGAAGTCATGTTGTCAGCTCCTGAAGAGACCACCAATGACCCCAGACAGTACAGCTGGGGAAGCCTGGTCCACCGCCTGCTAAAAACTTACTACCGTATTTTTCGCTCCATAAGACGCACCTAGTTTTTAGAGGAGGAAAACACACACACAAATATTCAGTGCCTCCTCTGCTGCTCGCTGTAAAGCAGCAAAGTGGACAGCTCCTCTCTGCTTTAAAATGGAGCCTCGTCACTCCCCTTCCTTCCCTCCTCTGTAGCTCGCTTTAAAGCAGAAAAGCGGACAGGAGCTTACACGTCCCTCCTCCACGCAGCATCCGCTTCATAAGACGCACAGACATTTCCCCTTACTTTTTAGGAGGAAAAAAGTGCATCTTAGGGAGCGAAAAATACCTCACTTAAAGACCCTGGTGGGAAGGGAGAAACCCTGGCTAGGGAGTTCCGGCCATCAGATTCTGATGGAGACCATCAGAAATGAGAGACAAGTCTGCTGCTTTAGTGCTAAGTCCTCTGCAACCTGTTCGTTTGTAATTGCATTTCATTGTCTGGAGAGTGTAAACTGCCTTGAGGGCCTTGGAAGAAAGAGAAAGAAAGAAGAAGCAGGGGGAAGGGAGGGAGGGAGGTGACTTACACACTACCTCTGTATTGAGCACTTGTTCTCATTTGCTTGTGGGGTGGTTACATGACATTCTTGTCCCTTATTTTTCAGTGCATATCCCCATCACTTGCCTTATCGCAAAAGTCCATTTTAGGGGGAAGTGGGTTTGTTGCACAAGAACTCCAAATCCACTTTAACATGCCCCCACCCCATGTCCTGCTTTGAGCAGAACATTCTGGAATGGACCAGGGCTTTTTTTTTCAGCCAGAGCGCACCAGAGCGCACCTCTCAGGTGCCATTCTAAGAAAACAAGGTGGGCTCTGGCACCCCTTTTCTGGAAAAATGGCACTGGATTAGACCTTACAGGGATGTCTTGTTTTGGCTCCCACAAGAGCTCAGTCCTAAAAGGCTGTGTTTTGGGGGGGGGGCTGCATTCTCACACAAATCATGCAACTCGCACAGGAGCATCGTCTCAAAAGATGCACATCCCGATTTTCTTTTGCACCATGTTGGAAGGTGTGCTTTAATTGCATAACCTGAAGCTCAGCCCAAAATAGCAATCTGGAACTGTCTTGCCCCTGCAAAGGACAATGCACAAGACAAGATGGACAGTGTATCTGGATTGCTGTATCCACTGCAGTTCCTTATGAATTATAAGTTTCCCCCTAGAATGTTTCTCCTGGAGAGGAATCTCAAATGATAGGGCATCTAGGATGTAGCAACAGGGATTACCTGACCTGGGCATAACCTGGACATGAAAAGCAATGTAGTCTATCAACAGTTATCAAGTCCACATTCAACCAGATCGTGTTTTCCTTTAGTTTGTATTTGTTCCGTGTTACCAAGGCAGTCATCACAGAGGCTTAGTAAGGGCAGCAGGCAAGGCAGAGCAACATCACTGTAGCTTCGTGTTGGCTCTGTGCCTGCAGCCTAACACAGTCAAGAGCATCCAGCAGAATGCAATAGGAAGGGGAGGAGCAAACTGAGGACATGTGACTTCAGGCAGGCAGCAGGTATTGTCAGCTTTTCCCAAAATGGATGTTTAGTACAACAGGTTCAGTGGTGACTCACTGAAGTCAAGCCAGTACAGTCTGCCTGAACCATGAGAATGAAAAATATCAATGATGGCACCCTTAAAGTTTCATCAGCATTTTGGAGACGCCTTAAGACAGAGGGATCAGCCCCATGGGAAAGACCAGTTCTATCCCAGTTGCATATAATCTTCCAGAAATATTTTTGTTGTTGTTTTTGTTGTTCTTTAAACCAGCAGCATTTTTTTCTGGTACTACTGTCCAGTATGCAATACCTTCCCCTCCAAAGGGTTCCCAAACAATATTGGATGATTAAGCTAAGATCGACTGACTAACTGGAGTTCTGGATCCACCTACCATTGGCATTACAGTGGTACCTTGGTTTACAACCATAGGTCCGGTTGTAAACCAAAACAGGTTGTAACCCAAGGCGCGCTTTCGCCAATGGGGCCTTCCCAAAAAAAGGGGGGGTGTAATCCAAAAAAAGGGACACACACTTCCGGGTTTGACATGGTTGTAATCCAAAACGGTAAGGTACCACTGTAATAGAATTCGCACATGCATAACTGTGGTCAGGATGAGAGCCCGCAACTCCTCTAGAATGCGAGCAAAGATCTGTAGCTGAGAAATGCGACAGGACAGACCCAAGGGAATGCAAAACTCACCACATTTCATCATCCCGACTTCGTAGCATTTCCGAAGTCGGCAGGCTTGGCAGCTTTTGCGTCTGTTTTTATCTATTGTGCACTGATTTGTCGCTGGGCAAATGTAATCGTTGTGTCCTGCAAGGAGAGATAAAAGGGGGAACATCTGAAGAAGAAGGTGAGGACTGCTGAGGACTGTGATTACACCTGTGGCGATTGGTCCAGAGGTTAAGCATTTGCCTGGCATGCAGTAGGTTCCAGGTTCAAATCCCTGACATCTCCAAGTAGTACTGAACTCATGCCTGAAACTATGAAGAGCTGCTGCCAGTCTGTGTAGAATATACTGAGCTAGATGGACTGACTTGGGATAAGGCAGGCTCCTAGGTTTCTGTGATTTGCGACTAAGGATAGGGAAGAAATTTGATTCAGTTCACATTTAGAGCCAAATTGTCAGGGCGGGTGTCAGGAACAGGTCAGCAATAACTCACAAGGTGTCAGTGAAGTTAACCCTTTATACAAAGAAACAAGGCAGCTCATGCCTAGTGAGCACAGCAGCTTCTTCAGGAGGTCTTGCCCCTATGAGGCAGAGACAGAAGCTCCCTGCCTTCCTATAGTTGCCTAAGCTTCCTCCACTCCTGGGTCCTTCCCAAGTAACTTGTGGCTCCTTCGTATTGCCTGATAGGCTCTGGCCACTTCATGCCTCTCTGAGTTCTGGGTGACCAAGGAGGAGGTGAGCTGGTCACAGCAGGGAGGAGACTCCCTGGATTCTTCAGCAGAAAAAGGATGGGGCTAATTTAATAATTACAGTGGTACCTCAGGTTAAGTACTTAATTTGTTCCGGAGGTCCGTTCTTAACCTGAAACTGTTCTTAACCTGAAGAACCACTTTAGCTAATGGGGCCTCCCGCTGCTGCCGCGCTGCCAGAGCACAATTTCTGTTCTCATCCTGAAGCAAAGTTCTTAACTCGAGGTACTATTTCTGGGTTAGTGGAGTCTGTAACCTGAAGCGTATGTAACCTGAAGCGTATGTAACCCGAGGTACCACTGTATCAGGATTCTAAGATGGCAATGGAGTAACATCTCCAGACAGAGGCTCCTCTGTAATTAGTGCTTCTCTCCCCCTTCCTCTTTCTGAGGTGAATAATTAGAGCTAAGGAAAAATAATTTGGATTCAGATTCTTCAGCAGCCTGCCTCGCCTCTGTCTCCTGACCTCCCTCCTCTCCATCTTCTGATTCTGCCCTGCTCTCTGTCACAGCTTCTCTCTGCTCACTAAGCCCTGTTGCCTCTTCAGCCCTTCCTCCTCCCAGTCTGCTCCCTCTTCTTCCTCTGACCACCTTGCTGTTGCCCCGCCAGCAACCCCCTGGCTCTGAGCCTTCTTCCCCTGGGGGTTCTCTTGGGGGTTCCCCAGCTGGTGCCTCCCACCACTCCCTCTGCATCCAGCCAGTCCATGAAAGCAAATCTATCAAATTCACATTTTTTGAAACAATATGCAAACCGGAACATGGCTATCATTCAAAATCCACCCTTATCCACATTTTGTAATATGGTTCTCCAACTAACCATTATCGAAATGCCTGCGCTAAGAGGCAGGCAAAATGAATAGAATAGGGATAGCAATATACAAAAAGGCAATGTATCTGATATGTGCAAATTGGTCAAAATTGCGTACAGTATAAAAATGTGCTTATCGTGAGAACTTTGCACTAAAATGCTGGTTTGGGGGAGGAGGATTTTTTCCCCTTTTTTAAAGAAAATTCTCAAATTGATGCAGATGGTGAAGAACTGAATTTAAGATAGGAAAATGTGAGAATCAAAACTGGCAGATCCTCCCATCTCTATTTGGGACACAAGGCATCTCACAATTCTAAGTTTTCCTGTATCGTTTGGCGACAGTGGCGAGCTTGGCTTGCCCTTGGAGGACCCCAGGATTGTCTTTCAACACAGCTGCCACGTGGAAGGCTGCCAAACAAAGCCTCGGCTTCTGCATGATGATCTCACTGCACTAAGCACTTGGTATGTGGCCCTGAGCAGTCAGGCATCCTTGATTTGACAAACAGCATCGTAGCAACAGGGAACACGCACAAGCCTTGGAAGGCCTACCAGCTGCCTGGCTAAGCTTCTCCCTTTCCTTTTCTTTCACCTTCACCTTTAGAGAGGCTTTATGCATGTAGGTTTATAGCAGGCTTTCATGAAGCATGCACCTGGTAGCCAGAAGTGAGAAGGAATTGCATGCACTCAAGTCCTTCCACTGCACCCAGCATAGAAACCAGGTGGGTCATCCCCTCTTCTGTGTCCAGCACAGAAATGCAATTCTTCTCTTCTTTGGTGATCACTTGTAGCTGAGTAAGATTGTCTTCCATGAACACAGTCTTAACAGTGAATCCATAGGTGACTCTGGAGGCCAATTCTGGATCAACACGTCCTTCCACTGTGGGGACATAGGTTTCCGGCAGGAATTGATCATGGTGAGGATTTGCCAGACGTGCCTCCCTCTTAGCACGCTTCTCCTTTTCATCCTGAGTTGGAGTGTCTTCAAAGTCAATGACACCTTTGGAAAACGCTGTTCTCCAATTGGAGCGCTTGCAGGCCAGTGTTTTCCAATTGTCGGTGTTTATACTACATTTTAAAAGATTTGCCTTGACTGAGTTTTTCAACCTCTTTTGTTGACCACCAGCATTACGCTTTCCATTTTTAAGTTCAGAATAGAGTAGTTGTTTGGAAGACGATAATCAGGCATCCAAACAACATGACTAGCCCAATGTAGTTGATGTTGAAGAATCATTGCTTCAACACTGGTGATCTTTGCTTCTTCCAGTACACTGGCATTAGTTCGCCTGTCTTCCCAAGTGATGTGTAAAAATTTTCAGAGACGCCATTGATGGAATCTTTTGAGGAGTTGGAGATGGCGTTTATAAGTGGTCCATGTTTCACAAGCGTACAGTAAGGTTGGTAGTACAATAGCTTTGTAAACAAGCATTTTGGTTTCCCTGTGAATGTCCTGGTTCTCAAATACTCTGCACTTCCATCAGGAGAAAGCTGCACTTGCCAAGCTCAGGCAATGTTGGCCCTTGTGGAAAGGTAACTGCCCAGGTAGGAGAAGTGATTGACACTTTCCAACATTACACCATTGAGTTGGATTTGTGGCATAGCAGAGGGGTTGTTTTGTGCTCGCTAGTGCAGCACTTTGGTTTTTTTGGCCTGTTTCAGGAAGGACAGAAATCTCACTCACTCCTCTGCCAGCTCCCCCAGCTCTGCTCCCAGCTAATAAAAATATCTGCAGGCTAGTAATGTCTGTGGGTTATCAGCAAGGCTAGCTTTCAGGGAAAGAAAAGGCAAATTCGGTTTCATTCTCCTCTGTCCCTTGCAAATATATAAGCCTCAAGTGGCAAGCTGTCCTGGATCATACAATTATTGAAAACATTTTGTGCTGAATTTCCATAAGCCTTCACAAAAGCTTTATGAAATTTTTCAGCTTAGATATTTCAGGGTGGAGGAGCTTGTTTGCTCTCTGACACAGATACTAAGAAAATTTAGTTTAACGTGACCTGAAAAATCAGTTTTGCAGGACTGCTGGGTGGTTTTTGATAAGCCTTCAGAGAGCAGATGTGAAGCCTGTGGTTGGCAGCGAAGGTTGTTTGCAGTCAAAGGTCCGCTGGAAGCAAGATTAAAATGTTGGGCCACCAAGTTTCTCAGCATATGTCACGGCCTTCAAAAGGTTATTTTGTCCTGTTCTATAAAGCAGAAGTGAACAGAACATATGACATGCACATGTTTTGCTTTCCCTGAATAACATTAAGCTCCTGTAAAGAGACCTGCACTAAAACTGACCAGTTATTGGGGAGTAACCATTCAAAGAGGGACGAGGGTGGCGCTGTGAGTAAAACCTCAGCGCCTAGGACTTGCCGATCGTATGGTCGGCGGTTCAAATCCCCGCAGCGGGGTGAGCTCCCATCGTTCGGTCCCAGCTCCTGCCCACCTAGCAGTTCGAAAGCACTCTTAAGTGCAAGTAGATAAATAGGTACCGCTTTATAGCGGGAAGGTAAACGGCGTTTCCGTGTGCTGCGCTGGTGCAGGCTCGCCAGAGCAGCTTCGTCACGCTGGCCACGTGACCCGGAAGTGTCTCCGGACAGCGCTGGCCCCCGGCCTCTTAAGTGAGATGGGCGCGCAACCCCAGAGTCGGACACGACTGGCCCGTACGGGCAGGGGTACCTTTACCTTTACCTTTTAACCATTCAAAGAGAATGAGATTTTCTTCTGAGCAAACATGGATTTTAGGCTAATTCAAGAGCAGGAATGGGGCACAGGATGCAACCCTATGCATAGATTCCTCTGACAAGGCCCAAGCTCCAGGGTCGAGAGAAAAGCAATGGATCACACCACTGGGCGGGTGGTCACTGAACTCTCTTTCCTTCAGACTCTTCAACCTGCAACAGGTGCTTAATGATGCTGGACAACCCTGCAGGGCTGTTGTAAACCACTCAGAGCCTGACCAGCAGCATTCAGTGTGAACTGGAGTTCAAAAGTCATTCTCTCTCCCAAGAAATTAATGTTTGTTCGTTGTGGGTGGTGTTCAGCTTTCCATCTCTCCCTCCCTCCAAACTGGGGACTTTGGATCTTCCCCACTCCCACCAACGGTAAGAAAGTAGCTGGAGAGAGGGGCATTTAAAAAAAAAAAAATCTTTATTGGTTTAAAATCAACACATACACAAACAACAAAGGCTTGAAAAAAGAAAAAAGAAAAGAAAATGAAATCAAAGAAGCACAATACATCTCTTACAAACAAAAAAACAATAGAACAATCCATTCACAAGAATATTCCATCAGCTTCCAACATCCTTTATATGGGCTCTTTGTTTTCTTAATTACTTGCCTCTATTTTCCAATAAACCTTATCCTTATTCAATCTTGTTTGTATTCTTTATACCTTAATCAATTCTGAGAGTTATTCGAAGCATTCTAAGGTTTTTATATGAGGGCACTGTTCTTTTAAAAATATTGTCTATAAATCCCCCATTCCCTCTTGAACTTTTGGGTTGAACAATCTCCGATCTTTTCCTTCCTATATGCAAGTTCCATGTATTCAAGCATTTTTATCTGCGGGGCAATTTTTATCTGTGAAAGCAGTAACACACTCACACGTTTTTTGCAGAAACATTTGCATCCCCGAAGAATTTCCTGTCCCAGGAAAGCCTGTCATTCCCCTTACCTTGAATGCTTCTTTTGAAGAACGCTTTGCAGCCCTCACATGACCAAACGCCATAGTGATATCCTGAGGCATAATCGCTGCACACAGCACAGAAATGGGCATCCCTTTTCGAGACAGGGCTGTTTGTGGAGGGGCTGGTACAGTCGTTGCTGTTGGCTTTTCTCTTCAGCGTTTCTCTGGGGGAACAGGAGAAGAGCCGTTAGGAAACAGTGAAGTGGCATGTGCATATTTACCTCGTAACTTGGCAGTCCTCGAAACTTCTGGGTGATTTTATTTTATTTTACCTCTAAACCTCTGGCAGTTTTTTGTTTTGTGCCTCCATAATAAATCTGGTTGCCTTTACAAAGGAAGGACCGCTTGTATAGGGAAGTTTTTTAACATTTAATGTTTTGTTATGTTTTTGCATATGCTGGAAGCTGCCAAGAGTTAGATGGATGGGGTACAAATAATAAAATTGTCGTTGTTCCTAAAAATTATATTAAATTACCACACACAAAAGATATGTTTGAAGTCCATAGCCTATACAGTGGTGTCTCGCAAGACGAAATTAATCCGTTCCGCGAGTCTCTTCGTCTAGCGGTTTTTTCGTCTTGCGAAGCACGGCTATTAGCGGCTTAGCGGCTTTAAGAAAAAGGAAAAAAACTCGCAAGAACTCGCAAGACGTTTCATCTTGCGAAGCAAGCCCATAGGGAAATTCGTCTTGCGGAACGACTCAAAAAATGGAAAACTCTTTCGTCTAGCGAGTTTTTCGTCTTGCGAGTTTTTCGTCTTGCGGGGCACTACTGTATATTCCCACCGTTTGCTCCTTATTCCAAGGCCGTAGTCCAGGGGTCAGCAAACCTTTTCAGCAGGGGGCCGGTCCACTGCCCCTCAGACCTTGTGGGGGGCCGGACTATTTTTTTTTGGGGGGGGGGATGAACAAATTCCTATGCCCCACAAATAACCCAGATATGCATTTTAAATAAAAGCACACATTCTACTCATGTAAAAAACATGCTGATTCCCGGACCGCCCGCAGGCCGGATTTAGAAGGCGATTGGGCTGGATCCAGAACCTGGGCCATAGTTTGCCTATGCATGCCCTAGTCACTTCCCTTTCTGCTTACCTGAGGATGTTTAAAAATAATGACTTTTTTTTACCTCAGCTGAGCCAGACTGACAGTTTTCAATGAAAAACTTTTACGTTTGATTTTTGTGTTGGAGAGGGGAAGGGAGAAGAGCAGGGGGCTTGCTAACATTTCTTCAATAGCTTAGGGTTGCTATACATCCTGATTTTCCCGGACATTACTGGGATTTCAAAGGCGGAATTGACATCTGGGGTGAATTTCCGAAAGGCGGCGCTTTGTCCTGGATGTTAGTCAAGCCAATTGAAAAATGCGGAGGCTGGGTTTTTTGTGTGTTTTTGTAAAAAAATACAATTGGAAAGGTTATGCTAGAAGCTCAACAACTTTCAGGGTGTCTTGGTTTTTACTTTTTGAAATATGGCAACCCTACAATAGCTGGCATTGCTCAACAAATCCAAAGAGATGTGTCTGTGTGAAAAAATATCCTCCACTGAAATGAATGAGGGAGCCTCTGCAAGCATAGATGCTCCACGCATGCTTCACTGCATGTGTGGGGCTCTGAATTGTGTCAACTGCCTCAGGGCTTCAAAGAGGTTCCCTTCTAACTCAAGCAAAGTTTGGTACATCGTATTTAAAAACAAAACCCTTTCATTAAAATAATAATAATAATGGCCTATGCTCATTTAATCAAGGAAAGGGGGAGGGATTGGTTCTGTGGAGTTCATACTCTTCCCATCTTTGAACTTTCATTTAAGTTATAATTCACGATTGCTCAATACCACAATCATTGTTTCCATGGCAATAAATTAATGGCATGAACACACCATTAAGACACCACCACAAAAAAACGAACGGGAGGAGAAGCACAACTGCAAAAGAGGGGGTGTCTGCAAAGGCAGATCATTCTGAAGACAAGAAATGACTCTTTAAAACCGATTCTCAGAAAAGAAGGGAGGAAGGAGTTTGGCCAAAATCTCTGCTCCAGTAAGCCATTCTCTTGTCATGAGCCCGACTTGCCATGATAGCAAGAAAGCCACATATAATGTATATGCCCTTTGTTTGTTGTTACTGTTTTCGGGAGAGAAAAAGCAAACAAATAGTGGTTTACAAAAAGAAGAAAATAATGGAATTATCAGAAAATGAAACAGTTAAAAACAACTGTGTAAAATATTCAAATATGAATAATTATCTGGGTAGACTTGCCTAAAGAAAAACATTTTTGGCAGGCTCCAAAAAGAGTACTGTGAAGAATACCTGTCTGGTGTCAATCAGCAGGGAGTTCCAAAGTTGTTCACACTACAGCAATCTCCCCCCCCCCCAAAGCCTATGCTTTGGAGAAACAACACTGTTGGAACTGATGAAAGACAGATAGATAAGCATTTGTTACCTGTGCATAGGAAGGGCATGATCCCCGGGTCTTGCTTCGCACCACGGGCTTTTTGGTTGCTCTGCAAATAAAACGGACGACTGGCAGTGTAAAGTCAAAGGAGAGATGTGGTCAGAACCAGACCATAACATGCTCGGGCTGGCCGACTGTCTGAGAGAGGCACTTTCCGAGTCGCCGAAAGTGCTTGGAATGCTGTAGTTCATCATAGCGGGGGTGTAGAATGTCATGGCCGGATACTCATGCCTGTTTTCCATATAAGAGGATGGGATATAAATTGGGCTGTGCTCAACGCTCAAAGCAGACTGGCTGCAGCTGAAAGGGACAGGAGAGGCCAGCTCGGAGAGGGAGCTTTTCACTTCTGCTTTGGTACATACGAGATCTTGGATTGGTGGCAACTCCTTGTGAGATGATGCACAGAGGGACATGCTGGAGCCAAGTGCCTCCTCTTCAAGCAGTCATCCTCAAATATTCAATCTGGAAAACAGAAACATTAAGAATTATATGTATTTGGTCTTCTCTCTTGCTGCATGACTCTGGTGCTGAAACAGGTGGAAAGGAGGACAACCTCCATTGTGCAAGCAGAAGTCCTTGCATGAACTTCTGCTGATGGAACTCATTGGTTGAATCCTGATCAAGATGTCTACAGAGACACATGACCTGATCATGTATGATAACAACAGATTATTCCACTTTTCTTAGATGGATTCGCCATCTAGATCAGGGATGGGGAACCTGTCACCCTTCAGATATTTTTGCTTGACCATTAGCCATGTTGACTGGGGATGATGGGAGTTTGAATTCAATGACAACTTGGAGGGTTACAGACTGCCCATCTTGTGCTCTGAACCTTGGGTTGTTCTCTGCTTGCTTGATTTATTTTTAAAACTTAATTGCTGGGGATATAACATCACAAAATGTCTTTAAGCCTGCAGATATCTTTGGCTGTTTATCTTCTTCCTACATATATTTTCCATTAATTTCTAGGGGAAAGACCAAAACAGCACATTCAACTGACCCACAACAAACACACAGGGCTAAATTTAGACTTTGTTCTCTATGACCCAATGAAAGCACTCACAATGCTCTCATAATAACTTTGACCCTCACTGCCAGAGGAATTGCTTTGCAGGCACAGAATCTCAAAAACATTGATTACAGAAAAATTAGTCATCACAGTCCTTAAGCCAGAGGAAGAACCAGAGCTTTGTTGTACAAGAGGACCCGGCAACCTTTACTATTATGATTCTTGGTCCACAGATAGACTAGAATATTGAGGAACAACTTGAAACAACGTTATACACAAGAACATCTAAGATAAATTTAGAATAACAGATTTCTATAGAGTTGGAAGAGAATCCAGGCATAGCTGTCAAGTGTCCCTTCTTTGAAGGGACAGTCCTTTATTCCAGTGCCATGTCCCGCTGCTGTCCCTTATTGATGGATGTCCCTTAAATGTCCCTTAAATGATGTCCCTTAAATTTCAAAGGAAGCAGCTCCTCTCCCTCCTTCCCTGCCGGCCAGGGAGGAGGGAGGCTCCAACTGTGTTGCTTGGCTGTGTTGCTCACCCAATAAGAAGTCTAAGAACGACTGGGGGGTGGAGCTTGCATGTCTTGTGTGTGGCTAGTTAATGCAAGCTGAGGGGTTTTTTTGAATGCTGGACGCCATTTTGTTGCACGTGCTGCTGCAAACTTTGCTAGGCCGGGGAGCCATCTTAAGTTGAGGCTGCATAGGCTTTGTGGTGCATGTGATTCAGATTCTATTCAGTTGAACCTCTGTTTACAACGTTGGTTGGACAGTGTTCTCGAAGCTACCAGCATGAGTTTGATCAGACTGCAGGAGGACAGGAAGACTGGAGTGCCTGGAACAGGTGAGGCTGCAGGTCCCTTATTTTGGCTGCTGGTCCCTTATTTTCAAGGCTGCTGGTCCCTTATTTGCAAATCTGTAAGTTGACAGCTATGAATCCAGGGGTCATTTAGTCCAACCCCCTGCAATGCAGGAATCACAGCCAAAGCATGCATGACATGTAAACATCCAACCTCTGCTTAAAAACCTCCAAGGAAAGAGAGTCCACAACCTCCCAAGGGAGTCTGCTCCACTGCCGAACAGCTCTCTCTGTCAGAACGTTCTTCCTAACGTTTAGTCAGAATCTCCTTTCTTGAAATTTTAATCCATTATTTTGTGTCCTGCCATCTAGAGCATCATACTGTAGGGACAATTTTGGGAAATCGGCAAAATGTCTGGGCTTTTGAAACTTGCCCCCCCCCCCCAAAAAAGCAAACTTTTCTAAAAGCAACTTGCTTTTACCAAAAAAAAAAAAAAAAAAGCTCAGCAACTTTATTTGTGTCCTGATTTTTACTTCTTGAAATAATGTGACCCTATTGTATTACCTCTGGCTATATTACCACCTCTAAATCTTCTCTTCCCCTGGCTGAACAGGCTGAACATACCCAACTCCATCAACAATCCCTGAGTCTTTAGGACCTGCCTGGGTCAAATGACTTTAAGACAAATACTTAGATTACCAGTTTCTGAATTCTAAGGAAATTCAGAATTCGGGTTAAGTACTTAATTCGTTCCGGAGGTCTGTACTTAACCTGAAACTGTTCTTAACCTGAAGCACCACTTTAGCTAATGGGGCCTCCTGCTGTAGCCGCGCCGCCGGAGCACAATTTCTGTTCTCATCCTGAAGCAAAGTTCTTAACCTGAAGCACTATTTCTGGGTTACCAGAGTCTGTAACCTGAAGCGTATGTAACCTGAAGCATATGTAACCCGAGGTCCCGCTGTATCTCTGCTGCTCTAGAGGGGTGGACTCAAACCAGCAGGTGGAAATATCAGGTGAGCAGATTTTGGCAAAACATTAGGATAAACTTTATTATGGTAAGAAGCGTTTTAGCTTAATCTAGGCACTCATATGCCAGAGATGGCAAGGTTGCATTCCCCCCTGTAGATCCTGCACGGAGCATTTTGTTCCGATTTCGAAGAATGTACCGTTGTGAAAAGCACAAGCAGTCCCTGAAAACACAAGGTTGTGTCCTGAGGCTCTGCCTGAGCCATCTTGCAAGGCTGACAGCAATGTGACTACTCAGATTCTCACTTGCTCCTGTCAACTTATTTGGGAGCCTCTGAGATTTAGAGTGGTGGTTCATCATCTGAACTACCAAACATTTCACCAGTGCTGATTTATTAAAGCAACCATGGGGCGAGGGGTGGGGAGGAGGTCAGAATAACATTTCCCCATTTTTAAAAGGCCATAGATTAATGACTGAAGGCCTGGGTAAAGAGGAAGGTTTTCGCCCACCACCTAACAACGTGTAATGATGGTACCAAGTGCTTGCTACCTGCAGGTATTCTAAACATTTGCATAGAATAATAATACAAATTATTCTGAACACCTTTTCAGTCCGCCAAAAGGTTTGACCTGGTACATGTAACTAATTTATATTTGCAGCCCTCAGCACAATTAAAGGAGTGTGTATGTGTGTGTATTTAAAAGAAGAAGAGGAATATTTCCAATCATCATTAGAAATAACTTGTCCTTAGGAAACACAGTTCTAAAAAGCAGGCGTTTGTAGAATGTAGTGTGAACTATAAATATATTTACTACTGTTATTCAGTGAGTCACGAAGAGTAGGACACGACTAAACAACAACAACAACAAAATTCAGTGAGTACCTTTCTGCTTTCACAAATCGAAAACAACCGAAGTACAGCTTGGATGTCTGAAGTTATAAAAATGATCCCACCACCAATATGTCCAAATTTAGTCTTCTAGCTGCTTTTGCTGAGCTGCTCTGTGTTTGAACGATCTTTATTTTGTTCCCGCTCCCACTGAACAATTTGCCAATTATTTCTCCAATCAGGTACAACGACTGATTCAGATGCATGGTCAAATAGGTACACAGATAAAAGATTAAACTAACCAAGCCGAAGGAGAAATGCACGAACAAACAAACAAACAGTAAATTGATGGTTGAGGGGAAATCCTGGAGAAAAGATCGATTAAGGCTTTTCATATCGGTAGCGATATGTTGCCCAGTTTTGAAACATAACAATAACACAAGGGAACAGAAAATGTCTTTCTTATTAGGAGACTGGTGAAAGCAGGGCTGGGCCAAAATATTTTGGCGCTTGAGGCAAACGTCAAAATGGCATCCCTCGCCACCAGGGAAGAAGGGGTGTGTTAAGTTGTGGGCGAACATAGCAGACGACACAGCGATTTCTCCAGAGCAGCTCTTTACTTGCAAGCTAGACAGAACTGACTAGCAAACAGCTCAGCCGGCCTGCTTTTATAGGCAGCCGGCTGTCAACATTGTAGCAACAACAACCCAGAGTTTCCCGCCTAAAATAACTGACGTGGACCTGAGTGAAAACTATCTACAGACCTGAGTGAAAACTATCTACAGTATCCCCCTGCTGGCCCAGGGTGAAACTTCCCTACATAACAGGGTGTGTGAAGATCTACGTCAGGAACAAGGAGGGAATAAAGATATACACCAGGAACCAGGGTGGGAGGAGATTAGCGGTGCCTCCTATTTGCCAAGAGACTGATGTAGAGGAAGCAATGGGGAGTGCAGCCGAGGAGACGCCATAGCTGTTGCAGTTGCAGCTGCAGCAGGCAATACATTCCTTGGAGGCATTGCCAGATTTACATTTAAGCTAAACAAGCTATAGCTTGGGGCCCCACTCTCTTGGGGGCCCCCCAAAAAATTAAAAGGGAAAAAAATGGATGTACATTATCAAAATATAAGATAAAAAAAACTAAAATAAAACCTACATACAGTGGTACCTCAGGTTACATACGCTTCAGGTTACACACTCCGCTAACCCAGAAATAGTGCTTCAGGTTAAGAACTTTGCTTCAGGATAAGAATAGAAATTGGGCTCCGGCGGCGCGGCGGCAGCAGGAGGCCCCATTAGCTAAAGTGGTGCTTCAGGTTAAGAACAGTTTCAGGTTAAGAACAGACCTCCGGAACGAATTAGTACTTAACCTGAGGTACCACTGTACAGCAACAGTATTTTGTGTTATGTGGGCTCCTATTTATTATGTGCAAATGGCTTTAGATACCTATTAGGTCCATAAATTACCATATAGCATATATTCAACACAAAAAAGCGACAATTTGTTGTTGACAAAGGACAGCTGAACATATAAAGGGCCCCATTACCTTCAATAGCTTAGGGCCTCATCAAACCTAAATCCAGCCCTGCTTGGAGGCTGCATCTTCTCCCCCTGTGGATCCTGCCGCCTGAGGCAGGTTCCTTCCCTTGCCACCTGAGTGGGCCAGCCCTGGATCAAAGACTTTAAAACTACAATGGTACTGCAGGTTAAGTACTTAATTCGTTCCGGAGGTCCGTTCTTAACCTGAAACTGTTCTTAACCTGAGGCACCACTTTAGCTAAATGGGGCTTCCCGCTGCTGCCGCCATGCAATTTCTGTTCTCATCCTGAGGTAAAGTTTTTAACCCGAGGTACTATTTCTGGGTTAGCAGGTACCACTGTATGCAGATTCTGCCCCCCACTCAATATGTGAAGGCTTCAAAAGTCTAAAGGAATCAAATAAAACACCCCTTTCAGACTTCCCACATGTACCTGGCTATCCACTGTAGGAAAGGGGTGCTGGACTAGATGGGCCATTAGCTTTGATCCAGCTGGGTTCTCCTTCTGTTATGCCCAAACTATCAATGATAAATGGTTATTTATTTGAAATGCTACAATGGGGCAATATTTAGCTTCCGAAATGGGAAATGATGCTGGGCCCTATGTAGGCCTGAGATCCAGCATCATTTCCCTTTACAGAAACTACACCAGTGTGGTGTAGTGGTTAAGAGCAATAGACTCGTAATCTGGGGAACCGGGTTCGCTTCCCCGCTCCTCCACCTGCAGCTGCTGGGTGACCTTGGGCTAGTCACACTTCTCTGAAGTCTCTCAGCCCCAATCACCTCACAAAGTGTTTGTTGTGGGGGAGGAAGGGAAAGGAGAATGTTAGCCGCTTTGAGACTCCTTAAAGGGAGTGAAAGGCGGGATATCAAATCCAAACTCTTCTTCTTCTTCATTATCTATCTATCTATCTATCTATCTATTTATTTTAAAGCTTTTATAGTGGCAATATTTCAGCAACAGCAACAGCTTTTACCACTGTACAGTGGTGCCCCGCAAGACGAATGCCTCGCAAGACGGAAAACCCGCTAGACGAAAGGGTTTTCCGTTTTGGAGGTGCTTTGCAAAACGAATTTCCTATGGGCTTGCTTCGCAAGACGAAAACGTCTTGCGAGTTCCTGCGGGGTTTCCCCCCCCCTTTTTCTAAGCCGCTAAGCTGCTTATCTGCTTATCCGATAAGCCGCTAAGCCGCTAAAAGCCGCTAATAGCGCTAATAGCGCTAATACGCTAAGCCGTCAATGGGCTTGCTTCGCAAGACGAAAAACCGCTAGACGAACAGACTCGCGGAACGGATTAATTTCGTCTTGTGAGGCACCACTTTACATCTTCAGATATAGCTGCTCAGAAAGCAGCTGAAGCAAGCCTTGAGAAAGTAAACAAACTGCAACAGCACTGAAGGGAGAAATGAGCTCTTTTTCTTCTTAACTCTCCTTTAATCATAGCAATCATAGGTGCTAGAGCCTTGTAACAACATCTATTCAAGGAAACCTCTGATTGTTGCATTGAAATCCATTCAACAAATACCTAGCGAAGCCAAGATAATTTCAGCACGCAAATTTGTGAAGCCTCAATTAGCGTTCATAAACCAAAGAGCAAACACAGAATATGCTGTGCAGTCTGCAGCTCAGAGACTGCAGGAGCACTGTCTGGAGAGAGAGAAAGAAAGAGCAAGAGAGATCACTCCTGGTCAGTCTAGCTCAGATCTATATAGCAGTCCCTCCAAGTGTCCCTATTTTCCAGGGACAGCCCTGAGAAAAGCCGTCCCAGTTTCTGATTTGATCCTGAAATGTCCCGCTTTTCCTTGGGATGTCCCTATTTTCATTGGATAAATGTTGGAGGGTATGGCGTTATCCGACCCCCGAGCCATCTGAAGGCAGTCCTGTATAGGGGAGCGTTTCTTTAATGTTTAATGTTTTAATAATAATAATAATAATCATCATCATCATCATCATCATCATCTGGCTGGGCTTCTCCAGCCACTCTGGGCAGCTTCCAACAAAAAATTAAAATACAGTAATGCACCAAACATGAAAAGCTTCCCTAAACAGTGCTGCCTTCAGATGTTTTCTAAAAGTCCGGTAGCTGTTCTTCTCTTTGACATCTGGTGGGAGGGTGTTCCACAGGGCGGGTGCCACTACCGAGAAGGCCCTCTGCCTGGTTCCCTGTAACTTGGCTTCTCGCAGCGAGGGAACCGCCAGAAGGCCCTCGGTGCTGGACCTCAGTGTCCGGGCAGAACAATGGGGGTGGAGACGCTCCTTCAGATATACTGGACTGAGGCCGGTCCATAAAAATATATTATATTTTTATGTATGTCGGAAGCTGCCCAGAGTGGCTGGGGCAACCCAGTAAGAGGTTTGTGGTTTAAATAGTAAAATTATCTTTATGGAATGGGCTATCCCTAGTTTCAACAGAGAAATGTTGCAGGGTATGACATAATACGCAGAATAAGGTCATATCATTCATGTGGGGAGATGCCATATTTTTTGATGTCTCCCATACAAAAAGCAAAAAACACCAGGATGTAATAACTTGCACATCCAAAATAGAGGCTTTGTTTATCTCTCTTCCTGTTCTGCTACTTTGATATACACAGGGAGTCTTTATAACTTTATAATATACAAACCCAGTGCTTTTTTTTCTTTAAAAAAAATGTTTAGGGGTACTGTCGTTTTGACTCAAGAAAATCACCATTTTATAGTTCAAATCCGGAAAAATAAATATAGTGCAGTGGTACCTCTACTTATGTGCACCTCTGGTTACATATCCTTCGGGATACACATGCAGCAAACCCGGAAGTATTTTTCCGGGTTTCACCGTGCGCATGCACAGAAGCACTCTACCGCACCGCACGCATGCGCAGAACAGGTTGCGAAAACCTCGGGATCTGACCGAAGCTCCGGAACAGATCCCATCTGCAACCAGAGGTACCACTGTAAATGGACAAAAGTACAAAGATTCACCAAATGTTTAGGGGTATGCGCACCCCTGTGTCCCCCCCCCCCCAGGAAAAAAGGACAGCACAAACCTATAGAAACATGCACACAGACACATACCACCTCCAGGCTACAGTGGTACAATCCTGCACCCAGACAGTGAGACTGCCTGCACCCCGAGATCATCATTGGAGGCCTTCCTCCATGCACCTGCTCCTAGAGAAGTCCAGAGGGTGGATTTTCAGAGAACGGGCCTTTTCAGAGGTAGCCCTATTAGGGCTGCCATATGTCCGGAATTTCCCAGACATAACTAGGATTTGGCCTTCACGGGGTCTCTGCAATGGGAGCATATTCACCCAGTGCTTTTCCAGCTGCACTGGCTCCCAGTGGAGTGCAGGGTCAGGTTTAAGGTGCTGGTTTTGACCGTTAAAGCCCTTCACAGCCTAGGATCCTCATACCTACAGGACCGCCTCTCCTGGTATGCCCCACGGAGGACCTTAAGGTCCATAAACAGCAACACCCTAGAGGTCCCGGACCCTAAGGAAGTCAGATTAGCCTCAACCAGAGCCAGGGTCTTTTCAACACTGGCCCCGGCCTGGTGGAACGCTCTGTCTCATGAGACCAGGGCCCTGCGGGATCTGATTTCTTTCTGCAGGGCCTGTAAGACAGAGTTGTTCCACCTGGCCTTTGGATTGGAGTCAATTTGTTTCCTTCCCCATCTTTCTTTTTCCTTTCTCCTCCTGCGATGAGGCTGCATTTTAATTGTTTTCATGTTTTCATGTTGTACTTTAATCTTGTTTTTAAGTTGTATTCATTTAACTCATTTTTACTATTGGTTGTTAGCCGCCCTGAACCTGGCCTTGGCTGGGGAGGGCAGGGTATAAATAAAATTTATTATTATTATTATTAACAGTGTCCGTGCAGAAATCGCTGAAATGTGCAGGAAAATCTGGACATATGGCAACCCATGTCGGAAGTGTAGGTTTTGGCAGATTTCAAAACATCACATGCCCCCCCCCTCAAAAAAAAAAACCCTCAATGAGTTTTGTCTCCAGATTTTCACTTTTTGAAATATGGCAACCCTACCCTGGCTTGTTGAACGCTCTCCTAAGGAAAGCCCACCTGGCACCAATATGGGTAGCTTTTCAGAGCCAGGCAAATGCATTTTAGCTCTCCCAGGCATTTGGGGACTGATTGACCTGCAGAAGACACTCATTTCCGGTCTGTGAAATTGTAGCCCTTTCAAGACTCTTAATCTCGGGGTCATGGGTTCAAATCCCATTTTGGGCAAAAGATTCCTGCATTGCAGAGGGTTGGCCTAGATGACTCTCATGGACACAGGTGCCAACTCCCTTGGGTCCTGGGTGCCCGAGCACCCACAAAATCCCCCACGAAGGGGCCAGGCACCCACAAATTTCGGTGTCAGGGCCATGCATGCTGCATGGCACCCATGGCCCCGGGCAGACACGGTTGTGGGGCCAAGTTGGCACTCCCGTTCATGGCCTCTACCAGCTCTACAATTCTATGATTCACATCTATTTGACTCCCTAAGCAAGGCTGGGCTGGATAAATCCCAAGGCGGAATTAAGATTGCCGGAAGAAATATCAACAGCCTCAGATATGCAGATGTCACAACTGTTAAGTGGCGGGTGAACATATCAGACGACACAGCAATTCTTCAAACAGCTCTTGTTTATTCACAGGCCAGAACAGAACTGAACTGAAGGTTTCAGCCAGCCTGCTTATATAGAGCTCCAGTACAACGTAACTGTAACAATTTTCTGTAACTATCCAATCACTGAACGTCACTTTCGATCCCTTATTTGCATATGTGGACCTGAACTATCTACAGTATCCCCCTGCTGGCCCAGGGTGAGAACTTCAGTACATAACAACCACCTTGATGGCAGAAAGTGAGGAGGAATTAAAGAGCCTTTTAATGAGGGTGAAAGAGGAGGGCACAAAATATGGTCTGAAGCTCAACATAAAAAAAAAAACTAAGATCATGGCCACTGGTTCCGTCAACTCCTGGCAAATAGAAGGGGAAGAAATGGAGGCAGTGAGAGATTTTACTTTCTTGGGCTCCATGATCACTGCAGATGGTGACAGCAGCCACGAAATTAAAAGACGCCTGCTTCTTGGGAGAAAAGCAATGACAAACCTAGACAGCATCTTAAAAAGCAGAGACATCACCTTGCCAACAAAGGTCCGTATAGTTAAAGCTATGGTTCTCCCAGTAGTGATGTATGGAAGTAAGAGCTGGACCATAAAGAAGGCTGATCGCCGAAGAATGGATGCTTTTGAATTAAGGTGCTGGAGGAGACTCTTGAGAGTCCCATGGACTGCAAGAAGATCAAAGCGATCCATTCTTAAGGAAATCAGCCCTGAGGGCTCACTGGAAGGACAGATCGTGAAGCTGAGGCTCCAATACTTTGGCCACCTCATGAGAAGAGAAGACTCCCTGGAAAAGCCCTGATGTTGGGAAAGATGGAGGGCACAAGGAGAAGGGGACGACAGAGAACAAGATGGTTGGATAGTGTTCTCGAAGCTACCAGAATGAGTTTGACTAAACTGCGGGAGGCAGTGGAAGACAGAAGTGCCTGGCGTGCTCTGGTCCATGGGGTCACAAAGTGTCGGACACGACTAAACAACTAAACAACAACAAAAGCAAGAAAGCCAGCTTCCTGGCAGGATCGCCAGCCTCATTCTTGAAGGCAAAGCAAAGCAATACATCTCAGCTCTCAAAGGAACTAAAGCAATCTCCTAGGTTTTGTTGTTGTTGCAAGGAGCAGAACTCGGCCTCCTTCATCTCCTTCAAGCCCTTGATACAAGAACAAAAATCTATCTGTATGTCCACCACAGACAGTGAATGCACCAACCCAAACCCCACATGCAATAATCCAAGAATCCAAACCGTGTCACAAAACAATACAACATCACTTCGCATGATACGCTCACTGTTATATTTTTACCAGCCAATTAATTCCTATTAGCCTTTCTGGGCTGTGCCCCCACCCCCCAGTTGCTTAATATACTGACATTGCTTAATTACAGTAGATGGTAAATTTTCAAGGCCTAGTCTGTTAAACTGATTAAAAAAAGAATATGCAGGTAAAAAATTCAAAACTTGGCCTGTGTTGCAGAGAAATTGGTTTTAGACATTGGCCCCCTGCTTCTGCAAACACTGATGGTCACTGCGACCTGCACAGTGTGCTTATTTGAACCACACCCAACAGTTTTCTGCGCAAGTATATCCTTATCGTATATTTGATGTCCAAATTTTGGGCTCCAATTCCTTCCAAAGAGACAAATCTATTAAATCCAGCCTGTGAGTCATATTTGCACAACTTTAAACCCGGGAGTTGTGTCAATATAAAGGAATCCATGCGTGACATTACCAGTTTTATTGTTGTTTTTTGGGGGGGACAGTGTTACCTGCTTAAGAACAAATTTAGCCATTCATTTCAGAAAAGCACATCTTTATGCAGGGGCTTATTTCAATCGGTTGTAATATTGGCCTTTCTCAGGAGCTGCAGTAATGTCCCATAGATGCTGGGTAGCTAGGAAATCTTCAAAGCTTTGGAGATTTCAAGGCCGGCAGTCTCAGCCTGAGACCTTGCCAGCAGGAAGATATCATACACGATAAGCCGCTTCTAAGCATGAGGAGACAAAATATTTCCTGCTACTGATATTTGCTCCCACAGTCTCCTTTAATCAGAAATGCTTTATAATTTCTTCTCCTTTCCCCTCTCCCCCCCCACTCATCTCTTATATTCCAAGGTGCAGGGGGGCCCACAATCCACAGTATTTTTATTAGAACCAACTGCAATGTCAGAGAACAGAGAGGAAGCTTCTGAAGCCCCCAGAACTCTTAATCAGGCTGGATTTTAAGCAAAGTTAAGGTGGTGCTGGCGGGGGGGGGGGGGCAAAGGAGTGCTCCACTATGGAAGATAAATTAAAATACTATTTCTGACTTCTTCTTTTTTTAAAGATGGGTCATAGGAGGAGATATCCGACTTAGACTGGCTGGAAGGCACATAGAATCATAGAATTGTTAGAGCTGGAAGGGACCCCGAGGGTCATCTAGTCCAACCCCCTGCAAGGCAGGAATCTTTTGCCCAATGTGGAACTCGAACTCCTGACCCTGAGATTAAGAGTCTCGTGCTCTGCTGACTAAGCTATCCCAGGACAATGCAGCAAGCTTGGTGAAGCTCAGATGATCTCAACCTGCTGAGTGCCTGGAGGGAAGACTAGCTGGAAATCCTATGAACCTTCATTATATTTAGATCGTTGTAAGCTGCCTTGGATGAGACGCGGGTGGGAGTGCAGTCCAAACCACAGAGCCTAGGGCTTGCCTTTCAGAAGGTCGGCAGTTCAAATCCCCGTGACAGGGTGAGCTCCCGTTGCTCGGTCCCAGCTCCTGCCAACCTAGCAGTTTGAAAGCACGCCAGTGCAAGTAGATAAATAGGTACTGCTCCGGGGGGGAAGGTAAACAGCGTTTCCGTGCACTGCTCTGGTTTGCCAGAAGCGGCTTAGTCATGCTGGCCACATGATCCGGAAGCTGCACGCCGGGTCCCTTGGCCAATAAAGCGAGATGAGCACCGCAACCCCAGTCGGTCACGTCTGTGGAGAAACGCCGGCTCCCTCGACCTATAGAGTGAGATGAGTGCACAACCCCAGAGTCGTCCGCAACTGGGCCTAATGATCCACCTTTACCTTTAAGCTGCCTTGAGCTGGCTTGTGCCTAGAAAGGCGGGGTGCAAATCTTTAGAATAAACATACAGTGGTGCCCTGCAAGACGAACGCCTCGCAAGACGGAAAACCCGCTAGATGAAAGGGTTTTCCATTTTGGAGGCGCTTCGCAAAACGAATTTCCCTATGGGCTTGCTTCGCAAGACGAAAATGTCTTGAGAGTTCCTGCAGGGTTTTTCCCCTTTCCCCCCCCCCCCTTTTCCTAAGCCCTAAGCCGCTTATCAGCTGATCCGCTGATAAGCCGCTTATCAGCTGATCCGCTAAAAGCCGCTAAACCGCTAATAGCGCCAATCCGCTAAGCTGTCAATGGGCTTGCTTCGCAAGATGTAAAAACCGCTATACGAAGAGCCTCACGGAACGGAACGGATTAATTTCGTCTTGCGAGGCACCACTGTACAAGCAGTACCTTAAACCCACCTGATGTAAATGAGGATAGGGTAGAATTGGATTCAGTTCATATATAAAGGTGAACCTACCTAATGCACATTTTCCAATGCAGTAAATGAACCGAAACATCTTCCAAACTTCTCATCTCCCTGAATTTTGCAATGCAGTTCTCTAGGCAGGTCATGTGCAAAAAAATGGAAATTGACTTAGATATAAATCCAGAAAAATATCCATGTTTCAGCGGTGAACTGGGAACAGTCTGAGCTACCTGAATGCTCCAGCAGTTCTCATGTAAAGTTAAAGGGACCCCTGACCATTAGGTCCAGTCATGGCCGACTCTGGGGTTGGGGCGCTCATCTCGCTTTATTGACCGAGGGAGCTGGCATACAGCTTCCGGGTCATGTGGCCAGCATGACTAAGCTGCTTCTGGCGAACCAGAGCAGCACATGGAAACACCGTTTACCTTCCCGCTGGAGCGGTACCTATTTATCTACTTGCACTTTGACGTGCTTTCGAACTGCTAGGTTGGCAGGAGCAGGGACCGAGCAACGGGAGCTCACCCCGTGGCGGGGATTTGAACCGCCGACCTTCTGATCGGCAAGTCCTGGGCTCTGTGGTTTAACCCACATGGCCACCTGCATCCCAAGTTCTCATGTATTCCTTGTTTAATACAGGGATTTGGAATTCGTGGCCCTCCAGATGTTGTTGGACTATAACTCCCATCCTCCTTGACCATTGGCCATACTGGTAGGGAGTTGATGGGAGTTGAAGTCCAGCAACATCTGAAGGACTATGTATTACATGGGGTTCAATTTAAAAAACACCAGGTGTACCTTTTCTTTTGAAGGCTAAGTGACTTCACATTCCCTAGCCAACAACAACTATGGCTTAAGGTTGGCTAGCAGTAGGGAGCAACAAGCCATGGCCTGTTTCAGCCATAACAGGAAACCATAGTTTTCTGGTTTGTTTATTCCACTTCCTCTGGGGAAGGAGCAATGAGAGAATGATCAGGCAGCACATACCAGCACACCTGTCATTCACAATATATCGCAATAAGCCAAAAAGTCTGGCTTCTACCATTATGTGCACATGGGGCCAAAGTGCCTGCTATTTTTATATTTGGTCTTTCTTCTTGCCACTAGGTGAAGTCTAGACTGCTACTATGTACAGGTGGGATTCAGTGGCATGCCAGCAGGGTCAGGTGGTACAAATGAAGTTGATTTTGAAGCTCTAGTGTTTCCTCGGAAAACCTGCCTATATATGAGCACAATTCAAAGTGCTGGTGTTGACCTTTAAAGCCCTAAACGGCTTCGGTCCAGTATACTTGAAGGAGCGTCTCCACCCCCATCGTTCAGCCCAGACGCTGTGGTCCAGCGCCGAGGGCCTTCTGGTGGTTCTCTCATAGCGAGAAGCCAACCTTACAAGGAACCAGGCAGAGGGCCTTCTCGGTAGTGGCACCCGTCCTGTGCAACGCCCTCCCATCAGATGTCAAAGAGATTCTACCTGACATTCAGAAGACATCTGAAGGCAGCCCTGTTCAGGGAAGTTTTTAATGTGTGACATTTTAGTGTGTGTTTTTGTCTTTGTTGGAAGCCGCCCAGAGTGGCTGGGGAAACCTAGCCAGATGGGCAGGGTACAAATAATAAATTATTGTTATTGTTGTTATTATTATTACAAGGAATCATGGAATCATAGAATCGTAGAATTGTAGAGTTGGAAGGGACCCTGAGGGTCATCTAGCCCAACCCCCTGCAATGCAGGAATCTCAGCTTAAAGTATCCATGACAGATGGCCATCCAACCTCTGCTTGAAAACCTCCAAGGAAGGAGAGTCCACCACCTCCCTTGGGAATCTGTTCCACTGCCAAACAGCTCTTACCAGCAGAAAAGTCTTCCGGATATGTAGCCAGAATCTCCTTTCTTGTGACTTAAATTGACTAGTTCGGATCCTACCTGCCAGAGCAGGAGAAAACGAACTTGCTCCATCTTCCATGTGACAGCCCTTAAGATATTTGAAGATGGCTACCATATCTCCTCTCAGTCTCCTCTTTTCCAGGCTAAACATACCCAATTCCCTCAACCATCCCTCATCAGGCTTGGTTTCCAGACCCTTGATCATCCCCCCCCCCAAAAAAAATATTATTGGTTTTCTCTTATAATACACAAACATAAACACAGGGAAAAAATTACATTTAACACAACATAAAAACTTAACAACAATAAAAACGCAAAAGATAAAAGAAGATTTTCTTATTATTATTATTCCCTGGTATATTTACATTGCTAGAAGACTTCCTCGACACCTTCCAGTCTGAATTTCATCATAACACATATTTAGCAGTTCCCAATTTCATATTTGTAACATCAATATCCTCTTTCATTACAAACTTCTTATCCTTACTTCCAATTATAGGCCCTTGATCATTTTGGTTGCCCTCCTTTGCCCACATTCCAGCTTGTCAACATCCTTCCTAAATTGTGGCACCCAGAACTAGACACAGTATTTCAGGTGTGTTCTGACCAAGGCAGAATAGAGCAGTTCTATTACCTCTCTTGATCAGACACTAGACTTCTGTTGATGCAGCCTGGAACAGTGTTAGCTTCTTTTGCTGCCGCATCACACAGTTGACTCATGTTAAGCTTATGGTTCACTAAAACCCCTAGATCTGGAAGGGAGAGAGTCAGGAGTGAACAGCAGAAAGCTTTGGGATTAGGCTCTCTGAGAACAGAGAGTCACTTTCAGGAACGCAGTAAGAATCAATACTTTGGAGAGCTCCTTGGGGCAGCTGTCCCCTGATATCACTCCCTCCAACAGTGAACTCTGTGCTGCCATGCAAACAGGAACAGAGCCACAACCGAGAAGCCTGTTTGTAACTGCTTGTAATATTGCATTTTTCATAGAGTCATAGAATCATAGAATCATAGAGTTGGAAGAGACCACAAGGGCCATCGAGTCCAACCCCCTGCCAAGCAGGAAACACCATCAGAGCACTCCTGACATATGGTTGTCAAGCCTCTGCTTAAAGACCTCCAAAGAAGGAGACTCCACCACACTCCTTGGCAGCAAATTCCACTGTCGAACAACAATAATTTTTAAAATTATTGTTTGGGGAAACCCTGGTCTAGAATGCTGTTTACATCCTGGGTGCTGAGCACTAAGTTCTTTTAATAAGAAAACAAAATTTATCGAAAATAGATGGCCAAGTGCTCAAAATCTTGACAGGGACCCAAATGGGGGAAAAACCTGTTAGAGGAAAAGAAGACTTGGCATTTCTGTGGTACCTCGGGTTAATAACTTAATTTGTTCTGGAGGTCCGTTCTTAACCTGAAACTGTTCTTAACCTTTAGCTAATGGGGCCTCCCGCTGCCAACTTGCAATATCTGTTCTCATCTTGAAGCAAAGTTCTTAACCTGAGGTACTATTTCTGGGTTAGCGGAGTCTGTAACCTGAAGTGTATGTAACCTGAAGCGTATGTAACCCGAGGTACCACTGTAAATGCAAATCCTGCCAGGTTCAGAAATCTCATGAGATCCCATTCACTCCGTGACTGTATGGCGCAGCGTCCTGTCAGAGGCCTGGTGCCTCCACCCCAAAGCTCAGGAAGCTTCTGCCATAGGCTCACATGTGTGATGTCACGCACACAACATCACTCCCCCCTCCAATTGCCCTTGCATGCTGGCACCTCTGGCCTTAACTATTCCCCTGCAAAAAAAATTCACTGCACGCCGCCGGCAAGGCAATACAGTAGCTCCCTGCTTGGCTTAAAGCAGCAAAGCAGAACCCTGGCAAGAGCCCTAGTAAGTTCAGACTTGCCCACGGCCATAGTGGGAGATTTGTGACTGAGCAGGGATATGGAGCTTCATTCAAACCCAACGCTGCCTCAAACACCCACCCCACTTCACTACAGCATTGACGGGACACAAATCTTTGAAGCACCATGCATAATTTTACCTTCATAGAATCTTAGAGCTGGAAGAGACCCCAGGGGTCATCTAGTCCAACCCCCTGCAATGCAGGAATCTCAACTATGGCAGCCACGACAGATGGCCATTCCACCTCTGCTTTAAAACCTCCAAGGAAGAAGAGTCCATCGCCTACCGTGGGACTCTCTTCCACTGCCGAACAGCTCTGACTGCCAGAAAGTTCTTCCTGATGTTTAGTCGGAATCTCTTTTCTTGAAACTTAAATCCACTAATTCGGGTCCTACCTGCCAGAGCAGGAGAAAACAAGCTTGCTTCATCTTCCGTGCGTCAGCCATTTAGATATTTAACAATGGCTACCATATCTCCTCTCAGACTCCTCTTTTCCAGGCTAAACATGCCCAATCCCCTCAACCATCTCTCATCAGGCTTGGTTTCCAGACCCTTGATCCTTTTGGTTGCCCTCCTATGCACACCTTCCAGCTTGTCAATATATCCTTCTTAAACTGCAGCACCCAGAACTAGATACAGTATTTCAGGTGTGTTTTGACCAAGGCAGAATAGAGCAGTACTATTACCTCTCTTGATCAGACACCTGTTGTTGTTGTTTAGTCGTTTAGTCGTGTCCGACTCTTCGTGACCCCATGGACCAGAGCACACCAGGCACTCCTATCTTCTACTGCCTCCCGCAGTTTGGTCAGACTCATGTTTGTGGCTTCGAGAACACTGTCCACCCATCTGGTCCTCTGTCGTCCCCTTCTCCTTGTGCCCTCCATCTTTCCCAACATCAGGGTCTTTTCCAGGGAGTCTTCTCTTCTCATGAGGTGGCCAAAGGATTGGAGCCTCAGTTTCACAATTTGTCCTTCCAGTGAGCACTCAGGGCTGATTTCCTTAAGAATGGATACGTTTGATCTTCTTGCAGTCCATGGGACTCTCAAGAGTCTCCTCCAGCACCATAATTCAAAAGCATGATCAGACACTAGACTTCTGTTAATGCAGCCTGGAACAGAGTTAGCTTGTTTTGCTGCTGCATCACACGGTTGACTCATGTTAAGCTTATGGTTCTCCAAGACCCCTAGATCCCTTTTTCACATGTACTGCTAGTAAGCCAGGTGTCCCCCATCCTATATTTGTGCATCTGGTTCTTCCTGCCTAAGTGCAGAACCTTACATTTGTCCCTATTGAAATTCATTTTGTTAGCTTGTGCCCAGTTCTCCAGTCTGTTAAGGTCATTTTGAATTCTGATTCTGTCTTCTGCAGCATTAGCTACCCCTCCCAGTTTGGTGTCATCTGCAAATTTGATGAGCATCCCCTCAATTCTTCTTTCAAGCTTTAAGCTCAAATTTGAAATTCAAATCAGTTCAAAATGTATAGCAGGGTTTGTTTTTGTTTGTTTGTTTGTTTGTGTTGCTGGTGGTGTGTGCGTTTGTGTGTTTAACTGATGGCCAAGACCTAATGAGAGGTAAGAGTCCTGGTATTCTACTTTGAAGAGGCTGGTGGATTTTAGCATGTGCCAGTCCATAGTCTACTGCATCTAGAGCCAAGTCTAGCATCTCTCTCCTTTTCTGAAAAAAGAGCGAAATATTGACACAAGGTCTTGAAAACTTCTTAATTACAATCCTTAACTGTGCATTTGTGTTCATGTGCCTACTCAGGAATAAGTCCATGCTTGTCACAGAGCTTAACTCCCACCCAAGTATTACTATTACTATTACTATTACTATTACTATTACTATTACTATTACTATTACTATTACTATTATTATTTCTACCCTGCCCATTTAGCTGGGTTTCCCTAGCCACTGGGTGGCTTTCAACAGAACATTAAAAACATGTGGTACATTTAAAAACATTAAAGATACATGTGGATAAAACAGCAGCCTCTGGAGGATAAAAGAATTATACTGTCTTGTTGGGATAAAAGAAGACCCTGCGGTGTCTGAAATCTGATCCTTCCAAAAGGCGCTGGGGATAATATATATATATATATATATATATATATATATAAACCCTTTAAGCCATTTCCCACCTGAGGTGATTTATTAAGATCATAGGAAGCAGCCTTGTACTGAGCGACACCATTGGTCCATCCAGCCCAGTACTGTCAACACGGACAGGCAGCAGCTCTCCAATGACTCAGGCAGCTGTAGGTGGAGATGGGATAGAACCAGGAGCCTTTTGCATCCAAGGCAGGTGCTTCCCACTTAGCTACGGCTCTTCCTCGTTATTTTGGCACTTGCCTTTCCTTCTTTTTATCTTGCTATTTGTATTGTCATGGCAAAAGGCCCCAGAAATTTTGATTTTCGGGGCAGCATGGAAATGTTTTGAATAAATAAGCAAATAATGCATAGATACATGCTGTGAAAGCCCACCTAGGTTTCTGCTCTCCCCGCGCTGCCAGCTTGTCTGGTTTTTGCTTTGTTCTCCTCGAATCGAGAAGGCTGCAAGCAGGAAGGGGTCCCAACAAGCTGGTTTGCCATTATGTGGATGCATATCATTGCTCAGGTTGTCTTGCAAACCAGAATAGGATCCCCGCATTTCTGCATATTCCAAGGAGACACAATTTCTCGGGCTCATCCAAACTTCTTCTTTTTTTTCTCCAGGGACTGGATCTCTGCCCAACTATTTGCCATTTTTATCATTGGCATTCCAAAAATGTGAACGCACACACATTGTGATTCAGCGGAGTATTAAAAATAAAAGAGACGGCTGCAAAATTATATAATAAACATAGGCTGCGCTGCATGGATCTGGAACCACGGACCCTTTTAACTGATGTGTTCAGTTAGCCCAAAACGCTACCTTGAGGTTTCCTACAATCTCTACATCTCTGTGTTGCATAGAAAAGCTCTGCGTCGCATAGAAATTGCATCTCGACCTTTTGCTACACTGGGCTTCTCCAAAGAAGTGGACTGAGTAATCGTCCGAGTAGCCTTTGTCAGGGAGGAACAAATGAGTACAGATGGTGTGCATTTTGTGAGGGAGGGGGGGCTTTACCTGGATCAATCCCTCTACCGCTTTAAACAAGCGGGAAATTGTGAGGTTCAAGGACACACCTCTGACTGCGCCACCTTTGTCTGCGCCAAACTATTGGTTGTGCTAACTTGGTATACTGCTGCAACCTTTGGTTGGATATGGCTTCCCAGGGACTTGGGTAGAGATGTGTGGGATTCAACCAGAGATCTGCAGCAGACAGCGCATGGGCTTTACCTCTGAGCTGTGAGCCACCACCCCCCCCCCTCGTGGAAAGGCTATTCCCAATTAATTAATTCTCCCCCCCCCCCCGTGGAAAGGCTATGAAAAACTTGGTAATGAAGCCAAGCCCTAAGAGGGCAGGATTCGAACCCTCACCTTTCAATGCCCCACTTCAGGTTGCAAAGACACAACCTTTCGAGGCATCGCTGGCAATTGCACAAAGCCCCTGGCGTGGCGTAAGAGGGAATCGTCACCTGTGGCACAGAGTGGGCTACAACTCCAAGAAATAGCCACAGAAGATGTGTATTGGGTGCATATAAGACTATGCCTTGGAGACAGGTTTCCAGTGCAAGGAAGACTCTCAGAGGAACCATGTGATGCAGTTAAAAGGAGGCCTGTTGTGAGCACGTACAGAGTAGCCACAACAAGTCCCCCCCCCCAATTCAACTTTCTTAACAGGGATGTGAGGGCTTCAAGGATGTGACCCTCAAGTCTGTGCCTCTCTGTTTTAGGAAGCATACACACTGGGCAAGATCCAGCCAGAGCTAAATGATTTGGTTTCAATGGAAGTGAGTTAAGCAACAGCTTAAGTTTCCTACTGACATCAATGGGACTTGGAGGCATTTTACGGTGAGCAAATTGTGCCCAGTGTGTGATTTTCCCTCCGATCTGGAAGGTATTTTTCTACCCAGCAGTTAAGAGACCGGTTTACAGTCTACTGCTACTTCCATACGGCGGAATTAGGAATTAATGAGGCATTAGTAGAATGGATGAGGAATTGATGAAATTAATTAATTGGGAATGCCATTGCATTAACCCCTTTCATAACATTCCTTTAAAAAAAGCATGGAGCATAGACGCAAAGGCTGAAAAAACTCTAATCCCAATGGTGATCCTATGCCTTCTGACTCAGAAGTAATCTCGATTGAACTCAATGAGGAGTACTCCAGAGTTATTTGTATATAGGATTACATATTTAATTTCCCCCACTGCTCAGACTGGGCTCAAGCCAAAAACCACTGCTCCACATCTTTACAATGGATTTGAGTTCTTTTTGCCCAAATAGGCTCCAGTGAAACAGGACGCTCCAAGCATATGAAAAAATAAATTATTTGGCTTCTCTCTCATTCATATCCAGTTTCCCCATCATTTTGGTTAAAGTATTCACATGAGTTTTTGAACACTTGTGCCATCCCCAGTTTTTCTTCTTCAGGTTTCATTTAAACACACACACACACACACACACACACACACACACACATGCCACAAGTGACTTAAGTAACAAACTTTTGCCATTTTTTCTAGACAACTTTAAGAGATAGAAAAATATGAAAATTCTGAAATAGTCCTGAGAAAGGCCATTTTGAGCTTTCTAAATCTAACTGTCCTCTTTCCAGAATCATTATCAATCAAGTCAACAATAGCATCATTTATTGCTCTCCCATACCCCTTTCCATGATCCATTACCTAGCAATCATTTATATTCTCTCTCTCTCTCTCTCTCTCTCTCTTTCATTCACTCATACAAAATCTCTCTCTATATGTATTAAAATTCACACAGCTCAATACAAGCACCTACCTGAGTGCTTTTGAATGGATCGTTCTTGACTCTGCAATTACTGGGAACGCATTAAACCCAAGCCAGCATTTCCGAGTTTCCTTTTTTTGCTTCCTTTTGCCTCACCAGAGCAACAGCTGTATCCAAGACCGGCTCTGACAGCACACCGCTGAGCCTCCGTGAGCTCAAATACCAGCCGCTACGGAGCGGTATCTTGTCAGCTAGTGAGCGCGCACACACGCACACATGCAGACGCCCGGTGTTTTCTCTCCTCGGCAAAAGCAACAGCTTCGTTGAAGTTCCCCCTCCTTCCCTGACATGACAAATTTCAGAAGCTTCTTAGTCACTGCCTGCTCTAGTGCCCAGCCTTGCCTGTGCTCGTTCCAAACTAGTCTATCCTTGTAGACACCGCGAGGATAATCTATTATCTGACAACACAGACCTAATTACCAAAGGAAACATTTGAATCACGCTTCCCAAGTGTCCTTAACCAGAGACAGGTTCCTGTGTATTTTATTTATTTATTTTTTAAGGGTGTGCTGCTGGTAAAAAAACTCACCCGTCTATTCCTCGAGAGAGGGGGAGTTGGGGAGGGATTTTTTTATTTATTTAGTAAGTTTGCAACTGTGCCCTGACAGAATGCAATAGAAGCCTTCCATTTGGTTAAATCTGGTAAAAGGAGAGCCAGTTGCGTCTTGATTCCGCACGCAGGCTGCATTAACCTTGGAGTAAGTCTCCTTAGGGACGCGGGTGGCGCTGTGGGTTAAACCACAGAGCCTAGGACTTGCCGATCAGAAGGTCGGCAGTTCGAATCCCTGCGACGGGGTGAGCTCCCGTTGCTCAGTCCCAGCTCCTGCCAACCTAGCAGTTCAAAATCAAGCAGTGCAAGTAGATAAATAGGTACCACTCCGGCGGGAAGGTAAACAGCGTTTCAGTGCGCTGCTCTGGTTCGCCAGAAGCGGCTTAGTCATGCTGGCCACATGACCTGGAAGTTGTATGCCGGCTTCCTCGGCCAATAAAGCGAGATGAACGCCGCAATCCCAGAGTCGGTCACGACTGGACCTAATGGTCAGGGGTCCCTTTACCTTTAAGTCTCCTTAAACTCAGTGGGACTTACTTCTGAGCAGGCATGCATGGGATTGCACATGAATGCATGAACATAACACTAGCGGGCTGCTTCCGAACTTTCACCCTCACCCATAACTGCCCCTCGATGTTTTAAATGTCGCTGGATGTGCTTGAGTGCTAGAGGCCATTCTAGATATTCATTGCAACCAGATCCTCACTACGAGACTGGGTGGTAAGGATGGCAAAGAAATGCAGTTCCGATCACATTTAAAGGCGGACTTATTTAATTCGCACTTCCTGGAGCAATGTGTGGCCTGAAACATGTCTCTCTTTTGAAATTTGCACCTCTCTGAATTTTGCAGTGCAGTATCTCCAGCCATGGTAATGTAGACAAAAATGTGTTTGCTAGGGGGAAACGCACATAAAAATGCACGTGTTGGTGGACAGTATCCTACAAAAGTGAATTACCTTGGGGGAAAGTGCTTGCAAAAATGCACCTCTTGGGGAAAATTGCGTTTAAAAATTATATATCAGAAGAATGTCACACTAAAAGTCATGAAGATTATTTTTAAAAGGCAGATTGAGGTGGAAATGTGGAAAACAGGACTTATGATTGGAAGAGTAGACCTAGATTGACAGATTCATCCCTACAGACTGGACAGTCTTATGTTTCTTCGAAGAGCAGGGGGTGGGGTGGGTGGGTGGGTGGGTGGGTGGGTGTGACTGTTCTAGTCCATTTCATGCAGAGCCAGCAGAGAAATGCCATCAGCAATGTGCAAAAGGAAGGCACACTTTAGTTGGAGAATGCATGGGGGCAGTTAAGGTTAGAAGTACACAAGGATGTCCATATTTTCATCTGTGCCCAAAGGTCTGGCATTATTGTTGTTTAGGCTGCTGGGTTTTTTAATAGGTTTTTGCATGTTTGTTTATTATAATACTGTATGTCATTTTTTATTCACAAAACTGCAGTGAGGTGCTTTGACAATGAGCAGTAGCCTCACTAAGGAAGAGACCTAATATAAACTCCCCATAAGCTCTGTGCAAGCAAACCAGGCCGAAAGATCAATAAACAGGCCTTCCAGAGGAGTCCTTCCACAGCCAGGGCACCACTACAGAGAAGGCCCTGCAGCAATCCCATACATCTACTGCCCCACAATCCCAGGTCATTTGATTGGGGAAGAGGTAATCTGACAGATACTTGTTTTCTGGATAGGCATAGGGGAGAAATCTGATCCATTTCACATTAAAGGTGAAGCTACATAATTTGCGCTTTCCAGATAAAGTACATGCACCCAAACACAGCCACTCTTTGAAATTCACGCACCTCTCCAGTGCAGGGTAATGTACATACAATGGTACCTCGGGTTACATACGCTTCAGGTTACATACGCTTCAGGTTACAGACTCCGCTAACCCAGAAATAGTGCTTCAGGTTAAGAACTTTGCTTCAGGATGAGAACAGAAATCGTGCTCTGGCGGCGCAGCGGCAGCAGGAGGCCTCATTAGCTAAAGTGGTGCTTCAGGTTAAGTACAGTTTCAGGTTAAGAACGCACCTCCGGACCGAGTTAACCCAGGGTACCACTGTATTTCAGGAAAATAACACACAAAAATACATTATGTTAAGGAGCCATTGCTTTGCAAAATTATGTGAATATTAGGCAGAATTCCATACAGAACTAGATATATAAGTAGAATTTTGCACTAAAACTGTGATGAATTTTCAGAAGGCCTTAAAATAAAAAAATCAGACTGCTGATGTGCAAATCAACTAAACTGGATACTGGAAAAATGAAAAGATAAGAGAAACTAAAATTGACAGATTCATCCATGTGTAGTCTCAGGCAGGACCGGCCCTCCCATCATGCGGGGTGAAGCAGCTGCCTCAAGCAGCGGACGACCCCAAGGTGGTGCCCCTGTTGGTATCCTGCCACCTCTGCCAGTGGCAGAGAAGCAGTGCTGACATTAGTGCCACCTTCCGACAAAATCTTGCCAGATCTTGCAGAGCGTGCGAGATCTCACGAGATTTTGGCAAGGTCATGCAAGATTGCACCAGAACCCACTAGTATTGTAGAGCTACCAGATTTGGGGAAACTCCTGAGCCTGGAAGGGTTTAAAGTTTCCCCACATCAGAATCTGGTAGCTCTACAATGCAATATATCTGGAGAATACCAGTTACAGGCAATATATATCATCTTGCTCTACTTTCCCAGTGAAGGGCATTAACCAGCAGCAGACATCTACAGGGGGTGAGATCAATTAAAACAGAATGAATCACTGCTCTTTCCAAAATCAATATTAAACCAAAGCCTCCAAGACAGTAGGGTGGAATTACTTAAAACTATATAAATTTAATGTCATGTTGCTACTTTGCAAATATGGAGATGGTGGAGCATTTGAAAGGAAAGCCATATGTACTGTTACCGAGTACAACCAAATCTGTATAATGAGTGGCTTTACAAGGGTGATAATGCAAGTCTAGCACCACACTGTTCCTTCCAAAAAAAAAATAATAAATCCTTTTCTAAATCATGCAGGTTTTTAAAGCTGGGAGCTGCTTGTAGCTTATAACCAACTGATCCCCACAGTGCTGATATTGCAAGGACCGCTTATAGATGAGAAACAATTTGCTGGTGAGGGGGAAATGAGAGACATTCCCCATCTTGTAAGGTTCTGGTAAGAAGCAGTTATATTCTCACAATTAAAGCCTCTTTATATAAGGAAACTCTTCCTCTATATTGCTCTAGATTCCTCCTGAGGGGTTTTTCACCTGTCACTCTGTCAAAGGGACTCGGCAGAATCTCCTTCAGAGCAACCATCCCACCAATATTTCAAAATGATTTGTGTATTTGTTGAATAATATTTCTTGCCCCATCCTTTGTCATGAGGGTCCAGGGGGAGGTTACAACAACAGGGTGCGGTCTTCTTCTTCTTTGGCGACCACTTGTAGCCGAGTAGGATTGTCTTCCATAAACACGGTTTTAACAGTGAGTCCGTAAGTGACTGTGGAGGCCAATTTTGGATCCGCACGTCCTTCCACAGTGGGGACATTGGTTTCTGGGCGGGAGTTGATCACGGTGTGGATTTGCCAAGCGTGCCTTCCTCTTAACATGTTTCTCCCTTGCGTCCTGAGTTTGAGTGTCTTCAAAGCCCATGACACCTTGGTAAAGGCTGTTCTCCAACTGGAGCACTCGCAGACCAGTGTTTCCCAATTGTTGGTGTTTATATTTGCCTTGAGAGAGTCTTTAAACCTCTTTTGTTGACCACCAGCATTATGCTTTCCATTTTTAAGTTCAGAATAGAATACAGTCATACCTCAGGATAAATACACTTCAGGTTGAGCACTTTCAGGTTGCGCTCCGTGGCGACCTGGAAGTAACGGAGCGCGTTACTTCCGGGTTTCGCTGCTCGCGCATGCGCAGACGGTCAAAATCACATCACGCGCATGCAAGGAAGCGACGAAACGCGACCTGCGCATGCGCAGACACGCTGTCGCGCCTTGCGTTCCGTTCCGAAGGATCCCGTTCGCATCCCGAGGTACCACTGTAGTTGCTTTGGAAGACGATCATCAGGCCTCCGCACAACATGACCAGTCCAACAAAGCTGATGTTGAAGAATCATTGCTTCAACACTGGTGATCTTTGCAGGACATACAATAATGCAAACAAATAAACTCATAAAAATTATAAGCCACACACGAAATGGAACAAAGCAATATACATTCAGCAAAAGAGGCAGACAGGAAGGAGAAAATGAGTACTGGTCACGGTTTTTTGAGGACTTGCACTCCCCTCCCCCCCCCCCCCGTATCATGGTGGTCTGTGATTGAACAGATCAGATCTCATATTTTGTACTTTGTCCTCCTCTGTCTCATTCAGGGTAGCATCAAGGATTACCAACGCCTATTTGCCAGAACAGACTTGGGTGACGACACCACCTCCTATGGGAGAGAAGGCCTATCGTGGAGGAGGAGAGAGCTATCAATGATTTCCCACAGGTATCTGCTCAGCCACTGTGAGAACAGGATGCTGGACTGGATTGGCCTGATCCAGCAGGCTCTTCTTAGCTTGTTAGAACTCACCTTGCTCCCCAAGATGGCAGTTAAGGATATAAGGAGGCAGCATCCTGTCCTGTGTTCGCCGCAATCAGCGCTGTTTTGGTTCTGCTGCAGTTCAGCTTCTGCTAAAACCTACTTTATTTGTCTTGCTATCTGCTATGGCCGAAACTAACGTAACTAAGTTTGTAATTAATTGTAATAGCCCCTGATTAGTAATGGGGGATGAATTTGTTTGGTTCACGTATTGATGTGAATCTACACTATTTGCATTTCTCAAACCAACTGAAATACAGGTATCCTTCACACTTCTCAGATTTCTTTACAATGCAGCTCTCCAACAAAAGAAATGTGTACCTAATATTAGGGGAAAGTGCACACAAAAATTAATGGTGAAAGCAATGTGGGGGGAAAGAGAGCATTATATTCTAGGGGAGGGAATGCTTGCAAAATTGTACATTTTAGGTAAAAATATACATGTACATTTTAATATACATATACATTATAATGCAGACTCCTAATAAATAAATAAATCTCAAACTAATGTGGAAATGAGTAAAACTGTAGACTGGAAAACTGAAAACCTGAGAGAAACCAAATCTGACAGTTCTTCGTCTTTCCTTACTTTATGTAGCCCTCTGGTGGTTGATCCTCTGTCCTCCATATTAATTATTTAAGCAAGAATAACTAAAACCCACCCTGCGTCCAGTCCATACCACCACCCCTTTTTTTAAAGGACTCAACAAAATTAATGGGCTTGGAGCAGAAAGGATTTATGTTTCCATTTTAAAGAATTGGAAAAATGGGCTTCTCATGCAAGGTCAACCTTTTAATATATTGTTATGAGGGGGGTTTTTTTGGGGGGGAGGTAGGCTGTATGTCCAGACTCTTCTAATTTCTGCATCCAGCAAATGTTAAAATCTAAGGAAGGGTTCAAAGTATTGGAATGGCCAGGGTAACAAAGGAAGTAGCTGTGTGTCTGGAGCCCGCAACCACCCCTCGTTGATGAATAAAACACAGCAGGACACAGATATTAATGTTATTGGGCAAATTTTGGCCACAACTTTATTGATTACAGAATGTGGCTTAGGCATTGAATGGACCCGACTATATCTGACTCCTGCGCATTGCGCAGGGAGTCCGGTAAAGGTAAACCACCAGAAGGGGGAGCCCTGTCGATGCGAACCAACTCAAGCTCCCCCAGGTGTTCCTGTCGGGGTCATTTCATGGCCCTAGCCCCCGACCCGGGCTTCGGACAAGATCCACACTCCCGGATTCCTTTAACAGAATACCCTTAAGCTTGGAGGGGCAGGTGATGGCCCCACCTCACCTCCCCCATCATAAGGTCAAACAATGCCTAACCGCAAAACCTTACAAAGTTGTGACAGTTGCTACGAGGTAGGTGAAAACCAAATGGCCTGTGCCAATTTTGCCAAGTGGAAAAATTCCTGCCAGGCCCCTCAACGGTGACCAACCAAGGTCCATAGCAAGGCCAGTGAAAACCTGCAAAAAAAGGAGGGAGGGAGGTTTAAATGGTCCTGGCCACACCCCCACCAGCCAGCGGATTGGCTGGCAGAGTGATGACGCAGCTGGGATCCCCAGGGCAACGCGGGACTTGGTCCCCCGGCCCTGGGGGAGAGTGGGTGGCTACGTGGTCCACCGCAACTCCTCTCCACAAGGAAGTGGAGCGGACCTCTGTGCCAGATGGCAAAATGGGTGTGCCCTCCTCCCTCAACTTGCTGGTAGATAGTTAGAAAAGACAAAGGCTAGAGCTGAGGGGTGTGTGTGTGTGTGTGTGTGTGTGTGTGTAAGCTAGAAGCCAGAGGAAGAAGCAAGCTGAAGCCTGTGAGGGGGTAGACATGCCTGATTTCTGCTCACATCCAAGGCTATGGCTATGAACCCCTCCATCATAGACTCAGGTTGTATATACATGTACATAAACCATATATCACAAAGACCCCCACAGCTGTAACCTCATTCCAAAGGAAACACAAAACCCTGGAATTTTGCACCAGTCAGAAATGGGGGGCATGCGACAGTATTTTGCCCACCAGCTTTTGTGTCTCCTGCTATCACAGGGCAAGAAGGTGCTTTGGAAAATATGCTGACAGCACAGTATCCTCACTCTTCCCCCTAC